>NC_141391.1:150711912-152069812 GCF_034619465.1 Leptosomus discolor
CGCAGCAGCATACGGAAAGAGGTGGCCAAATGGCCGCTTTCAGAGACAGCAGAGAGGCACTGCTCAGCTAGCTGATTTCTTGCCTGTACAGCTTGACACAAACCATCCAGTTGCTCTGGCTATGGCTGGAGGAGGAGGAGGAAGGCTGCTTCTGTTCCCGGGGCTCCTCCTGGGAGCAGTGCCTGGCAGTACTCGCTCCCTGTCTTGCAAACAGCAGCAAGCTTGGCTCTCCACAGCTCTTCTGGCTCCCTTCCTGCATGAGTTACTTTGGCCTCATCGCTGGACAGCCACAGTTAAATTTTTCCCCTATTTTGACCAAGGCTGCCTTTAGTAAAGTGACTAAACAGGAAGCGGTAGGTCAAAGTCCCATCCCTTTCAACATTAATACAGTTAATCCTGCAATGACCAGTTTCTTGAAATGCCCTGTTTCTATTGCTGCTGCTCTGTTTGCTCTCCTGAGGCAATGAGTCAACACAGGCACCAAATATACACTGCCTCTTACAAGTTCTTGCAAGTCTGCAACTTCCTATTGATTCTGATGAGATCAGGGGCAAAGGAGGACAGCTCAGGCTTTGTGGAAAAAAGGGCAGGCAAAGAAAAAAGAAGGAAATATTGGTGAAAAGAGGAGAGAGACATATAAAAATTGCATGTAAATCCTAGAGCTCCTCTGTCTTAGGTAATTACATCTAGCGTAAATTTAAACACTGTTTGTAGAAAGGTTGTTCCATTTAGTGGTGCATCAGGCAGTTGCCTTACAGCAGCCACACATCCCTTCTTAGGCAGGAGCTGAGTCCTGCCTGTGTGGTGTGCCAGTTGTGCTCAGCACGGTGCTGGTTTTCCTGGGTCTCTTGGAGCCCTCTTCCAAGCAGAGGTAATGCCCAAGGGCAGAAAAGGCTGTAAAGAGAAATGGGGATAATAGCATATGACCAAGCTGAGATCACCTGTAGTAGCCGGTGGTAACCTGTCCTCCAGGATTTATTTGAATGACGTGCCCAATTCCCTGCCCAACATCAAAGCTTTGGACAAGGCTGCGTTCCTCCTGGGGCTGCCTTTGTTCCCATCCCGCTCCTCCATCGGAGGTGGTGGGTGTCCTCCCCCTCTCACACACTTTTTTCCACATTTTCTATTCTTTCCCCTGCAGACCCTGACATCCTGAACGGCGTTTACATGTCAGAAGCCTTGAATCCTATTTTTGTGGACAACTTCGAAAGGGATCCCACGCTGACCTGGCAGTACTTCGGCAGCTCCACTGGGTTCTTCAGGCTCTACCCAGGTAAAAGAGCAGAGATCGGCCTCACTCTTTCAGAACAACACAACAGTCTTGCAGGATAGGGTCTGTGCCATCTGGAAAGGTTGAGGCAGTGTGGGCCCCTGAAGGGCAGGGTGCAGTGAGCAAAATATTCAGTGCATTGACTGCTGCCACTTAGGCTGAAGGAATAGTGTCCACAGCAGGCATAAACCCCATTTTCCCACATGGACCAGCCCCCCAGGCACGTTGCCCTTGCAATCCCAAAGAAGTCTGCTTGCAGCGGTGTGCCTCAGGCAGGCTGCCTTCCAAAAAGCACCCAAAACACCATGGCAGGACCTGTGAATCTTGTAGACAGGGTGCAGAGGCTGCAGGAGGACTCCCTGCCTCATGCTCCCCAGTGGCTTTTAGTGGCGGTCACAGCCTCTTTCCATCTCCGAGGCTACACGTGGCAGATACAGCTGGTCAGCCTGACTTGTTATCCACTCGCCAGCTGCAAGCGGCACGTAAGGTCATGGCACAAGAGGGAGGCCCCGTGCTTGGAGGAACCCAGGAGATCCTCCACAGCTGTAGCTTGGCCTGGTGGCCCCTTCATCAGATGGCTGCATGCCCTTGCTCTGCGACCTGTCACGTGTTGTGGAAGGGGAAAGCAGAGATGACTGTGAACAGAGCCTTTAGCAGGGAAACTGGGACACGTCCCTGTCACTGCTGCTGTTTTTTTATGCTCTCAACCACCCTTGGGGAGAAAAAGATGTTGTCGAGAACTACATCAAGGTGGCAAAAATTTCAAAGTATGTGCAATTGCTCCCCAAATTCAAACAGACTATGCCTACATACATTTTTTTAAATAGAAATTTAATAAGCAGTTTGCTGAGAACTGTCAAAGACCATGCAAAGCTCTGCTTGTATTTCTGCAGAGTGGCCGCTACTATTGCTGGCCAGACCTCCATGCCCCTGCGGGGTAGCTGAGTCTCAGCAGTGAACAGCAGACGTGCGGGTGTCAGGGGAGGGGGACCAGATGCCTGCCTGTCTGTTGTTGATTGCTCCTTTTGCTGCTCCCTTCAGGAATAAAGTGGTTACCAGATGAGAACGGAGTCATCTCATTCGACTGCAGGAATCGTGGCTGGTAAGAGTTTTGGAGAGACTTGGCCAAAGCACCTTACAGTCTTCCTCTCTTCCTCTTTTCCAAGGTGACACCTTGGTGAGTTTCTAATCAGCAGTTACTGCCCCATGCTGCTCCTGCAAGAGATGAGGGGTACATAAATTAAGGCAATCGCAGGTTAGGAAGCCCTACCACCTGCCAGCACCAGCTTTCCATGTGGCATCTAGCACATGCCACATGGAAATTGCCACCAGTGTATCCTTCCTCTGTCCCAGACTCCTTATAATTCTGTGACCTGTGGGACAGGGCTGTTCAGACTCCAGAAATACGGGGCATTTACTCGGTCTTCTCAGCATGGCTAAAGGAGGCTTTAGCAATTGTTGCTCTTGGCTTAATCTGGACATATGTCTGCAGCAGGCCCAGCACTTGCCAATGTGGGAAGTGAGATGCTGGGGCTGGTGGGAGAGACAGGTTGGTAGGAAGGGACCCATCGGATTCCCAGCCTGACCCTGTTGCTGGATAGCTGTGCTCATGGTGCATGTTACGCTGCGGCTAGCATCATGTGGCAGCAGCACACCCAGCATTTCTCCTCCCCATACGCTCACCCTGCTTCTTTATATTCTTCTTTCTGTAAAGGTACATCCAAGCGGCCACCTCTCCCAAGGACATTGTCATCATTGTGGACGTCAGTGGGAGCATGAAGGGCCTGCGGATGACCATTGCTAAACATACCATCATAACCATTTTAGATACTCTGGGAGAAAATGACTTTGTCAACATCATTGCAGTAAGTATGTCCCATTTCCAGTGCTGAGTTGTCTTCCTTGTGCCTCATACCGACCCTTCAGTCCCCTTAGCAAACTACAGGCATTACAGTGATGTGACTACAACACTTAGTAACTGTGTTGGATGGGGGATTAAAATTAATTACCCTTGGGAAGCCAGCTTTGCGTGGTCAGCATGGAGGTTGCTAAGTCATTTCACTCTCTCTTTATGAAGGATGTCAGCTGCATCTTTTTGCTTACTTAGGGATGTGACTGCAACAGATAACAAAGTGGTGTAGAGAGACACCTGAGCTAACAGGGACCTGAGCTAATAAATTCAATTAACATAGCATAGCATAATACTGTGTTTGGGTCCGGTAGCAGTATAATCCTCAGGATAATGTTTCCAGGCTAGAAAATTACTACCATACGCCTTTTTGCACACCAGCATCCTGCAAGGCTACAATCCAGTTCAGAGTCGATCTGCACAGGCCTGCATGGAGTTTGGTCAGGTTGCCTTGGTGTTACTCTCTCCTTTTTTTGAGCCCTGGCCAGGATAAGGATGGGCTGGTTAACCACAGAGAACCAACACCACTGACCACAGAAAGCAAAACTTTTCCATGATCCACGCCAAGACTGGGGGGTTTGGTGTCAGGTCAAAGGCAAATGGCTGCTCACCTAATTTTTCAAAGCTAATTCAAGCACCATCCCTTTTCCCAGGCTCCTTTCTATAAAAGTTTGTCGGGGCATGGTCACTGAGGTATAAAGTCTACTTTTTGTTGATAGCTTCTTATTGTGTAAGACAGTTAGAAACTCCAGTGGTGACAGCTCTGTCTTTATATGGCTGGATAGATGGAATACTTAAGAGTGTTGGCAGAAAAATGCAGGGAAGTCATTAAGGAGTTTGAAATATCATCTGTTCTTCAAAAATAATCCCAGGAAGAGCACATAATATATATTCCTTTACTGTATTCACACCAAGAACCTACTGGCTCAGACACATTATAGCCTGACCTAAGCTCCTATTGATCAGCTGAGCATCAGTGGCCTCTTAGCCCTGCTCTTATGAATTGCTCTTCTGAACCTTGCAGGAAAAGGTTTACACTGGTGTGTTTTACCTCACTATGTATCAGGCTAGAAGCATATACCCCACTAATTATCGTAGTTTGGTGGATGTGCGGTAACTTGATAGGTTATCGTTCAGCCATGCACCAGAGGCATCAGACATTACGCTACAAAACCACTTGCAAGCTTCAGCTGGGGACTGGGGACTCACAAAGTCTCCAGAAGTCAAAAACATGTGCAAATAGTGCTAGAAGCAAGGCCAGGGGCACAAGATAATAGAGCGTGGAGAAAATCTCTACAGTGTAAGTGGGGGAAAAAAAGTAACTTTGGATGTGTAGATATGCCCAAATAGAACTCAGCAAAACACCATAATTAACGCATTATTTAAACAAATACAAGATTTATCAAAATCATAATTTGCCATGATCACTATAAGCAATTGTTAAGGGAAATACATATAAAATGGCATAATGCTCCATACTGTTTTCTGAACATCCACCTAGGATGTGAACACATTTTGTGAATTTTCTCCTATTACAACCCCTTTCTTCTCATTTTCTCTTTGCAGTACAATGATTATGTTCACTTTATCGAGCCCTGTTTTAAGGGTATCCTGGTCCAAGCAGACAGAGATAACAGAGAGGTGAGTACCAGACTCCTATCGATGTTATTCAGGTAGCTCTCTTAATGTAAGAAGTACATGGGGTCAAGATGCTGTGACATGAAACCGCAGGGACAAGAAACAACCATCTCCCAGAAGTGTTTAGGTTTGCATTTCAGAAACAAGCAGCAGTTCCATGGTGTGTGCTGGCTCCATGGTTCACCTTTGCTTACACAAAGCTGCTTTAACACAGGGTCAGCTGGCTAGCTAAACAGCAGCAACCAGCTTCCCTGTGTCACAACAGACTCGGCAGCGAGCTTTCTCTGGTGAGAGGGTTTCCTGCTCTGATCCAGGAGGGCTCAGCAGCCTCGAGGTGGTCAGCCTGCGTTCAGCTGCTCCACCACTCTGGGCTGACTTGTATTCTTAGCTCTTCTTACTGTTCGGTAGTTTGGGTTTTTTTCTTCCTTTTTCTCTCTATATTAATATCACAGAGGCAGCACATCCCTCCATGTCTTCAACAACTAGATTTCTCTCCAAATTTCTTTTCCAGCTTAGCCCTGGGTCACAGAGTATGACTCCAGAGGGTGATGTCTCCTGCAGTGTTTCCCAAAGGATCCCCAAGCCTTTTGGACACTATCTTGCAAAGAGCACTCTCTGAGAGTTTAGTTTACAACCAGATTAGTGTCCCTTAAGTAGTAGACAAGCATTCAAATTATTTCTTTTCCCCAATCCTGTTGCTCTTTCATGTACAGGAATGTTTTGTTGTTGTTGTTGGTTTTTTTTTTTCCTGAAGGAGTGGATAAGGGAAAGTCTGATTTGTAACAGTTTTGTGCCTTGCACGATGTTTCATGGACTGCCAATGGCTCACAGCCCACAGGCTGAGAAATGCAGTCCTGCTGTGGCTGCATGGGCAAAGGTGCAACATGATGGCACTGCCAATGGAGCTGTCACTTGACTTTCTCACCTCCATCCATCATGGCGCTGTGCTGTACTGCCCTGCCAGCATTGGTGAAGGATCAGGATCCCAATGGCACAGGCTTTTCCAGGTTACATTTTCCTCCCCTAGTCAAAGGGAGAACCCTGCCTGCAACTTATTGCTGCCTTTTCCCTTCTCTGCTTGCCAGCACTTCAAGCAGCTGGTGGATGAACTGCAGGCAAAAGGAGTGGGGACTGTGAACAAGGCCTTGACAGAGTCCTTCAAAATCCTGAGGGAGGTAAGAGTCAATGCCAATGCTTGCATCAGGCACAAGTATCCCCACCCACCCCTGATTTCCCCTCTGCATCTAATGACTTAGCACATCCCTTACAGTGCTGCAGGGGGGAGGTGGTATGAGCTGATCTCACAGGCCCCAAATTTGTGACAAGCAGTGTGCAGGGGTGACCCACCAGTGTGCAGGTGGGAAGGTGTCAGTTTGTGCACGATTCCCTGGGGCTGCCGATCCCTGCCCAGGAGGGATCAGGAGCCGGCAAGGCTGTGGCCTCGTGAGTGTTTCCTTAATGAGTCTCGCAACTGAGCATCACCCAGGCACTTTGGTTATAGATGGCGGCAATAAAACGTAACTGTTCAGCTGAGGGCAACAATTCTGGTCGTAAGTGATGTTATTAGTGAGCCTTGGTAAGTTGATGATGACAAAGACATGAAAGGTTATTCTCAGGCTTCAGATTTATTTCAATGTCACTTTGCTGAGTATCAGAACTTGGGGAAGAAATCATAGGTACAGGAGAATTAATCAGTCAGTCTGATCATGCCCTGTGATAAGAATCATAAATGATTCATTGCTTTATGTGAACAATTGGGACTTCAGTAGCCTGGAGGTAAACATACAACTTAACTCTGTTTCTTAATGCATTTAACAAAAAAGGGACCAACAACCAGTTGAACACCCCCACCGCCTCATGGCATCATCTATAGTGGGGTTGGCCTAAGGATGCCAATGCCTTTGGCGCTGACAAAAATGTGTACATGGTATGATGCTAGTGGCCACAATGATGGAGTTGACGTTACAGGTAGTGTGCTAGAGGTGTTGACACCCTGGGAAGGATTCTTCACTCTCACTTATTTTACAAACTAAAAGTTTAAGTTTGTTTGCCATAGTAATGCTAATTTATGTCAGTGCAAGCACGATCAGAGTTGAATCCAGGGATGGTGGCAACTGAGCTGACTTGTCAGTGGTAACTGAAGTATAATGGTTTTAGTGGCAACCTGATAAGAGTGTGGTGTAGCCTTGGCATTGCAGAAATAGGCTGGCAGCACTCGTAGTAGTAACAGTTCAGTATCTTTTCAGGAAGATAGTTACTGAGATGACCAGGGAAGCAGTAGTGATATAAACCCAGAGCAATTACATGGACTAGATGCCTGCTAGATTTATCTACGTGCATTTTATGACAAAATGAGCTTTATCTTTAAAACAAAAGATCCAGAGTCTATATAGGTCTGGATTGTATAAATCAGAATATTTAAACAATTTTTCCACCAGAGGAAAAATGATATTTTAATATCTAATGTAGCACTGGTTATGCACAGTGACAACAGATTAAAGAAGCCCAATGCAGTACAACTGCAGACTCTCTCAACCAGCACAGCTTCGAAGGTCTCAGTGGAGAACAATGGAGCATAAACCTAAAGAAAGCTTGCTTGCCCCAGCTGAAATAGCACCTGGTCATGCCAGGCACAGACACCAAAACCGGTCTGGTTCCACTAATGAGGAGACCTCACACCTCCTTTCTGGCTCACCCACTACACTACACAATCCTCAAGCCTCCAGGAGGCAGGACCTTTATAAAACCCTGCATATTTTGAGCATGCCTGTGGGAAATAGAAGGTACATGGTAGAACAGCTGAGACAGAAAAAACTGTCCTCCACTGATACAGCTGGATCAAAAATACCCCCAGAGAGAGAGTGACGTCCATGCAGCCCAGTGGACTTATGTAACTCCACTGCAGTAATAGAGAAGGTACTCTTTGGCAGGTAGAGAAAATATTTTCCTCTCTATTTGGCATCAAAAATGCAGTCAACAGTTTAAGTAGTCATCACGTACCTTGATTCTTGTTGATGCTTACTTGGCTAATGAGCTCAAAACAGCTCTGAGATTGCTCTTAGTACAGCACCCAGTGGTGATAAAACCTTCTGATGTTATTTACTCACAAGGTGAGGAGCTGTCTCCCTCATGCCTTTCATTATCACCTCAGATGTGGGGAGAGGGCAACTGACTCGGGCATTTGAGCATCTTTCCTTTGAGCATCTGCAGATGGGAAAAGGTGGTGGTTGTCTCAGTGACTGCTGGTGTCAGGCTTCTCTGCATCTTGGAAACTGCTGTTCATGAAACAGGAGTTCAGAAACGGTAACTCTGTTGTCAAAGAAAGGTGTGAAAGATGGCTGTATATCTCTTCCACCCAACTTTCCTTTCCCAGTAACGCTGGTTGCAGCTTTCTCGCAGTGTGTTGTTCACTGTACGGTGGACCACGATTGCCTCCTCTTTAGCAAAATGGGACCTCAGTCCAAGGTCAGTGAAGCCACCAGCTGGGACCCTTGCCCACAGACAGCTGTGGGATGGCTGCACATGCAGCAGGAGGCCTGCAGGACCTCCTGCAAGTCACTTGCAGCTTCATCCCAGGATTTCTGTGTGCCTGGTGACATGCAGAAGAGACTGAGACTGTGTCTCAGTGTACACGCGGCAGTGCCAGAGGCTGCACATACTTGAGGCATGCAAGTGCAGAAACATGCCTGTTGTCCTGCAGCAGCCTTCCCCAAACTGTAGCTTCCCTAGTAAGGGCTTATAGAGAGAGTGCCTTGATATCATCAGCTGGAGCACCCCAGGCTCTGCAAGTACTTACAGCAAGTACTACAGCTTACTGCAAAAAGGTACCACCTGCCAAAGGCTCGTATGCTTTAAGGACTCTCTGAAATCTTCTCTTAAATCTTTTTAGATCTGTACCAGTAATAAGGCAGGAAAAGGGTTTCCATCAGTGTGCCCTGAAACAAATCTGTGCTGCCGCACTCATGCAGACAGGAAAAGGGGGAACTTTGGTGGAACTGGCCACTCCCTTCCCGTCAGACAAAATTCACATTCTCAGCTTGTAATCATAGCCCTTCCTCACAGACTGTCCTGTTATTGTTCACAGGAGCATACGCAAGAGAATGAAAATGAAAATTGCTACATCACACTGATGAAACAGGCTTTGCTGATTACAATAGACAACCAGTAATAATATGTGTAATGAAAGTGACTGCAAAATTTCCGTGGTAATTTTCCCCAGCCCAATTGCTTGTAGAATTAAGAGCCCAGCAGAGACCGACTCAATGAGGTATGAGTAGCGGAGAGGGCTTGAAGAGCAGCACAATCTCTCACCATCTTTGCTTTCCTTCATTATGTTTTGGGGTAGACTGGGCATATTTTAATCTGCGACGCAATTTGCAGAACAGCTTTGGGAGAACAGTTAGTCAGAGCCTCCCCTGCCCACCTCTGCCATGCTCAATAAACCACTTAAACTCTACTTCAGTTTAGCCACACACCAAGTGGCTTCAATAAAATGTGCATCCCAGGGAAATCATGGTCTAAGGCACACATTTATAAAGCGCTTCAAAATTCTCAGGTGTCAAGAGCTATCTTTTGAGCTGCTAAACAAGAAGTTTATCAAGTTTTAGTCTATCTCACTGCTATCTTCTCTTCCTGTTTTTCAACAAGCTTGGCACATCTTGTCCTCCTGCCCTTTTTCTGTGGGATTTATACCTAGGATTTGTTCTGGCCACTGCTTTGCTCATGGCTGCTTCCAAGCTGTCTGCCTTCCCTGATACACCATCCTCCCAACAGTATGTAAGTGCTGCAGCTGAGAGCTATCAAGTGCTAAGCAGAGCAGAATAATTACCTTCCTTGTTTTACACACCACAGTCCTCTTAACACAACATAAGACAACCACTACATTTCTTCAGACAGTGTCACATTGTTAATTCCTACCCAGCTGAACTGCCTCTGCAGTATTCCTCTCCAGGCAGTATTTGGCCTCCTGTTCAGTACTTAAGCCTCTGACTATCCTTTCCAACATACATCAATTGTTAAGATATTTATACATTTTTATAGACAGGTCAAATATATGTGTGTACATATATACACATGCAAACACACACCTCTAATCCTGAGTCATATATACATATGTTCATATATTTGTTATATATTAATCTTTTAGGTTTAGATAGTACAAAATCTGTGACTTTCAAGGGTCCTTCTTTCTCAGGATCTGCTCAGAGCAAGTAGGTATTTTGAAAGATGATGTTTTTCTGACCCTGTGGAGGAAAAGAAACCCCAAGTTCTGCTCTCTGAGGCCACCTTGGAACAATGTCTCTTCTTAATATCAAGCTGGTTTAATGGTGCCTTGACTCGCTGCTGAATTCAGAAATTACATAACTTTTGAGGTTAACCATGAGCAGGTCACTCCAAAATGGCTATAGATGAAAAAAGTTGTGAAACTGCTAACAAAATGGATTTAAGTGAGACATAAAATTCTGTGTAACTCAAGCAAAATGATGTCATAAAAAGAATGAATCCATCTGCCGGTGTGAGTAATCAAAGGAGACTTTGGCCTCTTACACCCCACCTGTGTGGGGAAGCATTTTATTTATTTAATTTCCCCAATATTCTCTTTTCCTAGTATTACAAGAGGGCTTTATTACTAATTTTTCTAGCAACATGCTAGACATTTAAGGACAATTTACCCATCTAGTTTCGTCTCTTCTTGTAATATGTTTTCTGTTGATCCCCCTCTTCATCCTTTGGGATCTCACAGTCCCAGTCAGGTCTCAGCCCATGAGAGAAGTAGTTCAGCCACACCTTCTGCAATTCTTTCCCTTCCTGCTGAGCACAGATTATTTAAATGCTTTCAATTAACTTTTTCTTTAACCCTACCACTTTGTGACCCTGCCCGTAATTAATTCATTCTTTTCTTTGTTTCTTATCACTTCAGCATGTACCCAGCCATTATGATATTGTCCTTTTGATGATGAAGCACGGAGGCCTGACCATTTCCCTCTGTTTTTTTATTGTCTGGCAACATACTCTTTTTATTCCCTTTCTTGTTTCTTCTCTGAATATTTATAAATCTTTTCTTGATTCCACTTGTATTTTTATGGACCTGGATTCTGCTGCATATTTTTCAGGATATACAAAGATCAGGATTTCCTGTTTACCAGTTTATGCCATTTTGCTAATGTCATCTCATTTCTTCTTCGCTGGCTTTCTGTTTCCTTGTCTACTGCTAATTTTCTACCCATGAGACACTTTCCACTAAGTTTGAATTTTCAGTAATTCTGGAGGCCACTCTGGAAGCAGGTCTGCATAAGAATGGGGCAGGAGGAGACAGAGAGGTGCTGCTTAGTCATCTGGCCAGATGTGTGTATAATCAGAATGCGTGCCTGCACATAACTGAGCTATGCTGATGTTCTTATTGCTTCACTAATAACTCTGTGCCAGGCTCTAACTGCAAAGTAAATGGCAATGACCAAACAAGGGAGTACAAGAGACTATGACCCTGAATTAATTAGATCATGCCTGTTACTCCTGGTAACATGACAAAAGTTCCACAGGAGAATATGTAGCTCCATGTTTCATTCACAGACTGCACCTCTAGCCTGCATCTCTTCAGACACGTGTTCTGTGGACATCTTGTTCCTCACCACCCCTTCTTTCTTGCTCCTGAGACTTCAGTCAGAGCAGGGAATTATGCTCAGAGCTTGATAAGAATGCTGTCAGATCATTTGCTACAGCTGCAGCCAGCCACAAAAGGACCTAGAAATCAGGGATTACCTCTTGTTCGTTTGTTTTCTAAATCTGTCTTTTTAATCTCCATTGCTATGACACTGATGATCTCATTTTCCCTGTTGAAAATATCATCTACTCCTGTAATTAGGAGACTGCTGGTTCTGATACAGCATTTAATTTCTCAGTATCTCGGTACTATGAGGTCTGAAGTAAATTATCTGAAGAGATGTCTTCACTAGTTTGATCAAATGGTAGGTAACCTTAATTAAGTGTTAATTTAATACTCGTCTAAACAAAACGTAGTTGCAACAGACTGGAATAAGCTGCTTTCGTAACTACAAGGTTCACATATCTGTGATCTGAACCTCATTCTGACAGCATCTCCCACACCATCATAACCCTATGCCTCCCTAATGGATGCTCACACTAGCTATTTGCTCTGCTAATCTGCACGCAGTTGATCTCTGTCCTAGGAAAAGCTCACTTGAGACTTCTTTTCCTACCTGATGGTCTGCAGCAGAATCCCATGTGGCTGTCAGCTGCTTTTCCCTTTTTACTTGCACCTAAGAGCATCCTGTGCTTGTTCCTCTTGTGCACACTCAGCCTTTGCCCTGAGCCTCCCTGCTGAGCAGGTGGCATGTGTGCTGTCACACTCCTGGAGCTCAGATGACCCTGTAGCTGGCACTGATGTTTTTATTTCCACGGTACAAGGCGTAGAAACATTTTGGACCACTAGAAATGTCAGATCTTGGGGACTCTGTAGAGAAAGACGTGGGAGATCCTTGCTGCTGGGTTGGCATGACCACAGCAGCAGAGGCACAGACTGCCTCCCCTCTGAATGTGCTGTTTTGGTGATATGAAAGAAGAGAAGCATGCCCAACCACCTCATCCTGATTCAATAATTCACATGAATGTTTTGCCCAAGAACAGGTAGTTAGAAATTACCCTATTACACCACCCTTCTCTCATGATCATCTGTACTGATTCTGGACAGTGATACAAGTAATGGGATTATCACGAAACAGGGAGAGACGAGTTCATACGTGTGGTCATTCAGAAGCTGTTGAATCCATGCTTACTGCAGTAGAGTAACAGGTGCTTCAGTGATATTAAGAGTAATGTTGAAGGAGGCAGGACTGATAACATAAATGATGATGGAAGGAGACATTATGGTGATATTAGCACTGAACCTGGTAATTTCATAATAAAGGATAATCACAGAGGTAGTTGTAGGAGTGGTCTGGATGATCGGGTAGTGAGGTGGATTGTGAACTGGTGAAGGAAAGAAGTCAGAGAGTTGTGGTCAATGGGACAGAGGCTAGTTGGAGGCCTGTAACTAGTGGAGTCCCTCAGAGGTTGGTACTGGGACCAGTACTATTCAATATATTCATCAATGACCTGGATGAGGGAATAATGTGCACTGTCAGCAAGTTTGCTGATGACACAAAACTGGGAGGAGTGGCTGACACACCAGAAGGCTGTGCTGCCATTCAGCAAGACCTAGACAGGCTGGAGAGCTGGGTGGGGAGACATTTAATGAAATACAAAAAGGGCAAGTGTAGAGTCTTGCATCTGGGAAAGAACAACCACATGTACCAGTATGGGTTGGGGACTGAGCTGTTGGAGAGTAGTGTAGGGGAAAGGGACCTGGGGGTCCTGGTGGACAGCAGGGTGACCATGAGCCAGCAATGTGCCCTCGTGGCCAAGAAGGCCAGTGGCATCCTGGGTTGTATCAGAAGGGGTGTGGTCAGTAGATCGAGAGAGGTTCTCCTCCCCCTCTACTCTGCCCTGGTGAGACTGTATCTGGAATAGTGTGTCCAGTTCTGGGCCCCTCAGTTCAAGAAGGACAGGGAAGTGCTTGAAAGAGTCCAGTGCAGAGCCACAGAGATGATTAAGGGAGTGGAACATCTCCCTTACGATGAAAGGCTGAGGGAGCTGGGTCTCTTTAGCTTGGAGAAGAGGAGACTGAGGGGTGACCTCATTAATGTTTATAAATACGTAAAGGGCGAGTGTCAGGAGGATGGAGCCGGGCTCTTCTCGGTGATGTCCAATGACAGGACAAGGGGCAACAGGTGCAAGCTGGAGCATAGGAGGTTCCACATAAACATAAGGAAAAACTTTTTTACTGTGAGGGTGACCACTACTCTAGGTGGTCCTTCTCTGGCAAGGGGGTTCGACTAGATGATCTTTCGAGATCCCTTCCAACTCCTAACATTCTGTGATTCTGTGAGTGGTGAAATGACTGGGGAAATCTGGACTTGGAGTTGGCTTCTAGGTATCGATGATCATGATGTTAATCTGCAGTGGAACCACAGGACCATCCATGTTGGTAAAGACATTTGCCTTTTGTCCTAACATAGCATTACCAAAACAGAAGGTACTTGTGAATTGAAGCCTAAAACATCTAAAAAGTCCCAGTTCACATCCTGTGTGTTTTCCCACCCAGTGCTTGCTTTGATTTTATGCAATTAGTCTTGCCACATAGATACCTTCTTCCTCATTTATAAGATATAACTACCCTCTCCAGTTTAAAATTGCTGCTGTTTGATACCTTAGCCACCCTTCAATTAGTCTCCTGTATGCTCTCCATCTCATGCCATTGCCTCTCATTAATCTCTTGTGCAGAGCTGTCGTATCATCCTCTTTCCATATTTCTTTATTCTGCATCAGTTTCTGTATCCTCCTTTGTTGATTAGACGTTTTCTTGCTCAGAGCATAGCAGCAGTGAGATGCTGTGCAAGAAGCGTGTGCTGACACTGAGCTAGGAGCTGCAGCAAAGTGGCTGCTCATTTTTGTGCCTTGATGTCCTCTGCCACCTCCTCTGGTGACTGCTAATTCAACACCTGTGTTGGTGCTGCATAAGGCACCTAGTTCTCTAGAGCCGGTGCACCTGAGGGCATGAGAGGCAAATGGCTCTGCATGCAGGAGCACTAGATAAGCAGCATTCAACGGCTGATCTTCCTGGCTGAACAGGCATGGTCTAGCTTGCCTGTAAGATCATGCATGTCCAACATCTCTCCATGTGTCCTTGGGACCACATCAACATTTGTACCAGAGTCCTAGCATACTTCCACTCTACCTTAAATATCACTTATGCACAGATAACAGATCATCTCTCATTGCAGCGTACAGCCTTTCTATCTGGCATATTCACAACCTATTTCAGCTCTGATGGCATTAGCCTTCTCTTTTCACGTGCTTCTGCTTTTCTCTGCTCTTTTTTGGCAGATCGATGGGTTTACCCTGAAATAATGAGTGTGATTTCCCCCTCCTCTCACATTTTCTGCCATTAAAAGTGACAGTTAGTGCTGTCAAATCAGAATTGCAGTGTTTATGGTCAGTCTATAGTTTTTTGCATAAACGAATGCGACTGTGCAAGATGTGAGGCAGCAGCAGGGAATCACACCCTTCCTCCACAGCACTTATTTTCTCCTTATTATTTTACTTCTGTAAAGCCTTCTGTGTCTACATGTGTGAGGCAGAGCTATATAAATAAAAAGATTATATGCAGCATACAAACACAGTCCTTATTTAAGCAGAGCTCTTTCTGAGCACAGTGTGGGGTTTGCAAGAGGAAGTCAAGATCTGGCCCACCATGAATAAATACGCTGCAATTACACAGAAATGGCCCATGATGAGATAACTGATGTTCTTCCTCTCTGTTCCTAGTTCAGAGATGCTGGTCAAGGAGGCTTGTGTAACCAAGCTATCATGCTGATCACAGACGGAGCAGTGGAGGATTATGAAGCTGTGTTTGAAAAATACAACTGGCCAGATCGGAAGGTTTGTCTGGGAAGTGATAAATAGAAAGAGCGAGGAAAGGTGCTATCCTGCTATGGTGGGAATAGAAGATCGTGAGCCAGGATGTTGGGCAGAGCTGCGCATTCACATCCTCCAATACCCGTGGGCACCCAGCTGTAAACACAAAACAAAGCAGCCAGGCAGGAGCCTGCTGTGGTGATTTTAGAGGTGGTAGGATCACAAATGCGTATCTGTAGGTCAGTGGAGACTTTTTTTCATACATTTTGTTTTCTAAAGGTGAGGATAATCAAAACATTCTCCTGTTAGGATGGTAAAGACTGAGCTGAGTATTCTAAAATTTTTAAAAAAAAAAACCAACAACAACAAAAACAACAAACCCCACACACACACCTTTTGCAAAGAATTTTAATCCCATCCAGGACTGTTTATAATTGGTCCTGTTTGGGAAAGGTTGGGCTATTACCAGTTCTTACGGTGAGCAGGGGAATTGCCCACACAACCTCTCTAGCTGCCTTCCAGCCCTATTTACTTTGAGGTCTGTGATCACAGGCTTGTACTAGCAGAGCAGACTGTGAAAGTGGAATAGACCACAGCTCATCCTAAACCGTCCTGATTTATTTGTTTACCTCATCCCAGCCAGCAGCAATGCACAAAGGGAGAGAAGCAACCTACTGAGAGAACAGAGCATGGGGCTGTTAAAGCAGTTTATTTCAGGATTGGCTCTTTTGTTGTTGGTCAAACACAAGAGAAATGGTGCCGCTTTCTCTAAATGATTCATGCGGCCAACTGTTCCCCTGGGTAAAGGATTCCTGTGAGCTATAAACCTCTCCACATGTGGTTGTGTGCCTGGCAGAGCTGCTATGATAAAATCAAACAGAATTTGCACTTCTGCTTTGTTATTCAGATGATTCCGGGTGCTGCTTGGCTTTCCGGGCTTATTGTAATTGGAAATTAAGTTCCAGACCACAAAATGCAAAACAAACAGAGCAAGAGGTTCCTGACTGCGAGTGAAGGCAAAGCCATTGCTATGCACCATAAACAGGCACTCACACCAGCGTACAACAGGATGCCAAACCGCGGCCATTTTGATTTGGTAGCACATTACATCCTAATTCTTCTGTCTTTGCCTTCTTGTTCCCAGGTCCGGGTTTTCACTTACCTCATTGGACGGGAGGTCACTTTTGCCCCCAATGTGAAATGGATCGCCTGCAACAACAAAGGTGCTGTATGGGAACAGTTCCCCAACCCCAGTCACACGTGGTCTGCAGCCACAGGGCCCTAGACCACTCTAAGGCTTACCCACTACAGCTGGAGCCCATGAGCCCTTGGTTGGAAGACAACCTAAGTCAAAAACAGACCCTGCTAGTCCACATGAAGTGTGCCTGTGTCAAACTAACACAAGTCCTCCGTGCTGAGCCACCACATTTTCCTGTCACAGTGCCAAGAGACACTATGACCGAGGTTCATGCTGCCTGTAGTCCACCTAAGTCCCTGTGCTTATTGTGTCCCAGTTGCTGGCTCTTGACAAATCTGTCTAAAACTCTGTCAGAAAGCCTGACATCTTTTGGCTGAGATGTAAACTAAACATCTCTTCTTTAAAGATTTTACAGCATTTGTCACAAGGTCTGCAGGTTAACCTCTATATCCTAGCCAAATTCTTTGTGTGCCAGTGGTTTCACTGAGGTACCAGAATAGCTTGTTAACCTCACCTCAAAACCAGTATTCTCTCTAGCTGGCATGAAATGGTATGAATGAGAAAATCCATTCAGAGTAGGTGAGTCACCTCTATGTACTTGAGGACAGTTTAAAAGTCCAATTAGACGTATCAGAGTCTACAAGGGTAAAGGAAGAGAGGAGAAAAAAAAAAAAAAGACTTCTCTGTTTGGGCATGACTTGGCCTCAGTGTCCCTGGAGACAGTCAGCACTACTTGCTACATCAGTATCCTGCTTAGACAGGGAAAGGAAGGGAAGGCTGAAGCTGGGGGCTGACTAGCTAGGTATATTGACTCTTTTCCTGTCTGAGAAGTGGCTCCAGCAGACTATGAAATGCATGGGTGCGTTTGCTACTGAAAATAATTGACAGACAAGAGTTGCCGGCCTGCAGAATGTCTGTGAGCTGGGAATGTTCAAGGCTCAAACATTCGTCTATTAGCACTTTGAATCACACGTAACATTTTTAGGTTTTGTTAGATGAAACAAAATCCTGGATTTCAGATTGCATGTTCAGCCATAAGATTAGTGACAGGGAATTCACGGTGCTGTTGGTTCACTATAAAATGTGAGAACGGACTCTCCTGAATAACCAGTGAACAAAAGCATGCACTTTGCTCTTGAATTCTCACTTACCAGACGAGCTCCGCAGAAGGCTCACTGATTTGGTTCTTCTCTTTCAACACACGTATAGCTCTTGTAGTCCTTGTTTTCAAGCACACTAAATCTGTTCCCACATCACAGACTTTATCAGATCATGAGCCCTTTCATGTGGCAGTGTTTTCCTAGTGATAACAAAAGTTTTTCATCTAACGTCTGACATATTCCATCCTATACCAAGTGCAACAAATCATCTCCATGTGGTGAGAAGCAGGGCAAGAGTCCTTGTGACATTACACTGTGTTAGCATTTCTAATCAGTGAAGCAGCTAATTTTGAGGACCTCTTGATAACTTGAAAACATTCTTCCCCTGTACTCCTTGTTGTAGTGTTAGACTGTTATGGGTCCATCTGCAGGGACAAAGCTCTGGAAACAGGTAACTTGCACTTTTATGTTCTGCTTCCAATGGATAGATGGAAGTAGTCACCATTCTTGGACGTAAAGCTAGGCAGACTGAACACTAGAGTGCTGGAAAATATCTGGAAGAAAAGCTGAGAGTTTGAGTTTAATATAAAATCAGGCAGGGTAAGTGGGTAGCCTGGTGGAATACTTCGCATATGCTTGGTCTTCAGGACCAAAGGCAGCCTGATTAGTGGATGGTTTTGCCTAAGACCCAAAGCAACATTTTACATCTGCTTGGCATGATTCTGGTTTTATCGAGACTCTGCTCTTGAGCATTGGTCCAGTATTTTGAGAAGAACAGAGCCAGTGCTTTGAAACTCTAGATTTCCACAGAAATGTGTGTTCACAGAAGCCTGTGGATACAAGGCATGTCAAGGCACATCAAGGCACAATTTGTAAAGAGCAGCTAAACTGTCTGGGTAGCTACAGTCTTTGACACCTAGTTTTCCAGCTTTGCACGCACACTCATTTAAAAATATGGAAGACATGTTAGCAGAGTGACTCACACCTCTGTTTCTCCATGAAGGCTACTACACTCAGATCTCTACGCTGGCGGATGTCCAGGAGAACGTGATGGAGTACCTACACGTGCTCAGCCGTCCCATGGTCATCAACCACGACCATGACATTATTTGGACTGAAGCCTACATGGACAGTGCGGTAAGGACCTACAGCACAAGTCTTTAGTCAGCAAACAGCAGGGCCTATGGACCAAATTTGCAAAAGTGTTAGACACTCAGATAGTATGTTAGGCATATAACTTGCTCTGGCTTCCCATCTAAATATCTGATGTGCATCAGAATCTAAACAGAGACCTGAAGTTTATGTAAAACCAGGAGCTGGTTGATTGCTCTGCTGAGACAGACAATATTTCTTTTCTGCTCTCTCCTGGACTTGAGATGTGTATGCAGACTCAGGTCTGAATCTGCAGTGACCCAGCAGCCCAGAACTAATCACACAGGCACAGCATGACTTAAGCAGTGCTCCTGTGAAAGCAGGTTACCTTCGAAAGGATTATTCACAGGAAAGATTATTTACAGCTCAGGATACAGGTCACAGAGGTTTATTTCCTCCAGCCCAGTAGCTAAATGCATACTGCCTGCCACTCAAAGATACAGATCTCAGTTTGGGAAGCAGGCTCACTCTTTCATTCCTTGAGCTAGCAAGACCTAATGTCACCACAGCAGCCCTGTGGGTAAAAGACACATCACAAAGGACCGGACAGTCAGCGCTCCCAATGCCCCTTGCTTTGTCTCAGGCCTGCCCTATGGGAAGATATTTGGACCACAAGTAGGTGCTGTTATGGTGTTGTGTTGCCAAGGCAGCTTTGAAATTCAAAGAAGTGAAGGACGAAGGGGTAGGCCACTACGGAAGGAACCTTCCCCTGCACTTCCCCAAATAGGAGACATTCCTCAATCTCTGTCTCCATCCCTTTTTTACATTGCCGAAAGAGAATGTTACAGTTCTTCTTTTGGGGCTCCCTGTGCTTTCAGGGAGATAAAGTTTTTTTCCTACACTGGACTATTCACGCCAGAGAAGTGTCTGCATAACTGTGACAGCTAGAGCTGACAAGAAGTCAGACTCCCCTCTTCTAGAAGCAAACCTGAGGTCTCAGGACTTTTTACTCTCTGAGGGGAAAAATCTTCTAGAAACTTTGAGAATGTTTCCATACACAATCCCACTGTGAGACTGAAGTTATTGGCTCCGGTCTGGCCAGCAGCAGCTTTAGGGTGTCTGCCACAGCCCTGGGGAGAACCCACAGTTTGCAGGTTTAAAATCCAGAGTGAGAAACCTGAATTTTCTGAGTTTGAGTAAAACTGGGAGTACTGAGCTTAGCTTTGTAGCAGGAAACGTGGAAGTCCAGGTCACACATGGTAGTGCCCAATGCTGTGCTCAGAGTCAAGACCACACAAACCCCAAGAAATACATCCAAGGCACCCAGGCTTGCATCATCATGGTGCATAGATGTTATACTCTGGAGACTCTTGTGGAAAGGGACCGTCCCCAACCTCTGCGCTGTGACTGACCATTGAGGCTGCAGCCGTGCCACAGTGGCTCTGTGAGGGTGACATGGGGATGTCTTCTGCTGCAGAAGCTGTGCCAAGTGATAGCTGGGGACATGGTACTTGAGAGTGCTAAGCAAAACCTCCAGAAATGCTACTAACTACGCAGCAAGTTTATTCTATCAGCAGACATGCCACCCTTGGCAGTGGTGTACGGTGTCACACTTCCCAAGGCAGCCAAGGGATTTGTTTCCTGCACTTTTTTGCTGCATTTCTCTTGCCTCTTGGCTTGGCTTGCCATTCTCTTCCTCTGCCCCAACCTCTCCCATCTTTGATTCATTCCTCCATTCATGTATTCATTCATCTGTTCATCCATCTCTCACTAGCTGCCACAGTCTGAGGAGGTAACTGCACCCTTGTGTTTTGTGAGCATGCTGTTCCCTTGTGCCAGTTGGTGTGTCACTACCAGCGCCCACAGCCACAGCTGGCCGGTACATCTGGAGGGGGTTGGGGGCTGCAGCACTGAAGGAGCCCTTTTACACTGGCAAAAAGAGAGGAAATGCTGGATGTACTGGAGAGCTGTGCTGTGCTGTTGGTTCAGAGTAGGTAGGGGTGTCTGTGTTGTGCAGTAGCTTAGTTCACCGGATCTCTTTTTCCAAATGTCCAGTAAGTGCCAGAGAAGTTTACTTGCTGTGTGTTAGTGCAAGTGTTGGTGTGAATGGGAAGTTTCCACAAAGAATCACCCAGACCAGTAACTCAAGATACCAGGCTTAAATCTCTGTCGAGCAACCATACAGATTATTGACTGGCTCCCTTATGGCTCCCAGCATGTACAGTAATGGAGATAAGAGGTCATTTCTTGCCTTGCTACTTACTTGACCAAATGAAAGATGGGAGGGGGATGCTACTGGAATCAAGAGATTAGGTCTTTTTCACAGCTAGGCATGTTTGGGAGGCTCCTTCGCATGTATCTTGCCTGGTTTGGCTCCTTTCATGTGTGTTTTTAGAGCACCTATCTTCTGCAGTATTGGGAGCATCTGTTACCCCATTACACGTGTGTGTCCTGTATCCCCTACAGAGACAGCTTGCCATGTTGTGTCTGTTTGCATCATGATTTTGTCTCAGTTTTTCCTAAGCTTAAATACTTGAGTAACAAGTATATATAAGCAGGTTCTGTGTGTATTTGTGCCTTTTAAATATTTGCCTGTGGTGTTTCTCATTTGTGGTATTCATGTATTTGCAATATAGACGATATCTTGTTTGTGATTTTGCTCATATTTGTGTTGCTTTTGTCTGTTCTGTGTTCCTTGTGTTGGTGGTTTTTACATTTGTTGTATAAGTGCTCATGTCTACACTCCCAACGTGTGGTGGGTATAAATTGTGGCACCACTTCTATAGGTTCCTGTCTCTTCATTAAAACAGCTCTTTAATTTCTCCTGCTTCAACACATTTCACTGGCTTTCATCCCATCACCCCACACGAGCAAGCATCCATCCCACGATCCTCTTGGATACAGAGTATTGAAAAGTGCTGCCATCTCTTTTTAGAAGGGTGTGGGAGGCAAGGAGGTGGCTAATTGTAACCAACATCTGGGGTCCTTGGGAATTCCAGTGCCTTTCATTCGGGTTATCTGCGGTATTGCATTTGCTAACACATGGTTCGTTGTTCTGTGGCAGCTTTTTGCATCTCAGGCTCAAAGTCTGTTGCTCATGACAACAGTGGCTATGCCAGTCTTCAGCAAAAAGAACGAGACGGTGAGTGCAATGCGGGCTTCGCTCTCCTTCCAGCCAGCAGAGATGATGCAGCGGACCTTTGCAGGGTTTTAAAGCCAATGGGTCTCTGAAAGAAGAGCTGGCCATTAGGGACTGCAGTAGACCTCTGGCAGGATGTGCGGCTGATAATTTATCTGACAAAATGATAGTCTTGTCATTTCCTCTGAATGCTATTTCTTCAAAATACCCCTTAAATATGACACTTCTCCCTGTTTTATCCCTTCCATTTTCAAACTGAGCCTAAATCACAGACCCATAAAGTTTCAGGCTGGAAGAGATCATTACCTCGTCTAGTCTGTGCATTTTATTGCAGCCCTTTACATTTCATACAGACGGTCCTTCATGAGCCAAATAACCTGTGTTTGGCAAAAGTGTCATTGAAGAAAGACACCCAGCCCCAAGCTCTCCATTGTGGTTTCTCACTCTCCGTTAAAAACTGGTGTCTAAATTCGACTTTCAATTTGTCTGGCCTCACCTTCCTGTCATAATGGCTTTCTCTGTTAGATTAAAAAGCCTGTACCCTTTGGTGTCCTCTCCTGGGAAGCATCATCTACACTGCAATAAAGTCAGACCCATCTATCTTTTGATAAGATAAAGTTGAACAATTTAGGTGGCTTTGATAAGGGCATTTCATCTGGGTTTTGAAACCCTTTAGACACTCTTTTCCATATCATTTCTAGTTTCTCAGCATCCTTTTAAAATGGTGGACAGTACTTTACCATTGCTGTACAAGGGATAAACTCTTCATCCAGGTCATACAAAGAGTTGTCTGCCTTCTCCACCTGAGGCTGGCCTTGACCTGTACTAGCACAGTGCTGCAGTGGGAGCCTGTGTTTCATTTTTCTATCATACTGCCCAGATGCTTATTAAACAACCAGTTCCCCATTTCGTGGGGACTTCCTGCATTCCTTTTCCTAGGTTAACAATTTTGTACTTGGCATTTAGTGTAGTTGATCCAAGTTATCAACTGATCCATGTTGTTTTGCGTGATTGCCTTGCCCTTATTGTTTTTTACTCATACTGAATGCAGGTTTTTGCCCTCAAAACTTATTTTCCGTGATTTTATGTTACTTCTGAATCATAGTAAAAAATGCTGACTAATATTGGGTAGAAGTACTCCTCTCCATAAACACTGGAGTAACCTCTTTAGACTTTTTGAGGTATGTTAGCTGGTTACGAATGAACATATTCACACGAGCCTAGAAAGGATATGTAAGAGACTAGTAGGAAGGAAACAATACGTATTCAGGTAGAAAATTACTTAGGTTTTGCTTTTGAAAACGGATTCTCCTTTGTTTTTAAGCGATCTCATGGCATTCTCCTGGGTGTGGTGGGCTCTGATGTACCTCTGAGGGAGTTGTTAAAACTTGCTCCACGGTATAAGGTAAGACTGAGCTAATGTGATTTGTTATTTTGCACAGCAAAGTCATTAGTCATTCTTCCATAGGCATGACTGGAAAATCACTCCTCTGCCTGTAGGAAGAACTATGAACGTAAAGGAAGAGATGTTGGATGTGGTGATATGTCGTTTCTATATAGCACAAGGGAAATCATTCACTACTAGAAGCTCTTAGGCTGCTTCAGAAATATGAGGACTGGATGATCCAGGATATTGGCAACAGGTCATGGAACTTTTGCATCCTGATGGTCACCAACCTAGATCACTCAGAGATGATACGGATCTGACAGCCTATCTCAGAAGAACTAAAGTTTTATATCCAGTTCCCAGTGGACAAAAGGCACCGTGCCAGCTGGCAAAAAAACCACCCTAGATTCACTGTCAATATTCTTAGCAGAAAACCTGAGGACTGAATGGACTATGGAAAGCCAACTTTTCTGTCATGCCTGGAGGCTCCTTTCCTCTAGATCAGCATAAAGATTTCTCAGCAGGACAGTGCACAGGAAGCTGACTCTCATTTGCTTGTGCTGTACCTAGGTAGAGTATTTGCTCTCCAGAATTATTAGTCCAACAACTTTCCATTAGCTCTATGTTCAATCTGTCTAAAAAAATATGTTCATCCATAGGAAACCCCACCAGAGTTGCACTGTTTAGTTTGGTTTCTGCTGCAATTTCTGCGCAGTAACTTTTTGTTCAATCAGTCTGCACACCAGGAGACAGCAAGCACATCCGAGGATCACCATGAAATGAGGCAATTTGAGTCATCATTTCAAGTTTCCAGTTTCTCTTAAATAACTATCAGACAACTACTACCAGTTAGGCAGTTGTCTGAAATCTGATTGCTGAAGACTCACAGGACTGAAAAAGTTGATAGAAGCTATGAATTTTTGTGGCACTTCCAGACAGGGACGAAGGGCAGACCATTCACATGCAGAAATGATCCTTCAGGCAAGCCAGGAACTAAGAGTCAGGGTGCATGCACTCAGCACGCAAAAGATAACTGGTTTGTCTCTGAGGCAACCTTGTCTAGGAGCTTCAATTTTTATGCACGTTTATTTTCTCTGTACTCTAATACCTTTTAATCTTCCTCCCTCCGTGTCACTCAAAGGCCAAGTGTCACAATAATCTTTCTTCTGGACTAAGGAAGGACACTGTTCTTTCCTCCAAGCAGTGCTGGGGAAGGAAGGAAAATTATTTGAAGGATTTCTTTACAACAGAGGCAGGACACGACTTCCCAGAAGCTCTTCCAACTCCAGACCAGTTTGGAAACCTAGGATCCTCAACTTGAATCCCCTGGCATATGGGTAACAAAGGAACAGTTCCAGAAGTACAGCCCTTGAGAGCTCGTACGTTTACGATCACGCTTACTGGGATGGGAAATTTCAGTTTTAATAGGCCAACAAGGAAGTCTGGTGTAGTCCTGATCCAATGTCTTGGTTTCATTCTTGCCATGCTGAGCTGAGCTCAGAGTGCTTTGCAAAAAACTGCTCCACATAGAGAGAGTCCAAAATTTTGATCTGGGATGTGTGAAATACAGGATTCATTCCCTCCAAAAAGGCACAGATGGATTGTAAATGACTTACCTCCCCACTTCCCTACTGTTATCCCTCCAGGATTGTCTCTACAGGAATATAAATTTGCAATATTTTTTTGAAGATAGAAACCTTAGCCATTCTTGTTTTCCTTGAGACACCTCTTGTTTTGGCAAGTGCAGGCTATCAGCAGGTTTTAGCAACTCCGGGTTTAGCTGGAATTTGCATTATATCTGGGCTTGATCTGAGTAATAGCTCTCTCGGAAATCTCTTGCAGATCAAGTCAGCCAGTGTCTGCTCTTGTTAAACAATGAGATTCCTTAAAAATCATTTTAAGACTATACGCTTGTACAATTGGCCTAGGCTAGGTCTGGCCTTGCCAACACTGAAACATAATGCAGAGCTCCTCTGAAGACCAACCGGGTTTCCAGCGAAGCCATCTGTGAGATTCATACTCGTTTGTTCATTCCCTGCTGTGCATAGGTAGCGATGGGCATACAGACCTGTCACTGCTGTTTCTGTACTGTTTACGACATCCCTCATCGTTGCCCACTTCATGTGCAGCACTGCTGTGCTTGCTGTGGAGAGCTTATTCTGCCTCTGGGTGGTAATTGTCCACGAGGACAATCAGACTTTAGGGGAGGGCATCTTTTTCTGAATGTGTACACAAATCAGCTACCTGCCCATTCTTTTGTGCGTCCAAGCATAGTCAGCCTGCTCGGACTGATCAGCCAGAGATCCAGAGATAAATGGTTTGAGATGGACCCTATTTTCTGCTAGTTAATTCCTTTAAAAGAAAAGTATTTCTGAATATTGGTGGTGCCAGGGTATCAGTGGCAACCATTACACAGCAGTGTTTCTAGTTAAAGCACTAATTATTCTAATGTCTCTTTCTCCAGCTGGGTGTCCATGGATACGCCTTTCTGAACACCAACAATGGCTACATCCTCTCACACCCAGACCTCCGTCCTTTGGTATGTATAGCTGTGAATTTGACAACCTTTTCTTACTTGGAAATAGTGGCTTTCAGGGATGCTCCTCATTTCTCATATTTTATTGAGCTGTGAAGGCTACCAGGCTTTGATATATAGGCACCTAGAAACATGAGGGCCAGAGAAATCAATTCCACAAACATAGATGTACATATGCATACACATAAGTATGAAGTGTAAGGCACCTGTCTGTTCTCCGTGAGAGTGCATGTCAGGGCTGTATTTGTGTGTGCTTGTTGTACTGTGGGTGCATGTGTATCCGTGTCCATGCAAAGTTTCACTGCTGGGATGAAGAAACAATTCCCCTCGCTCAGGCATGTCTCCTACAAGAAGATTCAGCACAAGTAGCACCTCAGTAATAGCTACCCAGCAGCTGTACTGTTGGACATTTTGGGAATCTGAAGCTAGCAGGGTCCAGTACCACTAATCTTAGTAATGTGGTAAGTCAGAGACAATTTAGAGAACAATAGGCTGCAAAGACCTTCTGGGACTGGAGGGAGTGGACACAAGGACAACGTTTCTCCCTCACAGTGCCACCTGGAGCTCCAGACCACACATCTATCTGCAAACACAGAGCTGGCCTTGTTACTCAGATAGCCAGTCATGCAATGATTTTACATTTCGTACACATGCCTGTCGGAACAAATTCACCTGCACGCAGCTACAAGCATTAGTGTGGTTACTGGCAAAAAAAACTGCCACCAAAGGGCTTCACAGCAGCTGTCTTCAAAAAAGCAGCTTTGCACAGGGACACCACAGGCAAGGGTAGTTACTTCAGTATGTGATGAGAAGGGACACATCACGTTTCCAAGATGGGACAACGCAAAGCTAGGCAAGGGCACCGCTTTATTCTCCACCCGAAACTGGCCTCTCTTGGTCTGCTTCATACCTTTTCCTGCACCTGAAAGATTACAAGGAAATAGCTCCCTTGCATCAGTTAGCCCTAGGTGAAAAGCCTGCCTTTCTGACAGTGGAGTCAAAGCCTAAGTCCCATCAGTGAAGATTTCCTGCTGGTAATATAGTGCTAATGAGATTACACTCTTAGCTGTGGGCAAAAAAACTGATTTCCTGGAGGCAAGTGTATTGTACTGATTTATTTAGAAGAATACTCTCACGAAGGAGGTCATAGCCTTTACCTGCCTTGTGTTCCTGCCTGCCCCTTGCTCCTGGATCAGCCTCTCCCACTTGAACTTTCCTAGCCCCACATTGCCTGCATAAAGAAATACATGGCATGGGACCGAGAAGGCACTTGCATACAAATGCTGTCTTCCTAGTCAGAGGTAAAGGAGACACCTCTATTTTTCAAATTGCATAACAATTCTTAAAGGGTTAGTTTAGGAAGTTATCTAGTCACTTACTTTCTTTTTTTTTTTTTTTTTTTAATAAATGCCAGTATAAAGAAGGAAAGAAACTGAAGCCTAAGCCAAACTACAACAGCGTAGATCTCTCAGAAGTGGAATGGGAAGACCAGGATGAAATAGTGAGTATCAGAAAGTGAATTCAGCCTCTTTTGTAGTTCCTTCTTTCTACTTTTTGTGCCCACATGGACAGGGCAGGGGAGCAGCAAGCAGCAGGCACTCCTGTTTTTTTCTGTGCCTGACTGGCCCTGACTAAGAGGGGCTGGTGGTCTACAAGAGGACAAAGAGCTTGTCTTCCCAGTATGAGTTTTCCTTCTCATGGAACAGGGAGGGAAAGAGCTGGCAGGAGGAAGGAACCACTTCGGAGGGTGCTCCAGGGAGCCAGTCTGTGTGTATATGGCCCAAATGCTGCCTTAATACAAAGCCAAGATAGCTTAAGAGTATGGCAGTGTCCTACAATGATACCCATGCATGTAGTATGTGTGATATAGCCAAAGCCACTCAACTAATGAGCTCTGCAACAAGGAACAAAGTACATTCAAAAAGAGATTAAAGCTTGCAGTCACTATTACTAATAGACAAAGAGGATAAGGGACTTAAACATTTCAGAAAAAAAAAACAACCCAAGCTATTGCACATGTGTGGAGGCACTGAAAGCAATAGCTGACCAGAGGGAAAAGATTAGCAAATACCTTTTCTACTGTCTTTTGATCAAAATTATTAAAAAGTGATAAACAAGAAACTCATGCACTTTAAAAGCTGCACATTGCTGCGTTGCACAATTAGCAACCCAGATACAATGAGAAGGTAGAGCTGTTCCTCTGTGGCTGGTTTCCGTTTACTCAGAAGTATTAGGAGAGAATAGATACTTCAGTTACTAAGATAAGAACTGAATTTGGAGTAAGACAGAATTAGCTGTGTGACACATGCTTCTGGATTACAGGGGAGACTGCTGAGATAAACGGATCTGATGCTATAGATATCCACTTAAATGGGTAGGACAAACGAACTGCCCAGCAAGCGGAACAAAGTAGCTACTGCCGCTAGTGCAGGCCAGGTACAAAGGGCCACACTAGAGGAACTTGGGAAGTGGAGGAGTGGTAAATTGAGAAATGAAACAGAGCAGAACTGGGTGTGAAACATGGAAAGCAAGACAAAAATAAGGGGCTTTTCATGCAGTGCAACCATCAAGATGCAGGTTGCCAATGGCTTTTTGTGGGTTTGTTGATGTCTTCTAGGAGCTCTGCTCCCATTGTAGTTTTCTCTCTTCCTAGAGACACTTTTAGACCTGCTCCTCTTTACCCTGTTTTCTATTTTACAATAAAAAAACATCCAGGAAATGAGAGGACTTTGCTGTGGTAATTATTTGGTTAGCAGGTTCCTGTCTGATCAAATAACAGATACCTGAATGCAAACATGATGCAAAGTGTAAGGTTTCTGTCCATAGACAATCAGAGTAAAACTATGCAGTGGGAAAAAAAAGTCAAAAGAGGCATGAAAAACAAAGCCACTTTGTGTTCCTGCATTGCATCTTCCAGAAGAAAGACAGGTTGCAGTCACTGAGGGTACAGAGACATTCAGTAACGCGAACGATATCTGCAGTGTGACTTCAGCAAGTGTAGAGACTCTCAAGATACACCCACTGCAGCAGAAAGCTGCCAACATTTCAACACTCAGATTTGCAGCTATGATACTGTATCAATGACAGACTCAACATCAGTTGCAGTATAATCTCAGCAACACTGATAAGCAGCAAATTCAGACTGGAAAAATATGCCCAAGTGCTAATGATGTGTAATACAGCCAGCTGCTAAAAAGAAAACTAGGGGAGTGAAGATGGCACTGTCTGGAAAATAACCAATTGAAGCACAATAGTACAGGCAGGCAGTAAGGAAGTTTGGGCTTGCTTGTAAAGCAACACAGGGCTATTCTTGGTGTGAGGGGAAAAGAGAAGGGTTGAGAGACCCTTCCCAGCAGTCTAGAAGATGTCACCCAAACAGATTTTCTTCAGCCTTGACAGAACCACTGAAATTAGCCTGCAAAGAAGTTGAACCTGAGTGGCAGAACACCTAGGTGTTGTGAGACCCCTCAGGTAAACTGTACGGTTTGAAACCATGCAAGCAGACAGAGGAAAGGAGTCAGCAGCGCTCGTTACCAGGGATGGGGATGGCACAGACCCATTGCCCTGGAGCAGGAGAGTTTGCTGTTTGGGGTGTCTGGAACGAGTGCTCCAGCATGCACCAGACCACCCCTCTGTCCAAACTCTGCTACACGTTTTTCAAACTGGAAGCCAGCTGTTTCCAGAAGTGTCCCGCCTAAAAAAGACTGAGCATTATGGGGGCTCCCAGACACCAGGACTGCAATTGACTTCTCAATGCAGGAAAAGCTATTGAGGAAGAATCAGCAAGCCAGGGTTGTGACACCAACCTACAGCTGCTGTCACCTAGGGGCTGGGCACTGGTAGCCTGCCTGCAGAGTAGCTGGAGCTCAGGAGATCCAAGGAGATCTCAGATATCCATTCATTTACTTCTCCATTGCCTTATGGGGCAACGAGAGATGACTGACATTCAAGAAGATATGGCTGAAGCAACAATATCTGAACTAAAGCCGGAAAACAAGGAAAATGCTGCAGGCTGTCAGAGCAGAACAGAGAGTATGCCGTAGCTCTGCCAGGAGGTCAAATGCTCTTAGCCAAAAAGGAGAACAGTACTGGTCAGTGTTTTGATTTCCAAGACATGGACCTTGGGAAACACAAGTTTTATATTCTAGGTGTGTAAATAACCCACATCAAACAGCCATAAGAAACAGAACTTAGGCCTTGTAAAGCAAAGGCAGTTGAGACTGGCCAGCACCTGAATGGAGGCCTGTCTCTGGAAGTAAAGAAGCAATTTGTGTGAATGAGTAAGTTACTTCCCACCTTTTTTTTCTATCCAGGCTGAAGCAGTAGGCTGATATGCTCTGGTAGGCTGGACATGAAGTCAAAGCCTCTGCCCTTGTGGAAAAACTCCTTGGCTCTTTCTTGCAAGAGGCTGGGAGTCACTGTGAAAATTACATTTTGCCTTTGGATCCTGGACTGAATAAAGGGGTCGTCTCGCTGCCTGCCCTGCATCATACAGTCTTGCTTTGTTGTGTTAAACAGCTGCTTTGCTGCACCTCAGAAATGGTGCTGAATACAGCCCATAATTTATAAATCAGTTTAAAAAATGTCCAAGAGCTTTGGAATCAGCCTGAGGGAGTTAGTGGATTTCTCAGGTGTCTCCTCTTCCAGGCTCTCAAAGCACCATGCTAATGACTTTCTGGCTGCCAAATGATGAAGTTTGAAACTTGGACTGGCAACTTCATAGCTTCCAGATCCCTTCCTTTTGCTAAAAAGACATATCAACAAGCTTTCAGCATAAGCCATTATTATTCTGTACCACTTATCAGCCTGACTGAACAAGGATCCTGACCACTGAGAACAGGTTTTCAGTTTAAAAGCAGCAAGAAAGAGCTGTGGGGGGAAAAAAAAACCTACAGTCACTCTTTTTCTGCCAGCCCCTGTACATTAATGGCAAGCGGCTCTATTAATTCCTGCCCTGCCTGGAGACACTAATACTAATCTTGTTCACCTCTGCAGCTCAGAACTGCCATGATCAATGGGGAAACAGGCTACCTCTCTATGGATGTGAAGGTCCCTGTGGATAAAGGGGTAAGAAATTATCCTTCTATTCAGGTCACATGAGAGAGGGGATGGGAAATGGCTGCTGAAGAACCACAAAGGATGTGGGTTTAATGTTCAACATTTCTGAGTGTGAGGATTTTATTGTTTCACCGCATATCTAACACATGTGCTAAAGACATAAAATAGAGCATCGTTAGAAGTGCTCTTTATAAGTACCGACGTTCTGCTCTTACAAAGGTATTGGAAATGCCTCACAGCTCCCTTCTTTGTCCAGGCAGAGGCAAAAACCATGTTGTTCATTGTCTATAGGGCTGTGAAATGTATCGGAGATCTTCAAGAGTTTAGAATGGGGAAGGCTATACTGAGCTGACCTAGGCAGAAAAAGGTTTGGAGACTATTTTGCAGCTCCCTTTCCCTACCCAAAAACAAGCATGAAAACTTTGTCCCTCACTCTGTCAGAATGAGATTTCCTTTATCCAGGTCCAGGATCAAATTTCTATGCAAATATTTACAGACATTTTACAAAAAGTCCTAGTGAAATGGAGACTTTTGAACATTCCCCACCATCTCTAACTTAGGGTTATACATCTTCCCTTGGAACCAGTGCAAAATTGTCTTGTACATTTACGTTCACTGGTACTTTTTCATTCAGGTTTATTTAACTCTCCTAAAGATTTTGGCTTTCATCACTTCCTGTCAGGAAGTATTCCAGAGTCCTGCAAGTTACGCTGCCCAGAAGTCTTCCACATTTCAGGAAAATTTTCCGTCTTTTATAGTGAGCATTTTTTTCAGTGATCAGGCTGGCCGAAGTGCTCCCGTGCTAAGCCACAGTCAGCACCAATTCCAACAAACCGAAGGCTCACAGTCACTGCTGAAATGGTGCCATTTCCTAATGAAGACACCCTATGTTTCCTCTGAACGGTCATGCTGCTAGATCTTGTAACTAATTTCTCCTTCTCTATTCTTGGTGTTTGCAACTATCAGGTACCTGTCAACAGCTTTGCCCTTCCTCTCCTGGGCATTGCCAACATCTGCATTTGAAATACTTGCACACTTTTCAGTCCAAGCAGTTCAGCAATTATTTTTGTTCCCTTATTTCTTGTACCATTTCTGGTACACGAGTACCAGGGTTTGACTGAATTGAGTACTGTTTCCCTGGTGCTCTGTATCTGCAATAGGATATTCCTCAGCAGGGTGCCCCAGATCTCCTTTTTGCTGTCCCTTCAATTCTTCCTCCCTCCCACAGCTGCACCAGAACAGCTGCCTTGGTTTCCCTGTTTCTTAGCTATTTTTTCCAGTTGCTATTTTTCTTCGTGAATCCCACTCCTCCTTTTTGTCCGGTCTTCCTAATTTTTAGGGTATGGAGAACTGTTGTTTTATTTTGTTTTACAGATCACTGTACATAAGGGCTCCTTAGACAGAGTCTGTCTGTTCCTCTCATTAGATCTTTTTCCCTCGATGCTCTGTTGTTTACTGTTTCTTTTTGTTTACAGTACTGCAGCTGGTTCCCACTCCACATCTTATTTAAGCTCACTTTAACTGATTCTTTAGAATAGATTTGCATGAGAAGCTGTTTCAAGTGCTTTATATAAACCTAGATACATTGCATATCCTTTATCCCCTTCATCCATTACCTTTGCTATTCTGTCAGAAAAGCAATCAGGGTTTTCCAGCAAGATTTGTTCTTTGTAAGTCTAGATTGCTTATTTTGCTAGCTTAACATCTTTCTCTGTCTCTGCATCCTCAATAACATTTCTGCTGAGTCATACAAAGATACCTTTTTAGTCCAATATTTTAGGGACATCTTTCTGCTCCCCTACTCAGGGGAAAAAAAAAAAAAAAAAAAAGATTAACAAAAAGTAGCCTTCGTAAGAGATATTACCTGTTTTATTCTGCAATCCTGCAAGCGTTATGAAGCATAATAGGAAACTGAAGCTGAGTATGTGACAGTTTTACTGTTATCAGAATACACATGGAGCAAGAACCAGAGTGAAACTTAGCAATTCCCACTTGCACTCTGCTAGCTGATGAAGAAAAGCAGTGTTGAAACAAAGAAAGTGCTGACAAAACCTTCTAACAAAGACAATGAGACAGTCAAATGGCAGAGAGAGGGGCCAAGTCAAGGGGATAGAAATTAATCTGTCAGCCAAGTAAACATTGATTCCCCAGGTTGATCTCAGGAAGGTATTGAGAGCAGAGTGAGACAGAGAGGGAAATATAGGGACCAAAGACAAAGGGCAGTCGTTAGAGAGATCTAGTGGCAAAAACGCCTTTGCTTGCAGCTAGGGTACAAAAGGGTTGTGACTGTGAAAGCAAAAAAAGCAAGGACATGGGTAGGAGCTGTGGCAAACCACTCATAACGGCATTAGCCAGGACTGGCTGCCTAGTACAGTGACAATACCAAAACTGGCAATAAACATGTTCCCAGACGGCAGGTGCTGGTAGTCAGCCACCCTGTCACTGTGCCAACATGCCCATGCTCTTGTCTTCTCCCTCGCTCTGCGCTACGTAGCAAAGTCCTGCCTGATCATCCTCAGCCCCGCTCGGCTCAAGGGTGCCCCTGCTTCTCTTCCTTCCCACGGATAAGCGGTGATGCCTCCAGCTGTCTTGGGGAGGGCTGGCTAGCCATCCCCTCCCCCTGCCCAAACAGAGGTTTGCCCTCCCTCCCACAAGGCGCAAGTGCTGAGTGGCTGCATGTGCAGAAGAGGGGCAGGTCAGGGGAACAAAGGATGAGCGGAACAAGCCCTGCTGAAGGAAAGGGTCTCAGAGTAGTCGTGCCCCTGGGTCATTTTCCACTGCGTCCTTTCCCCCAGGGGCAGGCCTACACCCGCAGGTCTCCTTCCCCATGCCTTTCCCCCTCCCCTATCAGATCAGAGTGGCAAGGAAAGGGGGACTTAATATCTCTTGTACCTTCCCCACAGCCACCAAAACACAACCATGCCATGTTCCTTGGGGGTATCACGGCACTTTTGGAACATCTTGGCTCAGCAAAAGACTTGGACCCTGATGGTCAGCAGTACACAATTGCCATGCGCAGAGAGAGAGGGGAGGGAAGGGGTTGAGGCGTCCGCCACCTCCTCACCTAACAATAACCCCCAACCCTATCAGCCCATCCACTTGGGACACACTGGAGCCGGTGCTGGCTCACCCTTTGTGCCTCGCTCCACTTCCACCGCTGCACAGCTTGAGTAGGTTAGAGCAGGCACGACTTTCCCTGGGGAACACTGAGTTTTCTGTGTTCACTCCCTGTCTCCCACATACATCCTCTCACCTCGTTTTCAGACTGGGGCTGGGATTTTAAATATATTAGGGTTCATATACTGGCACAAGGGTTGGATAGAAACTTTCCAAAAACTTTTCTCCTTTGGAAAAGAGTTCCACTGAAATCAACACTTTCCTACAGGAAAAGGCCAGTCTGGCAAACAGCTGAAGTTCTGAAGCAGCTTTCAATAATCTGAAATGTCTTCAGTTAAAATGTCAGTCTGAAGAAAACATTTTCATGTGAATCAAACAGGCTTGGATTTGAATGAGCACTTTTTTTCAATTTGAAAAAGTAATTTTTTTTTTTTTTACTGATGTTTTTTAAGAAAATTGGAATATGTTAATGTTTTGTCCCGGTTTGGCGTGAAAGCAAATATCAGTAATCTCAGCATTTCCCACAGGAGTGGGGAGACTTGGCCCCGGCTGCCCACCCACACAGTGGGTAGGTTTGCCATCCTGCCTCTCCTCCGACCCCACCTCTCCTTCCTACATGTCTTACTGAGCCCCCCCTCCTGCTTGGGATGATGATGATGTGCAAAGCCATCAAGGTTGCTCTGTGTAGCAAAAGAGCAGCAGGGCCCCAGAGCGCTGGCTCAGAGGGTGCGAGGGGGAAGGCAGCTTCCCCCCACCCCTTCCTGCAGCCTGTGCAGGAGCCCTAGAGCAAAGAAAGGTTTAACTGAAGCCCTAGATGGAAAGACAGAGTGGCTGCCTGGATCCTGAAAGTCACAAGTTGCTGAATATGCTGAATACTGCACATTCATCCCCGCCTCCAGCCAGCCCTAGCAGGGTGTGAAGGGCTGGTAGTGATCAACTGCTTTTGCTTAGCCTTGGGGATGTATATCCCAGGTCCCCATCATCACTATGCTCTTGGTCTGTCAGATGGTCTCTCACTTTCTTATTCATGCTCTCATTCCAGAAACGAGTTCTTTTTCTCACCAATGACTATTTCTTCACGGACATCAGTGGCACACCCTTCAGGTGAGCAAGGATTCGCATGACACAAATACAGTGTATCAGAAGTCTGCCATCAGGGACAGCAAATTGGTTCCTTTTCTTCGTAAAATTGGCTATGATTCATGAGCAGAGTGGTGTGAATAACTCACTTCTTTGTTCCTATAGCCATTAAAATATTGTTTGGGGTCAATCCAAAGGAATATTATGATTTATTTGAAGTTCAGAGTCCAAAAGCCATACCTTAGGTGAAGCATGTTCTTCCATTTCAGAGAAATGGGACATCTTCAATTTTCAGTTCCACTAAATATGTTTTATGTTCTGGTGTATGGCTCTAAACAAAACGTTGTTATAAACTGAAAATTATAAAACATCACATAAGAAATCAAGCAAAAACTTGTTTGTGTTTTTTCCCCCAACTGAAACGGTTTGAAATTGGCACAGCTTTGAGAAATGTTATTGTCGACCTGAACCCTCAACGTTGGCCAAAAAAATTGTCACCAAAAATGCCTCATAGCTCTACAGACAGGTTCCTTAGCCTCTTGTGCTGAAATCGGATCTCACTTAATCCTCTTGTGATGATGTTCTTTTCTTTAATAGCTGTGGAGGCAGTTAATGTCTTTAAGGGCTGTAATTGCAGGGAACGCAGCGTCATGTTTAGGGATTACACCTCTCCTTGCTGACAAGCCCTCTGTTTTCCCTCCTGCCTGCAGCCTGGGTGTTGTGCTGTCCAGGGGACACGGGGAGTACATTCTGCTGGGGAACACTTCAGTGGAAGAAGGTAGGTTAATCTAAAGCAGCCATGCTGTCCTAAGGGTCAAGGTAGGTACTCTGAACTCCACTGCTTCATTTTTCCCTCACAGACTGTTACCTGCTTGTCTCCTACCTAACTGAATACTCTATGTATTATCTGATTTCAGGTTTGCATGACCTGCTCCAGCCAGACTTGTCTTTAGCGAATGAATGGTAAGTGGAGGAAATCCTGTCAACGACACAGGACTTTGTCATGAGATTTTGGCAAAGTTCCCAGAAATTTGGCTTGAGTTCACCGCCATCTGTGGCCTAGAAAAAAGCAGTGTTGTTCAGAGGTCTACCTGCAAAGACCTCCAGGCAATTCAGTTCCACCTCTTCCTTTGGCAGATCCCACCAGGGACTGGCACACCCCTCTGCTAAGAAACATCTCCTGAAATTTATCCTCAAGTCTTCTGTGCTCAGACTTACTTTGTTCCTCCTCGTGTTGCTCAGAATTGTGCTACGAAATCTACAGTATATCAGACCTGTCAGGAAATTTTGTTGCAAGCTTAGCAAGAGATTGAAATGCTTTTTTAAATCTCAGCTTATTTTTGGTTGGCATTCTTCTGAACTGAGCCTAGACCTAATTTCTGGTGAACATGGAGGTGATTTATGATCCCTGTTTCAATAGCAAGCATAATTTATGGTTTTGCTTTGTTTGGATATGAAACAGGGTGAAGCATGGCACTTTCCATTTATTGCTGTGAGGTTTGGGATTTTCATGAACCCAACATTCAGTTACACTCAGGCACATGAACCCAGCCTGTATCACAGCCAAAATAACTATATTCAAGAAGCCCTGCAGCCCTTCACACCTCTCATTACACTGTCAAGTTTCACAGGCAGCGCATTTGAGACACAAGCAATGACTTCTCCTTCTTCTACTCCTAACTTGGGGTGTCAGCTTACCACACTTTACATATTCATTTCTCTCAGACTTCTCTCATAAATCACTCCTTTCAGCCCCTTTATGAGTTGTAATTCTCTTTTATAACCCCTTCCTCTCCGTTGTCCTGGCAATGAAGCAGTCAAAATTGGAAGCAGGATTAGAAGACTGGTTTCTTTTATAATACATTTGTGATATGTTCTCCTGCTTCTCCCCAAATTGTGTCCTGAGGCTCCTACAGCTGTCTCCCTTTGGGACAGCTTTTGTTGCCACCATATCATACTGCAAGCTCATTCCTTGTTTCGTTTTTTTTTTTTTTCCCTCTGTCTCTTTGTCTATCTGCTCCCAATCCAGTTTCACTCACATTGCATGTGACCCCTGCTTTTCAGGTCTCTCCATCACATTGTTATTCTTTATATAGGTACAGGTACACATCTTAAACAACATATAATACCAATAACCGCTGGAAGGACTTGGGACTGCTACATTGCACGGCAAGCTTATGCTGGAGAACATAACAGCAGCCCTGCTAAGCGCAGCAGTCAGATTAATTGGTGTTTGGTCTATTGGCAGGGCTTGACTTACAACCACATTGTTAGATTTTGAGTGGGCACGGCATGCAGCAGCAGCAAAACCTTTGCAACCCAAGCTTTCCCACTGAATTTTTGTTTGCAGTTATGATTTTCCAGGAGCATTTGCTTGATTGTGGTTTCTCTTTGCCCTTGTGGGCTTCTTCTCCCCTCTCCGCCAGGATTTACTGCATCACTGACATTGATCCAGACCACCGGAAGCTCAGCCAGCTGGAGGCTGTGATCCGTTTCCTCACCGGAGAGGAAGCTGACCTGGAATGTGAGTATCAAGCACCAAAAGGAGCCTGCTGGGGTTTTCCTGTACCCATCACCGAGGAGAGGGGACTGTGACAAAATGATTGGTATCAGACTGAGCTCCTGTGGCACCTGAACTCAAGCCCAGCTTAATTCACATGTTGAAATGAGTTGAGGATCCACTTCCTTGCTTCTGTCAGAGGATTTTTTTTTCCACTTCAAAGCTGTCACATGGCCTCGTTGAAGTTCTCAGCATAGGAAATACTGAAAAGTGAAAGGCTTGAATGGAGTTGGCGGGGGGGCTGTACACCATGTTTAAGACAGATTGACCAGCTGGGCGAGAGGGGGTGATGGCAAGAGAAGCCAGGAAAGCTGCTGTGACTACTCTGCTGCCCAGGGCCCCAGCCAGCATCCTCTGAGGGCTGCATGGTGCCATCTAGACCAATGGGTTCTTTCAGTACAAAGATTATTAATTTTGTTTTCCAAAAACAATTGGCAACTAATTTGGGGGAAAAAATGTTACAAAATTATTATCTTTCCTTCTCCCTCTGCTGCTCCTCCCTTGCACCAGGTCCCATTCTCCAGACAACATGTAGCCACACAAGCAGCTGACACAGCACCACTACAGAGTGGGATCTCTACTGGGGGGCAGAGGTGGGCAGCTGTGCATGGGAACTCCCTACAGTAATTTAGCTTTAGGATGTCCTTCAGCCCACCTCACTCTCCACGGCTTCAGTCCCTTAGTCGTGCCAAGAACAAGCTTTTGCATGTAATGCTTCACCTGAGAGGCACAAACCTTTGTCACGAGGATGGGAATCTCTAAAACATGAAACCAAATGTAATCTAATAATTGTTCCCTCTCTTGCACAGTGTGATCAGACCCCTCCTGCCTGTCTTTGGAGGAGGCTGAAAAGAGGAGATGTATGAGTTGAAGAGGCCAGGGAGGAGGGGGGAAAATTTTAGGAGAGCTGACTGTGAGAAACATGCAGGTTTGGAAGTGCTGTGGAGGAAAAAAGAAATAGCATTTGGATACGTCCTAGACATGTGGGGCCTGGGGAGGAAATGATCTGCTGGTAAGCTCTGGTTTTGAGGTCTGAATGACAGGAAGGATGGAGAAATGGATTCTGACAACTTGGGAAAATGAAAGTTAGGAGAGATTGGGAGAAAATATTAAGGGAGATCTGGGACCTCAACCCAGTAAGTGGAGGCAGAAACACTAAAACAGGAAGAGGGGGGCCGTGGCTCCATCTAGAACAGCACCAAAAGGGGCATATCTGCAACATGACAGCCATCACATTCTCATGGCATGAAATGAATGCAGGCAGGGCAATACAGAAATGGAGCAGATCAAATAAATGGGATCTTAGAGTATGTCATTTAGCACATGGCATATTTGAACCTTCCTAAACACCTCTCAGTCCCAACCCAGGCTGGACTAGACTGGTAGCCTAGGCTGGCTTGAGCATCTGGGGGGAATCAGGACAGAACAGCATTTTGTGAGATTCACAGGAAGGACAGAGAGGTAACAGAGAAGCCAGTGAACACAAAGACAGAGTAGGAGCCATGAAGAAGTCACTAGGGGCTTTGAAGAAGCTTCTTGAGAGGAATGGGGTGTCGTGTCCTTCTACAGGGCACCTAGAAGAGAGGTCAAAGCAGAGATTTGAAGCAAAGCCTATCCAACCACGGAGAAGGTCAGAGAGAAGGCCTGAGGCCCAGCTTCATTAGCCTCTCGCTTGCCCACAATTTCAAACCCAAATCCTTTCACTGAGTTTGCAGGGGAACCAGACTGACAATCTTAGATGTCACATCTGTTCTTGTGCTCTCCGTCATCCAGGGTGGTAGGTCCTGTTCTCAGCCCTGCGAAGGGAGGCCACTTTTTGTGACATGTTGCTTCACTGCTCTGGGCCAGGCAGATGCTTATTAGGATAAGGAACTCTCTAAGACATCTAGGGAGGGACACATCCTTCTCTCCTGATTCTTGCTCTCTCTTCTTCTCAGGTGATGAGGAGCTGGTCCAGGAAGTCCTGTTTGATGCAGTGGTCACTGCACCCATGGAGGCCTACTGGACAACACTAGCCCTCAATATGTCCACGTAAGTCCATGAGAAAGAAATACGAGTAAAACACCACTGAAGATGCATCTCCAGAGGCTATGGGCTCCATAAGTCACAGATCCTTGCATAGCATGTAAGAAACTTTAGAAACAGCTCAAAAAGCTGGTGGAAATAGCTCAATAGCTTTAGAAACAACTCAAAAAGTGTCTCTCGGGAGTGGACTCCAGGAGGTTGGGCCTTCTCAGGAGAGCCTTTAGTTTGGTGAGTTTGTCTGAATATCACTGGAGGACAGCAGTGATCCAGATGTGCCACTATTGCAAGGGTTGTTCAGCACCAGTTCTTTGCAGCATCTAACTCAGATGCACTGCATTTGCCTCTGTAGTTGATAAGATTTGGTATCTCAGGGCACCTGAGACCATTCCAGTTTAGAGTTATTATGAGTTATTTCCGCATGCACCAGTTATCCCTTTGAATGGCAGCAGTGTGTTTTGGCTTGACTTCCCATATGACTGTAGCAGAAGTTCCATCCCAGGTGGCAAGAAATGCTCCCTTACCAGCAGCAAAGGTAGCCTGATCTTGTCTCTGTTGGTGATGCCTTCAGATGAAGCCTCAGAAAAGCAGTGGACAGGCTGGCTTCAGTAAACAACTTTCTACATTATTATTTCCAGAGAGGCACCTTTTGCTTGTAATATCTAGTATCACATCACACAGGTCTACTTTCAGCAGACAACACGCTACTTACATGTGTGCCCACAGGACTCCTGTCCCTGTTTTGGTTACCAGTACCCCTACCGCTAACAGAGCTTAAACCAGCGGCAATCACGCTAGGACACCCAATTATCAGCGTATCTTCAAACAGCTACACCAACACACCCCCCTCACTTTAAGGCCACTGCACTGCAGCCGGCTCTCCACCATGTAGCTGTCCCATCTGTGCCCTTGATACCTCCAGAAAGACGAGTCCAAATCAATCTACATCTTCAGATTCAGTCTGCTGCCCTGCCCATCCTGTGCATGCCTGAGACAGCCATTCGGTCTCTGCAGTCCCTTTCCCTCACTTCCACCTCACGCAGGCAGCCTGGAGCAGGGCTAGCAGGAGGAGAGGAGCTTAGGGTCTACTTACAAGAGAACCAAATGAGCAAACTTCAGAACTGTTTGCTTCTGCTTGTGCGTTTCTGCTCCACAGGGAGACTGAGGCAGGTATTGAGATGGCATTTCTGGGCACTCGGGCTGGACTCATGAGGAATGCCCTCTACGTGGGCTCTGAGAAAATTTCCGACAGGTAAGTCCCTAAACTGCACTAAGGGGTTTCTCTCAGGGACTCTGAAGGGGCAACATGAAATCACCACCAGCCTTAGAAATGTATTTAGGGAGACAGAAACGGAAAGGAAAGAAGCAACACCTTGGTGGCATGGGTGCTGATTTACAGAGTAGTAGGTGTCCTTTGTCTTCTTCTGGGCCTTTTGAGTTTCACTTAAAATATTGCCCCAAAGTGCATTCATTTCAATGAAAACCTTCAGTCATTCACTGACTTCAGTCAGCTCACAGAGAAAATGTCCCCAGTTACTATATATCCCCAGGACCATTTTGCAGTGCAGAGGCTCTGCACTCCAATGCCCTGGCGACATTCCAGCTTGGTTAGGTTTGATCTTTCTGTCTCAATTCCTCTCCCAGGTTTATTCTGTTCTGCCTTTTACACTGTCCACATCGCAGTAGTATCCCAGTGCCTTCCAGTGAGGCATTAAGTGATGTGACTGACATCTGTCATATATGATTCATTCTCTTGTCCTCTCCCTCGAGGCAAAAATGTGTGTTCAGTGGAGGGTTTTGACATGAAAAGTGTATATAATTTGCATTTTTGTTGTGTTTTGAATATGCAGGCTAGTGCATGCTGCTCTAAGAAAGGACAGGTCACACAGGCATACCAGCCGATGAAACCGAAGGGGACAGTGTTGGTGGTGGTCCTTAGCTTCTTGGAAGCTGTTTCTCTGTCTCCGAGTTCCCCAAACACAAGTCGTACGTTCAAGGCAGAGAGCTTGGCTGTGCCTGAAAGGTGACACTCTGTCAGCCACACTCTTCATGTTTTTGAGGCAGTCTGGATAAGCCAGAGTAGTCAGGCTCTGGTGACAAGGGAGAAAACAGCATGTACTATAGGAGGCTGATAGGATGATTCCCTATCCCACACTGCTCATCAGGAGCATAATTCCATGCTTTTAAACAGTCACAGTCACCCCACTGCAGTGACAGACCCCCGCACACCACACAAGAGACGCTTCTGGAAGCCCCTGAAAGGAAGGAACTATATAAATGAGTAATTATCATTACGTCAAAATACAGAGCAAAACAAGAGCCTGAAAACAAAGGGGATTAGTCAGGCAAGATGTAGGGACCTCCAGGGAAGCCAATGACTTGATTTTCACGAGGTCTCTCCTGAGCACCCACTGCCTGTCCTGCCGTGCCCTCGGGACCCACCCTCTCACCTTCAGGAGCACCCTTTTCCTCAAGCACTTCACCCCGCGCATCTCTAGGAGCTCAGTATTGAGCCACAGCAGCATGACCTTCGGGTTTTTTCCTCGCTTGGGTTGTTTTGTGGGTTGGTTGGGTGGGTTTTTTTGTAGGAGACTGCCTAATTCCCTTTTGTCACCTGCTCCCCGCTCTCCTGCAGTAATTAAAGGCCTTCAACTGGCCACACACCCTCGCCCCCCCCCCCCCGCTCACGCCCGCCGTGCCTCACTGCTCACCCCCTTGCTCCTCACGGCGTAACCTGCCGGGCCTCCCGCGGGGCAGGCGGGGAGCGGGACGGCTTCCCTCCCGCCCTCCCCAGGCACCACCAAGCCCCAGAGGCCGCGGGAAGCCGCGGCGGCCGCCGCCCTGCCGCCGGCGGGACGCTACCGGCCCCCGGCCTCCCCTCGCCCGCCCTCGGGGCCGCCGGCGGCGGCGCCGAGGGCCTCGGCCGGGACAACAGCGGCACCTGGCGGGCGGCTGTCAGAGGCGCGGCGGAGGCGCCGGCCTCGGTGCGGCGGGGAGCGGGGCCGGGGGCGTCGCCGCCGGGCCCCCGGGTGCTGAAAATGGCGGCAGTGATGCCGCGGGCCAGCGGGTGCGTTCTGGCCGTGAGCGGCCCGGCTGCCGGTGGGAGCGCTGAGCCCGTCCCGGGGGTCGGTCGCTGACCTGCGCCTGCCGCGGGGTGCGGGGAGCGGGGCAGCGCGTCCGTGGTTTTGGTAGCGAGGGAGTCCTCGCAAGCTGCCCCAGAGTCCCCGGGGCGAGGGGTGCTCCACGAGGGCCCTAGCGCTGGCATGTTTTGGTCCCCCGGGGGTCCCCGGGCTCCCTCCGCTGCAGAGGAAGCCCCCGGTGATGAGATGTGCCCAGCCCCAGGGGTCCGACTGCATTGCCCCGGGGAGGGCTGCGCATCCTCCACACCGTGTGCAAAGGCTGCCCTGGGTTTTCTCCCGGCAGGAAATTCTTGACGCAGAAGGACAAGGAAAGTATTTTCACCATGGACCACTTCCCTCTGTGGTACCGCCGGGCGGCCGAGCATCCTCCCGGGAGCTTCATCTACAGCATTGTCTCAGACGACGATTCAGGTAACCCCAGCCTGAACACCAGAGCAGAGGAGAGGGGAAGAGAAAGCTTTTCACACCTTGCGTCCCGTACCACGCTCATCCCGATCCCTTTATCACCGCCTCCTGCCTAGTGGGAAGTGCTGAGACTTGACCTCGTGGCGTTATCTTCGCACCAGCGCAGAGGCAGAGGGGCCATGGCCAACATGGATGCAGCAGAAAGACAAAGCTACAAGCTGTGGGGAAGGCAGTCAGGGCTGCGCAACGTGAGGGTGCAGAGGAGGTGACAGACTCACGGAAACATGGGGCCTGGGTAGACCGAAGGATTTAGTGAGGCAGGAGGTAGGGGATCATAAGGTACTTGTGGGGCTGGAGAACACATGAACCATGAGAAGGAGAAGGGAAAGGTATCACCGAAGGAATTAAGACACATAGATGTGACCGTCTGGGAGGGAGCATCAGGAGGAGAACTGTATGAAAGTAACTGCTAGGACTGATGAGGGATCAGCAAGCAATGAGTCAGGAAGTCTTAAATTTAGAGGGCATTATTTGTTTCCATTGCCACTTCCCGCGATAAGAAAGGATGGGATTGGTAATGGCAGTGGTAGAGGAAAAGGAAGGGCTTTTCTACAGCTTCCTTTTGGTGAGGGTGTCTCATTGTTCCACCATACTACTTGACTATGGCACCTCTTGCCCAGCTAAGGAGCTCAAACACAAGAGGTAAGCAAGGAGTGGCTATTCAGTGTCTCTTGCTTAGGGTGTTGGTTCATGTGAGATTGCAGGGCCAGCCAGGACCTCCTCAAAGGCTGAAAGAGAGCAGAAGAGCCTAGAAAGAAACAATCAAAACAAAATACCCATGTGAGACTCCTACACAGAAGGCAGAAATCCCCTCTGCACTCCTCCCTGGCCCCTAGCACTCCATCTCTGTCATGGAGCTCAGCGCTTTAGCTGCTAAAGCTTTTTGTGGCACAGTGGTAGGAGGCTGGTGGGTGGGAAAGCAAGTAGCAAAGAGGAGAAAACCAGACTGGGAGGTAAGAGATGAACCAGGATGTAAAGGGAAAAGGATGGAAAGAGAAAATACTTGAAACCTTCCACAAAAGCCTCTCTCTGCCTGGCACCCTTACATCTCACTTAAAACGCGAGGTGGGGGGGACATGGCAGGAGGGACCTTTTACTCCCCTGCATACCATGGCAGTTGCTCTTTGGAATAGAACATGGATTAGAAAACCAGGCAGTGACACTCTGTGGGGCTTCCTAGGACAATCATTACGCAGGCCACAGTAGTCACTGCTGGCTAGACATTAGGGTTGTGGGTTGATGTGGCTTTCTTCGAAGTCACAGATATTCTTTCATAGATAAAGACAGCAGCTGCCAGTTTTTTTTGTTTATATGGCTATTGGTCAGAAGCGTCAATCAAGTCCAGGACCCCATTCACCTGGAAACCCTACAGACGTGTTGTAAGAAGTAGTACCTGGCCCTGAAGACTTTATGCTCTAAATTGTAAGGGAGATTATTCGTCTCTTTAGAGATGAGCAGCTGGGCTTAGAGAGACTGTGATCCGTGAGATCACACAATATGCCTGTGAAGAGCCAGGAAATAGTACTTGGTGCTTCTGACCCAGAGCAGAGTCCAGGCCCTTCCTTGACAGCCGATGAAAGCAGCGGTGCCCCACCTTTTGGCCAGAACAGAGCACCCCATTTCTCACTAATTCTCGATGATTAGATGCTGAAGTCCCCCCTTGATGCTTTCCACATGACTCAGTACATGCCCACCTTGTGACAAGGGCTTTTCTTGGCAGATGTAGTTCTCATCACATAAGAGAGAAGAGCCTGGAGACCCCCTTGTTGGGGAGGAAACCAGCAGGGAATGGCTGCAGGTCATCAGAATAATTTACCCAGGGCTCTGCCTTCCAGTGTCCGAAAGTCCCAGAGAGATAAGAAAGCAGGGAAAGCTCTACAAGTCAAGTAGAACTGTTCTTGCAGCCCAGATCTCTCATGTGTAGAGTATTTAGGGGGGTTTTGGTTTGTCTTTTCTTTCTAGGGTTGCTAAGTCTATTTTGCTTATTTGTCCCATCCTAGGGAGAACAAGAAATTTGGGGCTCATCATAAAGGCAAGATTAGGCTCAAGGCATGTGAGCAGAAGTTGGCTGGGTATTTGTTTCACAAGGGCTCTACTGTTTCTGACATCCTTGAGCAAGTTGATCTGGCTTCAGTCCAAGAAAACTGAGTGAGAGACTCCAGGCTAAACTGTGGTAGACACAGAATCATGCTCAGGACACTGGGTACCGACAAGAGCAATGAAGGCAGGAAAGGAAAGCAGTTACAAAGGCTGGAGCTCTTGGGAAGGAAAGAATCCCTGACCCATCTATCTGAACAAGAGATTTCTGTGCAGCATGTGAGGAGGGAATCAGTTGCAGGCTAAATCGATCATGCTGACCTTCAAACTGTCCCCTGGCAGTTCCAAAAGAGGTGCCCCAGCTGAAGCTAATCTAATCGCTTTAAAAAATACAGAAATGGAATCTGTCACATGGACAATTGCAGACCGAAACAACTGCACTAACAAAGAGAGGGGAGGTGGGGTTCAGTTGCTTAAACCTATCCAGCCACGCTATTTTACATGCCCTGTGGGAGCTAAGAGATCTGCACAGGGCTGGCAGATGTGACACAGGACCTACAGGATGCTTAAAGCATCAGCTAAAGCATAATCGGGAGACCCTGGGGCATAACGGAGTTTAGGCAGCAAGGTCCCAGAAGACTTTGTTTCTAAAATGGAGTGCACCCTGAAGTACCTGGAAGTGCTGTGTCTATCTCTCCAGTTCATAGTGCTGGCCTGGCTTGGGTAACAGAGCTAGGTGTAAGCCTAGCCTTGGCTGTGTGAGGATTGGTGTCAGAATTACCTGTCCTGCTTCTCCTCTCTCTACGGAGTTTAGCTGGGACATGAAAAAGCAGCTTTCTGATTTAAGAGAAGCTCTACATGCCCAAAATTGAGGAGGCCAGTCCTCACATTTTACACTGAGGATGCTCCTTTTATCATGGGACATTATCTAGAGGGGGAAAAAAAAATCTACTCATAGCCACTTAGGTTGCTTATGTGTTTTGAAAGATGCAGTCCTGCAGTCCTCCAAACTCTTGGATGTTTCAGGGTTGAGACATATGTACACACGGGCCTGGAAGTCAAAGTGTGTGAGCAAGCTGCTCCTGGTGCGTTTTACTCCTCTCTGGTAGTAAGCTAACCAAGCCTGCTGTATTTGTGTCTTGACAGAGGGAGGCGGCCTACCGAAAGTGGTGACGGTGAGCACGGCTGTGGCTGTGTCTGTGGATGGGAAGATGGGTATTGCTGCAGGTAGGACATTCTGGTTTCGCTATTAATCTTGAATGAAATGGTTGCATCTTGTGTTGAGAGTGGGAGGTGAGAGCTGTTAGCTTGTCATTCAAGGGAAATGACAGGAGCCACAATAGCTTGTGATGTTGAAAACTAGGCTAAACAGAGAATATTAGAACAGGTACTGGATGGCTGATAGGCTTTGAAAGGGAAACTGGCTGTTTGAATGGAAGCTTCCCATCTTCAACGCTGGTGAATTTGTGGCTTGAGACAATTTCTCTGGAGCATGAGTGTGTTGAGAATTCCATGCAGGTTTTGAACTGTTTGCAGGAGACACTTTTGGTTTTGGAAGAACAGAATGTTCATGCATCTCCATCATTATCTCAGCTGAAAAATAGCTTGCTGGTAGAATGGACTTGTCACTAGATTTCTAACTCGGACATATAGATTGCCAAACTTATCTTTGTATCTGAGTTTTAAACCCCTTTTGGCAGACCTCCATTAGACTGTGTCTCCTTTTGGAAAATTCATAAAGCACATTATTTCCAACAGAACCCCAAAGCTTTTGAAGCTTTACCATTTTCTGTAGCAATTGCTTCAGCCTTTACAAAGTACAGTAAACTCAGAAGTGAAACAGACCAGCCATTTAATGAAACAAAGCAACATTAATCAATAATGCTGACATCATATCCAATTTAAACACTCTGTGTAGGACTACTGGGCTAAGAGAAGATGTAGCTCTGTGGAATTTTTTTTTGACCTGGAAGCATTGACTAAGGGAAGAGGTTAATGGAAGAGGTAATGGAGTAACTATCACCACAAACATGCCAAGATGCAAAGCTTCTTGTGAAAGAATGGTTAGTGTTAGTGGAGTCCTGTATGGTGGAAGGAATGACTGAGCAGAATAGATACCAAACAACAACTTTGTTATAGGAGTATCCAGTAGAGAGAAGGCCATATAGCAGATAACTTCAGATGAGAGAGTCAGCCGTTGCTTTTGCCCAGGCTGGGTAGGATGCAAGGAATGCTCTTCAATACTACTAGTCAGTAAAGCTGTGGCAGTTTAATTTCATTTGATGAAGCGTTCCTTAATTTCCAGGCTTTCAGTAAGTTCCAGCTGAGAATGTTACTCTTTAAAGTATCACTGGGGCATTGAGAAAGTACTTATAAGCTGAAGGAGGGGTGTTATGAAATAGAGCTTTTCACTAATATACCAGCATTTTAAGCCCAAAGCCAGAAAATTATTATGAAGTCTGCCCAGAGACCCCTGTGAAATAAAGGTGATTTCAGTAAAGCTCATGTTAAGTAGGTGCTTGAGTTGTAGAAACTGCTCTTAAAACTGGTAGTAGCTGGCACTGTTATGAATATACCCAGCACAGAATGAAATAGCATTGAAACTGTACTGAGGGTCTCTGTACAGCACTGGAGCATTTTTCTAAGCATGAATTTGGGAGGAGAAAAAACATTTTTTTTAAAAAAAGATTGTTTTTCACGGTTCTTTTCCTTCTATTTCCTGACCTGTGAGTTAGAGCAGAGGCACACAAGCAGTTCATCTGGCACTCAGCATAAATACAAGGAAAGAAACATCTGGATGGAAGAGCTGGAGCATGAACAAGTGGCAGGAGGATCTGCCCCTGACAGAGCCATTTCTCTTCTGTCAGCCACACTTTTCACAACCCCTGTGGAGATTTCCACCCCCTCTGTTATGCTGAATGCTGAATCGACTGTCTGTGTGGACACGCTGTGAAGGGGCAGGATCGTCTGCAGAGGGAAGAGGAGGGTAGAGAAAGCAGCAGAGGATAGGGAAAGAAATGTTAAAACAATAACAATAAGGTAAAAAATCTGTCATTTGTGGAAATTATACAGAAAAAAACGAGTTTCCTTGCTGGTAATCACAGAAGTTGAGACACAGAAATGAATTCTCAGTTGCTTTTTTCCCTTAAGGGTACCACGGTCCCTGTCACTGGCCCACACATTAGGTGACCCAACCACAAATATCTTCTGCTTAGTTCCACACATGGTACATACAGCTGGGTATTCTTCATTCCCCATTTCTTACGCATTGATGAAAACTGCTCGTGTTTCACCCAAATTATGGGCTGCATGACAGCACTGAGGGAAATAATTTATCCCAAAGGGTCCAAAGTCCTTCAGGGCCTCAGCTGTAGCCTCCGTTAACTTCAGCAGGAGTGCAAGGGTTTGCCGAGGTCCCATCTGCTGGCTTGGGCATAAGTTTATACCGTGTTTTGGGTGTTTCAGGGAGCAAAAAGGTACTATATCTGTATTACCGTTTGCTTTGTTTCCAGTACTGACTAGTTTCATCATCTGAATCTTTCATACCAGTAGTCATTAAAAACAAATTAAAAAAGGAAATAATTGTGGTCGCGGTACCTATTGCACTACTATTTGATCTTGAGGATAGCAGCTTTGAGAGTAGGAATGTAGGTCTCTCCTCTCCCCTCTCACTAATATAATCACCCTGAGTGGCTAGGACCTGATTCGAGGGGACTTCAGCCCGCAGCGGAGGCTGCGGCACCAGTGATGTTGGGAAGTGCTGCAGTACCATCCTGGGTATAGGAGAGAAATGAAGGAAGGGGAGCGAGTGGAGACACAGCAAGAGGCAATTAGAACAGAAAGGGATGCAGATTGTTGCTGTTATTATTGTTATTCTGATGGCAGCAGCCCTCAGTAGATTGATACTGTGTTCATTTAGAGTTAGGATACTACCAGAAGTTTGGTACCCAGCACTGGTTCCCCAAAAGCCAAATATCTGGGTAGGCTTGTAGTTTCTGGATAAATACAGTCAAAGTTCTATGAAAGGGGAACAACTGGGGCTTTTTAAGTGCCTCTGTAAAAGTGCAAGTGGTATGAACTGGCCTGTCATTCTGCCACTGATCATTACTGTCACTTGTTTGACTTGACAGTGCTTGGGGGGGAATTGTAAGCGCTCTGAAATGTTTGCTATGCATGCAGTGAAAAATCAAGCTCTAGGATTTACAGCCATGCCCGTTTGGGAGGGAGCACCCCCAGTGCCCCCATGGGGAGGACACCAGTGACAGGGAGCGTTGGGTCCCTTTTCTTCTGGCAGCTGAACGGCAGTCCCCAGCCAAGGCAGAGAAAGGCAAACTAGTAAAATCAACTGTCCAGGAAGATGACGCAGGCCTGGACGCTGTCAGGGAGTGAGGGAGCAGCCAGGCTGGAGGGCTGAGAGGCAGGGATGGAGGGAGAGTACAAGGGCCTCCTTGCTCTCATTTTGGTCTGGCTTAGCTCAGTGAGGAATCCCAGAATGGGTTTTGGGGGAGCCCGAGATGCTCCTTTCACCATTAGAGATACTGCTCCGCACAAGGACAGGTGAGGAGATGGTCAAATCCAAGAGGGAAAAGCACAGTCCTCTGCCCTGCCCTGCCCTGCCCCCTTTTCACCCGTCCCTCTCCTTCCCCCATGGGTCAAGCCCCTGTACCTGGGGCACGGGGGGGACACGCCAAGGGTTCAAGGAGAGGACATGGTGATGCCAAGGCAGGGTCCACTTGTGTGAGCTGAGTTGGTGTGGTCTCCTTGGTGGCAAGCCACACAGGCAAACCTAACCCTGGCTTGGCTATACCTGTTTCTTTGAATGAATAATATCTACCTGCTATATTGTGCTTTGGCACTTCAAAGCACTATGCAAACATTAAGTAATGCCTGGATGATTAATTATAATTAATTAGACGGCAGCTATTCTCCTGGGATGTCAGTCCGGTACCTTTCACGCACACTAACTTTGTTGGAAATGAAAAATAAGGAATTGTGATGGCACTCTCCCCAAGCCAAGTCCTGCCCCAGATAGCACTGTCATCTGCTCCCTCCCTGAGTCAGTAGCCTGGGGCTTTTTGGTCCTCAGGGGGTGCGCAGCAGAAATCACATGTAGTCGCTGACAGAAGCTTTTAGTGATTTAAAGCCCCAGTGAAACTGCTGGAATCTGTGCAGAAGTTTAGCTGTCACTTTGGGCTGTGTATGACGTCTTTTTCATTGCCTGACCTTCTTGCTGTTCGAGTTGTGTGGTTGTCAGCCTGCTGCCAGTCCCAACAGGGGCAGGTCGGGCTTTCTTCCCATTAGGTTCCTTGCCACGGTTGTCGTGTCTCAGGGGTGGGAGGCAGCTGGTACCGACAAGCCATGGGGCATGCACAGGCTCCGTGGTGCCCAATAAAACAAATCCAAACGGGCACTTGGGAGATGCAGGTTTATTTTATATGATGCCTTTCTCCTCTGTTTACATTCAAAGTTACTGTTAGTTCTTATCTGCAGTGATTGGACCAGGGTGAAATCATTATCCCCTGATGACAGCAGTATATACAGATGTGTCTGGGGAAGAGTCCCAGGCAAGCTCAAAGAAGGGTGAGATACTGTCTCTATTTTACAGAGAGGGTTTTGGGGCACTGAGTTATTAAGGTCAGTATTTTCAAGACAGCTCTGTATTCACAGCAGGAGCAGATTTTCAAAAAAGCTTAGATTTTTTTTTTTAAAGTATTTGAAAAGTCTGAAAAATAGATAATAGGAAAGAATTTTGCCATTATACTACTGATTAAAATGCAACCTCTGTCAGTCCAACAGTAGCTCTTCATTTGAAAAGCAATTATAGGCTAGCTTGGTGTCTCTCCATCCTTTTCCTTGGTCCCCAATTTTGGCTACCTGCTGTCTGTTACCAGCGAGCAAAGGGGGGAGATGCAGGTGGCTTTTTCAGCAGTTCTGTTGCTGTGGCATCTTTTCAAACTAATCTACACACAATTCTGTATTCCTACAGGAATTTGTTGCTTTGTTTGTTGCTTGGGTGGATAAAACATTTCAGCATTGCCTCTAGAAAGTGACAGTTGCACCTGTAGAAGCTGCTAAAATGCATGGAAATAAGCTACAATTGCATGAGCACCTTTTACATGGGAATAACTGCATTCAAGATGGAGAATTAAAGTGATTTCATTAGACTGGCTTGGAAACCAGCATAATACAAAACCTGAAAGCAGCTGGTCTCTTGAATGTGTGCTGCATTATCCAGAAGGGATGCTGCCCCTCTTTTAATGCTGGAGGTTGTGCCAACATTGTCCCAGTGCAGAGACTTCTGTGAGCTCCCAAGGCATCACCTGGGTACCTTTATGGAAATGACAATCTCCCCTGCATCCAGTGGTAGCATGGGTAGAAAGAAGACAGACTTCAACCCATTTTCAGCCCATCACCTGCTAGGTCTGGTTTCTGCCTGATGCCATTCCCTCATGGCAATCCCCGAAGCCCAAACAGTTTCTCAGGCATCCCTTTGATCTGACAAAATGAGAGACGTCTGAAGGGGCTGTGCCTTGGAGCTCAGCAACAGAAAGTGTTAGGGGCATTCAGTAAGGCAGAAATTATGATTATTTTAGTACTAACAGCAGCCTTCTCCCCTTCTCAGGACATCTGTCTGGATGTTGCTATCAGTTAGTACACGTTTGGCTGGCCTAAGGGTTGAGCCAATACTCCGCAGGCCAAGGTATCAACATTACGTGGTGCCATTGGTGCACCAAAACCAGTGTCTCTCTCATGATTTATCCATCCATCTGCCTGCCTGCCATTCATTGCCATTCTACTTTACATACTGAGCATTAGGGGAGAGCCCTGTAAGCAAAAAGGCTGCTTTTTGGGGTGTTTCTGGGGTGGACACAAGCTGTTCTATGAACCAGACAAAAGTGAGGTGGTTGCTTTGTTTTGTGCTGGCTCTGATCTTACAAACTGTGCTTATTGCCAAGGTTTTGTGCCAGTGCTGGGGCCACATTGTTCCCTGTTCAGAGCTGGTTATCCTGCAGCCACGTCAGCGAACAGGCAGAAAGAGTAAGCATCTGCCTGCAAATCTCCATACAGATGTCCCCATGCATAGACAGTAACTGGTGGCAAGGGGGTCAAATACATTTATTTTGTCCTCCAAAGAAAGAATGCTAAAAATAGGTATGTGAGACATCTTCCATAGCATTCTGCATGCCCTGGCTGGACATCAGCAATTTCCTTTTCTTCCATGGTGTGTCTGCTGTCTACATCGGCTGTAAGATCTTCAGCATGAGGATCATGTCTCCTCCCTGTGTGTGTGGACATTACCTGTTGCCTTGGGGTGAGCCCTTGGCTGGGGGAAAAGCAAAGATAATAGCCAATTCTGAAGAATAAATATTTCCTTGTAGTCTCAGCTGACTGACAGAATTTGCACACTGCACCACTTACCGGGAAAAAAACTTTAAGGCATTCAGCCCTCCTTTCCTCAGCCCATGTGGGCAGCATTTCACCCCGCACAGAGCAAAGGCCCCCACTGTGCTTGGGCACCTGTGCCCAGACCCTGCCCTCAGCAGCCCTTTCAGGGAATTTTCTTAATGGCACACAGAAACATCTTGTGAGCAATGGAATTTCTCTTGTGGGGTCTGGGGAGGCATCTCTCCAGGACATCCCCAGTCTTGGAGCCTGCTCCAGGCTGGAGCTCCAGCCCAGGAGCCCGTTCTCGCCTGTGTGTAGCAGAAATCGTCTAGCCTAAGGTTATCCATCACTGCCGCCTCTATAGCTCCTCTGATTGCCATGGTTGTCACGCTTGAAGGGAAAAGAGCCCTTGACACTAGCTCAGGAGAGGCTTGCATATAGCTGGATTTTTTAGATTGGCACCCAGCGCCTTTGCAGTGCTCCCTTTGCTTGCAAATTATTTGATATCATTTTAATTCTGAGCCGAATTAGAGCAGTGCGCGGGTTGTCATGGCAACCATTTCCTTGTGCCGTTTGGTCTGACTCATTGCAGACAATTACTCTCCCGCTCCAGGATTCACAGATGTGATAGGAGAAGAATCATGTGCTGGGCTTTCAACTTTTTTTTTTTTTTGCTTTTAATTTCCTTCCCAGCCTCTCTTGCATTAACTCCTACCTAGCCAGCATCAGCTGGGACCTCTATCTCTGCCCGGGGCCACGTGTGCCCGTGAAAGCACACTGCATGTAGAGCATGTGTAGATGCATAACGTGTGAGGGGATTTGTGCATCTGTGTGTGTATTTGCATGCACGGTTTCTCTGCAGAGCATTGTGTGGCTGATACCTGTTTGCATCTGTAACTAGGGGTGTGCACAGATGCGTATACTCACAGAGCAATTTGCACTTATTTCTGGCTGGGGGTGGGGGGGGCTACATCCTCACACATGTTTTCCATGTATGCACACAGCTATGTACGTGAGTAATCTGTGTGGACATGGAAGTGTACCCAGTGTGCCAGTGTACGGAGTCTGACAATATGCAGCGGGTATTCAGGGGGACTGACAAATTGCAAGGGTCAAGAATGGGCCAGGACCTTCTATTTGGAGCTATGTGAAGATCCAGAGACTGCCAAGCAAGTGACAGTAACACCTCTGATCAAGTAGGGTGAAAACCTAAATCTTGTGTGATTTCAAGGCCAGTGCATTGCCTCACTTGCATGTGTGTGTCCCCCGCCAACAGTCCACTTCTATGAATCTAAAGTCCATGGAGGAAAGCGGTGTTGTCCATGCAAGGACTGTAACCTTAGCATAGGTATAATTGATGTCATGACCTGTGTTAGGACCTATAATTCAGCAGAGGAGCAAAGTCATGTGAGAAGATACTGAAAGGGATCACAGAAGCAGTCTGTAGATGTAGGGGTCAAGGGGTTAAGTATTACAGCAGAGGAGCTTATAAGAAATGTCTTGTGAGATGGTTTGGCTTAAATGCAGCCAAGACAGAAGCAGACAAGTTTAGCAGGGTGAGAACCACAGAAACTTAGCAGATCTGAGGACAGCTCCAGTCTACTCCTAAGATACATTCCTTTTGCCACCAAAGTCAGCATGTTTCCTTCCTGAGTTCCTCTTCTCCTGCATTAACTATCCACTTAAGGCACAAATCTCCTCATCATAAGGCTATTTGTTAATGGAACTCCTACTACCAACCCTTTCCCCTCATAAGACCTTTTGCTTCTCCTTCTTTCCCTCACTGGGATACAGAAGTCCATTCATACGACCACAGGATAGTTCTAGTTGGAAGGCACCTCAGGAGGTCTCTAGACAGCCTCCTGCTCAGAGCAGGGTCAACTATGAGACCAGACCAGTTTGCTTACAGTGTTATTGCAATAATATTCCCAGAAATATTCCTTGTTCTTCCCTAATGCTGTGCTCTCACCATCTGTAGCATGCAGAGGCTGTACGGATAATATTCTCTTTTTTCTTCCTATCCTTTTTCCTTTCCTACAAGGACTATCAGCAAACCTTTATGCGGAGGTGCTGGATGCAGGGTAGTCTACAGTGGGTACGGGCCCATTGTTGGGTGGTGAGGCACGGAGGGTGTGAAAGGAAGAGAGAGCTGGAAGGTGGCTGTTCTGCTTCTGCCTGCAGGAGAGCATGGCTGGGAGCCCTTGTCTGGAAGTGCTGGGAAGCGCCAGGCTTTCCCAAGGCAGTGGGAAGGCAGGGGAGAGATATTGTTTATGCAGGAGATAGGCAAGATGTGGACAGCACTGCTTGGCCAGGGTGTGTGGAGGGGGGCTCTGCTGTTGGCGCTTGGCACCACTTTCACAGGCAGCAGTGCAAAGTCTGGAGTGTGGGGAGGGAGCAGTTCAGCTTTCAGGGGCACTGTGGAGCCCACATTTCTAGGAGGAGGCAGTAAATGTCAATGCATGATTCTGTTGCCCTCCATCTGTCTGCCGCCACAGACAACTGCTTAGGCTCCTTAAGCTGGCTCTGCAGAGAGCCTACATGGAATGGAAAAAGGGAAAAAGAACAGACAGCAAAGGAAGATGTGTCTTAGAGGTCAGGAAATGTAGGGATAAAGTGAGGATTGTTTACAAATCAAGCTGTGTTAGACCTTGCAAAGGAGATTAAAACAAACAGCAAAAGATTCTTCAGCTATTTGAGAAAAAAAGAGAATAACTGAGGTCACTTCTGGGCTGTAAGAGTGAAGTCAAGATCAAGGAGACTGTAGTCTGAGCCAAAACCAAAGAGGGCTCTGCACTCAAGTTATTGATAAGGACAGCAATATCGTCCTTGGGGAAAGAAACAAGCTGACTACTGGGAATAAGCAGCTCAAGCTGCTTAGTGCACTCACAGTGCTGGGCCTGGGTGCTTTCTGGCCCCAAGAGAGCTGGCACATGGAAACACAGGCTTATAGCAAGGAATTTTTTTTTCAATTCTACCTGCAGTGGTGACTTCACGCAGGCTGGAAATGTGAAATATTCAACAGTTACTATTAAGGACAGGGGAGGAACAAGTTTGTCAGTCTCAGACCTGTAAGAGTGACCTCTGTAATGTTTGTAGCACTTTAGGGGAGATCTTAAGGGAAAGTATAATTTTTACCGAGTGGTTAGAGGAAAAGGGAGTCAGGCAATATGAATTTATCAATGCTAGATCATACCAAACTAACCCAATAGCTTTCTTTCAGATGATTGTTTTCCTGGAAGGCAAAAGATATTTCAAACATGTCATCTCTGTATTTCAGTAAAGCACTTGATGCAGTGCCGCATGAAAACCCGTTAGTTAAACCAGAGGAGATCAGGAAAAGCAGAGGAGTCGTAAGAGGCAGGGAAGTAGAAGTCAGTCTGGAAAGATGGTAGCAGCAAGATCACCTATCAAAGTCTAGCAAAAGGTTGCTTACAGCACTCCCCCATGCTCAGCCATGGGATTAGTCTTTGCTAACATTAACCTGAGACCCTGACTTAATAGCAATAGGTAGTGAGGAAGTGTCCTGATGATTCAACACTAGAAGGCATTGCTAGTACAGGGAAGGACCAGGATATTGTAGAGAAAGCCTTATTTGACCTTGGCAGGAGTACCAGAAACAGAATGAGTTTCAGTAGTACAACAGACAAGGTCATATGCTTGAGAACTAATATTAGAAACCTTTTGTAAGCTGGGAACTCTGTGAGATCTGGCAGTGAGCACAGCAAGCAGGACTAGAGGCAGCCCTTGTCTTCTGGGAACTGTTGGGCCCATTTTGCCGAGTCTTAGCGAGGATCCTCGGTGTATCACCTCCTGTTGCCCATATAAAATTCAGGCAACCATTGTCTTCTGCCAAGTTCCGTCCTGAGATCCTTGCCGAAAGGCAGACAGGTAGACTCAGTGGTAAACATATCCTGAGAAAGCTCAAGGGAAAAATGATGAGAACTTCTGTATTAGGTGATGGTAGGATGATGGCAAGTGATAGTGTTGTGGACAAAGCAAACATTGTCCTAGAACATACTTGTAGGGGTGTTCCCAGTGGGGATGGGGATGCATTGGTGCTCTTACCCAAAGCCCTGTGAGACATGTCCTCTAGTTTGTGCTACAGTTTTGGCCAAATACAGGCTGAGACAGGTACAGGCAGGACAGAAAGATGATGAGAGGAAAGGGAAGCCTGACTTCGTGAGAGGAGCCTGGGAGAAGCCAGCTTCTTTAGCGACATGCAGCCAAGGCTGAAGCGAATAGGATTGCTATAATAAATGCATCTTGGAGGAAATGTTTACACTAAAGCACACAGCTTGTATGAAGACAGTGTAGTATAGGTAGGCCATGAAAATATTTACAGTGGAAAACTAGAAGAGGGTTTCTAGCCATTAGGGTAATGCAACATTAGCCAGAATCTGAGGTAAAAAGACAAATGGGTTTAAGCTGGAGCTTGAAGTCTGTAAGAAGGTGGTGGTGCCTTGAATAGAAAAAGAGGAGACTGCCAGCCTGCAGTCCCTTCTCCGTCACCAGGGAACTGCTGAAGTCCCTTGTCTCACCATGCCACAGTACAATTACCAGCAAGAAAGTGAGCTGCAGGGCGGTCACTCAGGGCACCGCAGTCCTCCCTTTGGGTACAAGGCTGGGCCTTTTTACCGTGTAATTCACACACTCCATGATTTTAATCATGACTGTATCAAAATACGCTTGTTAATGCAGCTGAAAGCCCCAGGAAAGCACCTGGAAGGCCAGAAGTTAGGACTGACCTAAACCCCTCTCTCAGCCTTTGACAGTGTGGTGGTTTCTCTTGATTGATTTGGTTTTTGGAAAGCAGAGTGAGTGGAGAAGCCCCTGCTTATGATAACAAGCCTTTAAAAAGCAGATGGGGATGTGGGGGCTGGTGTGTTTTGTGGCAGCTGAGAAGTGACAGCTGAGGAGATCAGAAAAGGGAGAATCTGAAAAGCAGCTGGTCAGAGGCAGTTGCTGAAAAGGGGATGATCAGTCACAAGAGGATGAAAATAAGGGGGAGAGAGAAAGGATAACTGGGGAATCAAAGACATTTATGTCCAGTGGGAGAGATGTGAAAGATAACCATATGAGACCATGAGTGGATGAGAAAGTGGAGACTGCTAGAAGGGAACCATCAGTTTAAATAAGGGGCTAGATTTTTCTCTTGCCAAGAATTGCATAAATCTGGACGCTCCTGTTAAAAATCCAGTGACTTTATACTACTGTAAAAGTGGTTATGAGTGATATCAGAACCAGTTTCCCATAATCTGGCTCCCTCGAAAAGACTTGTTAGGGTTTTGCCTTGGCATTTCTGTATGCCTCCATCTTTAAAGCAGGAACAATGTTCACACACCCTAGCAAATGTGCTGTGAGACGTTGTTTGTTGGGGAGTAGGGAAGGGTGATATTTACTATTGTATGGCAGTAGTCAGGTAGTATCGACGATACAGAGCACAGATTTTGATGGATGAGGAGTGTACTTCTAAAAGGAGGAGGAAAAATTGGAAAAAGTGTGACAAAAGGCTACAGGTTGTTCCAGAGGTGAGGAAATGCTCTACGGTGAAAGACTTAATGAACTCAATCTGCTTACTTTAGCAAAAAGAAGACTGAGAGATAATGGATTAGAGTATGAAGTACCTTCACAGGGAGAGATGCCGGTTACTGAATGTTTGGATTTTTAATCCAGGGGAGAGAAGCATAACAAAAACCTGTGACAGGAAACCAAACAGATTCAAATGAGATATTAAGCATGAATGCTAACAGTGAACATGAATAGTTACTGTAGTAAGGTACCAATGGAAAAGGGGGGCTTTATCTCTTGGATGTTTTTAAAATCAAAGGTAAATGCCTTTCTGGAAGATTCACTTAGCTGTATCTAAACACGCACTGTTGGATTTTCTATGGGGTAACTTCTCTGTTTTTTGTTTCATAAGCTAAACAGATTGAGCTCTTTAAGCCTTTCACAGCAAGGCATTTTCTGCCACCCTCAAATAATGTTTGTGGTTCTTTTCCACACACTTTCCAAGTAGCGTGCGATACGCAGAAGGTCAGACTGGATGATCTAAAGTCCCTTCTGGCCTTTATACTCTCTGAATCTCTGCCTCTGTGAATTCATTAGTGTTTGCAAGCTCCCAAAGAGCTGCCAAAGGCAAGCGCTATAGAAATGCAAAGCATTGTTGTTACTCTGGATATTTCCCTTGAGCTTTATGCAGAGCTGGTTGAATATCTCAGTGTATTGTCTGTGCGTATTTACTCAAATGAAATACCTGCATTTGTCCCTTGTTCGGTGCCCTTTAGTTGTTTTTCTGCAGCTGTTATAACAAACAAGTTTATTCACAAGTTAGGACACAGAAAAAGCAGATGTGAAGGGCCGAATCTCAACTTGGAGCCCCGAGCAAAGAGCAGCACATTGTCGTCCCGGCCCAGAAGCTCCATGCAAAGCGGAGTTATTCTTAGCATCACCCTTTGCTTTCTCCTTGGCTCCAGGTGCCCTGGACGTGGCCTCTGCCTGGCTGCAGCACAGTGCCACTGTGGGAAGGAAAGGTCTGGCCCCTGTTGGTTGCTTCTCCACCCTCTACAGGGAGAAAAGCTCTGTCAATGCTGCCTTGTTTCCAGGGCTGCTACTGATGTGGAGAGCTCCCCAAAATGACACAGGAAGTCTTCATTTATTTGCACTCCATTCTATAGCTGTACTCGTCAGGGAATGCTTATTCTTTTGTCTGTATTGCACAGTATTCTCAGAGGGAAGGCTTTTTGGTCCTCAGAAATCCCATGCTAGGACTTGCACTTATCTAATCAGAGCATGGAAGCTGACCCTCTGACCTGTGCTTCCAATCAGTGCTAGCAAATGCTGTTCAAGCCAGCACAGCAAGCTGCTGATGAACAAGATACTGAGGATGAATTCAGTTTTATATATTTTACATGTATTACACATACATAATTACATGTTTATATATATGGTGTTATGTGCGTGCTTAAGTAGATATGTATGCAGGGCAAATACATTTGCCGATATCAAATAATCAAATTAGAATAATCATATTGCAGAAAATCACAGCCTGCTCCCTGATAATTCATGAACTGAAACAGCCTAGAGTCATCAGATGAGTGCGTTGGCTTTGCTTTTTTTCTGCTGTACATTTCTGGTATTATATGAACTGCTGAGTAGCATCTGCATGCGCTCCTTTACCTACATGGCAAAATTAGATTAAACTATGTGTCATAGACACCATACTGTTAAACAATAATGGTGATTCTCTTGCGGCACGTACCTTTTCAGCAGAACAGATGCCTCATCTGTTATTGGATTAAGAGTATCTGGGTTCTGGTCCCAGTTTCTCTCTGAAGATCAGAGTGAGTATAACAGGGTGGCCGAGTATAAGTCTGAGTATAGAGGCACAAAGGTTTGCTTGTGGTAGTGTTTAACATCTTTTGTGGTTAAGTGTGCATCAGGATGAGCTTTTTCTCACAGGAAGAGTATGTGATGAATTGTATGCTTAGCACTGGAAGCGGAGAAGTGGGAAATATAAACTTCTTAGCTGCGTGTGATAGACCTAGCCAGTGAACAGCTGGTGGAGAGACTCTTTTAGCTCTAGGGGTGGCAGCTTGTGTACTTGGAGGTGCAATAGGATTAGATAGCGATTTCCATTCATTTCAAAATAACCTTGCTCAGGAGGGTCAGGAATCTTGAGATGTAGGAACCTATAGCTCACTGTTTGTTACTGTAAGTTTTATTGAACGTTATGCTCTAATTAAAAAAAAAAAAAAGCTTTTGGAATCAAATTTGACCTGAATATAACTCCATTGGCTTCTGCGTTCTTACACGAGGGATTAATTTGGCCCTTTCTACTTTTATGTAATGAACTGATTGCCACAGTATCTTATCCTTGTTACACAATCGCCCTTGTCTGGCTGTGTCCCTGGAGCACTCTGTGTGTGTGTGTGTGTTTCTAGATCTAGGGTCTCACCTTGACTGACTGTGTATTTAGTTCTACAGCCTCACCCCAGCTACAGGTACATGCTTGCCTAGGACTGGCACTGCTACAGTGTACGCGTGTATATATATGTGCATGTCCATTCCGAGTTCAAACACTATGTAGAGACAAGCATACATGTATGTGGGAATTCAAGGGCTTTTTCATTTGGCTGGCTATATCGCTGCAGTGTTTGCTATTGCAGGGGGTAGGGGTAAGAGAGAATGTTACTGTCAGGTATCTCATTTAAACAAGAAGGAGCATAGGAAAATACATTCTTTATTATTCTTCTGTAACAACAAGCCAGAAATATAATATACCTTTAAAAATTTTCTGTCTCATGCCAAAGAAACCTCCATTCAATCATTTTAGAAAATCTCGTTGCTCTCCATCAAACAGTAACGAAAACAAAAAGACATTACAAGTGCCATCTGTTCCCTGCAAGAAATGTGCCTGCCTGTACCCCAGGTGGGTGTGTGGGGAAGGGGAATTGGGGGAGCAGAAGGGGTGTTTCTGGTGGCCCTGCCAGCCCCTACATCGTCCTGGCACGCGTTGGACCTGCCCGGCCTAGAGGACCGTTTCCTGAGGGCAGGCACCTGCGTGTGGCATTGGTACACCTGCCTGCAGCAAAGGGTGTGTTCAGAGGGGCTTGCCCCCATGCCTAGCCATGCCAGCAGGGAGAGCGGAAGCCCCTGTCCCCACACACCAGACGAACCCATTGCCTGGGCACACGAGGAGCGCTGGGTCTCATTCTCTATCCAGCGTCCCACAGGAGAGCTTCATTTCTGACCACGCTGGGTACCATGTTCCTTAGAGTGCCTGTGGACAGTGCAGCAGCTCAGTCACGCTAGGGCAGCCTGTTTTCCAGGTGTGCTAGGGAACAGACTAAGAGCCTGTTTGCAAACAACAGTATAAAGAGGGCATTCCCACTGAACCCTGTTACTCTGCTGTGTCAAAGAGGACAAGTCCTTGTCCTTCCAAGCACAGTATCTGGTTTCCAGTGGGACTCGCCATAGCAGCCAGCCTTCATGTTTCTCAGCAACTCTCTTTTCTCCCCTTTCCTGTCTTCTCCTTTCCTGGGTGGGTTCCTAAATGCATAGCAGTCCCTTGTCTAGGATTGAGATGAATCCAGACTTTCTGCCTTATAAATGAAAACAAAAAGGAAAGGATGGGCAAGGTCATCATCAGCCCCACAACACAAGATATAGAAAATATTATTAGCAACAAAGAAAAATTGGTCAGGGCAGGAGAAGGTCACAGGGAAGGTGCAGGGAAAAGAGGATTTCACCTCCCCCAACCCCTGCATTGTCCCCTGCCTCAGTCCCATTCATTTTACCTCTAATCTATCCCCTTAAAAACAATCTCTCTCTCACTCACTTGCTCATTCACACACGCACGCACGCACGCGCACACACACGCGCATATATAGATCCCATTTGTTTTGTGCAATATTCCACCATTATTTGATGCAAGTAAAATATAGATCTATAAATAGACCGCTCTGACTCAAGTCCCATTTCAAGTATGATTGTGGAGTCCAGTATGGTAAAGGGAGAAGTTCCCCTGAGAGGGAGGTTGGGGAAAGGTTTGGATCCACCAGGCAGAGTCTAGTCCTGGCTTGCTGGGAATGTGGAGCAGCAGTAACACACGTACAGAGTCTGCAGTGCACCAGTTCTGCCCTTCAGAGCGGGCTATGGTTGCAGCAGATGGGATGGTTGAAGGGGCTATACATTGCGTGGGGGAAGAGTCCTTCCTCCTCACATCTTGCCAGCCCTCCTCCTCCTCTTCCCAACAAGCAGTGTGCTGGGAGTGGGTGTACAACATGTGCGCACACTTGTGGGTGGACTGCGTCTCCCAGTCCTTCTTCCAGGGCAGCCTGGTCTTCTGGCTCCCAAAGAACATCCTCCCCTGTCCCATGCATCCCTGTGTCAAAGGGAAGTCATGCTAAACCAGTCCAGAGCATCTTGTCTCTTTACCTTTGGTGGCCCTGGGTAGGCCAGGAGGGATTTTGCCACTCCAGGCTTTGATTAAAGACTGACATTGTGTGCCCATGGGTCAGTACAACCACCTGTCTGGGACCAGAAGCGGGTGAGGAGCCAGCGTGCATTACTTCCACAGGGATCCAGCAGCAGCAAACAGGAGGGCCGTGAGACGTCCGAAGGCATTGGGAACCAGCTGGAGCGGTGGGAAGAGGTGACGTGCCCTGGCAGGGTCCACCTGCAGTGCGTGCTGGGCTCTGAACACAGGTTGCTAGCGGAACACCCTGCAAAGCTGGGCTGGCTGCCAGCTTGTTTTCTGATGGCAGGGATCACACCATCCACAGGCACTGCGGATGCACGACCTCCGGTGTCATCTTCCTCGCCCAGGAATACCCACTGTGACGGGTTAGAGCAGGTTACCATGGCAATGTGCGCTCTCCCCTGGAGACAGCATTTTATCCCACTTCCAGTGATACAAAATGAGTCCTTATGTTGAGTTTCTTTCATTTTTTTTCCCCTCTCACTTTTTTTTTTCCCCCTGTCAGGTTGGAAAGAACTAAGACTAATAGGAGGCACTGCAGTCTGGTGGGCTTTAAAATCCGGTTGGGGGAAGTCACCCTATGTGACAGTGGCAGTGTGCGCAGTTGTGTGTGTGGGTACACTCATGTGCAGCTGTGGATGGCAGCGAACACAGCAGTGATGGTGAGGGGTAGCGTATGTGGGCTGTGTTGTCTGCTGTGCTGGACCCTTCCTGGGCTCTCCCACCTGTGCCACATTGTGCTCCAGGTTTCAGCCTTCACCTCAAGACCCTCTAGAACTGTGCCCTCTTTCTTTAGTCACCCCAGCTGCATAACCCTACTCCGTACACCATGCTTGCCCCTCTGCCAGCCACACCAGCTCTTGGGTTTTGTGTCTTTTTCTCCTGTAACCTTCCCCTAGGCTTACACTACTACTCAGCATGGCTTACTCTACTGAGGCTGGTAAGCTGCCTCCTCCTCTAGTCTTTCTTGATGACCCACATCTGCTTTGCTAAACAAACATTTCCAAATGGAGGCTTCATATCCTTACTCTCTCCATTTATCATAGAAAATAGAAAACAAGAACACACCTTATTTTTTTCATGCTGTGTACTCAGTTCCACAGACTCATGCTGTAACCTTAATAACTTTGCCTTTCTCTGTCCTCTCCTGCCCATTTCAACTGGCTCTGCACTATGGCTGAGACATTTTTGTCGGCTCCTCAGTGGCAAGGTGCATGTATTTTGTCTGAACCAGAAGGTGCTATGTACTGTTATGATGAGAGTAAGGTGAAGTGACTGAATGTATTCATGGCTGCATGCAGAGGGCAGATCAACACGGGCACATGCGGCTCTGCATGCGCAAGTAGGGTGCCTGGATATTTGGAGTGGGGGCTGACTGTCTGTGTGTATTGGTTTCCGAATGAGTCAGTAAGTGTGTGTGTGTGTGTATAGGATGGCTCTGTATCTGTGTACCTGTAATGAATGGGGTGTGTGTGTGTGTGTGTGAGCTCACAGATTTGGACTTGGCCAGGAGCAAAAAGAGGGATACTGTGCTCCATGGTAGAGTGGTACAGGTATCTTTCCACCTTTAAAAGAGAAGGGAAATCTCCCCCTGACTGTTGTCATACCCCAGGGACCTTCCCTCCCTTCTAATGTGCTCTTGGCAGCACTGAATTGTAGGGTGGGCAGTAACTTACTGTCACACCACAGCAGTGACCCTAAGAGGCATGGACACTTCTGGTGTCTTGCTCCTCACACAAGCCTTAACAGAGCCACTCCCTCTGTTTGCAGAGGGCTCTTGACAGGATACAGGACGACTCAGAACTGAAGCTGAGAGGATGACACAGGTTCCCAGAATGTGCCAGCTGCCTTCACAGCAGGCATGTGAGGGAAGCTCTGTGCAAGGGCATGAGGCACAGCAAGCACTCGAGGTCTGACTCTACTTTATTTGTCCGGGAGGGCCCAAGGATGAAAGGGCACAAAATGGGCCTGGGGCAGAGGAACAGAAATTGAGCCAGGTGCCCTGACCCCCCCAGAAGCCTGTTGCACTACTTGGGTGAGTGGAGCAATAGCACAGTCTGTCTGTCTGTCTGTCTGGGAAGATGTATTTTGGGAGGACCCCATGCTTGACTGCTCTCAGGTACCTTTGTTCGTTGCTGTCCCTTCCTTCCTAGAAGAGTTTCATGCCACGGAAGAGATTTGTTTTTGCTCTTCATGTTCACCTTCTGTGTCACCCATGAGTGGCTGCCTCTTCTTCAGCTCCCGGTGGTACTTGGCCATGAGGGAGGCATAGATGCAACCATAAGCAGCTGCCACCACCATCATGATGCAAACAATGCCACAAACCACCCCTGCGATGATCACAGTGCCTATAGCCCGGCGCACGCTCACAGGCCTATATCGTTGTTTCTGAGGGCATCCCACACTGGGCTCCACTTCTGTTTCTGGGCCTGATTTAGATTTGGTAGGAGTTGGGCTTCCTTTAGTGCAGGGCGGGCCAGTATTGTCCAGCACTGTAGAGCTGTTCTCATCATCCAGCTGGGAGCAGTAGTTAAACATTTCCATGGGCACCATTCGCATATCCTTCCCTTTCAGCTCCTTGGGCAGGGTACATGCCAGCTGGTCGATTTTCCCACCTGTCCCAATAGAGATAATAGGAGTGAACCACAGCTTCATCCTGATACAGTGTCAGCAGAGCTAGAGCCCCAGGTGGGGTAAATTCCTATGACTCCATTCACACCTGCTAAGTCAGAAGTCAGGCATAGCAGCGTTATGGTTATCAAGTGGGGAGCTGCTTTATTGTAGCAGTTGGGCTATAAAATTCCGTCCCTCGTGTGTGAATGCATTGCTGAGTAGAGGGCATTCGGAGAGATTCTCCCAACCCCAAAAGGCAGCCATGATCTAGTGTGTGATGTTTCTAGAGTTCAAGGGTGACACTGAAGTCAGGAGGTGCTGCAGACACCCATGTCCTGCCAGATCCTCAGGGCTTGTCAAAAGCGGAGGGAGGGGGAATGGCTGCACCTCCATGCACTGGGCAGAAAAAGCCCACGTGGTATCCTTTAAAATGATGGGTTTGCCTAACTTGGAGACATTTTGCATGCCTCAGCCCTCCACAGCTTCAACCATGGCAGCTGGCTGGGATGCTTCTGCCTAGGTTGTATTTAAGAGTAGAGCTCATGGTGTGTGATATCTGCATAGATATCTTTCAGGCCAAGACATGAAAGCCCTCTGAAACCATCTATTAAGTCAGCCTCATACTGTTTAGTGAGTTATGTAAGTGTCAGTAGAACCATTTTAGAAAAGGACAAATTAAAGCAAAAAGATAGGACCAGGCTGTATCTTCTCAAAATAACAACAGACTCACAGTCCCATCTTCTAACAACTAATCCATTCCCCCTCTGTGAAAATAGTGACAGATGTTGAAACAAATGCTTGAGCGAGTTTGGGCAATTCCTTTGGAAGGGGGAAAAAAAGCAAAATTAACTCCATGTGCTTTCCATTGACTCTGTGATATAAGACTCAAGAAGGAAAACAAATTAAAAAAAAAAAAGAAAGAGAAAAGGGACACCCCTGTGCTTGTTTGATTCTGCTCACACAAATGCATATTTCAGACTGCATTGTAGCCATAGGCGTAGATAATCTCTTTGCAGCATGGCCGTGATCAGCAGGGATGTGACAGCTGACTGTTGCTATCCGCATGATTTGAGACCCTTTCCTACTCATTGGCTCCAGCGACAGAAGGTCAGGCCTTCAGTCGTCATTCCTGTAAAATGTGCCATCTTTCTTTGAGTTGCGGCCCCTGAAAGCATATCGTCCTGTTGGCATTCCTGCTACATGATACATACCTTTCCAGCCTTCCATATTTCAAGGAAAAGCTGGAAATACAGATTTGTCAAAAATTGCTTGGTTTGAAATGACGATTTTATAGCCAGTCTGACTTGGGGCCTGGCTTGTTAATTTGAGCTTTAGTTTGGGTTTACCAATTTAGTTGCAGTGTTTTCCTAAGTGGCACTGTTTCCTATGGGGTTTTTGTTGAAAGCAAACCTGATGCTTTACAGCCAAATCTGGCTTTTAGCTCTCCCATCTTCAGAAAGAGAACAGGATGGTTATTTTCAAGCATGAAAAGCGTTTCTTCTCTTTAGACAGAAAGGGTGAGGGGAACTCATAATCCTAAAATTTTGATGTTAATTTGAATGAAGTTCTTTCCCAGGAAAAAACAAAAAAAAAAAGTAATCTTTCAGATTAGAAACAAAACAAGGACATAGGAGATCTGGGGCTGGAGAAGACTTCTCGGCCTAGCAGTGTTCTGTGCAAAGGTGCAGTGGCACTAAACTGTCTCTTTAGCATTGTAGCACGGTCCTCATGTTCCTTGGCTAAGATCTGGCATTCAGGTCAGCCTGACCTGCCAGATATATCTGCTCGTGTTTCTGCCCTGCCTGCCTTTTTCTGTGCCTTTCCATGGAAGACGAGCACTCCTGCACTTGGCTCCCGTTGCGCAATCACTTACCTCTGTAGGAGAACCACTCCATCCAGTGCTTGAAGTCTCGGAGGTTGCAGTCGCATTCCCAGGGGTTATCCCCAACTTGGAGTTGCTGCAGGCTGGTTAACGGTTCGAAGGTCACCCTGTCCAGGCTCTGCAGGCGGTTTGACCTGAGAGAGAGGGAGCGGAGAGCAGGCAAGTCGTCAAAGATGCCCGAGGGTATCTGGGCCAGGCCGTTGATGGAGAGATCCAGCTGGCGCAGCAGGGCCGTGTGTTGTAGCAGGTCCTTGTCCAAGGCCCGGATGCTGTTGTTCCTCAGCTGGAGTTCCGTGAGGTTCCCCAGGTCATTGAAGATGTTCTGAGGGAGCTGGTCCAAGAAGTTGTTGGATAGATCCAGCCTCTGTAGGGCAGAGAGGTTGGAAAACACTGCTCCCGGCAGGATGCTGAGTTTGTTGTTGAGAAAGAGGAAGGTCCTGGTGTTTGTGGGTATGTCTGAGGGGATGGAAGAGAGGCCCAAGCCACTACAGTCCACTTCCAGGTTGCCACTGTTACACTTGCAGGAGGAAGGACAAGCAAAGAAGGACTCAGCAGCACATAGCGACAGCCAACAGCCAAGCACTGGTAGGTGAAAAGCAGGGGAGAGAGAATGCATGTGTTAGAGCAGTGCTTTCCCATCCTCACCCATCGCCACCTTGAGCACAGCTACAGCTACAATATGACCCTGGCAGCAGGACTCTTCACTGCAATGCCCTGCAGTGTTGCGACCTTCCTCACAGCTACATCCCTTTACTGTTGGCCTGCACCCTGGCAGCAGGACTTTTCTCTTAGCCTTTTTTTCATGAGCAAGCAAGTAAATGCCCTCCCAATTTCACAAGGATGTTAGAACAGTGCATCCCAGAGGACTTTGCTGACAGATACTAGAGCACTGGAACCTGTCAGAAGAGAAAGGAGCAGAGAGTGGTGGGAGGTGTCACCTCTGATAAAGGACAGCTCTTTCTAAACAGTCAGAGTTGAGAGAGGTGGGACTGGTATATATTTAAGAAGCTCAGATTTTTTCAGAAATAGACATGTTAATGAAAAGCTTTTTTAAAAAAATGAAAAAAACCAGCCTACATCTCAGTTGTGCTCCTGCAGTTTGAATCCTGATCTTTGTGATAGATCAGACTCAGGTCTAAGTTAGCCTTTAAATCAGGGTATCATTTGTTTTCCATGTCCATGGTGTGTTGTGTGGGCCTTGTGGCAAAAGACTTCATTATGAATTAGATTAGATTACAAAGGGATGACCAAGAAAACTGTTAAAAAGTAACAAGGAGACCCTAAACCTTATATTTGCCATTGCTGTCAAAATAGTTGCTGAATCATGCAGCAATAGTCCCACAAGTATCTCCTCCAACCAAAATTGCCTGTAGCAATGGAGATAAGGAAAACAGTTGCAGGTTGGTAGTTGAAGAAGGGGGTGTTAGGAAAAGGGTTAGCACACAACCCTGTTCTCCTGCAGTGTCTCAAAGGTAAGGTTGGACAATCCACAAAACAGCATTTTTTAGAGCTGTTGTGGATCAGCATTCCAGACACGGGTCCAGATCCTGTGAGTGGCGTCTGGGCACTAGTTACCAGCCCTCCCTGGGAGCCAGTGACTTTTAAAACTTTAATTTTTAAGTGGCAAAGAAGCGTCAGCAACAGGAAAGCATACTTTGTGCCTCCTGTCATTAGAGGAGTGGGAGTTATGTTTAAGCAGACTATGTAAAACATTTGCATCCTTCATCTTCATTCCTTTTGTGGAATTGAGATTAGTTTCTTCAATGTGGGAAGCAAATTCAGCTCCCTCGGTGTTTTTTAAAGTGACAAGCTTGAGCATTTGACTAAAACTGAAGCAGGTTTGTCTGTACGTCATGCGCTGTCCTCTCCCTTTCTCACTTTTCTTCAGAGAAGGCAGTCACTTGGGGTTGGTAGAGTGTTTTTAGGGGTGAGTGGTAGCTAAAGTGGATGCATTTATTGTCTTCCCATTCTTTCCTGGACTGGTAACCAGATTCTTCTGTCCTACTTTATTCAAAAGAACCAACAAGCAAGTGGGTTTTTTTTTTCTTGACTGCAAAGGAATTGTAAAAGGACTGCCATAGGAGAGGGAGCCAGTGGAGACCCATGCTCTGGAGAAGCTTTGTCTGGAACAGCTCTGCAGTCAGCCATGCTCCTCCTCTCTTCCCTCACCCCACTCTCTCTAGAGTTTAGTCTGACCCATAGCCCTTTTTATATTGACTTGGCTACTGTCAGCGATGGTGCCTTCATACTGAAACCCCGCCATCCTGCATAGGGCCTTTTTGTGTTCCCAGTGATCCTTGCGAGAATTGGCACATTTGTGGACTGATAGCCTAAGGAGAACTACACAGTTTGGATCCTAAGCTGTATGACTTTATTAAGGACCAAGGGATAAGTTTTCAGAGTCTCATCTCTTTTTTTTATTTCGTCCATCTTTCACAATTCCTTCAAGAATTTTTCTGTCCTACAGTTGAGATCTCAAGTGTGTGTCAGCGCAGCGCCAATCTGTATGCTCTTTTAGTGATAATTTTGGGTCCTTACGGTGAAATACAAGAGACATCTTTACCCTGAGCACCTCTCTGCTTTCTTGTCATGCAAAAGTTGGGGTCAACCGCAGTTTGCCATGAAAACAGATCATAGCCTGTGGACTGGCACAGTGCAGGTACTGTCTGGCTGGCTGATATATAATTCCATTCAGAATACATCGCACTCCTGTTGTTGAGAATTAAAAGAATGGGAGCTAGAGTGGGGAAGGGAGAGAGCCGTGAGTCACCCAAGTGCCCCCATCTTTTCCTGGATGCTTAACAAAAGTACAGTATTAATAATGGATTGACAGCTATGATGATAACAGCTGCTTTGTACACCAAGAAAGACAAGAACAGACCATGTGTAATGCTATACAGGTGGCATTCTGTTCAGGGCTTATCTCTGAAAATGCCTACCCACCACCAGCCCCGACCGGGTGGCTGTGGAGTTCCACCAGTATGTATGCTGGCAGTGGATGGTAGGAACAAAGTCTCAGGCAGCTGGCTGTGGTTATGTTCAGGAACTGGATTTATGCCAAGTTTCTGCAGCCATGTAGGATGTGCCAAAAATGTCTTGTTTTTACCCATATATTGCTTTGTGCTCTTGAAAATATTTTACTAAAATCATAGAGAGAAGAAGGTCTGATTTCATTTTCAGTTCCTGCAAGAGGTGCATTCACTAGGATGTGAAGTGAGACCGAGGGATTCATCGTACTTGTTCGGATGCAGCTCTACAGGGAAGAGAGTCAGGGAAGGAATACACAGAACTTGAAGCTATCTTCTAACCCTACAGAAGGATGAGTAGTACATGTTTTTGTGTTAGAGGAAGATGAAGTTACTTTGTGAGGTGTTTGGTGACTCTAGTAGGTGGCAGAAAGCTGATCCAGGTATATCAGATTAAGTCAAGACTCAGAAGCATTCATTATAAATAATGTATAAATCAGTCTAGTTTGTGAGGATGGATTACAAAGATGACTGTTTTCTGAGGAGGGAAATAATTCCCCTGGCTTCTTATAGTGGCAGCCCCAAATTTGATCAGTGGGGCAAGAACAAGGGAAACCACAGACTTGCACAGCACCTGGGCGTGCAGCAGTGATGAACAGTCTCCAAGTGCTCCCTTTCCTCTGCTGTGGTCCCCAGATGCTTCTCTGAAGTGCAGGTACGTTCCCTGAAGCCCCACATTGCCCTAGCAGTCTCTGCTTTCTAGTCAGGGATACTGTAGCATGTGCCCCAGTCCACTGGGAAGGTGCACAGGCTGAGCTTTTACAATTTAATTTAAGAGATCTTCTTTAATTGCTCCTTGATTTTCACTACATGTGGCAGAGCCCAGTAGGAGAGTTCTGCATTCACATCCTGCATTCCCTTCCAAAATCTGTCATGACTTCTGCTGTGAAGAGCTGGGAGCCTTGCTCAGCAGCCTGTATAAACCCCTACCACAGAGAGGAGTCTGCAGCTTACAGGATGTCAATCTGAGAAACGTTTGGAGTGGATCTTTGTGCAGTGGTAGCTCACTGTTTCTCACCTTCCAGGCCCACTGGAATTCAGAAGCAATCATCACTCACTGTCCCACTTTAAACCCGTCTCCAGCTTTAGAGTCTCACTCTCCCTCCCAGCTAGCCTGGCCTCTAAAGGAACCAGGAATTAGTTCAAACATCTCCATTCTTAGCTGTCCCTCTCCCCTATTCTTAACCCTGATGTGACCTATTTTCTTTCCACTCCCTTGACAAACAGGATCATCGTACTTAGTACCTGAGTAGGCATTACTTACGACAAGCCTCTTGCCACCTCATGAGGAATCTGCTCCTCCACCGGTGGCCAGCAGTTGTAGGCAGCATTGTTGACTTCTCCAGCGTGACTTCACATCCACCAGCCAGCCTGGCACACAGCCCCAAAGGGAGGAGGAATGACCTTGTAGCCTGCCTGCCAGGTCCTGGAGGGGGAGAGCAGAGCAGAGCAGGTGAGATTCAGTTCCCTGGGTGCAAGATACAGGGCTGGGCTCAGTGTTGTCCTTTCCCTTCCCCCACTAGAGTTTTGCCTTTGGGGCATCAGCTCCATTTTTGAGGAGAGATGGAGGGCGTTTCAGGAGGCGCAGCATGATGAAGGCACAACGTTAGTTCACTTTGAACCTTGCAGTGCAGAAATAAGGCCTGATTCACCTAAGTGCTGAAGAGACAAGCCTGTGCTTGAATAGCCTGCTACAGTAGCTACATTAGCCTCACGCTCAAGGTTAACCTGATGAATTGCTGAGGTGACCCTGCCAGAGCAGCAGACTCCAGCTCATTCCCTCTCACCTCCACGCAGGCTGGTACCACCTGTGCATCCTCTCCCTGACGCACAGCTCAGGCTCACTGACGGCTGGGCACCAGCCGCTGCCAAGCCGCTTCTCCCCCCCACCCCCACCCCGCAGTATTCCCTATCAGTGCTTCCTTTCTGTTTTAAGGTAAAATGGATATGGTGGCTAGAGCGGGGCTGAGCAGAGCACAGCTTCAGCTTGGGGAATTCACACTGCAGCAACTGCAGGAGCTGAAGAGTGAGCGAGCCTCCGAGGAGAAGGGAGGACCTGGGGCGGGGGAGACTGAGTGGGAGTGTTGAAAAGAGAGGAATTACATCTTAATTAGAAGAAGGAAAAAATGCTCAGTCTAATTAGAAACCCAAAGACCATAAACTCTCCCCTGACAATAAGTGACTGACAACAGGTTCCAACTTCCCTCCCGTTTCCCTTTTCGATACAGGCAAGCAGGAAAAAGGGGAAACACCACAGACCCTCCTGTCCCCCTTCTTGCTCTCTGACGTACCACCCACGTTCACAGCAGCAGTTAGATGGACACATTTCAACCAGGCTACAGAAATAAACCATCCTCCATCCCCTCTGAGGGGTTCTGACAACATCCACAGCCGTTATTTTAGTTGGGCGCTGCACTCCCACCGGGACACTCTCCCCACACACGTGCCAGCTGCTTCCCCTCCCCCAGGCTCCCATGACTGATTTATTTTATATGGGAATGTAAACCACCAGGAAATATTCAAATTAGCATCTCGATGAGAAAGATGAGCAGGTTCAGTGCCTGGACTAGTACATTTTGCAAGCCTATTCAGATCATTTACGCAAATGCCAATGCACCAAATAGATGAATACCTGTCATGGCATCGAAACCGATTCAACCTTCACCCACTGCAGCCCCCCACTCCCCAAACCGAGCTGGAGCCCGTTCACTGCAGTCCCCACTGAAGGAGAAGCTGCAACAAATAGCTGTCCCCATTTGGTTCTTCTGCTCACCCTGGCTGAGAAGGAGACTTTCAGCCTCCCCCGTATCAGTGTCTCCGTCCTAAATGCCACCCCTGAAGTCTCCTGTCCCCAGCTGTCAGTATTGGAAAGGAGGATGAAAAGCCGCAAGCACTTACCTGGAGGGGCTCTGCCCACAGCCACTTCCACTCGACTCCCCGGGCACTGCCCAGTTACAGCCTCTTCCTTCCCTCTCCCTCCTTGACTTACACTCCCCGGCAGCAGGCTTTCCGTGTGCTCTATTTAACTCCCTACAGCACAGGAATAAATGGCAGAGTTAAGCTGACAGCCACAGAGCCTTATCTGCCTGCTGGATAGCGGGAGTTGATCAGCTCCAAATCCCGTTGCTGAACGATCGCGTCCTTGCTCTCAGCATCAGGGGCTGCCTGCCACGCTCTGTCTTTCCCTCTTCCTCACCTTCACTCCTCTAACTTTGTCAGGGTTATAGATAGCTCTGTTCCTTGCGCTCTTGCCTTTTGGCTCTGTTTTGTAACACCCCATCTGTATCAGCTGGCTCGGCTCCAATCAGGGGGGCTAAGCTTTTTTTTTTAAAAAAAAAAAAAAAAACAACCAAAAAACAACAGCTTCCTTGGGTGCTTCATGACATGGCTTTCCTCTGCGGTCTCCCTCAGCCCAGGCCCCCGCTCAGGCCATGGGCTGGTGTCTCCCCCACCCCGCTTGCTGTTCTGTGCAATTCGGCCACGCCATCCCCAGGTGACAGCAGGGGGCTGAGAGCAGGACTGGCATACCCAGGCGTGAGGAGAGTGATGGGGTCTACCCCTCGCTCCTTCTGCTCTGGCAAGGCAAGCCCAGCTCTTGCACTCGTTTCTGGTACCTCACAGGCGCCTCTTTCTCTCAGGCAGCACCAAGGCTCAAGCACAGAGTGCAGGGTGGGAGGAGCAGCCGTGTATAAATAAGCCTTTTCCCTATGTTTAGAAATTATTACAGTGCATAGTGATTAACACCTGTTCAGGCTTTAACACTGTCTCCTGTGCTGCAACACGCACAAAGATGGAGGCGCCTTGATAAACCCAAGATTATTTTAAAGGCATGTCACGTAAACACAACACTCCCTGCCCCATAGACAGCAGCCACCCTTTGTGCACTCATACACGTTTCTAAGACTTAAGCAGCTATCTCCATGTACATATGCAGATATAGTCACCAATCTAGCTTACATTTCCAAATGTGTGCACGGAGTTGGGCTTACACATGTACCGGGGACTCTTCTGCGACCTGTATTTACCAACATCCATGTCTTGCACAAAACTGCCTGCTTCTCCAAGCATAACATATGCTCAGGTGGCAGAGCAGTAGATTTGGAATGGGTAGAGGTTCCTGACTGTTGAAATGCAAGGGGCAATGAGCTTCTGCAATTATACCTTGAAGTAGTATGTTTATGGAGAAATTTTAATTCCAAGGATCCAGAAAAACACAGTTTCTCCCACATATCTATTGCCCCTAAACACTGTAGACCTTTAGCGATTAATATTCTGCAGCCAGGAGAGAGCAAGGAGGCAGAGAGGATTTTTGAGAGTTTATTTTTTAAAGGTTTTCTCTGACTCGTTTTGAATTCTGACTTAATTATCTGGTTTACTGTGGTCCAAGAGATGCCTTCTGCTCTGCAGAGCACCAGGACAGCTGCTCTCACTGCCAATGTAGCACTGGGAACCCCATAGTCCTGAGGCAACTAGCACCTGCCCACACCTCACGGCTCTCCAGAGCACCACCAAATCTGTCTGGCTGCTTTCAGCCTGACAGCTGGGGACTTTCCCAACAGCAGGGACTCTGCCAGACCTAGGAGTGCCCCTCATACACCTCAGCCCAAGACAAGAGGCACCGTGCCATCTATTCAGAACTAACATGGCATTGCCTGGGTTTGGGCACCCAATGCTGATCTGTGTTGTTGGAGCTCAGAATCCTCTGAAGTCACCCAAGGGCTCCACAAACCAGGCATTAGTCTTTCTTCCAGGCTTACTAGATGGTTCCTTCTTCCTGGAGCAACTTGTCAGCTGAATGCCCTGTGATCCATGGGACATGGTGTCCAGAGCTTTCTTCCACATGCTTGGAGTTGAATCTCTTCTCCAGATTCTGGAGAAACGAACAGAGTAGCCCATGGGGCTGCTGATGGCCTTTTCTTCTTGCCGTTTGATTTAGGACAGTAAAAGACAACTTTTTTCATTTCAGCTCAAAGCAACAGAATGAAATCATCCATTTCTGGCCCATGGGCTCCAGTGGCCAAAAATACACTGAGCTGAAGTGCCGCTTGGACATTTGGCCTGCTGTCAGACTCTAGAGGACTCTCTAATGAGGATTCCCCTAATTAGCTTGAACAGGGAACTTTACTGCTGGGGGAGATGCTGAGGAGGTTGTAATGACTCTGCAGCACTTGCTAGGGCATAAAAGCTACAGCAGGCACTATCACTGTCTTGTGTTTCCCTTTGCCCTGCCCAGACACCAATAGCGTTTGCAGTATCACTCTAAAGGTTTAGCTTTCATAAGTCAGGTCCCAAGGAGCACCCGGTGAGGGGAGGGAGAGTTTCAGTTTACTGCATCCGCATACTGTTTTACTAACACTTCCCAATTCTGTGACACCTTCTATCCAAAGCTTTCCATCTGCTTTACGAATGGCTCTTACCATGGTTGTAGGTGGTGTTGTTACTTTGTATTTAATGACCCCCAGAAGTAAGGCTGAGGTCATAGCCAGCATCACCTCTGCTCTAGGTAGGTGGATAAAGCTATCCCATTTTCCAGATGGGGACACTGAGGCTAGAGAGACAGGTGACTGTGTCACTAGGATGAGTCGCAGCCAGAAACAGAGCCCAGCAACCTCTGTCTCTGATTATCTCTCCTAGTCCTTTGCACTAACCATTGGATCATGGCTGAGGGATCAGACTCCGTTAACAGCCTGGCTTACGAGCATTGGCAGGGCATGTGGGTGACCTATATTACAAAAGGGTAGGTAACAGAGGCTGCAACAGATGCCAGCAATAAATTATCAGGAAGTACAAGCAGACATTCATCCCTCCCCCACACTCACCTTGACAAGTGATGGCAAAGTCCCTTTTCCCCTTTCCAATGCTGAGTTGCTTTAGCCTGTATCAGAGAAGCAGCAGGGTGAGGGAGGGCACGGAGAACACTTTAAGGAGATTATCTTTTTTTTTTTCCCTTCCCTTTCCTTGTTGCTTTTAGGATTCCTGTTTATTGCCGTCATCCATAATGTAGAGGGACAGTGGTACCCCAGAGTCTAGCGATTAAAGAGCGTTGTTATGGTCGTTCATTCATCAGCCCTTGGGGGAGAAGATTTGGTACACAGAAGGCAGGGAGACATGGCAGCCGTAGGGTATGATGACAGCAAAGTTCATGAAGTAACCTGGCTGATGAGTCCTAGTGGGGAATCGTGCTCCTGACAGTACCACGAGCGGGTTTAGATGGCATGAAGGTGATGCCCATTCTTGGTCCCCCAACAGACCTAGGTCAGTCTAGCAAATTGTTGACCACAAGAGGTCACCTTGTCTCAGCGGCAGCTCCTTGTTTGTTGTTTATTTGGACTGCAAAAGCACCCAGAGGTGGCAGCTAAGCTCAGCAGCGCCATAGAAGCATACAGTGGGTGTCACTGCCCCAGTGAGCTTCTAAGCTAAATAGCTGGGGGCTTCAATTCCAGCACTTGCTGATTTATTAACACATGTGTTCAGGATTCATTAGTGTTGGGTTGTCACAATCAATGGAAAGCACATTTTAAATTCACACTAGAAACCCAGCTGCAGAAGAAATGGTGCCATCTGACTTGCAGTGATTGATCACAGCTGAGTAAAACACCTAATAGAGAAAGCTGTAAAGTAGAAAGGGTGCAAAACCCACTCGGTATTGTGAGGGACTCTGCCACATTCTTGACTTGGTGTGAATAACATCCTCACCCTATTCTCTGGGATGTGAAGAGTTCAAAAAGCTTCTGATCTTTGGAATGACAATGTGTAGGCATCTCTGAAATGCAAATGTGATTGCTGTTAAAAAATGTTTCCTCCCCAAGCCCTTCCAAGAAAAATCAACTCTATCCCCTTTTATGGAGGGGTAAACTATGATAGAGGGAAAAATGGCTGCTGAGTTTGTCTGGCTGAAATTTTAGCTGCCCAGCTCTTGATACCTCATTATGAGCCCACATCAGTTGCCCACTCAAGATTTTCAAAGCTGCCAAGTGCAGTGCTTGCACTGGATCACTTGGGCTTGTAAATGCTCTCCTGTCATGCAGATATGATTTGCAGGGCTTATCAAATTTACACTGAATAAAGGAGTTTGGGCCGGGTTTTCCCAATGTTTCCTGTCAAGCCTGTGGCAAAATCAGGAGAGAAGCCAGTTCTCTTGATTCCTCATCCTGTACCTTAACTAGGAAGCATTGTTTGCATCCCAAGCCTCCCTGACCAAAGCACAATAATGAGACTCAGATATGTCAGAGGGGCTGGAAATACCAAGAGCATCGGGCCTCATCAAACTCTCTGAGAAAGCAGAGAGCATCTGAAGGGTACCCACGGTGAGTAGCGCTGATGGGAAAGACCCAGGTTGCTGTGGAGAAGTGGGATTCCTTGGGAAGCTGTGGAAGCAGGTGGGGAGACCGGGATATCCAACACAGGAGTGACAGGAAAGTCCCAGCACAGCGAGAGTGCGGCATATGGAGGAGGCCCAGAACAGCAGCAGGAGGAGAGCTGAGGGGGCAGTTGACAGGAAGAAATCCAGCCATGTGTGTGCCAGCATCTTCTCCGAGTATTATCGAATGCGACAGACCACGTGCATGTTTCCTCCATGCAAAACGGAGGCAGATGAGAAGGGAAACTGGTGAGAGAGTGGGAGAGGGACTCAGAGGAGGGACACGTGAGCTGGCTACCCAGTTTCCTCCTCTTTTTCTTGCCACAGAGTGATGTTTTTGTTCTTCTCACACTGTTGGCAAAAATTGGTAACCGAGTGAAATGTGGAGGGGGGTTCTACATGAAGACTGAGATAACATTTTCTGATCCAGCCGGGAACAGTTGGCTGTGGGTGGTGGCTTGTCACCAGCCCTGCCAATTCTAATCCAGATCCCAATTTTTCTCCTTCTCTCAGCTGTGGAGTGAAGAGCCTTCTCTACAACTTTAATTTCCTGCACGGGTTAATCCCATTGTCAGTAGCAGCTCAGGCCCTTAATCCTTGCACTCAGCCCTCTGCCAGAAGGACTGCAGCCGCTCCTGACCCCAGCAGGTCTGAGGGATGCACCCTTCTGCTCCCAGTTCCTCCTTTACACCCCATCAGCATCCTTCAGTTCACTGGCATTTAAAATGCTGCTCCCCCCTTCTGCCAAGCCTACCGCGGGGGTGTAGGTGGGTGGCACACCCCATGTAGAGGCTCCAGGCAGAGAAGGCAGCCTGGTGGGAGAATCCTGGTTCTGTGGTCCTCATTCCCTACCCCATACACAGGTATTTTCCACACTTCCTAGTTGGGTGGTGCTCCGGATCCCAAAATAATCTCTTTCTTGTTTTCGTTTGGGTGATGTTCAAGAAGGAGGGTATGTATGGGCCCGCGTTTGTGAAGGATTCTCTGAGGGTTCAGAAATTTTGAGGAGATCCAGTACCTTCCCTGGGTCTCTTGTTAGGGGCAAAGGATGCAGTAGATCCATAAAAGGGAAGGTGCCGGCCTGTCTGAGATGAGAGATACATTTACATGCAAAGCAGTAGATGGAGGTGCATCAATTTAGCAGCAAGATAGGAAAATGTAAAGTTTCTTATCAATATAAGCTCTCAGTTCACAGTTCTGTCCCCGGAGTGCTAGGCTAGATGTCTATCAAACAGTACAGCCAGACTGCCAAATCAAGGGCTTCCAGATCAATACCAAGAAACCCCTGTCATATGTCATGGGGCCCAAGGCACTTCAGCCATAAGCCTTTCTCCTTGTGCTTCCTCATTCCTAGAATCAGGCGAGCTTCTGCAAGCCTGGGTGATCCCGCGCACACAAAATGTCCCACACCTGCTTGTTTGCCATCATCTGCATTAGCCCAAGAACTGGCTTTGCCTGTTTTCATAGCCTGTATTCTGAAATACGCCAGGACGCCCAGCTCACTAGCCTTCCTAGTGCTTGACTTGTTCTTTTTGCTTCTGGTGGAGAAGCCAATGTGATGGAGAACTGCTGCCACCTAAGTTGCTGAGCGAGAGAGTCCTCTTCCTCACCCAGCACCTTGGCTTCCCTTCCCTGGCTGCCAGCTTCTGTGAAAGAGACCACCTCCTGCAAGGGTAGTGGCTTGCCACTTTGACAGTTGGAGCAGAAGGAAGGAGAGGAGGTAGAAAACACAGTGGGATGAGGGAAGAACTTCAGTACCACCTCAGTTCACAAGCCTGTGTCCTGAGCGTGTTCACAGGAGCAGAGAACATCCGTGCATGTGCAGTGACGGGGCAGAGCACAAGATGCCAGCAGTAAAAATCCTCTCTGCTCTTATCATAAGGGGATCGGTGACCCAGCACGCACACAGCTCCTGGCAAACCTCCCAAAGAAAGGCTGACTCTCATTGTTCGCACACGATGCATTTACACTGAACTCTGAAGGAGACCTTTTTCTGCCTTAGTGAGTTGCATAGATCTCGTTCACTTGGTTGCCACTGTGGCACGAGCTTGGCAGTGCCGTGTGTTAGAGAGAGCCTGGAGCTCTTATTCCCCTTCCCCATTTCCCCCCATCACCTTCCCAGGGTATCCAAGAGGGGCATCCCCGCAAAGTCCACACAAACTGCATGGAGTCCAGGCTACTGCCTGCTTCTCCAGGGGTGCCTGAGGATCTCTGGGATGCACTTACACTTCACAATCTGGGAACGTTGGTGGTGGCAGCTCTCACAACCCCAAGCTCCAGCCAGAATCCTTGGGTGCATCTGGGTTAGCACACACATCAAAGCCCCATGCTGCAGAGCTTACTGAGGCTGGGCAAGGTCTTCAAATTTGATGTGACTTTAGCTTTCTGGAGGGTTTGCAGCCACAGAATAGATACGGGCATGGCAACATTCACATCCCATCAAAATCACTAAATGCAAGTAGTATGGAGAGCAGGACCCACCATCAGCCCCTCTGCCCCCACACAGGTACCTTGCAGCAAGATCGCAGCAGCAGCACACCCTGCTTTGGGGAGCACTGGCAGCAGAGAGCCTTACCAGGAGTGGAAAGAGAGCCCAAGTGATGACTGCTAAGTCAAGTTGCCTCTAACAGCTCCTCTCCAAACTCAGGATGTGGTCCTACTTTTTTATTCATCATGTGAGGGCATGGTCCATGGGGAAGGAAGCTTCCGAGCTTCCCAGCCTCCTTGGTTGAGAAGACGCGTAGTAGCAGGGCCTGTCTTCAAGTAACAGCCTTTGCTTGCAGTCAGTCATGAAGTTCAGACTTGTATGGCCCTGCTGTGAATTTAGGTCTCAGTCCTTCCTGTGATGGGTGTGAGGCGTTGCAGTGTATAAATAATGGAAAGTCTCTTGTTTTCCCATTCATAAAAAAAAAAGCATCAAAGTGTCATTTTCTTTTTTTTTTTTTTTAAATGTCATGTGATAAAATGTGCCATTTGGCTTGCAAAGCCAAGCACTTAAATGTGAGTTAATACCTGCAGAACCATAATTCAGCCACTTGCATGTACGCATTACAATACAGCCTTTGCTTACCCGAGCAAGTACTATTTCTTTTTTTCACAGGACCCTGTCCCATACTCAGTGCAAAGGACACTTGATACTCAAGCTAACAAAGAGGATGTTGTAATAAATAAGGCTATTTTTATATGGTCAGGATTAAATATTAAACTGCAGTTTTGGCAGGTGGCCACAGTCTGTACTTTCCTAATTTTGCGGGTGCCCAACATGAGACCCTAGGGGCCATTTTGCAGAACTGCTGAGCACTGACAGCTGTTTTCCAAAATGCTGGCAGCTTAGCCAGCAAACTGGTACCGTCTCCAGGACTCAATGGCACTGAGAACCAAGAGGCCCCAAGCTCCGGTCCTGCACCTGCTGGTCCTTCCCTGTGTGGCTAAAGGGGAAGTCTCTCTTCCCTTCAAAAGCAAGGAAAATAACCACTCTCCCTTGCCTCATCAGGAGCATAAATTCTCTATCATCAGCTATGAGGCAACTGTAGCAGCGAACATCTTCAGAACACCACAAGACAATGAATAATGATGTATTGCCTGCAGGGCTTGGATGGCAGGCAGTAAACAAATAAAACAGGCACACACTTTGCAGTACCAAAGAGAAAAAAAACCAACAGCCCCCTGCTTTGCTCCCTGAACACCGTGTAGCCGGTGCCCTGAATGAGGCAGCTTATGAAAATACAGCATGTGAACCTACCAGTCAGGACTGCAACTGGGTGCAGATGGCACGCTGCCCCAAATCCCAACATTTCTTCACTTCCAACTGCCTGGTTTTGCAGTGTGAATAAAACCATATTTCATATAATCCTAGCCTTCACAGGCGAAGCAACTTTTCCTTCCATCTCTTCAGCCTGGAACTGAACTGATTTATAGAAAATACTACTCCTTGCTATTAGGATACCCTCAGTCAGACAAAGCATTTTTGTAAGCCAGCATTTTGGTAAAGCCACAGCAGGAATAAGGTATGTGTTACAAGGTGTTTCCATGCAGTAGGGACAGAAACAGCCCAGGACTCCAAGTCCAGCTCCTTCCCACTGGGAACTGGAGTGTGTGTCATAGTGTAGCACTCTGGAACATTACCCAGCTGTCAGGAGCATCCCATTTGAATTATGGCTTGAGCCACCCAGGGCTGGGACAGATGTCAAGTGGTATAAGCAGCTGCTTATAACCAAACATGGTAAGTGAAGGAAACTTCTTCATGTCCCTTTTGATTCAGCAACAGGCAAGTGCTGAAGAATCACTGAAGAACTGCCCAGAAATGCCCTCCCACAGGCTTGAGCCTGTCCCAATCCTGTTTCAGCCTCTGCTGCTCCCTGGATGCTCTTGACCAGGTATCCTCATGGCCCCATGCTGCTGCTGGCCCTCCCTGCTGCACTGAGACGCAGGTCTGCCTTCATCAGGCTTCTGTGGTGCTGAAGAGCCTAGAAAATCCTTTCTGCATCAGGCTTAGAAAAGCCAGAAGGAAGGGCAGGAAGCTGGAGTAGCTCGTGAAGAGAGCTGAGCTAGAAGTGCACCTTGCTAGCATGTGGCATTCACTTTGCTGGAGGCAAGGGTAAAGCTATGATCTGGTATAAAAATTACATAAAAGGGCTTCCCCCCCTTTCTCTTTGCAAACAGCCCCTTTGCTCAGGATTTACCATAATTTCTCCAAGTGGGCAAGATACACTACCAGAGACTGCACTGATGTCTGATGGGGAGACAACTCCCGCAAGCCTTTCGCTCATGTGGAATAATTCCCTTGCAAATGTTGTTTGCCCACAGCAGTTAGAGGAAGATCCACCCCCTGCCCCCCAACAGACCCGAATGACAAAGCTCAGAGGAAAAATGATCTGCAATTCTGGAAAGGCACCCCCTCCTCCTCACTGCTAGAAATGTCCCCTGCTTTGTGACAAGTCCCTGTGTGCCTTTAAGGGTCCCCCTGTCTTTTAAGGGTTTCCTTCTTTAAACCCTGCAATAGCAGCTCCTCCAGCCCTTCCCCAAATGACATCTTCATTTCTCCCTCCATCCTTGGGTGGCAGAGCAGGCACCGGCAGCAGAGCAGTGCTGTACCCTTCTCACTACCGTTGCCATCATACATGGCACACTCAGGCTACCTGACAGTCCACATGGCAGGCCTGAGGTCTGGCGCGGTCATGACCTGGTTGGAGCAACAGCTTCAAACATCCTCTCTCCCCAAACCAGGAAAGCTCTGATTTTATATGTCTTTCATAATTAGCATGAGATGCAGTGGCAGTAATAAATGGGGCAGGCAGAGGGAGAAGCGGGGGCAGAATGCCCTGTGTGGGATGTACGTGTGCACATGTCTGTGCATGTGTATATATGCACACGTGTATATATGCACACACACATACACACGTGCTAACGCTTACATATATACCCCTATCCATAGGAGACTTCACATCAGCTCATCTGAGACCTCATTCTCCCCCTTTCCTCCCAGGCAGGACTGGAAAAGGCTGTGAAGTTTCTCTGTGCTGTGTTTCACCCCCACCCTTGGTGCTGTGCCTTCTGCCCAAAAGTTCAGAAATCGCAGTCTCAGCCTGCAGGGATGCTGGAAGCAACTTGGGACTTTTTTTTGACTCTACTTGTGATATGGCATCCTTCACTTCATGTCCTGTGATCATGTGCATGAGCTTTGTGTGTGAAATTGTACATAGACACACACACACACTTACACATGTACACCCCCCTCATTCTAAAGCTGTGTATTGAGTGCTGGACCTGTTCAATTTTGGTCTCAGTTCTCCATTTTAGGTTGTTCTTACTAAGACCAACCTGAGCTGAGACCAAAATTATGTCCAGCAAAGCCACCACGAGTCAGGTGGGTGGCACCTCACACGCTGGCCCCTCTCGCAGCCCCGAGGAGGGAACAAAAGCCTGGGGTCACCGGTGACCACAGCACCAAGCGCTTAACCTCAGAAAACCTGAGCTGCCTGTGCTGCAACAAGAGATGCTGGTGCAATTCGCAGCTGGGAGAAGTTGCTCCCAGCTGCCCACACCAAAACTGGACTGGAACCAGTACCAGCAGCCTCTGCGGCAGGGCTGTCGTTTTGCCTTATCGGGAGGATCGCTGCCCGTCAGCCTCGTACAACCGGGACTTCTGCACTGTGCCGCCTGGCAGACGATGCTGCCCCTGACCCACACCCTCCTCCCCAGGGAAGCCAGTTCCTGGGGGGCAGCTCTGCTGATTTCTCATAGCCAGGGAGGGAGCAGGGGGAATACAAAAGAGAGATGTCTTTACTTACCTCTCTCGGGCTGGGATGGACCCTCCTGTGAGAACGGCAGCTCTTCCAGCGAACCCGGTACAATCCCAAAGCAAATCCGGCAGAAAGTCCCTCCGTTGCTGGCTGGGCTCTCGGTAGACCCTAGGTGGTAGGAGCACCTCCTAGCCAGCCGCTCGCCCCGCACGGAAAGCAGAGGAGCCGCACGGCGAGATGGCAGCGTGGGAAAGGGACTGTAATCCTCCGTAAATAATAAATAGGGGGAGAGGGAAAGCGAGAGAGAGGCGGGAGAGGGAGCGAGTGCGTGCGGCGAAGTGACAGCTGGGGGTACATCTGCGATGGCAGCAGCGCACGCACAGGAGCGCGCACACACAGTGCAGAGGAGTCGCCCCGCCAGGCAGGCAGGATCTGCTCCGAAACACCCAGAGGAAGGAGCTCAGGAGGTTTTCATTTCTCTCAACCCATCCTGGAGAAAGGGCAGTCGCTGTCAGTCCCTCTCTCTCCCTCCTCCCCGCCTTGCCGTCATCCCTCTCCGGGTGCCGGGAGCTGAGGGACTCAAGGAGGGGTGAGGAGACGCCAGGGCGGGGGAAGCTCCCCGCAGCCCCTCGGGAGGCAGATTGGTCAGGCACAGGTTATGAGAGGAGGCACCGAGCCGAACGCCTCCTCCCCTCCCTCCATCTCTCCCCTGCCTGGTATGGCTGATGACAGTAAACGCGGAGAGAAAGGCACGAGGAGGAGAAGGGACGAGCCCTGGGTAAGCACCTGAATCCAGCCCACTGCCTTTGTCAGGCTTCCCCCTGTGCTCTCCCGCAGGCTCCTGCAGCCTGCCCCCGCAAAATCGGACCCCTCGCTTGCCTTCCTCCAGCTTGCTGAGGACCGCGGTTGCTCACGTTTGCAAGAATTACTCTTTTGCTGATCCACTTGAACTGCCTCTTCTGTCAGGTCCAGTATCATAAGCAGGCTGCCCTTGGTTTGGGCTTTTTGTTTGTTTTAATTTGCCTGGGAGTTATTTTTTAAGTCAAATTTTTAGGGGACTTTGAGTTAAAATTTTGAGTGGGTCAGCTCCACTTCTGACTCGAGAGAAAATGGGAGTATTTCAGAAACAGGAGATAGGGAATGCAAGTGGGCAGTACTGGCAGGTGTGCCCTACTGCTCTGGCGCCTTCTTCCATTTGAATCACAGGTTTTATTTAACCATTGGACTGGCTGCCATGAAAACAGGTTGTGAACGGCAAGGTAAATCTTGATAAGCACTCTACAGGATGTAATGTTGTGACTCTTTGTTATGCCTTTTTGTTGTGCAGCAGGCCCGAGAACTAAATCTTGGGGAAAGCTCCTTACGAGAACAGCATATGGATAATCAAAGAGAGAAGCCAAGGAAGCCAGACAGAAAGAGAGACAAGCAGAGGATGAGCTAATGAGGCAGACATGCTCAACAGAGGGATGAACAGGTGGAGGGGAAGGCACTTATCTCCACAGTGAATGGCAGCACACGACTCCGGCGAAAACCAGCTGCAGCCATGCAGCAGGCACTGCTTGGGTTTGCAGGCAGTCAGGCAGGGTGCCTGCTGGTGGGAAGTCGTGCTGCACAGGTCTGGGTAGCTCATCGACATGGTGAGGCAACGTCTGACTATGCTGCAAGGTGTGCAGCATTGCTTGTCCTCGTGTTTTATTTCATTGCTGGGACGCTACAGTTGCACAGGTGGTTTGCACGTTAGTAGGAATAACAGTTAGCCATGGCCTCTCCAAGGACTTTATGGTTGTTGCTGTGCTGCACACCAGAGCACATCATTTCATGAACCTCAGATCTTCCTGCTCCTACAGCATACTCTTTGCCACCAGAGCAAAAAGGCTCATGAGTGATCAGTCATACTTTGAAACAAGCAGAGAGGGTTTTATTCCAGTTTTCTCTCTCTCACCTGAGCTTTAGCGTCATCCTTACCTCAGACTGAATCACTGCTTTCCTCCTTTTTCCCCAGCCTCACCAACATCCTGAAGGCACCCAGGCAACTATTTGTTACTAGCACTGGGAAGATGATTGTGGCCTGTGTCTCCTCAGCTCCCATGTCTTCCACAGGTCACACAAATGTGTAGAAGTTTCTCACAGCTCTTGCCAGGAGCTGCTAATCCACCCCAACTAGCGAGGCCTGGTGCTGCCAGGCAGGAGCATGGAGCAATCCACCTAGCATGGTTCCTGTGATGGAGACCATCCAGACAGACAAACCTGGCTGCAAGGCAAATTATCCCCCAGCTTTGCTTTCAATGACCTCTTCAGACTCTGCTGTGATGTGAGGAGGAGAGTGGTACTCACTGCAGTTCCATGGGGAATAGCTAGAAATGTGTGCTGAACCGCTGGGAAGGAAAGGAAGGGCTAGTGCAGAGGGCACGAGTAAGCGCAAGCCCTTTGGGGGGATTAGGGCTGCAAAGATTGCATCTGAAAGATGAGGCTTGCTGACAGATGGCACAGACGGGTTAGACGTGGTTGTGAGCACTGTGGAAAGAGGAAGAAGAGAGCTGGGAGAATCTGCTTTCTATCCCTGCTACCGGCCACCACCTTGGGTGCTGTCCTTTCTCGTGTTGCAGGCAACTCTGTCCAAGTTCAGTACATGCTACTCATGCCTCCTGGGCAGAGGCAAGGATTCACAACCAGGGGCTAAGCTCCCTTTGAAAAACAACGTGAGGCTAGATGTTCCCTCTGGCAAAAATGTAAGCCACTGAGTAAGTCTCTGCATTGCAAGATTAGTTATGTAGTTATCAACTCCACTTCAATTCTCATAAAAACCGTATGTCCCGGGTAATGCTCGGTCCCATTGATGTGATCTGCTGTGATAAAGGGAATAACTCTTTCTTGAGATGGTTTTAAAGGATAACAATGAAGTTACTTAAGCTACATACCAAATCGGATGCGTGGGCTTCATTGGACTCAGCAACAACAGCACCATTTCCTTCTGGCATGGACTGCCAATTTGTCAGCAGTCGCACCAAGCCAAACCATGCCTGTGATAGCCCCGCTGAAGCTGATGAATCTTCACCTGGGATGGACTCAGCCCCACCCTTCCTCTTTTGTTTGCATTCTTTGTGTTGTCTGGTTTGTGCTCTGTGAGGCTTTGGGCAAGGCAGCTCTACAAAATTGTTGTTTTCCACTACATACAGGCAGTCAGGTTCAGTCCACAGCAGGGAGAGCTGGGTAAGAAATGCGCCTGTGAATGGGTTTTGTAAGATGTGCCAGCGGTGGGAATGTGACAAGGACACTGGTATAAAGGCAGAGCTGATGCCGGGTGGCAGGGTCTCTGTACATGCTGCAAGAAAATACACCATTGCATACTCCAGTTTTAATTCATACCCATCTGAATTACAGCATCAGATCATACTGTTAACTTAAAAGCACCCACACAGCGTGATTCAGATTTAAAGGATCTGTTCCCCTCTTTGAAGCTCCTGCTAATTCAGAGGAAATCTGTAAAAAACAGCAACACTTCAACCGCCCGATATTTGTGGTGATGAAAAAAGGCTCAAACTCTCCCTCTCTTCTCTTTCTCCCTCACTTGCACTTCATATTCTATTTCAAGGTCCTGCTTGAGACTGTAATTCCTGCAGAGCTCTTGGATTCAACTAGTTGACGATCAGCCCTGTTGTTCCCTGTCACCGTGCCAGGCTGCGCACGACTGCGCTGGTTATTACATGTGCTTGTAGGCAACCTACCTGGGGAAAGCTAGGTTGTTCTGTCGGGGAGACCCTGCACCATTTCTTCTCCTGTGGAGCAATGCCTTGCTTCGGGAACGTGATGCTGGGAATAGAAGAGAAATTAAGCCAAGAAATTAGGACGCACTTCGTTAAGAAACACACACACACAGAGACTTCTGCTTAGCAGAGCGTGCACTAGGCTGGGACTGAGTAATGAAGCGCTACTACTAATCGACGCTTTTCCATCAAGTGGCATTCATATTTTTGTGCTTTTGTAGTGGCTTAGGAGCAATCTAAATCGCTGTGGTCTCCCCTTGAGACAGGTGGGGTTTTGAATTAATCCCTTCCTCACACTGGCCTACTTTATTTCTGATTGATGCTGTGTGGTGCAGGAGTTGAGGCTGGGGTAATCAGAAACATCCGCTCTGGCCAGGCAAATCTGCAAAAGACAAAGATGAAAGCTCACGCTCTTGCTCTCCTGGGGGGGTTTTGTGGGAAATTTTTGTTTGTTTGTTAATTTGTTTGGAGCTCTGTAGTGTTTAGTGGGAGAGAGGTGTTAGTACCTCGGTACAGTCAGTGTCCCCTTTCCCTCCACCTTGTTAAACCTCTGACTCTCACTTGGCGGTCTGACTCAGCGCTGATCCCCCGATGCTTTATCCTTCACACTTGGAAGAAGGTTGCAATTGCAATTTCCATCCCATCACTTCGGGCAAATATTTAACCCTCCTTTCCTAACTTGTGTTTGTCTTTTTCTCTCTTGCACGTTCCACTTTTTGTCCTCCTCCCTTTTTGTTTCCCATAGCGGTGGGTGTACAAATTAAGCTGGAGTTGCTCCAACGCAAGTTTTGGATGGCCATGCAACAGGTAGGAGCATCAGCAATCATGCAGAGAGACCATTTAATGCTCTTTGTCAGCTAGGTCGATGCTATGTTACATCATATATGATGGCATTTTGATGAGGGCTTTTGTGAAATTCATATTAAAAGATTTATGAAGTAGATTAGTTTGAAGTCACACATTTCTGTAATCCTTTGACGGCACTAATTCCGTGTGAGCCGTGAGTCTGTTCTGCAAATGCCATGTTGACAGTGTCAGCATCCTGGCCTGGCATTAGCTCTGCTGCATATGACACATTTAATTGTGGAAATATGTTTGTGCTCATTCAGCCTTTCAGAAACCTCATGGAAATCTGCAAATTTGGTCACATGAAAAAAAAATCTACTGCCCTCTCTCATCATCTTGATAATGGTAACAAAACGCTACCAGCTTGCCAGAATAAAAATTATTTGCTCCAGGGATAAGCTTTCAGTGTTGTCCTAATTTTGGACACTCTTGCTGGACTGAGAGAAGTGGAATAATTAAAACACAACCCCCCCCAGTCTAAGAGGCAGGAAAAGTGAAACACCCTTCCCTTACCACCCAGGGGCTTTCCCCTGGGCTTTGCTTTTGGGGAGGTATACTGGAGGAGTGAGACTGACAGGACCGAAGCAGCACACAGCAGAAGCGGCTCTCTGCTGTCAGGAGAGGCAAGTGTCGTCAGAAGGGGATGACAGAGAAGATTGGAGGGCAGGAGGCTGCTCGCTGGGAACGGGGAGCCCAGAGTTGGCTGCAGTGGCAGGAACATCCTCGCAGGTGGGAGATTGCGTAAAATTAACCTGAGCTAAAAAGACTTCTGCAAAGCACGTGAGCACATCCTGAAGCATCAGCAGAGACCTTCCTTTTAAAAAATCTCCTGAGGGCCATACCCAGGCAATTCTCACACAAACAAGCCCGCATGGGCATTCAGTGAAACCAGGAAGGCTTATTAAAGAAGCCGAAAGGAGGTGTGTGTGCCAAGCGCCTGCTTCCTGAGGCCTTGGTAGGTCCTAGTATGAAAAAAGCCCTGCGCATGGTTTCCCAGGACGTGACCGCCGTTTGACAGAGGAATGACTAACAGATTTTGTTTTCTGTCTCCCACTTCACCGCATGCTGTGCCACTCTGGATGTCCACGCTGTGCCTCCCATCTCCCAGCCCAATGACAGTGATGTAAGTAGACAAAAGCTGGGGACTGCAAGGTATCCCAGCGTGCCTCACCGCAGCTTGGCTTCATAATTGTGTCGTTTGTGTGCCAGCATATTATAGGCACTGTCCCCTGTCTGTAGTCGCTGGAGACAGTCCAAGCCTGTCATAGGCTGTGTTTGTCTTCACAGTAATTAAGTGTCTTTGGCAAAGCTGAAAGTGCTCTGGGTCACAGCGTTTCAGAGACCTGACCAGCAGCAGGAGGATGCTGTGAGGTAGGCTGGTCTCTGAGGAGGGAGCTGTGCTCATAAGGCAGTAGATGTGGTCTCAGAGCAACCAGGGAGCTCGGGTTCAGCTCTGCCCCCACCTCAGGGGCTCCCTGCAAGCTGCTGGTGCTCTCAGATGGGGCTCCTCATCACAGTCCTGCTGCTGCATGGCCAGCCCAGTACCAGGCACTGTTGGAGTTTCTCCAGGTCTGGAAGAGCAGCATCAGCGAGACTCGGTCATCGCCCTGCTCGGGAAGATGTTGGTGGGACATGGGCCCTTCTTGTGGGAAACCACTCTAGTTCGCCTGGGTTTCTCTTCTGATTTCTGAGCTCTGGGCTCTGTATTTGTTATCCCTCGAGGCCATAATAGTGGTTTGTTGTGGCCGTATTTCTCTGCTGACCAAAGGAAGGAACCCACCAGGGGTGAAGTACAGCGTCACCTCTGCGCATACTTCCAGTTTACGAGACAAAACAACCCGATGCTGTTTTGTGGTGAGGCAGGAGTGAGACAATGCTTGCAACTGTGGGTAAAGGGATGTTTTTAAACCATCAACCCTAAAGCCTCAAAAAGCCAGTTGGAGTCAGAGCATGAGCATGCAATAGTTGCAAAGCCATGGGGCTTGAAACAACTCAGGCATCTCCGAGCCTGCTCTGAAGTTGAGCAGAGGGACAGCAACCTGAAACTGTTGGGTTTGTTCTGCAAAACTCAAGAGAAGAAATGAATTCTAACTTAAAGTAATAGTCTTGTGGTTTGAAATGGCAAATTCACCTCTTGTTATGGAGAACCATCTGGAAAGGGGGCTGGGGTTTATGTGTAAGGGTTTTGCAGAAATAAAGGGCAGCTGGCTGAGAGCAGACAGGCTACGCAACACGTCAGTGTCCTTCCCTGACCCTAGAAAACCTCTGGAAGGAAGGGGACCCCGTGTACCGAAATGGCAACACCATGTCAGCTTTCTTCCCTCTGCTACTAGAGAAAATAGCATTAAAAAATAACACAAAGAGACAGACACACGCAGCCATGGTGAACTCGGAACAATTATGAAATCAATAAGCACCTGAAGGGCTTTGTTACTCACCACTTAATCCCTCATGTCCCCACCCAGTTCAGTGTTGTGAAACACATGTCAAGTCCGGTACATAGAAATCCTAAATGAAACAAATGGATGGTGCCTTGGGCTACACGAGCACCATTCACATCCTATTTTATCATTAGCTGTCTGGAGAATAAAGAAACCAACAGCAACAACAACAGAAAAATCCCTGCCTGAGAAGAATCCTGATCTAAAATACCATGCCATGTGTTCAGCCCAGATACTAGCAGATGCTGAAATGCATGCTCGTTTCTCACCGGCGCACAGTAACCTTTGCTTTCGCAGCCGGAGAGCTTGATGCTGCCCCCTTCGTTAAGAATTCTCTGCTCAAAGTGCAGAGGTACTGCTGGAAGTGTGTCAGGGAGGCAGGTGCAGGACCAGAGCCCTCGGCAAAGGGGATGTTGCTCAGAGAGGTGGAGAGTACACAGAGCCACTGAGTGGCCAGCGTGGGGGGCGGGGGGTACCTGTGCATGCTGTAGAGCTCGTCTCGGTGGAAACACCAGCTAAATTGCAGAGCTTTATGGGGTTCTGGTACAGAGTTAGCTCAGCAGTCCCAAGGGGGAGACTAAGACGGGATCATGCCATGGTTAATTCCCTTCTTTTCCCTTCCAGTGCAGTGCCTTGGATGGTGCCTGTCCGCTAAGCTGTCAGGATGATGTAAGTTGCCCAGATTTCTTCTCTGTACCTGTGATGGGTGTGATTGACTACCTGCTCTGTGGAGATCTCTGTCTCCCCCACAAAAAAGGTGCTGCCTGTCATCTCCTCACAAGAGGTTGCACAGCTGGGGCAGGACCATGCTGTTGAGAGAAACCTGGAGTTTTGGTCGTCCCCTCAGCTGTGAGGTGTCAGCTGAGCCCAGGCAGGGGCATGGGGATTCCAGCCAGTGGCTCTAAGAAGAGTCCATCTCCTCTAAGGCTCTCTCCCTGGCATCCCAGGTCTTCCAAAGAGAGTGGCTGTCAGCATGACACGCATCGTGGACACCCCTCTTCTCATTTACGCCACTGCTTCAACCTTGGTCTCAGGCATATTTGGGACAGGAGCTCCTCTGCCCTGGAAAGTGGGATCACCAGAGATATTTCGTTCTGTGTTCGTGTAGGATTTCCTCTGCATCCTGTTTTTTCCCTGTGAGCCATAAAGGTTTTCAACTAAACTCTATGCTTCCATCTCCTGCTCTGCAAAAGAAAAATAAGACCAGCACTAATACTCAGTGGTGAGGAGAGAGTTATTTCATCAGTGATTATAAAACTCTGAAAGCTGAAGATGGAAAGCATTAGATACCACTTTATTAAAGAGGAGGGCTCTCCAAATATCCTGTCACTTCAGCAGGATGCCATGTCTTCCTAAGTGTGGCTCACAGCCTGCTAGGCCTGCACACAGCCCTGACAAGAGACAATCTCTGTCACAGACAGCTCACGAAAATGGAGGCAGAGAGGGAAAAGTCAATTGTGTAAAACACGTGGTAGCTGAGCCGTGGGGCTAGGCATGGAAATGTTGTTGCCATAAGCACAAGCCCACACCACTTCATCCTGCACACAGCAGTAGGTACCAGACAACCATGGAAAAAGCTGTCTTTAATGTTGCTTCTCTTTCATCTCTGCAGATTCTGAATTGCTTCCTCATTGATAATAACGGCTTTATACTCGTTTCCAAAAGACCTGCAGAGGTAAGAGAGCATAAGAGAAGGAGGAGAGTGTGCTTGGCTTGTTCCTAAATAACCCACCAGAGCTGGTTAAAACAAATGAAGTTTCCCATTGTGTAATAAGGGTGGCCGTGGTGTAATGAAATTCAGCTGTGCAGTGAGGGGGAAGCCTCCCGGCAGAGTGACAGCACATCCTAGGTGAGGAAGGAGTTTGCAGTGATAAGGAAGGAACTAGTCAAAATATCTTTTTATCAGAAGTGAAGAAATTAGACTCCTTTCTCTCCACGCAGTTGCTACTGAAAGATGATCTGAGACAGTCCCAGAAGGCAGGTGTGCCCTGATGTGGGAGGAAGGGAAGGGAAGGGAAGGGAAGGGAAGGGAAGGGAAGGGAAGGGAAGGGAAGGGAAGGGAAGGGAAGGGAAGGGAAGGGAAGGGAAGGGAAGGGAAGGGAAGGGAAGGGAAGGGAAGGGAAGGGAAGGGAAGGGAAGGGAAGGGAAGGGAAGGGAAGGGAAGGGAAGGGAAGGGAAGGGAAGGGAAGGGAAGGGAAGGGAAGGGAAGGGAAGGGAAGGGAAGGGAAGGGAAGGGAAGGGAAGGGAAGGGAAGGGAAGGGAAGGGAAGGGAAGGGAAGGGAAGGGAAGGGAAGGGAAGGGAAGGGAGCAGAATTTTTGAGCACCTCTGAATTCGAAGCAGGCGTTTTTCAGGAAGGGAAGCTGGCGGGATGGTAAGAGCAAAACGCCAAAGGCAAAAAGGAAGATGAAATCATTTAACCACATTGGAAACAGGAGCACACCTAAAGAACTGGAGAATTTACTGAACTCAGAGAAGTTAAAGGAGTAAGAAAAAAGACTCAGAGCAGTAATGAAAGTATAAGCAATTAAAGTTGCTTACTTTCCTCCTGCTGCCTGCGCATCCACAACCGTTTTTAGGGCACTGAAGGGGGACAGTTTGTGATGTGACACCCCATGCAGCCTGGGAAAAGTCAACACTACCCACCACTGCATGGTTTAGCTGTACTGTTCTGCTCTCTAGTAAATTCACCACAGAGCTATTTGTTTCAAAAAGGCCATAGTTTTGGATGTCAGAAAGTGATGTGTTGGAACAGTCTCATAAACTACAAAGGAATAAGTCAATAACAAGACTGGGCTTATTAGAAGAAATGGGAAATGAAGCAGTTTTGTTACTGAAAGAAGTGTGGAGTTTCATTAAAATTACTGTAGTACTGGAGTTAACAAATACTATATGCATGTTTCCAAAAGGCAGTAGATCAAGATATGATGAACAGGTTGAAATGGAAGTTAAAGTGATAGAACAGCAAGGGATGTGATTGGGACAAGCAGCACAGCTTCTATAAAGGAAGAAAACCTGTCTTACCAGCTATAGTTCTTTGAAAGTGTGTGTAAATCAGGAGATAAGGGAGAATGGATGACCTACTGCATTTCAGGTTTTCTAAAAGCCTTGAACAGAGTCCCGTACAAAAGGCTGTTAGAGAAGTTGTATGAGTGAAGCGTGAAGTAGTCGCATTTGTCTCAAAGTGGCTAGGACAGAAAAGAAAGAAGAGCAATTTTTAGATGGATGTTTAGATGGAAAACATCAGCTATATGAGTCCCATGTTTCCCATCTGGACTTGTGTTGGTAGCATATTCAGAATCAGCTGGCAAAAGAAAAACGTGAGACCATAAATTCTGCAGGCACTACATAGTTCAGAGAGGACAAGATGAGAACTGTTGCGACTCACAAAGCAAAGTGAATCAGCCACACAGTAGCACCAGGTGGTGATACAGACAAATATCAAGGGGGGGCATATTGCAAGGAATAAACAACCTCTTTTCTGACAGGGAAGTAACCTAGCTGGCACACTGGATATTCCAGTAAAATTGCCCCTTCAATGACATGCTGTGCCACAAAAAAAAAGCAAAGAAAACTTGAAAAACAGGGGAGGAAAATGCTGTAAAGTTGTATTGGGTCCCTACTCTGGGAGGCCAGGACCTACTGTATGTTCATGTTGGGCTGGTGGTCTTAGGAATCGCTGTTTCTTCCTCTGACCCCCATGGCATTTTCAAAGGTGCTTTACTGAGTCCTATGGCATGTGTCCATAGATAAAGGCAACTACACCTTTTAGCTGCCACGTCTACTGTTTGTCCTCAGCACTGCCCTCCTGGGTTCTGTCTGTATTTCTCCTGCATCTTATGGAAAATGGGTTTTTCCAAAAGCTCATCTCTGAAAGATCTGACTAGCAGAAACATAGCATTATAGTGGATTTGGGTAAATTATAAACATTATCCACATGCCTTCAAGATCAGGCATTTTGGCAGGCACCAGAGCTGTCATCTCTCCAGCTGTTACCTCCCCTGACCTCAGAGAGTTCACCACTACTTTTCTTCTGATTTCTTTATCCTGTTCCAGTTACTGCTTTTATTTCCCGGGGGCACCATGAGTGACCACACTGTTAAACCCTACAGAGAATTCAGGACAGCAGCAGCATTAAATCAATACCCTGGGTTTCATAGCCTTGCCACCTGGATGTTGCTGTGTGGAATCACTTGCTGCTGTGAGGCCTTCCCTACCCCATCCCACACTCTTCCCTCAATGCATCCTTTAACATAATGCCAAAAAAAAAAAAATCCCCTACCTGGATTTTTATGGCTATTTTGCCTTTCTGGAGAAGTCAGCTGGTTCACTGCCCTCCCTCCCTCCTTGTAGCAGACACCAGGACAAGCAAGAGTGGCTCAGCTGCCTGAGTCAGCCTTTCAGCCCAGCAGCAGGGAGAAGGGCAGCCTGCCCACATGCTGCCTGTTCCGTCCCACCAGCCAGGGTGGCAGTGAGCTTAAGGGATGCCAAAGGAGCAAGGGTGCACGGGCAAGCCATCTGCCCTGCTGAGCTGGGCGGGCTGTGGCAGCTCCAGCACAAGCAGGGCCCCACATGCATCCCTGCTTTCCCAAGGAAGGCAGCCGGGGAGCTTTCACTCCCTGCTTCCCAGGACAAAGTGTAAGCTAAGAATAGCGGAGAGGTGCCAAAGCGCTCGTGTCCTTACAGTCCCCAGGCAAGCAGCTGGCACTGGAGCCCCACTCCAGGGGCTCTGAAATGTTTTGCTCCATCTTTCTGCTCACTCCCTTGGGGCTGCGGTGCTTTTTGGTGTGCTCAGCACGCTGCCTGCCCAGGGCTGCCTGCTGTCTGCACCTCCTTCCCTGAGTGACCACACTGGAAACCAGAGCAGCTTCATGCAGGAACAGAGTGAGGGCAGCCTGGATCAGGCTTTGCTCCCCTCTGCCTTTGGGATGGAGGGTCAGGATGGGGGATCGCCTCTAATAACCTCTGCATGAAGGCAGCAGGAAGCTTTCTGGCAGCCAGAAGTCACCACAGAAGAAAAAGGAACTCAGGATTTTAATGAGTGATGAGTTGGAAGCTCCCTGCAGGATTGCTTGGGGAAGAATGGGTAATCTCTTAATTCAGGCTAATCTCCCCACCCAGACTCATCGCAGAGGGAGCAAAGAGTTAAGAGCCAGAGTCAGGAGAAGGGAGTGAGCGAGGGAGAGAACCGGGCAATCTAGGGCAGGGGAGGAAGGGAAAGTGGCAGGCTCAGGCTGTGCAGCATCGAGGGCTGCTCCACTCTATGTTTCTTCTTCTGTTTGCAGCCGTGGCCCCATGATTGTCCCTGAGTTTTTAGCTGCGTTTCGCTGCCAGTCGGAGGCACAGCTTCAGATCACAGGTCTTGAGCTCCCTCCGCCTGCTGCATCCAGATGTCCCCTCACTCACTAAACCTCTTTGCCTTGGACTGCTGCCTTCTCCCTGAGGCATCTTGCAGGGTATGTCTGCAAGTTCTGCCCAGGTGGGACTCCGGGGACAGGATTCAGGCTGGCAGCTAAAAGGCCACGATCCCACCAGGGCTGAGCAGAGGCTGTGGAAAAGCAAGGGCTGGCTTTGTTTGAGCCATGCAGTGAGGAGGCTGTCCGCTCACCCAAAGCCTGGCCCATTTGGCAGATCCCATTTGTCTACAGCTTTTGTGTGTACCAAAAGTGCAAATTGCTCAATTAGCCAGCAAAGCATGGATGCATAAATGTCTGTGAGCAGTGATGTACTTTCTGAGCCATATGTGTGCTCCGGGATGCATCTCTTTCCTGTCCATAGCCTGCGTATATATTTATATGCTCTCAGCTGGAGGGGTACGTGATACAGCATGTGTCACTCAGGATGTCAGAGGCAATGCTTTGTGCTGTGAACCTCTGAAATTGCAAGGGCCTGTGGAAACCGGCCCAGAGCTGGGAGTTAGGAGAAACACAGCAGGGAGATGTCTGGGAGAGCAGCAGCCCATCACTGGAGGAAGCAGGTCATAATGAGAACTGCTTTGCAAAATGTCGCTTCAGTACAGGAGCACTTTGTTTTTTGCCAGGTGATGCTTTCCTGTGTTACTGCCTGCACAGGGCACCTAAAACAGCACCAAGCTTTGAATGTCTGATTCAGTGTTGAAGGCCAGTTTGCTGATGCTTTTCTGAACACATTCCCTAAATTCTCTCCATTACACTAGTAGCTCCTCATTCTTGTACCTATGGGGACAGCATCCTACCTGGAGAAATCCAGTCAGGCATCAGCATGTCTGGACAGGGCAGGGCCGATTTACAGTCCTGCAGTGACCCCCTGCCCTTGCCACACTGGCTGCAGCTTGCACTGCGTTAAATCCCACTGCTCTGGCTCCTGCTGGGGCTGCAGACTGGTATTAAATGGAAGCAGCTGGCCTCCCTACCACCCTAATCAGATTGAAAGAGCGAGGGAGGTGAAAAAAGTTAGTACTTGCTCAGACACATTTGACTCTGTCTGAGACGATTACAGCTGAAATGCTCGAAGGAGAGTTGATGTTACGTACCGATTTATACAGTGAAACGCCTTCCAAAGCCTGTCGGGAAGAGGCTCATAACCATATAACACTACTGTTAGATGATTACTGTATGATCTTAGGTAAATCTGCCTAAGGGTTTGGGTTTTTTTCAGTGGAAATGCCCCACTCAAATAAATGAAGTCATCTGTCATCTGCTAATACGTGCTAAATGACTGCTAGCCTATCAGTGGAAAAGTAAAATGTCCCTTCAAACTGTGTGAACGCTTCTGTAACATGTGGGAGCTATTTACTGTGTCAAGACCCATGAGCCAGGAAAATAGATGGAGGACAGGTCATATCTATGCTTTTATTATTTACGAGTATTTTTATTTACTTGCTTGCAAACAAAGCAGTGGTCTTGGCAGATTTGAAGCATTTTTGCAATAGATTTGTCATGGTCTAGTAATCAGGAAAGCCAGAACTGTTGTTTGTTTGAAGAAGTCTTTAAAGCAGTGGCTCCCAGATTTGGCATTGGGACTGTGTTTGAGGTTATTGACTTCAAAACGTAAATGGAACCAGAGGGCCACAGGCTTTGCTTTTAATCCAGGCATGCAAGTGGGATTGGGGATTATTGCCCCCAAAATGCAGCTTTTGCTAGGGTGGAGCCTGTGTGACAGCTCTGTCTGTGCCAGTGCATAGTGTGTAAGCTAAAGGGCTGGATTGGTTTGTGCTGTGTTGTTTGGGTTACTGGAACTTGCACAGCAGTGAGTTGTAAAATTGCATTTGCTACCTAAATAAATCTGTATGGCACACTTACGCATGGTGGGTCAGTTTGCCCGGGGCAGCAGGAGAGCAGAGGTTTACGAAGCCACTGCGCCCGCGGGCTAGCAGAGAGGCTCAAGTGGAAGAGACTCAGGCATGCAGATTCGGAGAACGTGGATTCAAAATAACCCACAGGAGAGCCTAGGCTCCCAGGCAAGCCATGTGCCTGGGTCTCTGCAGCTTGAGAGTCTGCCTTTTTCTGTCACAAGCTGCAGGGACTTACGTGGGCTAAATGATTTCCAAGTGCAGTAGGAACAGTGCAGGATGCCCAGCTGGTGATGGGAGAAGTCCTCCCTCAAGCTTTCCAACCAGACAAAGGACAAAGCTCAGTGTTACCTCTTTATAAAATACACGTTATGTGTAGTAGGCCTCCAGACAGACTGGATTGGCTAGAGCCATCATGGAATCATAGAACAGTTTCGGTTGGAAGAGACCTTCAAGATCATCATCGACCCATTGAGCATTTGGAAATTTTACTGTTGACAGTTTATTCTGTTTTTATCCTTTCTTGTGTTTGCAGACTGGAAAATTTTTTGGTGCAGTGGATGGCTCAGTAATGACCCAGCTGCTAAACATGGGCATGTTCAGGCGGTAAGTGGGGGCTTTCTGTGCTGTACTTCTCTTTCTTCAGCTGGTGTGTGGGTCAGAGCATATTGGTACACATAAGCAGCACTTGAGCAGGAGAAAATTCACATGCTGATGCATGTGACTCTCTTATTTTGATACAAGAGCTCCTTTAGCCACCTGCCGCCTCCCCTGACTCGCTCAGCCATTGTCACCACACACCCTGTTTCTCCTCGTCTCCCGCTGTTCCACCTGCTGCAAAGCACTGCAAGAGACAGTAACTCCCAACCTCCATGTGGCCAGAAAGCAGCTGCCCCTCTGTCTTTTCCAGGGCAAGATGCTATAGGAAACACTTCTTGACATTTTGGGCATAAAGTGCTTCGGTTCCTCCTTCCACCTGGAAAGCCTTTCTATGAGCAGTTGTCTGAGAGCCACCCAGATGTGGTGTTGAAGATGGCTGAGCACATTTTTCTCTCTCTCCTAAAAATATCTCTGTTCGTCTCACTCCACTCCCCCAGCCCATGTCAAAAGAGAGTTCAGAGTTTCAGTGGCATGAAAACAGGAACTAGGGGGACCTGAGGTAGTTACAATAATAGTTCTCCTGCTTCACAGCCCACTTTACTCACCATCTGAAATTTCCTCCTGTACTGACCCAGTTACATTAATCCAGAGCCTGTATTTCTCGCTTTGCAAGATCCTGCACTGGCCAAACAGCAAAGACACGTGTAAGCAGGCCACTGCTTTAGTTCGTCCATACAGGAAATTTTTCAGAAGAAGCTGCCGTGTGTGTCCCATAGGCGGTTGCATTGCTTGCTTTTGACTGCTTGCTTGTTTTTTTTGATTGTAGGGTGACCATGTATGATTACCAAGCAATGTGCAAAGTACCCTACCACCACCACAGCGGGGCCCGGCCTCTGCTCAGCGTACGTATCTTTCGGCATGCGGCCCTCTCTGGGCTTGGCTGCGGAGGCTTTCTCCTAGGACATCTCCAACCCCTTGATGTAGCACGTTCCCCAAAAGAGTTTAGTAGATGTTTGCTTTCAAGTGATGGGAATGTCCAGACTCATTCTAAGGCACATTTCTGAGGCAGTGATGGCCACTGACAGTGGTTTCCAATTTGGCTTTCTATTGGCATGTAGGATCTCACTGAAAACTGGAAGGACGAAGGAAAGGACAGGAACCTGACAATGTCAGTCTTCTCCTAAAAGCCAAGGAACCAGCTAGCAGCTGAAATGGACAGAAATGCTTTTACAGGCCATGGTTTTACTCAGCAGCTCAAAAAGGAGAGTTGCACTGACAGGGAACAGAGCATCTGGGAGAAAGCTGTCAGTCTTTCAGGGAAGCGTGAGTGGGCTTGGAGCAACAGAGAGAGGGGTTAAAGCTGCCAAAAAGTGCTGATAGCCCAGGGAACAAGCTATCAGAGTGAATCGTTTTGCCAGTACCCAAATGCAACCTCTCTTTAAGCTGATACAACCTAATAATCTAATCCCACTCTCCCTTTACTAAGGTGACCTCAGGAAACAGGCAGAACTAAGTACTTACTCAATGCTCAGGCCACTTCAAACTAATTGAAGAATCTCTAAACAGGGATGTGTTTATTACTGTTATGATCGGGTTTTTTGATACTTTAAAATGTGGTGTGCTGGAAGTACTTCTTACAACATGACATCGTAATTTTTTTCCAGTAAAAAAATTCTCAACAAGGTATTACTTTTTAACAACATGTTACATTTTTAACAACATGTCCATTTTGCAATGGCTATACTTAAGTGGATAGATAAAATATTGTGATTGCAGTGAAAGTATTTGCTTGATCATATCCCCTGATTCTGATTACTGAAAGAAATGTCACAAAACATGAGCTGCCAAAACTGAGGTGAATTGGAAAGATGAGAAAAGGGTGAGCATTCAGCCTTCATCTCTCCTTTTCACTGCTCAGCAAAACGCTTGAAAAGGAAGAAATCAAGAAAAGTCCACTTTTCATATACATACATAAAAATCAGTCAAAGTCCCAGTCATCTATACATTTTACTATTTGATGACTTATTTTGGCTGAAGATAAGTCAGTTATCAGTAATGGAGCATTATCTTGTGTCCTGTGACTGCTGCATCTGTTTCGGGTTTGAGGATGCGGCAGTGATTATGAGAGGGAGAGATGAAAATTAGACATGGTTACCAAGAAGAAAAGAAACAGCAGGATCCTCTGCAGATGAATTGTCCCTGGGACAATACAGGATTTCCAATTTGTAGCTGAAAAGCAGGAAGATGATAGAAGTCGTGCCATCTTGAGGAAAAGCTGGATGAAAGCACAGTTAAGCATAATCAATCAATGGCAGATAATACTAAATCCTGGGCAATGCTGTCACTTGTCCCAGAAACACCACTTGTTATCAGAACATAAAAGCATCCTAAACTGATGGTGTCCCATTTAGCTGTGTTCCTCTCCTGCTCTGAGCTCTCAAGGTCATCCATACTGGAGAGAAATCATCAAGCAATTACATCTTCAAAGTCCTTCATACATTTGTGATAAACTCCCTGACCCTGACGGGGAGGGGGTGAGAAGATATTATTAGGAGCAAGGCAGCTCTGCTGGCTTCTGATGTATTTTGAACGTTTTCCAGTGATGCCCAGACCTTGAATTTCCAGCCTGTCTTCAAGAGCTCTGATCAGTGGAGGGAACTGGTCTGAAACGTGGGGTCCTGCATAACAATTATAAACTCTCTGGCCAGGTTCTTATGGTATTTCTCATTTCTTCTTTTGTTCTCCAGCCAATTTATGCCTTTCTAGCTGCAGTGAAATGGCTGATAAGTGATTTCCTCATGTGAGTACCAAAAGATGGGGGGTGTTTGGGAGGCTCAGACCAATGGGGGCGAGAGCTGAAAAAGCTGCAGGCGGAAGCCCCCACGTAGGGCATCGCTCTCAGCCTACTCCTGACATTCAGCTCAGCGCCTTGCTCCTGGGAGACAGAAAGCTATTACCATTCCCATTTTGAGAGGCAGAGGCCCGGAGTGGGTCTGGGATTTACCTGAAGTCACTCAGTACAGAGTGGCAAAGTCAGAAATAGGACTCAGGTCTCCCGGGGCCCTGTGCAGATCCTTGATGCCGAGTCCTCTTGCCTGTCTCCTTTGCCCGTAATGAGCAAATGCACACCTTCATTTCGCAGGGGGGGTGAAGGCTGAAGGAAGGAAGCCAGGGAGCTCAGGTCTGAGTGACAGGCAAGGGAGGAGAGAGGGGAGGCCTTGAATCAAGCTCTGGATCGCGGCTCACCTCAAACTGCTGGGGGGAATCGGAGTTCAAGCTCAAATTCAGATGAAAGTGCCGCTGCTCAGCTTGCTGGGTGTGCAAAAGAGGAGGTGTGGAAAAGATCGAGCTCCAAGGGCTTGAGCGTATTGGTACAGAATAGTTCAAAGTGACATTCAGCTACCTCTGAGCAGCGAGAGAACGGGCTCCCTGATGGCCATCCGTGCCAGCTCCTCAGGTGGGTCTCATGGTGACTGAATCCACTCCCAGTCTCAGGAGCTGCTTGTACTCATTCCTTCCTTCTCTGGCAAGGCCCCTGCACAGTATCTGCTTCAGGAAAAAGCCCATTGAGATATTCCACAGAACAGATCCCATGATGCAGAGCTACACTCTATCATGTGGAGATGAAAAAAAAAAAGAATTTAAAAAAAAATATCTCAGACTTCCACTGCCAGCAAATTCGTAGTAAACATTTTAGAACTGATACTCGCTGGGCAACGGGGCCATCTCCCTGACACCTGCATCCTTCCAGGCTGCTGAAAAAGCATCCTCTGTTCTTGCTCTTTTGACAGCTTCCTTTTGGAGTTTAACATGAGTAGCTTCTGGCACTCAGACAACTTGGCAGATGGTAAGTACACAACAGTCCAGCCGCCCCATAGCACGTGAGTGTTACAGCCACTGGTGGCAGAAGAAGCTGTATGGGGAAGCCTGGCCTCATGCGAGGAGCCTGCCATCTGCCTCACCACCTCTCCCTCCACAGGCACTGGAATACAGTTTCCAGGTCCCACCACCACCCCGCTTCCTCCCATTTTCACCCCCATTTCGAGCTGCCACAGTACCAGACTGGTCAGGGTGAGGCATGTGTGGCTTGGAGCACACTGCTCGCTTTCCTCAGGGTGATTGCTGGGGTGGGGGGAGGCTCTTCTTTCTGAGGACCCCCACCCTATGTGCAGTGGGATGAGAAAGACCATCAGCTGCAAAGCCCTTTGGTTGGGAAGAGTCCCTTCCAGTCATTCCTGAGGTTGGCCTACAGGACAGGACAGGACAGAGCAGTGCTGGAGCAGGAGGCTCTCCGGAGGCTAGCAGGGGTCCCAGGAAGCTAGCCAGAAACTTGTAGGGTTCAATAACACAATCAGGGTCTTCACTTGCCCACTGGACCCCCTCTGGAAGAGAGAAGATGATGGCACATAGTATTGCACATCAGAGTGCCGCAGAGGGGTACATCTGGGTTGAAATCCAGTGACTGCCTTGCAGCTACAGTGCTGCCTGCTAAAAACATCCTGGGAGTCTCTGTGGTCCCATCCCTGCCCCTGCAGGCAGGGGGGATGTTAATTGCTCTGGGGTGACCCAAAAGGAAAGGTGAAGAGTGCTCTGCATAGCCATGTAGGTGCCATTATTACATCCTCACTAATTATTCAGCACTAATGGTGCTTTTAGTGGAGACAGTGGTACCTTCCCTGCTAACTGTGTGGCTGTGTCTTCTGCACTGAACTCTCCTGGTGTAATAGGGAAACAGTCAGCTTTAGAAAGCAAAATTTCCTTCTAGTCAGAGAACCAGCCCAATGTCTGGGTACTGCTTAGGTCCCATTCACCTCCTCCAAAGAGGATCACCAGAGATGATGGTAGAAGTAGTAGCTATCCTCTATGCAACCCTGGCTGCTGCTCAACACCCATCAGGACAACAGGAGTGGCCCCCCACAGAAATTGGTGAGGAAGAGTCAGATGAGCAAGTGCAGTACTTGTGGCAGTGCAGGAGGGACTGCTCTTTTGGGAGGACAGACTGACCTGGTGCTCCTGCAGGGAGCTGCTGCGGTTGCTAAATGGCTGCAGTTTGATTGAGTCATTGGTTGAGGAGATGTAAGGAAAAAGGGGTTCTCACTGCTGCCCTGCTCACCACCATTTCCTTTTGTGCTTTCTTCATCTCTCTGCTGCATCACCTCCATGACTGCTGTGTGCAAACTCATCTCTTCGTTGTGCTGCCATCATGTGAAATGGTCACGTGGCTCCATCTTCATTCTGTGTCTGTGTGTGTCATGCGACTTTTCCAGCCAAGGCTGTCTTCCATCACTGTAAGTAGAACCACTTAACAGTGAAAAGAGGAGGATTTATCTAGAAATCCCAGGCTAGGAAAGACTTTTTCCACCTTTTGGACAATGGGGAACTTGCAGAAAGGTGTGACAGGGGCAAAGCAGTGCCTGGCTCTATTTCCCTGCACTGCAAAGAAGCCAGCGATGCTGTTGCTCGCTTAGCTGGCTGAGCTGGTGATTGAAGGTCTGTCACTGAGAAGTCAGTAAAAGAAGGGACACACCAGCCTCCTCAGGGACTGCGGGCACTGATAACACCATCACGCATTACCATGGCCTGTGTACCATGGCACGTCCTTCACTTTGGTTCCTAGCTGCCCTGTTCTTTTCAGTTTTTATGCCAAAACTAGAGACCAACCCATGCCTTCTTGCAGAAAAAAAAACTATACGGGTCTTGTAGACTTCAGTTATTAAGAGGCAATTTAAGTCTTCTTTTCCACACCCCATGGCTTAGCTCCTTCTGATGAATCGCAGCCCAGCTCCAGGATAATGCAGAACTACTTTCAAGCAGTTCAAGTGATAAGTGTATGTGCTAGTTCATAAATCCACTCCTACAGGCAAGACACAGTCCAGACTGTTGGCTGTGTTTGCATCTCCCTGCTTCCATATCTAGCTTGTATTTGCCGATTTGCTCTCTGCCCAGCAAGACGTATGTGTGAGACAGAGATAGAGAAATAGAGACAGTTGGAATGCATCTTACTGTGTGAAGAGGAAGAGAAAGAGAGGGTGTCTACGGATGAAAAAAAAAAGTGTCCATGTTGGGGAGGGGGGGGTGGGGGGTTAGTAGCAGGGTGGAAGAATACTATTTGGGCTGGAAGAAATGGATTGCACATGTTTTTAAGAAGGGGCTGTAGATTTTTGCCAGAGATGTTAACATTTTCTTGACTGCATGCCAAGGCTGGTGTGTGCAAAAAATATGCAAAGAAGGAGACATTTTGTGAGAGAGAAATTGAGCACACATTTATTCAGGGATATGTGCGGAGGAATTAATGATTGGGGATCTAATGCTCACCCTTGCCTGACTGTGCACCTCTGGCTCTGCAGCGCTGAGCCTATTTCTGCTTCCCAAGTTCCCTTGCTTTCTGGGAAGGCGAGACTTGCTGTTGGAATATGGGCATGATGTATTCAAACTGCACTCATCATGCAAATCTGCTTTTCAGAGGTGGTGAGAAGACATGTTTGCTTCCACAGATTTTTTCACTGTTCTCAGCACCTCATTCCTCTCTGTGTTTGTGGGGGTTTCTGCTTTTGTGGACATCGCCACAGGTTTGAAAGCTTTTAATTAAGCCAAAAATACTTCCAGCCAAGGCATGCAGCCTGGAAAGAACTATTTCTAGAATTCTGTAGCTCACAAAAGTTTCTTTTTGACTGCATGGTAATGTACACAGAGGATATTTTACAAGATAATCGATTAAATTCTGTGGTTTGTATTTGTAACCAAGTGGCAGATTTTGTCTCGTGTCCCACAGTAAATCCACTGAAGGGTACGTGATTTATGCTGGTGGGAAAGAGTTCACAATCTGGGCTGTATAGTTCATAACAAGGCACAGCGGCTGTCTTTTCTACTCAGAAGGATTGGTTGCCAAATGTCTGACAAAGTCTTTCTGTAAGTGCAGATGGTAGCAACGACAGCCTGGAATTAACTCGCTCTTTGCTATAAAGTTTGCAATTTGTTATCAGCTCCTCTGACTGTTTACTAATCCCCAGCCACCAGACTCTCAGAGCGCTGATAACGTTTTGATGTCCAGCATGTGCTTGCAGAGCCTCAGCCCAAGCGTTTTGCTGATGATGTACATGCTACTGGGCTCCTCTGAACTTCTCAATACTGCTGCAGCTGCGCTGCTTCCGAGCAAATTAAGCGGCAGTAGGCTTAAGCATAATCTCGGTCATAGGTCTTGTCTCTGTGCAGAAGTTAGGAGATTTTAAAGTGGCTTCTTTTCATTTAGACTGTGCCAAGAAACTGATTTAAGATGGTCTGTGCAGGGGACTTGGGCCAATTTAGCAGAGTTTAAAAATACAGCTTGGTGCACGTGATGGAGTTAACCCAGAGCAAATCAAACTGCAGACGGTCATGAACGACTCAAACAGAGAGGCAACTTCTGTGAGTGACTTAGCTCACACTGCCAGTGGCAAAAGTGCCGCTGAAGGGACTAAACCTGGTGCGCTTCCCACTGCTTGCCTCCAGATGCACGGGCTGCTCCTGTGAGTGGCACCATGGCACAGCTCGGCCCAGGATTACTGCTCAAGTGTTGCCTCTCTAGTCCTGTGTCCAGAGCTGAGGTACAGCTCTAGCCCACGTGTGCAGGTCAGGCCAGCGAGCAGTGCTGGCTACGTTTATCCCAGGTGTGGATCATGCAGTCTCTTTAGTTGACTTTTCCCCTCGAGGCCTTGTTCTCCAAGCCCACCAAGGACAGTATCACAGCCCTGATTCAACACTGGCTGAGGCTGGGAGGCCTCAAAGCTCCTTCCATCCCATATTTTCCAAGCCAATGGTTTCATTCACCCCCTTCCTGCACCCTGTCCTTTACACCACTGTTTTTATATTGCCTTAACTCCATCCTCTTCGATGCCACTGTACCAGGAAGCTGGAGCTAGTGAAGGATGTCATTCTTTACCGGGGACAGGGGGAAAATGAGGACCTGGATGAAGTCTCTGCTATGTCAGGACCCTTTGCTACTCCTGACAGGAGCAACACGCTAAATGCTTGCAAGCAGTTGTGCCCCAGCTTTATCAGGACACCTTTGTGATCATCACAGCTGTTCTTCTGAACAAGAACATAGTCCTTCACCAACAGCTCTGCTGCAGTGACAGCCCCAGTCACTCGGTGCTGCAAATCCAGGGGTAACACAATGGAGCTTTGATGGTTCATGGCTGAGAGACTAACACATGGTCTTACCACAAGCATGTCCCTAAGAAGGTCTGTCCTTCACCCAGACTACAACAGCCTGGCCACCTGTTTCAGAGTTTGGACCTGTTTTCCCAGCCACTAGTACAGTGAGTGAAGGCTGAAGGAAAGGGCTCCCACTCTGTTCCTCACACTCCTTTAGTCCATCAGGGACTTCACTGGCCAGTTACCAGACCTGGAGCTGGGCTGGAAAGCATTTGCAGCTTCTCTCCTTACAGCATAAAGGGGGATATTCTGCGTATTTCATCAGAAAGGTCTACGCCCTTGAAAATTTGCTTCAGTAACAGGGTCTTCTACTGCTTGTCCCTAATGTCCTCAGGACTGTTTGTCCCTCTGACAGGTACTCGTCAGAGGCATTCTCCATTACCAAAAATGGGAGAGGCTTTTCCATGCTTCTACAGCATGGGGTTTGCACAGAGGGACGGCGAATGGTGACAGAGCACAGCCAGGGAGCTCCCGGCTGGCAGCAGAACTGCTGCCGGACCCTGAAGCGACGAGTTTAGTTGATTACTTTAGTGTGAATCCAGCGTGAATACAGAACAAGGCATCATGCTGAAATCAAGCCCTGTGTGCTTTTGGATCTGTGCAAAATGAACCTAACCATGATACCAAAAGGTGGGTCCCACAGTCTGGGAGGATTTGAGCAGGATGCTGCCTTGCGAGTGACATTTTTTGAGAGTTCAGAAGGAAAGCACAAGGCACAACTGCTGGGGACTCTGTACTGCAGGGAGGTGCTTGAGTAACCATTGTATTCACCTGGGGAAGGCATTAGAGGGGAGATGACTGGCTGCAGTTCCTGGCTTTTAATGGATGTCCTGTGTTTCTGGATCGCCACGGTGGAGAGCAAAATCGGGGAAAATCATCCGTTTTTTTTCTCTCTCACGTAACCCACGTTGTTTAGACGGCAAGCTCCGCGGGGTAGTGCCTGCGCCTTTCTGTGTGCTCCAGGAGTGTCAGGGGAGAGGAGACTGCAGCCCTCAGTGAGGGTTTTACAGTGATGCAAATTGCTCACCAGAATCATGGATGCCCTCTTGGTGCCTTCTTACCATACATTTACTGATTAAAACCCATGTTGCTGCATTTTTCTATAAATCTTCAGTGCCGCTGCTGCAAGGGATAAGCTGTTCATCCTCCACATCAGAAGGACTCTCCTTCCTCCCCCCGCCCCCCCCCCCCCCCCAGCCCCCCACCCCCGCTGTGTGGGTGTAGGGCTGCAGAGCAAGTCTTCTGTGCTCAGCCCCAAAGCTGATGTGGAAACCATTTCTCATACTTGTTGTTGGCTGAGCCGCAGCAACCTCTGCCCTAGCAACAAAAGCCTTGCATTTCCATCGGCGACATTCCCCTGTGTCTTATAGAGGCAGGAGCTGGCTTTGCTACCTCCAACTGCAGAAAATAATTGCCAGAGGGCCCAAGGCAGTAGTTTCAGGCAAAGCAGACTTTGCTGAACTCCTAGAAAGGATGCCCTTGCTTCTCGAGGGAGGCTCAGGAAGGCGGTTCAGCTCCCCCTCATCCCCAAATTAGTTTGGGAGTCCCACAGAGTGTGACTGATGAGTGATGGAGCAGCTGCTCTCTGCCTCTGCGGTGGATGGCTGCCTCCAGGAGCCAGCACTATGCCTTAGCTGAGCCTCTGCTGGGCCTCGAGAGCCGTCATCTGCTTCCCTGTGGTCTCAGGCCAGATCTGCTTGCTGGCAGTGTTTTCTTTTTAATGTGACACCTATTCAGCCCTTCAAATTGCCTGCTGTGGGCTCGCTCTGAAATGTCTGAGGGCTCAGGAAGGATCAGCGGTTGATGGAGAACTCCACCATGGACACGCAAGGTCCTCACCAGGGCAGGTCCCTCAGCTCGGGCACTGAGGACCAGCCCAGTTGCAGCTTTGAATGTTTTAAACAGTGCATGGACCAGGGCTAGGTTAGGCAGGAGGGAATTTATTAATGCTGCTGGTTTGGTAGATCCCCCCCTCCTTTGAACACAAGGGTACCAGAGCCCAAATGCTCCTGCCTAACTGGCCACAGGGGTCCCCGGGGTTCAGTGGCCGCTGCAGCCCCACAGCTGCACCTTCGACAGGGCAGGGCCAGGCTTGCTAGGGGAAGGCGAGTGGGAATACCGGGAGCATTTCTCACATTGGCCGGTTTTCCCACACCACCTAGTGGGAGCAGGGATCACTGCCTGGCTGCTTCCTGCAGCATCTCCTTCCCCTTCTTCTCTGGTAGGCACCTGCTCTTGGCCACTGTCACGGGGGGGACACAGGGCTGCTCCTCCAAACCACGTCGCCAGTCTTAAATGCTTCCATCTCAGTGCAGACCGCTCCGATACGAGCCTCTGCCCTTCATTTCTCACCTTGTCTCCTTACCATCGCAGCTCACAAGCACAAGAAGCACGACACCTTGCAGCCCTGCGACACCGAGTACCCCGTTTTTGTGTACGAGCCGGCCATCAAGGAGACCAATGGGCTGATCGAGTGCGGAGATTGCCAAAAGTAAGAATTGCAGCTTCCCTTTCATTTGGGGGCTCCCCGGGCTGTGACGGCACGTGAGCCTTGTCGCAGAGCCCATCGGTGGTGACAGCAACCTGAGAAGAGCCACTTGCCGCAGTGCCCATGGCATGGCCACCACTGCATCCACAGCTCTGGCCGCAGAGCAGAGATAAACAGCCACACTGGACAATGAGGAGGTGAAGTGACCAAATTACCCCTTCTTGATAAAAGAGAAGAAAAACGAAAACCATCTGTTAATAAGCAGAGGTGGCTGTAGAATGAGAGAAAGAGCATTTTTATATATAATTTTATAGATAGATAGATAGAGAGATAGAGAGAGAGAGAGAAATATATATCTTTCCATTCCACAGATTTCAGAAAGGAACTTTTTTTCTGTTTTTTCATATTTCTGGCAAAAGTTTTCTCCTTAGAAAATTTTCCTTTCTGCAATGCTTTCAGCTTTTCTTTTCCTTTTTTAATTTTCCCTCTTTTCTGTTTTTCTACATAAAAAAAAAAAAAAGGCAAGGAGGGGGAAAAAAAGACGTGTTAAACTGAAAGAAATCAAAACATGGTCCACGTTTTATTTGCCATTTTCATTTTAAGAGAAAAAACAGTCCAAGATAACAGAAAAGTCATTGAGAAAAGAGGCTGTTTTCAGCGGTTGCATAGCGCCCTCAGCAATCACATGCAGAAAGGTGACAGGAGGATGAATTTCCACTGGTCCATCTTTTCCTAACATCAGGCATCCACACAGATCTGACTAGAATCCCTCTTAAAAAAACCCAAACCCGATCCTACCTAGTCTGACTTCAGTCTTGGATCAACTGCAGGAAAGCCTTAAAGGTTAGGAAAACAACCTGTGCTAGTCAGCACGACGTTAGGAAAAACCAGGCCTTGCCAAACATTGTTTTAGGAGAGATTGCAGATTTGGTGACAAAAAGCTATTGTATAGGTGCAACAAGCTCTGGGCAGATCCAGAGGAGCCGAGTGCCCCAAACTGACCTGTTTGTGCCTTAAGCTGTTGCTGCACAGCTTTCCACCACCAGAGCAGCCTGAGGCTGACCCCTCCTTGCTGGAGACAGCACCTCACCAGTGCTGTCAGCAGCAGCCACTGCGTCCGGCTCCGCTCCTTCGTAGTTGCAGCCTCTGGAACCCAGGGGCATGTCTTGTGCACCTTTCATGCGGGTGTTTGGGAGAGGCACGTGCCCTGACGCAGGCTCTGTGGAGTGTTAGCCAGTGGCCTGCTCGGGCATGCAGGCTTTCCCCATCACAAGCCAGATCAGTCCCAGTGGAGCGAGGGTAGGCTGTGTGCTCCATCCTGGGCAAAAAGTTGGCTTGCAGATTGGTGCATGGGGCACCTCTGTCCCGGTTAGTGAATTTGTGCGCGATTAAAATCTGCTTGTCAAAGGTCCCAAAGCAGTCATCAGCCAGGAATACTAACGAAATGGTCCTACTGCAGTGTGTGACATGCAACGCCTCTAAAAGCGAATACAGAAACCCCTGGAGGCTAGAAGGCAGCAGGGCTAGGTGATGAATAACCAGCGAGACAGGGAGGCCCTCCGGAGCAGTCGGGTTGGTCGGTGCCGTGGGCACACCACCACGAATCTGTAGTTCTAATCCAGAAGCCCTCTCTCTTGGCTGAGAGGTGGTTCGCAGGACCGGGAGTGCGTAGAGCCACGCACTGGCTGCAGCGTCACAGCCCTGCCACCAGCTCAGGCACACTGAGCCTGACGTCCCCGGCCTTCCCTATGCCCAGCAGCCCCAGGCCAGCCTGCAGACCCCTTTGCCGGGGCTGTATGGCCACCCGCTGCCTGGTGGCAGCACCCACAGCCTGCCAGCAGGCAGTGGAGGACGGCAGAGTGGGCAGCTCAGCCTTGCTTGGAGTGGCTGCAGCCTCTGTGCTGGCAGAGGGCAGGCCATGCCTGCAAGGCATCGAGCAGGGGAGGGTGGTGCAGGCTGGTGAGATGCCCGGACACGTACAGCGCCTTGTGGTGACACCGGAATGCGTACGCTTGGACACGCACCCCCTGCCGCTCCCCGTGCTCACCCAGGGGTGCCATAGACGTGCACGTGCTGGTGTGGAAACCCACAGTCACAGGCACACGCAGCCTCGTGAGCGCAGAGACACGCCTGAGCTGCCCGCGCACGCGCACGTGCACACGCACTCATGCACAAACCCCGTCACGCAGCCGAAACACGTGCCTGCCCTCATCCTGCTCTGCCCACGCAAGCCTTCTGCCCCCTGCACAACCTCCAGCGCTCCCGCAAGCCCTCACGTGCATGGCCTTGGGCAAATGCTTACATCTAGAGCCATCCCCACCAGCATGTGCCTGTGCTCGTCACCGGCCCTTTCCCGTGGTCTGCTTGTCCGACGGGGAGGTGAAGGGGCAGGTGAAATAATGGCTGCAAAGGGAAGCCGTACATTTTTCACCCATCACACCAACATAATGTGTGATGCTACTGGGATTCTCCATTTCTTACTCCAGTAACAGGAAATTTAGCAAAACTCTGCCCCTTGCAGGACCACGTAGTACATACATCCTTGCACTGTATAAGCATATACATAAATATACCTTGAATGGGCGTTGGCACAGCTCTGGATGAAACCAGGCCTTCTCAGGTGGCATCTGCTGTGACATGCTGCCCCATTGGGGGAGGGTTTGTGTTGGGTTCTGGTTGTTGGTTGGTATTTTTGGTTGGTTGGGTTTTGGGTTTGATTTTGGCTTTTGCGCCTAGCATGGAGCTGTACATCTTCTGAGCCAGTTTGGAGCTTCCTGGGGCCAAAAAAGGTGTGCTAACGCCACCTCCCCCCCCCCCCCCCCCCCCCCCCATGTGTACGCTGCTCGCTGTGTCTCTCCCTCTTTCTGCTGACGTCCCGTTTCCGATGAGCTCTGTTTTCTTTGGCTTTCTTTGCTGTGGGACAGGTGATGCCAGGGCTGCTGCTCTGGCGCTGCAGTGGGAGCGATGTTCTTTCTCCCACCCGCTCTTTTCTTGCAGGATGTTTGTGGCGCAGCAGATCGCCAGCAGTAACCTGCTGCTCCTCGTCACGGATGCTGTCTGTGACTGCAGCATCTTCCCACCCGTCCTGCTGGATGTGAAAGAGGTCAAATATATCCTTCCACGCGCAACAGGGATGCATGGCTCCACAGGCCCTTTCATCTCCCATGTTTGCTAGGGTGGAAAGTGTGCTCCCAGGCCAATTGCCATGGGGGTGCAGGGCATGGCCAGACTTGTGGGACAGCTGGGGAGAGAGACATGGAGCATGTAGGGTTGCAGTGCAGTGGGGAGGAGGTAACGGTTCTGCCTTCCAGCCCCTCAAGAGGAAGCCAGCCTCCACCGGCCAGGCTGTCAGATGAGCTGTACGAGGGTGAGGGTGGACGGGCCATAAGAAAGGGTCAGTGGTGGGGTGGGTGCAGCTGGGCTGGCTCCCCGACACTGCTCCCAGGTGCTTCCCTTACTCATCCCTGCTGGGTCCTCATCCCTCGTGCCTCGTAAGGGTGGGGATGTGGTCCAGCTTGTCACTGTGAAGCTGAGCCCTCTCCATGTATTTTGGCCACTTTTAGCTGCCTGTCATTCCTTGACACCTTCTAGCACTTGTAGATGTCTCCAGCCCATGCAGGGTGACCAGCCCTTCCCTGTCTCCCAGGCTGTTACACCTACATGACTTGTATCAGGGCCCAGTGGGTCTTTGCGGCGCTCGTCCCCCTTTCCCTGCCCGGCACTGCTGGTGTCCTTAACAGCCTCGCACATAACGCTTCAGTGAAGTGTGAACGGATGCGGTCCCAGAAGCTGAGGCGACGGCCGGACACGTGCCACGCGTTTCACCCTGAGGTACCCTGGGGCAGCGCGGAAGGGAGGGAGAGCACACGGCTGGCTTTTACCACGGACATGCCTGTACCCATGCGCACCCATCTCCTCTTGCACCCCTGCGTTGTGTGTATTGTGTGCCCATCCCGCTGGCTGGACCCAGACACAGCCCTGTGACTCCCCAGGGGGCTTCCTAGCAGGAGGACAGTCACCCTAGTGACACCTGGGAAGGGCTTGAGCTTAGGCATCAGAAGGTTGCTGGGTTTCTTTGGGGGGTTCACCTGCTGGAAGAGCCCTGATTCCTGTAACCAGCCCTTGCAACCTGGGCTTGGTGCAGCCGGGCAGCTCTCCAGCCTGGCAGGAGTTTGGTCTGGGCACCTTCACACAGCATGTGAGACAGCCCAGCTGCCCGTCCCTGCCCCGCGGGGCCAGGAGCAGGCACAGTGACCCACTCACGGGCAGGGGACTCTGGAAGGGGCTGCAGGAAGGACGTGCAGGCGGGAACTGCTCTTGCTGCAGCCTCTGAAGCTGAGGGGTGGGTTTCAGGGCGCGGGGCAGAGCATGGCAAAAGCTGGAGGTGGCGAGTGGCTTCTTGGCTTGCGGGTGGCCACCATGGCCCACAGGCATCAAACCAGTCCCTTCATTTGCCTCTGGTGAGCCTTCCTTTTGGCCACAGGCATTGCTGCCCCTTCCAAAGGCGAGGGGGTGGGCTCCCTTGGGTGGGCTCCCTTCCCTCTGCCGGTGGCCACCCTGGCCACAAGCAAGCTGACGCCTTCTTTCCCATCTTCCAGGAAAATGCCCAAGACTGCGGTGGCGCTGCCGAGGTCTCCATCTCGCCAACGCTGCTCGTCCTGCCCCTGGCGCTGCTCCTGCAGTGACGCTGCCTGCAACGGTGCCACCGCCTGCAACGCGCCTTATGCAGCAGAGACCCGGGAGGACGGGGCTGCCGCTGGCCGGAGTGGCGGGAGGGGAGGAGACGGGGGTGCAGGCCGCTCTGGGGTGCCCGTGGAGACTCCCTGGGAAGACGAGGCATTAACGACGTGGCACAGAGCATCCTGCGTCCTTCACCACGAGGTCCAGCATGGTGCCGACAGTGGAAGCTGCTCCTTCCTCAAAAGCCCACGGCAAAAGGCCTATGCGAGGACTGGCAATGTCGGCTCCCGGCACACCACCTACTGAGCTGCTCCTCCCGGCCATCGGCTCGCAGCTGGGATGGCCAAGGTCATTGGCATGGCTGGCATTTCACCATCACCCTGCCTCCCCCAGAACCATTTTGGGGTAGTCGGCCCCAGGAGGCAGAGGGCTCGGTGGGGCAGCTGCGGCCTTAGGAGAGCAGGAGGGGCAGGGGATGCTGTCTGCCTGTCCCTTAGTGGAAGCCACCAGGATTTTGAGCACCCAGGTCTGGAGCAGACCAGGCACAGCCCTGCCAGGACAAGGCCCTCAGTGGTTCCCAGCAGGGAGGCAGCATCTCCTGGGCTTGGGGGTGGTTCTCGACCGGGACCCCAGGGGCACGACATGGCGACTAACCGGAACTGCACTAACTTAACACGCAACCAGATGATGGGAAGTAGCACAGCTTGACTAGTTAGCTGGAGCTACGCCAGCTCTGACAAGGAAACCCCTCCTAACGCTGCTAGCACAGCATTCAGATTCTTGTCTAGCTGTGGACTTGCCTCTGGGAAGGGGCTATGTATGACCCGTCAAAAGAGGGGGTATGTTTTCTGCTGCCTGCTAGTTTCACTGCAGAAGCAGCTAAGAAACAGGCATTTTTCCCCCTCGGAGCAGCATTGCCCTGCTCATTGAAGCTGCCCTTGGTTCTCCCAGGGCAAGCAGCCCCCTGCGCTGAGCCTGGTGTTCCCACCTGGTGGGCATGGGCCATTTTTCACAGAGCTTTACGGACAGCGGGTGGGGAGCACACATCTTTTCTTTTTTTTCTTTTTTTTGTATGAACTGCTCCATACTGTCTCGTTACAAACAAATATATGGCATATTTTAAATAGATATTTAAGCTTCAGCATGTCATGTTTAGTGCTAATCGCAGCCCTACACTACATCCAAAAAACTCCACTCCCTGCCAAACCCATGGGGACAGGGTGCGGGTGGAGGGACTGCAAATGCAGCTGCGGTGGCCTGGTCCTCAGGGATGTGCCAGCAACTCATAGGCATGCCAAGAAGTGCTCCTGGTCTCTGTGCCGATGCTTTTACCAGAGCTATGGGAAGAAGAGCCTCTGTCCGTGCAGCACACGCTTGAACCAGCCAGCTGCACCCCACAGCTCTCTGTCACCTCTGAGGCAGGGTGGGGGTCTCGGCACCAGCAGGGTACATACCAGGGGTAGGGATGCCACAGCCAATGGCTACAGACAGACACAGGGTCTCACCTTAAGCTCTGCACCATCCCTGTCTGTAGCCACTCCAGCACCCGTGGGTACACCGTGGTGGCACCAACGGAGCAGGCCAGCAAGGCAGAACCTTGCCCTGACCTCCTCTGCCAGGCGGGCCACCTGAGAAGCCCCCTGCACCCCCCGGGCCCCCTAAGAGCTGTGTGGCTCATCGCACCGAGCTGCCACCTCCTGCAGGGCAAGTGCCCGCAGCCTCCTTGCTCACTGCCTGACAAGCAGCATTGCCTGCAACTCTGCCCTCCACGGTGCTGGCCATGCGGAGCTGCGGGGCTCCTCACCAAGCCCACCTGCTCCCACAGCCACCACTGCTGGGGTTAGACCCATGGGCAGCTGCTGCAAAGGGCAGTCTTACGGGAAAGGGCTTTATCCTCACACCAGGGCTGTCCCCTTCCCCGTACAAGCAGGAGCACACAAACGCACCCCACATATGCCAGGGTCAGTATGCCCCTTTTGCCACCAGTGTCACCCAACACTAAGGGGACAGTACCTGTCACAACCAGGTCTTGGTGAGGACATTTCAGGATGTTACAGGTCTTGCTGTGGCAGGTTTCTCCCTGCTGGAGGAGGTGTTATGGCAAAGAGGAGAGGAACAACTGCAGTACTGGAAGTAAATCTGGAGGTGGAGATAGTTTTCAGGCTTCGGATGCAGTGACCTTATCAGAACCAGAAGCAGCCGAGAGGATGAAGGCAGTGCAGAGGGAAAAGGGGCTGCTGTCAAGGCTGAGGAGTCAGGAGCTACTGGCAGAAAGAGGAGCCACCGGCTCAGGGCATCCCTCACTGGCTGGCGCAGCTCCCCCAACTCCGTGCGCCTGCCCTTGATGCCTGCCCTCCTGGGGCACCACTCTCAAGGGTGACCTCCCTGTCAGAAAACATTAGCAGTCCATCTCCACTCAGCTTAAAAAAGATATACAGATACACACTGGCATGCTGCATATGAACCATGTTTGACGTCAGGTGCGTTAATCCACAATAAACATGGTCCTCTAAAGAGACGTGCCTTGAGAGAGTGAAGCTGTGAAAGATACCTGGCTTAGTTGACTCAGCAAGTTTGTGCATCAGTTGTAACTGGAGGGAGGGAATAGGACAGGGGCGAGAACTGGATTATTTCTTAAACCAAAAAATAGGGGTGAGGGTTTGCCCTGACTTAAAGCCCAAGCGCACACTGGGAACCGCACCGTTTGCACGCCGCAGCGTCAAGCAGCTGCCGTGAGCAGCAGGAGGATGGACACCTCCCTCGATGCAGGCAGTGCTGGGCTGCACCCGGCTAAAGCAAAAAGAGCTGTTCCTGCAGCTGCCAGTGCCTCCCCGGGCCCCTACCAGGCAGCAAGAGCCAGGCTGTGGGCACGGGTGGCCGGTTCGGCTGGGCCCTGCCAGGGCTGGCACCGGCTGCCAAGCACTCGCTTCTGCCTGTGCAGCCTCAGTCCCACAGATCACATCCCAACCCACCAGCCCGTGCTGCAGGGCTAGAGCTGGGGACTCGGGGTGAAACCAGAGGGCAACTAATAGATGCTCTGGTGTGTCTCCAGAGGAGAGTGGCCCCTGCGAGGGGGTGAAGGTAAGGCATGACCCCACAGCCCCCCGCCACCTGAGCTGGGGCTGCTCTGGGAGTGCCCCCCTCCTCCAGCACAGCTCCCCAGCCTCTGGCTGCAGGGCCATCGGGGAGAGACGTCTCCTTGTGCCCCTTCACGGGGCTGCACCACCTGCTCCCACTGTGCCCCCACACTTGCACTCAATGCTTGATAGGGATGCCCCAGGCATCCCTTCTCACCCAGGTCCTGTGTGGGAGGATGGAGGAGACCTCAGGGTCCCTGGGAAGCTCCAGCAGCACCATTTGGGCAGTGCCAGGCACCCCTCTAGAGGCACTCCTTGCTGCCCAGGGAAGGAATAAGATTTATAGACCTGCTCCCAGGCTCACTGCGGGGAGCTTCCCTAGGCTGCCCTCAAAGCCCTGGTGGGTGTGCTTGGCCAAAGCGGTTCCCAGGGGCCCTACGCTGGTGCTCCCCAGGGGAGGCAGCCCACGCACACTGCAGCACCCAGTTCTGCTACAGAAGTTCCTGTTTCTGTACACAATGTTTGTCTTAGCCATTTATTAGGAGGCAAACACAGCCCTTTTCTTCCCATGCTGCTGCTGACCCACAGTGGAATGAGATGCACCTAGGTACGGTTTTAGCCTTGGAAGGCAAATGCCTTGCTTGCTTCTTGCCAGCAAAGCAGACCCCAAGCACACCTACACATTTTTGGTCTCCAACATGAGGTTAAGCAAATTCTACTGCGTGCTCTGCTGGCAGGGCAGAGATAGCAGCTCATGGCCCTACAGCAAGAGAAAAATCCCCAGGAAGGGCAGCTGCTCTCGCTCCCAACTTCTTCAGCCATGTGCTGGGCACAGCGGATGAAAATAGGTCAGCAAAAATCAAACAGAGACCTGAGGCCAGAGGATCCGACCAGCAGCGGAGCAGCTGTGAGAGGAGCCATCTCTCACTTCCAGCTGAGCAGCATCCTGCTGCCATCCTTGATAGGGCACTATAAATCACAGCTGTACCTCCTGCAATATCCCATCCACCACCACCCACCACCACCCACCCCCCCCCCGTAAGCAGGCAAACTGTAAGCATTGGGGTTTATTCTGTTAAGGCAAGACTCGATGGGAAAAAAAAAAAAAAAGTCACAAGCAGTGCTCTGCAGCGAGGGGTGTCTGTCAGACCCACCCGGCCACATCTGGCTGTGGCACAAATCAGGGGCTTCACAGGCCCTCAATCTGCAGCCAATTTCTTCCCAGGCAGGTGGAGAGGGAGCTGGGAAGGCAGCTGAAATCTCTCTGTTACACTCCTTAAATTTTTCAGAAACACGCCACTGCAGGCTGAGGTAACCCTGTATCCCCCCCGAATGCTGTGGTGGGCACTGAGGGCGTCCCAGCCACAGGCAGGGGGACACACCTTGCACAGCATCACATACACGTGCCCTCCGTTGACTCATGCCCTGGGACAGAGCAGACAGATGACTAGACCTTCAAGTATGGCCAGACAGGGATGACTTCATCCTACAAAACAGTAGGAAAATCAGCCCTGGATTTACAGCAGCTGTTTGCAGTTAGGAGCAGGCAGGAGCTTTTCAGCAGGCTGGCCTGAGTTGGCTTATACTTAGCAAGAGCCTGGCACATCCCAGGCTGGGGATGGCAGCAGTCACAGCAAGGAGCCACACGCTCCAAGTGGGTTAAGGGGGGTGCCCTTCTCTGCCACAGCAAAGGACCAGTACCCCAGTCTTGCTCGGTTTTATGGGCACCTCTCAAACTTGAGCTCCTCAGAGTATGTACTCCAGGACGCTTTTTCTGGTGAATAAAAGCCCAAGGGTACTTTCAGCACAGAAACCCCGAGCTCTCACAGGCCTCTGCTCACAGGGCTGGGGCGGGGGCTGAGGGCAGCCAAATGCTGCACGCACTTTTGCACAAAGCAATTTCTCAAAAGCGAGCGGGAAAGGAGCGTCAAACTCCCACGTGCTGAACGACTCCATCACCATGTGGACCCTGGCCGGAGAGGGTTGCTGCTACCGTCCCCCCTGGGGACTCTGGGGAGCTCTCCCATCCCTCCCTCGGCGCAGGCTGTTCCCTGGGCCTCTGCCCTGCCCCAGCTGCAGGTTCCCTTACGCCGCCTCTGCCCGCGCTTGGAAGGAGCCTTTACACGTTCTGCCGCTCAGCCAGCGAACGCCGCTGTCACTACTTCCCGTGACATCAGCCGCAGCAACGCAGCTCGTCGTCGGCGTGTGACGCAAACTGCGATCTCCCCACCTGAAGGCCACCAAGCACGTCTCTCCAGTCAGTACCGCGTGGGCCCCGCAGGAAATTCCATCGGCGCTCTTCCTGCTTTGCTTGCCGCTGCCGCCTCGAATGTGGGGAGCCCCGGCACCCCGCTTTTCCCCAGGCAGGCCCCCGCCAGCGGCAGGAGAGGGCTGTGTACCGAGCCCCACCTTTACACCCCCGTTTGGCTCCTCCGGGGCCAGGCAGCCGCCGCTGTCCTTCCCACCGGCATGGCGAGGCGCAGCGCCTGCCTCGCACAGGGGCGCGCACGGGCTCTTCCTCCGCCCTCCTCGAGGAAAGGGCTGCGGGGACGGTGGCAGGAGGCTGCCGGCCTTCCTGGAGGACACTCTCACACCAGGGGCTGGCCTCTCATGGGTGGCAGGGAAAGGGGACAAGGCGCTGCCGGGGAAGTCCCCGCACCACCAAGAGCGAGTTCGGCCATGCTGTAAGTCACACGCTGACCAAAGCCCCAGGCTGCTCTCGCTCGTCTAAATTTCAGGCAGCAGTGGCTTTCCTCAGCGCCATGCGGCCGGGCCCCGCGGCAGCAGGGCTGGAGCCGGCTGTCACCCCCCTCCTGCCCGGCTCCAAGGGACACAATATTGCTTTCAAAACTGGCAGGAGGCTCCCTGGCAAAGGCAGCAAACCCAGCCGGGCTGCCCCTGCAGGCAGCAGGACAGGGGAGCTGGGACAGAGCCAGGGCAGAGCCCCGGGCTGGCCGCCACAGCCAGGAGCAGGCAGGGAGGTGGTGGCAGCAGCTGCTCCCTCCTGGGAGGGATGGCATCCCATTTTTCCATCCCAGCAGCAGCTGCTGGCCCCGGCTGCTGCTGTTACAAGCGCAGGGGGGGGGAGCTGCCCCAGCTTGCTCTGCCCCAGCGAGCGGCTCCGGCCGGCCCCGCAGCCTGGCGTCAGCTGCGGAGTTTCAGGGAGCTTGGCTCCAGCCAGCACTAAGGCAAACCTCAAACCATACGCAGAGGTTCGGCATGGTTAGATGAAAACAAAAGATAGCTACTGGAGCTGGTTTGGGTGTCATTTGCCTCTGCCAGGGAAACGCATCGTTGCTCTGGGAAGCCAGCCAGGCCCATGATTTTCCCATCTCATTTACAACTAGACCAGTTCGGTTTTTTATGCCAACTGAGAAGAGCCTCTGTGCCCAGCTGTACCACTACAGGGACGAAGCTGCTAATGAGCGAGATCGTCCTGAATCTCCAGTGCAAACGCCTCCCACCTCAGAAACAGTAACAGCTCTGTGGTTCAGAGGAGAGAAGGACAAAGGTGAAGCTCCAGGAAATGTCATAAACAAGACGGAGCCAGCAACCCATGCCCTTGCACACACAGAGGAGCGCCAGGCTCGCACCCCACCACCCCTCCCCAAGGAGCCTACCTTCCCGACGGTGAGCAAGGTGGTGAACAAGGGACTGGTTACACTGCGGTCCTCTCACAGCAGCTGAACCGCAGCACTGCCCAGGGGATGCCGGGCAGAGGGTGTCCTCCCGCAGCTTTCCCTACGTTGCTCATTGTTGGAACAGCTGATCAGGTGCGACATGTGCAATGTCGCCGTGAGCTCAAGGCCAGTATTCCTTCTTCATACAGGGCAACACGGACCTAGGAATTAACACACATCCTCGCCAAGGAGCCGATATTTTTAGGGAACTTCATTCAAAGCACATCAGTGCTCAGCACCCCTGGAAATTAGCCTGGAGAATTTCAGCTTGGGCACTCCAGACAAATCCAGAAGCACTGACCAGCAGGAGAGAATTTGTTCAAACAAATTGTTTGATGCCACACAGGAGGCAGGGAGGAAAAAAAAAAAAAAAAAGGGGAAAAAAGAACTCTGTTTTGCAGGGAAACCTCCAATAGCTTCAACTAAACCAAACTCAGCTCCTCCATCCTAATCATACGCCTCCTTTATTTCCAGCTCCTTAAAATGCTAGGCAATGGCCTTCGATGTTCACCTTGATGGCAGCGCTTTAATCTATACTCAAGAGAAATTCACCCTTTGCAATGAATGAAGCAAATGATTCTCGGGCAAGGGCAAAGCCTGGCCACAACTACGCACAGAAGAGATATGACATACGATTGTAGTCTGCCCAGACAACTTTGAAGTATCACTGTGCTTTCTGAAAACAGAATAAACCCATGTCATATTCAAACACAGCAGCTTCGTTTAGTCTAATTTGTGTGTAATCAGATGCCAACATTCTCCACGCTCCTTGAACTCACTTTGCATTTAAAAAAAAAAAAAAAAACACACGAACAAAAAACCACAAAACCAAAAATACAACAAATCCATCCTGAGACCTCAAGCTGTCACAGATCATTTACTGGAGCTGGTGCTTACAAGTCACTGCAAAACATGCACCTTGAGTCAAGTAACTGATAAACAGCACAGCTGTAGATGCCCAGACTCAGTGTGAGCCAACACAAGAGGAGGATCAGGCATACCTTGCCCAGGCAGGTCACAGATGTTCACTGACAGCAGAGGAACAGAGATGAAGGAGCAGAAGGCCCCACTCCAGGCATAGGGCTGTTCTGGTCAGCTCTGTCAGCACCAGCCCCGCTCCCTCCCCAGCCAAACCCCACTCCTTCCCACCGCTGCCAGCCCTTAAGCCTGAGTACCAGGAGCAGACGATCAGTCCCTCACGTGGGTACAGGCTGGGAGGCATTTCCTCTACATCAGGAATTTGAGTCCAGGTCTCCTGAACATCTCAATCTCAACTCACCTAAAAGTTTGCCCACGACAACCCAGGTCTCCAGCACCCACCCTCTTCCCGCCCTCCCCAGCTCTCACTCTTCACACCCTCAGTCCCTCCTGCAAGCTCTCACCCCCCAGTGCTTCACCTTCGGCTTTCCAATACTGTCCATAAATCACAGCTCTTCCCACCATGCTCCCCCCACTCTGACTCCTTGGCCAGCTTCTTTTTTTCCCTTGTCTGCCTGCTACCCCCTGGCACCCAACCTGCAGCAGTAAGAAAAAGCGCTTTTAAACCTTGGAGCGAGGAAGGGGACAGCACACATGCAGTCTGCTCTAAAATCTGCAAGAGCAGGAACCTGAAAACTGAGCCACTGAAAATTAGCATCTCTAAACATGCAAAAAATAGATAACCCTTGACATCATAGCTAGCCTAGGTTCAGATGGAGGCTTGGGGGCTGCAGATAGATTGCTGAGAAAGGCTAGCCAGCCCCAAGACCACCATGGAGCTTTACACCCTCACTCTACAGCACAGGTTCAGCTATGTTTTCCAAAACAAGAGATGAAACTGAGCAGTAACACCAATCCTACTTTGTCCTCAAGTTACTTTTAAAATACAGCAGAGGTCAAAAACAAGCAGACACAGGACAGAATACTTGTTGTCCCAGGCTTTTCACTCTCTGCAAGTTCAGAACGATTGTGTCAGGGGAATCCTTATGACAAGCAGCTTCATGAAGTGGTGGCACCAGAGACGCCCAACACCACCCCCTTCCCCCACACCACCATCAGCCCCGTACTACAACTGGCAACTCTGGTCAAATAAAAAGCCTAGACTTCAGAAAAACAAATTTCCCTCGAGATTAGCACTGTAACGAAGAGGCATCACGGTCCACGGTCCTTTGTCGGCTGTGATGTTTAAGTGCACCAGGCAGTACTGAAAATTTGTGGCAAGACCAGGCACGTAGTTGATGTGAATTACAGACATCAAGAGGATGCCACATACCAGAACTAAGGTTTCAGTCCCATGAGCTCCCCCGCCCACCGGCTTTTGCTCGAGGAGGCGTACAGCAAGCATCGGTTCAACCGTACGTAAACGAGCCTTTAGGCACCAGTTTGGTTTCTGCACCAGCACAGACTCTTAGCTACAAAGAGGTGCCTGGAAGCACTGGGAAGAAACTGAGAGCGATTCTTTCAAGATTCACGCACAGGACGGAAAGACCCAAACTAGACAACAATCCATTTGGTTCTTTTATTAGCAGAAGTTAAGAATACAGCAAGTAATAAGATCCCATCTTATATGGAACCATCACCAGAGTCCCCAACCATCAAAACCCCAGAATGTGCTTCATTGCTTCCAACAGTAAGCAATTTTTAAAAAGAAATATACTGAACAAGGCCACTATTTAATGGGGAAGGAAAGAAGCTGTAGGTCCTAACTATTCTATGGCAATAACCTGCACACAGAGCAAGCAAGCCTCTGACTGCTGAGAGTAAGGCATTCAGGTGCCAACCTGGGAAGAGTTCTCAGCAAGAGCTACAGAAAAGTGCACAGCTAGGTTGTTTTTATTGGAACACACAAACTTCTTGAACGGAGAGACTGACTGGGTTAAGAATAGCAGGTGGAGTACTGTGTTTTTGTAATAGTTCTGTGCTGTGTAGGACCAGGTTACAATCACCCTCCAAGGAGTGAACGTGGGATGATCCAGGATGGAGACTGCCCCTTCTGCTGGTACTGTTACAGAGGTATCCCAAAGCGCCTTACAGACAATTCTGATATGTACCACGCTTTTCTCAGACACCAGCGTTACCTCCTGCCAGGCAACTCTACATCTTTGTCCGGGATGCCAGCGCTATTAGCCCTTACATCCAAGTTAATACTGCTCTTTACTTTAGTACCACACAGACCTGTGATAAACTTCTGGCCCTACAGGCATCCACTGTAGTGATCCTACTGAGAACGCGTCCCTCTAAGCTCGCAGACTCTGCTGCAGCACCTCTTTCTGCAGCTGACCTTGCTCTCAGAGGCTTTACAAAGACTCCATTCGAGGGGTGAAGCCTTAATATCCAGTCAACTTTCAGAAGGCATTCTGCTTCTACTTGAAGGTCCATTAGGCAAAGTAACTCCCCAAAACACACTCTGTGATATCCAGGGTAGGGGAAGATCTTTGCAATCCACTTTTTCTGTTGAAGGATGAAAATTCAAACTTGCAGGAGTCTTACAAAAAAAAAAAAAAAACAAAACAAAAAAAACCCCAACAAACCACAAACGAAAAAAACACCACACAACAAAAAAACACCCTTTACCATCCTTCCTTGTGAAATACTTAATTTTATGAGCTGTTTAACTCATCTGTGAGAGAGGTAATTGCTCTGAATTTCCAACTAAACACTCCAAGCAATACCTGTGCCATAACAAACAAGACGTTCAAGTTTCATCTTACGACTCCAAAGATTCGCCTTCAGTCTGGCTTCTGACTGGGCTCCAAAGATCAAGCTACATCAATTACACAAGAGAAGGGTATATGCCTCCCCTTATATAGGAGGTGCGTCTGCTCCACAGCAATCCAACTGAACTCTCATTTTTAGGTTTAAGAAATACCAGCAGTCCCATTGCTAAAGCACAGATGGGAAGCAGACCTAAGGAGAGGAAAGGGGGGGGAAAAAAAAAAAAAAAAAAAAAAAAAAAAAGGAACTGCATTGGGCTGCTTGTGGATTTTTCCCTCTTAAAAACCTGCAAACTCCCTTGGCATATGGAGCCTGACACATGAGAAGGTAATGTGCTTGAGGTCTGTAGTAACTGTTAACTCCAAGTCCTGGAGCGCACAGCTTCCTCTTTCCAGTCTATCTTAACCCCACCTCTGTTTCCTCTCACATGCCCGACTATCTTTTGACAAGTGCATTACCATCATTCGTTCAGACACAACAGAGCAGGCCCGCAAATGGCAACCATCTACTCAAGGGGGGCCCTTGGGTATAGGCAGGCACTGATGGAGTTGGACTGTTTGCCATTTCACGTGCAGTTATCCCACCGTGCTCCAATTCACTTGATGAGAACCAAACCAACCAACTGTAAGACCCACTATCCAAAACCGACCAGGCCACGCAAGGCTTGGAAGGCAGCTGAACCTGCTTAGGCAGGGCGCAGATGTAACTTTCCAGTTACTCAAGTAAATAAACCTGCTAACACTGTGACCTGGATGACAACACCGGCCTTCACAACCCCTGTGTACATGTACTGAACCTACTCCAAGCGCTGGCCAGGACCCCACATCGCCCAGGGCATGCTGGCCACCAGAAAAGTCTGCAGGGCCAACATGATTCACTCCCGAGAATTTTACCTGGTCCTCCTGCAATCATTTATTTTTGTGCAAAATTGAAACAGTGTGTGGTACTTGCATGTTGCATTCTTTACAAAAACCCTTTTCCCCCCACCCTTTGTTTAAAACATTTATATAAATTTTACTTAAACAGAAAGTTAGAAATCTTATTTACAATTTGTTTTTCTCCCAAAAGAGCATCTAAAATCAACTCCCAAACCCTCCAAGAGGATATAAATTTAACCTTGATTTTTTTTTTCTTAAAAAAAAAAAAAGGAAACTGCTAAGCTATCCCTCCCCAATTCTACAAATAAATATGGCATTGAACAGAAGCCGATTTGGAAAGGGTCCTCTGTAGCTCAATCTGTAGATCCCAAGAATAAATTAGGGTTTCAGAATTTCCTGGTCTTCAAATTGATTCATTCCATTGCTTGAGGTATAGAATTTATCTTGGTTAGTCAGAATCCCCATGAAGGTCCATGCCTCATCAGCTGAAACTTGGATTCTTCTTAGGTATTCACTGCGCTAGCCTGTATGCTTCAACCGCACTGGCGGTGCTGTTTTGGTTGCGATCGTGGGCTGAAGGCTGGTGTTACTGCATCCCGTCTTCCTCTGTGCAGCCTCCTCCGACCGTGAAACGGAACTCCTGGAGGTTCGAAACCCCGTGGAAGTGCACGAAAGCGCCAGCCACTACAAACACGTGAAACAGCTGATGGGAGTGGAACTGCGGAAGAGAAAACAATTCTGCTCAGGTGGGGTACTTCGGGTTCTAGTGCTCCCCCGCCTCCAAAAAAGCCACACATTCAGCTGAAGTACACAGTAACACGTTGCAGTACCTCAAACCACAAGCTGCAAAGTTCTCCAAGTTGTGTATTAAAGCCCATCCCTCCCCTGCCATTAGCAAAATAATCAAATTCCACACACACCCACACACACACACACACCCCCCCCCCCCTTTCTTTCACGGTCATCTTAACTAGCTGGTCAATCAACAAGCATGCTACGTAAATGCTATAGTGCATCTTTGTGAAGGGATAAGGATCATTTCAAGAGTTTGGGGCAAAAGGCTTAAGCAGGACACTTAAAATTAGCTCCTCCACAACACCTCTGGTGGATAATTGATAAAAATGGTGCTCTCACACAGCTAACAGGCACAAACACTGCTCTGGTCACAGGCATAAGTTTCACCAAGTGGATTTTGAAAACATATTTTATTTCTCTGCCACAGAGAAACAGAAAAGGAAAAAAAAGATATAATACTAAAACCTAGAAACAACCAGATGTTCTGAATGAATGCCCAGGATGCTATCGATTATAGTACAGCAGAATGAAAACCATGAGGGAACTACCTGACAAAGCATGCCCTTGTTTGAGAGGAGGCGTACCAATATGGGTAACACTCTTGAAAAATTTCTACAAATGTATATTTGCAGGGTCCGTGGGAAGCTTGGAAAAGATTTGGTGGTGCACCAGTACTTTTGGAGCCTAGGCTCTGTTTGGCCATTTACACAAACCTAGCAAACTGGTGCTGTGCAAAAGCTACTCAAACCACCCAGGACTCATTCTCACTTCTAGTCTTCTTTAGCAGCCTTAAGCTACCCTAGTGGTACTACAGTGGCCTTCCAAAGGTCCCCTTCCCTTTCATCTCTACTCTTCCACCTGCTTTCTTTCTTTACATCTTCCACACATATTTTCCCTCCATAGTCTTTGTGAGTCTTTCCCTCATACCAAGCTTCCCCCACCCACCCACTTGCTCACCCCACTTTCGCTTCTTCTGGGCCAGAGATCCATCCAAACTCTACCATCCCTATCCAGTGTTTTCACTGGCTGCACAAGATGAGGAGCCAGACACAGTGAAGATCCCAGAGAACACACTGAACATCAGAGAAATAACTGTGCCCTCTTCCGCACAGAAGCGAGGTAAGATGTGTGTTTGCAGGATCCTCAACACACACACACACACACACACACAAAGGTTCGCAAAGTCGCTTACCCGTCTACTAAAGCTACCTAATACTCGTGCTGGAGTGAATTTGCACACCAGCAGGTACCTCAGACCAGCCAGTTTATGACAACTCAGCAAGAGAGGCACCAGGCTCAGCCAGCCCACAGTTGTTCGGCCCCTCAAGACCTATGCTTCTGGTGCAGCAGTCTGATACTTGCAACACGAAAACATTGACACAACATCCTCCAGCCTCAAGGGGAACCAGCTTTCACGTTGGTCTCCTCATCCAGTCATTCTGTAGACTCACCCAGATGTCACACTTGCCAGGGAAGAATCTCTCCGGGATGCGGGCAGCATATAGTGCAGCACCAGTGATGTACAGGCATGCCATGAGTGCCAGCCAGCCTATCTGCCCCATTGTGGCTGCTTTCAGGAGCCCCTCAGAGATGACAAAGTGCAGGGTGGGAATAACCCCACTAAGACCCAGACCTAGAAATACTCCTGGGAGGTAAAGAAAATGTGGGAGAGTCAGGTTTGAACACAATGGTGGTAAAGGGAGACAATGAAAACACAAAAGCTACGGAAGGAAAACTCAGCATTTGCCAAAGCAGCAGAAAGGTGACAACTCTTGAAGCTGGAGGTCCCCAGAAGAGCTTTATTGGCAAGGAAGTGAAAGAATGCACAGACTTCCTTCAAATACCAGCAGCTACTTATTTATATGTTCCAGCAGATACTGAAATATTTCATTTACTGATTGCATCTGCCACCTTTAACGCACATTAAGCCAGTTACACATCTTGGACTGTAGAGGGCACTGAGACTACACGAACTATGCCTCACTTTACCATAATCTCTCAAGAGCAAGACAACAAGGACAGACAACAAAGAGATTATTTATCATATGCTGTACAAGCAGTCCTAGGAAACAGAAAAGTAGCATCTGTGGCTCATCTGATCTGCCACACATGAGAACATGGTTTATTCATTTAGATTTTAGCAGCAAGTACAGAAACCTTGTAAAAAAAAGTGTGCGTGGGGGGAATAATCATGTCCCATCCAGATTTTAAGTTTGGAAGGCTGAACTCTGAAGGTACACCCATAGCTTGTCCAAGAAAAAAAAAAAAAAAAAAAAAAAAAAATCCAGATTTACTGAAGACAGAATGTGCAGGTTAAGTAACAAGAAATATTACTATTCAACCCAGCTGTGTGCACATTCCATAGCTGCCCCCTAAAGCTTTCTCTTTCTTCGTACCTTAGAACGTGAAACCAAATCTGTTTTTGTTCTTTTGATCATGTGAAAAGAAAAACCAGGCTCTTTGTCTTAACTATATATTTTATCTAGGTAAATCATTCAGATTCAATCATTCAATGATTTGCTAGTTTCTGAGCCTAGTATTACAAAAACAAGACAGGAGAAGTACACATACACACACCCAGCAGTCAGTCATCTTTTTGAGAGAGCAAAGTTGCTAGATATAGCTAGAAATACTTTGCACTACCTTTCCTACTGCATGTGTTACTGTCCATTTCAGGAATGCACTTTCAGGACTTGCATCAGCCCTTATCTGTGCATCCAGTTGGCTATAATAAATGCTGAAAGAAAACCCAACGAGCTGCCAATCCCAGAACATTAGCTCTATAAAATTAAGCTCTCTTAAGTCTTCCCAAGACAGATTTTCCAAGTGGCAAGTAGGAAGGAGGAAAGGCAGTCAAGAAGCAAAACAGTTAACTTCAGGTCTTACCTGCCCTCACACCCCGGTATTCAGGGGTTGCAAACATGTCCCATTGTGAGACAATTATGGCTGCGATGCCCAGGACACAAATCACAATCAAGTAGATGAAGCAAGGCTGAGGGTTGCAATAGAAGGAGTAGTACAGCCATGGTACAAAGCTGCCCATTATGAGAAGTGCAATGCCAGAATAATCCAGCCTAGAAGGAAACAAAAATCAGTTTGATAAGACATGTGAACCTTTGGAAGTCCTCGCACCAACACACTCTTCTTCAGCAGACCAACTGCCTCCTTCTCACTGCAAAATGAAGTTATTCTCACTATTGTAACTTACTTCCTGATGGCAACTCGTCCACCAATGCCCTCCCTACGGTAGTGGATTACCTTGATAGAAAGCTAAGTAAGGCCACTTTTGGACAGTCATCAGCAATACATACAGCAGCCTTCAGACCAAAGCTTTTTGAAGGAAACTCAGATTTAAGCTCCAGATGAGGAAGAAAAGCAGCACGAGAGTCCTCTGAACAAAAAAGGGCACACAGTACGTTGTGAGAGCACAGCCAACACAAACACTTTAGTATCTGACAAGCGCAAGCTAGTTAGGCATCGGCTTAAGTGACCACTGGGGAATAATGTCGCAATTTTTCAACCACGCTGTTTTTCTACACACCAGTGAAGAAAAGGAATTCCTACAGCCGTTGCTTTTTACCACACCCTGACAAAATGCTCCTACAAAAGATGACGGAGTTAATTTTTCAGTAGGGGACTTTAATTGCTGGGTTATTTTAGAGGTGGTCTTGCAGATCACACAATCCTAGGTTGAGTAATCTTAGGAAATATGAGATATTTAGCAGCCAGCCAAAAGAGAACGCACAGTAAAGCCAAAAGACCAAGACATCTTGACACACATTGTGGAGCTGTCTTACGTAAGTTTAAGGTTCAAAGCTACTCAGAAGAGTTGAAATGAGAAGAAGTAACAGCTGCATTAAAAATTCGAAGTCCTGCAACTAAACTCTAGGCGTATTACTTATAGCAGCAAGATGCATGCACACGCCTGCCAAGCAGCAGAAAATGAAAGAGCTGTAAGTCTAAAAGAACAGCACAAAAACTCATGCTGAAACAAACAATAATTAGAAGAAGCTGCACTGAATCTCTGCTCAACTCTGTTCCAAAGTACATGCAGTCATGCAATGAACAACTCCTACACTGGGGCTCCGGGCATAAATCCCAACCCTGTTATCCCAACCCTGTTTTCCCACCTGTTTCCTATTTGGCCTACCCTGTCCTCTAGGCACTTACTTGGAGAAGAGCCGGGAAACACCTTCTGAGTGGCAATAAACTGTGTGAAAGAGCCATGAGAAGGAGAGGCAGAGTATGGCTCCCAAGAAGAACAAGCCAACAACCACTTTCTCCTGCACAGGTGCTACAAAAGACATGTTTGGCCGGAACATGTAGAAGATTCCCAGACAAAGAAAGAACACACATCCTGAAAAACAGTAAGGCAGAAAGGTGTCAAGTTCATGCACACCGAAAGCTTTTCTTTCTACAAGCATGACTTTAATGTACAGGAGCTGCATGACAACCAGCAGCACACATGCAGAATAAAGTACTGCCCTACTTCAGTTATGCATTCCAACCACATTTCTGTCTCAGACTGATGCAACACAGGCTTGCATGGAATCCGTATTTTTACTTGTTTTGCAAGATGCCTGACAACTAGTTGGGACATTCTAGAACAATCAAAAAAATCTGTTGCAAAATGTAAAAAAAAGGGCATAGTTCAAAGAAACCCTCTCCCTTCAAGGCTCCTTGGACATTGAAAACCACTCATACAAGCTGCAACTTAAGTGTGTCCTGTGGCAAGAAATGCGATCTCAATTAAACCCCTACACACTTGGGAAAAAGAATATCTACCACTAATTTATTCCATTTAATCAGGAAATTTTTAATTCATTCATTTGAATTGAATGTCATAATTATGGAAGTCCCATCCAACGCTGGCGGGAATTCCCCGTTAACTTAAGAGCTTACTAGTGGAATGATAATGCTGACCACCCCACAGCTCTTTCTATCTTGCTCTCCAAGAGAGCAATGGAGCCAATTAACATTAGAGTGAGCTGAAAATACCTAGAAGATGTGTCCAGATGTTACCAGTCTCTGTATGTATTCTGAAGATACTCTTAAAACAAGCCCGGAAGGAAGGCATGGGTGGTCTGTGTCCATGCAACAGGTAGTCGTTGTCCTTTAGCCAGTCAGGCAGAACATCATGGGGAATGACTCTCCATCGGCCCTCCCATACCTAGAAGTTAGAAGATTTTCGTTAAATGCAGGGATTTGAGTTCCACTGATGTATGGCAAGAGTCAGAAAACCTGTATTAGTAAGAGCGTTGATCTATGAGTACAGTAAACAGAAAAGGGTTGGTGGGACTTCTCTGGGAAAAGGCTTTACGCTTGAAATATAATGCCTAAGTCACTGATCCCTATTCAAAACAGTATCATTATGAAATTGAGCTGCACCACCAGAGAAAGAAATAATTCAGCTTTTCACTGAACAGGAAAGGTATTGGGCATTTTTACTGCTAATCAAAGAAAAGCATTTAGTTCATTTCCACGTTGTGTTATTTTCACAGATCATCCTTTCCATTTAACTGAAGCAGCCTACACCTAGTTCTCTCCAAGAAATAAGTAAAAGCCTGTTCTTCCAACCACAAGCCAATCTGACTATGTATCTGCTAGCATTTGGGGCAGTCTAGTAATAAAGCTACCCATCGGCACTAATACAGGCCAGAAAGCATGAAGTGGCAAGAGTCCAGTGAGAAGTATCCAATCCCTTATCCAGGTTGGAAAAAAAAAAACAAAAAACAAAACAAATGCTCCCACATTCCCAAAACAAACAGTGACAGATCAGTTAAGGGAACAGATCCATGACTCGCAATTCCATCAGATTTCTTCTTTAAAGGGAGAGAGAGCATAGGTGCACACATCTATTCTTGCAGCGGGTTCCAAAGGAAAAAAAAAAAGTGCGCACAGGTGTTCTTAGCGCTGCTTCGGTAACATAAAACACATGTAGTCTTCGGGTTGGTGTCAGAAGCAGCACTGCCAAGCAGAGGGGTATCGGGGAATTGCTTTATGTACCGGGGTTGTTTCTGCAGTGTTCCTTGGATTTGTCGTCTGGCTAGTAATACAGGAGCGAGTCTGAAGAATCCTGAAACACTAAGTTTGAAAAGCTACATTCTTATTTCAGTTTCGACAACAAGAGCCCAGAGTTTACATCAATTCTCCACACTCCTTCGTGGAAGCAAAACAAAACTAATCAAAATAACCAACCCAATTAAAGATTGGGTTCTTAAATACATTAAACAAGAAAATAACTGGTTCACTTCATGAACCAAAAATTTGAATTGAGGTAGGAACAGCAGGAGGGAATTAATTTTTACACAATCCACCCTATAGAACATCTAAAAAGGGGAAAAAAATCCATAATAAAAAAACCCAAATAAACAACAACACTCACACACAAAAGACAACCAAGTAACTGGGGTCCCTCTGTAAAAACATCAAAGAGTAGTTCACGAAACCAGCAGGAACAACTGTATAAAGGTGCAGCACTCCTTTCATCAAGAAAGAAGGGCCAGAGACTGCTACAGCCCCATGGCTCTAAAAAGTAGCAAAAATTGAGCCAAGGTCAGCAATTACAAAATCTACAATGGATTTACTTAGATATAGTTTTAGCACAGCCTCGTTTTCTTTTCAAATAAAGGACAAAGCTTATTCTACAATGGATGCAAATGGTGCTGGAAAAGCAAAATATTTGCAGCTCCGAAGAAACCAGGAAAAAAAAAAATTACCTTGTCAATGGAATTGCCCTGAACCAGAAGGCTTTTATTCTGCTCTGCACTCACAGGTGCTTCTCAAGAGAGACTCCTCAGGTGCATGATCAGATTTAGAGTCTCATTTGTAATCCCTACTGTTCCATGGTTTACAATGTATTCATTTATGACAGATTGAGATCCTGAGGGGCTGTAGTGCTACCAGTTATAACGAGACACACCCATCCAGGGATGGTGCGTGCCCACTCTTCCTCACATTAGTAGCGCAGTTTCTGCAGGTATAGTCTGTTGCCCACTGGAGCTTCCTAAAAAGGAAACTACTTCAGCAGTTTCCACATGCCCTTACCTTACATACAAATTCTTCCATTCTCTCCATAGCATGGTGGGCTTGTAGAAGAGGTGACATACCCATAAATCCTTCATCCTCCTGAGGTGACTCATCATTGTGTTTATAATCCTCAGAACACTGGAAAAAAAAAATGAAAAAGAAAACGCTTTGTAGAAAGATGAACAGAGAAATGTGATGTTGTTTTCCATACAAAACTATGACTTGAGGTCTTGGCAAATAAAGAAGTCTTCTTTCCTTGTACAGCACTTAGGAAGGAATTCAAAAGAACCAGCAACAGAATTATGACATTCTTAGGTATCTGAGAACAATTCACTTCTCTAATCCATTTTGCACATGTTTTCACCAGGTTTGGAAGAAAGCAGTGTTCCTCTGTAAGTTACGCTTCATTAAAGCCCAGATATGGAGTCTGAGGTTTGCAGCTTACCTGCCTCTAGGGAAGGATTACTTCCTATTTTATGTTTCAATGTCACTATGCCTGCCTTAAAGCCTCTATAACATAGGTGGCATTTTAGGATGCTAAAAGGCAAGCCAAGGAGAGGAATCCATTTACCTTATTATAAATGCTTCACCTCAATTTTTAATTCAAATCTGAAGATCTATTCTGTTTAACTGACACTTCTGTTCAGCTCATAATCCAGTAATGAACATTTACTCATTTGTTTGACTTTCAAGATATTTCAGAAACTAGTTAAGAAACTTTTGCCAGTTAGACAAAGGCAAGTTATCAAAGAAAAGCAGTAACAGACATCAGAGTTTTAAGCAAAATTCAAATAAAGAGAAACAGGCATATCTCCAAGGTATACCAAGAGACTTCAAAACCAAAACAAAATAAGAAGACTAGGCCTGGATATTCAGCTGGTACACATCACTAATAACTTTATAGGAACAAAGTTTGGTAGTTTTCTTCCCTATGTTGATGTATCACATCATCCACGTATTATGATACACTCTAGCTTTTCATCTAGCAAAAAAGCAGGGGAGGCACATAAGTTCTACATTCCTGTTTGTTTACTACAATGCTCATGGCCCATCAGAGACATTTCAGCTTCCAAGGTAAACAAGTTTGAGAAAGCTAGAAAAGAGAGAACGAGCCCTTTGTACGCTTCAGGCTTGACGCAGAAAGCTGCCATGCACCTCGTGACCAAGCCAAGAAAGCTCCAAAACCTGCAGGGAGCTGGCCTCCTCTATATTACAAGCCACAATACTTTGTTTCCCCTCTTATTCCCATATCAAGGTTAGCAACTTTAAAAATCAAGCTTACTTGTCAATAATGCTACCCAAAGTGACCAAGAATCTAGTATATAGCTTCACATACTTGATCTATGAATTATTATCAGTAATGTTCAGGTTAACATCCTGAACTTTGAGTCAGAGATCAGATCTGGCTGTTCATCTGTCCTGCATTACTGCCCTCTCCTTGGACTGAGGCCTTATTAACTATTTCTGCCAACAAGTTAACCGAACAAGCTGCTTCAAAGTTTCATTTTTTAACAAATAAGAGAGGACTTCTTCAAAACCTACAGTGAGCTACCTAGATTCAATTTGGGTTATTTGGTTTTTTTGTTTGGGTTTTTTTTTGTTGTTGTTGGTGGTGGTGGTTTTTTTTTTTGAGAGAGACATGACATGCTAATACTTGTTTTTGTACCCAAAGCTTGCAGTAGCCACTGAAGCTTCATCTTTCAAAGAGGTCCGCCCACCATATGGCTATTGACCCTACTTTGCTTATCCAGAATGCAGATCTCTTCTATGTAGTAGACAGTATACATCCTTCCCATTTTATGTATGGCCTCACATTTGCCCACACTAGGACAACTTGATTGACCACACGAATCTTCATAGGTAATCCCTGTCCCTTGTACTGTCTACTTGCCTTCATTTATCGTTCCAGTTAACAGCCCCTCTGAGCAAGTCTGGGCAATAATTTCATATTTTATAGTAGATGATTGATACAAATATTGATCAGCTCTACCCAGATCCTACAGCAGTATAAGACAGTATTAAATCCACTCTTACTGCCTAGATTATCCCATAATTCTGTTGAGAAAGGTATCGGGCAACACCGAGATGTAAATAGGTTTAATATCCTTCTAAAATAGGCACATGTCCTGTTGGACCAGAAAACATATAAATAAAAAACAAATTTGGTTTCATTCTGACTCAATAACAATTCACTGAAATTATTTCCCGCACTGTCCATTTTACTGTTTTTCTCTACTAATGGATCTCTCTGGTTAGGATTCTCAGTTTTCAGTATTATCAATAATTAACTCAAGGTCATAGAAATATAAAATGGTTCGGGTTGGAAGGGATCTTTAACAGTCATCTAGTCCAAACCCCCTGCCATGGGGGTCTGCATAAGATGCTCATGATAGTCCGCACAATCTTACAAACCAAAGAAATCTTCGGTTTCCAAGGACGCACCTTGCAGAAAAGCAAGGCTAGTGTTTTAAGTTCCAATGTACTTGATAAAAGAAGCACTGCTATGCCTTTTAGCTATCCTAGAACTCCCTCCCCCAGCACCACACAATGACCAGCTGGAATGGGGTGAACAAGTTAGTAATCCCCAATTTACAAATCTGGGTGGACTGAAGGAAAAAAGGTCCTTTATGGAATCAAAGCCTGCATTCATTGCAGTCTGCCCAGTGACTCAAAGCCAAAAAAATGTTCATTTCCCTCTCTCCACATACTCCCATTTCTAGAATGATGGGAAGGTTTAAATTTGAACAGACTGTAAAGCTCGAAGAGCACAGCTATTTATGAACTAGTCCAAAATCTTTGCATTTTGGCAATGTGCCGACAAACAAATCATTACTGAGCTTCTTTTAGTGATAAAAAGAATTCAAATTCATATCATATACACAGCCCAGATTACTGCCAGAAAATGGAATTGATTTTACTATCTCCTTCCTGCCATTAAACTGCAAAATTAGCATTCAAGGAAAAAAACTAAAACTCAGCTTCTTAGTCCTTTTCTCACTAAGGAGGCAAAATGAGGCCCGTTCTGGAACATCCGTCCTCTCTTGACTCCTTCCTGTAATGTCCCATTAGAAAGAACAGTAAACTGTGCTTCTTGGAAGCTGGAAATCTATAGTTGGAGTGCCAATACCAATGCCAGTTTTCATTTGGAAATTTGAAGGAGTCTATTGACCTTCAACTCTTCAGACAATGACTGAAGGGAAAAAAACAGCCCTCTTCTGTTCAGAAGGCATATTGTTGTAAAATTTCCACTGTGACAAGTTCCTTCGTATCTTAGGATCCCCATATTCTCTCTTCTTTGGCTGATCGTATCAGAAAATCAAGAATAATTCTAGAACATAAAAACATAAGCAAGCACATGCTTTAGGACGTGTTTTCAACTATTTCTAAGTTCTGCCGACAGAATTACACTTGAAAACGGGGAACACATTGGCTAAATAATCTCACTTGCCTAAGATCGTGCAAGAAATGTGAACCCAGAACAAAACTCTGATACTCCCACTTTTAATGAGGTATGGTATACCCCGAATCAAGTGTTTCAAGAACAATTCTTGCGTTTGTACTTTCTAGATCATCGGCCAAAAGGATCTTCACTCTGCTAATGTTTCAGATGTTCTTTTACGTCATCTAATTTACTCAATTTCTTTTAAAACCAGTCTGAAATTTTGACTAAGTTCTATAAAGCCTTTAGAGCACTTTAGAGTACCTTTAAATAAAAACCCTTGCTCACTCGTAACAAGCAAACTCATTGCAATCATCCACATAGGCAGCAACGCGTAGAGTGAGTCTCATACAAACTGGAAATCGCGGCTTCTGTATACTCACACTCTAGAGAGTCTGGACACTTAATTCTACGGAAATGTCCAACAATCCTTCCAATTTTAATCCTAGCCCCTTCACCAATTCCTAGAGTGTTAAAGCTATCAACAAACATAGTACAGATTCCTAATGAGATGGAAATTATATGATAGAAGTATATATGCAGCCTGAGTACAATAATGGTACTGGAGAATAAACTAAACCTGAAGGACAAGTGTCAATGGCTGGAAGAAAATAGTTTTACTGGTGTATCCATATTCATTTTATTTTGGGAAGTTTTCCAGATTCTTTTGTGGTAAGAGTGATAGACAAGAAGGTAAAAGAAAAAGGTAGAAATTAGACTTAATTATATTACTTTGTACAGAGTTCCAGGCAACACACTTCCAGGGACAGGTCATCTTCTAAACAAGAATTTCAGAGTGTGCTTTGGTAGGGACAGGAAAGGTTTAATGCCAAAACCAAGACTTAGAGCACCAGAGCAAACAAGAGCAAGAAATCCAAGAGCCAAATTGCACAGTGCCTATCATTAAGTAAGTTTATTTTAACATAAAAATCTCACTCTTTTATAGCAACGGCACAAAAGTTTAAAAAATAAAGTTTACATTTAGTACAAGAATCTGTAACCTGAATATGGTCCAAAAAAGTCAGATCACGTAGCCAAAGACCCTGTTACAGAGAAAACTGCAGTAAAACCTGCTCCAGTAAATGCAACATACTTCTCTTGTCCGCTAAAACAGCTTATCCTTCTCACATAGATTAACAGTTTTTATACTATTGCTCTCAAATCTGTTTACAGACACACTGTATATTGATGCCCTTACTGTGGAAAAGCCTGTCAGAAGTCGAGTCACAATGGTAGAAAAAGATTCCAGAAACCTTTTTGCCCACTTTTGAGTAAGTTGTGTTCTCTGGACTTCAACTGGTAAAACTGTAGTTTCTCAGATCTGTAGTTTCTTGATGTCAGTTTAAAGATTTCTAGAAAGCTTGAGAGTTTGCACATGACTAGTGCTTGCACAGGTGACAAGCAAGCTCTTGATCATCACTTCAGACTGCAATTTTGCTAGAAAATGTCATTAATCTGTGTTCATTAGAGTGTGCAAATTGAAACATAAATCAGATTTGAATGAAGCCACCCAAGAAGCTTAGTCTGTCGAAAGCTGTCCTCCTCTCCCTCACCTCCATCTTCCTTTACGCTGCTTCTGGCACCCCTCTGATCCTTGGGTTGATTAGCTGATCCAATACTATTCTGGCAGAAATTACTACCATTTTTGCTAGGTAAGCTTCCTATTAGATAATAAAGTTGGTTCAGATAACCATGGGATTTAAGGAGCTCAAGCTAATGCAACAGAAACAAAGGAAACATCAGCTCCCATTTTACTGAGACCCACTACAGAATACTTTCTGTGGATCATATGCAAGGCCAAGTTTCTTTTCAGTACAGGCCAGCTGGAGGCCAAATGATCTCCAGTCCTCCTTCTTCAGTGTTCACGGGTTAGAAAGGAGCCCAAGAACCTACCTAGGGATGGATTAAGGAAAGTTAAAACTAACGAACACTTCAACAGGCTGCTGTACTCTCAAAACTTGCAGCAGCTTTCAGGATTGCACTTTCAGAAACTGGCCAGTTTTCATTTCTTGCATGTATGGTATTTGATGCAGAACCAGAAGTGCACACATTAACCAGTAAGACTTGTAACTGCAATACAAGTCTCCTAAAACCCAGAAAGGGCAGAACTCTTCTATATTAGGGTTCCTTTTTGGACAGAGTCATCACTCAGTTACTCAAGGGTCTAACTGACTGTACACATACCTACAGAGTATTAAGCTCTAGAGTTAATGAAGTCCCATGTCTCAAAGCTCAACTCTTTGTCATGACAATTCACCATCAAGATGTCACTGGTGCCCTAAAGCTACCATTTCCAAAGCGTGACACAGTCTGAATCTGTTCTAACGCTCTTGTTGCTTCCTTCAGCTGCTGATAGATGCTCTCCCACTCTCTTCTTGATCTGACAGAACTCTGCCTTGCTACGAACGCATCATTGTAACACAGGCAGGATAGTTCAGAAAAAGCAAATGTGTTGATTAACACTGAGACATGGGACATTATACGACTCAGCACCTATATATGATTCTCTTCTTAAAACGCAAGTTAGAAAACATATGCTGCTGCATTTACAATACCACTGTTATCCCCCATATTAAACTGAAGTCAAAAAGTCTAGACATGACTTGGAGTTTTTGCTCTTGTTTATCTTGATCTCATCAGATGAATGATTAATAGTGTTCAACATGACATTCAAATCACTTAATGTTTCTTGAGGCAGCATGCCAGATTCAGTAACTCGAGAGCATTCAGCACAATGGCCAAGATAAGTTCACAGCTATAATATAAAACCGCTATTTTTCTAATCGCTGTCCGGTAACATCCTTTTCAGCTAGCCAGATTGCTTTTTTCAGCAACTCCTCTGTGCCCATTCTGTCAACTGACCTTTTATCAACTGGTCTTTTGTAAGGGGAAAGCAGCAATAGGTGGTGCCGTTTCTCCTAAAAGGCTGTTGCACATTTCTCAGGATTTCATCACCTTATGTTCTTTAGGTTGTAAGTAATTAACTGGAAAAGCATAGCACCTTAAAACTTTCCCCGACTTCCCCTAACTTCTGCACACACCAAGTTATTCTAAAATAACAGCTTTGTCACTCAGAGTTTACATTCTCTCTTAATCTGATAGGCTTGTAAACATAGACACACCAGAGTTTCCAAAAGGCTAACTGCATTCACCCTCTAAGCACGGTGTGTAAAGCTGTTTTTGCTGTCACTGGACCAAAAAAAGTCTTTCATTAGTGTTGTGCCAAAGACCCTTTCAGCCTATTGGTCAAAATGTTAAGTGCTTGAAGGTTCCTGGAGTTTAGTATTTTTCCTTTGTAGGTCACCTTCTTATAAAAGCTACACTCCATTTAATATAGCACTTGGAAACAGTTTTATACAACTGGTCATGGGTGACTGCTTGCTGGCACTCATTAAAAACAAGCACTAACATTTAACACTCATTTAGCAAATACTCCTAGGCCAAAGTCACAATTTGGCTTCAGCAACCTTGCTAATACACCCTTATTAGAACTAGCTCCTTTGTTAAATATCTTCAGATGAAAAGGGTTTGTTGAATCTCTAGGCAGTAGCAACTACTTATTTTCTGTCAATTCCCGGTACTTGACAAGGACCAAAGACCTCAATACCCACGTGTACTCATCAGTATATTTTGGGGAAAAGCCTGTAGAAATTGCTTCTACTACAGAAGATTCTCATGTGCCATGCTCTGCTCCTCTGTCGTTGTTAATCCTGACAGCAGAAAAAGAAAACAAGCACTCTGGGCTTATGGAAAAAAAAGCTCTGTTAAAAAAATAAACAAAGAGGGACTGAAAGCATACTGCTGAACTTAAAACAAGAGCAGAGTCAATCAATCTAAAACAGCTGGAGGAAAATGCAAGTTAACCCACCAGTACAACACTGTTTTCTCTTCTATTACTGTGAAAGGCCAACACATCCCCCATTGCTGTCCAAATCAGGCAGATATGATCTCCAGGAGAACAAAGGCAAGAACTGTGGAATCTAACCCTTGCCCAGGGAAACCGTTGTGCCAGTGAATTCTAAACAAAACCACTCCCTCCCTCGCCTAGTTTCAACACACAGCACAGCAAGCAATGGTTACAGAACCAGCTGGCAGGCAGCAAACTCAGCAGAGTACCAACACTTCCCCTTCTCAAAGAGCTAAGGCTCTCCAGAATAACAAGAGACAGTTGAATCCAGCTGCAACTCAACGAGCCATAACCTATTAAAACTTTCTAGTTATTTCACATGAGACTTTTCGGGGAGACAGGGCAGACACAGAGACATGGCCATGTCCCACATGTTACCAGCCTTCTGGGCAGAATACTGTCTACTCGTGGTTGACCAGGTCACCAGTTTGTCTTTTCTGCAGGCATTCAAGCTCTAAAAGCCTGTTGATAGACCAGGCACATCAAGTGTCAGTGAAGGAAGCATCAGCATCCAATCAACTCAAGCTTGTTGAGCCTGAAAACCACCTCCACAGACGTATAGCATGTCTTTGTGCTCTTTAAGTGGGACTACTTGGAGATATTCTGCTCTGTGTACCCAAAAATGCTTTGCTGTACAAAAACAAGAAGGCGGCATACTTGCAGGGAAAGATACTAGATTGAAGCACTTAGTTCAGTGACTAGCAGTCTGAGTAAAATATGCATTACTTCCAGTGCTTAGAATGGCAAGTAAATGAGAAATTCAGACCTTAAGATCTTTTGATGTGACGTAAAATGTCAATTCACATGCTTTCAAAGTAGTAACATTCTCTCCCAAGAACTGCGAAAATGGAGGAGAGACAGAGGTGATAAAGATGTCTACAGAACAACAAATTTTGAACACAATCTGCTTTAAAACAAAAGCAAACATGTTTTGGTGGGACCTCAAAATTCTGTTATGCCCTCAAATTCTGTTATGCCAGGCCTCTTCCATACACACTCAGAAGACAACCTCTACCAACAAAACCTGTAATGCAATGCAGGAAGAAGGCAAATAGAGAAGCAGATGCCAAGTTTTCAATCAAAGTACCAATAGCAAAATGCTAGACTGAAAGTAAAGCTAAATGGTTTCAAACTGAACAAGAAACTTGCAAGTAAATCTAGAAAGGGAAAAAAAAATTAAGGCAATCTGAATTTACAAATATCAGCTCCAGAAAGACTATCCCTAAGACTCAAATTTCTACCTTTGGCCTTCAAGGCTTCACCTAAATCTTTTTCACTCAGACTGCATGCACCATAAAGACAAGTTGACAATTCCATGAAATTACACGCACCCTTCTGTCAACACCAAAGCTATTTTTGTAGTCTATTTTTGTAGAGAATATGTACACGCTTCTGTAACAGAAAATGCTTTGAGTAAGTTCTATGATTCAAGTTAAAAGCCTGGAGTCATTTGCTCACCTTCAATTATTCTAAAACTTTTCTTTTTCACCTGAAAATCTGTTACATCCTTCTGCTTCCCTCCTTCAAGCCACTTTGGTATTTATGTTCTAGAAAGACTCTTGTAGCTACATGCAGGTATCATAAAATTTGTCAGAGGTCAAGTAAGTTCCTCTTGAAGTCAAAACACACGCTCCCTGAGAAGCAATCCAGATGAGTATTTGCCCCAATTTCTTCTGTCCATTCAGAAGGCTTGTCAGCTACGCATACCTCCTCCCAAACCCTTAGTGCAGGTTATCAAACACTTTATAGCAACAGGTCTCCACTCCATGGGCGCATTTCGGTGCCACACAGGACAACTGCACAATGCAGCTCAACTGCATGAAAGGAATCATCATTCAGGAACGCGAAAGCCTGACTGGAATAAAGGAAAAGAAAATGGTTCTTTTGTTTACCTCCTGTCACTGACAGGTTAAAGTATAAAAGGAAAGAGTCAAGCACAGGTTTTTAGGGCTGCATAAAGAGCCCATTCATCAGGTTACAAGAAGTCACATGCATTTCATTGTGTCAGCTTAACAAAGCCACAGTAAGAGAGATTTCTTTAGGAACTATCACTGCTGGAATTACAAAAGCAGTTAAGACACAGAAGCTCTAGGCCAGGAGAAAGGATGCTGTCCCAAAGAACAGGCAATCCAGCATGGTACAGGAGAGAAGCAGCTGCTGAAAAATGCCTCATCAGTACATACACAGCATATGTAAACTAGAGCAAGGAAAAAAAGTTTAAACAGACGAACGAACGAGAAGAACCATGCAGCTTGCCTAATCCTTTTCTCACCACCAAATCCTTAACATTCAGATAAATGGTCACTATTTCTCAAAGTCACAGAAGGTACACCACTCATCTGCCACTACACTAACTGCGTGTTTAAACAAGACAGGAAGGTGGGTATCTATTCTTTGGAACAGATACTTGGAAGAGGGGATAATCCATGAACATGCATGCACTCTAGAAGAGAACACAGTTATGGGATAAAATACAGACTAAGAGGTTTAGATGTAAAAAGATACTGACTTTTATATGATCTATATCTTCTCAAACACCATTATAAAACTGGCATATTAAAAGATGCAGCTGGTTTATTATTATTTTGGATAAGCATAATCAATACAGATAGTAAATCTTTGCTAATGTATTCATAGAAAGCTACAATTTACAGAAAGTAGGATCTTTCAACTGATTTTTAGTTCACAGCTATGCAACTGCCCAGGTAGGTGACAGGGACAAAGGCCCCAGAAAAAAAAAAACTTTTAGGACTAAATTTGATTTCTTAATACCACCTCCATTTCTTTCCATGAAGATGCTTTATTTCTAAAGAGGATCAATACTTTGGCCAATCAAAATTACAAATATATATTATACAATGCAAGCTGTGGGGGAGATGGAAAATAATTCTGAACAATATAATGGTATGCTTCCCCACACCTCCTTAGAAAAGATTACTAAAATAATTAATAGAAAGCAACTACCACCTCTTACGAGCTCAGACTGCTTCCTCCTGCAAGTGGAGCAGAAGGTGGATATACAAGTAGGCAAAGGGAGAGTAAGCTTATATAGCAGACTTTGGGGTAGATTTTATACAAATAAAGGAGCTGCAATGATATAACTAGGGTAATAGAAGGCAACAGGAAAACTAAATAGTGCAATACGATCATAAAAAAAATACACCTTTCTACACTAACACCTCAACTCTTAGCCCAATAAATTTTGGGGAATTATCATATCTATTAGAATACATCTATATTATGATATTCAAGAAAGACAATATGATTAGCTTGTCATAAGCAGAAGCATTTAAAAGCATATTATATGACCGTGGTTGTTCCACCATCAAGACATTATATAGCTCTCCTCCACTTTCTTTCTCCAACACAGAATTCCTTGGTTTTTACCATCGGCTACAACGTGGTTGCATTTAGCCACTAGAATACTGATGTAGAATACTAATGTAGCAGGCGCCACTTGAGTCCTTTTATAAGGCTATGTTGAGCTTGTGTTCCCAAGTACTATTGCCATCTACGGAAGAATAACCACCTTATATTACTGTTATCTAAACAAGAGCCTCTTCAAAACCAGAGGAAAATCACGCTTTTGAACTAATAAGTCATCTCTACTGAGGCAGTTGCACATAGCCAGAATGTACAGTAGAGCAAAAAAAGTGAATCCTAGCTGGCATTTGAGTAACAGCTGTGCTGAGGTTGTACAAGGCAAAGGAAGATATATAGCATAATGTTTTTTCCAGATTATTTAGAACACTGCAGCATGTCACATAATAAAGGCCATTTGGCAAGCCAATATTGCTACTTTTGACAGAAGCGTGTTTTGGGATGATCCATCTGAAGCATCAATTATTCAACCTTTTAAGAAGAAAAAAAAATTAAAGATATCACAGTGTTAAAAACAAGAAGTCACAGAGGGCAGGAATAAAGCTTTAGGCTGAAAAAAAAAGAAAAAAGTCAAAAAAGCAGGAGGCTATAAGGCAGAGAAAGTGATGCAGTTCAAGACAGAACAGCAAGGCCCAAATGGCAAGAACAAATTTCTGTGGCAGCATTGTAGGAGACTGGGAAAGAGGCATCAAATACAAGAAAGCTAAATATTTGTAGTGAGCCAAAACACAAGAAACACATACTTTTGTCATAAGTATGAAAGCAAACAAACAAAAAAAGATTAACACATGCTAAGAACACCTAAAAAAGCAGAAGAGCAGACTTTAACCATTTTATCTTCAAAATTCTAAAATTAAACACTGACTCATTCAAATTATTTCTGTTTAGCAAATGGACAGAAAGAATTGTATAACGTAATCAGTTACAGGCTTTTACTTTGGGCTATTCCATCTGCGGGCAACAGGTAATTCACACTATTCCACCAGGAAAGTCAGAGACAAGAACAAAAACAGCCTTCGAAAAAGATGATCCCAAACATGCTGTCAGATAAACATATGTTTGTTCAAAATATCTGCTAGTACAACTCCACTTCTCTTTTTTCTGACCTTAGTAAATTCAGCTGTTGGCTGACACTTCGCATCTTACCCACATGCTTTACAACCGGAAGGTCACACAATGCAGTGAAAAAGACTCTGGGTATTTCTGTTACCATGATACTGAGAATGTCCTACAGAAGCTATAGCAGTGCACAGTTTACAGTGCATTGGCTTGGCTTATATATAGCCATGAATATCTGTTCTGACGGAAAATAAACTCTGTAAGGGCTCAAGCCAAGTTAAGACAGCCTAGTACAGGTTCTTATGTCAGTTGAATGATGAAAATGGTCCATGCGCCCACCCAGAGTCCGTAGCAAACACAAGTACAGCAACAGCCCGACTCTTCTGCATGGAAGGCTACACTAAGTAGCATCAGCATGTTTTTGCTGCTGGCTAGAACCACACAGTTGCTGTAACTGAGCTGATGTAGTAAACTCATTAAGCCATGATAAATTTAATAGTGAGCCTAAGATGAATGCCTCTTCCACTTAACTGTGCTGATATCCATCTGTATATACCCTGGGAGAAGCATTAATTACAGTTCTGAAACTCTCTAACCAGAAGGTACTTTTGTCCAATGCTTGGACATTACCTCTGTGTAACACCTAATCAAGCTGCGGAACACCTTTCCGCAGGATGTTGTGGCTGCTAAAACATACAAAGACTCATGCACCAAAAATTCAAAAACATTGCCACCACCTCAAGAAATCTGTGAGCCACTGATTTCTAAAGGCTGGGAGAGTGTCCTCGGGAAGTAAGGCAACATGCTTCCCCAACCTTGTACTCCTCCTTAGGAGTCCATGACTGACTACTGTCAGAGATAGGATATCGCGCGCACTGCGGATGTTTGGTCTAACACAGTATGGCCACTCTTCCAACAACAGTGCTTGCAAACAGATTTTTCTGTCCTAATCTCTGTGACAATAGCAATTAGCCAAGGTTCAGATTACATTCAACCAGCGTCAATGTACCTTCTCCTTTCACTTATAATTAATTGGAAGTTACAGAACAAAAATCTTTTTATATGAGCAGCGCCTCAGCAGAGGACAAACCAGTATGAGTCCCATTTCTTTGAGAATGGAATAAAAAAAATATAAACCTGGTAAACTTATACTTATGCCCTGTCTTGTCACCCAAGTGCCCATACATTCAACTGAATATTTCTGGCAACTTCCTGGCTTTATCACAATTATTTATCAGGCATAAAGAGGTTGCAGGCTCACAGTTCAAATTTCTGGAACTTATTTCAGGCACTGAACATGTCAAAACTCATTTTTCCTCGCAAGCCTAACAGATAATGACATAACTTACATTTTCCTGGTCAGAAGACAGAGGTGGCTCCACTAAAAGCAGCCTCTGATCAGAGCTGTCCTCTTCAAAGGCTGCCTGTGTTGCTGCAGTGTCAGACATGTGTCCTTTTCTGAGCCGTAGACCTGGCTCTGGAGAACCAGCATTATCGAGTTCCGTTAGTTCATTCATGAGATGCTGGGAGCCTTCTCAAATATTCTCTTTCCTCTTGGTTCTGTTTGACTGATTATGTGTTGGCTCTGAAAGACAAACAGTTTGCATAACTGAACTGAAGTTAAAAAGAAGAGTGTAAGAGTTGGCTAGAAGAAGAGCATGCTTAAAAGCTACCAAACAGCTATGACAACTGCTTTTATATGTGCCCAAAACTCCCACAGGATCAAGTTCTCACTTTGTGACCACCAATACCTTCATATCCTAACGCTACTCAAACACAACTTTGAAACATGATAGAAAGTAAGCTCCCTAATACAGTAAATTCACAAAAGCACAGAGATGTTTTTATATTTTTACAAAGTTGCAAACACTGGGCTGTTAATACTATTTTCAAAGAAACTACTTATCACAGGCACTCTATAATTATCAGGTTTTTGGGGGTATGAAGCTCACACCCAAGCTCAATCATCTGGGCCAATTTTCACCACAACTAGGACACTAAGTACTGGTACTGCTGCTCAGGTAATGGCAAGCAAGCAGAGCTCAAGCAGCAACTAACTTTAGACAGACTGCAAGGCGGGCAGCAGTACACATAGTGATTACGTTTCCCCTTGCTTAAATTAACATGTTCACAATTACTGCTAGCAATGGGTCTGTACCTCTAGTTGTGTAAGGAATTAGACCAGACAGATTAAAACACATTCATTCCATCACAGCAATGAGACACAGGCAATTCCCCCAGAAAACTATAACCTATGCTTTCTACTCAGAAAGGTCACTTACACTTAGAACATGCAAAAAGGATTCAGGGTCAATTTAACTCATGATGCTAAAGATTAATTAAATTTGCAGAAAATCACCTAACGACAACCCATTAATCTGAGCCCTCATCCAAGAGTATCACGAGTTACCCATGTTTTCTTGTACATCCCAGCATGGTGGTCACTTCAATAGCCAGTCAAGAGACACCTGTTTGACACTGGTAGCCTTGGGAGGCACAATAGCCAGAGCACTTTAGAACCAGAGTGCCAGAAACCATCAGAATGAAGTGGCGCTGACCTGAGGTTTCAGAATCACTTTGAATGAGAATCTACTCGTTTTGCACTAATCACTTGGTGTCGTTCCATTACTGTAGCATCTAAGTACTTAGATGTGACTAACACATAACATTAAGATAACCCATCTAACAAGTTTTAACTTGCCAGGGTGCATAATTAGATTGGAATTTTAGTGCCCAATAAAAGATGTCGAACTTTGGTATAATGTAGGAGGGCAAATTAAAAATGTAAGAAGAGGGATTGATATTGTCAGTCTTGTAATAAAATGTCACCTCCAAAAAGCTAATAAATAATATACTCCTTCCTTTCAGGGACTAATCTCATTTATACATGATCATTGCAAGGTAATTCTCAGCTCTGACAAATGTGCTATAGTTAATTTTGCCGCAGCAGTTTGTAATATTATAACCCCTCAGCTGCTTGGCAAACCCCAGAGGAAAGAGCTGCTAATGAGCAGGTAACAGACTTTGCAGAACTAAATGATATCTCAGTTGTCCGAGTTCGGTATGGCACACTGCTTTAATCACCAAAGAAGGTATGCTTACAGTATGACAGCAGAGCAGATGGTATGCCCACCTTCCTGCTAACTCCACTGCAGGGTCGGTAACCTCCCATCTGAGAAGTAACATCTAAAATGGCCACAGCTGTTTACTTGGTAAACACAAGAGCCACAGGACTATCAGCCCATGAGAACTAAGCCACAGTTTAACAACACTACACAGTAAACCCAATGAAGAAGTTGAGCAAGTGGATTTTAAGACCAAGAACAAATATTTAGAAAGCCACAGAACAACTGAAATCTCGACTGTTTTTGTCGTATTTCAAGCAGCCAATTCACAATACTATTTTTAGGCGAGAAACATGAAGATATTGTCACATCGCCATTTGGTAAAACTGATCTAGGGAAGAAAGAAAAAAGCATGCAACAAGAACTACAGTCTGAAATTAAATTACTTAGTATCTTAACTTGAAAGGAAACTTTAAAAGAGTCTTTTTTGTACTGATTTCAGTACAATACACTGTACCAATTTGAAGCTGTAGCTAAAACAAAAAAAACTGCAAGCAGAGCAGCTGTTTGTAAACAACGGTTACAAACACACACACACCCCTACCTGATACTCCACACAACATTTCAAACAGGTACGTAGTTGAAACAGCCACAGTTAGTTTCACAGATGGATCAATTTGCATTATACATTTGCATTCAGACTAGTTTTACTAGTCTTTCTTTCTACCAGTTTTAAGCAACAGAATTACCACTGTGTGCTGCAACACCTGCTATATTGCCTAAGAGCATGTCCTTACATCAGACCTCTGTGACATTGTGGGAGAAGCACTCAAACAGACACAGTAACAACCATCACAGCAAACAGGCTTAACCACACGTGGCCAAGATGCTTGCGAAAGGTTCTTCTAACACAAGCAGATGCAATAATGCCAAGAGACTTCTTAAATCAGGCCTTGAAGATTTACTCCACTAGCACTCACTGCCAAGGAACCACTAAGGTTAAAAATGAAAGAAGCCTTTCACCTCCAGCAAGTGAGATTTGCATTCAGCAGTAGAGTTGAACTTTAGAGCATAAATAGGAGTCATCATTTCTTGAAATTACAGTGGAATTGCTCAATGAACTAAGAAGCTTCCATGTTATCCTTCACGCAGGAACCTTTCATTGCTAATTACGCTTGCCCTTACTGAGCACACAAAAGCAAGCAAGCCAAAAGGTAGTCCAAAAGCATCGCTACTGGTTTTAGTCCTTTTTAAAAACGTACTACAAAAGCCAAAAACATGTGCCTGAATGCAACATGGAGCTGCCAACAGAAAAGACAGCCAGAACTATTTGTTCACAAGTGAAAGAAAGCAGTGTGAGATTATGAACAGGAAAGGCATAGATGGTCTTTAATTTCTATTATAAAGTTCCTATGACTCCACAGTTCAGTGAAGGGTTTGAATGACTAGGATGACCTTTTCCTAAGAAAATGGTCAGTAGCATCTAGCCAGAAGACAATGGTTGAAATAATGTGTAGAGACTTATTGCCCCATTCTGTCTCTAAGACTAGGCAGTTCAAGAAAACAAAAAACTAGAAAATGGAAAGCTATAGAACACTTGAGGTCTTGGAAGAGACTGTGTTTCACTGAGATTATAAATACTTTATATAAATCCTTTAACTTTTTCGTAGCATGCAACAAGCTAAAAGCTCTCACTAAAATTAGCTGCCATTTAAAGAGGAAGTTGCCACGTACAACTTAATATCTGCTTAATGACTGCATATATAAGCAGCCTAATATCAGCATCTAGATCAATCAGTGAGTTCCTGCTGTATTTAAAAATCAGCTGAGAAAAGCATCTACAGAGTTTGGTTTCTTGGGATTTCTTTTAATATAGAAAACTACTAAAAAGGCTTAGTCAGATTTTTAGAAAGAACTTACCAGTTTAACACTATCATAGTTCTAAACGCAGACTATAAACACAAAATATAGCACTCCATTATTTGACTTAATATGCTGCTGCCACCACACAACCTACAACAGCCTAAGTGGTCATCACTCCCAGCTGCTCACTCCACTCCAGTTCAGCAGAAGTCAACCCCACAGCAAGGACAGTCAGTGCCAGTTTCAAGCTGTAGACAGACATTCACCATCTTTCTGAAAACAGAATCAGAAGGCAATACTATTTCAGCAGTTCACCGCAATTGTGCAATGTCAGACGAGTCAACATCCACAACTACAGCATATTTAGGACACTGCTTCACCCCTCAAGATGACAAGGAAGGAGTATTACACAAACTTAAGCACCACACGACGATGCTACTATTCGTTGTAAGGTCTTCCTGAACATTCCCCAAGGTAAGTGATACAGCCCTTCTAACCTCCCAGAATTCACCTGGCAGGAGGACTGGTTTTCTACCTAAGCTAAACACTGTAGCAAAACAAAGCAAACACGCTAATGGTAGTGTTTGTAGTTAAATTTAAGAGATCTGTCACTCCATATTTAGGATAAAACACAGTCCTGGATGGTCAGACTACCTCCCACTTACCCCTAAGCAAAACAATCTCTCCAGCATTCATCTCTTCTCAGTATGTTCCTCCTATAGGCTGCACAGGAATGATCCCTTCAAAGGTATTTCAGTGTGTCTGTAGCTGGTATTTGGAAGAAGAATGAAAACTGCACCCCCCTCCATTCCCTTTTCATTGATTCAACAGCCTTTCTGATAGAAACTTTCCTGTTCAGGAAGGCAATGGCATCCACTGTATGCTCTTCCCTTGCTGATTCTCTTCAAAGCATCCATTAAACCAGTGTAAGCAATGTCTACACACTGAACAAATCTTCCTAAGATTAGCTCGTTCTCCCTAACAGAGCTTAGTTATCAAAAGAACAAATGGTCATTGTGAAAATTTCAGGTCACATAGTTTCTCAGAACATTCACTAATGTTTAATTAAGGGCTTGAGTGCCTGAAAAAAATCTTATAAGAGATACTATCTTAATCTACAAACTTTGCCTTGCCTGTGTCCATGTACCATCACAGCTACAACAAAACCACTAGTTGGCTAGCTACATCCATGTCATTAGAACAGCAAAGCTAATTCAACAGTAAACTACTTATGGGTTGAATAACTTTATCAAATCCAAAGTTGTTTAGATTAGGCCTTAGTAACAATATAGGCACAACTCCATTTCCAGAACTGTTAGCGCAGGTACAAAGGGTGAAGTACTTCCAGTACAACCCATGGGCAGATTGTTCGTGATAAGAACACAGCCTATATAAGGTGATGGAGGGGATTTTTTGCTTATAAAATAGTTGATTCTGGCTACCTTGACTGAAATAAGATATAGTAAACAAAAGCACAGCTTTCTTGGCACATTGTATTTCTACTACAACCTTCTGGTAGGTTCTGTCACAAGCAGTCCCTCCCAAATGGTATAGTAACACCAACAGCATTCAGTAACATCACACAAAATCTTAAATTATTCTCAAGTGACACTGGCATCATACTTCACCCATCTGGTTCCCTTACTCCCTAGCACCAGTACTGATGTTCAATTGAGTTCATCAACAGTGAGCTGTTGGCAAGGTGTTAGGGTTTGTGCTTCAGGTTTTTGGGAGGAGGCGGCAGTCTTCTTTGACTTTATGCATATGCGGCACCCTGGTCCATTTACCAGGGAAATCAGGCAAGCACCAGTGCCAATACAAGGCAGGCGTCCACAGTTTGCGTAAGGCAAAGAGGAAGAGGTCGTCAGACAGCAAGCGCTGTGTCACAGAAGTCAAGACTGCTGTTGAGTGCCACCCATAGGTGTGGCTTAGCTAATCCATACCGGGTCACTTATTAACTATATGGGGTATCCACTGGTTGCCTGCTTTCTTCAATATGCATAGCACAAAGCAGAAGAGATACAAAACCCGTATATTTTAAGTAGATTTGTGAACTACCCCTAAGTTAGAAGGCCCTAGCCAAAAAGTTAACAAAACAGTAACACTGAAACATTCAAGAGTATACTTGAAATAAGGGACTTTTTTTTTTTTCCCTTAAGAGTCTTTCAATGATTGAGCTGTCTTTTTCAATTAAGGAGTTAAACATCCACAGCAACATTCCAAGTACTCTCCAAAACTACAGTCAAAACGAAAGCAAACAGGGGTACATAGGAGGAAGGAGGAAAATCAGAGAACCTAGTTTTCTCTACGTACCCTAAAGCAAAAGCATGAATCAGGCTGTAAAAATTCTTTGGAGGTCATCTTTAACAATGAGGAACAATGAGGAAGCAATCCAGCACCTCTTCTCTTAGATGTAATTTCCCTAGATAAAGGGACATCTACAAAACAAAGATTAGACTCCCGCGGAGGGTCAGCGGCCAAAAAGCTGTCTTTGTAACTTGTAAACTGTCACTGGACACTTCAGCCTAAGCTATTTCACAGCAGGCCGCAGAGGCAAACAATCAAGCACATTCTGATGCATTTGGATCCAAAGAAAGGGAACAAGCCAGCAGCCTGCCTACATTAACGAAGTGCTTCCATTTCAGAGGATCCCATTACATTGTTACAACATTTGTCCAATTTGTACTGCAAATTGGACCCCAGTTTTATAACTGGGTTAAGCGTTATGTCAGAGGTTGGCCCACCCCCAGTGCACAATGTCCGGTTGTTAGAGACTGGGTAACTGCTGTAAATCAGTTTTAGTCTTGAATAAACCAAAACCAAGAGAACTGCCACAAAAGCAGTACAAAACAAGGATCAGAAGTTCAAGTTCTTTTCACGTGGCGTTCCACAAAAATCCACAGCCCAGACCTGGAAAACTTGCTCTTGGTTCATTTTTCATTAAATGGCTCGGTTTCTCCAAGTGAGAAACATTCCATCTTTGTGCCCTTTTATGATTTTATTTCTATGGCATGATATTAAATCACACCAACTTGCTTCACAGTTGCCAGCAACAAAAAGATGCAGGTGGTTTTTGTTAGTAACGCTTTGGATCACAGACTGTCTAAAAGTGAAAGACTGAAATTAGACATTACTTTCCTCTTAAGTGAAAATTTAGAATACATCCTTTTAACTACTGCCTCAAGGACATCCGATTCACAGAACTGTTGGGGGAAGATGAAGAAACCAAAGTCACTGGAGCAGGCACAAAAATCCAGAGCTAGACTACGAAACTGAAGTCACATTCATTTAACCCCTCTAACACACAGGATCTCTGCACGAGAATTGTAAAGGGCACTAAGATCAAGAGCAACAATCCAAAGAGCAAACATTCCTCTACCCTGGCAGGTACAAAACTCTCCTCCTAGGAAGCATAAGTTTCAATCTCTCTAGAAACTGAATCGAGATCTTTTACAACTCAAGAAAATGCTCCAAAGCCCGGAGCAATGTACAAGAACACTACCACCTTGCTTCTAAAACCAAAGAGGAATACACATGCTTTAGGCTGCAAACTTGAGGAGGATAGCATTTGAGGCAGTTGCCTTCAGTGCTTCTTACTGGCTTGCTTGGACACCTCTTTACTCAGATGCCATCACTGGGCAGATTTAAGGGCTAGCTAGTACCAAGAGGGGGCAGCCCCACTCTTCTCTGGGTTGGCATCAAACAGCCCCACTTCTCATGGCTGCCCCCCTGCAAGAGGCACTCTGGTGTTTGTCACAACCCAGCCCAGGTGGCAGTCTGGAAAAACTTTAACCCGGGGAGGGGGGGAGAATGAGGTAATTGTTTACTACCAACCTAGCAAACTGAATTGGCTCAATACACTATCAGAGAAGCAGCATGGACAACATGACAGAAAGGGTAGGACCACAGGCCAGAGATTTTAATTCTTTATGTATTTTATGGGCAGTATTTTCCTAACCTGTTACAGACTGGCAGTCATCTGCTGGCCCGAGCCTTTAACTGTCACATAGGTACATAACACTGCCTTTATTATGACCTCTTAACCAGCTACAGACCACACATGGCACAGCAAACCAGACACCTTACCAAGATTACTGATTTTAATACAGCGGTCAGGATCTCAGAAGTTTGGTTGCAAAAAGCTGACCACCACACTCTTCCCAGTTTTTGCAAGCACCTGCTCTCTAGGTTTGCTGATAATCTTGATAAGCTTTATTCATGAGGTTGTCAGCTTGCTCCTCAGTGTTCTATTTTGTGGCTGACTGGTTTGGTCTACAAAATATGTTTGCATTCCTATATTTGTAAAAAATCAGAACACAGAAAACTTACTCCTTTACTTGCACTCAACAATGGCATTTCTTCAGTTGAAAACAACATATATTCCTCTCCTCAAACTGCAACGTCGTTTTGCCACAAGTCGGACAACTGAAAAATCTGCTACTTTTCTGTAGCAAAAATGTTCCAAGAACATTGTAGGAGTAACCAACATCCACACCCATAGCACTGTATCAGTCTAAGATCAAAAAAGCAGTGCAACATCTTTTTCAGAGTCTTTCTTAACCACCAAAACTCCATCAAAAAAGACAGATCTACTGTAACCAGACCTCATCTAATTTATGTCAGCCAGAGCAGATTGAGTCAAATGGCTTAAGTTCTAGATAAGATCAGGTAAAGCTACTTACTAAATACTACATATCTTAACTTCCTTAATGCAATAGCCAGAGAATAATTTGATTTTTAAAATATAATCATTGTTGAGAGTTAAGAAATAAGCTGAAGTGAACTTTTAGTCTCCTCTGTCATTTAGTGTCACTCTTTCAGATACACATTTCTTCCCTGGTAACATTGTTTGAAGTCATCTCAAATTCTGAAACAAGAACAATGTCAGTGTCATCACAATACAGTACTGATGTAATTCAAAAACAGAATTGTTATGTTAATCTTTTACTTTCTACTGTCCTATAACTAAGGAGAGTGTGGGCAAAACACCCACAGTCTACTTAGGATACTCTGTGAGATTACGGCTAAAATTCTAAGAACCAAAATTACTATCTGTATACATGCAAGCCCTTCAAGTAGGGATGTAGCTTAAACTCAAAACACATCTACAGGACCCAGACCAAGACACTCAAGCAAAAAGTCATCCTGCTGTCGTTTGTTTTACCATCTTGGCATAACACTTTTTGTTAGCGTAACTGTGTTCCCTGCAGAGGTTTTTGCTAGTATAGCTGCAACTTGGAGTCAAATCAGCACAGCTATGCTAGTGTAAATTTTAAGTTTGAAACAGTTTAAGACCATAAACGTGCTCCAAGTTAATTTTCAAGGAACCAAGAAGCATTTTAGGAATATACATGTCAGACATTTTGCATGATAGTATCATGATAGCCATACAGGGGTGAGGGGTGGGGTGGCGATCCATATCTCTTCCAACTCAAAAAACAAAATAAAACAGGCCCCCAAACATGCATTGGAATTGTCAAAAACAACGCTGTGAGCGAGCTGTGGCAATAAGGAGCACTTCACTTCCATATACTTTCAGTGAAAAACATACGGTCTCTACTTTGAAGCATGTAATTGCAATCCACTCTGATAATAGAGCTATGCTGCTTGTTTAGTAAAATAAGGACTGGCTGTAACATCAGATGAATGACAGTCAGCACCATTAAAGGAAAATAAAGATTATTTTGTTATGTCAAACTATTTACAGTAACTCACTCACAACAGAAGACAGTGACAACAGGAGAATAAGCAAAAAATTCCCCAAAGGAAATAGACACAATATTTACACTTATAAAAATACCTTATTACAAAACATGAATAAAACAGTAAATTCACATAAAACAGAAAAAGTTGGAGTTAGACATCCAGGCTGCCTTTATCACAGACAGAACCCAGCATTTACTGTAATTACGAAATTCATAAAAGAAAACACATCACCATAATGTGAAGCACTTGCACTAAGTAACAATGGCTATATACCACAATAAAGCACTACTGGCTACCCTCGGACCCACACAAGTCACCACAAGGCAAGAGAAGATAGAACACAGAGGATGCCAACAGGACCCTTTACTTGGTCCTGCTCAGGAGTCTGGAGTCATAAGAGGGTCTGCAACACCATTCCTGGACTTGAGTGATAGGCAGGGATTTGTGGACACCGAAAGGGGGGAAAATCCTAACCACGCAGCCCTGTACATACAGCGCTACCAGTGCTAGCAGCAGGCCATAAGCTCCATATCGAGCCACAGGGCCTCAGGACTGAGGCTTGTCAGGCTTGCTCTGTCTGAACTTTTCTTGACCTGTCCTGTGACAGCAGCTTCTCTAATTGACTAGATGTCTATAGCTAATTTATTGTACTTTGGTTTAACCTTGGTGTGATATAACCTCCAGTTATCCTCCATAGAAAGAGCTGCTTACAATGATGTTGAGAAATACTGGCCTAGTATGACAACAGAGGCCCTGAGACGTGGAGAGACAGGATGCGGTACAGAGAAGTGCAGGTGTGGGATAGGAGACGGGCACAGGCTGGCCACCAGAGACTCCACGGCTATAAACAACTCGTGGTCAGTTAAACCTAAAAAATGCAGACTTGGAGCTGCATAAACCTGGCTTTAGGGGTAACAAAGAAATAGTAACTAATACACATAATGGGTTCCATGTATAGTAAATTCAGCCATAACCTGGAGCTGTAGACCAACAAAGAAAGGAGAGAGGTGTAAAAGCATGTTAGCAAACATTCAAAAAATGCCAAGTGGATCCTAGAGGTAAGAAGAAACAGGCAACATCAACATCATAAGCCTCCCAACAAATGACTCCCAAGGCTGACAACCTCATGTTATCCCCTCTAGCAGTCCAAAGCTGCTGACTTAACAAGCCAGAGCAGCAACGGAAGGGTAAAAGTAACTCCAGAAGGGACAGAAACCAAAAAGTGCATGTTGCAATTTCAGCTGTGTTTGGCAACATTTTCCCTTACGTAAGTACTGTAGCCGCAATATTCTTCTTAATTTTTCCATAAGAATTATATCTCGACTAGGGATTCCTGAGTGAGATTGTTAAGATTATACTAACAATAAACTCTTGGCTTTACTTACACACATGCACAAGGGGTGCTTCATCTGTGCCCATAAACAAGAATGTAACCATATGGATAGAGTCCTCCATTCCTTCTCCCATTTTGCAACTCTGAAGAGCACTGTTAGTCTTCAAAGTGTTACAGGGAAATTACAATAAAATAACAAAATCTGAAACAGCCCTAGGAAAACCAACTCAACGGGCCATCTGAACTTGTAACACATTCTTTCCCTACTCTTACTGCCAGTGTGACCTGGTCAATGTTGTTTCGTGCCAAAGGACTTTTCATACACATATATATGCTCCCACAACAGCACCTAAACACAAACACCAGTGAGCTGAGCAGTCACTGCACTTTCTGTTTGCAGAAAGAACTTCTGGACATCAAAGAAGACTCTTGATTTCTTTAAGAAACTCTGAGAACAGGAAGGAAGCATGGCCAAGTTGATAAGGCATCCAAACTCTTCAGAGTAGGAGGGGTAGGAATTTGGGGTGATTTCCTGAACAAGGGCCCAGACAGAAGGTATATGAGCATAGAGCAAGAACTGGGTCAGCAAACTACTGAACAGTTATTTGTCCCAGTTCTCAAATACTGAAGGTACTCTTACCCAACTGCATCTGTAAGGGGTGTTAATACATGTAGAAATATTCAGATAAACTATTCTGGAAAGAAGAAAAAATACCTCATGCTGACACAATATCTACTGTCAATGGAGACAGCAAATACGGGATCTCATTCCAGTATAAGAAAAATAAGCTATCTGGTATAATTTTGATGCAAAGACTAACTACCATGTCTGTAGCTAGGACTGAGAGGCAACATAGTTCTTCACATTCATCTGATGTGCGCAGACAGACAGCTATCATCAACACTGAGAAAATGCAGGCCAAGCTTCTCGGTAGAGATAGAGTGCTACACATAGGAGCCAACCACCCATTTGTATGCCAAAGATGTACTTGGAAACCCAGACGAGAATTCTATACAGGGGGTCAGATGCAAACAGAGCATAAATACTGCCTTATCCACTTCTAAAATCCCCAGGTATACCATTATGAAAAGCACGAAAGGTTCTTCCGGTATTGCCACTATTGACAGCACAGTAGTGGCATGCATGCTTTCAGGAAAAAAAAAAAGCAGACACTGACAGATTTGTAAGTCCTAAGAGAAGTCAATAATCAGTGTTGTGAATTTAATACATTAGAAGAGAGCAGAAATAAAATCTTGGAGGACAAGTGACCTGCCCAGATGATCAGGCAAACCCCGACCTATGTAGACAAGCAAGCAGCTGTAGCTAAGGAAACAAGAGTATCAAGTGACACAAGCCTTGCATTTATGAAATACAAAATCCGATAACTATTTTTATCATGTGCTAGTTAATGAGTAATAGTTCAGAAGTTTTACATCACATTTTACACACTTACTAAATGAGAAAGTATTTGCTTTGCAATAGCAAAGAAATTTTTATTTAAAACCAGAGCTGACCATCCAAAATTGCAGGAAGATTTCAACACAGCACAAGGTTTCCCAATCTTCATGTCTACAACAGCAGCACCACCACCACCCAAAACAACAACAGGAACAACTGAAAATTCCAAGCATTGCCTGTCAGCCAAGGTAAGGTCACAGACTTAGCAGATGGCGATCTCAAACACAAAAAGAAGTTATCCTTGACACAGCAAATAGATAAACCTTGGAACTCCTTGCAGCAGGAGCACGATTTACAGGGAAACTTGGACAAACACACAGGATAAATCCATCAAAGAGTGTCAAGCACATGAAGCCACCTCTAGCTCTAGAAGCCCCTAAATACTAGTGCATGTCTATCATATATTGTTTGTATATTCATGCTCAGAAACTATTTTCTTCCTTAGGGGATGGGCATCCTTACTAAAACCTTAGAGTCTTCTCTGAGGAAGGACAGCAAGGAGCCTAATCAATAAAAACAAAACAGGGAAGAAGTCAAATGATTATGAGGCAGAAAATTAAAAACCCCACAGAAGAAAGGATGAGGGCTCAAATAGAAAAATTTCTCAGGGATACCAGGCAAAGCGCCCTAACAATGCCAATAACTCCCCAAAGGCATCCAAGAAGCTAGTAGGCAGTGCCCTAAGACGCTCTGGCCAGCGACTTATATAAGAGGACAAGGGAACAGAAAAACCCTATAGCTGCCAGAATCTCATTTGGCAAGTTTCTTCCTTCTCCCCTGAATGGCCAGCTTGGCTGGGACCAGTAGGTGGTCCTGCAACTTGGCCAGGCTTCAGACTCAAAGGGTAAAAATAGAAAGGTTAGGGACAAAGCACAGTCAAAGCCTCAATAAGAGGTGCTGCCACTTGGCACGTCTGGCATATGCACGTCAGGATTTCATCCTGCAGGAGTGGGGCACGTTAAGTGAACCATACCACGAATACAGCCGTAGCACAACTCTCACACTACCATCAATTTATCCCCAGTGAAACACAAAATCTGGTGAGCACAAGCCAGCCCAAAGCTTCTAGGTCTCTTCACTTCAGGCAGGAGGTCTCATCACTTTGTGCACGGCTGGGACACAAGGCCAAGAGAACTGAGCAAGCGGAGCACGAAAACGTAAAGAGGTTTCTGTGGCATGGCTTGGAGGCAAACTGGGTGGATATCACGCGGCCTACTTGGGTGACACACAAGGTGGTGGTCAGAGAGCCTCATGGGACAGAAGCTTAAGCAGCAGCTCCACAACGAAGGTAGGATACTGAGCCAGAAAGACTTCTAGTTTGACCCTGGCTGGTTTATGTTCTATCTATTCTGGAATTCCAGGTTTCAGCGGAATAACTCGCCTCTTCCCAGAGACTCAAGAAAACCAAAACACTCAGTGTGCCACAATTTTGATTCTTACATACAGATCAGATAAAATCTGTTAACCACTGACTATGATTTTTACCTTCTTCCACAAAGAGCGTTTAAACTGTCACACAGCCCTCTGATGCCACTGATTTCCATCGTCCAAGTCAGAACGGTAAGAGCAAAAGTTTAAGGAAAAACTAAACAAAACAAAAAACCAAATGCAAAACGGAAAAAAAAACACACAACCATAGGAAAAAAAAAAAACAGAACGAACACAACACAAACCTGAAAAACCGACACAAAAAAAAACCCCACCCAAAACCACAACCCTACCAAATACATGACACACTGCTAGTTTCCCTCCTGAAGGGGAAAAGAATGACTAGTTCTAGTCCTATCTCAGACTGGTTTATACTCTCACGCATGTACCTAGCACTCACCCTCCACTATCAACTCCAATTTGGAAGCCAAGCCTGTGACATTAAGTGTCACCTCGTTTCAGAAATGTAGAAGTATCTTCTAAGCCTCAGTCCTGGGAAATACAACTTAGAACAATGAAACAAGCAGATCTTGTACCTTCCCTGGGGAGTAACACACAGCAGTTATCTTAACCACTAACATACATTTCCCAAAACCACCTAGCATTCTTAATCCCTAACTTGTTACCGCTCTCTGACAAATAGCTGTGCTACTTATGAGGAAGTATAGATCAATTTCTCTCGTCTCAAACTGGTCACTGGTTGTTGATGTTTGTATTCAAGCTTGAGAAGGTCACAGACCAAGATTCCTACAAAGATGTGCAATCATCACAAAGGCTGTTTCTCCAAGTTAGCTTAAAACTAGATAATAAATTTACAGAAACAGCAGGGTAAAATGTCCTTAATACAGCAGCTATTAAACATTTACGGTGGATGACAAAAAGCACACATTCATTTAAACTAGAATTCTTTGATTTTTGTAGGCTCACTCATCAAGATAACAACTTTGACTTAAACTCCACATAGTTAAAAAATTTCCTGCTTTCCTTGATTTTGTGCTAATGCACCTTTATAGATTTTAGCTGTAACTATCTCAGCCACATCATTGGCCATAAAGTGTTCAGTGGAACTCCAGATACCATATTTTATTCAAACTCTCTGCCAAACAAATCTCTGCCTCAATACTTGTTAAAACTGATTTATTACTGTCAAATACATTAATCCACATGTTAATCTGTCTCAGGTCACTTAAAGTTAGTCAGAAAGGACTTTTGTCAAGCCATATACAATGTTGCTTTTGGTCCACAGGGGAGTTTGAAATCAGAGCTTGGGAGAGGTCCTCTATGACATAAATATTGCAGCATGAAAACAGCAAGGAATGCAGAAGACTACTTCTGTAATCCATTTCCATTTTCTCTGCTGCACTTTATGGCATGTTGTTAGAGCCTACAAATTTCACTAAATGAAGGCTGGGTTTATCTTAGGATCTTGTGTCACCGAAGTTGTAAAGCATACAGCACTCACACGCGAGCTTCAAACTGACATTCATTGCACTCCAGCAGAGGAGGGAAGGTTTGTAAGTTATAGAACCTACTTGATCCATACTGCAAGTAGTACACACGACAGAAAAGCTAACTCAAACACTACACGAATTACATTATGTACAATAAGTGCTGTAATACTTCTATATGAAGTCTTACAACCAACAGTTTAAAGCCTTCCAGTGGTACGGCTTCCTTATTCAATATGTCCATCAGAAAGCAGAATCCGTTTTCACTAACAGACCGCTTGCCTACTATAACCAATTCTCTAGACAACTTACCAGAGGATCCAAGATCTTCAGCACAATCAAATCAAAAGTTCAAAGACAAATAAAGACAGTTGGACAATCACTGAAGAGAAGCAGTTTTAGCATACACATCCTGCATGTTTGCTTAGCTGGATAAGCACAATATGCTGATACAGGTATATTACCTGTCACATCCCCTGAAGAAGCAGTAATGCATACATTCTACACCTTTCCTTTTTATGTCTGCCTAGTAATTAACTTTAAGTGCCAGTAATTCTCAACTACTCCATCATTAGTATGACTAAACGTCATTCTATGATAGGAATTATGCAACCACGCTTTGGTCAACCCCAAATACCACCACTGTTACCTGTGACTTTGAATGTTGTAACAAATAATATGCTTGTAAAGTCTTCATTTATTACAAAGACATTACTTCGATTGCCATGCAATTCAGGAGTCCCTTTGGCTTGAAATGAGAAAGTATTCAAATATTCTGTTACCTCAGAACAGGATCTCCAAGAAGGGAGCACTGAGTTTTAAGGGAGTTTTAATCTCTGCATAGGATAAAGCCTCTCAAAAGGTAGTAAGATTTCAGGTGGTACTGCAAGAACTACTGGACACATCATACTTACTGCTAAAAGAACAGGAATGTGGAATTGTACCTTTATAAGGATGACCTTAGACTGCACAAAACATTCATGTGAGTCTTGCAGGCAGATAAGCCCTCAGGCACTTGCATAATAACGAGCTATTGAAACAGAGCCAAGACATGAGTTTTCAGAGGAAAACAGTCATGGGTTCTGTAATCATGCTTTGTTTTTCACAATGACTTTACTGTGATGTGTAACAAGGGGGTATTTGAACCGGTTAACTGATACAGAAAAAGTCAGCTGGAAAGGGCCTACGTGGAAGAATCAAAACCTAATGTCCTTCTGAGAGCATCTTGTACCGCTTTTCCAATAGCATCTTAAGACTCTGCTGCTCAAAATCCAAAGCGGACCTAAGTTCCCCACAGTCATGCAGAGGTGTACTGTTACATCAACCCTGACCTCATCTGAGTATTTGAGATTTTTCGGTATCATCTCCCACAGTCTTCTGTATCACCTCCCTTTCCCCACACTGACCCGTACACTGGAGTCCTTCCAAATCAGTTGACATAACTGACATTTTCAACGCATCACGCGCTAGATGGACAGAAACATTTATGCAAGTGCTGAGGAACTTGGTCAGCCTCTCTCGCTCTCTACCAAGGACCAGCTTAACTTGAAATTCTAAGTTTGCCTTCACAGAAGAGGACAGGGAATATCCTACTTTTAAACTCCAGAGTATAGGCCAAATTAGAAGAGTTTTACAGATACCGTAGCTAAAACCAATACACATCTTCTCAATTATTTTAGCAATAAGTCACCTCCAACTGATCAAACACTGGATTTTTGTAACTCAGAAAGTTTTAATGTTTTATTACTAATCTTCTTTCTCTACAGTCCTAGTTGACATAAGAATGCCAGAACACTTATAAAAAAATCCCAATAAAAAGAAACGGAGGCTTTGGCAAGTTATGCTCTGTGTTTCTGGAGGATGACCTGAAAACAAACAAACAAAAAAAACCCACCAAAAATTGTTTCTTTATATCCTTCATAGGAGTGAAATGAGTAATTCATAATTATTGGGTGGTGACAGAAACTTAATATTCCTCTTCTATACCAAAAACATATTTGAAAACTGCCCCTTAAGAAATATCTTACAAATCAAGTCCAAGCTACCTAGCAATCTCTTTCAGTGCATTAGTGAAGCCTGCAAAAAGGAAGGGATTTTTATAATACCTCCATTATTGAACTATTTCTGTAATGATGCAGAATTCATATGGTTGACAATTATTAAAGAGTCACAGAGCAGGAAGTCAACGAGCAGTGCCACTTAACCATGGACATTAAGATCATGAGGACACAAGTCTTTTTTCAGCATCTTCCTCTTAGCTTGGACTATATAAAGGTCAGAAAACCACTAAGTAAAGCTTTTGTTGACTTTGTTATGCTTTTCTCAACTCTCAGGACACCCACATCAGAAAATAATCCATTTTCCTCCCCACTGAAGGTACAGCAGGCAGAAAGTCAATAGCTGGCACCTTGTCACATAGCTACTTTAATAAGAATTATGAATAGGCTCTTCCTTTTATTTCTATAGTCGTGTTCCATTAAAACAAAAACCTATTTGCCTAAAAGATTAATATTGAGAACAGCAGAACATTGCTGTTATCAGACTTGCAATGCTGTGTGCTGTTCTAGGGAATAGACACACAAATAATTGCTTAAACTAACACAATTTGCAAAGTACACTGTTCTTCACAAGCAAATTGGTTATATCATCCCATAATGTCAGAAAGTACCTGATCCCACCACCATAGCTTATCTCCATTGCACTAGTACTTGTCTAAATAACACATGCCCACAAATTCCACCAGCCATAAAGACCAAGACATAAATTAAAGCATTAGGAAGGAAAACAGAAAAAATACATCCTTCAGTCTACACTGGCAACCACTAAATCTCAGGAGCAGCCCACTAGGAAATGCAGTACAGTATGCTTCATAACAAAGCACACCTAACTGTCAGCGGAGAGAAGCTGAACCGCAAGTTCAGTGGCTCTTCATCTCAAGTCCTACCAGCCAGCCACTTCCAAATGCTTCCTTCCAAATGCCAAAATCCCTTTCCCTGCAGGTAAAAGCTTGCCAATACTCTCAGGACAGAGTATAGCCAGTCTCAGTTATACTTACCTTTGCATTGCACGGCTTTTTAAAACAGCTTCCACTGCAGACTGGGAGACACAGATAAAAGTATTTCTAGTACAAATAGGAGTTAAAGATTAGCTAAAGGAAATTTACCACTAGCTAGAGGAATTTCACCATGCAGATTTAATCAAAGAAGCCAGAGGTGGTATTTGCTCTCAGAAAGCAGCTTTTAAGTACCTCGATTCAATTATTCCATTTTCATCAGAAGCCTGCATTTTACAAACACTCAGAAACAATGTATAGACATATGTGGGCTTGAAGCCCTTATCACTGCAACAGATCCCAAAACTTGTATCACCACCAAGCAGCTTGCACAACAAATCAAAAGAACACAAATTACTGCCTTTAATAAAGTCTGCAGACTTACATGAAGGAAACGTTTCATACAGCAAGGAAGTCCACGGCATGTTCCCTTCAGAAGAACGGCCTGTTTATTCCAATATCCATAAACATCCAATTTACACTTAAGACAACATTTTGAGAAAATCGTACTATTCAAGCACTAAGCATATCCATCAGTAAGGAGCTAAAACATGAACCTCACCAGAATGCTGTCATTAAAACAGAGAAGAGACCACTAAAGGTTCCTACCAACAAAACGACCCTTATCTAAAAGCTGGAGAACTGCTTAACACATCCAGTGATCTCCTAACGAAATCTGTGGCATATAAACTGTCATCTTTGACACCCAAACAGAGTAGCACAATTGACCTTGGCTTCAGGCAAGGAACGACAGTCTCTGCAATCCTCTAAGCAGGTGGAACCAAAAAAGTTGGGGAAAAGCACATTTAATTTGGTCAAAAAGAAGAAAAGGAGGAACACTGGATGAAAAAAACAGGAAAAATGGCTTTCGTGTACTTGTGGTAAGTCAGCCTAGCCACACGTTACCTTTGAATATATGCAGATGGTCATAGCTACATTTAGAAAAACAGCAATTCACGTTGGCAAAGACAGCTAGACTGTTACATGACCTCTTCAATTGCAGGCAATGTTGTAACATCAGGACATCTATATCCAGTTTGGTTTTCAGCATTAGACGAAGAAAAATTGAATGCTAACCATCCTGAGATAAAATACTGCCAGAAAGAAGAGAGTAAGACAGGGCAAAGAAGGAAGTAGCCTTTCCTGCAGCAGGTCTCAAGAAGTTTGCAAGGGACTTAGATCTGCCAGCAGAACGCTGCAATATCCATTTTAAGCAGACTTGACTTTCAACCCATTCTGCAAGTAAATCGTCGTACTCTCTTGCTTACTGCTGTCTAAAGGTACCTCCAAGCCAATGATTATAGCTCTGCCTGTTCCAACACTTTCTTCCTGTAAATAGTGTCTGACTATTTTCTGTTCTCACAAGGGCTTAATTAGTCCTGCTCAGAGAGCTACAGCAGCTGGCACATCCCAGCAGACTCCACTGCATTTTCACAGCTACTGAAATCTATCCAAACCATGCTGCAAATTTTTCTACACTGACAATTACATGTCCTGGGAACCTTACATCTACCTACACATTTGAGGACATCTTTCTGCAAGCAATTTAACCACAAGGCAGCCCTGAAGTCCCAAAACATTCTCTGACACACGTACAGTTCACAGAAGGCCAAAGAATCCTGCATGGCCAGAAAAAGAGACTCTCTCCTCCACTAACAGAGCAGCAGGGATCTGTAACTCTAAAATACAAGAGTAATCATGGCTACATGCAATCATAAATACAATTGCCATCTAATTTTATTTTATACCTATCATCCCTACAGCATATTTCATCTGCTCAAGAGACCATTAAGCTACAAATTAAAAAAAAAAAAAAAAAAAAAAGAAAAGCCACCTCAAACAGAACCTGGACAGTAATTGTCTACCTACCCTGGCCATATCTTAACTCAAACAGATGGCACTTCACAAAACCCAGTGAAGGACAGAGATAGTTCCATGAGGTTCTGAAAGTTCCAAAGAAGTTGCAATTGAAGATCACGTTAAATCAGAGGGCAAATGGGTATTAAACATACAATATTTCCTCTTCAAAATTCTGAGCCCCTTCATTTTGCCAACACCTCCTGCTTCAAGTTCTTTGCTACTTCTCAATCAAGCAGCAGCAGTGTAAACTGTGGCACCTCCTTTCCTGAAAAAGGCTGGCTGCTTATCAGCACAGCAGCTGCCGCATCACAACATGGTCATGCAGTCTTCTGTACACAAAAAGATCGTCACTGTGCCCTGAAAGGAAACCTTGAGGTTCATCTTCAGACTGGACTAAGACAAAGATTTTATTTTTACATCAAACCATTGAGACAAACTTTCCAGAAAAATATATGTAATCACTGGGCAAGTTAAAACTCCAGCTCAGTTTTACAGTTACCTAATGATAAAAGTCTGAATCTCTCATTCTGCTCTACAGAAGGCAGGAGGTTCTTCTCAAAGCACTGCAACAGGAGCTATGTGGAAACAACTCACCTCCTGCTTCTTAATAGTTTACATACTGATCTGCAGCATCCCACTTCAAAAGTAAAATGTTCCCGTAGTAGGACCGGATATTATTCAAATAAACAAGCAAAAGAAATGTTTTCAGGAATCTTTTTTCTGAAGAAGAACTAGTGCCTTGTTTGTCTCCATATTCTTAATTTTTGAAACCAGTTTCTTTACTGAACTTGCCTTGACAAACATATTTCTTTAAAAAGCAAAGACAGCCGGTCACCACATCAAGTACAACCAGCTGAAATACAATGCCTTGGAGAAAGGATAAGGCATTTAAAACCAGCTTTATCAGAGAACGACACAGTTTAAAGTAATAGTCTTCCCCTTAAACACTGTCCCAAATACTTTTTTGTAATCACTACTATTATCTTGTATAACATCTTTTCAAATCCACCATCACCGTCTGCCAGAAAATTCACTGAATGACTCAGACACAGACACTTTCAAATGATAAATACTCAAAACTGCTATTTCCATTTCAGAACTACTTCCATGTAAGTATTTGAAGTGCTGATGGCATAATAATCCAACTATCTCCTGGAGTATCCTTATCAAGATTTTCCTCATGCACAGACAGCAGCTCCACTGACGAAAGCAAGCCTTGTTTCTCTGCACGCTGCCTTGGACAATATGGTTACACAAATATGCAAAATTTTTAGTGCCTAATATCAAGTATCTTTTGTACATGAATGCTTGACACAGCTCCTTGAACATGCAACTGAAGACATAACAGCAGAGATCCAAGCATTAAAAATCACTGGCATTACATGCCCTGCCAATTCCCATTAATTTTCCTTCATGATAAATCAACAGAAACTCTTGCCTAGAGCAAGCACAGGCTTTTCAAACTCCAGCCTTTTTATCCTGTAACCAGGAGTCAGGCTTCAAGCCTGAATCTCACCCACATTGCCAAAACCACCCCTCACTAGTCACCTGAGCAAACCTGTAGTAACACCACCAGTTCAATAGTGCCGATACAACTCTATCGGTGCAATGACTGGGGCAGTGGGGGGGTAAGGGGGAGCCCTTTGTTTGTGTCCATCTCTCTTCAAGACCCAACACAACTTAAACTCCTACACTCATCACATTTTATATTTATGCTTGAGAACGTACATATAATCTGTTGAAGGAATTTTCACCATGAAGGCTTTGGTTGAGAAGTATGCCAAAATACACTGTTGTCCTTCACACCAGATCATTTTTTTCATATCTGATTTATACTCAGAAAGCATCATTTTGAAAACCTGGACTGAGTTGGGATGCAGCTTTTAATGCCTCCATCGCTAATTCCGACTCGGTTTTTCACATTAGTAACTATTCTCCATGGTTTTCACCATGAAGCTGCCAACAAGTTTATCCACGGGCTAATTAAACCATATTTAGTCGCCAGCTCAGACAAGGGAGCCATTCCTGTATTTTTTCAACCGATCTTACACTTCTAACACCACAATGAATTTCCTTCAAGTTGCCTACTAACACACACTCAGTCTTCATACAGATTTGTCACAGGACAGATGAAGTTTACACATAACAAGTTAACCCTGTAACATAAAAGCCACAGCGTAAAATCTTCATAACTGGAACTAGCTAGTACTCCTACAGGAAAAGGAAAAAAAAAAAACCCAAAACATGATCACTTCCCTTCTTGTATAAACAGTATCAGTTCACAGCCGAAGATAACAAGGATAACAGGTTGTGTTCTACGACAGCGCTGCACCTGTAATTCCATGACACAACATCTACATCAGAAACGTATTTTCCTGTTACAGCAGCTACCACCAAATCTGAACTAGTCTCATTAAGGTTCTGTAGAAAGCAAAGACCTCGCTACTGAAATACTAGAAAAAGGCCTTTGAGAGCTGAGGATTTTTGTAACAGTACTGAGAGGACTGTGTAGTACTGCAGGCCCTTCACTGACTTCCAGAACAGACCTGTGAAGACCACAGCCAGGACAGAACCAGGAATTTAGTACTCCCTGACACTGACTACAGCAAGGGAGTAAAAACAAGAGTTTAAATTACACATTAAGACCTCAACTCTTAAAAACCACATTATGCCCAGAAGGGTTAGCCCAGAGGACATGGCCAGTGTTATAAAACCTGGTCCATTATTAAAAAAAGCACAACACAGTTGCAATTCAACTGTCTGAAGAACTCCAATGCTGCATGAAGAACAAAATGTATCTTTAAATAAGGAATAATAAATAAAAGCTTTTCTGCTATGCAACAGGTGCATGCGACAGTTGACATTATACAGAGTGGCAAACCCTGCGTGTCAAAAAAGTTATAATTTAATATTAATAGTCATCTTAAGCAAATGCCAACAGACACATCTACTAAAGCCACCAAATCGACTGACTTGTAAGGTTAAGACAGGCACAAAAAGAAACCAACACTGCTTGAAAAGCTCAGCAAGAACAACAGCTGTCATATCTTCTTTGTCTTCTAGTCGATTACCATATGTTTCAACATCTTTGCTGCTCATCCTAAGCAAACAAGAGACAAATACCTGATTTGCCCGGGGCGGGGGGAAATACTTTTAAAAACGTTTATTTAACTGTCACTCGGAAATATCCAAGTTCTGGTTACACTAGTGTCAAGTATTTACATTATCTATCGCTGACAACTCCAGTGTTTATAGATATATACACATAAACACACACACACAGAGTGCTCTGCAGGCAAGGCAAGGTTCCCATATTGTGCAAGCACAGAAGTTATTATTTTTATCGCCTCTGTAAAAAGATTTTAGGAGTGGCAGCAGATCTCCCTGTCCTGACAAGCAACAAGTGTACAGAAGGCTGCAAACAAGACCCACTTACAGCGCTCTTGACCCACTTAGAGCGCTTTACTGGCCTAAAGCCTCCTCCAGCCGACCATTTCCAAGTGCTCCTTCGTGCCCCTAAGCAAACACCCTGACCACAAGCCCGGCTCGCTTCTGCCCCCGGCCAACCTCCCGCAGGGCCCGCTCCCCGCCGCGCCGACAAAACACGGCCCCGGCCGACGGCAGCGCCCACCGCCAGCCTTCCCCACAGCACCCCGGCCACCCGCCCGCGCCGCGGGCAGCCGCCACCCCGACCCCCGCCCCGCCGCCGGCCCCGGGAAGCGGCGGGAGGGAAGGACGCGTGTCCCCCTGCCACGGGGGGGGGCTCCCTCTCGCCGCCCCGCCGAGCGGACCCCCGGCCCCGCGGGCGGCGGCCGGGCCCCGCAGCCCCTCCAATGGGGGAGCGGGGGGGGGGGGGCTCGGTCACTCACCTGGCAACGGCTGGCGCCCGCCCCGGCGCCCGCGAGGTGCTGCCCGCCGCCCCGCGCCGCCCCCCTCCTGCGGCAACCGCTGCCGCCGCCGCCTCCCCGGCCTTGTCGCCTCCTCCTTGCCCTACAGCGTCATAATCGCACGAGGCCGCCGCCGCCAATGCGGGACACGCCACGGCGCCTGCGCATGGCGCGCCGGAAGGAAACGCGGGCAGGGAACGCGGCTGCTTCTCGGGGAACGTAGTCGGGAAGGCAGCGCCGCCGCCACCGCGCCGCGCAGGCGCACAGGCCGCCCGCCTGCCCGCCCTGGGCTGCCCAGGCTGGGGAAAGGAGGGGTGTGGCCCCGCCGGGCAGTGTGGGGTTGGGGGGCAGCGGGGGCGGCGGGGCCGGCTGCCCCGAGCGGCGGGCTCCGGGGATGGCGGGGGGCGGTTCTCCTGTGGCACCGCTTCCTCTGGGCCCCCAGCGGGCGGCGGGGCGTCACCCTCCCCCACAGAAAGCGGTGTCGCAGGAAACCCCAGGCGGCGCGGCCCTTCCTGCAGGCGTGACGGAAAGGGGCCCAAGAGGGGCCTCCCCTGGGGACAGCTCAGAGCCATCCGGGCTGAGAGAGGCGCTGTGAAACTCACCGGGGGGGGGGGGGGGGGGGGGGAAGGTATGAAGCGTCCCCGGGGGCCACAGCAGCTGTCTCGGGTCCTGCTGGGGGCGGGGGAAGAAGCCCCACTGGAGCGGGGTTTAATGCTCCGGCGTGACCTGCGTGCTCCGGGGCACGGCACGGGGTGGGGAGGCCGCAGCTGGTGACACACCAGAAAGATGATAACCAGACAGCATTACCGGGCTGGAGGCATCTGAGAAACCTGGCTGATGGGACAGGGCCCGAACACCTATGTGTGGTGTAGAGGCACCGAGAGGGAACACCGAAGAGAACGAGAAGTCCATCTGTTAAGTAGTGGGAAGCGTAGGCAGAGCAGCAGGAAAACCCGTGTGACATGGGAGATTTCAGCTTCTGAAATCGTGTCCTTGGGAAAAACGATGGAAGCCCTACGCCTGCATGTTGTGCAGTGAGACGAGTCAAAACACTAAGGAAACACTACCCAGTTAGGGGACAACCTTATCAATTGCCGAGGAGAACTGGATGATCTGGGAGGACTTGTCTGTCTGTAATTTCTGTGGCTCTATGCACTTGAGTGCTTTTCTGAGCCACACTCCAATCAATACATTTGTACCCACAGCCAGAAATTGTAGCTCAAACCAGTGACTGTGAACAAGACAGTTAATGGAAGCAAAAGTATCCCTATAAATTATTATTTCAATCATTTTGATCCCTAATACCCACCAACGTTACATACATACTGCCCATTCCTTAAAAGCCTGTTTATAAAACTATGATTCTCTATTGTCTCCTTTAAAATATGCCCCATCTCACACATTCATTGAAGTCTACTATTTTGAAGGGAGCAAGGTAGTTGCTGAAGATCACAGTTGCACCATTCCATCTATTTACAGTTTCTCTCATCAATCAAAACGTATTTTGACAGCCGTTGGGCAGTAGCACCGAGAGTAGCAGCTGCAGTGCCTGCTTCAGCTCCACCCCGTGCCTATCGAATGAAGTATTTCCTGCCCCATCTTTCAGTATTTCATCTGTAAAATGGCGCTAATGATTTTAAAATATTTTGAGCTCCACTGACGAAAAATATATATAAAAACTGCATGTCATTTTCGTCTGTCATTTCCTGTCACCATAACTTAACATGTACTCAGCCAATTAAGAAGGAAATTGAGATAGGAATACTGTTTCATTAACTATTAAATAAAAGGAATTAGGGTGGTTTATTCTGGTTCAAGAGCCTGGAAATCAAAAAGGAAAGCTGTGCTCTGCCATACAGAGCAAAGCATTCGTTCAGAAAGACACATTTTTAAAAAACTGAGTTACGGACTTTCTGGGCATTTATAGATAATTCCTAGAAATCGTATCATTAATAGAAAATGTTCGTTGCCTTAATTCCATCTCTGAATGGTTTCGTCCTACATACATAGCCCTGTGCTTTGTGAAAGTTGGCAGGTCATTAGTTAGCTCCATTGTTGTTCCCGAGCAAGAGAGAACAAATTTGCCTGTGGTAAATGAAACTGAGACTGGTCAGACTCATCACAGTGAATTGCAGAGGGCTGCCACTCTAAAAACCTGGTCTAGCTGATTTCTCAGCCCAAGAAAGGCTAAGCACTTGTGCAGCTCCCTGGGGCTGTGAACCAGGCAGAGCTACAATTAACTCCAGCACAGTGAGTGTGACAGTCATTAAGTGACTCCAGGTCTACCCCACATTTTTGGGGGTTTTTTCCCCCCTCTGAAAAGAGGATTGTAATGTGCCCTTGCATGGCAATGCCTCGTCCTGTTCATCCCGCGTGATCACCATGCTCTTGCAGTCATGCGAAGGACTGACACAACTATATGGCACTCTAGGAAAAGCCAAAAGACAAATTATGATTCAGAATAAAATTGCCCTAGGGTAAGGAAGAGCCTGGACCTTGTGTTTGGTTGTTGGTTTTTTTTTGAGGACATGCCTTTTGGCTGCAAGCCTTTAAACTGGTTCGGCTCTATGGGCAAACACACTTTGTGGCTCCATTCTGAATTCCCCAGGATGGCTGCCACCATGTGACAGCACCATGGGGCAGCGCTAATGGGGAAAGGGCCTGGGGGAGGTATTATACTATCCCTGCCTCCCAGTAAAGCACTGCCTGCTCATTCTCTTTGTATTTCCATCCTTATCAGAGTCTTCGTGCCCTCTCAAATCACAGAGGGCCTGACCCTCGCTGCACGCTCTGTCACGCTGCCGAAGACTGGTGCTTGCTGCAGCAGCCACGTTCCAAGCAGCCAGAGGTGTTGCTGTTTCCACGGAGCCATCAGACCCAGCTTGCTTTGGGTGGGCAGCGTGGAGAGGTGACTGTGACACTTAGGGCAGTGTCTAGCTTGAGTGTCCGTTTTATGGTTGCTGTATTTTATCCCTGCTCACAGAGAAAACTCTTGACCCTACTGTTAGTTCCCCCTTTCTCTCTTTAAGGAAATGCTGTGAGTAAGTCATGCCTTTTTGAATCTTAATACCCAAAAAACCCCAGATTTCAACTGTCATTTAACAAAGCTAAGAAAGAAGAGGGTATATTAACAGCTTCAGGCTCTGCAGGAGAAGATTGACAATGGGCGGAATGATGAGCATGCTGTGATCATTGTATTATTCTGGGGTTTTTTTATTGTTGTTATTTGAGGATTTACAACGGCTGATCATGATTCTTTTTGTCCTTTCTGGTATGTGTCCTGTTGGCTACGGAAATCTGTTTTGCTTATCTTTGAGGCGGGTTATATTTAGGCTTCAGAGCTGGTATGCTCACGCCATGGCCCAGTCCCAAAGCCACCAGTTATCTACACTGGAGCTGGAGCTGGGACAGGCCACCCACTTGACGGTCTCTGCATCCATCCACCTTTGCACATGAGGTATTGGTGCCTGCACTGCCCTGGCAGGGAGTCAGGACATGGCCAGCACACACATCTGGACCAGGGAGATGGGATGCATCTCTGGGTCACATGGATTAGCTATAGCCAGAGTCTACCTCTGAGGAAAAGGGGATCCAATATTACGTTCATATCTGCTCACCGGCTGTCGTATGACAGTTCCTTCAGAGCCTGACATTCAGTGAACTTGATTTCATAGAGTATCTTCTAGCAACTGTTTAACCTGAAATGTAGTTAAACAAAAGCTAAATGAAAGTGAATGACCATGGAAGCAGTAGGTTCTGGAAAACCTTGTGACAGACATTTGAGAAATGCCCTTTAGTCGCTGGAAGGTATTTCCCAAGATCTTCTTGGGATTTTCTGTATCTGCGTCAGCTGATGAAAATACTGTCTATATTTCTGTAGCCACCGGTGATTAGGAATTGCTCCCACAGCATAATTTAAACCTACTAGGCTTTCTCTCTGGCTACGGTCAAGTGAGCAGAGTGAGACCCTTGCATGTTTGCTTTTTATATGACTGAAAAAGATCTGCTTCATTTGTGCTTTGTCAGGGCTACAAAACTTGGGTCCATCTAGAAAGTATATGTTACACTCACATCGCGTGTCTGAGTTCAGCTTTGCCATTTTTGGAATCGCAAAAGGCAGCAGTCTCTCTGTTAGATTGAGCTCTGGGTAGGCACAGACCTTTTGGGGACAAAGAATGGGAGCCTCCAAACGATGCAAATGGCCTAGAGTCCAGCAGTATTAAAAGGTTCATTTAAATTTTCTCACAACCCTGCCACTATCTCTTTACCACAATTAATATAAAATGAAAGTTTCTGTTTGTTCTGGGGTCAGCTACTGCTTAGCTTACCTTGCAGCAGAACATACTAAGGCCTCATTCATTCACGTTATAACTTATGTATTACTAGCCAGTTGGAAAATGATGACAGATTTGCATCCTGTTCTGCTCCGTTTAGGAGCTGACGTTCACTGACTTGCAATAACCGTGTATTTGCATAGTGCCTTTAACTCCAAAATATTTTAGTTTTACATGACTTACGGGTGGTCATTTCTATCAGCCTTGAAGTGCAGTGACTTCAGGGTTGGAATGTGGCAGCTGGTTACCAGCACACACTATATAAAAGTGTATTGTGTGAATATCTTATCCATATGAACTGCAAACAGAATTTGAGCAGGCAGGTATTTGATTCAGAAACCAGGCTAACTTCCCTAAGCCTTACTCTTGCTACAAGACATTCAATACCCATAAATAAACAAGCCCCAAGTTCACCTCTTTTGTAGAATGGTCTTCAGTGTTGTGCCAGAGTAGGGCTTTGCTGCAACAGACTCTCCGAGGCTCCTGCTGAGCCCCCCTGCAACCACCTCTGAGCATCTGACCTTCCGAGGTGCCGCTGAGCCTCTTTGTCCCGAATTGAGCGTGTCCTCGCACAATGGGGATACAGCTGTCTGCCTGCCAGAGTTAATGAGCGTAGAGGGTCGGCCTTCAATTACGTTTTTTTTTTCAGCCATATTTCTCAAAGACCTTTACAGAACAAGGAGGTATTCTGCTCCTCCTTTTATACAGGAGGAGGCTGGAGGCTAAAATGCAAAGATCAAGTAACTTGTTGAAGATTACAAAGCAGATAATCGGCAGAGCTCAGAATCAAGCTTAGCTCCCCACCCCCACATCCCTCTACCACTTTGTGCATCGTACAAGGCGCAATTTAAAATCCACCACTTTTTAATTTTCATGGTAAAGAAGCAGTTCTGCTACAGCTTTCTGTTTGACTTTCTTTGGCTTTGCATCAAACCAAACCGGCTGTGCTCTTATTTTATACTTACTACCACCCTAAGGAGGTGCTTTTATGTGTGGGCGCCATAGAAATTAAGTTTTAAGCTAGAGTTTAGCAGGATCAAATTTTTGGACACAAAACTCCCAGAAAGTCAAGAAGACTGAAACCTAGGTCTTGTAAAAAAAAAAAAAAAGGCGGGGGGAGAGTGGGGGCAGGCAAGGAAGGAAAGAAATCCAATGGTCACTTCTCTCCTATCGCTGTACGGTCCCAGTCCAACAGGAACTGCTGGCTCCAGCCAGGCTGCCAAAGGTCCACAGTGCTGGGACAAAAGGCCAAAAATCATCTTTTTTCCATCCAGGCAACATTCTAGGTGGAAAAAGAAGGACATACCCAGGGACACCCAGATGAATAGTAGCCCTAACAACGCCAACTTTTCTGCTCCCAAAGTTGTTTACACCCACAAAATTATTGGTGGTGCCAAACTGGAAGGAGAGTTGCAACTCTCTTAAATGTGTGGTCTTTTTTTGAAAGGCCAAATGAAATAATTTTGAATTATTAGACACATTAACAATGCCTGAGGGTGTCATATACAAGTAGCCGACACTTTTAAGTACTGATACAGTAAGGATGGACAAGAACATAAGGTGATGGTGGTGGGAGGAAAGGTCTTTTTTAGATGTATCCAAGGTAGAGTACGTTTTATTGCTGGGCTAGAAACATATAGTATCCCAGGAGTGAATAGCTCACACATTTGATCTGATCTTGGGCTCAGTCCAGCTCCCACTGAAGTTTAATGGGACTTGGATCAGGCCATTGCACTCACATTTTTTCCATGCATGGAAAACTATTTCCGTTACTTTGAATTACAATACCACTGGCTTTGGATTTTATATAATAAAATAAATCTAGGCCACTGTTTATATTCCAAGAAACTGCATTCTGGGATGCCAGCAAATATATTGCCTGTTGGATTAAAAAAAATAAAATAAAACCTGGACACATTGGTTTAAAAAAACAAGAGCTCCTAATTATTAAACATAATTTTTCTTCCTTGTGCTTTTCTGGAGTCCTCAAATATTTGAAGTATGAAAGGTACATATAAATTCTTCTCTGGTGGTTGAAATGGTGGAATCTGTAAAACTGCAATGCTTTATAAGAAACAGAGGTTTAATATAAAAATAATAATCTTCATGACTGGCTCTTTGCTTATTGGCATATTTTGCACATTTTAAAATTTACAGGGAAAAAAACTGCCCTTGGAATGTCAGTAACAAAGGAGATGTATATTAGCAAACCCTTATATTTTGGCGACTGGCTTCTCTTGATTGTTCTGACTGCAAATGAACTCTGCAGATGCTGAGAGACACAGGAAACGTCTTGTGCTAGAAACAGCATTTGTTCCCTGCTTTATGAATTGGATTCTACTAAAATCCCAACGTGGTAAGACTGATGAGCAGACTTTGGTAATGCCTTCTGCCCTAGTACAATTTTATTATACTCTTTTATTACCAAGGAAAAACATAGAAAAAACTTCCATCGGTGAATATACACCCACATTCTGGGAGCAAACGTATCTGTGGTTAGCTTATGCCAGGGAAGAGCACAGCCCGTGGACTCTGAAATACAGAGCAGCAAAATAAGACACCCCACCAAAAGAATAAAACAAAACCACACATATACACAAGCAACAGAGGGAAAGAAATGTCATTGAGGGGTGTTTAATGTTAAAGAGAAACTATACATCTGGGATGGTGGTGAGGAGGATTTAATAGAGCTGAACAAGGTGACCACCTGCATCCACTTCAAAGAGGAAAACCAGCAGCAGTATGAGTGCTTATGCAGTCATGTGCATGTGTGTGCATGCAATTCTTCTTTCTAATGACAAAATATGAAATATATTGCCTTTGCACCAGCAGCTTCTTCTGGTTGACAATTGACAAATTCAGTTTTAGCATGGGTTTAAGAGGAAAAAAAAAAAAAAAAAAAAAAAGTCTCCCTCATGCCCATAGCCCTGCAGCCTGCACTGGACAGATTTCTCCTTTGCCCAGGCGGTACAGAAAAGCTAAGTGCCGGCTTCACGGGGACTCCCAGGCTGTGCACTGGTCAGCCACAGGTCACACCTTCCTCCCTCACAACAGCAGGTTGTAAACCTTCCTGCACCACATTGTGGTCTATGCAGCGTCCAGGAATGGTTTACAGGACTCTGGATTTTAAGCCATATTCTTGCAGAGGAGCCCTGGCTAACTTCCCCTCTAACATGACACAGCCCTTTAGAGGGATCAAGAATTGGTTCCACATTCCCCAGTGGGTTTAGTGGGGTGGCAGAGTTTGAAAATCAGGTAACTAGGACTCACCCACCCCTGATTGTAATTTCAGATGTGCAATAACTATGCAAAACGCTGAGATTTACCGATGAGGGAGCAGAAAGAATCCACTCTTCCCCTTCTTGCTGGCTCCGTTTCTGTAATGAAATAGTGTGTGCTTGTGTGCAGCGGGGAGTTCACTTCATCAGCACCTCCTCAGCCTCTTCACCCTGACTGAAACATCCAAGGGGAGATGCACCCAAAGACAAACTCCCCAGCAGAACTGAAGGAATGGCAAACCAGCTGGCCTAATGGGGGAAATTTCAAACCCAAAATGTCTCTTAAATAAGCTTCTTTAATTATTATCATCATCTGTTTATTTATACAAATATAAAATATATTTATATAGATTTATATAATATAGATTTGTTGCTTTGGTGGCTTTCATTTACAGACGTACTGGTCGACGATCTCTGTGCACTTTTTACACTTGACATAACAGCACCAATGGAACTTGCAGTGGCAACGCTCCACCTGGACGCTCTTGAACTGGTCATAACCCCGTCCGCAGCACATTAGCTCACACCCATCCATGCCCTCTGAGGTCTTGTTGCACAGTCGGCCCTGGGTGCCCAGAGAGCCAGTGGTCTCATTGCGCAGGCAATAGTCCGGGCTGGGGTCGACATAGACCAGGTCCTCTTGCGTCGGCATGTTGAAACGGTTGTTCACCAGCTCCAGCTTGCCCTTGCGGCTGATCCTCATGGCAGCGGCGCTGTCGTACTTCTCCTTCAGCAGGTCGCCCACCTTGCGGAAGTCGGCCAGCTGCAGCCAGCAGGTCTTGAGGCTGCAGGAGCCCGACACGCCGTGGCATTTGCAGGCCACATCCGCCAGCTTGTACACAGCCTGCGGGAAAAGAAATGCAATCAGGCAACGCTGCGTTTATTCCTGCTGCACTGGCAGCTGGCTTAATTACAGTGAATTCATCACGCTTTCATAACCGCTTTGATTATCCCCCAATTTCTCTTGTTTCGCCCTTCAGAAGAGACAAAAGTCTCCTCTTCCTCCGGTTGTGACTGCTGCATTCCTGTTCCATAAATATGTTTATTTCTGGTCACATTGCCTCTGCCATTGTCTTCCCCACCCTACCTGCTTTTGCCCTGGCAGATTTCTGACTTGAGAGCAGCAAAGGAAAAGAGAAAGAGTCCTCGCCGCGTGGACACTGGAAATTCCCCCAGTCTCACGGTCCACCGGGGTAATGCATGTTTTTCCCTTCAGAGCTGCGACAAGGGAACACCTGGGAACCTGCCCGTTTCCTACTCCCTGCACCAGGAACCGACGCTATCATTGTAGGGATGCATCCATCTGCATCCTTTTGAAATAAATCCCGGGACCCGCACCCTTTCCCTCCGCCCTCTGCTGAGAGGAGCTCGTTCCGGGGCAGAGTCACTGCTTCCAGAGAGGGTGCCAGGGGTGACGAGAAAGATGAACACCTCTGCCTTAGGGCAGGGCACCTCACCCCTGCTCGAGGTGTCTCCAGGCGCCCTCCTTGAGGAGCCGGGCCGAGACACAAGCCCTGACCGCAAACCTGCGCCATCTTGTGTCCAGCCCTTTCCCTGCGCTAACAGGGCTGCCGCCACGCAGAAGGGCCTACGTTTTAAACGGCAAACGCCCGCTTTCCCTGCTGTCTTTTCCGAGATACTTTCAGCTACGTTTTCAGGAGTCTGCGGGGACTGTAGATGCATCGTACCCCTGAAAATCCGGCGTCAAGATTAACAAATAGTCGTGAAAATCCAGGCCAGTGAGTGTTAAACCCTGAGCGGAGCAAGTACACAACAGTGTGAAGGATGACAGCGGTTACTCTCCCCCTCCCTGCACTAGCTGGGAAATATTGAAAGATATTCTAGAATAACAATGCTCAAAATAAACTGAAAAAGCAGGTTAGCTTTGTTCTTTTCATTAACTTCAGAGACAGGTAGGAAACTGCATGCTACACGAGATCCTGTCAACGCAGGCTCTGACAAGAGATTGCAAAGCGAAGAGTTGGCATCCCCCCACAATCAGAGCTGCTCCGTGTTACAGCAGCTTACTCCCCCAGCCCTTGCCTTGCTCCTCATGCTCTCACCACCAGGCTCACGTGTGCTCTCCCATGACTATCCTGCGTCCTGCACGTTGGCGGGGCAGTGCCCCTGCCAGACCCTGCGTGCCAAACAGAGCTGTTTGGCATCAGCTGCAAAATTACCGCTAGCTGTATCTGGTGTGGGAGATCAAGGAACAGGAGAAAAAATTAGTATGTTCTGAAGGAGATGGCAATGTGTCTTCTAGCCAGCTTTTCTGCTGAAGAAAGCAGCCAGACACTGAGGTTTCTTTTCTGCCTCACTCATCGACACAGAAGAAAGCTCCCCAGCTTTCTGCATGTACTTGCTGAGGAGTAGGTGAACAAGGCAATTGAACATACTGCAAGCAAAACTTTCTGCCTACGACTATGTCCTGGACCAGCAGTGAGAGGTCAGAGTTCTACAACAACTGGTTGCTCCTGGTCTAACTAACGTCTAGTGCTTTTGACAGCTAGTGAAGATTCAATTTGGCGTAATGACTAAATCACATGGAGGCCAGTCCAGCTCCCAAGAAAGTCAATGGAGTGAGTCCTTAAAACAGAGAAGCTTTAGTTCTGCTCCTCGGAGCTCAATTTACTGAGGCAATCCCTCACGGCGCAACATAACAGCTACAGGCTGGGAGTTAAGCACTTGTCTTGGATCAAACTACAACTGCGGAGGACCAACCACACCGTTACTTAAGGATTCCTGCTGTACTATAACCAGACAGAGCTACAGCTGAATTTCCCGAGCCCCAGACACTTACTATATCCTCGCTGCATCGCCAGCCTGCTTGTTATAAGCTTGTGTTAGCACTTTTTGGTTATGGTTCTGTCAAATCCCAGGCCACTTGTGCCTCCCTTGCCCTTGCATGTGTTTTTATAAAGTATTATGATTCTTCCTAATCCCGGGCTTTGTTCCTTTAGAAAAACACTGCAACTCGATCCCTCTCAGTTAATGTCAAGGGACTGAGTTCACTCTGACTTGGCTTTAAGCAACTGATGCTCAAAACATCTGGCCCATGTGGGTAGTAGCTGTGCTGGGGAATGCGAACGCTACCAGTTATCACAGGTAAAGCACGGCGCCACTCAGCCCCCCGCAGCTCCCACTATCAATGTCCCATGGAGGTAACCAAAGCTTCAGCTGCTAAATGGCTCTCCCACTCTCCCTCTTTGCTGCCCGGATGGGGAGAAAGCAGAGGAAATTGGAGAATTCCTCTCTAGCCAGGCTCGGGTCAAGGTAAAGAATAACAGACCCCACATGGAGTTCTAAGGGCAGGGTCTGATCGATGGCTATGCCACTTAAACAGGTTGAAAACACCTCTAATGGAAAGGCTTAAAGCCCCTTCCCATAAGCCCAAGTTCTCTTCCAATTCTTTCCTTGCAAGAATGGCAATGGGAAGAGAATTAATGGGGAATTCTTATGTGGTCAATTAGCCAGACTCCCTTCCAGGCTCTTCTGGCAGTGGCTCGAGTGACTGATGACTGAGGCCTGCCATATGCCGACTGGGTAAACAGCATGGAAGGACAGACCGCCACAGTCTGCCAGACAGGGCGACAGATAAGGAAGGGGGGGAAATGAGAGAGAGTAATGGAGACCAATTGGAAGAAAAAGACAGATGGAAAGAAAGGACATATTGAGATAACAGCCAAAGACAAACAAACAAGGGCAATAAAGCAAGAAGCCACCACCACAAGGGCTCCGATGTGGAGTGAAGGGGTGATGGGGTCAGGACTGCCTGAAAGATAAAAGACCTCTGGTCCCCTCCCATCCCTCCCAGTTCCTTCTAAGAACCACAGAGAGCAGGGGCACTCTTCTCTCCTGCCATCAGAGCTCCACAGGGTTCAAGAAGAACTTTCTCACCCACAGGAAACTGAGTGAGGGGACATGCCAAAAATCTACCTAGAAATCAGAAGACATCAGCTGAAACACCGGCTGGGAACGCAGGGCAAGGCCGTATATGGGATGGCACCTGGCGGTCACTTAGCAATGCTCACTGCCGTGTCTCCAGTACTCCTTTCTTTCAGCACCAACTTTCAGGAGTATGGAGTTACACGCGCACCTTCCTACTTCCAAACCCAGAATCTCAGAAGTGAAAACTTAACATTTAGGAATGCAGGACTAGATGGGACCTCCTCAGTTATTAAGTATGATCTCTTGCTATTGTAGGCACCGCTTCAAATAGTATTTTCCTTAAATGTATAGAGTGCCCTTTAAAAAGCAATTAGGTTTTCAGCCACCATTATTCTGATCACTATTCCAATGATAAAGTATCTTTTTCTAATTTCCAGCCTAAACGTATTCACTTTATGCCCATTTGCTATTGTGCCAAATTGGCGTTTTGCTTTAAAAGTACTTTTCCTCCCCTATTATTTCTCCCACTAACACAGACATCAGTCATATCCTCTCTCAACTTTCACTTTGCTAGGCTAAACATGGCAAGCTATTCTAGCCCCCTTTCTTAAGAAAAGATTCCTATCCCTTGGGTCAACCATAACAAGCCTTTTCTAGTCTGAGGTCATTTTGCCTGGGAATATGAGAACATACAATATTTTGGGGCCTCACGAGGGCTTAATACAATGGCATTAGTATTCCCTCATGTTTTATGAAAAGACTTTCCCTAGTACATTATAGGATATTTACCACCTTCTGAGCCACATTACATCTGCAGTCATTTGCAGCTGACTGCTGCGCCCAGTTCTTTTCTACTCATTTCCTAATGACTAAAATGTTTTTCATACAAGACCTCAGATGATGGTCTTAATGTAGTTTTATTGGATGTCATTAGCTGCTGTACAAAATGCAGATTCTCCTCTGTATTCATAATACCTGCCACCTTTGCCTCAGCAGCAAATTTCATCAGCTCATTCCTAATTCTTGTGTTCAGGCCGAGAAACAAAAATACTAAGTGTTGGTCTTGAGGCAAGTCCGTGAAGAACTCTGCTAATTAAGCTCTGTCAAGATCAAGATACATCTTTTCACACAACTTACTGACATCTTTCCTTGAACCAGTTTCTTGCCCACCTCGTAGCTGCTGCATTTTTCCTTATCTTTCCCAATTTAACCAAGTGTTTCCCATGTAGGAAATAGATTAAATGTCTCACAGAAGTTCAGATAAATGAGACCTAACAGATTTTGCTTTTTAGGGAACCAGTGATGCTCTAAATGATTGTGTGATCTATCTTTGAGAAATTCTTCTCAAATTATTTCCCATTTCTCCTCTTCCTCTGAGATATCCTTTCCCCCAGGTCCTCCTGTAAACGCTGCCAAGGTCACACTGCCTGTGCTGCCGGATGCCAGCTCTTTCAGAGTGCCAGGAAAGAAAGTGGCTACTCCCTGGGACTTGGGAGCTTCACGCTACCTGGGTTTTGCTCTTCAACACCTTGGTTGCGATAATTTCCATTTCCAGCCTTTCTCCTTTGCTCCCATGCTAATATATTTCTGAGAGACAAGAGGAAAGGCTGCCCTGCACTGGCCAAATAACCACCCTGACCAGATAACCCTGGAACCTGTAGCAGTGCCATCCCAGAGCCACCCCAGGTCTCATCTCTACCCAGATCCTTTCATATTCACCTCCTTTCCCAGTCCCAGCATCTCCGTTCCTCACTACCCCCAAATCCTCATCCACTCAATCCACCCAAAGCCCCACTCTCAGTTGCTCCACAGCCCTCCGTTCTTCCAGCCCTTTGCTGCCAGTTGACTCCCATCTGAATCATTTGACCCGACCCCAAGCATCCCTCCATCAGCGGCCCCCTGCACCATCCCCCCCCATCTCAGGTCTGCTAGCCCCAAAACTCAGTACTTGCTGCTCAGCTCCTCTTCCTCTACCAGTCTGAACACGCCAGCTGCCTCCTCTCCCTTCCTCACTCCCACAGGGTGCCCGCACCATCAGCCACTGCCTACTGTGACAGACCTTGCCTGCCCCTAGGGCACCCTGCCTGGCTTCCCCCAAAAAGCACACTCCCAGGGTGCTTTTAAAAATCTACACTACAAGCACTTATTCCCCTAGGCAGAAGTGCTGAGGACAGAAAAAGACACCTCGGTTGTGCGGCGGACATACGGTACCCCTCCCGGTGAGCAATGCCCCCCATTCCAACTTGAAGCCCCACACAAAGTAAAGTACTCACTCACTTTGGGAACCAAAACTATTCTGTCTTTAGACTCAGCCCCATCCTCACTGACTAGCAGTCTCCTTTCTTCTAATCTCCTCCAACGTGCAAAGTTTAAAAAAATTTTGCTGTTTATTTTACTACCCTTTGCAAGGTCTGACTCAGCATGATTTTTTGTTCTCAATTCATCTTTACACTCCTTGACCTCTAAGACAGAGCTTTTCATTATTTATTTGCTATCAGTTCTTTTTTTTCCTCATTCTTAGTAGGCTCTTGGTCTATTCCTAACAGCATCTCTGTGATACTTAGTCATTCAGTAAGGTCTGGATATTCTTCCTACAAGCTTTTTCCTCTTGCTTGCCATGCAGAATTGTAATGGCTTTAGCATCTTTGACTTGAAAAAGTTCCAGACCTCCTCCACATCGAGTTGCTCGGCTGAGTTTACTAACAGGCTCCCTTACTTTATCCAAGTTTGTTCTTTGAAATCTACAAGCTTAATTACACACTGGTTTATACTCCCATTTAATTTAATCTAAAATGACTTGTGTTCATTTAATCTAAGTTATTTTCTATGGCCATCTGTTCCACAGAGTCTACAAAAACCAAGCTTGAAATAACATTGTCTTTTGCTGGCCCCTTTGGAAAGCTTTCGTCCAGGTCCTGTGTTAACTGGAGACACAGAAATCGCCTTGAGAGCTTGTCTATGGAGTCCGAAGAAGCACGGGCACTGTGGCATTCCAAGCACAATTCAAACAACTTTCTGCACTGTAGTAAAAGCAAGACGTAACTGTTTTTAGCTCTGTCCTTAAAGCAGGACAAAGCTTTCCTTCCATCTAAAACCATATCATCATCTGAAATCACAGCTCAGTGAGATTCTTGCCCATATAACACGAACAACAAGACAGGGTAGTTTTAGCCATGCTGTAGAGCAAGTATCTTCTCACCTCATCTTCTAATACAGATTTTATTACAGTTCAACTGGTACCTCAAACTATTGACCGTTTTTTGTCTCTGGATCCCTCAAGGCAATAGGACTGGCTGTTTAAAAGTCTCAGAACATATTCACTTCTTATTTTAGGCAGGGTATTTATTTGTAGTAATCTAAGTTCATGACTCCAGACATAAAAGATTTTCAAAGGAAGTAATGCAGAGAAGAATGTCACTTTCAAGCTACTACTCCCTGGAGGAATGCCCCCCCCCGCCCATTTCTAAGCAAATGCACACCCTCTGCCCTTCCAAGCCAAAAAACCACAGCCCCAACCCAAAACCCACTGAATTCTACAGCTTTCAAGTCCACAGTTTTCCACCTACTGCAAATTTACCCCAATTTGATTTTCCAAAAGAACCATGGAGTATTTTCAATGCTTCAGCCTGTCACGTTGATTTCAATCAAAAAAATAGAGCAAATCTTCTTTGGTGGCAAAATGAAGCCAAAATGACATGTAGAAAAGACAAACATACATGGGAAACATCATGCAGTAACAGTTAGAAGGAAGGGCAGAAAATTGATAAGGAAACTAAGGATACTAGTTAAGAATGTGCAAAAGAGCAAGGCTAAGTACACTTAATATGATTTTTTTATATTCCTTAGAATGAAATTAACCTTAGAAAAGCTCCCTACTAGGGAAGAATGATACAAATTTTAAACACCCTGTGGAAAAGGCACAAATGTTCAAGTAAGTATTCCTGTTCTACATTTGGAAAGAGGCAGGATTACATAGTTATACTGCATAGGAATGATACTACAACTACACCTTCCAGGCTATTAACCACAGACAGAGAAATTATGTAAAAAGCAAATGTGCATACACTGAATGCATACAAAGCCAGCAACTTTGCCTACATTTATGCATCAGCGAAACCAATACCAGAACTCAGCATGTCATTTTGGTATCCAGTTTCTTAAAGGATATGGAAAAACTGGCAAGGGTACACTAAAGTGACATGAAAATGACTTGATGTCTAATGAGAACCTCTGAAAGTAAGAGAGTCTTCACTGCTCAATCTAGTTTGTCAAGGAAGAGTGCTGAATAAATTACAGAAGATAAATAATTCTATGCAGAGGAAATTTTGATTACTAAGAGGCTTTTGGATCTAGCTGTAAAAGTCAGAAAAATAACTGATTGGAAGCTGACGCCAGATAAATTCAAATGATAATGAGGTACATTATTGAAACAGGATGATTAATGATGGTAGCATACTACAAAGGGAAGTGATGAATTCTCCATCCCTAGAGGTCTCCAGATCAAAACTGTGTATCTTCTCAGAAAATGAATGTCACCTAGATGCAAATTACTTATTTTGCCCAATACCAAGGTAATTGAGCGAGGTGTAAGTTTCAGAGATGGCCAGGCAGCCTGATTCAGCTTTTGCTTCTGACCTTACACTCCCAAAAATCTGAGTGATGGCAGTAGAAGAGAACTCACATGCCAACAGATTCTTCTTTTCTCCACCAGCCTGTCACACTGGCAGCTCTGGGAAGCCAGTTTCTGAGATGTAAACTTTGAAAGTGGGCCGTGACAGCACCTAGTTTATTTGGAAAGGGCTTACATGTCTGCACACGTGTGCCATACAGTATCTCAACAGACCCAAAAACTCACTGACTTTAGCTGGCAATGGAAGCCTGCCATTAAAACTGGAATATAATATCATCAATATTGCCTGTAACATTCACAAAAACGCAGAAAACGTGACCATACATGGTTACTGGGGTATCACTGGGCTATCCGTCATCAAATCTCCAAGCAATTTGGTATCTAGCTATCTCAAGCCTTCTAAATCTGCCTCCGAGAAAGACGAAAGCGTCAGCATTTGTCTTACCCTGCGACCAGCCTCGTTGTTCTGCAAGTTCATCAACATGCGAGCCTGCTCCTCTGAACCTCTCACGTAGTTCTTCTCCCGCTCCTTGGCATCCACAAACTCCTTGGCAAAACGATATCCGTACTCCACGTTATCCCCGCAGCCACCCCACAGCCAGTCTCGGGGCAAGTCCTTGGGCCGGGCTGTCCGGCTGCAGCCACAGCTGGAGAGCTCTCCTTCACGGCAGGCCCGGCTGATGGCGTTCACCACCCCAGCAGCACTGACGGCGTAGGTGAAAGCCGTTTCTCGGCTCCCTGTGAGAGAGTCGTGAGAGGCAAATTAACGAGAGACAGATCTCATGTAACACAACGTGCAGCAAGTAGCAAGCAAACGGGCTCTGGACAGTAGGACATGGTGTGCTCTGAGAAGGTGCACAGAATTAACTGGAACAAAGGAATGGGGTGGTCAAGCACAAGGGCACCCTATTCTGGTAGAGGGGGAACTGTCCTAACACACGCTTGCAATCCCGTTTTTGTGTTCATTTCACAATAACAGCTCCAGCCAATTGACTGCCCAGAGCTGGCAGTTTCTGTGCAACCAGGATCAAACCCACATCCGATTCTCTGACACACACCAGGGAAGGGTCTGAGATTCCTGCTGTTGCCTGGAAGAGTATTCTTGGGAAAAGTATGTTCATCATGAATTTGTAGGTGCTGGTCGTCAAGGGTTACTATTTTTATTACACCTATGTTTGCCCATTTAAGCGCCCTGGAAACTCCAGGCCTTGCCCAAAAGAAATAGCAACACCATAGGCAGGGACCGCTCGGCCTCTTTCCCCTTCAGTATCCTCTCATTTCAACCTGGAGGAAACTCTTAAGCAGCAAGAGGGTTATTCACTTGCTGAAAATACAGCTGCTGTCTTAGCCACTGAATTTGCCAATAAACATTGAGAACATCTAACAAGTTTGTGCAAAAGGAAAGTTTTGGTTAAGCCTGATACCACTCTGGAATGATTTTCATTTAATAGGGACAAGCACTCTTTATGGGCTTCTCAGTTCGTCGACCTTATCTTGGTTTACATAAGATCAGCTGAGAATTGTTTTGTGTCAAACTGGAGGAAACCCATTTTTACACTAAAGCATCAAGGCAGAGGCTCTCCTAACGCCTTCAGAACCGCAGCACTGGAACAAGTAAAACTTTCCCATGTAGACAATAATAAATGAAAAGACTTTCCATTAGCAGGTTTACTAGAGACTGCCCTGCTTGGAGTGTATGCTCTATAACAGCTTAGAGCCTGAGCCAAGCAGCTGGAGCAGGTCTCCAGCTATGTATTCCTGGCAGTGATTCAGCCCCAATTTGACCGGGGCACCAACACAGCCAGAACACTGCATGAGGCCAAGTGTGCTGCACCAGCGAGTGCTGTGGGTCTGAGGAGGGGGAGCAGAGGGGGACGAGGAGGCAATCCACACCTGCACTCTCACCACACGCGTAACAAATGGCTAACCCAACACCTTCAGAGTCATTGTGTGCGCCACCAAACTTTCAGGTGATAAAGAGAACAACTGCCAAAGCTCCACTGGAATAAGCAATCTGGTTCTGAAGAGCTGCTAACACCAAACCCCAGCAAGACGCTCTCAAGCAGATTTGAGTGACTCCAGAGGGCAGATCCTCCAAGAACAGTTTGTCATCAGCCCACGAGGCACTCAGTGCCAGCTCCCTCAGCAGGACTGAGCTGATGCTTTTGGTAGGCTCTTGTTCCAATTTGCATGTGCTGACAATCTGTAATTAATAGCAGCTTATCACCAGCTTAGTGGTAATGACCCAAGACAAAGGCAAGGCTGTGAATGGCATCCACCTTGCAGAACAACTTGTAATTTTTTTTTTTTTTCTTCTCCCCCCTAAATGAGAGTTGTACACTAAGGGCTTCTGCTCTGGAGTACAGCACAAGGCTGGCAACATGCTAATATAGAAGGGAGGGCCTTACCAGCAGGTCATAAGGACAAGGACTATGCCCCCCACACCTCCCTGGTCCCAGAGATAAAGAGGAGTGACTCTTAGTTAAGGTAATTCAGCTGAGACTGGACCATAAGGGAGTTATGGTCATTTTTCAGCAACCAAAATCAAGCTTTTACTCATCTAGTTTGTTTGGCACGTTACAGGTATTTTAAGGTAACCGTTCAATGCGCAGTTGTGCCCCTACCAGTCTGTGCCTGCATGGTGAGAGCCCTGTGGACACACCAATTGTCCTGTTAAGTAGAGCACTCCCTGCATCTACAGAGATCAAAATACGCACAAGGAAAGGACCTCCCGATGTTACCGCTTGTACAACAGAGCCTGCATGACTCCGGGTGCTTAGCATCCTTACAGCTTGATTGAGATCCCTGAAAGCACAGGCCACAGGAGTTACACTTTCACTGGCCATGTTTTAACCACCTCCAGGTTTCGGATGTAGCATCACGACAACTCAATGGGCAGCCCCTGGACCTGCATGAATTGTTTGGGCTGCTGAGGATGGTGGTGGGAGAGGCTGAAGCAAGACCCAGAGGGGTGTTCCCCCCCCCCCACGCCACCCTTGCTGCCCACCAAGCAGAACCAAACACGGTACTCGCTAGATGTAGGTTTGGGTGAGCGCAGCTTGGTTTGGGAGGCGGGATGGGACGTGTGCGTGAAACCCTGTGCTGCTACTCCAAAGCAGATTTGTAGCTGGCAATTGTGGGCTTACACGTCCTCGTTTGCTCTGCTCTCCTGCCACACCTTCCAGCCTCGTAAAAGTATTTGTGTTTTCGCCCATCATCTCAAAGCTCACTCCAGTTCCACACCTCTCTCTGTGCTGTCATCTCGAAGGACAGGGCTGTTATTCCCCAAATCTGTGCAAACGTGCACAGAGGTCACCGAGACGCTCAGGCAGTAACTCTCCCCCCTCCGCCCTCTCCCACGCCTCTGCCGAGCTCTCCGGAGCGCTGGGCCGGGGGCGATGCCGGGGCCGCCGTCCCCGGGAGGCTCTGCCCGCCGGCGTGGAGCTCCGCGGAGCTCTGCTGCCCTCCTGTGCCTGCCGGCCAGCCGCCACCGGCAGCCCGCCGGGGAGCCCGGGGCTGCGGCAGCTCTCGGGGGGCACCGGCGACGGTGCCAGGGTGAGCTGTGCCCAGGCAAGGGGTCGGTCCCCAAGGCTTGCTTCTCTGGAGCTGCACGGGAAGGCGAGGGGAGAAGGACATGTCAGTGAGGAAACTGACACAAAGATGGTACAGATGTGTCGCTCTAACTTACTTTTTGATGAAAAAGTTTTCGTTTCAACGGATTTCTTTTAAAGAGCATTTCTCTAAAGTTTGCCAATCTCGAAGAAAAACAAAGAAAAATATTTCTCTTTGTTCTCTTCTTTTATGACTCCTTTTTTCTTTTTCCCTTTTTGCATTTGAAAGGCAAAAGAGATAAGATCTTTGGCTCCAGAAATGACTCAACTAACCTGGAAACCCCAGCTTTGCATTTAGGTTTGCACTGAAGGAGATATATTCTCTCCTCCCCTGAGGAAATTCCAACACGACCTTCTTGGGTGCTCTGTCCTCTCCCTCATAAGCACAGAAGTAAGGAATGTGTCTGTATATAATGTATAGTATATATATATATACACACACACATGCAGTCTAAAATCTGTATTGAACAAGAAGCAGCTTCAGAAGGATAATTTTTGTACATTGCCAGACATCATTATTGAATAAACCACATTTGAGAGGTAAGAGCAGCTCTTACACCACCACAAACAGCAGGAAAAAACAATGCTAAAAAGCAGCCTACTTCAGTGCTACGGATGCCTCCACAAAAGCTTTGTATCATTGGACTGCCTCACCTCTATGAAATGCACAAAATGAAGGTGTAATGATTAAACACAGACCAACCGGGTCTCCCGTTTCCGAGCTGAGCCAAGTTCTGCGAGGGGGAAAGGAAACTAATCTTCCAGGTTTCTGAGTGAACGCTCTCTCGAGGATCTCACAGGCTTTGGACTTGGCCAGGGCAGGTTCTCCTCCCCTCTCACAATCCAGAGCAGCTCAAGAAATCATATAACACACGCCATGCCGGCATCGGTGGGTGGGCAGACGAGGGTTGTTGGCACACTATACACCTTCTGGGTCCTTCTTATCTCTTCCCCCCCTCTCCACAACACTCTGGCATGCCTCTGCACTCTTGCAGATATTCTGGTCTCCAGACCTTTCTAGTGCCATTGGCACAGAGTACAGAAAAAGGGCTGTGGTCCAGAATTGGGGCTCAGAGGCTGAAAACAGGAGACAGGCATACAGTATGAACCCAGGAAGAATGACTTTCTAGTTGACACAACCTGAGAGACTGGAAGGCTTTGTTTTCTTCCTCGGTGTGGAAAATAGATTTGCTGAAATGATGAGCAATACCTCATTACAAAGCAGGAAAAAGTAAAAGCAGAAGATAGAACTAAGAGAAGAGGCAGCATCCCCCTCCACAGCAGCTTATCACTCATGTAGACAACAGCGATGAATCATCACAGACCCTGTAAAACCCAGGCCACCTTTGGTGACATTTTACTTCCTTCTGTGCTGTCTTGTGCTGGTGTATAAACATCTGAACACCAACTGAACAGAGAATATAAAGGGGATGGGTTCAAAACTCTTTGTTACGTTTTTACGCAGTGGGCAACCACAGGCAGTCACCTCACAGACACTACCATCAGCAGATTCCTACTAGAGATACAACAGTACTCCTAACAAACAAATGCATGCACCCACAAACCAAACAACAGCAGCAGGACTACTGGACATACCCATCACATGCCCACACTGCTTCTTTCCTCATCAAAACCCAAATCTACTCCCAATCTAAAGTAACAGGATCAAATTCATTTTAGAGAGGAGGAATCTTCCCTCTTCCAATACCCACTCTAGTCCCTTCTTCCCACACACACTCTGATCCTTCCCAGTAGCTTTTTATCCTTCAGCTCTGATCTTTGCTTTCTCCTAGTTCACCCTTACTTCATTTCTGCAGGTGTGGACTCACCCACTGGACCAACCCAGGGCTGCAGGAAGGTACCAAAGAAAAGGACGAGGTTTGCTCCAGGAGGGGAGATTCTTATTTTCTTGTGTCTTTGCGGAGTCACGAGGATCTTTTGGGGGATCTGAAATTTATCCTGTTCTTTGGGATAAGCGACATGTGAGGGAGGGACATCAGAACGGAGAGATGGAGGTGTATTTTCTGTCCTCTCCCTTTGGTGGCTGAAGTTTCAATTTTCTCTATGAAAGCACAAGTCTCAACAATCTGGGATTGCATGCAGCCCCATCTGGCCCCTGCCCTTGCTACCAGAAAGCAAGAGATCAAGGATGCGCAGATGCCTTGAATGTGTGCCAGGAGCTGAAATTATGTGTCAGGAAACAGCATTTCCCAGGGATGCACCCCAGAGAAGCCAGGATTTGTTGGGGTATGAGCTGGGCAGAAAGGGAGGAATTAGAACAGCTCTGGTGGGCTGAGTTCGGGATTCTGAAAGGTTCAGTAACACGTGCAAAAAAGTCCCTATAATTCTCTAGGACGACACATAAGAATTTCAGGACCAAATGGATGGGATCACAGGACCTGGCTACTCTGGTGCCCTATCACCTTGACGCCCCAGAGGTATTAAAGATGCATCTCTTGGTGTCCTGCTGCCTATGTGGGTTTTTTTGAGAGTGAAGCCAAGAAGGTGGAAGCAATCTGGGGGGCAGCTGGGGGTGCAGGAGCTGGAGGTCTTTTTCCATCCGTTGCTAAGGGTTTCCCCTGACCTTACAACCGAGAAATAGTTCTGGTACTGGATTCTTCAGTGTAAATGATCGGCTTTGTGGGTGGGAAACAAAACCTGGGGTTGGAGAGTGTGTGTGAGTGTGTGTGTGTGTGTGTGCAAGCGGCTGTTTTGACACCTTTTCTTTATTGTCCTGGCTGTCGGACACATCAAACCAAGCCCGGATTTCTCAGTTTCTTGCCATCAGATGATTGCATTTCAAAAGGAGCTGGGACAATGTGGCCAGGTCACACCTCAATTCAAGTGCAGCAATGGCCTGTCAATGCGCCTCTTACGGCCAGCAGGGCAGGAATTATAAAAATCTCTTAGGTTTACACAGAAAGTGGCAAAACAGGGAAAGGGGGAGATCCCATGCCAGGGGAGTCCGTGTTTCCCGCATCTCAGAGCTGCATTGCCTGTCTGAGGGCACTCCAGATGCTGGGAATGATAACAGGGGTCCATTGTTCCTGGCCACAGCTTCTTCCCTCCCTACCTTTAAACAAGCACACAAAACAAAAGCAGCCCCCGTCTTCCGAACCTTCCCATGCCCCCCCCTCCCAAGAAAGTGTGCCCCCCTCCCCGTCCCCCCTGCTGCCCCAGCTGACTCCTGCTGTGGCTCAGGTGCACTGCTGCCACCCGCTCAGGCAGCACACGGGCAGCACCAGCACACCAGGGAATGGAAAAGCTCATTAAAGGCAGCTTTAGGAGCGGTGCTAATGGGGCTCATCAGTCCCGCATGTGTATTTGAAGAAAGGGAGAAAGCTGCGCAGGGTGAGCCGGCCTGCGCCCAGCACCTCCCAGCGCCCAGCACCTCCCCGTCCTGGGTGCTCCTACCTATTTTCATGACCCGCCCAAAGACAGAGGTGTTGTCCACCGTGCTGCAGTTCCACCGCCGCTGCCGAAACTGGTACTGGCACTCCTTGATGGCACTGCGGGCCCCTTCCCCGATGAACACCATGTGCTCCTGGTAGAGCTGGCAGAGCTTGCGCTGCCCGGGGGACAGCCCCGGCAGCTGGCTGCACACCGGCTGAGCGCCGATGATGTACATCTCAGGTCTCTGGATGGGGTTCATGGCCAAAGACCTACGATGAGAAAAACATCCAAGGGAGTCTGGAGGGAGAAAGCCCCCCTCCGCAAAACGCCCGGCACCTTTCCCCGCCAGCCCAGCCCCGCTCCCAAAGCCCGGGCGCATTTCTCATGTCAGCTGCCTCCCACTACGGCTCTGCCAGATGCGAGGCTTTTCCAGGACTCTAGCGGGAGAAACACAGCTCGTTTGTAACTTGAGTTTAAACACAGAGGACACCCGGGATGGGGAGGGGGGGACAGAGAGAAAGCTCAGCACTTTCTCTGTGAAAGAAGAAAGCGAGCTGCTTTTTTACAGACCTCCAGCGAGCGATGCCTGCCTTCCAGCCAGGCTACTTTCCGCTCTTTAGGGGAAGGGGGCTCCGCGGCTGCTCCCAGGGCTTTTGGCAGCGGGTAGGAAACCTTACTCATCCTCTCCTTACGCATTCCCCACATCCTAAAGCCCGGACGGGATTTCAACGAGCCTACACAAAAGGAGCCCAGGAGGGAGAGGGGCTGCGTCCCACGTCCCCACAAATTGGTCAGGGACGGTGGGAGGCGGGGAACCTGGAAAGAAGCGAGCTGCTGCGAAAGTAGCCCGGGAGGCAAGAAAGTTCCCCCGGGGAAGCCAGGGTAGCCGCCCCCCGCTCCCGCTCCCGCTCCGCCGCCCGCCCCCGGAGGGTCCCCGTCCCCGGCCCGCGGCGGCGGACAAAGGCTCCGCGGGCTCCCCCGCGCCCTCACTCACCACCAGGAGTTGGCGTCGGCCACCGGCGAGGTGCAGCTGCAGAGGAGCGCGGCGGCGAGGGCCAGCCTCGGCCCGGTCATGGTGGGCTGCGGGCGGCGGCGCTGGGGCAGCCCCCGCAGAGCCGGCCGCCGGGACGGGGCGCCCTGCGGAGAAGCGCCGAGGAGAAACCCTGGAGCGGGGCCTGCGTGCGGCGGGGGGCGCGGCGAGCACAGCCCGCCTGCCGCCCCCTCCCACCCCGCCCCCGCCGCCCCCCGCAGGACCCTCCCCCGGCCGCCGCCTCCCGGGGGCTCCGGCGGCGGCCCTGCCTCCCCCCCACCCTCGGCCCCGGGGTAGGGGCCGCGCCGCCGGGGCTCCGACACCACCGGCGGAGCCTCACCGTCCCGTCCGGGGGGGAGAGAGGGGACGCGTGGGGCTGGCCGCGCTCTTAGGGGCGCCGGGAAGGGACCCTGGAGCCTCCGGGCCGCTCCGGCTTGGCCGGCTTTGATGCGCCCCCCGCCCCGATGCGCCGGTGCCCCCGGGCCCGGGGAGCCCCGCGGCCGCAGGTGTGCGGGGAGCCGGCGGAGCACATCAAAGCGCCGCGCTGGCCCCGCTGCCTTTGTAATGCAGGGCCGGCTCGGAAATGAGCTGCCCCCTCCCCAAAACGGCCTCCAGAAGGGCCCCACGCCATGGCCCCAGCCCCGCGCCCCGGGCGGGGGGTCTGCGGGGCTCGGCTGGGCTGCCGGCGGCGAGCGCAGATAGGGCTGGCACCAGCGCCTAATGGCTTTATGGGCAGGGGAGGTGGACAGGAGAAAAGCTTCAAAGGCTCCTCTTGTCCAAACACCCCTCTCCCTTCCCGGCTTGACCCACCGGGAACCTCAAAGGCGGAGGCAATCTGGCAGCTCCTCATCCCTTTCCCCCTGCCAGACACCGGCAGAAAGCAAACGCAGGCACCCCGGACCCGTGCGGGTACAGGGAACAAACGCTCCTCGCACCCTGCCTCCCTCACGCCGCAGGGAAGCAGCCACCGTATCACACCATCGACACCACTGCTGCTGCCTCCATCTCTACACGGTGCCCCACCGTCCTGTCCTACCCTGCGCCACACGGTCCCCACCTCTCCACCACGGACAAATGCCCCCGCCCCAGCCTCCTCGCCAGGACTGGCATCACCCCTGACCCTGCCCCTGAGGCGGCGGCTCCCCGAACACAGGCTGAACATGCGGGTCCCCCCCAGGTTGTGGCCACAGCGTACGTGGTCCACGACCCGCAAGTACCCAGCCTTTCACTCTGCCTCCCGAGCAGCGCCCGAGACATGAATCACCCCACTCGGCAGCTCAGACCGCTGAAGTATATTTTTTATCAAATTCCTCGCGCCCGCCACGGTGGACTTGCTGTGTTTGTTTGCAGCACGCTTCGCTTCTTCCCCCATCCAGATGTGCTGTACCTGCAGCTGGTGGCCCATCTCACCTGGCAGGCAGATGTGGGGCTGCAAGTGCCAGAATTAGCCTCAGGACAAAAAAGCCTTGTGTGACCCAGAACCTGGGTGGGAGGGGAGTTTTACAGCTCGGGCACGGCAGGATCCACGTCTGAAGAAAACAGGGTGACTTTATTCACATCTTCTATATCCTCCCTTTTCCTCCTCCCACAGCCCTGAGCGTGACGGAGGGATGGCGAGGTGTATGTGTACGTAGCCACGCATACATGTTTTGGGTCTGTTTCTATAGGGAATAGACAGAATGGAAAGTTTATCTCTGGGAGTCTGGGGAGGAAGGAAGTTGTGTATGGATGAATGGCTTTTCCATGACAAACAATGCGTCTGCACAGACATGGTGTGATGTCACCTAAAGAATTTCCAAGCCAGCCTTCAGATACAGAAAACCTTCTCGCTGACAGAGATGAGAGCATCCCACCTTTCCATCTCACCACAGCCAGAAGGAAGAACTAGGGCGGGGGGGTGTGGAGAAGCCCTCGCTGTCTCATACACGCATAGAAGGCACATGCCACGTAAATAGATGACACGATGGGAGAGGTGTATCTCCAACTTAGTCCTCACAAAGCCTCCTTATGGATTCTGAGAAAGAAGTATACCGTGGTGAGCCACCCCGGTGACTCTCCCAGTCAGGAATGTGAGACGGCACCAGCCGATGAGGCACTTCCACAAGTACAGGTGATGTCCATGTCCGTGTTCCTGTGAGCTTCTCCTAGCCCATGTGTGCAGCCACAGCACTTCATGGGGCAACAAGGAGGTACCACTGCGTGGCGCTGGGCTGGTGGTCCACCTCCGGCTCTGTGGCATGGTGGAAACAAAAAACCTTTCCACCTGGTAAAGCCTGGGAGATGCTCACGTGAAACTTGGTCCAGAAACACACAGCATTAATTAAATTTCTTATTTTATGTATTAATATGAGAAGGCAGCTGATGATTAGCAACAGCAAAGTGTTGTGAATACTGCTAGTAGCAACCCGACCGCCAACAAGCACGAGCAAGGCGACGATCTTATTTTGAAACACAAGACATGAAAATTGCCGTATGGGATAAGATCACTTATCCAGCCAACCTACTATCCTGTCAAAGGCGGCAACTGAAGGAGATGCTTCAGCAGGAAAGGTCTGAAACTCTGAATTCTACCTAAATTCTGCTGCTGGTGAGAGCGACCGCCATTGAGTTAAGTTGTGCATTATGAAAGTGAGTCCTTTTTAAGATGCTGGAAATAATTTCTTCACTGGCTGTGTTTATGACTTCAGATAATAGCAGGTGAGGCATTGTTGGAGGGATTTAGCCTCAGCCAGCAACTTCCAGACTGAAAGCTGCAAAGCGCTTGGCTGGTGGTCCGAAGAATACCGTCTATCCCTCTTCCCTGTGCCTGTTTCTACTTGCCACCAAAATCTTGAAAGCGAGCTTTCTATTTTGTAAATAAAAAGCTTGGGTTATTTTTTAAGCTCAACTGCAGGGCTGGTTCAAACAGCTTTGGCAAGGTTGTTTGCCAAAGCAGGGCTGGGTGGGAGAAGTCAGTGAAATTTTGTGAGGATGAGAGGTGGGGTGAAGTGGGGCTGCTGGTGGGCTGGGATGAATGGAGTTAGTGAAGCATCAGGTAAGAGAGGGGGGCAAGGAGCTGCCAGCAGGTAATCCTAGATGACCGACTGGGATGGTGGCAGGGTCATCAGGGCTTAGGGGGTTCAGGGGAAGGAGGCTAGGAGCGAGCAGGATTTTGGGGTGGCTCCATACAAGTGACATGAAGGGGGTCACTACGCGAATGGGTACTGGGAAGGCCCTGGAGAAAGCTGGTCTCACCTGCCTTTCTGCTCCGAGGTTAACCCCTGTCTCAGATCCAGGACAGACTCACCCAGGCAGACCACCCCTCCTGGCCATCACCCCTGTCCACCCCCTGCCACCCAAGTGACTCCCACTTTCATCCCAAACCATCCCTTCCCCGCACCAGTCCACTCGCACCAACTCACACCACTCCTGCTACAGTAGGGGAAGAAGAGGCGGTAGAAAGAACTCCAGAACCAGGGGCTGCTTTCGCTTCTGCTGAAAAAGGCCCCATCCCACCCCTTCCAGTGGGCCTGGCCCACTCAAACAGCAGTCATGAACCCACACGGCAGCTCCAGCACTGCAGGTCTGATGCTTGCACCCAGACCTCTGAGGATCACCTCAGGCCAGTCATGGAGCTGTCGCCTGAAAATGGGACATGAATCTCAACTCTCAGATTAAAGGTCTAATGCTCCCTTCTTAGAGGCAAGAGCAGTGGCAGCAAACCTGCATCTTCATAAAGCCTTGGCATTCTGCTGTATTCGACAGTCCGCTGCCCTAGGCAACTGTCTACGGTGTTGCCTGACTGCCTAAAATTAGTACCTGTGTTTGCCTTTGTTCAATTTTCAGAGGTGACAACTGCGCACAAGGCACAAATTTACACATCGAGTTCCCAAAGTAACGCTGCAGCAGCTGGGGAGCTATCACCGCTTTCCCAATACCGTCCTTGCCGTGTTTACTGGAGGGAAGACGCAAGACTCCAAGAAGGGGAGGTCATGTCCATGAGATCATTTGCAAACAGGCAAAAAAGATTTGGCAGACCATGAAAAAAGTTGAACCCTGGCTGGAAGAGAGCCCTGATACATGATAAAAGAAGAGTTACTCATGCAAATTCCTTGTCCTACCCTTATTGTTTTTCAAAAATTTGGGATGTCCTCAAGTGCGACACAGATCTTTATCAAGTGCTATAAGGAGTGTTGAAAGAAAATGTAGGTCTCTTTCCATGTAACCCAAATGATCCTCATTTCTGCAACTTGTCTGCTTTCTCCCAGGCTGGAGAGAACTGGACATACATTCTTCCTGTAATGATCAAGAGTGTCTTTCAAGTTCCTGTTTATTCTTGAAACTTGACTGTGGTTCAATGCTTGTTTTTAACGCCTCACAATGTCCAATGCATCCAGAAACATTTATTGCTCTCTCTGACATAAGACACTCAAGAGGGGAAAAATACTCACTGGAGTCTCCTCTACTTAAGGAGCCAGTAGAGATGGAGGAAGGGGTTTACACGTGCTGCTCGAAAGGGAATCCCTGCCCTCTCATTCTGTGCCATGGACCTGCTGGTTGACAGCACCAAGAGATGTACTGTAAAGCCCTGCTATACGTCTGCTTCTGGCAGCCAGGCTTGGTTTTAACCACAGTTCTTATGAAGACTTCAGGAATCTCATTAAAGTCACATATTTGCCCACTCAATTGAAGCATTTTTAGAAGGAGTGTAGATTAAAAAAAAAAAAAAAAAAAAAAAAAGCCCCTCGAAGCTAAATGTAGCCTTCACACAGAAACCTAAATAATCCTTTACACCCCCACCCCCCCACCCCCAATTTGGTCCTGTGCTGCTCCCCCGCTGCCAGCCTGTCCCTCTCTCAGGACAGTACCACCCCATTGCTGTACTGGTGTCAACCTTCCCAGACCTAAATGTCTTATTTGTATTGTGATTATTACTTAAACAGCAACTGGAGTGACCTCCATAGGTCCAGATCCACTGTGGTGTTACAGAAGGTGTAATAAAACCTTCTCAAAGTATCCCAGCATCCGTCCTTTGTGTCCACCTCTTTTGTCTTGACGTTGCCCTGCCTTGTTGAATTGTTACGCGCTGTCTGTCTCCATTGGAAGGGCAGATTATTCCTGCTTGTTTCTTTTGATACTTATAGACTCCGTTTTATCTCCTGATGTGCTCATGCGCTACCTTTTCTGCATCTCATCACCTGTCACCCCCGCTGACAGATCCAGATTTCCTTTCACCACTACCTTGCTCTTTCATTTTTCCATGACTCCCCTGGCCAATGACATCCAGCCTCACTGTCACCAGGGCATGTAGTGCAGCAAATGCCAAGATATACCTGCCAGTCTCAGCAGACCCAGTGACAGCTGTCCCTGAAGTGCCTCACCAAGGAAAGCAAGAATGGAGGAAGGTTGCAAGTAAAGCAGAAGTATTAGAAAACAGAAGAGGCCAGATACTAAATATTTTCACCATTTAAAACAAGAAGAGGTATAAAGGATAGCGATTCTATGAATAAAACAGCTTCTCACTAGTGAAAGATACGGAATATATGTAAAGCCTTATGAACATTGTCATTTATGCCACAATATTTCACATGACAGGCAATGAGCTCACCCGGAGCAAGATCATCCCTCCCACTACAAAAAAAAAGGAGCAAACTCCAGGATAAACCCAGATACGACCCTCCTCCCTTTCAAGGAGATTCAGCGGTAGTTGTACTCTTACAGCAGATTAAATCCCAGTGTTGAGCCAACCTGGTCCACTGACACCACCACCAGCTGTCCCAAAGAGAAGTGCAAGAGACTCAGCAGTGACCGGTGGAACACCTGCAGAAGCTGCATGTGCTGAAACAAGACCGATTTCAATTTTTTGAAATCGAGAACAAAACAACATAGACTCATCCCTGCAGGTACACACCTACCTGGAAACCATCCATATTTACGATATTCCCAGGGACAGATCCAGGCCATCCGGTTTCCTTTTCCATGGGAACTCTATTTGCATGTTGGTGACCACAGTTGAGAGCCAGAGACCTGAACTGGGACATGTCTGGCCCAAATTTTCTTATTCCAACGGCTACTAGAATACCAGGGTTTCTGGGGCTGCAGCAAATCATCCGTAATGACAAACTGAAACCTTCTTAGCATACTTTATTCATATGGGCAAGCCCTACAAGAAATTAGACCAGCGCGTTATCCTCTGCTAACCGTTCAGGGGCTTATTTAACATGCCCACAGAGTCACAGCTTACTTGCCAAATAGGCACCCCATCTCCTTAATCTGCACTAATGATTTCCCCTTCAGAAATTGTTCCCCAGACCCCCTCAAAGGAGCCATGGGAGGTCAGGTTGAAACACAAGCCCAGGCAGGGTTAAGAAGCCCACCCTGCTGCTCCCCAACATTGTAGGTTTCCAGGAGTGAAAGACTCCAAACCTTAAGGCCATCTAGCCAACACCTTTCCCAAGTGCTAAGTTTACGTGGAGGATTAACCATCCTAGAGGGGCATAAGACACGAGGAAAGTGAAAAGAAGAAAGTACATCCCTCCTTTATTTGTTTTCCAGGGGCCAACCCTGGGAGCTGGTTTGTTACCTGCCATAGCTGTCTGCGGCACGGACCCCTCCAGCAGTGACAGGAGGGCAGCCCTCGTCCTGCTAGAGAGCTGATGCTGGCTGCAGGATTTGCATGAGAACTCTGGACTCGGGTTATGGTGGTTACGAGCACGTACGTCAGCCCTCCTTGAAGATTAGGAAGGAAAAGAGGACAAAGTTCTCTGACAGCGTGAGCAAAGGAGGCAGCGAAAGGCAATCCAAGTCAAAGCAACTTCTCTGCAGAGATTTCAGAACAGGCCAGGGGATGGAAACAGCTGGATGACTTTAAGGGTTTTCTTCCTTACTCTGATCTTGCAAAGCATGGAGCACCCTTCATCCTCCCTAAAGGGGTGTCTAACTCTCCCAGTCCCACTGGAGTCATCCCAAACCAAGAAGATTTATGTCTCTGCATCTCACAGGCCTCATTTTCGCTCTGAGTATAAATTCCTCTTAGCTTGTTCCATACTCTGTAATAATTACATCAACTGGCAAAGAAACTAAAATATTTAAAATACAGTTAAGCTGCTGCTGCAGTGGTTCTTAGCTCTCCAGGAGAAAATGTCCAGGGGAAGCAGCGAGATGCACGGTTACTGCTCTGTCTTGGACATTCAGCACCTCGGTGTAGGTCACAGGGACCAGTGTCAGACTGACTCGGATCAATAGCCTCCTGTCAGCTAAATCACTGCCAGCAAAGCTTGATATATACATTTCCAAAGGAAACAGTAAGCCATGGAATAAATTCAAATTGAATTTAATTTCTCTTCTTCCTGTTAGAGTCTTCAAAGATGTTCTTATAAAGTCCAGTCTAATGAAAATAATATTAATGATCAGCTCTTCCTCCACTCTAGAATTGCAAAGCAAGCACATACACCTCATACATTAGTCCCCACAACCCTAACAGCCACTATTTTCCCCTTACCTTACAGAAAGGGAAAGAGAAGTGCAGGAAGGGCTGAGCAATAGGTTCAAAACAGTAAATCTGTGGTGCAGATTTACCTCCATTCAGCAAAGCATTAGACTAGGTACTTGAAAGTAAGCATACGCCTACTCATTTTTGCTGAATCAGGATCAAAATTAAAATCTGCTTGCTTTTTCTGTTCTTTCAACCACCAAATACTTCTGCCCATCAATTAAATGCTGTTCCTGCTCAAATCCAGTGCATTCGAAGTGCAAATAATAAACAAAACATTTTGGGAATAATGCCCCAGTGTATCAACTGTATCATCTATATAGTTATCACAAACAGCTTCCAAACAAAAAAAAAAAAATAAATTTTCCAAGCACGCTTATTACATTTTAATATTAAAATATAGATGTAGAAAAGGCTGAAACACTGTAAATAAAGCCCTGTCTATATCAGAAGATTACACTGATTTAACCAATTTCAGAACTTATCTTCCATACCATCACACTTCAGTGAAGGAATTTCCTGTTAATTCTGCACGCAACAGATTTAAGCTAAACCTGTTCGAACTGTCTGGGGAATAGATTGCATGTACACTTGTACCAAAAAGATCATTTTATATCTCACCTTCATTCTAGCGCCAATCACAGATGTGCAATTCTATCTGTAGAAAATAAAGTATCCTGGTTTAGATCTTGTTTGTAAAATGCTCTTAGAACACTGCTACCTGCTTAAACAAAGAGTTTCCAGATACACATTTTCAGTAAAATGCGCATTCATGCAAACCTAATCTGGAAGAGTTATATCAGTCTATCAGTGTTGTGTAGGTTAGTTACCCTTTAAACCAAAAGCAAAGCCTTCAAAATCAAGATTGGTACTGATTTAACTAGACTGTTCAATTAAATCATTGCATTTTTTTTTCTTTTTAAATAGATAAGGTCTACTATTAGCAAAAAGGGGTTGTACCTTTTTTCAGTGACACATCATATGACCCCATATATAAACTCAGTGAGCATCTTCAAAGCTGTGGTTTATTTGGGGTCCCTACTCTCTCTGGCATCTCACCGTACAAAAAGCTGTGACTCTTTCTCTAATTTCCAGTCTAAATTTATTCATGGTCAGCTCACGCCCATTTGTTCATGTGCCAGCTTGCCCCTTAAAGCTCAGGATGCCAAAACTGAGGCCGGAGCCTGACAATATGGTTCTGCTGGCAGCATTACCAGGGTAATAGAGACCTCTCTCCCCCACTCCGCGGGTCCAGCCCAGCCCTGTGCTGCAGGATACTGCTCTTTCAAGGTGCAGCCCCTTGACAACATAAGCAGCTAAAAAGACGGTATGAGGAATAAAAAGATTCGAAATTAAACTTACAAAAAGAAAAGACTAGGTTTTACTTATTTAACTGCCTAACTTTCACAAGGGAATCAAAAGCACTTGGCTGGGGAGGGCTGAGCCACAGCAGTACCAGCTTCGCCTGAGTTAAATTCGCAGGGAGCCACACTGGCTCTTCAAGAAAAGTTGTATTTCTGGGAGGTTTTTTGATCATGGATCTGTTCCCTGACCGATTTCATAGCTCACTGGCACATGCTGAGGGCACAACTGCACAGAGGGCGAACATCATCTTCTTGGATAGCAACTACTTAAACCCATATTGCTGCCTGTGTTACCAGGGCAAAGCCTGAAGTGCAAGAACACGGTAGTAAAAAAGAATAATTATTTAAATCTAAGTCTTAAAAAATTAGTAACAAAGCATTAATTTGAAAGATGCCTCTGCATAAAATTATCTTTTCAGAACAGATGAGGTTTCCAGTGTAGCAGCTAGTATTTGCTGCTTTGTAAATCCTTCCCTGAGCAGAAAGAAAAAAGAACTAGAAAACTAACTAAAAGGCGCTACCATGCATTCCTTTTCAATGACTTTGAATTTGACCCAGTTTTTGAAGCATATTATATAGATATTTTAACCGACAAAGCTATCCAAAAGCCTCTCTCTTCAACATGAACGTGAACTGTAATGTGACATTTTTACTAATGGTACAGACACGAGAATAGCATCCATCTTCTCCTCCCACAGCTCTGCTTGCCCAGCAAGGCTAACAAAAGTCAAAACTTGCTTTACATCAACACAGCCACTGCAAGTTGTCACCAGACTGGCTTTCCACCCATCGTAAGGTTTTTCTGAGCACATCCTGCACTCCACTGGCGGGGACTTTATCCTCCAAAGAGCTCAGCCCACACCTAGACTTCAAAACAAGGAATCAGATTTCAGAGGTGCCTGTGGAAAACTGCGCTTTGCCTTTCCTGCTTTTGACATGAAAAATACTGTAACCACCAGAAGCAAAACTCCAAGGGGTTAAATTATCTGGAAAATGTAGGTGCTTATTTAACACCTCATCTACTCAGAAAATAGTGTACAAGCCCATGAATGATGGACATGAGAGAATTTGGCCCTAAGCTGCTCTGCGAGCCCACTTGGTAGTACCCACATTTTGCAGCCCTTTGAATACGGATTTAAAAGTTACCATTCCTGCAGCAAGTGCAGCTGGGCTGGATAAGGATACCCGAGTCAGATCGTTATGATCCTGCAAACTTCAGAAAGGCACTTGGATATTTTGATTTCTAATGCCAACCAGTTTTTCAATCCAGTTTGCTATCAAGAGCTGAGGGAGGGCAGGAATGCTTTTTTTTTGATGCAATGTGGGTTGATGTCATCTTTGAATGATCATACACCTACAGTGTTCTAGATGGCGTGAGATTGTTACCAGGTCTCAGAATCACAATCAAAGAAGGAAACAAGTAACTACTGAGTGACTCTCATTCCTGGTGAAAATTCAGGTAGGTATATGATCATGCACGAGTTTAGCAGAGGGAAGGGCGTTTTCCTCAGAAGCTACCAGAGCTTGGGAGACAGCGGCTAAAATCCGCTCCTGTGGCCAAACGTTACCTTGGGCAACAGGGTGGACATCAGGTCAGGTCCCCTGCAGGCACAGCCTGCCTCCCCTCCCCGGTCACCGAGGCTGCATCACACCTTTATGCTAATGGTCCTCTGTGGCCATGTAACACGTGGCACTTAAATTGCACTGCGTTGGCATTTCCAGCGAGGAGCACGTACAAAGCCGACGATTTGGCACAAACAGTCCTCGCTGTGGTGACTTCGTCTGGAGCTCTCCTGATCTAGGCAAGGTGGGGATCTGACCCTGTGTCTGGTGACTACAGCAAGGGCTCAGGTCGGGACCTTGTCTTCCCACTGCTGATTTGCTTAGCCATATCATTTTGGTTATAACTAACCGAGACTCTGAAATTCAGTTCCTTCATCTGCCAAGGGGAGGTAAATTTATTTCAGGACTGGTATTGTGATCCTGCCTGTGGATGCTGTGATATGTTACAGTCTCTAATGCATTTAAAGACCCTTCAGTGAAACCATGTACAGTTATTATTAACTCCACATTCATAGTAATACCTCAGGCAGAACTTGCCAAACACAAGAGAACAGTCTATAGGACACAGCTTTTTTCAAAGAAAAAAATGTGTTTATTCTTCCGTTGAAGCTAAAGGGAAAACATGTGCCCAGTGGGAGAAATCCAGTGGGTTAAGTTGTTCCAATTGCCACTCAAATAGAGAAAACTTAAATGATTGATTTTTTAATGCTATCACTCAAAAGGACATTTACAGTACTGGGGATTTTTTCCCCCATTGTCTTGAATATATTTATCCTCTCTGGCAATATGTTATTGAATATGTTGACCAGACAGGACTAGGGAATTTCTGTAGGTGGAACAGCTGTACATCTGCAATGCAATCTTGGCTCTTTTGGACAAACATAACTTTCTTGCAGTGAAAAATGTATTTGTCCTGCAAAAAAAATAGTGTATTTGCAGAGAAGGTAAGAATTGCTTGTCTTGTGGGTGAGGGAAGCATGCTGTGTTGCATAGAAGGGTTATGCTTGCATGTGTGTTTGCAGGTGTGGCACACAGAAAGTTGGTGTATGAGGATAGATGCACCCATCCCTACCCTGGGCAGGGTGTAGGAGGAGAGAAGAAATTGCCTGAGCCTCTATATTGCAGGGAAAGCAAAAAATGCTATTAAGGATTTATGCTGTTGCAGCAAAATAACTTCCTCACTTGAAGCAGAAGCCAGCTTTTCCATTGTCTTTACTTCACTTGTGCTGACAGCGTGCAGTTCTTCGGTCAAGCCCAGTGCTGGTTTTGTACTGAGAGATTCATCACTAGGAAACAGGCTACCAAGCCTCCTTAGCTCCTATTCCTGCTCTCGGTCACAACTGCAGTTGCCTTTGAGAGGCATTTCCAAGGCTTTGAGTGAACAGCCCTCATATGGCTGAACACTCATAGAGTGAAAGCAGTTATTGATTACATGAATGGGTTTGAAAATGGAGTGACGTGCACGTTCAAAAATACGTTCTAGAGAAGGCATGTAAGGGAGATGTCTGAGAAGACATTTGTGCGTGGTGTGTAATAATTATAATATGTTTTCATTTACAGTGTCTCCTCCACGTACAAGGGAATATAACAAAATGCAACTAAAACCGCATATCCTTACAAATAAAGGGAGAGAGAGCGTTTCATACAAAGGTTAAACAAAAAAATCTGTTTAATGTCACTTTGGGGATTGGAGGAACCAGAGTAAAACAAACATCCAGAACAAACTTTGAGGGTTGCTTCAGGAAAAGCACGTGTGTGAGTGTGTGCCATCACATCTGCATATTCAATACCTCTTGCTGGGACAGCTCGGGAAAAATAGGAAGCTGGAAATTTTCAGTGTGGGAATTAGATGGAAGAATGTGAACCATTCTAAACAAAACATAGCTAAGTTGCCAGCTGACTTGCTAAAATGCCAATGCTCTCTAGGATCCCTTGAAATGGAGCTGAGGACTGGCCTTGCTGTTCAGGCAGTGGGTAGGGAGCCAGGAGATCTGGGCTGTATTCCTGGCCCTGCAACAAACCCAGCATGTGACGCTGGAAAGTCATTCAGCCCTAAGTTTCCAAAAACTGATTTCATGCCTATACTTCTGGGCACCTAGCGTGAGACAGCATGAGCCCAAACATCCAGGATTTCAAACAAAGTTAAGCCGCAGGTACTAATTTCCCATCCATGCAGAAGATACGTTTTGGGGCTCAGTTTCACCACGGGTGCGATGGGGCTAAAACCTGCAAAACAACCTGAAATGCTGCAAAGCTGCAGGTGTCCCATGATTACGTAGGCCTGCCAATTTGCCAAAGGAGAGGTGCTACGGATATGCAAAGGAGTATTATTTAGTGACCTGCTGTCTCCCATCTCCTTGCAACCACCGTAATTCTATAAATATTTTCACAGTTTGGATACATCTGAGATTTTTGTTTATGTTTCCTGCTTCAGGGCATCAAGGAATAACCTTCTTACGAAAGGATTCACTGTTCCAAAAGGAACATAAAGAATATAGACCAGAATTGCTGGCAAAAAGTGTGGAACACCACCACCGACAAGACTAGGAAAATACTAGATCTCAGGGGTGAAATAGTGGAAAGAAAGTGGCTTTTCCACATAATTTAGTCAGCATGTACACTGGGGGAAAAAAAGGAGTAAAAGCAGTATTTCTAGCTTACGTTTTCCTGTGCATCACACATTTTTAAAAAACATTTGGAACCATCTGGATTGAAGAAAGTTGTTCTCATTGTACATGACAGGGGCTGGTCACATAGAAGATTAATTTACATTACACTGTAGGCAAAGGATTATTGTGTTTTTTCTGAACGTTGTAGAAACAAGTTGAACGAACGAGTGTACAACACAGATCGTGTTTCGCCCATTTGTATTTCCACCTCCAACACGGTGAACTCTATACTTTCTTCCCACCCTGTTTGCGTCTGCCCTTAATTTTACCCCCGCATTTGCAGAGAGCATTTTCAAGATTTTTGCCGTGCAGAGGTAGATAACATGTGTTGGTGAATTTAGCACCAACAGTTTCTGCGCTGTTACTTTTAGGAACAAGATGTTAAAGTAACCTCCCTTTGGCCAGAACTAATGCAAATCCAAAAAGTATAAAATTGTATTTTGTGTCTTTACCCTGCCTCCCGTACAAAACTGCATTTTGTAACTCTCACCTGCAGTTTGTGCTGGGCTGTAACTGTGGCTTTGATGTTCACAGCATGTTTCCAAAACAGTACTGCCCTATTTTTCAGGTTTTCTCTAAAAACTTACTTGGGAGCCAATGCTTGTAGGGTAGGTGACATAACTTTGTCCAATTTGAGTGAACTGCCAATTTTAGAATGCTATTTACTACCTGAAAATGTGCTGGTGGCCACGGTCCAGAGGGGGAGGAGTTAACAGTCAAAAGTAATGCAGCAGTAATCCACGGGTACAAAAATCCTGTGTTTTAAGAACTACACAGCTACATCCGTACCCTCCCCGGGTCCAGCTTACCTTCTTGAGAGGTTACCTCTAACTCTCGCTATCGCAAGAACATAGGACTTACCCGTCCCTGGACCTCGCTCCTGGGGCCCCATGCAAGGCTTGACTGGAGAGGGACAAGCCCAGATACGGATGCCTTTTCTTCCTTGAAGTTTCTGACAGAGAGGACAGCAAAAAGCTTCCCCGATAGCCAAATTATCCTTACTTGCAAGCTGGCAAGTATTGCTACATCTGCCCTGACTGCATGGAAACCTTCGGCAGAGGGGAGGCTGCACCCACTCTTCTCCAACCTCAGCCAGAGGCCAGAACATCTCCATCCCGGGCTGAATGTGCTGGCTGTCAGCGGAGCTACACACACACACACAGCATCTAGCCGTCTCTGCTGGGTTTTGGACAAAACAGCTGTGACAGAGGAAGATTTCACAAACCTGTTGCTGTAACAGGTACCACACTGCATGTTGGACACACATGTTTCTGCTGTGACTGCAGGGGCTGGCCCTTTTAGATCGAGTTGTAGAGGTCTCAGAGTTCAATCCCCAGGAATGGCTTATGAAAGCAATTACTGCCTGAAAGGTCTCTTTGTTTTTGTGCCACTGCTTTTAATAATAATGAGTACATCAGATATTTTCTTCCATCTCCATCGTCTTTGGTACTGCTAATAAAGCAATGACAAAGCCCAACACTTAAATCAGCACCCAATGCAATGAACTGCAAGTGCTGAGGTTTGAGATTTTACATCCTGCCTTCCCAGAGCATTTTCCCTTTGATGATTTTAACCATCGAGTACCGAGCTTTGTACAAGCCACGAAGGGTGTGACATGCATGGTGGAGTCAGAGAATCGCCTGCGGCCAGGGGCCCAGGTCGCTTGCTCTAACCACCAGCCAGTCCTGTCCCACAGGAGCAGACGAGACATACACGATAGGCACACGGCACTCAAGCGCAGTTGCCTGGACCATAATACATTATTTTGGTTCTTCAAGCCATCCTTTCATTTATGCTTGGTTCAATCTGTTACAGCAGCAACAGTCGCTGGCCAATTTAATGGCAAAACTGGAAATATAATCCAGACCTCCCACGCTCCACATCCTCTGACCATTCCTCCTTGTATCAGCATAGTTATATTCTTGTCAGCTATTGGCTGACAAGTAAAATCAAAACCTGAAGAAAATACCCAAATCCCAAACGCTCAAATTTAGAGCTGGCATTTGCACTGAGACATTAGCTCTGAATTTTGCCCCGGCACCTAACCACATATTCACAGTACACTGCATTTTGAATAAGCCACCCCCAACACCAAGAAATACACAATGCAGATCAGAATTACTTCATGCAGGAGGAACCATGTGATCCTAAAATACACTCTCATGCAGCACCTATTAGAGACACGATACCTGCAAAGTACAGAAAAAACACCAGGTTTTTATTTTTAAGGAAAGCTCCATAGCGACCTAAGCTTCACAATGAAGCTCCGCATGCACGAGGATCCTACGTTACAATTTCCAAATGACCCACCAACTAGTTAGATTTTCTTTATAATCTCTGGTGAAAAAAAAGATCGTGACCAGCACGAATTCCAGAGGGAATCCATCCACTTAACAGCCCAATCCTGATTTATATAGGTGTGTATGCCTCTACATAGATATGTATATATGCTTACGCATCCAAAATGTGCACATTACACGTCTGTTCTGCCTACACTTAAACGCATAACTCTTAATAGAGATCTTTGTCATGTAATTACTGGTTGTGCTCGCAGAAGGGTTCTAGGGGATCATTTTTGCTTGACATTCAAGAAAGGAAAGGAACTTCTAAAACACTTCTCTGACACCGGCTTCTCTGACCTTGCTATGAGCAGAAAAGCTCTACAGTAGTAGTCAGGAGTCCACTCAGGGTGAAATGCTGAGGAGCACCATGTTGTCTCCACAACAAGCTGGCACCCTCATTTTGCTGAGCCATGTCAGAAGCCACACGGTGGCTTAGGTGTCAGCAATGCAAAAGGACCACTTTGGTCTCATTCATACACAAAAAACATTCCTCAAATTGACTTTTAAGAAGTTCCACTAAGCCAACTTTAAACCCGGTTTAAGACCATGGGTTCTATCGGGCTTAGCTGATTTTTGTGGACATGCTTCAAATCTGATGGACAAGGTCTGGAAGCCAGTTTGTGAAGGACAACTGTAGCCCCCTGGAGCATGGCCGACACTGGAACTTGAACCAGCCCCAAACCAGCATTAGCTGAACTACTCATTAAGCCAGTTGCATTTTTTGGAGAGGACAAATTTCCCCACTGTAGCTTAGATTGCGGCAAAACGCTTTAAACCAAAGAGTAACGTAGTGGTGGGCTGGACAAAAAGACTGAAACCCCAACATCAGCCAGTCACAGGAAATTAGCTAACGGATTGTATCAGGCTACACCCCAAACGGCACCAGCCTGCAGCCTCCGCCACAGACGAGGGAGGCTGAGGCCATCCATGCCTTGTTTTTTTCAAGGGTGGGAAGTAAAGCACCACTGTTTTAAACGAAAGCCTAGCTCTCCAGAGCTGTCTGCCTGAATGAGGATCCTGCTGGGCTCCTACCTCCCTAATATCCCTTTGATCACCATAGCCGTACCGAGTGGAGCATACAAATCCGAGCTGCCTGCATACCCCACACCCCCCCGTCTTCTCTGCTCCCTCGGATGAAGCTGCCTCTCATCTCCCGGGCGCTGGGCTGTGGGACAGCACGGTCAGGTGGGGCATAGGAGGAGGGATTAGCGACTGCAGGGCACAAGAGAGGGCGAGGAGGAACGCAGTCTCTCAAGGAGCCAGTTCAGGGAAAGGAGTACGGTTAGCTAGGCAAGGCAGGAAAATACATTACTTTAGGAATTAATTTAAGGTTAACTGGATCAAAAGAGAGAGAAGGGTTAGGGGACCACGGGTTCAAGCGGTTTTGTGTCATTTCTACCCTGCAGTCCCAGTGGCCACCGCCCATAGGTAAGAAAAAGCCAAATGCCAACCACATTCCTGCAGGTAAATTCCAAGTTTTCCATTCCGCGGCTAAAGCAGTAAAAATGCAGAAAGCACAGGAGCAGGGTGGCAGGAGAAAAGGAAAGGTAAGGAAGGACTCTGTATTTGCTCTCTCTTAAATGATTAAATCGAGTCAAAAGTTACCCTGCAAATTGAGAAGCAAAAGAAACAAATAGGGACAGACTGAGACGGGAGCTGCAGAAAGACCTGCTGGACTTTATGCCAAATCACGCAATAAAAGATACAGGATAGACAATGGTGCAGCTTTATCGGATCCTCCTGAACCTCTGCCAAGCAAAGCTGCCCAGCCTCCGCTGAACACCGGTGTAACTGGGGAAAAACCAGAATGAAACGTTTCTCTGTCAAATGCTTTCAAAAAGAGAAAGCGGCTGTTGGGAGCTGCTCAAGGGGCTGGAATGCTGGAGACAGTTCCAGGGGGACGTATCAGTCGTCAGAGTGCATATGAGGCTGGCAGGGATTTTTAATAAAATACAGTTTATCGCACGGTGATTACCACCTCCTATTTATACCATATGAGATCATGAAAAACATGACACATATTTCCTTACTCCTGCAAACACAAAGTCCACCGAACAACCATGTGATAAATCGGCGCTTTTCATGCACTTTTACTTTGTCTTTCTAAACCTCCATTTCCAAACATCTGTCACTTAGATAAAGCGAGCAATAAAAATCGACTAGAAAAATACTTTTTGTGTCCCCTCCCCAAACCAAGCCCACAGTAGATTAGGATTATGAGTCCAAATTCCAGGGCTGTTCCATTTAACATGTGAATCTTAATTGTTCACAAGGAAGCACAGATGCTCAAAGTATGTAACATGTGAGAAAGGGAACTTCAGGGTCTCCAGAAAACACATCGTCTGTTTCTAACCTTTGCTGGTTACACAGGACCGGTGTTACGGACACAACGTGCATAAAGGAAAAAGTATTTCAGGTAAGCTTTTATGCCTTAAAGAGCATGCCTTTCCCTACTCCCCCTCAAATGTGGTTTGAAGGTGAAAGGCTTAGAGGGAGGAAATACCGCATTATTTCCACGGTACGGTTCTGCAGCCGAATTTGGGATAATACGGTAAAAGACTTCATTAGCACTCTTTCAGAATGACTTGTGCAACTTGCTTGTAGCTTTGCCAGTTATGAGTAATGCAACAATCACTAAGATACACCAACACCACCTTTGTACCACATTTCTTTCACGCGTTGCCTGATGTCTACCGGACTCAGCCTTCTTGTAAGCGATCCCGCTGTCCTCAGCCGAGCAATCCTCACCGCGGCAGGCCCACGCGGCCCGCCAGGCGCCGCACCTTTCACCCACTCCTCGCTTCATGGAAGTTCTCCTTCTCGGTTGCAGTGCTCCGCGACTGGTCTGAGCACAGTAGATCTGCAGTGTGGCTGCCCAGCAAAATCTATTGCCCCTAATCTTCTTCTTATTAACCCGATGGTTAACTATCCCTGCTGCCCCCGACAGCGCAAAACTCGATCAATAATGCTACAGAGATAATTCATACTGGGTGACACCCCAGTACAGTGTCTGTGTGGGACTGCGGCTCACTAAAACCGGGTCTACACATTGCTGGATCACCCAGGAGTACAAATTTGATCGGGATCGGGCCAAGGCACGTGATCACGCGTCTGCTGAATGAGCCAGAGCGCACGATACGGAGCCAACGCCAATTTTACGCTGGCCGTATGCCAGCCACAGGGGCGCAGACGATACCTGATCTGGCTGGAGTTGTGTACAGTGATACCTGATCTGGCATAAAGTCTGCTAGTAAAAAGTTAACCTGTCAAAAACTTCTTGAATTAACTCGAGCAGGCAGAGTGAATGAATACCAGGTCAGCACTTCACATCATTGCGGCCACCCGATTTTTGAGCCAATACTAGGAGTTGTACCGCTGGCTTTTCTGCGTTGCCAAACCACAGCCTAGTGTCGATAGTGATGCTTATATGCACGGGGATCTCATGGCAGGATCAGGGCCTCAGAGTCCTACAACTTGCCCTGCCTCCAACTTAAAGCAAAAAGGAAAGAAAAGAGCAAAATGAAAACTAAATGTTTAACCTCTAAGTAGTCAACTAATGTGGAATCTGCAGGTGAAGATGGAGCCAAGAGCATTTCTGTAGCATATAAATTTAGATAATGATTAAAATAGAACCTATTCCTTCAGGTTAGTGAAAGTCTTGGTACAGCAAACACGTCCGTAACTAGGCTGATTTTGGTAGTATTTTACTAATCCAAACAGCATTAAAAATGCGCCCTGTCGTGTTGAACAAATCTGAACTTTATTTTTTTCTTTACAGGCCTTTGGCACAGGAAGGCAGTCCTGCTCTTTTGAAACTGTTTTGAAAAGCTTTACCTGATCTCTGGTGGAACTTAACCCATTTTTAACACTGCCGCAATGCTGCCCAGTGTTGAAACATGCACAGTTACCATTACACTAGGCTACAGACACATAGGAAATGCGGATTTCAAACATTCTTTCCTGAAATTGCTGGAAATTGCTCACTTTATGCGAGTACTTCAACTACTTTCAGAGCTAGTTCAAGGAGACCATTAGCTGAAAGCCATTTCCAGAAGTTTTTCCATTTCCCATCACGGAGGCCCTGAAATGGTCCACCCAGAGATCCAGCAACCTTGACAGTTACCCAGATCTCCGAGCTATTTACAGCCATGCTCCTATCGCTCCTGCAGGGATGCCTAGACAGGGAGTTCCCAAATTTTGGTCCTCAATGCCACCGCGCAGTGTCAAGGCCAAGCCGCAGACCGCCGCAGCCTATGCTCCAACAGCCACGGGCGAGGCAGCGGCCCGCTCTCCCCCTCGCCGCCCTCTGCAGCGGCGTGAGCCCCCGTCCCTCCGCACAGGGCCCGGCGGCCCGGGGGTCCGCAGAGCGCTCAAGGGCTGGTTCACCAGCCGGCCCTCGGCAAACCCGGCCGGTGGCAGACGCCAGGGCCTCACGGGGAGCGGGTGGGCAGGGAGGCCTGAAGCGAGGCGTCTGGCTGGACCGAGGCGGTGCGGGGCCGAGGCGCGGCGGGGCTGCCATCTGCGCTGCGGCCCTCCTCACGCAGCGCCCACCCCCGCCGCCACCCGAGGGTGACAACGCGGCGCCCAGCCACGACTTCTCCACACTGACAGGGCAAGAAGGGGGGCGACGGCCGCCGCCGCTCGGGGGGTGCCTCGGACGCCCCCGACGGGGAGGGTGCAGAGGCCTGCGCGCCCGCAGGTCCCCCTCCGGTGGCGCCCCCGGCGGCGGCGGCGGGCAGCGGGGTGGCGCCGCAGCGCAGCAAGGGTTAACGGCGGGGCGCAGCGAATGGGCCGCGCTGTTTCCAGGGCGACGGCTCGGAGTGTTCCGGATCGTACCATTGCGCAAGCGGCGCGGGGGGGGGGGGGGGGGGGGGAGCGGGGGAGAACGGGACGGGAGGAGGGCGGAGGGAAGGCGAGTGGCGCCGCCGCCGCCAGGCCCGGCCCAGTGCCGCCTCCTCCCTCCCTCCCTCCCTCCTCCTCCTCCTCCTCCTCCCCCCCGCCTCGCCTCGCCGCTCCTCCTCCCCCTCCCGCCCGGCCGGAGCGCGGCGCCGGGGCCCAGCAGCGAGCGGCGCGCGGCGGAGCGGAGCAGGCGGCCGGCGGCGGCCGGGCCCGGAGCGGCGGAGTCGGTACCGGCGGCGGGGCGGGCCGGGCCGGGCCGGCGCGACCCCCTGCCCTCGCTGCCTTCTCGCCGCCGCCGCCGCGGGATGCGGGCGGCCCGGGGCCGCGGGCTGTGAGCGGCGGCAGCGCGGAGACAAAGGGAGGCGGCGGGGCTCGGCGGCCGGCACCAGGGACGGAGCGCAGGGGCCGCCGCCGCCGCCGGGGCGCACCCGCCCGCCCGCCGGGAGGCGGCACGATGCGGCACGGGGCGGCGCGGCCGCAGCAGCGCGGCGGCAGCAGCGGCGCGGCCCGCCCGGCGCGGCGGTAGAGGAGGAGGAGGAGGCGGCGGCGGCGGCCGCAGGGCGCGGGGCCGGGCCGGGCCGGCGGTCGCGCAGCAGCGTCTCCCGCGGTCCGGGCCGCGCCGCCCGGGCCGGCGATGTGAGGGCGGCGGCGGCGGCGAGGAGGAGCGCGGCGCGGCACGGCGCGGAGCGGAAGGCGGGCGGGCCCCGAGCGGAAGCGGGCCGGGCCCGGCGGCGAGGGGGAGCGCGGCGCCGGCGGGGGCGGCCGGGCGCGGGCGTGCGATGGAAACGCACATCTCGTGCCTGTTCCCCGAGCTGCTGGCCATGATCTTCGGGTACCTGGAGGTGCGGGACAAGGGCCGGGCGGCGCAGGTGTGCACGGCCTGGCGGGACGCCGCCTACCACCGCTCGGTCTGGCGGGGCGTGGAGGCCAAGCTGCACCTGCGCCGCGCCAACCCCTCGCTCTTCCCCAGCCTGGCGGCGCGGGGCATCCGGCGGGTGCAGATCCTGTCGCTGCGGCGCAGCCTGAGCTACGTGATCCAGGGCATGGCGGACATCGAGAGCCTCAACCTCAGCGGCTGCTACAACCTCACCGACAACGGGCTGGGCCACGCCTTCGTGGCGGAGATCAGCTCCCTGCGCTCGCTCAACCTGAGCCTCTGCAAGCAGATCACGGACAGCAGCCTGGGCCGCATCGCCCAGTACCTCAAGGGCCTGGAGGTGCTGGAGCTGGGGGGCTGCAGCAACATCACCAACACCGGCCTCCTCCTCATCGCCTGGGGCCTGCAGCGCCTCAAGAGCCTCAACCTGCGCTCCTGCCGCCACCTCTCCGACGTGGGCATCGGGCACCTGGCGGGCATGACGCGCAGCGCGGCCGAGGGCTGCCTGGGCCTGGAGCAGCTCACGCTGCAGGACTGCCAGAAGCTCAGCGACCTCTCGCTCAAGCACCTGGCCCGCGGGCTGGGCCGCCTCCGCCAGCTCAACCTCAGCTTCTGCGGGGGCATCTCGGACGCGGGGCTGCTGCACCTGTCGCACATGAGTAGCCTGCGCAGCCTCAACCTGCGCTCCTGCGACAACATCAGCGACACGGGCATCATGCACCTGGCCATGGGCAGCCTGCGGCTGTCCGGCCTCGACGTCTCCTTCTGCGACAAGGTGGGGGACCAGAGCCTAGCCTATATCGCACAGGGCCTGGACGGGCTGCGCTCCCTCTCCCTCTGCTCCTGCCACATTAGCGACGAGGGCATCAACCGCATGGTGCGACAGATGCACGGGCTCCGCACCCTCAACATCGGCCAGTGCGTCCGCATCACCGACAAGGGCCTGGAGCTCATCGCCGAACACCTCAGCCAGCTCACGGGCATCGATCTCTACGGCTGCACCCGCATTACCAAGCGGGGCTTGGAGCGCATCACCCAGCTGCCCTGCCTCAAGGTGCTCAACCTGGGACTTTGGGAAATGACTGAGAGCGAAAAGGTCAGGTGAGAGGAGGGGGGCGCCCTGAGACCTCCATATCCTCTGGAGGGACTCACTGACTGACTGACTGACTGCTGCAATGGAGGAGAGAAAGAGAGAGGGGCACGCACAGAGCCATGCTACCCACGCACCCTGGCACTGGAGGGAGGAACATAGAGAAAGAGAGTATATCCTTGACCCTTCTGTGCTGTCTGCCTACCCTTGCTCTGGAGGAGGAGGAGGAAGGGGGAGGCAGAGAGGGAGAAAGAGAGAGAGAGAGAAAGCACCTATCCTTTTTCCAGGTCATGCCTCCAGCTCCATGCTGGGGAGATGGAGCTCCCCCTTCCCCCGCAGCATCCTTCCCTGCGGAAGAGGCAGAAGCCCACACTCTTATGCACTGGGGCTAGAGACACCCCTCTTTATCCCCACTCCCCGATTCCATCCCCTCGTGCACTAAGGATGGATAAAGACAGACCCTTGTTCTGCCATGTATTCAGAATAGATTATTTTTGGTTTATATAAAGGAGAGTGGGAATGGAGATGGGAACAAACAATAACAACAGCAGAAAAGGCTTCCTAGCTACACTTATGTATGTGGCCACCCAGTCATCCTGCGCTGGGCACAGACACAGCTTTTGGTAAAATAACCATTCCACCTCTGCGCTTGCCCCTCCTCTGTCAGCTGGGAATTGTGACAGAAATACTGCTCCCTAGGTACATTGATTTTTTTTTTTTTTTTTTTTTAAATCTGTTTTCAATCTCCAGTTCCATGTTATTCTCTGCTGTGGGTGGATACAACCTCCCACTATTCCAGTTCTCCACTGCACTGAGACTAGGGATAGCTACAGCCTTTCCTTTTGTCAGTATGTTTCCATGTCATCCTGCACTATGGTGAATGGAAGAGCCTAGGCACTCCATTCTCTCCCCCCATCTCTCGAGATGAAGATACCATTTCCTCCTTCTCCTGTCTCTGTGGGGACTGGACACGGACCCCAGTCTCTTAAGCCTTCCTGTGCACTGGGGGACACCGAGAGTTACCGAGACGCATCTTCCCTTTCATCTTTCTCTTTTTTCCCCCCCTCCTTCTTGGCAACAGGGACAGACATATCCAGCTACATATCCATTCCTCTTTAGGTCGGGGGTGAGTGGGTAGACGGGGTTGCTAGCTCCCCTCTACCCGGGGGTCTTGAGGAAGAATCTCCAGCTTCATTTCTGCTTCATTTGAGATACTGTGACCTGTTTTTATTTTGAAATGCATAAAAAAAATTACTGCTACAAAAACAGCCTCTTACTCCCATCTATCCCTTGCTTACATCCTGTAACTGATCCCAGTTTTCCTCACTCATTCTCCTCTTTACAGTATTCATTTTCTCACATGGTTTTATTTTTAAAGACATTTGAAGTTGCTGTTCTTGTGGATTTTTAAGTACATTTTTTTTCTGCTGAATATATTCTATATATATAAATATATATATGATGTCTGGCTACCTCGTTTTAATTTGTTACTTTTTTTTTTTTTTTTTCCCCCCCTCCTCAAAAGCCCTGGAATTCTTACAGGAAAGAGATTTTGAGACTGAAACATTTTTGTGCCTAGACTGGAATAATGCCCCTTGGGTTTGTTCTTCTTTTTCTCCCCCCCCCCCCCCTTTTTTTTTTAAAACTTTTGATTTTAAGCTTACCCTACTGTGTCCCACCTTCACATTCTGGTTGTGCCTCTCCCTCCCTCTGCACTGGGGACTGGGGACCTGAACTGTGCTTCTGCATTTTTACTCTTCTAGCACAAACATGTAATGTGAGAATCCACGTTGAGGATTGGGCTACTGTTAACAGAAACGTGTAAAATGCAACTTAGTTTAAAAAAAAAAAATTCTATATATAGATATATGCAAATGCTTTCCCCTCCCCTCCCAAATCACCTACAAAAGGTCACTATGCCAGGCTTCCTGTTTGTAGGTGGAGAGGAGCAGAGCTGGCCTGCAGGCCCTGAGGCTGCAATGTGAAGGGGAGGAGACTGAAGTTCATCTGTCTTATCTCTGTTCTGTCAATAAAATGGAGCTGGGTCTTTAGATTTTTTTTTTTTTTAATTATTTTAAAGAAGAGTAAGTTTGTTTTTTGTTTTGTTTTAAAGAAAAATATCTTGGCTTTTTTTTTTTTTTTGCTCATCTGTTCAAAATCTCAAATCCTCCACAGTAACAGGCCAGACCATGGAGTTAACGCAAACCCAGAGACCCCTATGGATTAATTGTACTGTTTGTGAATTTGTATAAAAAATAACAAAGATCCTCTTAAAACATTTTATATTCTTACAGTAAAAGGTTAAACATATTTATATAATAAAAGAGGAAATATGAAGTATGTTTTTGAAAAAAAAAAAAAAGCTGTATCTGTGTGGTCTGTGCTTTTTAAAGACATATATTTATCTATTTATCTTATCTGTTGGGTTTGGTAAGTATGCTGTGTGGCTCATGCTGGGTGTTTGGGGCTGCTCGCTCCTGTTCCACTCAGTGACAGAGGAGGAGAAGGAAGGAAGAGAGCCTGGTGCCTCCTGTGCAGGATGTTGAGTAACATCATCACGAAGAGTTTGCAAGGAAGGGGTTTGGTAGGACCAGCCTTGTCCGCGAGGGCGCTCGCAGCATCTGCGGGGAGAAACCGAGTTCAGCTGCCCATCGGTGTGAAGTGTCAGCTCAGTTTGAGGTCAGACAAGCCAAAAGTGCTGAAGCTTGCTAGCAAGTGAATTGAGTATTCAGTGGTAGAGGAAGACATCTGGGGGGAGGGGGGCACAGAAGGGCTGTGTTTCTTAATTTTTTTAAAGCTCCAGGTAGACAGCAGAGGGGTTTTTTTTGTGATTTAAATTGAGGCCCACCTTTGGTGGAAGACCCATCAAATAAAAACATTTCCCAGCAGTGACAGCCAAGAAAAACCGTGCCCTTGCTGGCGCATGAGGACCTGGGAAATCCGAAATGTCTTGGTTGGTTTCCACAGCCCAGGCAAAGATTAAAGAGGAAATAAAGTGGGAACATGTGGAAAAAAACCCAACCAAGTTCAAATAATCTGAGGTGTCCTTTGTCCTGTACTGAAATCTTTCTCCTCAACGCATGACTTTTAACCCGAGAGGGTTCCTTTTTTAGCCTTCCACGATGTCAGTTTTTTATTATTGTGGGAAATGAAGCTTACGCGGTGTTTACAGGGCAGCGACAAAGCCCGTCTCCCCACAGCCCGGTGGCGGGGATCGCTTGCCCGGCTGCCCCCTTCCTGCCTCGAAGGAGGGGGAATGCGAAATGGTGGAAGAAGCCGGAGCCATTGTTCAGGAAAGTTAAAAGAGGAGCTGTCCTTGCTTGCTTGCTCAGTCATGCATACTCAATCTGGCCGGGCCCGGGTCCCTATGGAAAGGAGGAGGGCGATTCTTCCCCTCTTTTTAACATTCCTCTCCAGGCCTGGCTGTATTTAAGCTGCTTTCCTCCGCGCCGAGGAGGAGGGAGGGGGATGGTCTGAAGTTCCTGTACATTTGCATTTTAAGCACTTCCAGCGCTGAGCTGGCCACTTTGTTCCCCCCCCCCCCCGCGCTACCCCGCTCCAGCAGCCCTCGCTGGGGTGCTGCTCCAGGTGGGTCGGATGCCCTACCAAAGGAGGTCCCCTCCGCATCCAGGGCTGGCCTGCCCCAGGTGCTTAGCCTCTGCCTCCACAGGTATTTTTGGTGGAGGGTGGACTGGGCATACTTCTTTGTTGCCAGCTCTGACCACCTCAGCCCTTTTTATGTCAGTGCAACGTTTCAAAGGGGAAAATAGTGCCCAACTCTGGCCCTCTTAAAAAGAAATGCTATCTCCTTTGCATCCTGAGGACCTGGACTATCTCAAGGTTTGGACTTTGGGGTGTGTGTTGTTTTTTTCCCTACTTCCAAGACTTCCAAGCTTTCTGCTGGGAGTCCATCACAAAAGCTGCATTGTTCACTTTAGGGAAAGCCACCACAATTGGATCTAATTGAGCCTGACACTATATCCATCTTCCTTTCCTTGGAGGGAGGTATGGGGTCTGTCCTTCCTGCGTTAAGAAAAAAAGTTTACAGTAACTTCTTGACTGAAAAAGAGGATGTATGTATGGATGTTATAAACAACGGGAATTCCAGATCAGGTTCCCATTACCACTGAAAATGTAAATGTTCCTGGGGTAGGCAGCAGTTCCAGCCAGGGATGGGGAATGATACATCTCTCATAAGGTAGGTTTGTTTCTGCCGGATTTGAGGGCAAATGGCATCTCCTTATTAAGCCCCATGTTCACATGGATAACGGTGGGACATCTATGTCTAAATATAACATGTAATCTATAATGAGAACTAGGACAGGATTCTTTCTCCTAAAAAAAAAAAAAAAACCAAAACCAAAACCCAAACCACCAAACTGCCTCTCCCCACTTAAAAAAACCATGCCAAGAGCATTGCCCACATGGCCTGGCATGCTCTTTAAGGGAACCCAAGCCAAAGGAAGCTGCCGAAACCAAAGCTTCCCTGAACCCCAGTGTTTAGACACCCTTGGCTGTTCCCATAGATGGAGCAAGCGCTCCTCATGCCTTCCTCTCATGCCCTAGCACGACACCACCTCATCAGGCACAGACGCAGGCCTCCCTGTCCAGCGAGGCCAGGGCGGGGGGAACGCATGTGTTTACTAGTAAAGAGAAGGGTTCCTTAAAATAAATAATCCGTTGCCAACAACCATAGACCAATTACCACATGACTCCTCAGGGTAACAAGAAAACTTAATTTTCGCTCTCCAGCTGCTCTTGAATTTTTGAACACGACTCAGTTGGCAACTCGGGTAGAAAACCATAAACAGCCCCCCCCCCCCCCCCCCCCCCCCAACACACACTATTTGGAAGCGAGCTGGATGTCTCCCGTCTGTGTCAGTGAGCCCGCCGTGCCTCAGCGGTGGCTTTGGTGCCAGCCTTTGCCTCTGTGCCCAGCAAAAGTGCTCCCAGCCCACCCAGCCATGCAAGCCAGGGCACGGAGGATGAACCCGGGACCTGCTTTATGGACCAGTGGCTCTGGGGAGCTGAGAAGCCACGCCTGAGAGGTGGTGGCAGAAAGCAGAGAGGATGAAGGGACTAGGCAGGAGAGGAGGCTGGGTACTGAGGGGTAGTGATGGGGGATGCCAGCTCACAAGCTGCAGCAAAATCCTGCGTGTGCGTGGGGTCCCTGGTCTGCTGCAGCAGCTGCTCCCCTGGCCGGAGCTGGTGGCTGGCTCCTCTCCCTGGGAGATGGGGAGGAAAAAAAAAGAGGCTCCACCTGGGTCCTACTGCCCTTGGACTAACATATGGGAGGTCCGTGCATGACAGATTTATACATTTTATACCTTCCCGCCCCATGATGTGGGTTCAACTGAATCAGTTTGTCGTGGTGATTCTGGGGTCCTTTGTTTCCCTGATAATAAATAACGGGGTCACGGGGCAGCTGTCACGCAAACTGCCTGGGGCCCGTGCTAGGAAGAGACGTAATGTCTGTGCTAAGTCATATAGAGCTTACTACTGAACCTGCCCTTTGGTGGTCAGGGAAGAGTTAAAACGAGAGCTGGGTGGCCAAGACACCCAAAGTTTTTGGAACCAAAGGTACAAGTTAGTACAGGCTGCCATTAACAGCTCAAGGGTAGGTGTCCCTCAGATCTGGCAGCCTCGCTATATACATATGCAGGATACTTCTAGCAAAGTGGACCCTTTTTTGTTCACTCTCTCTCCCTCCTCTACCTTAAATCCCATTCTTTTAGCCAGCAGCTCTTTAATAGTGCCTTCTCTGGAGGGAAAAGATAATCCACAAACTCAACTGGGTGGTACGGGCTGGATGCGAGAACCCCTCAGGACATCAGCAAGGCCCCATGCCAGAGCTGCTGGCTGGGCTGCATGACTCTCCTCGCCGTGGCCAGCCAGTGAGGCCATCCCGCTCAATTCCCCAGCCCCAAGCTGCAGGAAAGAAAGAGCTGGAGAGGCTTCGTTGGGCTCCTGTGCCAGAACTTAGACTCCAGCCACATTTGGCAGGGACACTAGTGCTGCTCCCCCTTCTTTAATTAAATCTACCAAATGCATTAGCTCAATGGCAGCCCAACCTGAAATAGCACCATGGAGATTTAGAAAGATCCGAATCTGATCTGTCCTTATGACAGAAAGATGAACGGAAATGGGATTTTCCTAAAAGATTTCCTAAAATCTGGGGCGTGTTTTGGAAAGAGTGTCAAAAGTTTAATACCACGGCCTGGACACATGCCCTAAGCAAGTATTTCCACATGAGAGGGTTACTGAGACATAAACCAAACTCCTCTTCTGCTACAGAAACTAATTCAGATCTAGAAATCAGCAACTCCTCCTAGTTATTTTCTTTTCTTTGAGCCTTGTGTCTCTGGGTACGGTTTAGTGATTTGAAGATGAAGCAATTTCCCCTCCCAGCTTTAAAAAGAAAAAAAATAAATTATACCTGAGGTTCATCCTCTTTCTCCCCCAAAACGCCCCAGCTTTACAACCCCAGGGCAACTTGAGGGGCTCATCGGGTCGGCACCAAAGGCATACAGACAGCACCACACGAGCACGGTGATCGTGGCTCTGCAGCCAGCAGCCTCTCTCCTTGTTTGGTGAGCTAAAATACCAAGCACCCAGCAGCAATAAAACCCTGCCGTTATCTCCTTTTGCGACAGCCACAGTGGCATGCCCAGTGCCCCACCTTCAGCATCCTTCAGCGCTACGAACTCCTCCTGCCACATGTTGGTTTGCGAGAAGTCCTGTAAGGCTGCTCGTGCCACAGGCAAGCTGGTTTCCTCGGCTCCTCCAGCCTCATGGAGCCACCTGGGATGCAGCGCCTGCCCCTCAGCTCCAGCAAATCTCCGTCCTCTTGGCCAAAGCACCCTACGTGCCATCAATCCCTATGTGGGTTGGCCAGAGGTAATGGGGACAATGAGATCCCTTGGGCTGCTCATCTGCCGAACACCCAGTAAAACCAGACTGGGACAATACAGTAAGACAGAAAAGCGAATGCTACCTATGATATTGGTTCTGGCGTGGGCTGCGTGAAGCATCCTCATCTGCATCCCCTATATGCATCCGCATCACCTACGTCCCCATCCCCTATCTGCATCCCTGAAATGCATCCGTATCCTCTATATCCCCACCCACCTAAATGCATCCACATCCCCTATCTGCACCTGCACACCTACATCCCCATCCCCTATCTGCATTCCCTAATACGCATTCGCATGCCCTACATCCCCATCCCCTATCTGCATCCCCTATGTCCCCATTCCCTATCTGCACCTGCACCCCTACATCCCCTAGATGCATCCCCAATATGCATCCGCATGCCCTACATCCCCATCCCCCATAGGCATCCACATCCCCATCCCTTAGCTGCAACCCCAATGCGCATCCGCATCCCCTATATCCCCATCCCCCATAGGCATCCACATCCCCTATATCCCCACCCCTTATCTGCACCTGCACCCCTACATCCCCATCCCCTAGCTGCATCCCCAATACGCATCCGCATGCCCAATATCCCCATCCCCTATCTACGTCCCTGAAATGCATCCCCATCCCCTATCCGGAGCCACACAGCCACCGACAAACCCCACATTTCTCTCCCCACCTCGCAGCATCTCCAAAAACCCTCTCAGCTCCCCCCTCTCCCACTGCTGCCGCCGCTCCCGGGCCGGGCTCCGCCTGCAGGGGCGGCACCGTTCCGCCAGGCGGCAGCATTGCCCGCCGAGTGCCGCCGCCACCCCCCACTCCGTCCCCGGCTCCCCGGGACGGGGTTGGCGCGGGGGGGGGGGGGGGGGGGGGGCGGGGGCGGGTTGACTCATCCCGGGCCAAGGTTCCCCACCTTTGCTGTCCCACGGTGGTCGCTCACCTGGGGCACAAGGGTGGGGGGAGAAATTGGATGGGCGAGTGGATCCATGCAACTGCACGAACCAGTGCGGGATGGGCGAGGTTTAAGTTGCAAAGGGCTGCTGAGGTTTCTTGCTGCTCATCATCATCATCAAGTACTTGACGGTGGGGAAGGGTCCTGAGGGTTTGCACCGTAAACCAAAATGGGAAGCCACAGCCGGCGTGGCTGGACCAGTGGTCAACATACCCCATCATTGTGCAAGACGCGCACATCCCAGCCTGATGTTTTGCCTTCTGGAAAACTTCCATCCTAGACTTAGTACTTCTCCCTGAAGTCTGCATCTCTTGACATCTATTGCTTGACACTAAGAAAATTATTTTGTGTATTTATTTATTTTTTTTTTAAAAGCATGCAAGCGTGAGAATGGTCATGGAGCAGGATCGAACTTAAATTAACACTTCTATTACTTTAGTTCAGTTTTGTTGTGCAGGGCTTTGCTATGTTGTTGACACGGTTACTCCACAGGATACCTCGATAGTGATGAAGGTACCTGGAGCTGTATGCACACGTCGTTTTTAGCACCTAAACTTGGGTAGGTTTTTTTATCCTCTTCTCACACTGCTGCTACGGATATAGTGCTAGTGTCTTTTTCAGAAGCAGCTATACCTGATAATTTACTAGAACTAATAATTAGCTTCTGCAGGGCTCATTACATGCACAGACATCAGAAAGGGAAGTGCCATCACTAATGGGGAAAGAGAGGTGGAAGCAACTTGACTAAGGTTACGTCCCAAATCCATGGGTGGCCAAAAAGTGCCTGGCGTCCACCTCTCCTGTCTCCAGTCCTGCTGACTTCTGCCAGCTGGAGCAGCAAAAGCTGAAATGAGTTTTCCAGCCTAAGGTAGCCCTGGAGAGGGAGGGTCAGGACAGAGAAACACTTAAGTGCAGAGGACGTCTTCCTCCTCTTCTCACACCAGGCTCTGCAACCCAGAGCCCCAGAAGCGCTGGTGTACGAGCGTGGGCTGTGGAAGAACTCCCAGCAGCAGGAACCGCTCCAGCGAGCCACCCCTATCCGTTCAGGCTCTTCAGCCGTCACGGCTGTTATTTCAGGCAACGGCGAGTCCCACCAAACAAACGCGGAGCTGACAAAAAGCGCCGCCTTGACAGCCCTGAAGGCCGAGGTCCCGTCACAACAACAGGTACTACAGCTCGGATTGCAGCTCTCCCAGCTGCTCTGTCTACATCTTCACCAGGACTGTCCCTGCGGCAACGCTGGGGGACCACCCATGCGGATCAAACGCGGGGGCACTCCACGGTCCTTAAGGCTGCAAACGCTATCGCCCCTCACGGTTTTCCTTCCCGAGAGGCACCTGTCCATTAGCAAAAACTCGCCCAGACCACACCAAAGACGGACCGAGCAACAGCGACTTTTGGTTTCCAGACCCAGACCACATGGCGCGAGGAGCTGTGCCTGGGCTGCCCGCTCCCTTCCCCTCACCTCCGCTGGCTTCAGATGCAGCGTGCTGGGGGGACGTCGGAGGGGACATCATCTCTTGCACACACCTGCCAGGGAGTCAGCAAGACAGGGGGAGGCTGCATGTGAGCGGCTGGGTGTAACTTCCACCCTGTCCCTAGTGCCAAAAACAAGCATGTTAAAGCTAATCTACCCCTGTCTCAGCTCAACTGCTTTTCTGTGACTAAGCCCCTTATAATGGTTTTACTAAAATCCCCTTTTGATGGAAAAAATCCCAGCTGGAAGTTTCGGGCAGCAGCACAATGTGCAAGTCTGCGTGTCCCTTTCCCCAGCTTCACAAAAGCCTCTAATCGAGTGGAAAATTTGCTGGAGGCCAGAGGTTTAGGCCTGCAATTATTTTTTAAGGGATTATCAGGAGAGAATGGGGGTACTTACGACCCTCCCTCTCTTTGTGTTTTGCTCTGTGCCGCTTTCAGGCAGACTCAGCCAGAAACCTGAACCACCGCAGCTGGATCCAGCAAAACCAGGGCTCAGCTGGGTGGCACGCCTCCTCTCCGTCCTATGGGACAGCCTCCAGGTTAGACCAGTCTCACTCCAGCACCATGCAATGAACAGAAATGCTCTTCCACAGCAGCAACACTAGAAGTTGGGTTTGTTTTGTTTTTTAAAAGAAAAACCTGAGAAAATGCAGCTGATTCCTGTTCTGTGAGCCCTGCCGAACTGAAAAACCAAGGAGCAGGCAGGGATGCGGTCCACCAGACAGGCTGGGCTTTGGCTCTGCAAAGCCATTATGCAGGAGGTCTTACACAAGTTACTTGCAGCAAGCTCCAAAAAAGACTTGGCACCAAAGATGCATGCTCTGCAACACCCAGCTTTTAAGGGCCTTGCTCCAAGGGTGGACCCTGGGGTTAGGGTCCTCAGTGCTTTCACGGCCTCCGAGAAGAGTCAGACACCACGGAGGCTCCAAAACAACTTCTTGCTGGGCGTGGAGCCACTTATTGTTAGCACACTTAGCACGGGCCAGCCAGAGGAGAAACGCCGCTGGCTCTCCTGCCTGAGGAGCTCTGTACCTTGCTCAGAGCTACTGGGAACCGCCTACGCTCACACGTGGCCCAAAATTAGGTGCTTCTCCTCTAGCAGCAAATTGCCACGCTCTCGCTTGTGTACAAGCAAGCAAGCCATAAGCAGAGGAAGTGGCGTGCTCTGATTTTAAACAGTGGCCTAAAGAAGTGGGAGTCCTGCTTTAATTCCTCTCTCCCTTCATGGCACTTCAAACCTACCCCTCCCAGAGAAGGCACTAACCATTGGCCCTCAGGTGAGAGCCATGAGAAAGGGCCACTCTTCACTATTTCCATATAAGCTGTGCTACAGTGTGGATGATTATTCCAGACTCAGTGCAAGAAACAGAGTACATGAAGGAAGCAATGCCTATAGACCACAAGCATTTACTCTTGGGGCCAGTCTCTCCTTCCAAAACCTCTTGGCGTGTTGCATAAAGCACCTGTTGGATAAAACGGAGAAGCAGGTTTTGATCCCTGAGCGTTCAAACCATTTGGCCGCCATATAAGATGTTTGAAAAGAAAAGTGGCAGCTGCCACTGGGTTTTCAGTCTCACCATGTCCGTGTGTGCTAGGTGTGCTCGGAAAGTGCCTGGGGAGGCTGAGGGGCCAGGGTGCTTTGTTTCTGGATCGTGATCAGACTCCAGAAGTTTTGGGCAGGCACCTAAGTACAACGCTGAGCACCCGAGGGGTGTTAAAATAAAAATAATTAAAAAAACCCCAGACAAACACAGAAAAAGGAAAATGAGGCATTTGTGGAATTTAGATGCCTCGAGGAGCTAGGTGGTGCCTAAGCTGGGGATTTTGATTTTGCAATTTTGAATACCGTCTAAATGTCATTTCTTTTGTTTTTGTTTTTGTTTTTTTTTTCTTGGATCAGGTCTTTTGCCCCTCTCTCCCTCATTCTTTCCATCCACACACAGACACTGTTTTTGTAGAGTTTTAAGATGAAAAGATGAATGGCCTTGCCTGCTCAAAATTGCTCACTAAGGCAGATATGCTTGAAGATACTCTGTACGTGTCTAACTTCTGGAAGACGTATGAGTCTGCTCTCCAAGATAGCTTGAGACCTTCAGTATCCAAAGATAAGGGATGCAGAATTGCCAGTAACTAGCAGTGTAGGATGTGACCTGTGTGGTTCACTAGCAGCACTAGAAATGTAAGGTCAGCTGAGGAGTCGGCTCCAGCACCATCTCCTCACCCTAATAAACTGAGTGGCAGGCAGAGCACCACAGGAAAGACATCCTTTACTACTTCCAAGGAAGCTGATCTTTCCCCCAGCCTGCTGTTCCTGAGCACTGTTGGCGAGTCTCACTCTTGGAGTCCTGAGTCTTTCTGTTTATACACAGCCTGCTGTCCACAGATAACCTTGAAAAGCCCTACTTACAGTATCACTGAAACACTAGGGACTTCCAGGGATCACTGTCCAAATTCTGCACGGAGGCAGGATCATGTATACTTGGATCATTCCTGACAAGGAACCTGACAAGGTTTCATCTTACCCATTCCTAAAACTCTCCCAAAGGCACAGCCTGCAGCACCCTTACCAAACTATTTCCAGTCTACTTCTAATAATTTTTACCCCTATCCACCTTAAATATTCGATTTTTTCCTCCAGATTCAGCTGTGTTTTTAATGCTCTCCACAACCATCAACAAAAAAAACCAAAACCAAACCAACCAAACAAACGAGTTGAGGACTCTCCTGTTTAGGGCAACCTCTTATGGCCTGGACCGCAACTCCTTTCCCTTAGTCCTCATCATGCTCAGCTCCCTGCAGATGCACCATGCTTCAACTCCACCTCTGTGCAGGGTTTGCCTTGAGAAGAGCCCAGTTATCATGTTGCATTATACAGGTGGATTTCTAGATCCTCCCAAACACCTGTGGCCTGCAAGACTCGAATCCAGAATCCCAACAACGTAAAGTCATTTACTCACTGGGATGCTATAAAGATTTTATGTTTTATAGTATTATTATAACATATACCATAAAGATATTACAAAGATACAACTTGCCACTTGTAAATAGTTAAAGCGCCCTAAGACGCGTAGTTAACTTGGTATTGCCTTCTGTCCCAGCACTCCCACTACCTTCTTTTTATAGACCTGCCGGCCCTGCTTCTTTATCCTCCTTAGAGGTATTCTCTCATACCCATGGATCTAACAGCAGCGTTCCCCACAGGAGTCCACAGGGACTGTATTTCTGTCCCCTACTGAGGATGGAGACATGAGAGATGTGCTCAGCTCGGTAAGACTGAAGAGAGCCAGCATTTCACATGCAGCTGCACAGAGTGGAAGGATCTTATTTTTCTAGCGCAGCTTTATGACGCAGGTGAGAAGAGGGGACTGACAGGCCATGACAACTGGAACCACTCCTGTTCGAGGTGGACACTGCACCAAAACTGTTCTATCATAACCATGACAGACCTTTGAACTTCATGGGCTCTTCTCAATTCCGTCACCAGTGTAGGATGTCCCACAGCCATAAACAGCATGAAAAAAAAAAAACACTTTCGAGCTCTCAGCAGAGTAGTTGTGCTGACTGTCACTGTACTCAGAGAAGGTATGGTGCACAGGTAGGTACTTGTTTCCTGCTTGCACTATCACTACTATTTTTGAGACACAATTTCAAGCTCATCACTGAACAGACCAGAAGTGCCGAGCTACAATACAGTACAGAAATAACATTGCTCATCCAGGAAATTACAACTCCATGTCTTACGCGGTGTATTGCCCTCGTGCGTAGCTATGCAATGCAATGGGCATCGGCAGCAGTGGAGTGAGGCAACTGAAGAGGCTTATGGCTTGAATTTTTAGAAGTCTAGGCACTCAGACATCCCAGCGTGCTACAGAGCTTCTGGTGACTTGTACCTCTCAGGAAAAACAACTGGGTGGATTCTGTTGCAGGCTCGCCACATGTCTGCAGGCAAGTCCTGCCACCCCTCTGCATCTCAACTGCTTCATGCTCAAACTGAGAGTAGTACGTACCAATCAGAATAGAAAAGCCTATTTTGGGAAGTTCGAAAAAATACTCAAGACCTCCGCATGGAAGTCAGAGAAGTCTCAAACACAATCACTAATATTCCTGTGCCCAGGGGACAGTACAGGAAATTTGTCAGAGCCTCCCAACAACGCTTGAGGAGGTCTCAGCGCATGTTCACTTCTGTTCTCTCCATACCATTTCCCTGAAGAATAGGCCTTGTAGACAGAAGGGTTTCAAAACACAGCTTGAGTGCAGTAACTACAGACATATTGTGTCAGACAGGGGCTCGGTGTTGAAAGAACTGTCTATATATTCAGCTGCATATTGTTACAAACATTTAAAGAAGCTGCTGTATCCAAAAAGGAAGGACAAGTCCTTATTATTATGAAAGCTGGGGGGTTTCCAGGGTTGCTGATGTGCCAGCAAATGATCCAGAGCCAGGATAGATAGTCATGGCAGAAACGATAGGAAAATCTACAAGCGCCTGAGGACCACCTACGCAACATCTGCACATGTCTCATAATCCAGGTGCTGCTCCCTGGAGCACATAATTTGGGCACACATTCAGTGTGCCACTCCTACCACCCTCTGGCTCCCACAGAACAATGTCACGCACTGCCTACAGCTACGTGCAAAGCGAGTAGCGCCAACCCCAGTTCAGAGAAATCTGTCATTTACCCAAGAATATGTTGTGTCAGTACAAAACTAGCCCACAGCTGGGAATTGGCAGGAACATATTTGAGGTATCACACTCACAGAGGAGGAACAGAAAAACTGCTCTGCCCACAACTGCCCAAAAGCAACTGCAGCAGTTTAAGTCAAAGACTTAAAGGGAGGCACACAGAGAAGTTAGGGGTCAGGCTCCAAGAGACACAAAGACTCACACTCCAGAAAACAGGCTACAAAGCACTAAATGCAAAGAGGAGTTTATCCCAGCAGCGAGCTTCACGCTGTGTACAGACGGGATTTCTTTACAGGGGCGAATGCATCTTGGTACGCCCAGCATCTAGTGCGGCTCTGGTTGCTTAGTCCATAGCTCCTACCACACTTCAAGGATGGGAGCATCTCTCCTTCACGCACTAGCTGTTCTCAAGAGCTAAGACTGAAATCCTGGCAACAGTTCCCCCCTCTATTCAAAAACAAAAGAAAAAAAATAACAAAGAAAAAACAAAAAAAACCCAATCCTTAGTCAGGAGCCTGCTACCCCACAGAATGAAAAAGTGCTTACTTTTCTTCAGGAAAAGATTATATTTCTTATATCGAGTTGAAGGTGGTCATGGAATGGGGTTCAGCACATGGATGCAGTTCTGGGGGATTTTTATTTTAATAAATATGCATAACTCCAGGGCAAAAAACCTCTGTCAATACAAATCCTATGGAAAATATTGCTGCTGTAGAGAGAGCAGAGACCAGTTCTGTTTGTGTATTCAGGCACTGTATATATGAAGATATTTTAGAGGTCTCTATACTTAGCCATTGTGGTTTTGATCTTTCCCAGGCCAGAGGTAGCTGTGTAAGCATATAGTCAGCATTGGCTAAACAAGTACTTTTAAAACCATACTATTATTACCAAGTTAGTTAAAGAAGGCTTTTTTTCTTCCTTTTTTTTTTTTTTTTTGGGGTGGGGGGAGACACACAACACGGGGACAGGAGAAGATCTGTAATTCAAGACAAAATCATTAAAAAAAAAAAAAAAAAGGACAAAACCCCACCACCCTTCTAGCTCTGAAATGGGCTTTTTTTCATTATCTCTTTATACTCAACTGCAGCCAGACCAGTTCAGGTCATGATTTCATCTGATCTCAGCAGGACGGCAGCGTTGGGTCTTGCCGATACTCCCAGGGAAACCAGGGTCCCTCAGGAAGCGATGTGGGTGACTCAAGCAGCGGAGCTCCTTCCTCTGAGTCAACACTGACCTAGTGTTTCAGCACCATGCCAGAGGGCGCTGACCTGCTCAGCACGTTGTCTTTCAGTGGAAATAAATGGGTGCCTGACCACACTTGTGGTTATTAAAGGCAACATGTCACTTTACACAAACATTGGCATTTGGCTACGTGACCGCTCCCTATGTGCGTAATTACATTTCTGCCTTCCTCCACTTTCTGTCCTGAATTGTTTCAATAGCTGCTGTGTTTCATGCAGCTCCAAACTCACTTCAATGGTTGGAGGAACAGTTCCAGCAGAGCCTGAAACTAAGAACCTAGAATTTTATTGCTGACCCCACCTTTGGCTGGCCATATAACCCAAGCACATCTCTTCTCCCTTCCCTTCTCCCTTGCTTTCCCCATGTGCAAAAGGGGGATCACGAGAAGAATCTCTGTAAAATGCATTGAGAGCTACCAGTGGAAAACCCCATGTCAGAGAGCACTATAAAGATGAATTATGCAAGACAGAGCTATTAATTAGGTATGCTGATTAAACATTCTGGGATTTTTTCAGCAGAAAAGGTGTTAGGGAAAATAAGAGAGATTTGTGAAGGCAGCAGTGAAGTTGTCCACATTTGATATAAGCACGACCTACGATCTTTCTTTAATCCAAGACTGCCTTGGATTACAGACCAGACAGGTATTTCCCCCTTTGATGCAGAGTTCAGCGATGCCTACTCTACAGTAAGTGCTCTAAAGGTGCTGAGCATTAGCAGTAATTTTTTCCACAGGCAACTCAGCTGCCTATAATTATCTGAAGAAAAATTCCTCCTCTTCTTCCCTAATCCCCATGCTCTGATCACATGCTACACTTGCTCTGGGGACTCCATTTCAGAGCCATGTGACATTTACAACATACAGTCCAAAAAACACATGAAAAATACACCTGGTTTTAGGATTTGGCACAACCTCAGCCCAGGTTCACTGAAAGGTTTGTGACCCTTCTGACCACAGCTGGGACCAAGTTACAGTTTTGCACTGTAACTTGCCGCTTGGACAAGGAAAAAAAAAAAATCTAAGCAAACTTGGAAACTTTGAGACGTACTTGCAGAGTTTCAGTTCAGTTTAGGCATAAACTCAGTTCAAAACTCAGAGGCTGGAAACTGTCTTGAATGGAGAGCGGCTGGAGTATCCACACTCACCTGCATCACAAAAAGGATCAGCTCAACATGGGTGACAGGGACTCGACAGACCTTATCGTTACCGAGACAGCCATGAGCGTGCTAGTATTGTAGTTCAACTAGGGATTCGCTTCTGAAGCAAATCCCCCATCAATCCCACTGCCCACGCGATGGTTTGCATCTTGGAGCAGCCATGGAGCTTGCAAACTGGATTCCCTCTGGATGAAACTGCACAGGAGACTGTGCTTGAGGAGGATACCTCACACGCCTCCTCCACATCCATGGGACCAAACAAGGGCTAGTCCAAAATAACACCCCCCCACCCCACAGTGCTATCGCGTGCATGCCAGGTCTTCAGCATCAACTGTTCACCCTCCAGCCCTGCTCCTCCTGGCCCACTCTGTCTGTTAACATGGCCACTGGAAAACCGGGGCTCGGCCACCACAGAACCGGAGTGCAGAGGTACGAGCAGTACCCCATTACTTGGGATATCTGTTTATGAGCACCCTCTGCTGGATGTTACAGTTTTTTTCTTCCCTCCAGGCCAGCGATGCTAGCAGGCTGACTGCTAAACCAGCAAAAAGCTGGAGTGTGGAAGCAGGGAGCCTGTCCTGGGTATCCCCGGGGTGGCTCAGGGTACAACATGCTCAGTGCACCAGGGGGGACTACTCTGCATTGGTATTTCCGCAGCAGGATAAATCAGAGCCCAAAGACACACTCATAACAAGTGAAACCAAATAAAAGCCTTCCCCACATGACTAAGCTGCTTGCAACTCCCTTCAGTCTGAATAAAAGATGTTGCTGAAAAAAGATGCTGGCATAACACCCAAAACGCATCCTGAGAGGACAGGAGCAGTACAGGCTTCGATGCTGTAACGTTTCCTACTGCGGCTCAGACCTGCAGAGGTCACCTATCCACCACAACACTAGCAAAGAGGTAATTGAGACAACCGACTTGGTGGTTTGACAAGATGGGTAATTGTCATCTTGAATCTATAGTCCAGGAGGACAATAACAACATCCTCACATTCTTCTTCTCAGCCTTCGGGTGATTAGAAAGTTGTGGTCACCTCTGATCCCAGCCAGGTTTATAGTAATCATTCAATGCAGAGATGTTCAGGAACGCAAGGCTTGGGCAACGACTCCTCTAAGCTTGTGTCCACTGTCAGATGTTTCAAAGGAAGGTATTAAAGGTTTGCAGGGCCAGGAAGAGCACTTAACCAGCTGCAGCTGGAAGACTGTCCAGGAGCAGGAGGCCTGATACCTTCTAAACCAGCTAGAATAAAATTCATAAACTGTATAAAACATATAAATGTCTAATCCTTTCTGCATTCTACTATGTTCTTGGTCTCAATTATTTATGTGCTGTAAGAAAAAATTAAGTTTCATCTATGTTTTATTTCAATTTCACTGAAAACCCTATATTCTGTAAAAGTATACACAGGAATGCCTGATTTACCTCTCTATACTTCAAAGTTTATATACTTCTGTCATGTTGTTTTTTATTACTCTTCACTCTAACTAAGGATGAGTAACCTTTTCAGTCTCTCCACACCTCTAAGCATTTTCATCAGCTTCTTCTGCTAAATATTTGTAGCACAGCGACCGGAAATGAACGCATCATATTTTATTTTTAAGACCTGACTCCCACAGAATCACTCGTCTTTCCACCAAAGAGATCCAGCGCATCCCCATTGCCAGCAGCCTCTTCCTCACGCAAAGCGAGGGGAGCAATGGAGGAAGCAGGGCTTGTTACATCAAACCCTTTCACACTGCAAAATTCATGACTACTGAAGGAGTTATGTGCTCCTATACCACACCAGCCAGTGTCGGCTGTGGTAATGCAAACAAAAAGGCATTAACCCTGATCCCTGTGAGGAAACAAAGTCTCCCACTCATTCCTTAGAAAAGTTAAGGTACTCATTTCTGAGGGACTTGCGGGGTGGGTAGATACGCTCGCTGCAGTTCTCCAAAGATAGCTCAGAAATAACCTGGGAGGATCCCAGATGAAGGCTGGGTGTCTTCTTACATCTGTCTGGTTTGGGAGATGGAGTGTAAACAGTGGCACATTAGCTCAGATTAATTACAGACTGCCGGTATTTTGCTTTCATGTAGCGAGCTCCGGGAACATAACACCGCTGATAATTAAATAGCGCCTTCCATCAAAAGGCTCCAAACCACCCAGCAAACCAGCTGAGCTGTTAAGGTAGGGCTGCTGGAGCGGCACACAGCGGCAGCTCAACAGGACGTAGGAACACAGCACGTTTGTTTAGGAAATGAAAAATTTCTGCTGAAACTATAGCAGGAATTACAGCATGTTTTACATTACATACTGCACAGTAAAACCTGGGCAGGATTAGCACCAGTGCCCGGAGACCTTCACTGGTCAGACACAAAGCTGTGTATCCCACGAGAAAGATCGTTTCTCTAATGACACAATATACTTTTTTTTTTTTTTCCCCTCTTCTTTCCTGGAGCATTGGTGCAGTAATGACTGAGGAAGGAAAAAAAAAAGTGATCTCCTGCTTTGTTTTTTGCAGCCATGGTGTTTTTTTGCATCTTTCCTACACAGAATATGGTCAACATGCAGGTTTTATTTGGGAGATGACAGCCCTCAGCTAAGCGAGGGTAAGAAAATACAGGACAGGAGATAGATGCCAACAGAGAAAAGCTCACAGTAGTGGGGTTAATCTTCTGTGTTACCGCATCCCCTCCTTCCCCATCTCCTTCCACACGCACCACTGCCCATCAGTTATGTGAGATTTTGTGCCGGAGACACCAGCGTGGCACACCAGTGCAGCGTCAATACTGCGAGGTGGATGATCAAACCTGCACCCTCCTTCTCCTGTGCCATATCCCAGCTGGGTTACCTCATGCTCTCTCCCTGTTCATTTCCTTTTCTGTCCCTGCCCTTTCCAGTCCCAAGGCTGCTTTTCCCCCCCTCCCCATCCCCTTGCAGTCAATGCCATGTCCTTACGAGCGCAGTGCTACCACTTGGCGGTTTCCCACAACTTGCCCTCTGTGCAGGCACAGTGACCAATTCAGCCAATTTCACCTTCTGCAGCTGGATTCAAGGCAAGGCCACAGATGCTCTTCAAAAAGCAGACACTCAGGCTGCAACCTGCCCACCAATACTAGACAGCTGAAGTGCCTGGCCAGGACACAGTCCATAGTGGTAACAGGTGTAGGGAAAAATGGCTTAAGGGGGAAAGAAGGAAAGCAGCAAACTTCACACAGGAGCAATGCTTACTTTTTAAAGGCTAATTACGTGTTATTATGGTTTAGTTACTAATTTGAGGTGGACTAGAGAGAGACATACGCTTCCATCCACCACCTCCTCACCTAATAGAGGTATGTTTCCGGCATATTGTGCAGACAGCCTTTACTTTTCACCTAACAGTTGAATAAAAGCCATGAATATGGCTACGCCATAGCATGTGGAGCTAGAGCACGAGGCTGTGGGACAGCTATTTGTGAATGCTGCCTGCCCCTGACAGAAAAAATACCCTTCCCCAAGCCCTGCCATCCCACCACTGAAACCAGGTAATCCTAGCTACAGAAGCTGTGCCAACAACTTGGGGCTGAGGCAGAGTTACTGATGGAGAGCAAGAGGAAGAGAACAGATCACTTTGCAGATGTAAAGCACCAAGGAACAAAGTACCAGAAAGCCAAGGTGATACAAAGCTACCGAACGAAAGCCCAAGGACTCCAGTTGTCAGGGTACTGCCAGCGCTGGAGTTCTTTATGATATATTTAGAGCACACAGCATCACACCAACTCCTCTGCCCATTAAGCCATGATATTTGAGCTACAATTTTTTTTTTTTTTGCCTTTTTTAAGGTGACCTATCCAAAGAAACTCTCAGATTGTAAATCTATTGCTAAACAAGAAAAATACAGTTGCCCCCACATTATTTTGTTGTTGCCATTAGCTTGGCTTTTTATTTAGATAGTAGGTTTTAGGTCTGTCTTGCAAGGACAAGCTCCTGATCGAGACTGAAATTCTGGGTGAGACGACTGACCAATGCATCTGACCCAAGGCTGAAAATAAAAAGCTGGCTTCCCACCTTAGTTTCCAAGTAAACTCCACCAAATGACGCAGCACCCCATACTGCATTTCACAGGCAGCACAGATATATTTAGCCTGGTACGCCCCTCCCAAAGTGGAGCATGGGGCACAACTGGCCAAGCAGGACTCAGGGAGGAATACAGGAAAATGAACCGGGCAAACCATCCTCTCCTATTCAGTCGTGTGGCTCTTGTTTACTTGCTTTGTTTAAAACAAAACAAACAAACAGAAAAAAACCCAAACAAAACAAAACAAGGAAACTTCGCAAGAAGAGTTTTATTTTCAGGTCAGGCAGCAAACCTAAGAGCTGTAATTAGGTCCTGGAAATTAGCAGTTTAATTTATTTGTGTTGTCGGCTGCTCTTTGTATTTCCATCCTGGCGCCAGGTGGGAATGTAGGGGATGAGAATGGCATCTACCTTTCCTCCTCAGGCTTGTTTGGGAGAAAATGGTGTAAGCACCACATGAGCATCATGGACATACGAACATGTGCTGGGACTCCCCTTTCATGGATGTGAAACTAAGGGACAATAAGCCACTTTAACAGTGATATTTGGGTGCCAGAAGAAGCACACCGGTTGCTTTTGGGATTTATAAAAGTGCCTGAGGGAGATGAATTTCAGCAGGTACAGCCAGCAAACGTGCAAATGAGTTGGTACATTTCAGCAGACACCTCCCTGGAAAGACGCCTCCGGGGGTCACCCCAGGGCTGTGGGAGGGTTGGAAAGAGAGGTCAGCTCTAGGAAGCTCAGGTTGTGCCCTAAGGGTCCTAGGAAGTGATCTTCTCAGCCTCCATCAAATCAGATAGCAAATAAAACAAATTATGGTGATCACAACACAAAAAAGGCAGTGGCTGCTCAGCAGCATCGGCCAACCTGTTGGGTTTTGGCACCAGCAGGTTGTATGTGGTGATGATGCTTTTCTACCCAGAACGCTACAGGGAGGGCTCGCTGCCTTCTCTAGAAGGGCTCTCAGCTGCAGCACAGGAACACAGGGCATCTTCTTGGCTTCCATGCTGGACAATCTCCTGGCCTCAACTAAAAAAAATTACACACCAAAGTCTTAGTTGTAAAGGACTTTCTTTTCTTCTCAAATCAGGAAAATAATCCATTACTTACTAGAAATGAAACAAGAAAACAGGGCAAAACCTAACGACAAGGTTGTGTGAACAGGAGCATCGTATCAAGGCCCCTAGCCTGCAGCTTCCCCTAACACAGCTGGTTTTAGTTCAAGACTTTGGGAACTTTTTGCTCCATAACATGAACTTTCAGTTAAGAGCCAGACTGAGAAGAGTGTAATTCATTAGGGAGATCTCAGTGCAAAACACAAAGCAATTTCTCTTATTATTTTCTCATCCCCAAACAGGAGGTAGGGCAGAGGCAGGGAAGGGTCGTGGCCGTGAAAAGACTTTAATGTCTGAGTAACACTACAAGCACAAAGACTTTCGACTTCTCAGAGTTGCACTGCTTCATCCTCTCCTCTGGCAATTTAGGAGGTTGCGTGGAGTAGCTGTCTCCTAGATTTCCCAATCTTTTGCTCCTTGCCCCTAAGGAGTGCTCTCTCGAGGCCTTCTTTTCCACAGCCTTCCCTCAGCCAAGAAAGGCCAAGCACATCTTTTTGCTCCCAGCGCATGTTACTGCTGCCCCAGGCCAGCCGGCTAAGAGCAGAGACTATTATTTAAAGAGGTGCAGAGAGGAACTGGGGTATGATCATAATCACTGACCCTTGGGCACACTAAAGCACAGGACTGCAATGTGCTGAGACGGGAATGACCCTCCTCCTGCTGCTATGCGTGACCACGTCCGAGAGCTAACCAGGTTTAGAAATCCCTGCACATCGGTGTCCTGTTTCACAGTCCTGCAACCGCAGAGGTGAATAATAGTTTATAACGTACAGCTCGAGGAAACCTCTTTTCTTATCAGATTTTCAAAAAGCAACGTAAGATTTTTCTCTGATTTGAGATTAAAAATTGTTTAAAAAACTCCCACAAGTAATTCCTGTCCATGGGTTGCCTGTGTACATATCGCTGACAATATCTGCTACCTGAATACACAAGAATGACAGGTATAGCTTCTTATCCCTGACTGGTTGAGCGCAATTCCTGGAACCAAATTTATGATGCAAATATTAGAAATTAAGATGTCAAAATTTAGGTCCCTTCAATAGTGTTTGCTTTAGCATGCTAACACTTTATCTGTGAGCATTTCCATTATGAAAATAATTTGTTAAAATACTCTCAAAGAGTGCATAAGGCTTTTCAAACACAATTAAACACCACTTTTCCTCTAAATATTGGCCAATACTAGCCAAAGAGTTTAAAATATTCACCTAGCTCATCGTTGTTCCAGTGACATAATGTTTGTAACAGTTCCGCCAATGCCATACACAAGGGAGGTTTCTGTGAGAACCAGTCTTTTCTACTTCAAGAATATGTCTCCTGCTCATTTAGATTAATTGATTTCACACACAGTTGTTTATGTGTGTGGCCTCCCTTCATTTTCTGAGCTCTCCTCGCTCCAAACAAAACAGCTTAGGGGTGTAGATGGGGCCAATTGCATTTTGGAACAGGGGAGATAACACCTCAAAGCAAAACAGAAAAGGACATTTCTTGCTTCAGAGACTTTTCTCTGGATTATGCTTTGAGGCAGCTTGACAAAAGCATGCTTCTGGGGAACGCCATAAAAACTGCTTCAGAGACACACTGCACGGAGCTCGGCAGGAAGAAGTTCCCCACAATGGTGGGAAGGGGAAAAAGCAACTTCTGAGTAGAAAGATATATGGCAGTCTGTGAGACAATAGGCAACCAAGAAGCTGTCTCAAATTTTAAAACATCCTGGTTTCATCTAAGAGCTCATAGCTAGACTGAGAGAGCACCAGAGTCCTCATCTGTGCATGGAATATGTATCAGGCAGCTGCACAGTGCACTATCAAATGCGGGTTCGAAAGGAAAATTTATCTTGGAAAAGAAATCTGGATATTAATTTGAAAGCACAACACAGAGCAAGAAAGATTAACTGCCCCCAGCCTCTCCAGACCAGCTATGTGGACGCGCCACAGATTCAATCTGCAGTGAATTACAAGTCATCACACACCAAGAATTGAAGTAGCCGGCCAGCAAAACCAGTGGAAATACACTTTTGTGGATCTGGTCAGAGAATGGAATCTCTGTTCCCCAAGAAGGGCTGGGATTTCAGCATTCGCCTGCATCCCAAATACGGATGAAAGGTCAAAATATCATACTATATCATGCCATGAACAATTCCAAATGCTTTTAATTTGAAAATGTGGGGGGAAAAAACCCAAGACATTATTGATAGAAACAAAATGTTCAAAATGTTTTACCAGCGTTTTCTCTGTCTTTACCAGCACTGTTGAGCCCCAGGCCTTGGGAACAAAAATGCAGGTCGATGCAAACGCAGACCCACCATCAGCGAAGAAAGAGTTGGTATGTGAACTATTATAGGAGCTTGACCCCTACAAATCGATGGGCTCTGACGTTACCCACCCGAGGGTGTTAAAGGAGCTGTCTGACGTCGTTGTGAGACTGCTCTCCATAATCTTTGAGAAGTTGTGGAGATCAGGGGATGTCCCAGAAGACTGGAAGAAGGCTAATGTCACCCCCATCTACCACAAGGGCTTAAAGGAGGATCCAGGAAACTACAGGCCCATCGGTCTTACTTCAGTCCCTGGGAAAGCTATGGAATGAATCCTTCTGGGGGCTATCACAAGTCAAATGAAGCACGTGATCGGGAAAAGCCAGCACAGATTCATCAAGGGCAAATCATGCTTGACAAACCTGATCGCCTTCTATGACAAAGTAACCTGCTCAGTTGATGTGGGGCAAGCAGTGGCCATTGTCTATCAGGATTTCTCCAAGGCTTTCGATATGGTTCACACAGCCTGTTCCTAGAGAAACTGATGCGTAACGGTCTAGACGAGCAGTTCATGCGGTGGGTGGGGAACTGGCCAGCAGGCCACACCCAGAAGGTGGTGGTAAATAGCTCCTTTTGGCAACCTGTCACAAGTGGGGTCCCCAGGGATCGATACTGGGCCCAGTGCGGCTTAGTATCTTCATAAGTGATCTGGATGGTGTGATCAAGTGTACACTGATGAAGCTCGCTGGTGATACCAAACTGAGTGGGGAAGTGGATGCTTTGGAAGGGAGAGCCACCCTGCAGGAAGCCTGGAAGAGCAGGCTAACAAGACCCTTACGAAGTTCAACAAGGACAAATGTAAATCTTGCACCTGGGAAAACATAATCCAGGAGTTCAGCATAGGCTGGGATCAACCTGGCTGGAGAGCAGCTCTGTGGAAAGAGACCTGGGGGTCCTGGTGGACAACAAGCTCAATGTGAGTGTACAGCATGCTGCTGAAGCGAAGAAAGCCAACAGGATGCTGGGCTGCATCAACAAGCGCATTAGCAGCAGAGATAAAGAAGTCATTATCCCACCCTACTCAGTGGTTGTCAGGGCACACCTGGAACATTGTGTTCAGTTTTTGTCCCCGCTGCACAAAAAAGACGTGGACAGGCTGGAGAGGGTCCAGAGAAGGGCCACAAAGATGATCAAAGGGGACTGGGAAGCCTGTCATACAGGGAAAGTCTGAGAGAACTGGGTTTGTTCAGCCTTGAGAAAAGAAGGCTTAGGGAAGAGCTTATCACCATGTTCCAGTATTTAAAGGGTGGCTACAAAGAAGATGGAGACTCCCTTTTCACAGGGAGTCACATGGAAAAGACAAGGGGCAATAGGTACAAGTTACTCCTGAGGAGATTCAGATTGGACGCAAGAGATAAAAATTTCACAATGAGAACAATCAGCCGTTGGAATAGTCTCCCCAGGGAAGCGGTGGATTCCCCAACACTGGACACTTTTAAGATTCAGCTGGACAAGGTGCTGGGCCATCTCGTCTAGACCATGCTTTTGCCAAGAAAGGTTGAACCAGATGATCCTTGAGATCCCTTCCAACCTCGTATTCTATGACTCTATCAAAATGAAACGTTGATCCAAAACAAGAGATTTTTGGGATGTTGACCTGAAATTTAAACTCCTGTTTCAGGTTTCAACTTAAAATAACATTTAAGTCTGAATGTCAAGTGGAAACAGAAATCATCAGGTTTTGAAACATCACTATGGAAAAATAAGTTTTTCTTCTGAAAATTTCAGTTTAGACCAAACCATGTTTTCTTATGAAAGCCTTTTTATTTTACCAGCTCCATGTTTGTTTTGCTGCTTGCGGACTGGGCATTTGCTCCAAGTATATGGATGTCAGCAATGGGCATACCCACACTGGGGACACACCGGAGATTCCTTATGGAAGTCCAGGAATTCAGCATACCTGCACCCAGACTTGTTTAGGAACCTGAAATACCACAGAGCAATTAGAAATGTTAATTTAGGGGAAAGGGTCCACGGTGTCAGATGAGTACTGGACAAACAGAAACCCACTTTGCACACAGATGAGGAGTGGGGTCTGAGGATACTCATAGGTGCCCTTCAAAGCAGCATCCCTTCATCAGCATACAAGATTGCAGACCTCTTTCCAAAGGTCAGCTTTGCAAAACCTCTGGAAACATAGAATTACCTCTAATCCCTTGTTACTTATTTAATATTAATTCTTTGCAGAAAAACACAAACAAAAGCCTAACCCCAACTCCAGGAATCCACAAAATTCCTGAAGACGTCTTTAGGCACAAGTACGACTACCAGCAACCTCTGTCCTGTGCAGAAATAACCAGCCAGTTTTCTGTGGAAGAGGGGAGCATGAGGCAAAGCAGTATATCCCAAACATGGGGTTGTAAACTGTGACTGAAAAGGCAACTATGCCACCAACGTCTGCTGCTTTGGACACATGGGATGGTGGGTCTGAACATGCAGGTCTGCGCAGCACAAAAAATGCACAGCAAGTCGATTTATGGCAACTAGTCACAGATGCAGGACCTCATATTACAAGTCATCAAGACAGTCTGGAAGATCCACTCAGCACAATGCTGAGGTACGCTGAGAGAAAGTCCTACCAAGGAGTAACAGATCAAGTGATGAATTTGATGTGATGATGTTGGTATTAAAAGCCAAAGGCTCTTGTACATCAAGGCAGAGATGCTGAAGGGAAAAGTAAAATATATTTAGGTGGAGTCACAACTGTGACTGAGCAGAGCAGCAACATCTGCCTGAGACCCAAACGGGGAACGGATCATGTTCAAGCGACTCCATGGCTTTCAACATCAGCACCTGCTAGATTGATGGACCTTCTGGATGATGATCCATAACTTGGGAACAGGTGTTGCTTTTGAGCTCTTTCAATCCCAGGCGGAGTTAAGAATGCCATGCCCTCCCCATGGCAGCCTCTGACACCAAGATGTTAATAAGCCACGGTTTCCACAGGGCTGTAACCTCCTCCACCTCTGATCCAGCTCCAGCATACCACTATGGGCCAGCATACACATGTCCTCTTGCACACAGGTCTGATGGATAATCCCTCCCTGGCTATGGACAAAGGTTTTGGGCTCTGTGAAGATTACCACATCTTTTACCAGGAGGAAGAAAGAATTACTGGACCAGCTGGGAAATAAGAGGATAATCTTCCCTGTTGTCTCAGGGATGTGCAGGAACTGGTACAGGTGACAGGCAAAGCTGTCCCTGACAGCTCAGAGGCATGCTGTGACAATCACCTTCCATCTGCTCATCTTGGGATTGCATGAGGTTCACCAGCTCAAATCTCATACAGATTTACAGTGGCAACAAACTGACAAGAGCCTTATCTCTAATGTATTTAAAAGACATTTCCTAGTTCAGCCTTGTCCATAACCTAAAGTTAGGCTTAACTAACACAAACTAACTCTGTCTAAACGTAACCACTTTTCCTATTGCTTGTAGCTTGGTTTTATGCTTGACTTAGAATTGTTACTTGGCGTCTATAAGTAAGGCCAGGTCCAGTTTACCCTATAAAACTTTGTTAGTTCGTGGAGTGAAAAAAAAATAATAAAACCACAAGCCTCCTAACACCTCAGTGAACACTGTTGCTGGCAAAGATGCACACGTGGCACAGCTGAGCCCACAGAAGGAGCTGTTGCTGCCTTCATTCATGGTCTTTGGAAAGGTGTCACAGCTACATGGGCAGAAAAGCCCAGCAGTGCCCAGCCACGCCGGCACTGCTCCACTGTAGACACAACCTAACACAAGCAGCCAAATTCAGACAGAGACTGATCGGAGTAGACCGTTCCTGGTGTGTGAGTCTGACCTAAATGGCACAATTTTCTTAGAAGATACAGAAGTTCTACATGCCTTGTGGACAAAAAGTGTGGTTGTTGCGTGCAATGGGGTTTTATGCCACTGGAGTGGAACTGTTGTGCAGAAATACAGACCCACTCTTAGATCATCTCAGCATGCTATGGAAAAGACAAGCAGCTCTTGAGCCTTTCAGGATTGCACAAGCTCCTTGGAAAATGGCAGAGATGCTGAAAGAGCATGTGCAGCTACAGTAAAAACTGAACATAAACAGCACTGCACTTACCACGCTTACCTAGCTGAAAACTTTCTTGCCATGAATAAAAAATGAATAGAAGTTTATTTTGTATTTTGGCAAAACTCCCAAACAGCTTGTTAAGAATAGGTGCAAATGGGGAATAGTTACAAAATCAGAAAAGAAGTTGGGACAGGTGATTGGTCATAATTCACAGGAGCACTTACTCCACTCTACCTGTACGGCAGGCTGCAAAATCTCCACAGGTGGAATAACAGCTGCAGCCACCCACAAGGCTCCAGATGTTGGTGAGAAATCTGGTTTGTACACCCCACGCACTGGAGAAAGAGCTGATGTTTTGGTCCAAAACTAGAAGCCTCCACTACAGCATGTAGAGTAATGGGGCTACTCCATGAATACCTGCATCATCTCAATACAAGACTGTAAAGCTCCAGTTACTTTTCAAAGATGCAAAGCCAGGCCGAATCAACAGTGATGACAGCCACAGGATAGTCCAAACCTTCCCAGCTGTGACACAGAAATGATAATGGCAAAATATTTACTAAACAAAACCCTGACATTCTTCCAGGACCAATATTTACAGTAATTATTAACAAATCTGGGCCACGGAATAGAGTAAGGAAACTTCTAGAATTGCTCTATCTGTGAAAAGAGGAGGAAAAAAAAAGAACTTAATTTTCTTTTGTACAGTACCAATTTTTTGTTATTAGAGACAACTCCAGAGTACTTAGGAACACCTCAGAGAGTAATGAACCCAACAGTCACAAAATTATGTTTTCTGAAAAATGTTCCATTAATGAAGAGATATTTGGGCTGATATGTTTCTCTTGCCATTCTCTGATGCATAACAAAGCTCAGAAATGTTTTCACAGCTAAGCAAGGAAGATTCTCATTTAATTTGCTTTAGAATTCCAACTTGTCCATAACAGAGGTGCTGCAATGCTTCAGAACTCAGTGAAACAATAACATCAAACCAGCCAAGAAGGTGAACAGAGAACTGGAAAAGGAAGATAAATTTAGGAAGACCACTGAAATACTAGTATTGGTGTGACTTTTGTTAATCCTCTGCCCTTAATGATGAATGAAACAACCCAAAACATGTGCTCCACCCAACCACTTCAGTCTCCTTCATTTCGAACTGAGATGGGAGAGTTTACAGAAAATACATTTTCCCCAAATGCTTCAAATAAAATAAGACTTAAGCTTCATATATGTATATATACCCACACCTCTCTCTCTATATAAAGTCACAATGTTGCTCGGCTTCTCTTTCCCTAAGATAAAACTACCAAACCCTTCAAGCCTTTCCCATGAGCTATCGAAAACCACAAATTAAACTAAACCAAGAACTCTTTTTCAAATCTCTGCATGCAACGGTGCCATGAGCTCTCCAGCCGCGAACCGATTCCCACCCTAGGAAGATTCACGCCGTTTGAGTAACCTTGCTAGAGACCTACATAGTGCATTATTTTATCTCGTTTTGTTTTGCCTAATTCTGCTCCAGATCCTGAGATGAAGGTTTGCAAAACGGACTAGTCATTTTGAGCAATCAAGTCCAGACTACTTAAGCCTGCCCAAGCAGCAGAAATAGCTGACCCTTGGAAAAAAATCGGGACCTTTCACAGCGTTTCAAGTCGGATACCCCAAATCACTAGTCATTGCTGAAAACCTTGGCCTTCATTACCTTTCCTCTGAATGTGAGAGTATTAAACACAAGGCCACCGGGTTAGCTCAAAGAGTGACAGAGGAGGCCAGGATTCAAACCATCGCTCTCATGTGGTAGACCACAGCATTAGCTACATGACAAGCAGGCATGCCTGGAAAAGCAGAGACCAATTAGGGGTCTCTTGCAGGGTTATGCTGGACACGAACAGTTTGATCCCGATGGTTTTATTTAGATGAAGGCAGCTGCCAGGTTGGGCCATATTTACTGTCCCAAACTCTGAAACTCTAAAGAAAGCTAATTCTGTCCAGCCCGACAGAAACAGGAGCACTCCCTCTCCCTTGTTTCTCCCTCCATCCAGCTCCTCTGAAGCTGAGGGGCACATCACTTGATTCCCAAACAAACTGGGATGAAAGCCAGCTTAGGGAAGCCCAGCTCTCAACAAAGTGAAATGAGGAAGATGCCTTCACAGGGAAGCACCTACCGGCCCCACCACTGGGGTCCCAACAGGGACAGAAAGAGGCACCGTCCCTTTAGAGATGGCCAGGGAGCTCCTCCGCATGCCTGGTCTCCATATGGGAGCAACCACAGCCAGAAGGAAAATGGCTGTGGGCTGTAGTGGGACAAGAGGACATTTCCTGAAGCCCACTGTGGAGTAAATACTCAGTGCAACCAGGGATGAGAGAACAAGGGACCCTCCAGTCCCGAGGGCTGTGTAGCCAGATTTAAAAATAAAACCTTCAAGCAGGGAGGACTGGCTTGCTGGGGACCTCGAAAGCGCCAGAGAGAGGGAGCGAGCAGCAAACCACCAGCCCGAGGCAGCCAGGAAACGCTGCAGCGGGAGCCAGACCCACAGCTCAGCCACAAGAGAACAGGTCGGCTTAGGATGGATGAAGCCGGCTGGGGAGTTAAATTTAGACAGGTAAACATACCAAGGGGAAGAGATGGGGTTCGTATAGCCCTCACCATCCACCGCTGCCAAACCCTGGGGAGGACCCCCGGAAAAAAACTGCTCGGGGGCTATAGCCATGGGCTGGGGCACCCCAGAATAGGGCCATTGGGGGCAAGCAGGTGGGGGAGCGCTCGACTGCATGGACATTTTTTTCCCCATCATTTGCTCCAAGAGCCTCCCTGCCAGGCAGCGTCCCTGGGAAGTGGGAAAGCTGCTGAGAGAAGCGTGCAGGACACTGCAGCCTGAGGAGAGCCGCAGTCCCAGGTAAGCACGGTGCCCGGGGACTGTGCAAAGGAAAGGCTCCAGGGAAAACCCAACCAGAAACATGGGGACCACAGCGTCGGTGTAGCCATTTGGGTGCCAGAGCCCTGCTGAGCTCCCTTTCTGAGCGAAAAAGGGGGAAAAGAAGAGGCTTGGTGATTGCTTGTGATACTTAATGCAAGAACAAGGAGTTAAAAGTCTCGCAAACTCAGCCAAACTCTATCTTGAGTCGTCCAGATGCTGAGGACTGGAGGGGACAGACTGCACTCCTTTCCCGGTGCTGCCTGAAGCCCCGCTGCAAGCCATCAAACCTCGCTGCCCGTTTCACAGCTCCCAAGGACAAGCGGAGGATCCCCACACACGGACAGCCTGCCATCTACGACAGGCTCCCCTTGCAAAGTGCTTTCGCAGGGAGCGGCCGTGTGATTACGAGGCACACGAGAGCATCCCTACTGTGTGGAAACTGCAAAAAGCGGGAATCTGCTTTCAGTGACCCCACTGCTCTACCTCACACAGAGCAGGGGAAGGCTTGCGTAAGCTTTATCAAGGCCTAAGCCAAAGCTTGGAAGGGGGCAGCTGATCACAGGGTCTGGTCTCGTCTGTAATTCTGTGCATACGGTCTCAGCCAGTTATCTCTGCAGCGAGCCCAAGAACTCGCGCTCCAGGAAAGCGTCTTTTCCAAAAAGACATTCAGTCTTTATTTGAAGATTTTAAGAGCTGGAGAAGCTAATGTTGCCTTTGGTCGTTTGTTCCGACGGTTAATCAGCCTGCTGTTAAAAACATTGCCTGTTTCTAATGTGAATGCATGGAGTTTAAACGCTCAGCCACGTGCTTTAAGTTCTTCTCTTGAATTAGAAAGCTCTCCAAGTATCAGCTACTCTCAGTGCTGCTGAAAGCACTCGGGTATCACACCACACCACCTCTTAATTGTCTTTCTGAAACGCTACCTAGGTCCTCATTCCTTAAATCTCCCATTAGAAAAGGATCTTTTCCAGTCCAGGAAAATTTCCCGTGACTCTTCTCTGCACTGCCTTCAGTTTTAATGAAGTCTGTATGCCTTTTTCCAAAAAGCAAAGGTCCTTTTCTATGAAAAAAAATGGATGCAAATCACAGACCGCCCTGTCTTACATGACAACATGCCTTGGCTACCCGCATCCTGATTTTAAAAGTACTGTGTTTAAAAGTCTCTCTGAAATGCTTATTGTGTGTGTGTGTGTGTGTCCAATTAATTTGGAAACGATGAAATGGTTTTCTCTCAAACTTTGATCAGCCAGTAGAAAAAAGATCTTATGAATAGAAAAAATGTATGTTCATTTGAATGAGCAATCATGCAGTTTTCAGAAAAGAACTGGTTTCCCTGCGCGCCTTAAAACCCAAACCCAACAACTTCAGAATAGAAGACTTAATATCTGAAGCAGAAACAGAGAGGCCTAGTGGGCTGGAGAAAGCAACAAATAGCATTAAAGGCAACTGTACTGATTCATTAATTTTTTTTTAATTTCACAATATTTGATCTCTTTCTAAAAGTCCAAGCTCCTGGAGACTTCACTATACACAAATGTGAATTTTTCTTTAAAAAGGTGTGTTTCTGGTCTTTGCAGAGTAAGTCAGGAAAATACGATTAGGACACACCTTACTACCTGAAAAAAAAATAGGAACTCACAACTTTTTAGACTCAGTTCTTTCAAAATTTCCATTTTTTTTTTTTTCAACTTATGTAATGAATTCTAGCAGCTTGGGAGGGAAGGGATGAGAAAGAAGACAGGGCTGGGAAGCCTGAAGCCACGATCTCAGCTTCAGCTTTCCCTGAACAGGGGTTAGTCACACATAGAAGGACGTTTCATTGTACATTACAGCTACCGAGAGGAGAGGTGTGCTAATACTGAAGGCACTGAAGGAGCTAGGGAAGGACTCCTTTCCAAAAGTGAGGAATCTCTTGTGGACACACCTGGGCACAGAAATGCGAGCAAGCAACGGAGCCTGGAAGCAGAGGAAACCCATGGCTGGAATGTGGCCAGCTCGCCTCCTCAGCTCTGCCTCCTACCCCACACTGGCAGTTCAACCTCATGCCTTTTTCTTCATATACTTGGCTAATTCCTTTAAAAAAGGAAGGAAAAACCCTGAATACTTGGGCTGGCTTCACTGCCACATGCAGCAACTTATCCCATATGTTGGACGCTTGGGGTAAAAAAATTCCACCTGAATTCCTGCAGTGCCCAACCTTCACCTTGGATAAACCCAGGTGTCCATGCACAGGATATTGGTTTAAGAGGAGTCTGTCTCTCCTGCCAGCTTTGAGAAAGCCCACTTCTTTCTCATTTGGGCAGAAAAGCATGTACCCTACTTGCTTCTGCATCTACAACAGCATCTGTGCCTGTGACACAAGACAGGCACCCGCAGGTTAAACCTGCCACCACCAGAAAAAGCAGTCGCTTCAGCTCATGGGTAGATGCTCATCGGCAAATGTGGGAAGGAAGGGCGAGGACAGACTCATGCCTGAGTGTTGGTGCCCCCCCTGCAGACCCCCCACCTGCAGGGGAAGGTGGGGGAGATGTTAGAGACCAGACAGGTTCTGAAGGGACAGATGGATGAGTGTAAAGGAAGGAGATACCTTGTGTGCCCATCATACATGTGTGCCCGAGGCTGTGCGGACATCAAAGCCCAAATAAAGGGCAACAGGAAAGAGCCCTTGACTGCAAGCAGATGAGGAGGCATTGGTGCAAAAGACAGTCCACACGTGTGGGTAAAGTAGATTACATGGCGGTAGAGCGGATTGTATCAGAAACATGCAGGTGCACACAAGGAACGTAACGCGCATGTACCCGAGGTTTTGGCTAGGAAGAAAATGAAGCGAGAACATAAAATGCTGGTACATGTGCGAGAAATCCAAATACAAAGAAAAAAACCAACCCCAAAGATGAACAGGTGAGTACATGGGTGCAGGCAGCGGAGCAAGGGTGATGATGATCACACGCTGCAGTGTGGGCAGGAAAGCATTAAGGGGCAGGTAGAAGTTGGATAGAGAGACTGACAGTGACGCTCGTCTGGAGGAAAAGTACGAAAACCATGGGGCAATAAAGTGCGTCACAGCACACAAAAATATGTTTGGGGAAGTTATTTTACCCATACCGCTAAGGGAAGTATTGCACCATATTTCCCAGAAAAAACCCTCAAGTTTAATGAAACAGTGTATTTGCTACAGACATAACTGGGATGCTCGCACCCTGGTACCTTGAGACCTGGGCACACCATTGCTACTCGTCTGCATTCCCACACGCACAAGCACTTTCTCCCACACCACATGCCATGGCCGGTGACGGCGCGTGCTGCCACACGGCGGGCACGTGGGCCAGGGGCTTGGGTGCTCTCGGGAAAGCCGCTGTGGTCACACTCAGGGAAAGGGCCCTCACCCAAGAGTAACATCCCCCCGCTCAGAGTAACGTCCATCTTACCGGAGTAACATCTGTTTTGCCAAACTCATGTCTGTCATGCCCAAGGAACATCTGTTTTACCAGCACAACGTCTGCCACCCCAGAGGAGCATCCCTCGCACCCCAGCAATGTCCCTCATCCCAGCGTGTGGCCGCTCACGCCCCAGCAGCGTCTCTCCTGCCACAGCAGGTCTCTCCCACCGCAGGAACACCGCCAAAGCCACCCCGAAACCGGTCCCAGCCCCGTGCTCTGGTTGTCCCTCCGCTGCTCCGTGTCGTGAGGGGCTCCCCCGGTGGCTGCTGCCCGGCGGCGGCCGCGGCTGGGCCCCACGACAGCCGCGGACCCCGACGGCGCCTTTCCCCGGCCGGGGCCGCCCGCCGCGGGGGCTCCGCGCAGCCCGGTCCGCCCTATTCCCGCCGCCCCCCGCAGCCCCTGCCCTGCCCTGCCCCGACCGGCGCCCGTTAACGAGCCGGGGGCCGGCGGCGAAAGGCGGCCGTGCCTCCCGGCCTGGGAGAAAGAGGCGACCCCCCGGCGCTGCCCGCGCCGCCTCCCGCCCCTTCAGGGGCCGCCCGGGGAGACAGCCGGCCACGGGACGGGACGGGCCCGGGGAGCCGCGCCGCCCGGCACGGCGAAACACCTCCCGCCCCCCGGCCTCCTCCCCCCCGCCGCCGCCGCGGGCCGGGGCCGCCTCCTACCTGCATCTCCCGGGCGCCGCGTCCCCGGGCGGCGGCGGCAGGTGAGCGGGCGCCCGCGGCGGGCACGGGGCTCCGCGCCCCGCTCCGCGGCGTCGCGGCGGCCGGAGACCGCGAGGGGACGCACCTGCCCCGGGGGCCGCGGCCCCGTCGCCGCGCCGCGCCGAGCCCCCCTCCGGCAGCGAGAGGGGAGCGGGGGGAGGCTGCCGGCGCTGCCCTCCCCGTCGCCGCGGCGGCGCTTGGGCTCCGGGAGCGGCGGTACCGAAAGCGACTCCCGGCCGAAGTTGGCGGCGGCGACGAGTGCCGGGCCCGGGAGGTGCCGGCGGATCCCGGGGGCTCCGGCCGCCTCCGCCCCGCCTCCCCCCGCCCCGCGCCCGCCCCCCGCGCCCTGCGCCCGCCCCGCCGCGGGCACCGCCGCCGCCGCTGCCGCCGCCGGGATGAGGCTCGCTCGAGGGGGCGCGGCGGCCTCCCCCGCCGGGGCGGCCCCGGCGATGGGACGGGCGGGGGTTGGGCCGGGGAAGAGGTGCGAGCCCGCTGCCGTCGGGGGGTGGGGGGGCCGCGCCGGCGGGCGGGGAGGGCGCCGGGGGCGGGAAACGCCGCGGCCCTGTGCGGCGGAGGGGCCCGGGCTGGCTCCCTCCCTCCGGCCCCTGCAGCTCTCCGGTCCTTGCCGCCCACCACCGTAGCCGGCAGCTCAGCCCCCTCAGGGGGCTCTCGGTCACTCGTGGGTCGCTCCCAGCACACCGCTGCGGTGGCCGCTCCCTCCCTGGCTGCCACCGGCACCGCCCTGGGCAGCGGGCAGCACCGCGCCGTAACGCTTCTCGGTGCGGGGGCACCCTGCCTACGCGGCCCCCGGCCCGAGGGCCAACGTGCTGGAAGCCAAGGCCCCTCCGGAGTAAGGGAGTGGGGCTTCTGACTCTGGTCAGAGGAGGGGTTTTGACCTGGTGACCTGCTGCTTCAGCCGAGCGGGGATTTTTGGCATCTGCCCCCCGGTGGGAGTTGCAGGGAAGGGGGGAGTTGCAGGGAAGGTGCGAATGAGGTAAAGCCTGGTCGGGGGACGCTGTTAAAGGCGGCTGGCAAAGTTTGGCAGAGGAGGTAGTGCAGCACAGCTTGCATAAAGTTCTTGATGGGGCTGGCTCTCAACAAGCACATCCATCCCTTGCCTGCAACACCAGGAATCACACCGGGGGCTCTCCCCCGCCTCTCCCCCCATAAAACTTCACAGATTCACGGCCAGATCCTGTTCTCACTTTTCCTGGCAGAAGTAGGGAGTAGCTGCACAGGCATTAGCAGGATCACTGCAAATTGATGCTGGCATAACTGAGAGGGGTGCCTAGCCCTCCGGATCGTTGGGCATCTCAGCGCACAGAGGCAGGATTTAAATGCCCGGCTGCCTCTGAGCCTGGTGGCAGCCAGGATTTACACTCGTTGTGTCCGGATCCCCATCTCCGGGCCCCACAGCGTCAGGCATCCAAAGTCTCTGCACGGCAGGAGCTGCAGAGCCTTGTGCGCAGTGCAAGGAGCGCCGTGTTGCTCCTGCACATGCACAGCCACACGCAGATGAGTCTCCGAAGGGAGTTACATCAGGGAGGCATTTGGCCCCCTGGAATTACTGAAACCTGTACCAGGCTGGGAGCGCAGCTTGAGGCACACACTCCTGCACGAGTGCCTGGTTTCAAACAGCTCTGAGCATCCGTTCAGGGTCGGAGTGGAGATACTCACGTGAGGATGTTCAGAGGAGCAGGTAAATGTTTGAATACAGGCTACACAGTACAAATAATTGAAGGCTCGAAGTGTCTTAATTTATGACCAACTGTGCCAGTGTTTCCCATCACTGTAGTCATTAATGGTGCTTTCTTTTAATGGGAATAGGAGATAAAGGAGCTAGAGCTGGAGGTAAATAGTAACCCAGTGTTTGTGGTAGGAAATAAGGAGCCATTGTCCTCAGCACTATGTAACTAGAAAGATAATAGTTGGTACAGCAAATACCAACTAATTAGAGGGCAAAGGCAGTCTTGAAATTGCAGCTGGCTGCAGGAAATTTTAGGTGCCAGCTTTTTTGCTCCGAGGTAAAGCCGGTTTACCATGTGGGCTGTTGTTCCCTGCTTGTCTGTTGAAATTCTAACTTGCATGTTAAGGCTGCGGAGGGCTGGGGCAGGGTGCTCCTTTGGGGACCTAGCAAACAGCAGGGGCCCCTCTTGGGGACCTGGAGGTGTGAAGGGGAGTGGCACCTAACTGACGCTTGGTAACAAATTGCTTGAAGCTGTTGAGTAACGCACTTTTCCACTTTTGGTGCTACAAGGGACAGCTGGCCACAATGGGTCACCAGGCCAGAGATCCTCATCAGTCCTCACAGGAATCCTCCCAGGTCTGGCACTGCTTCACACCCCGAGCTGGTGTCTTACATCAGGGTTAGAGGCGGCAGAAGGGGAAGGCAGAGCCACTGTAGGACCAACAGCAGAGATGGCTGGGCAGGACTGGATACACGTGCTCCTTAAACCTCCAGCTATGAGCTGTGTGGATTATTCAAAAAAGAGCCCAGCTTATTGAAGGACCACGCTGGCTTCAGTACAGTCCATGAGGAAGATGGGACTTCCTGCAGCTGCAATACTTCTTTGCTGTCTCCGCTCCAGTTTTGGTGGGACAAGAAGAGCTGTCATGAGGCACGTAGGCGTGTGTCAGTGCCATGGTGGTGCTGGGTGCCAGGAAGGGCAGGAGGGACAGCTTGGGGTGTGCACCTCGAAAGCTGGGTGGGAGTGGGTCCCTGGCTAGCTGCTCAAAGGGCTGAAGAGGCAAGAGGTCCTCAGCTAGCAGTAACGAGGTGTGTGGCCCATCTGGGAGGGTGTGTGTCTCACAAGTGGGAAGACTTGTCCGTCTGACAGCACTGGGGACAAAAACCACAGAATGAGTTGGTCATGGTGCTTGCATGAGTGGATGAGGACAGGACATCACCTATTGCTTTACCTCACTTTGTCCTCTCTGCTGAAATGTCTTTGATTTTTTTTTTTTCTTCTGGAAGGAGAAAAGTTGGTTGTCTTCTTTTCTTCTAGTTTCCCACACAAGTTTGCTTTCTCCTCCACCAAAACACCGCACTATGAATATCGTACCATAGTTTTTGCCACTGAAGCTATTCCTCCATCCATGGAGGAGGATGGACGAGGAAAGAGGTGAGCCTCACTAGGTACTGGGGGCACCAGCTGCCAGTGGGAGGGGCTCCCGTCTAGTCTCAGCTGCTGAAGTTGTCATCCAGATGTCCTTTATAAGATGCCCCAACATGATTAACCTCACTGATTTAATAATGAGCAGTGTCCACAACTAGAACTGGGCAGGGCGTGGACTTTAGTCCATGACCAGAGTCTCTGATGTGACTAATATTGGTGTGAGACACTATCACAGCACAACCAGGGAAAATGTTACATCTGATCAGTTGCAAAAAGTAGCTTAACCCGTGCAGCCTCCTGGACACCACAAGCCGTTTTACTTCTCTTTATCTTGCCATTCCTATGGCTCCAGTCACCCTCACGCTCCTCTTTCTCTTTTACTACAGTAATGGCTGTCGTGTCTCTCACCTGGCTGGCCTCTGCTGGTGGCGAGCAGGAAGAGGGTGGGGAAGTGCTCAAACTGTTTGAGATATGGAAATACTCAGCTCACTTGGCTGAGGAGAAGAGCGATTTAAAATGTATGAGGAACGTAAGTCCCTCTCAGTTAATGGCATGATCCTGCAGGATATGTTCAGAAGGAGGAAACATTCTCACTAGAAAGGCAGTTATGTGCCTCCAACTTTTCTTAATGCAGATGTAGGCCCAGTCTGGCATTTCCATGGTGTTCATAAGCTCTGATCTCTTGGGCAGTTTCTTCCATCCCTGTTGCATCTGCACAGTAAGGTTCCCTCTAGTCAGATGGTCCTGCGTCCCCTCTGCATGCAGGGCAGAGCTGAGCCCGAGATGGTGCCTATTTCGCGACAGCTTTCAAGGAGTGCACTCTATACTTCTTTCATCAAGATGGAGCTTTTTTTTGTCCTTTAATTACCACTTGCCCCACACTCTTGTGGTGGGATTAGTAGCAGTAGTAGGAGCAAGTCAAAAGGAGTAAATTTGCCGTGAGGAACTGGACATGTTTCCAGCAGTGAAATTTTTATGAGTCAAGGTGGAATTCATGGAATAAAAATCTGGAAATGGAAAAAAAACAATCTTAAGCTCCTGCCAAAGGAGGGCTCATTCCAGATGAGTTACCTGATCTGACCTGCCTCACAGGTGTGAAAACTTTCATTGACCCACCCCCATGTTCTCTACCTGCCCCTGCAAACACCAAAGAAAAACACCACCTTATTCCCAGCCGCTGCCCTCGTGGGAAGCAGCCAGTTTCCTTGAGGCGTAAAACTCATGACCTGAGAATTTGTGGCACTCCACAAAAGGAAATATAGGCTAAACTTCTGAAACATTTTCTAATGTTGACGTCTTTCAAGCGGTGGAATCGTCTCCCCAGGGACACGTGGATGCTCTGCTCCTTGAGTCAGGGAGACAGGACCGGACAACGCACAGGGAGACATATTGTTGGGAACCTTACTGCCCCCATCCCCGGGAGAGACAATGAGGGAGGGAGAGAGGAAATAAATTAGATGACTTGAATCATTTCCAGCTCTAATTGCTATGATCTTGCAGTAGTTTTCCCAGCCCCAAGTATAACATTAACCATTGAAGCACGATTTCACCCACGGTCAATTAAACCAGGATTCATCTGGCCTGACATCACCAAGTAAAATCCATCTTGGGCTCAGGGACACCCCGCTGAGAAGAGACAGGAGCCAGACAGGGGCTCCATGGGATGGGAAGAAGCTGCTGCCTTTGGAGGTGGACATCTCCAAGCATGCTCTTCCCCTCTGCTGACACAGGGCACAAAGGGCAATGCAGCAACTGTGTGATGTGCATTTGCCTTTTCTCACCTCGGTGATGCACCAGTAGGGTCCCTGGGAGTGATCTCCCATCTGGACGGTGCTGCTGGCTTGGAGAGCTGCTCCAGAGGTCAGATGGAGACAGCCCGCAATGCTGGCTGATGTGTGCTGCCCTGCCAGACGGCAGGCTATCTCTTCACCTTCAGTGGCTACAAATGTTATCCTCCATCCGGTTTGCCCCTGCCCTCCTGGTCCTCCAAAGTGCAGCTCTGGGAAGCCTGTAAGGTGCCCACAGGGGATTCAGTGTCTGGAGCTGCATTTCTGAACATCGAGCTCCATAGGGTGGAGGGCAGATCTGGATACAGCTCTCCTGTGGCTGCAGCCCTCCACCTTGCAACTCCTTTCTCTTCCTTCCCGGTCCTTGAACAAAGCAGTGAACCGAGCCATTTACTATGTTTTGAATACCAAGAAATCAAGTAACGAGACACCCTTGTGAAGGCACAAGGATTTAAAGGATGCGGCAGTAACCAGACGGACCTGGTGGCTGCGGTGGGGTGAAGTCCTGACTTGTCTGGCTCCACGTATCTCAGTAGCAAGGCTGGTGAGAGCACGCAGAGTTCATGCCTCCTCGTTTAGCACTTTAATCATTAGACAGGCACTCCCGACAGCAGGCTCTGTGGGCTGAGCGAGTTAAACTGTAACTGCCCTGCTCGGCGGCCCCCCAGCAAGGAGCCCCGGCTCGTGTGACTGGGGCAGGCCCATCACTGCTGGCTCAGGCAGGGATGCAGGGTTGGCCCCAACTGCAGGCTGGTGTGGGAGTAGCTGTCCCGCATCCCCATGCTGGCTGTGGGGATGGACCAGGACCCAGGTTTTGTTCCGTGAAGCTGGGAAAAACTTCCCCATCCCTCCCTCCCATGGGCAGATAAGCATCACCTGGCCCCGTGGCACTGCCAGGCGAGGGGGACAGGAGACGCTCCCGGGGCCAGCTGGGGGCACCAAGCCCCATGCCCTGCCACTGACAAGGACCAGGGCTACACGGTTCGGGGAGGTGCGAGGCCACGGCCATAGCCAGACGGTGAGGTAATCTGCCCCCCAACTCCCCTCCTCTCAGACCAAGTCTCTTGGTCTCTTCTACTTGGCTTAAACCCTGAGGCGAAGAGTTGTACATCCTTTCCAAAATTTTTATCGGCATGAATTATGACAACTCTGGATATTCTTATTGTCTGTTCGAATGGCCAATCCTGTTCTGAAGTCTTACTTAATTCTTGGCCTCGGCTGCTTCCTGTGGTAGTGAGCTCCACAGTGTAATTAAACATGGTCTGTGATAGCGACCATGCAACAGGCTTCACCAGCAGCAGCAGCGCATGGGTGTGCATGTATGTGTCTGTGTGTGTGTGTGTGTATGAGCAGGCTGGGGTGCACAGGAGGTGACAGCACACCCCTGCCCGCTTGCCTTGCCTTGCGAGGACAGAAGCAATCCCAGGGCGCAGCTGGGCTGGGGCACAGGGGCACTGGGGTCACAGTGCTGGGACTGTTCACCCCAGGTGCTGTGTCAGAGGGCTCTCCCCATCACCTGACTGTCAGAGGATGATGAAACCCAAATTCCTGCCCCGCATAGTCAGAAGGGGGTGGTCGCCTCACCAGCCCCCTCCCCCCGGATTAGTGGAGTGATGTTGAAGCCCCACAAATCTGGCAAAGAAGATGTCCCGGAACAGCTGAGCATCCACAGATGCTTTTGAGGAAAGTGCATGTGAGGCTCTAGCTGGGATCTGTCACAGACAGACGAGCCCCAGCATCACCCTCTCCTGCGGTCTGTGGCTGCTCAGGGGGTGCAGCCAGGGTGGGAGGGGATGCGTGCCCCTCCGCACTGTGCTGCTCTTTACTGCAGCGGAGCCCCTTCCCCATGATGGCACCAGGCTGATGCTAAGGATTTACCTTGCTCCACTATGTGCTCCCTAATTTGTCTATGTAATCCCTTCCTTCCTTCCTTTTTTTCCTTCCTCCCTTCCTTCCTCCCTCCCTCCCTTCCTCCCTCCCTCCCTTCCTTCCTGCCTTCCTTCCTTCCTTTGTTTTTTTCCTCCATCTTTCTTTTCCTCTGTCTTTCTCCCCCCTCCCCTTCTTTCTGATCATCTCCTTTTCTAATTTCTTTCTTCATTTTCTCAAACGTTCTTCTGTAATTTATTTCTTCGAAAGCAAGGCAGGCCTTTGGCTGGATCTGGCACTGATACGGTGAAAGGGGATTAATACTGCAGAGCAACTTCAGCTAAAGGAGGAAACAAACACAATTCACACATGACATCCAGCTTTCCCACGCACTGTGCAGACGAGTGGGCTCATGCCGATGGGGAGAGGCAGAGGATGGGCTAATAGGGTTGAGGCCCCTCTCCCCTGCCAATGTGTGAGGGACAGAATCCACCCCCCAACCCAACATGAGAACTGCTTCCTGGGCTTGCTCGGTGCCTCTCTGTGTCACCGCTGGCTTGGGCACTCCCGGCTGTGGGGCCAGCCCGACGCCCTGCTCGGCGGCACGCAGGTGATGCAGCTGGCTTCTGGGGCGGGTGGCACACGCTCCGCGGCCAGGCAGGCGGCAAGGGAGGGGAATGAAATGTGCTGAGATGCCAAGCCAGGAGGGTGCGACCAGTGCCACCCTGCCACCAGTGCCACCCTGCCGTGAGGGGGTTGGGACAGTGGGCAGAGGCTTGATGGGGTCAGGGAGGTCACCATGCAGAACGGGAGGGTGCAACAGAGCTGCTGGGACTGCAGGGCTCCAGCGGGCTTAGGACAATGCGTGGAAAGAGATAATATATATGATATAATGTACGTCTGCCAGGCATGTGATTGCTGGTGCTGCTGCCCGGAGGCAGACGCTGCCCTGGGATGGATCTCACACAGCCCAGGAACGGTCGCTATTTACAGCTAGTGAAACCACAGCGCGTTTCCTGCTTTTATTTCTGGGTCCCACAAAGCCCGGGGACAAATTGAAGAGCATCAGTGAGGCTTAGGATGGCCTCTGCAGCTCCTGGCTGTGCTGCTCACAAGTCCTCCTGCAAACCAACCTGAGGACAGCAAAGCCTTTGTATGAAAACCACCATGTTTTGTAGGCTCCAAAGCGTCCTTTGATGACAAATGCCTTTGCTTAATAGTCTCACCTTCACAGTGCAAGCTGAAGGGAACATAAATACAATCCTTAGACACTGTGGCTTCTAAACAAATATATATATAGCATGGGTAATATATGGGCTTACACAAACATCACCATTAAAGCACGCAAAGTAGGCAGCAAAGGAAACTATAATAACTGAAGCACCAGGGCAGTCACAAGATACAAAGAGGGAAGAAACCACGTGGCAATAGATGGTTTTCTTCTAAGGCACTCAGATGTTGTGTTGAATGTGGTCTTGGTGCTTGGCCACCAGACAAAGTGGCATCCTTTGCTCTGATGCTCCTGTGGCACAAGCAGCCCCTGGCACATTTCAAGGGCTGGTTCACAGAAAAAATGTGTGTGTGTATGTATCTACACATGCAAGAAATTAAAGACATATAAACTAGTGAGTTCTGGTTCAAATTGCTGTCATGTACTCTTGCAAAGGTAAAATTGAAGACATAGAGTTCCCCCATATAATTTAAGTTTAATTGTGTATGCGTTCTATATTTTTTGTGGTCAACATCCTTAAGTCATGACTCTGAATTTTCAGCTGGAGACACTGATTTTCCAGGATGTGCAGATCACCTACCTGCTAACACCACTTGTGGCATCTGAAGTTATGCCAAATCACTAAATGCTTCAACACATCCTGGGACTGTAATTATACACACCTGCAAAAAACCAAAGAAAAACTCCCCAAAAAACCTAAACCAAAAAGAAAAACCCCACAAAAACTGAAGACACCATGATTCATGCCCCAAAACATATTTGCTCACATGCATAAGACCTTGTTTTTTACTCAAGGAGGCTTTTTTGGGGTGGATTTGGTTCTTGTTTCTGAGCCTTTAGTGCTTACTGAAGCTACATTTTTCTTCATTTCCCTTCAGCAATGGGAGCTGGGATTCTTTTTTTAATTTATTTTTTTTTTTTTTGGTCAGTGCAGATGGGGACCCCCTTTGCATTGCAGGAGTTCAGGGGCTGTGTTTGGAAGAACAAAATGTAATGGAAGATTGTAATGTTGTGTTCCACACCCTTCAAGATATGGCTTGTATGTAATCCCTTTTATAGTAGCATGAATAATGTTGTGCACAGAGATCTATGGAGAGCAAATGGGCTTTTGTGTGGTGTAGAGGGCCCAGATCTGCCTTTCTTGATCCTTAATGAGTAGATAAAATTGGGCTTTAGGGGTGACCACATCATTCATTGTCAGTGAGTAACAGGAACCTTCCCAAGCACACGGCAGCTAAACCTCTAGGCATCAGTAATCCTTTCAGAGGCCTGAGCCGCAGCTGGTATGCGCCGACAAAGCTCTACCGAAGGCAAGGGGGGAGCTGCCTTCAACATCTTTGGCTGATTTGCTCTCTATCCTTTCTTCCATTTCCTTGTTTACTCCTTGTTGAGAAGAAGTTAGTAGTTAATGGTGTCAGTGCTACGGTGAGGATGTGCTTTGAGACACCTGGGCGGCAGGGACCGGGTCAGGTTTGGCTCTAAGCTGGACATGAAGTGATTGCTATGCCACTGACTCCTCACACGTCCACAGAGGTTCCCAATGATCCACGACACGCTCGCTGCACAGCGCCAGGGTGCAACACACCCTGCAGCGACACAACCCAAAGGTCTCCGTCGTGTCTGAACTTGCCGAGATATCATCTTAAGATTGCACATGTAACCATGAGCATAAGCGATACTGTTGTGCTGAATAAGGTCTCTTACCAGAAAAACAAAAACAGGGAAAGTTGGCGTCATCGTCTCTAAGCCCTGTCACTACTCAGCTGTAAGCAAACGCAGAGGAAAGCTCTGGGTCAGCGTTAGGCTGGGTGACTTTGCTGTATGGATCTAAGACTGGTTTCCCAATGAAGTCATGCTCCGGTCTGTCACTTCACACAAAGGAAGCCTCTGGGTCATCCGTGGTGATATTTGTCTGCAGCTCTATAGATAGCTTTGATCTACTCTTCTGACAGATGAGCATAAATAATTGTGTTACTGCTCTTGTTTTCAAGAGTCATCAGTTCGTTAACAAAGGGATCAAATTAAAGCCTCCAACCATACGGGCGAGGAGAAGCCTTTCACTGTCACCTTGAAGTCATAGTGCCTAACTTGGCCTACTGGGGGGGGAGATTGTAAGGACTGATGTTGCATTAGGTGCAACTACGTCTCCAACATCCACCATTTGGCAAAGTGCTCATTCCTGCACCTCGGCGTGAGGCCAGAAGCCACTGCCTCTCCCCGGAAGACCGGGCTCGTGGACTGGCTGAGCCGCCAAACCCCTCCTCGGGTCCATGGGGAACCGTGGGTTACAAACAGAGAGTGGGTGTTTGAAGACATTAACCTCTCCCTGCCACCCCAGGGATGGCTGTGGGCACGGATTCCTGACGGAAGCTGTGAACTTGTGTTATATTTTGCTGACAAACCTGGTTCTGTCATTTCCTTGGGGTTCCTCCAGGCTGTTGTATCTCTCCTGCCCTGGGTCTAGCAAGGGATCTGTTCTGGATTTGAGGTGTCATGTTGCTGCCAAACTAACAGGAGGGCACCCTTCAGAGGGCATTGGTAGGAAGCACAGTTCATGGTGTGCAATGTCATTGTGGTAATGGAGGACTTTGAGTGCTGGTCTAAATGCGCAAGGGGAAAGAGTTTCTTTTATCTGTGCTCAAAACAGTGTTTCATATTCCTCATGTCATTGGGGCAGGAAAAATAGGGGCCTTACGATATTGTATTAGAAATGGTCACAAAGCAGTTTGCAGAAGCCAGGGTGGATTGAGCAACTTAGTTCCTACCAGCTCCTCATGAAGGACCAGCAGCACCATAGGCTCTGGGGCACCGGTTCCTGTGTTTGTCATGCCCCTCAGAAAACTTTACAGGCTGTCCAAAGTAACCAGCAACCCCCCCCCCCCCCCCACTGCCATGTTTAACAGTTTTGAATTAAAAAAAAAAAAACAACAAAGATAACAAAAATGGGTGCTGCTTTCTGAAACACACAGAAAGTTGACAGTACTGAAAAATAGGGTGCTACTGCCTTAAAGCATTTTGCGAGTTGTCATCTGAAGAGACAATGCAAGCCATCGAGTTGCTAGGCTTAACAAATTGCTGCAAGTTAGTCGAGCTTTAGTGATTAGCAGTATGCATGCTCTTAGCCCAATGCAAATCTAAGTCAAGTATGTCAGCTGAAACAGCAGCTGCCAGCTACCATTGTCCTTTCCTTCCCTGCTGAGTATCAGAAAGACCTTGCCACGGTCATATATCATTCTCAGTGGAGATTCTTGGTTTTCCATGCAATCCCCAGTTGTAGGGCCTCTTCTTATGCAGAAAATCAAGAACCAGCATGAATTCCCACATATCTTGGTTCATTTTACATCTTTGGAGCCCCGAGAGTCTGTAAAAACGTGAGCGTTCACCAGTCACACCAGGCGCAGTAAAGAGGACATCTTGGGAACAGAGCCAAGCTCCGCACAAACCTGTTAATATCTTTACACTTCAGCTACATCCTACTAAAAAATGTTAAAAAAAGGAAAAAAAAAGAGACAAGAGGATATCCTGTACAAGCATCATTCTGCTGGATTTATGCATAAGAGATTAGTCCCCCAAATAAATTTCTCAGTAGAGTTGTAATTATACAGAAAAAGCCACTCAGTACCGCCGAGTTTTTCCCTCTGCATCAGATCAGGTGAGAAAGCACTGATGAAGACACCCATGTCTGGTACTGCAGGAGAACCAAGCGATCTAACTCCCATCTTCTACTGAACATCAGCCTTTAACAAGCCCAGCCTGCACTGGGTAAGCTCTGTACAGCACAGGCAAAGGCAGCCACCAACTGCTGTCTTTGGCCAGAACTTTATGCTGATCCCCACCCACAGTAACTTAACACAAAGCCACGTTTCCTAGGAGGAGAGATAAGGGCAGTTTTTACAGTCTCTGGTAAAAATCATGGTGTTTTCTAATTTGGCTGGCAGTGTCTCCAAGAGGGTTTAACATTTAATATCAAGCAACAGCTGATAACGCTCAGGTGGTAAGCTGCCTGGGCCAGGTAAAGTAACAGTTTTATTGTACCTGCATGTTTGATCTGCTCTGCTCTAAGTGATGCATAAAGCACCTTCCCTACAAATAGCTGAGCCTCCTTGGCTTTGGTGGGTGCCACAGGCCTATGGAGCTCCCCAGCTGCTTCTGCCCTGGCTGCTGCAGAGCCCCGATTCCCTCTGAAAACAACCTTATAGTTACTACTTGGATTGCAAAAGCATGCCTGAAGCCAAGATAAGCTACTTTACAGCAATGAAGGATATCAGCAAAAGTGGCAATCGTTCAAAATGTCCTTAATAGTTGCACCCTTTGCTTTCTCAAACTTTAATAACCACCACCACCAAAACACTATTAGTAACTATCAATGCTAAATTAATTAATTCATAGAAGAATGACATGAACTGCTGATTGAAGTCACATGCGGACCAAAAAATGAGATGCTGAAATCAAACTTGCCTCCTTCTGCAATTTGCACTTTGCACTTCGTCTTTAAATCCCATGTGCATGTATTTCACATGTCCTCCAGGTCATTAAGTATCTGACACAGCACCTTGCAGTTCTTAGCAACTGCAGTCTACAAATGTCTGCAAACACGTGCCCCTTCTGTGATACATCTGTCACTCTAGCTGTCAGGTAGAGTCTCAAATATTTTATATAGGATCTTGTGAGAGACTTGTGCTGCTGCCAGGAATGACCTGGCTGAGAAAGGCAATACGTTTTGTGGACAACAAGGAAGAACAGAGGAGGCGCGTTGCTACCTCCATTTTAATGTCAAACCAGACCTCCCTCTAAGTCTTTGACTCCCTAACAACCCTCAGGCAGTCTTTGCTGTGTATAGTGTCTGATCATAGTTAATGTCCAGCCATGTGTCTCAAGAAACGAGTCGTCTTTGCTAGATGAAGATTTCAATTATCAATCCCATTAGAAAGAAGTGGGGGCAATTAAAGTTCAAAGATTCGTCGCATGGGGAAATGCCAGCTTGGCCAGGGGGCAACAGCACAAGCTGGTGCTGGTCTGTGTGTGGTGTAGGTGTGAAGAAGTAGAGATCTGTTCACAAGCAGCATTGAACTGCAGGTTCTTTGCAGGCCTTAAGCACCCTTGGCAGATGTTTTGTAGACAAGGGTCAGATACCACTGTCAAGAGAGGGGGACGAGCACAGAAACTGAAGATTTGGGCAAATGCAGTGTATGGTTAAAGGGAACTAGATCGCATTTTTACACTTGCAAAATGAAATTGGGCCAAGTACCCAAATAGGTGCTTGATGCACATATTCCTGGAATAACAAGATATTTCTTGTTGACCTAAACAAAGGAACACATGTACAGATAGAAGAGATAACCTCAAAGTTAGCTCTGGATGTGGATGCTGTGCTAGACCAAATCCCCTGCTCCGGGCACTTGTAGAATGTGGCATTTGAAGTCTGAGTCTTCCCAAATGTCGGATCTAGTTCATTTTAAGAATCACATTACAGCAGATATGAGCTTGTGTCTCTTGAAAATATGGAAGGACTTTGAGGCAATTCCTTCTTTATAGCAGCAGCAGCCCTTTTGACACCTAAGTGGTCACTATGTGAGGGACAATTTACAGAATCAAAGTAACAAGAGCCTTGCAACAGAGAACTGGTGGTCTTGGAAGAAGCATGGATGGCAGCAATGCTAGGGTTTATGCAATTACTGATTTGAAAAAATCAATTCATGCACACTTAATGAAGGAAAGGTCTGGCAAAAAAAATAGTTACATAAATACATCACTGAAAATTGCATCATGGACCCATTAGGCATGAAGTCATGTAGATTTTCTAATTTCCAGACCTTTGGCATTGCAAGCTTAGTATTCTTGAAACACGGTTTTCAGCGTGCAGCTGTATGTATTTATAAATTATCACACAGATGGGCACAGACACATAGATGCACACGTGCACTCAATACATTGGGCTACAAGATGATACACTGTTTAAAGCTAAAAACAGTTTCTATGCATTATACAAGAGAGTTTAAGAGTGTTCATATATATTCCAAGATTTGTGGTTCTCCAAAACGGTGCACCCTTACAGAAAATGAAGGGTTTACTGAAGCTGAACAAAAATCCTTCTAGGAGGGGTTTTGAACTGCAGCAGCAACCCATCCTTTTTCCCAATACATAAAGAAACCAAATGCTTTTTAACTTGCCATGTTACAAGTTTTGCATCCATAGATGTTCCTGGAGCTGAATGTCTGCTGAAGTGACACCTTCACACAAAAAGGCTGCAGAACCTGGGCTTAAATATTTAACTTCCTAGTCATTCATCTAGAACAGTTTTAATGTTTGCAATTGTAACCACTGGGAAAAGCTACTGATCACTTACTTAAAACCAGGCAGATTTAAAGCCCACGCCCAGAGAATCACTTGCTGTAACCCCACAGCTATACCCAAGCTGGTTCCAGCTGTTCCACTTACATTTTATAACGGATCACCAGTATATTCAAAAGTAAAGTCTACCAACACAAGGTGCATGGCTCTGTTTGCTTGATAAGCAAAAAAATTGTTTGCACTTAATTTTATTCTATGCAGCTACGATACATGTAGTTTTCCAGGGCATATGCCCTTTCTTGAGTTTAAGTCTTTAAAGACAGTAAAAAAAAAGAGGACTTTGGCCATTTGCCACAAGATTTCTAAACATCCTGAAGTGAGAAGAGCAGCTACCTGGTATCTCAAAGTCCCAGTCTAAAGGTCACTAGTCATATGCAGATCACTTCATTAGGCAGGCAATTAGTTTGTAATTACTGTTTTGGGTAATCCTGCATGGTACAGCTGATGCATGCTTACAGCATCAATCCACACAAACAGAAGGCATCTGGGCAGCACAAGCGCAGCAGATGCTGTTGGAAACAGGAGATCCTAAATACGTTGCTCTGCCCAGTGGATCACTGATACGGTTTCAGCAGAGTTTCCCTTACCAGTGTAATCTAGAAAAGCAGATTTTACGTAGTCATCCTGACTAGAATACTGCAGAAGGCCCGTGTTTAACCAGGAGCCTGGGTAACACAGGGGCTCCGCACACCCCTATGAACCTATCTCTGCAATATGCGCAAAGGAAAACGTTTTACACTTGCGTGTGCTTGATCCCAGGGCTGACCATTTGCCGTTTCCACTGCTGCCTTGCCTGTTCTGTGTCACAGTAGCAGCAGTCAGCATGGACAATTTTATTCAGATGCCTTGTTGTGTTTTACTGCACAATGCATAAAATGTAACCTGATAACGCACAAAAGGGATTTGGCATCTTCGCTTTGTAGCGCAAACAGTGTTATTGTTATGGGCCATCCAAAATATGAGTCAGCCTGTGGGGATACGGCGGTGAAACATACCAAGCAGCCAGAGCTGGCGTGGGCTGCGGCAGCTCGGCTCGGCTCTGCCTGCAGATGTGCTGCTCTCCCTGCAGATGTGCTCTCCTGCTGGCGGTGGCTGCAACTCTTGCCTTTCACTTGTCCTCCTCTTTAGAAAGGACAAGCCATTCAGAAATGGGATTTGTACCGCTTTCAGACCGACAGATACCTTGTTATACAGTAACTGGTTAAATTTATGTAGCATGTGGTTTTATTCAGCTGATCTGGACTGCGCTGTAAAAGCCAGGCACACCCTGGCCTGACGGGAATCACGAATCCCCTTCTCAGCCAAAGACGCTCAAGCAAACATAAACCAGATTGGGAACCAAAAAGGCCAATGGACTCTTCCTTTCAAAGCTCCCGAGAGCCTTAATCCCCACGTATCCTTTTTCCACACACTGCTGTGCATGGCTGACTGAACCCCAAGTGATTGAAACCCAGTTAGCAGAGGGAGGGGAACGGCCAGGCACTGACTTCAGGACGCCTGTTCCTGTCACACATAAAGTCACTTGCATGGAAACAGCAAGTCGGGATCCTAAGAGCCCCTTGAAATGATAAATCTACAGAAAGCAGAAGGGACAAGGCTAGCAAGAAAGCCCAGAGAAAAACTGGCTGCTCGGAGAGACAAAAGGAAGAAACAGAGAGGCTTTGATAGAGAAATTGGTTAGAAAGTGTCCCAACTTGGGGAGGTCTGCTCTCCCAGGGCTTCAGGATAGCTGCGGAGAATCTGGTGGAGTGTGTTTAAAATGGACATTGTTCTACCAGTGGGACCCAGTGTTGCAATGCTATTCTCTTTAGAACAGTTAAAAATGCCAGAAAAATGAGATTTTATAGTGACATTACTCAGGCAATTTCCCACGTCCTCAAAATGCGGTTGGAGACTGGACGCTGGGTAGAGCCCGTTTCCTCTGGCGTTGCAGGGGGCACAGCTCATCTGGCACCACAAAGTGGTGGCTCTCCTCTGGCTCCCGTGGGGACAGGACCTGTGCCTGGGTCTCAGGAGGAACACGCTCCGCGGGACAGCCTGGCTGGCCTTGGCACAGCAAGGCTTTCCAGGCGCATTACTCTGCAAGACGTGATCCTGACATTAACTCCGCACTGGATGCACATCTGGGATTCAGTCACTCATTAGCAACACTCAAGTCACATTCACTTGGAAAACAGGCATGAGAGAGACAAAGGAAACAGCTGACTGTACACGCAGTTGTATCTCCACTTACCTGACCCGTGAGGTCCTGCAGTAACTGGGACAGTCCTGTGATTGACAGCCCCCTCACCTCCACCTTGCAGGCAGCCCCAGCTATGCCCACAAGCATTGCCAGGTACGTGGTGCAGCCGAGACCCCCAGTAGGGTTGTTCCAGTGGCGCGGGTGGGCAACCAATGGGACCTCAAACCTGGTCTCGGGGAACTGCCTCACAGCCAGGAACTGCCCCAGAGCCGCCCAGCCCTCCTACCTGACCTCCAATCCTTGGCACGTAGGAGAGGGCACCGAGCAAGACACACTAAAACTCACCCAAATGAAGACACGGCACAGAATTTTTAAATAATTTTATAATTTCCTGATGAACTTAGTCTGTGAATAAAAAAAGAAGAAAAAAAAAATGAACAAAGTGTTTATATTATCAAGGCAAAGTTGAATATAACACATTTTCTTTGCAATTTCGTTATCCTGTCAGTAACATGACTCCAGCAATAAAACACATACAAGTTGAAGGCAGCGTGCGCACTTGCAACACAGACATCAATGTCTCCCGCTGCTGTTATTTCAAAAAGGAATTCAAGTACACTAGATCCCATCCCCAAAGCCCTTCTCCCCCTCTGCTAAAGTGCAACATGTCTCTTCCAAAGCAAATGAGGGATCTGTGTCTGTGGAGTGGATGGAGCATCCCACAGATTTTTTTTTTTTTAACCCCACAAACCATTTGTAAACCTGGTGTGTGGCTCTCCTCATTTACTGACTCGGAGGGAAACAGCAATATACTGTTTTAGTGGGCTTGGAGCAGCACAATGGGCTAGCACAGAAATTATTCCCCTGTTCATGGTCCCGTTTGATTCATCCTCCTTCACCATCTGAGCAGATCAAGGGATCTACTACTAAAGCCTCACCAGATATACTATAAGCATGTCAGTAAGGGCCAAACTCTGTCCCTGGGCAGGCAGAGAGGACAGAGACTTGGCCATGTCCATGGAGTGCTGGAAAGATGGGGTAGATTAAGGAACAATACCTACTTGTAAAATCTGGCTTCAAATTTGGCTTTTAGATAACCACATTTTACAACACATATGAGTACACGTGACTGACAGATCCATTTTTTGCCAGTTTCCAAATGGAAAAACAATGTTTTGAACAAAAAAACCCCACCAAAGCACTGACAACCTGAAGTGGAAATATCTACGTAAAAGCAAAACTGATTGGCTTGATTTTCAAGATCCAAACTACAAGTGCAAAACAGGGACAAACCGCATCCAATAACTTTGATACAAAATATACATTCATTTAATGAAATTCTTTACCTAGTCTCATAAGCAATGTGATTTGTGATGTTTTTTTTGTTTACATGATGTGCTGGTTTAGCTTCAGGTTGTTCCTTTTAAGCAGTGCAAGGCTTTGATGCAATCGCAGCAGAAGGTGGCTCCTAGTCCTTTCCTGTACCATAACCCGCTGGAGCTACGTGACCAATACTGGACACGAAGAAATACAAAATGGACCTACACACGACCACCTGCACCAGCAGATCTGTGCTTGCACATGTCCCTGGTATTGATGGGGAAAATCTGGCCGAAGCATTTGGCCCATTTACAATAGTGGTTTCTATCTTAAGGGACACCTGGTGTTGACAACCATCAGCAGAAAAGACTGAGTTCCAAAATACTGTTTCATTCTGCCCATCTCTGTATTACACGTGTACAGAATAAACCTGGGAAAGCAGGAATTTACACAGGGTTTGTAACATTTCCTAAGAGGCCAAGCTGCCTTGGTCCTCAAAAGCCTGCGAAAGGCAACTGGTTATAATTATAAGCCCACAAATCCTTTTCCGTACAATCCCGAGAGGAGGAGTCACGGCTTTGTTGCTTCCTTACTTGAATTCCTTTTGATGAAATTAATTTTTATATATTTTTAAAAACACATCTTTTTCAGCTCTACTACTATCTTTTTTTTTAATCCGACAATAGACACACATTGTTGGTAACTGCCCCAGCCTTAGGACCACACAGACAATATCGACAAGCAGAAAACAAAACAGGAAAAAACACCCCTGAAAAAGTCAGGAGAGGTACTGATGACAGGGTTACAGCACTCACCACACACACTGGAAAAAGTCAGGATTTCTGTGTTTATGCTTTTGACACTAAAAAGTTTTGAAACAGTTTTTCTTTTTTTTTTTTTTTTAAAAAGTCAGCGGACGCAGCCATTTTGTTCAGAAGGATCTGCTGTTGCGTAAGGTTCCTTCCATTTACGTGGAAAAAACAATTAAAAACATTATTTTGTTTAAAAAACCCCCTCGGACACTCCTTTTCCTCACCACGCTGACAAGGCGGGTTAGCAGAGCTGGCCTTGCCAGGTGAGATCCCCCTCGATGCCCCGTGCCTGACCCTCCCACCCCGCCGGCTTCGCTGGGGCAGTGTTAGTTATCCACAGACTTCTGTGTCCTCTCCGGTTCCCTCTTCCAGCGTGGGCGTCGAGCTGAGTAGAGGCTTCCTTTAAACATCAGATGCCGTGACTGTACTATTTCCCTTTTGCATTTCATTGGAGTCATTTGAGGAATACAGGCGTTACTTATGTAGTGACATTTTTGCTTTAAAATGGCATCAGTGCGTGACTCTACATCCTTTGTAAAGACCCCTTCAGTGGCAACGATTGGCAATTAGTACAGGAGTGGGGGACTCAACCCTGTCAACCTTTATCAGATGTAGAAATTTTCCCAACAAATTGAGCACTAGCAGCAGAATGGGTGGGAATTACAGGGCAAATGAAAAGAGGTGCCCCTTTGGTTCAAAAAACAGGGTTATGTCTACAAGATTTATGACATTAATGCTCCCTTGTGCAAAATACTGAGAGCCCCAGAGTACCAGAAAATTTGCTAGAGAAGGGATATTCCAGATGTGCAACCAGAAAGGGCACACAAGAGTTTCGGGAATCACGTCAGACCTTCACCTTCTGTCCCCCGGACTTGGCAAAAATCAGATACTTCAAAGAGGGTTTGGCATTTTCTAGAGGGAAAGCTGGTTAAAGGCAGTCAAAATGAGAGAGAATACTAGAAGCTTAGAACTTCATTTGGGAGCATGCCAGGCAATTCTTGTTCCAATCACAAACAGTGCTCATGTCCTCACCCTGCAATTCTAGTGTTGTAATGTTCTTTTAGTGTTTTACATGAGGCTGGATTCAGAGGAAAATACATACTTGGGCTTGTGGATATCATGAACAAGTGTGGTTGGGGTGTCAGCTTTTACACGGTATGTGGGCTTCAAGCTTGAGTTATTTTTTAGCCCAAACCCAGCTAAAATGACCTATTTAATCTTCTACAGACAGCTCCTTCAGTCCTTACATCTCTCAGTTTCTCTACTAATGACAGCTTGAAGAAAAAAAAAAAATTAAAGCAATTAAAACTTTCACAGCTCCCTCAGCAAATGGAACTTCATTCAACAGGAGAAGAAAAAGTAAGTTTCCCCAGGCTCCCTGGGAAGGGCCCCTGATTTCCTAGACCTGCTGCATTGCAGGACCACTGTGCTAGGAAACTGTCTGCATCTGCCTGGCTGCTGACACTTGGGTATAAGATTTTAAGAGAGCAGTGGTGGGTTAGGCAACTGGATGAGCATCACATACGCGCACACATATGGCCCTTCTGCCATGTGCCTGATACACAATTTTGTGAGGGATTATGATAACAAAATCCCTTTGTTGCCCTAAGGCCAACGGTGCAGCGCTCCATACGAGAGAAAAGAAAAAGCTTTCACTGGTCACATTCAGCATTGAATTGCGGCCAGCAGTACCTCCCAGATCACATAGTTCCTCAAGCTATTCACCCTGACAAGACCTCTTGTCAACACAGGATCAGAGAGATTACCTGAAATAGTTCAATGGAGATCAAGTCGGATCAAGTCTGTTCCTAAATGAGATCTGTTCTCTCCTTGAAAGCACTTTACGGAGGTCTAAGATCAGGGTTTAAGATGGGAAGCCTAGAAGACCTAGAAGATAACAGCAGTTAACAAGAAAAATTGCAAAGGCCTCACAATCCAGATGGGAGGAACAGCAGGTGTGTGACTGGGAGATAAAAGACCAAATGGCCAGCGTGAAAACTAGCCAGGCTTGACAAATGCTCTCAGGGAAGAGGCCGGGAGATGTGTAAACAGTGAGATTCACCCGGCTGCTGACACATGGGTCTTGCACACGCTGTCACGACAGCACTGTGCCTTTGGCTGGGGCACTTTCAACTCTAGAAACGCAGCTGAGTCAAAGAGGCAGAAGAACCAGCGCTTTCCTCCAATGTGTGGGCAACGCAGTACACCAAGGGAACCAAAATGACAGGCCGAAGTGACCACCCCTCGTTCTCATCCCCTCCCCCTGCCCCTGCCTGCAGCAGAAACGCTATCAAGGAACATCTCAGTAAGAGGTTTACAAGCAGGAGTCATTCGAACCATCGATAAGGGAAATTCCACAGCTTCTCACAGAGGAGGGATTGTTTTACAGCAGGGAACCAGGGCAGCTGGAGATTTGACCATATAAGTTAATGAGATAGTCAGGAGTGGTGGCGGTGGCGCGATGATGTTAGGCTGATGGCTCTGATGCTTTTACAGGCGGCATTAAATTCCTTGAGTGAGTAATTAGGGGTGATGAAGAAAAGGGAAGAGGGAAGATTTCAAAACAACAGCTTCTATCGAGATGTGCTGACTCAAATAATGGGACCAAAGGGGTGGTTCTGGGATGAGGCACGGCTGAGTGGTATGTACACTGTCTACATGCCTTCCGGTGTTCCCCCCTTGCACACATTCAGGTTCTCATTACTCTCCTCATCCATGACGAAAAAGCTTCACACGCAGGCTGCTACTACAGCAAGAACTAAAGTTACATTTCCTGATTTGCAAAGCACTGGCAGTTCAAAACACAGAAAAGGTGTGAATCACCTCTTCTTTGGAGACTTACATATTTCTTCCTAATGGACACCATGGTTATGGATCCAGTTCCTTCTGCTGAATCATTACAGTAGAATGAACTGGCATGTGATTTATTTTAAATCAGTTGTTTTCAATAGAGTCTACAAGTATATAAGGTTTCAGTTTTGCCCAATTTTCAGTGCTTGTTTGAAAAAAAGACAGGGTACATCTTCCCTTACTCAAACTTTTGCTGATCTTCTTTCTATTGGAAGTGATTGGTCACTTCTAAAGATAAAAATAAGGTGTGAAAGACCTACAGGGGATCTGTGTTGTGGATTTCAAAGACATAAGAAATGCAGTTTTCCTGAAAGGGCTTGGAACATTTTCCTCAGCATAAGTTTAGTGACTAAGCTCAAAATGTAGTAAGTCATATGGAATTAAACTGCAGGCTCTGAATGGGAGGTTTACCGAAAGGATTCATAATTAGCTAGTGACTAGGAAACCAAGATTTCTTCCACTGCTGTGTTGATATTTGGTCTTCATTTGCCCTCCCCTTGTTCTCTTAAGTAATATGAGAAACCTAAAGGGGAACAACTCCTTTAAGGAGCACATGGGGACGTGTTAAAGGGTTCTGTCCTGCAGATGCCCCCAGACACACATAACCACTGGTAGCCAGGAAAAAACGTGTCTCCCCATTAATGCATAGTCCAAGAATGAACACCGAAATCCTACTCATCAAACAGGATTCTGATTTGCTACCACAATGACAAATGGACCTGATATTTCAGGTCCTATTACCTATCAGCAGGGGCTTTAATGAGTGTCAAAGATGGATGGGAACAAGACTAAGGCCTCTCATATACATATAAGAATTGCACTGGTTTAACTAAAGCTGTGATTTCATACCTACCTATCTACTCAGCTGGGTGCCAACTCCAGCAGAGATGCTCCTCTTTATAAGAACAGGTTATTGCTCTGAACTGAAGCTCATTCCTTGTCAACCTAAGCTAAACCAAAATAAATTAAATTATAATTATAGTAAGAACTATATTACCGATTTACCTAACTTAATAGTTCTAAGCTAAATGATGCAATTTTCTCATTTACAAAACACCTAAGACTACTCTGGTGGCAGCTAGTGTTCACAAAGCTGTGGCCTGAAAAATTGGAAATGGACAACCTACACGAGCTAAAGCTGGGAGCTGACCTGTTGACCACACTTGCTTGAATGGAGAGAGCTCTCTACAAAATAAGAACTTAGGAGACGTAGACCTAAGATGAGAAACCTCAGCTAAAAATCCCAAGAAATCAACAGATGAAAACAGTTACCTGAAAAAATGCTGCACTAAGCACTTCAGAGTTATTCAGAACAATAAAAATCAAAGTTAAGTAAACAGAAAGCAGCAGTATGCTTACCTTGTTTCCCAGCTGCTAGATGAAGTGACTAACAGGAACAAATAGGGAAACTTTCCTTTCCTCTCTCTGTTATTTAAGAACATAAGAAACATTGAGACAGGCAGCGAGACCTGAGCTAGCTAGCTGATGCTGGCCAGTCATAAGCCATAATCAGAGCACACTCAGATTTGGTTTTAGCACTATGAATTTCTGGCTTTTAGCTTTTGTGAAAAAAAAAAAAGACAGAAAGAAAGAAAAAAAGAAAAGCAATACATGAATGAAAGGCAAGGGCTACCCTTCTACAACCTCATGGAGAACTAGAGCTGCTTGTATTCAGAGGATCCCCTCTTCTTTGCTCAGTAGACTTGGAAGAGCTCTGCTTAGCTGTATCCAAAAGTCACTATCAACAAAGTCAATGGGGAATTGGATTCTAAAGTGGAAAGGCAGTGAGAAGATGAATGCAAACATGAGCGAATAATCATAGACCGGAAGAACCTCGAGAGCACGTAGTTTTTAGAGGGTTTTTTTGCTTTTGTTTTCTTTGTAAAAGGTGCACCAGAAGTTTCTATTCCATTTTTTGTCTTTCACATTCCTCTCCACTTTTGTGGCTCCTTGGACTGACTGGGCTTGGCCACTGGTGTGCTGCTCTGGTGGGGCTAGTGGCCGAGGTCATGACGACTCCTCAAGCGCATTGACGACTTGCTCCAGGATGTCAGGGCAGTGATCCGCGATCTGCTGTAAGATGGCATTGGCAAACTCCTGCAGCTCTGCGCTCTCCTTCTCGCCCTTTTCTAACTCGTCATGAAGCTGCAAGAAACACACAGAGGCATGGTCATTCTCTATTACACTGTACAACGACATCTGCCCAGCAGGCTCAGCTCCAAGCTAAACCACCACTTTTAGACAGGGAGCTAGTGGAGGGGTAACATGCTGGGCACTTCCAGGATCGGAATCTTCCCTTGGTGACTCCCTCACCAGAAACCAGATCTTCTCCCCCCTCTTTATTTCACTTCTTCATTCCATAGGACCAGGCTTGTGACCTTCCCAGTTAAGGTTATGTCCACATGGGAAAACTAACGGGCTTAACTACACCTGAATAACTTGTTCTATGACAAATATTAGAAAAACTTCCTCTGTAGAATGTTTATCTGAAAGAAACTGTATTCCAGAAGCAATACAGCATTTTGCTAGCGTGTTATTTTAAATGTTGGACTTTTAATCACAAACAACAGGATGTTTCACAGGTCATTACTTCAGAATTACTTACTATAGGAAATCAATAGAAATGTTATGTAATTATACATAATACACTCAGAGTTAACCAGCACTCTAATTTTTCTGTGGAATTAATAATTTTCAGAGGCTGTGTTTCCTAAGTGAGTCATAAGATGACTGTACAGGATTTTTATTTACTAACTCTGCATTTCCTGTTGGATCATTCGTTGTTCAGTTTACTATAATCGGCTCAGAACAGGACATGGAACTTCAAAACTTTATCTTATCATTCTGTTGACAGTCTATAAACTGTTTTTCCAAGAAGCGGTGTTACAAACCATGCCACACAACATATTGGAGTATATGCGAACACGGTTTTTAGCTCCGAGCCTAACGCCATTGCCAGAATTAGGGACCCACAGAGTCTTTATGAAGAGCAGGAAACATCTGCCTTCAGTAACCTGTTTATCTGCCTAGCAATTGATAAAGTCCATGCTAGCCTGTGAACTGTGCAGAATCCCAAGTAAGGCTGTAATTTGTGCGAGCATTTTAGGGATTACTGTACTCACAGTGGTCTAAGGATCTAACAGAACAAGGAGAAGCAGCATCTCTTACTAGACCGGACGATACAGACAGATAGATTGGATAAGCTTTCAAGCAGATAGCTCTTTCATATACTATATATTGAAAAAACTCTCAAGTTTTTTCAGCAACATGATTTTCTTCTAATAAAGTATATTCCCTATGAATATAAGACAAGTACATTTGTAGCAGGTATGCACATCCACTTGGATGGAGTCTGAAGTCTGTTGCAAGCTTCTGCGTCCAAAGTTTCTTGTCATTTTGAGCAGCTGTAGCAACTAGCTTATCTACATTGGAACCTTCTTTTATTTTTTTTTCTAATATTATCTGTCAGTCCTGTAACATTTCTTCTTCCTAAGTGATTAATATTTTTATTGGAACTCAACTGTGTTAATATATGTCATGGAAAGAATGTCAAATTGGAACCTATCATCCCTGAAGGGATAACTGGTCATCAGTATACACATTTCTTGATCTATATTTTGTACTTCTGTAACATTGCTTGTTGTAGGTTTCAAAAAGAAAGAACTGCCAGGCAGCAGGACAACAGGGATCATTTTACCACTGTAAGAGCACAGTGCAGTGGGAAAGGTTGTATTTCTACAATTAAAATTCTAATCAGATACAACAGTATGTCTCTCTGTTTAGTGATGGTATCAAGCAAAGCACAGGAGATTGTTACTGCGAGAAATAGTGCATGAAAGCAAACAGCCTAAGAACAACTTTAGAATAAATATAAATGCTTTTTAAGGAAGTTATGGTATATAGACTTCTATAGACAAAAGTGAGAGAAAGGAAATTAAAAGGGTAAGCTTGCTACACTATTCCCTTTACTAGGCAGGGTAGCATATAGTAAATTATTTGGGCTTTGCATGCTGAATGTTAGTTTAATGTGTTCTTATGTGCTTTGTTCCTACTGGCTGCCGTGCTCACAGAACAGCTATATGAATCCGAGAGGGGCTCATGCCAAGAATCACAATGCAAAAGCAACCTGATCCTGCTCTGCGGAGTGACATGAGCCGGGGAAGTGGGGAAAACGAGAGGGAGGGGAGCACTCCGGGCTCTGTAAGGGCTCTCGCGGGAGAAGGGGGGGAATTCAGCAGTAACCCATAATGGCTCAGAAATGGCACGCTGTGGATAGGCGATTAGCCTGGTTCCAACAGCCTGGCAGAGTTATTAGTCGGAAACTTGCAATGGATGGATAAGCCTAGGAGAGGTTCAGTCAGCAAGCAGGATTGAAAGAGTCAGCACAGCCAGCTAGGAGCAGTGCTGGATATTAAGTGCCAGCAGACTGGGTTTCAGGGACTACCTCTGAGTCTCAGGTTGCTCAGCCCAGTGAAACCCCAGTGATTCAGGTGGCCCCAGCTCCAGCAGCCTGCAAACCACCTAACTGCTGGTGAATTCACGGGACTGGTTTGAACGTTGACCTCTGAGACAGGGCTGCCTTGGCTTCTTGGGCCAGCGCAAAGATGTCACGGTGCCATTCGTCAGAAGGGTGGGGGGTCGTGGAGGTCGGGAGAGACGCCAAGTAACGGGAGAAGAAGCCAACGATGAGATTCTCCTTTTCTTTATTCGGCTCCTGCAAGGGCCCTCGGCTCTCTGTCCACAGGAGGAGAGCCAGGAGAGGGCACTGTTAGCAGGCAAAGCAGGGGCCGGCTGCCTGCAGGTCCTGCACCACCACCTGCCCGGCCAGCAGCCCTCCGCCGGGCATCCCGGCCAAACCCTCCTGGTGAAGCTCCAGGAAAGGCCAAAGCAATTGATCAAATACAAAAGTACCTCGAAGAGATTAACCTTCAAAACTGAAAGGAGGTTGGTGGACAGGGGAGAACCCTGCAAGATGTTGTCTTCAGCAGGACACTACTGCAAACTCAGGATTGTCTCAGTTTCTTGCTGTACTAGTCAGCATTTCTGTATTTACAGGATTCCTTATAAAATCAAGGTAAGCCCAACAAAATAAGGCCATGCCAAAGCCAAAATAAATCAAATGTAATCAAACAAAAGTAACCAACTTAACCAGATGAAGAAAATATTTCCAAGAAACAAGTTTCTGACCATCGAGAGCCTAAAAGGAGACGGCTCTGAATGCTGAAGGCCAGCAATGGTACTTTGCAAATTAGTGCAGACAGAAAGTCTACACAGCTGGCTGGCAGATGTCTGTGATGAAACGTCTGAAAAAAGCAGCAATGATAGCCTTGCTAGCTTCAGAACATCTAGGTTTAATAATGGGATTTCTACTTAAATAAAGACATCTTAATTGACTATGCGGCTGGTTGCAGCATTTCTATATCAGGTATGTCATCTCTGTTTACGTCATTCCTTTCAGAAACAGCTGTGAGCAGCATACGTCACTCCTCATTCAGACAAGCTCCTTAATGGGGAACATCCAGTTCTCCATGGTATAACTTGATTCACTTAGATGTCTGGCAGTCCAAATTTTAGGGAAATTTCTTTGTAAGTATTACTATTGATTCTGCTCCTGGTTTCCTAGATTTTCGTCTTGTGAATGCAAATGGAAATGGTGTTATCTTCCCCATGCCATTTTTCTATGAAAATAAAAGAGTCTCGACAGTCCTTTTTTGTTGGCATTTTCAGCTGAGGAGATGAAGACATTCATACGCTTGCCTCATACAAATTATCAAAAAAGAGAAGGCAAGGCCAGATATGTTTGCCTAGTTGATGACAAGTAAAAATAGACAGATTAGAAAGAAAAGGATAGCAAGGACCCCAGAAGTGCTTCATAGTATTTATACTTTATCTTTGAATAGAAGAACAGAAAAGACCTTCAGCATCTCAGGGGAATAGAAGCTTGCAGATAATCTGCAATAGATTCAGACACTTTTCACCACTGCTGCCTTCCTTCCTGAGTTTAGAGCAAGTCACGATAGGAATACTTTTCCATTTATAGTTAAACTCCATCAGTGAAAAAAAATCCCAAACAATTCACCATGAAATTAGCTTGCATTGTGCTTCTTTGGTCCAAGATATTCCAGAACTTATTTAAAGACTAATTGACACTCAGAGAGATGGTAACTTCATAATTAAGAAATAGGATACTATGGTTTTATACAGACACTAGGTGAATTGTGCTGCTGCTCCGCAGAACCTTTGTGGCCTTTGCTTATCCCATAAGTTAAACAAGGCAACATTAAGCTAAGACCCTTTAAATTTTATTTATATGGAGGAGGCTTACTCCCCAAAGTGTTATTTTCCTCCCGCTAACAATTCCACAAAAATTGATGAAAAAAGGCGAACAAAACTGAAGTAGTATCTCATCTCAGGCTACGGAGGGTGAAACTGAATACAGAATATGAGGTGCTCATAGAGTGGCGTGAAAAGAAAGTTAACCGCAGGACTTCTATAAGGCTACCACACTGGGATCTGGAATATGTTTCTCCAAAGTTTAGGTGTTTCTGGACCAGGCTACAGTTAGGCTGAAAAATACCTTTACAGCTTAAAGTAACAGAAATAAGCATCAAGAAGAAATTCAGCTGATTTAATCTTAAACTTTGTTTTTGTCTCAAAGTAAGTTAAACTACACTGCATCTCAGGCAAATGGTCAAGAACTTTTGCATCTTCCCAGGCCAACCAGAGTAAATATGTATATTCGAAGTAGTGAGAGCCAATAACATACAGACCTTTATTTCTCAACTACAGACCTATAAAAGGGCCAGAAGAAAGGATTAGGAATATGGAAATCCCAGTCTGCCAAACTTAAAAAAAAAAAATATATATATGTAGACCCTTAAATATTTTTGCTCTATCTGTAAGTTTTATTTTTATGTTAGCTTTTTCAAAACATTCAAAACACGTGCATTTAAAAATTAAAGTAAGATTTCAAATTAAACATTCTGTCTTGTCTTTTAAAATAACATAAATGTTTAAAATATGTTTTAAATATATTTAAATACATTTGAATAGATTTTACAACCAATTTGACAAAAAACCCTGAAAAAATTTGTTAAGGGCTCTTGCATCATGTATTTGAAATAATTTTCTCACATGGGATTTATTCTGCATTCCTGAGCGTCTCTAAGCTTTGTGAATAGCAGAAATAGTACTATTTCCTTGGTAAGGAATTAATTTCAAAATTATATAAATGGGAAGAAAAAGTGTAACTTACAGACATTTATTTTATTCCTTTTTTTCCTTCAAATTTTGCATTTGACTGGAGAATTTTTCCTGCAAATCCTGCACTTGCAGGTAGTATGTCCATCCTCCAGCAACAGCAGCAATCATTTCACAATCAGAGGACAATTTTCCGTTCATACAAATTCTGGTGTATGTTATTCACTGAAAATCAATGCTGCTATAGCGTGCAGGAAGCTGCTATTCTGTGGCTAAGCAGAACAAACAACAACTATTGCCTGTACCACAGGGCCACCTGCTAGGGCCAGGCCCTGCTGAGCTGAGCGCCCAGAACGCAGGCAAACCCCACAACCCTAATCCCGAACAACTCGCAATTCTGCACATTAAAGTCACTGTGAAAAAGAGTCAGGCGGCTGCTTCTCCTAGTTCCAGTTGCAACGCGTTACCTTAGGCGTCAGTTTACTCTCTTGAGGGCAGATTGGTAGGCACTGTCAGAATTACTGTGCCACACACTTCATGCTGGGCTTGTACCTTGCTCCTTGCTTTCTCTGCTGGTGAGTTAGGCCTCCCTGTCCCCACAGGCACTCTGCCTGTTTAGTCAAGGCAGCACTTGATAGTCAGAACAACAGGGAAAACTCACCTGTCTACAAGGCAAATCTTCAATCACAGAATCATTTTGGTTGGAAAAGACCTCTAAGATCATCAGGTCTAACCATTATCCTAACACTACCAAGCCCACCACTAAACCATGTCCCCAAGCATCACATCTATATACTCTGTTATATGTCCTAGCTGATGACTTTTTAACTGTTAGGACAGAGGGTTGGCAGGCAGTTACGGTTTTGTACCTGCACAGCGCAAGGACAAAGCAAGAAGTACTTGAATGAAACGATGAAGTTATATCCATCCAGTTATTTCAGGATCAGAGCTGGAGCCCTTTTCTACTCTTTCCACATTTCTTATTTCTCATAAAGAGGAAGTTCATTTTGTGTATTACGAAGTCATGGAGAATCCTATCATCAGCTCTGAAATTTCTGACAGATATTCCAAGAAAGAAATGTCCATGGAATTATCTTGGTCCATACAATGCAGTGAGCCTGACAAGCTGACAGAGGACCGAGGTGCTCCTGCCTGTGGTTCCTTTTATCCAGGAAGGATCTCCACAGAGGCCTCCCTAGTGACCCCCACACAGCCAAGCAGAATCCATAGCAGTAGCTCATGCCAGGAGATGCTGCAAAAAGCTTCCACGAGGACCACAGTGTCTGAGCAAGGCACAGAGTAACAGAACTTGCTACTAATAGCAAAACATACGGAAAGGTGAGCTGCCCTCGAAAAAATAAGGTAACAGCTCAGGTGGTACACCATCTGCTTGTAGGATCTGCTTGAAATGAGACCACAGTAAATTTCAGACATGCTACACACATACACGAAACGCTTGACCATGTCCTGAAAGCAATGTTTTTCCCTTTGTATCTCTTCTCATGTTAGGAATAGTTAATGTTACTGATTGATAACATATATTTTTAAAATTAACAATTCCATGCACAAATAAAAATGGATAATGTTATGGCATTATGGATATGGTCAACTTATGGATAACATTTGTGACTTCAACCAGTATTTAAGAAGTATGACACTGATCTCAAGTTCTCATCCTCACCCAAAACATCAATTTAATATAAAAGTTTAAAATGCTACAGGATTTAGTAATTTTAGAGAGTTCCTATATCCATTACTTTCTCAACTAAACTCAGGAAATACATTTGCACACGACGAAGGATATAAATTGTTGCAATTATTACTTCTAATTTCTAACAGAGACCAGAAGTGGGCTGTTTAACTTTAAAATACATTATGCATTCCCATAAGATTACAAATTAAAAATAAATGACATAAATCAGGTGGGGAAGATAACAAGCTAATGGAAGAGTAGTCAGAGAAGAAAGACAGGGTAAACTCTGAAGTAATAGAGTAATTTAGAATGACTAAATGCAAAACATAGCAGAGCAATTTCTTTACAGAAACTAAGTAAGTTGAGTAATTTCTCATAGATGATACAGCAGCAAGAACGCAAGTGGAATCTGAATGAAGTACACAGGATGTTTATAGATCAGCTATTTGTAATTTAAAGTTTACAACATTATTTGTATAACAAATCATGTGTTTAATACTTTCAAAATTCAGAAAGCATATATGCAATTTTAAAATGGAATTTGAAAGCTACATACATGCAGTCTGGTGCCCTTTCATACGAGAACCTTAACATTTGCTAAGAGTGAAATGTGAATTATGTGCAATGTAAATTATGCTCCTCGAAACCAAGCCATGACCGTTTCGCTGATACAGCAGGTTGTGACTGATTCAGTGAAGTGACATTATCACCTTTTTCCTTCCTCTACTTCGAGTAGCTGAGCAGAACAGACATTCCTAATTTCTTGGGAGAGGACTGGTAAGTAGGAATCGCTAGATGGTCTGTGCTTTGGCTGAAGCTGGTACAGAGGGAGAGGGAAGACAACGCTTCTTCACTACAAAGTCTCTTCTATGACCACAAAGATTGTTCAAAATGCCTCTCTGTAACTCACAGCTGACGCAGTCATAGGTGCAACACCATGTTAGTAGTGGTGTGAGACAAGCTCTCAGAGAAGGTGTCTTCTGAGAGCATCTCATGGAAATACATCTGCCCAGGTCCTACAGGCTGGCATTGATGCCCAGGTCATAACACAAATGCTGCCTGAAACACCTCTGGGGAAAGAGGAAGAGGTTGATTGTGTGGGAAAAAAACAGTGCCTGGGGGTTAGCAGAAATAGGCAGGACCCCCTGCAGCCTGGACGAAGCCAGGACATGTTGGACACGGCTGGAAAGAGCCAGGGATGGCAGGGAGCCAGGGAGCAAAATGCCACCTCCTCCTCCTCCTCGGTTCTCTTCTGTTGGAAGAAATACTTTTTCAGAAGGACTGTCACTGTAGGACCTATTGAAAATACAAAACTCTCCATAATAGGAAGTTCCGCACGTTTTAGAGCTGGATTTGAAGCATTCGAAACATTTATAGTAGCGCTTAAGATACTAATGGAACAAACACTGTTGCCTGCTACTAATATCTGGTTGTTCTGTTTGGTTGTCACTTTTTACTTTCTTGTACTGCTTCCTTGCAACCACAGTGCAGCACACCACTACCAACATATTTAAATGATGATTTTCAGCAAGTTCTACTTTCTACTCCATTCTTTCCTCTTGCAAAGATCTGATAAAAACAAAAACTAAACTATAAATAAAAATGTGGACCATATCATTACGTTCTTAATGTCATTTCCTTTCACATAGGAATAAAATCCCTCACTTAAGAGGCAACCATGTGAAACGTGAAACGTCGCAGTAGTTCTAAAGAGACCAAGAATATTAACATAATGATACGTTTAGGACAAAGTGAAAGAAAATATTGTATTTAATAGAAATTGCTAGGATAATGTAATTATTTATAATGAATGAATGGAATTTTTATTTCTGAGTGTTGAGATTGGAACATTCTTCCTTCCTTCTGGTAACTTCAATTTTTTAAATAAGAAAAGTTGAACAGGACATGAACCGGTTGAAGAAGGACAGTTCCAGACACAGTGCTGGTTAACTTCTTTGGGGACATTGGGTCAGAACTGACTCAAAGGAATATTTTCCACCACATGAATAACTTAATGACATTGTTCCAAGCACTGTAGATTCTTCGTTGTCCACAACTTAGTCTAGTACACTAGTTTAGATTAGGTTTTGAGATACCATATACTCATAAAATCCTGGCTTCAGGCCTTCATTATAAATGGACCAAAATTTTACTACAGTAAGTCATCTTTACAAAACGTCTTTGACAAAATGCCAACAAAGAATGATATAGCATCTCGGCCCCATATTTTGATTAAAATCAGTTGAAGTCACTAAGGAATAAAGCTGAACTTAATGGCAGCATAAAGAAATAATTATACATGAGAGGTACCAACTAACAACCAAACTTTGAGAGTCCACAAAATTTTTTATGTGGCAACAAATTCCTCTTAGAGCCATGGCGTTGATGCTGGCAGATGCTTTTCCAACAACTTGTACATCGGTTTTTGTGGGTCACTGTGGATGTGTCTGAAGAGTGAAAAGCTTACATCTACTTCATATACTAGTTTTACCTTCCAGAAGAGGTGACAGAAAACTCCTACTATTTGTGTCTGGGCCTCCCCACCAGGTATGAGAGACCTACGGGGTATATTGGCTATGATGAAACACAGCAGGACCAACATTTGCCAATAATAGCTGCTGCAATGGGAAATCACAGCTCCAAAAGCAGCAGTATGAAAATTAATTCTCAAATATTTATAAAAAAAAAAACCCAACCTTAAACCAAACTAAATAATCTCATTGGTGAGAAGTGGATACACTGGCATCATTCTTAAATATGACTGGTGTTCAGTTAAATGTATCCTTCCTAATCATGTTAGCACTTCTTAACATTCAAGAGGATTAATTTTTTCCCACTGAGGCTTGTGAAGCATTATCTACAGAAGATCATATTAGAAGGGACAGGAGTGAATTTAATGCACTGGATTTGAAGTAATTTACAAAACTCATTAAAATTCCAAAGATGCAAAATGGGTATTCTGTGATGGGCTTCTGCGAATCTGGAGAACTGATTCCCACCCCCCATGGGAATACTTTAAGCACAAAGGAAATTCTGCAGTTAGAAACAGAAAAGCTCCACGACTTAAATGAAAACTCCGCTTTGTAAATTGAAATATATCATTGGTTTGTGTTTTTCAACTGAAGCTTTTAAATACAATCTAAGTGAGTATGGGAAAGCAGAAAAGACTGCTACATTTTATTTTAGCAGATGTTAGTTATGCATGGGAATCACAAATTGAGTAGTAAATTTAAACAACTGTGGCAACAGCAATGCAGAATTAAGACAATAATGGGAGAAAATACGTTTTTTCTCTTCTCCAGGACAACTTAAGTAATCCTTTTTCTCACAATTTATACTTAAATGCTTTCTTTACTGTATAACCCATAAATGTTGCTAATGGGCTAGCCAAGTTTGAATGAGAAATATTATCTAGTATTAGACCAGTAAACAGAACCGGAAAAACAGATGCTGTTTCGGGCTGCCTGTCTATTCAGAAGAACTTGTCAAAGAAACCTTTTTTATTTTCTTCGCCTACGTTCTCCTGATCAGATAGAAGATATCACCTATCCCCACAGATCCTGATTATATTCAAAGACCATCACAGCTATAACAAACTAAATTTATTTCAGGGATATCCAAACTTTGCCCACATCCAGCCTTCACTTTTGTTTTCAGAGGTGCCTCCCACACATGCTACAGGTTTTGTCATCCAATGCTTCATTCCAATCTGACTGACATGGCGGTTCAAAATGGTATGCCTTGTGTTTTGATCTATAACCTAGGAGCTGTACCTCTGTAATATATGAGGATGGCATGCATCATACTGAAAAATGTTTAATCCTGGATCGGTGATTACAGAAGCCAAGAGGTAAATAAAATGCTGACTCTGAGTGTGTATAGGCTAGTAAGCTTTGCAGGGAGAAGGAATGTGTCAGGCCTATAGAGGCAAATGCAGATATCGAGCGAGGCACACAGCACACACTGAATCAAATAAATAAATGAAGACAGGTACAAAGAGATCAGCTGTCCTGTACCACCTAGACCCTGTTATGGGCATCTTTTATCTCCAGAGGTTTGCTCTTCTTTCTGAACTGTTAGACATGCTTCTGTTGGCTTCCTCTAATTTTGGATCAAAATTTAGCTTTGAGTTGAAACTGAAGGGAAATGAGCTTAAACATTACAGAAGAAGAAAACCAGAGCTGAAGTGTTCAGGATAGACTCAAGACAGTGTTCACTGACCTGCAAATCTACTGTTAACTATATGGGCCTTACACTAGTTTGTGTGCGTACTGGATAGAGGTTGGTATAGACATATGAAAGTCAATAATGTAGTGAAAGAATTTGCATTCTAATCCAAAGTCACGGTCAAAAAGACAAAATTAGTCACATTTATTTCTGGTACAAGTTCCTTAACAGTAGTTAAAACAACCCCCAAACTCGGTAATATAGGAGTAAAATTAAAACACTGAAAAGAGAAATAGAAAGGAATGAGAAAAAAGGGTTGCAGGGAATGATGAATTATAGTCCAAAACCAAGAGATAAAAACTGCCAGTGAAGGCATTAAGGAAGGCAAGACATCACCAGAGCTGGGGGAAACTTCAGTAGTTGAATTACAGCTAGATTGACAGTCTCTGTAGAGACTTCATCAGACAAGCTGTTATTAAACCCTTTCAGTTCTGTATTCCAAAACTCCTGGAAATACACTGGTGGACTTCTGAAATCACTGTGCATGTGTGTGCATAACCATAGGTGTACTGCATCTAGCACACTGGGTCCATGAGCTAGGTATCTGGGTAAGGTGATAAGCAAAAAAAATTACTGGCAGAACATACTGCAATGGAAGGTAAGGACATTGTACTAATTTACATAAAGTGACTCATAAAAATGTGCCAGTTAAAATGTAAATGGTTAACGTAATCAAAAGAAGACTTACGATCCCTGTGATTACATTAAGTTATAAAGAGCAGCTAAAATTTGTTAACAGGTAAAAAATGGCAAAAGTAGTATCTTGCAGTTTGATTTTCCATGAATGTGTAGATGCATGACCTCAAGTACAAACAAAAGAACAGATGAAATTCCATAAGAAATATTAAATGCCAATGATTAAAAAAATTACTGACTCGTCCTGTCAGCTGAAGAGTGGATCTTTGCTACCTGTTTTCACCACTTACAGAATGGTTTCCCAACATTCTGGTGTGGCACACCAGCAAGACCTACATCAACAGTTCAGGCCCTTGTTCAGAGCTTCAGACGCCAAACTCACCTGCTCCTGGGTCATCTTCTGCAGCTCTTTCTCCCAAGCTGCCCGGTCATCATCCAGGTGGTAGGAAGCAGGTGGGGTGAGTCCACGCAGAATCAGGGGGTCACGGTCGTGGCAGAGGGCTGTCAGATGTCCAATGTACAACTTCAACTTGCTGCGATTCTGATCAAGTTCTAAGAGGGGCTGAATTATCTGAAATAAGAGAACAGAAGCAGTGAGGAACAGTCTGAGACCCAAGCAGTAGTGAAGGCAAAGATCAACGTCTAAGTTACAATCTTGTTCAGCTTCATACTGGAAGAAACCTGAACACCCTCTCTCACCCCCAGTACTCCTATCCATAACCCAGAAACCATCCAGCTGAAGCAGAAAGAAAGCAAGTACACTAGGGGAAGGGGATGTGGTGATGACAGCTGTCTGATGCATATAGGAAATAATGATGATATGGGTGAAAAATGAAACAGTATTAAATTGAATGCATTAACTGTACTGATTATTCAGCAGTGCTTCAGTCAACTATTTCAACTCCCCGCTTTAAGGAAAATTAATTTTTTTGACAAAAGGTGTCTGTCCGTAACAAAGGCAATAGCAATGTAGATTTTAACTTGTTTTGCCAACAATCATTTCATTGTAACTTAAGTATGCAATAAACATGTTCTAAAGAGAGTATTTCAAATGATGCCAAGATGTTCGTTTCTAAGATGAACGTATCTCTACTGTAGAAACTGGACAGAGACATATCTTAACCAGTAACTTAAGATACAGTTTTCTATAAATTTTTCTATAGTTAAGATACAGTCTTCTATAGTTTTGAAAAGGCAATGACTTTTGTTTATCATGCAAGTCAGATTCTATACAACAGACTAAAAAATTAAAATCAAAGGACTTTAATAAGTATATTTTATTTCATTATACTTTACCCAATCTTAATTTAATCCTTGGCTCCTCATTACAGTCCAAACTGGAGTCATCTAGTTCCCATAAAAAGTATTTGAAAAGCCATTTTTCATATGTTTCACAAAAATATAGAGCTCAAGTGCATGAATATATACCACGAATCTCTCACTATGCCCTCCCACAAGAATACTGCTTCACATTGTTCTAGGTGTTTGTGGGCATATATTCAAAACTGTGGTAATACAACACTCTAAGGTTTGCAGATGATGAAAAACCAAGGAAAAACTGGGCTTAGGGCCTCCACTCCATAAAATGAGGTGCTGAAGCTACAGGCACTGATGTGCACCAGCTAGGAGAGCTGGAAAGCCTTGCCACAATACTGGCAACTTGTCTTCTTGTTCCCAGGCAGGGGCTGCACCTGCTGTTTGTTAGGGGGCTGGGGATATCTTTTCAATAGGACACCTCTGACCCTGCTAATGAATAAGGAGTGAGATAATCTCTGAGTCAACAGGAACAGGGTGCTGGCACTACTTTCAACAAAGACTCTGACTTCGACCCCTTTTAATAAGGCTGTCAAGGCTCACTTATTTTGCTTCTAACACTGTTCTACATGGATTAATTTCTGTAGAGTGAGAGGATCTGAGAGCCATGGCTAAGCAGCTAACTAATGTTAGGCTCCTTGTCCTGCAGAGCGTAGCTGTACTCAGCAGCCCACACCAGAACATCAGGGTGGCAGCAGCTATGAAAAGCCCCAGCGACACAGCAGCTGTGGTAGAGGAGACAGACAAGAAACCTGCAGAGAGAGTGAGCTCATGTGCTTTACTGAAAACCCTACTGCTATGTGCAGCCTTGGAGCAACATCTGTTTGCAGATATAAACACACATATAAAAATAACGGTTTGATGGATCAAGACTGCAAAACTGCAGCAGGGCAGAATATTCTGCTCTCCTGTATACAGGGCACTAGGAAGGGATATTTTAGTAGCATCAACACAGTTACATTTCACTTCCATCACCAAGCACAACTGTATTTAGCCAATTATATCCATCAGCTTTGGTTATTTACTGAATTTGTGCTATTTACTCCAATTTATTGTAATTTGGGTTACCTAGATTATGATCTGAAACTGCACTGCCTGTGCAGGGGTAAAAAAGTGATGTTTCTAATTTAACTGATGTCTTTCCTATCTATCTTACTGTTTGGTTTGCCCACAGAGGGTAGAGTGATGGAATATCATATCCTAAAAAAATACACATAAAAATGTGAAAATTTAGTAGTCAATGTCTAATAACTACTTGTACAATCAATGTAGTAGCTGCCTTGACTCTTTTCAGATACCACAGTCTATTGAATATCCATCAGATGTGCAGATTTCAGTCTGAAAAGAACTGACTTGCCAACCTTCCTGGCTATTTGTGAACAGAAACTCTTCCCAGTAGAGAGAAAGCAGAGCCATCTAGTAAGTAACAATGGAAGATTCTCATACAACAGTTGAATTTGATTGCTTGGGGACAAGTCCCCTTTCAAAGCACATTCCTTCTGTACCCTTCCCCCTCACCTCAAGCTGGAAACAGGCCAAATGAGGCGTGTGAAAGTTCTTAACTAGCAGCCCTCCCAAAGCTGTTCGAAGAGCAATCATTCCTCTCACTTGGGATCCATTAAACCCTGCCAGTCAAGTAGGAAATGCCCTTATATCTGCGTTCCTGCCATATCTAATTTGAACTTGCCACTTAGCAAGAGGCACTGTGCTTCCCACACAGCAGAGCTGCCACTGCCTTATCTCAAGAGGGTGTAAGAGCATTTGCTAAGTGGAAAGGCAGGGCAGGGCTGGATTCATAAACCACATCCCGGTTCTCATGATCAGCTCAGAGCTGTAGAGCTTTCTAGGAAAACAATGGGTAAACAGACCAAATCCAGGAACATCTTCTAAAGCAGCCCCATTTCATTATTGGCCCTGATAGGTTTAGACCATCCTCATCAATGCATGGAATGAAGCCTGCTTAATGTACCCTAAGTTTGTTTCACTTAAAAAGGCAATCACTACAATGCTGAAGGAGAAACATGAAATGCCTGATACAAACCCAAACCATCTCTACCAACTGATAACGACATTTGGGAACCTTTTCCAAAACAAATGCAGCTCAGAAACAACACGTTCAGTTTTTCTGACATTTTGGAGACTCTTTTTTTTTATCTTTGAGCATGACAAATGTGAATCTAATTGCAGATTTGCAAGTCATTGGGGCAAAAAAATGCTTTAGAATGAAATTAATACCACTTCTTCAGTGGTAGTCCTGCTGTTGCTGTACAATAGTCAGCTGAAATATGAGTAACTGTATTTAAAAGTTTTTTATGACAAAAGTCTGCATTTAAATATGTACATATATGCTGCATAGGTAAGAAGATAACTTGCAACTGAATGGGGCTGGAGAGACCTATATAAACGTTTGGTCACTTTTACTGTGAAAGATGAACACACCTCCCATACAGAGACTGTGGTGTCTAAAAGTTTGTCTAAGCAGTGTCTAATGTAAATACACAAAAGCAGGTAGGTGGTAATATGAAAAAGTGAATGGGTGGTATAAGCGCAGCAGCGTCAATCTGAGACAAATGTGGTATTGACTATCCATATATGTCTGCAGAATAAAGTATGGTTTTCATCAATGTGTAATAAGACTCATTCACCACAACCACCAGCTGTGAATTATGGGTCCTCCAGGCAGAAGGGCTAATGACCTGGTCACCTTTTTCCCTGCTAACATTCCCTTCTTCTCTGAAGGAAGCAACCACTTTTCTTTTGCAGAACCAAGTAATTAACTTTACTTAAGTTAATTTCAGAGAACACCTTCTAAATTTCTATTGAGCAATAAATCTGCAGCTCCCATTTTGAAGAAAGTCTTAGATGCATGCCTAAAAGCTTGTCTGTTTTTCCAGCTACATCTGTTGATCTTGTAAAAATTACCTCCCCCACAACTTGCCTTATTCATCAGAACCATGCATCAACATGCATGTTGATCATGGATCAACAGCAGTATTCTTTTTCTTACAGATATATGCCTATAATTTCTCTGCGATCACAAAAAAGGAGAAAATAGCGTCTTCTTGACACAGTAATGCCAATACAAAGCGCCATACATACACTTGGCACTGCCATGACTGCTGTCATACTCCCCTATTAGCTTGACTACTCTGCTCGCACATATGCTGCATGTGTATATTCACTACAGAACACTAAAGGCAGAGTAATGCTGATGAGTGGTCTTCATTTTGCAATCAAATAATTCAGCAATTTTTCTCAACTGACCCATAAATCTTTAAATGCTTGATAAAAATCCCTGGAAGAACAGCTATATGAAGAAAATAAAATAGAATTGACAAGTAATCTCAGGGTCAAAGCAAATAACATGAGGTCAAAATTTCACTGTTTTTGTATTATAAGTGTTACAAAGAAGTGTAAAGAGAATGAATCGGAAAGTTTCCAAGGAATTAACTAATTTGAGAAATGCTCTAGCTTGATAGCCTGGTCTATGGACCTTGAGTGCTCTTTGTAGACCCCGCAAAGGCACAAAACCCCAAGGAATTCTGAAACACCCCCCCCCCAAAATCTCAAAACACCACCACCAAACCCCTCAAAAGTTCAGACTGGACATAACAAATACGCTTGGAAAACAAGTTAAATAGAAGTAGCCCTTCATCTCCTATCAATCACGTTTTTCATGTAAGCGTGGGAAATTATTTTCAAACTTTGTTACATACAGATGCAACTATGCTACCCAACAAAACCTACTTCCCAAACTACCATTTTGAGAAGGAGAAGATGGGCTCAAAGTCTGGGTAAATACATATGTTTGTTAAAAAGAAATTATTCAAAGGAGGCCCTGACAAATCTAACAAAAGATGGAGTGGATCATCGTGGGTCCTCAGATGCCTCCCTGTATCTGGGTTTTACTATAGATATTACCAGACAAGAAAATTTTGCCTATATAGCAAAATATCTTATATTGGAAGATAAGAAAATAAACTAAGATACCGAATGATATAGTCTGGAAATATTTGCATGGCAAACTGAATTACGCCTTCTGGAGCAGACCATTTGTGTGTGTTTGGCAACAACGGCAAGGGTTCAACTACAATCATCTTGTAACCATTGAATGCAATGGAGTTTTATGAAGCATGAATTTGGCTCTGAAAGTGCAAAGCTTTCCCAAATTCAGAACAATTTATCACTGATGTCTTCCCTTCATTATTTTAAATGGAAACAGAAGAAAGTTCTCAATAAGACACTGCCTGACCTCAGTTCGGTTCAGCTCAGTTCACTGCTGTACAGAGATACTTGGTTTCTTCAGAAGACCACAAGACAAAAGCTCGGGGACAGGCTCAGTTTTCTTTAGATTTGTTTTAAAGACAAAAAAATGGATTTGAATCTAACTTTCATCATTTTCTCCTCATAAAACAAAACAAAACAAAACAAAAAAATGTGCGTGAGGAGCTGAAAGACATTCTGGCTATTTTGACAGAGCTGTCTTAGTTCATTTCTGACAGAATCAATTAGGAAATCATTTTTATAGAGCAAATTATTTTTGAAATTTTTATACACCATGAACAAATCCTATGGATTAATGATTTCCAGAGTTCACCCTCTTCACCTTGGGAAAAATCCAGACCGGAAAAAAAGAACAGAGAAAACACAAAACAGGGAAAGCAGTTTTGTCATTAGTTCCCCCTGTTTAAATAAAATCTTTTCCTCATAACGTAGGTGAAGCAAAGAATTGCAGTGGGTTGGTAGAACTCCTAAAGCATTGAAAATGAACGAGTAGTTAACAAAATATTTTTCTACATAACAAATCCAGAAGTGCCTTTTCATGACATTGGCAACTTTTGCTTACATGGGCTGTTGAGCAAAAGTTTGCAGGGAACCCTGTGCAGAATAGCAGGGATTACTGTAGATCAGAACTGAAATACACCGGTGGCACTGTGAGAAGCTTGTAATCGGACCATGGGGGAATACGAACATTCAAGAATGAGGTACTTCGGCACAGCTGAAGGGGGTGTCTACGTACAGCTTGAATTTTACCTGTTTCATCAGTCCTTTACTTTCAAAAGCATTTGCCCAAACCCTCACCCCAAATACAACTAATTGCACTGCGCACACATTGCATCTTTTTCTTCTGTTACAGCCCGTATGCCTCTTTCCTAGCTGAGGCAGAGGAGAGAAATCTGTGACTTAATTGCAAGATGAGATCAGAACATACGTATTCAAATGTTGTTTTTATTTGTCTAAGTTTTGTTTTGTCTTCAAAATTTCTTGGGAATCCAGCAACTCAACAGCTTAGTTGTGGAGCAAACCAGGATGGGCAAAGTAGGGCAAGATCTGCAGAGAACCTAAAATCTTCCACTTCAATACAGTAAATTCTCCTTCATTTGAGAATTTCAATCCTGTAAGTTGTGTTAGTTATCAGGTTAAAATTTTGAATAGTAAATTAAATTACAGAAAGCTGTGAAACCAGGTAGTCAGACTTAGATAATGTCAATTAGAATATCATGAAGGAAAAAAAAAAAAGTATTCCCACAGCATGTGAAAATAGTTTAACAACTGTTCACAGCTTGTACATGACACTATGGATTTAAATAGCATCCTCCTGATCAAGCTTTTGTAGGTGTAATTAAGCGAGTTTTGATTTCACAGAATCCATTAGATTTTATGGTGATTCCTCCTCTACAAAACCATAGTAGCCTGAAAATAAGAACAACCTGCTCATATTTTTAATACATTCAAGCTTTCTAGCACTTGTTATCTCTACAACAGTGAGCAAGAAGGCACACACATTCCTTGCTGTACTGTATTTTGTCTATTGCTTCTTCCTATTACAAGGGATAAAAGGGAACAGTGGCTGATATGCTTTTGTTTGAAAGCAGAACATTGTAGCACATACACTGGGAGACTGTGTCCATGGGAATGCTTATGTGTCAGTGACTGCATTCTTCTGCCTCCCTGCTGTCTGTTCCATTGCTAATGGAAAACAGAAGGTATTTCTTAAGTAGTCTACCAGAGAACACAATCAGTTCTTTTCCTGTTCAGATGAACTATAACTTCCCTGTCCGCAGGTGATAGGAATCTTTGTCTCGTCCTTCTCTAACACTGGGTCTTCGTTCTGCTGCTCCAGCTCTCTACCTGCTACGTGACACTTTCAAAGCAAAGTCACATGAAAGCACCAAACGGCTGGTTTATCCATCTTTAGGAATTCTTTTTAGAGTTGTTTTCTCACATTGAAATGCAAAATTCCATTAATAAATACATCTATTTATACATATATATATATATATAAAAATTCTTATCTGTATGTTGCATTAAACAATCAGATGTAGTTGGATTGCCTGTGGTGAGCCTACTATGAGTTGGAACTGTAAATCCTGACATCTCCATCAGTAATTACGAACTTTACCAGCCAGGAAAATATAGCGTCTAGATTGGCCACACGCCCTTATCGGGTTTTATTTTAGTTATATTTCTCTTGAGCTTATTTTCATACTTAATATGTTGGAAAGCAGGTTGGGGCTTGATTCTTCCTCTACTCTAATATTGTTCATCTCCCCCCTCCCTCAGTTTCTTTCCTCCTAACTGACAACTAAAAGGTGCTGGCAGTGGCACCCCCAGCCTGGCTGCAGCTACTCCTCTTCTGTCTCTATCCTGTCTATGAGTGCCAGGGCTCAGCTCCCTCTCCTTTATGTCAACAACAGTGTATTCATAATTTGCAGAAGCTTCTGGCCTTGAGTGATTGCATTCTGGGGTGTGGACGAGTGCTATAAGAAATCTAAACGGCAGAGTAATTGGGAGACAGTACAGGCTCTCACACTTTCCTGGAAGTGGCCAGAAACAAAAATCTTTGAGTACAGAATTCCTACTCGATACAAAGACCAAGCCACTAGCAGAAGATCACATTCAGCTGCAAATCAAAAAAGAAAGACAGACACAGACCTGGAATAATCTTATTTGGTAGAAGTGAACGATAGCCTTTTTGCATTTGTTTTGCTGAAAAGCACAAATCTCTACAAAAAGAAACCAGCCATCTGTTTTGAATGTTGTAGAATATAAGTATCTACTTGTGTTCTTCTTTGATCTATAAGAATAATAGGAAGACAGTGATACAATCCAGTTACACCTCTGTTGTGAGTGCTTAATTCATCCCAGAGCTGCAGATTACAAAATTCCATCTGGAAGCCTTAGTGTTATCATTCTGGGATCAGAAAGAAGACGAACAGTGTATCAAGATCAGTTCTTTTGTGCTCATAGATGTAACATTCTTGGACAGAGAATATATTCTTCAAACATAAAATAGTTCTTAAGATAGCAAAATAACAATTTTTTTTTTTTAAAAAAAAACAAGCGAGCAAAAGAACTGTTCCCAGAAACAGGGAAAGGACCAGGAGTAGCAGCTGACATAACTTTAAGGACAGCATTCTTCTCTAGGCTGGCCCATCCCAGTCTAACAGTACTTACTGGGTAAACGATTACATGCCAGTATGGGTATAGAATAAGAGAGAAGGTGGAAAGGCACAGTTTCCAAATTGGAATGGCAGAAGATTAATCATAAAGCAAAATATTAAGCGATACTTAAGTTGTTCGCTCCACCATAACAGGATTGTTACTTACACTAAAGCGAGAAGGTCACTACAAAAGGCTCTCCATTATTCAGTTACTACAACCAAAGGCAAAAAGGCTATCCTCTGAAAAAAAGGCAAAGGAAAGGCTTGAAAAGGCTTGAAAAGAATAGATAATTGTATGTCAGCTAAACCACGATTTTGAATTGCACTTCCTCAGAGCAGTAATTGTCAGTCCATGAACTCTTTGTGTCTCCTTGCCTGAACTTGACGGCACAGGAGTCTTTCAGGGCCATAATTAGCTATGACGCCCACATAAGCAGGGCTCCAGAAAAGCAGGGATGGAAAACAAGTCCTGTGATTAACCGGGACAACTGTATTCAAAGTGCTGTCCTCGTAATGATTAATTAGTTACATCACCTTATTTGAGTGCATCACATTAGGTTTCTTACTAAAGATTGCCCGTCTGGAAAGTGGGAGTGAGGAGCCCTGGCTGTCACCAGTATGACAACAAATCTGGCACCTTATCTCTCAGTCAGGCCAAGTGATAACGTTTAAGTAAAGTAAGATTATTTCATGTAGCTGCCTTCAAATTTTGCACAGGGTGTGTCTCTAAGGCAAGCATAAGACACATTCTTTCACAGTGTTTTTACACATATGAATGAAGAACTGTAACAGATATGTAACAGATTATTATAACTACATGATTAGTTTGTTGGCTTTTAGAGAGGTGAATGACTCTTCAAAGGACAAAAGATGACAATGAAGAAGAAGAGGCAGTGGTCTAAAGAGCTTTGTTGAGCATGTTGGAATGGCAACTCCTTGAAGTGTTTAACACATGGGTTATTTTCCCTTTCTTGGGAAGGAACAGGATCTTGGATGGAAAAATAAGAAGTATTAATAAACTGAGTCAAATACAAATCTAACATAATTTTGGGAACAAATTCAGAATGAGGTATTAGAATCACCACCATATCACTGTAACAACACTATTTTAGAATATTGTGTAATAATATTACCTAGCACTTATATAGCATTTTTCCCAAGCAGAACTTGCACTTTACAAAAAACTGCAGCTCATTTTACAATTAGAGAATTTGAGACAGGAAGAAAGAGAACAAGTGAGTGGTTGGAGACAATGCCAGGAAAGAATTTATCTTCTGAATCGTGATCTAGTCTATGTCCAGTAAATTACATTGTAATACGAGTCAGGCATGAAAGCTTCATGTTTTTGACCATTCTGCATGATCTAACAATTAAAAAGACCATATTGAAAATAAATTTATTTAAAAGGCTTATGAAGTCACAGTGTAATAAGTGACAGTACTGTGAACCTAAAAGAAGTGTGACAGTAGGATGAGCAGCTCAACATTCTGCAAGTGTAAAATGTGTCTTGTGGAGAGAAAGATCACATTTATGCAGCGACTGAATGTCTCTGTAATAATTTGAAAATGGAACTCACCATGAATAAGATATTTACTTTGCTAAAAGAGATCAGTATATTAACCCAAGCACCAAATAACATAGGAAAAATCAATATTCTTCTCAAACTTCTCCAAGTATAGACACTTTTAGTTCTGTAGTGATCTCAATGAAAAGTTCATGGGGTTTGACAGTTGTGGCAAAGGCTAAATTAAGTGTCCTGCTCTCAATGTCATTATTTCTATCCCCCTCACTCTACCATCACAGTAGTCACAGTTCTTCAGACTGTGGCCTGTCACCTACTTCTGCCACTTTCCTCTAAATCTGTTTGAATAGCTAGGTATGCTGGCTGACTAGGTGTCTATTCGTTGTGCATTTCCTTTTAGCTGTAAAATGGGATAATAAATACCCCCTTCACAACAGAAAGGAAATTGTGAATGCTCATCTTGGGCATTCCTAGGGGTGAGACAGAATCGCTCTGCAGGTACCATTTAGAAACACATGGCTTACAACCTTGAGCATTCAGTTGGTTTTTGCACACGTCTACTAGTATCAACTTCTCTGTGAGATTTAGCTGTTTCTATCATTCTTAATGTAATCCTGTTTAATACCCTTGTCCTAATAAATGTAAGATAGAAATGTTGTCCAAGCTCCATTACCCTTTAATAATCACAAATGGCTACATAGGATGAGGCTGGTTTTGGAAAAAATATATTCATTAAAGATGTCTTTTAGACTATTATAAGCTCTTGATTAAAAACTATAGTTAAAAAATTCAAACTGAATTCATTAATCATTCTTCATATTGATGACCTTCTCTCTATTTCAGTTCTTAGGTTTAGGTGATGCTCATCTACAGAAAACTCTTGGCAAAGTCAAATTACAACATTAACAATGGAGCCTTTGGTACACAATGCATACTGGTGATGTTGCAAATTATAGTTTATACTGGTTTTGACAAGGAGTCTATGAAATTTACTTGAATTGACTATTTTTCAGTTCTTAAAAATGACTCAAATATTTTCCTGTTATGACTTACCCACCACAGACACCACCTCTGAAATCTTAAGAGATGTGTTAAATTATGCCAGCGTCTTCAGTAGTCAACTCACAAACTTCCTGCTTCCATGTTTGAGTTTGTCAAACTCAAGTATTTAAAGAAAAATGTCACAAATAAGAGGCTTTTTGTCTTGCAGTATTTTTATGGTAATAGGAACTTGCCAATATTTTCATCATCTTGAAAGAGCCCCATTTTCATGCACTCCAGTTCAATGCTAGTTCTTTGACCATTCCACTGTTACTCTAATAAGCATAAAATTAATTTTAAGATTTTGTTCCTGGAATTCAAGCACAGCGAAACCAAATGTTTTGCTCCTTAGCAGGCATATCCGTGACTTCAGGATTTGTTGGCAACAGTTAATAGAAAATGCTTCCACAGAATGAGTTCAAAAAGCTTGTATAGTGACAGCATCTACTAGGCTCCAAATCCTACTACAAGCCAGAGCCATGGAAGATGGGAAGAAAAACGCTCTACAACAGCATGCATACTTACAAATGCACATACAGTATGTATAAATTACATACCAGGATAAATCTCTCAGTTCTCAGAGTTTCAATTTTGCTCTTCCCCTGTTCTTGCCCTCAGCAGTTTTATTTTGTCCTCGTTTTTCCCTGTGTCCTTTAATTTGATTGTCTTTCACTCTTCCAACAGTTTTTTTTGTGGTCCTATGCCCACTACACCCATTTGACAAAAGCAGTCCTCATTTCTGATGGGCAGAGGTGACACAAGCAGATTTCTGAATCAAAGCCACACTTTCTCACATCGTAGGTAGCATGGCTGTGCTTCATAAGAAAACTGGATGAATTGAACAGCTTGGAAAGTTTATGTATGGAAGCTTTATTACTTCTTTCACCCATACAGCACATACATGGTACATATTTACAAGAAGATGCACATGCATACACACATATCCTTTCATATGTATTAGATGCCATAAAGTGTAAATTTGTATTATTTTTGGAAAATGTGAATAATAACTGAGTAAGCCATTGGCCAGACCATTTTAGCATTTGACAAAGACAAAGGGGCATCCTCATGAGAAAGTGTATTGGAATATGTTTGGATACAGAGGAGGATAGAGTTCCATCTGGGGAATAAAAGGAGTTATAAGAAATTCGGACAGCAAGGAAACACTCCTAGAAAAAAAGGCTAGGAGAGACTGTTTCAGGATGAAAGATGGTATTTACATTGAACTGTAAACTGAAATGTAACTACTATTCTCTGAAACTACAGGAAGGGTGCATATGTTTAGAAACAGTGTCCCATTTCAGGGGAGCTATATCTGATGAAGCTGTCATGTACAGAACTGGCATAATTAAAAATAAAATTCAGTCAATTCCAGTATGCAGGTAGGGAAAAGCCTTAAACCCCAAAATATAAAACCAAAATAATGTAGTCTGCTATTGTACATATTTTGATGGTCTCCATTTTATCTTCAGAATTGACCAGAGGTGATTACATCCTCAGACCTAAAGGAACTTCAAAAAAAAAAGTTATCACCAAGTCCTATGCTATTAGTCACTTTTTTATCATTGTAATACATACATTTAATTTAACACATGCAGGTTAGTCACTGACTCACAACATCTTCACTTTTACAAAGAGAATAAGGACCTTTTTTTTTTTTTTTTAAATGTACATAGAGTACACGGTAAAAGCATGTATTTTGTTGGGAATAACTGGCTTGGGAAGTATCAATCACCTCTATACTTTCCCTGTTGATGTAGGCAAGACAATCTTGAGGCTAAAATGTTTCACAGATGAGACGCATGTAAGGCAAGGATTCTAGCTGCCTTATTATTTTGACTAGCGTATTCTCTAACACGCTTTCCTGAGGAAAATGCCTCAAGTACAAGGTGGAGATATATATTGTATTTAGTGTGAACCATGCATTAATTCAATAAACTAAGAGAAACCATACTCTTAACACAGTTGCATTCATAAATGTATCAGCAGATGGGAGAGGAAAACCAGAAAGTTCTATCAGTTTTTTCTACACAATCTCCATGTTTGCTCTAGAATGAAAATCAAATTACTCCTACCTTCATAGTAAGCATCTTCTTTTTCATCATTTACTTACCTGATTTTTCCTGTTTAATTGCTGTGCTTCAGCAGATCTTTACAAGCATTATCTCTAAAACTTTTAACACCATATACTAACACACAACGATTGCAAGAGCAGTGATTCAAAAAGAATGTGAAATCAACAGTGAGTGTAAATTAATGAAGTACTTTATCAATTTTTCCACTAAAGAGATTTTCTCAGTTCAAACCCCAAGGCATGAAATTCAAGTTTGACACTGCCACAGTTGGATTAAATTTTTCAGATGGTTGACTTGAAAAGAGGGATCTGATCTATACAGTCAGACAGACATGTAAGTCTGCAGTTAATTGAGCAAGTGTGAAGAGATAAGAGAGCAGCTTATTCTTTCATGAATGTTTTACAAATCTGATATAAAGTAATAATTTTCAGAAATATAAGGGTCCAAGATTCCCACAGAAATTTTCAAAAGAGCTTTCTTTCAAATAGTTGATAAAGAAAAATCAAATGGTAAGAAAAACTGCAAAGAAACTAGTGTGAAATGTTTTTTCTTAAAACGATAAGTGAAGAAAGAAAAAAATTCATATAAATTTTTAAAATATTGTTATCTCATCTCAATTCTTTAAAATACTTTAAGTACTTCAAATAAATTTATTCTGCTTTAAAACTGATACTACAAGGCATAAATGAATCCTATGTACGGTAGCCTAATAATCGATATTTGACTTCTGTAGCTCTATATGTATCTCTATAGGCATGAGGAGAAGGGCTCTGTCCTGTGTACGGCCTCCTCTTCTGGAAACGGGGGTTGTTGTGGAGACAATTTGATGGCAGAAAAGAGAAAACCGTGGATGCAGACATACAGAAACAAAATGTACTTTAAATGACAAATAGCTACCAATTTCTCCCTCATTGTTTTGAGAGAATGAGAGAGATGGAAGGGAGAGGGGAAGGTTAAGGGGATATTCCTCTTTGCCTTCAAATTTACAGAAAATTTATATTCCTAGTCCATATCAAGAATCATCTACTCTGAGCTGCTAAATATCTGTGACTAGTTAGGTCAGCACGCATGGCAGCAATCTCAGCAGCAGATCTCAACATGCTTAAAACCTTGAGGAGGAACATTATCTCTGAGCAAATTCTTTACTAACCAGAATCGAAAAAACATACTTAGATTTGGCTACAGTGCAAACTACTTTGAAAAAGAATCTGACTGAAAACATTTCCTCCATGAAGTCAATGATAAATGATATGAGAGACATTTCCTGTTCTCTCATAAGCATTAAGAGTTTGCTTTGCATAGAAACTCAATTACATGCCCTGGAAAGTTCTCCCCACAACATCATGAGACAATGACATGATGATTAGAAGAAGAAAATCACAAACTACACATAAACACACAAGAAACACCCTCATGCAGAGACTACACAAGCAAGGGGGAAGGAGCACAATCAGGTTTCACAAAGCACAGGGGAGCGAGACGTGAGAGTGACTTTCAGAAACTTTTCTAATGGCAAGAGAAGTTGATTCTCACCGTTCTGAACAAAATGGCTGAACTAAGAGCATCTGACTGGTTATGCCCAAATACCCTCCTCCTCATCCTAGCGGTGCAGAGGTGGCAATGGGAGAAAAGCCCCAGAGCAGCATGGGAATGAAATAAAGAGTTGGTTAGTACTTCGAGCACATACGTAAGTACAAATAGTAGTACAAAGTGTTACATTCCTTATGCAATATTCTGAGCCACCTTGAGGTATAGTTTGCTTTGCTCTCTTGTAGGCTTAGTCAGCTTTTGAAATGCCCCTATGCAAAGCAAAAGTGCAATCAGACCCTCCTCCTGCCCCCTCCTCCCTATTGCCCTCCCCTGTGAGGTCTTTGCAAGAATTTCCTTACATATTTAAATTTTATCTTTTCTTTACGTTTTGTCTTTTCATTTCACCTGTCAATGCTATGCTGCACTCATTTGCAAGCATGTACATTCACGTTCTGGAAATGGCTTCCTTTTTTCTATAGACTTGCAGTGTAGAAACAACAGATATTCTAACATTTCCTCCAAATTAAGATTTGGAAAGGCATTTAATTTGCAGTATTAACAATTGCACTCTCCTGAAGAAGGTAAGACCAACATTTTCCAAAAACACTGCAGAAAATTCAAGCCAGTCCTTTTACAGTGGAGGAGGGTATTAAAACAAGATGCAAAAGGAAGTTACTTTGAAACAAGAATTTTTCTGTTCATTCCATTGTATATAACCCTTCTGTACCTTCTGACACAGACATGAAAAGAGATTTTTTAATGACCTATTTTTGCATGGTGAATATGTAATTGTTTTTTGCCATTTTCCTCTTGTTCCTTACTCATAATTTCTGCATCTCACTAGGCTGGCGCTTAAAGGTCTAGAGTGAGATGCCTTCCTTCAGATCTCAACAATTTTTAGATGAGCCAGGGGGCAAAGAAGAGCACTAAAAATTCCTTCACTTTGTCAAGGCAGTGATTAATGATCACTAATATTTTAATTAAACTGGAATGGATGAGATTACAACACGGGATATGCAATTATGCTGGCATTTTCTGTGCTACCCAAGGGATAGGTAATCTCTCTGATAGTTATCAAGCACGCGGCTGTGCTTTGTAAATGACACAGGAGGCTCCTCGCTGCCTTGGAGATGGTAAATTGATTTTCCTTCAGTTCATGGCCCATTGAGTTTGTGAGGGAGCAGTCTGTGCTCATTTGGCACAGAGGCTGGGATTTCCTCATGGGAAATGAAGGGAACTGCTCGTATGCAATCCATAGATCAGAAAGCTGATCCTGGAGCACGATTTCCTGCTACTGAAGACAAGAAACAGTCCTGGACACTCCACACACTCAAGCAGTAAAGTTGAGTTACTAAAATCTGAATATGCCAGACAGGACTCCAGTCTTGCACTTTAAGAGAGTAACGATCCTTTATTCCCTTTCATTGTCTGCCCCCTCTTCTCCACCCACTTCATAACAGCTTGGTACCAAGAACTGTTTGTTCACATCTCAGGAGTTTTCAATGAAGCCGACACAACAGCAACATCCATTTCTGGTTTGTAACTGCACTCTAGCATGCTATTTTTGTTCCAATGTACTGCAAGCATGTCAGGGAAAACTACATATGACTCAAAATAATCAGCCCCCATAGTAAAAACTACTTTAAAAGCGAAAAAGAGAGACACATTACCTGGTCAGGGGAGGGCTTGTGGTTGGTTTGGTTGGAATGGGATGAGGATTTGAGGTGGTCATCCTCATAGTTGTCAGCCATCAGCTTCATACGGTTCTGAGTCTATTAATAAAAAAAAAAAGAGATGAATCACAGTCTACCTTCTAACGTAATCATAGAGACTAAAGAGAATAGAGTATTTATGCTACCCTGTGTATCCAAAATACATACGTAGGGAAAAAAAAAAGACATATGCATAACAAATTAGTAGGTATTACTACAAAAAATTGGTAAAAACTGGGAGAGACATTCCAACCACTTCACTTTGAGACTAAATTAGTTTTGCAATTCAGTGGCTCATTTGACCTGTACCTACTAAAACTTGTGCTGTACATGTGTGTACAAAGAAAGTAATGTACTCTTATAGACCCTGGGGATTAAGGTTCAAACACCAATTCGGAGAACAATTCAATGAAAACATCAGTTAGATGTTTCTAAAAGTCAGTTAAAAAAAAATAATCAGTTTTTAAAAAAGGGCATAAACAAGCTGAAAATAGGTTATTACTTAAGAAGTTCATCCAGTTTCAATAGGCAAATCAGTTTTCAATCGATATACCAAAGAGTAGGAAAATCCTGAGACTGGTCAGAAAAACATGAATTATAGAAAACCCTTCCTGTGAGGAAATAAAAAAGTTTATAAGTCTTTGGGAAGATAAGGTGACAAAATAAAGATTTATCAAATTAAAAACTGCACACAGTCAAGTAAAGAATTAACAAAATATGAAACAAGTTTCTTAGCTTTTCTTCAACTTCTCATGAAATTTCAAGTTCCAGAGTATGTATAATTTTTAAAACCACAAAATATAAAATAAATTGCATAAGAACAAATGGAATACCATACTTAACATTACTATTCTAGGTAAGCAATTGCAATGCATATTAAAATATGCTGCATGACTGTGTCTGCAATGGACAGTGTTAGTGACATAAAACCCTTTTAACATACTATCCCGAAATGAGGGCACCAAGCACCTACAGACACACACATACACAAACAAGGAAAGAAATGCACCTGGGCAAAATGTCCCACTCCCCAGCAGGGCTTACAAAGACCATTCAGGCAGCAACGACACTCTAGGAGCAGCCTGGAGGGGACTATGAAAGAGCTGGGTCTACGGTCTTGCAAAGCAAACTGCCGTCCCTGCACCAGTCGCTTCACTTCAAGTTATCTGGGTGCCACTGCCATTGGGCACTCACACCTGAAGCAGAGCCAAAATGGAGTGACAGCATTTTTCCTCCCTGCTCATAAGGTAGACAAAGCCCCATTTTGAGCTTTGTGAAATCCTTGTATTCCAAAAAAATAAAAAGGCTAGCCAGACCTATGTTAGATATGATACACAGTAAATTATGTACAGCTAGACATATTAAATCATCAGACGTGCACTAAAATTAAATGTCTTAAATGAAAGCTCAAAGCTCACTGTAAAAATGCCAGCTGTTGATTCAATCCCTTCATAACTGCACGGTTTTTCACTGAAAACTCTAATTTTAATGAGCATCTTGAGGCTAGAGAATGCAGATTCTACTTGACCATACTCAAATCATTATAGAGAAGGTCCAGGGTTCGAATCTGGATTTGATTTTATTTTGGATTAATTTAACAAAAGCTAATAGTAAATTGAGCTTAAGCAATGAGCAATTTAATCATGCAAAATCTTTATATTGTTTGCTCTACTTTTTCAAACAAGTTTTGAATTCCAAGTCTGACTCATCATTCATAAATCACTACTTGAAACATGCTACATTAATGCTTAAACAATCAGTTTATTGTAAAGGCGCTTTCTCCATATTTATTATTATATTTAAGGTTGGCTCTCTAACAAAATTTCTTCTTTGCAATGAGAGCTACTGATTTTAAATGATTTCACATTTCTTTGGAAATTTTTGGGTTTGATAATAAATAATAACTTCTTAGATGACTTTCAGTGTGTACGTGGAAAAAAACTATTAAAAAGCAGAAGTTTAGCAGAATGTTAGTACAGGACATTAACCTTTCTGAGAGGGAAAAAGCAGCTCTTCCCAGAGAGAGGCAGCCTGTTTTGTGATATTGCATAAACCCCTCTATGTTAGCTCTAATACAGGAAGAGAAGAATATAAAGATCTAAATGTTTAAAGCACAGTATCCCTCACAGAAAATGCTGAAGTGGAGTTGAAGAGGTTGTGTACTTCTGTCAATTAACTTCAACTAGAATAATCCACTATTAATACTCAGCAGGAGGTATGAAAAGCGGCTGAGAGAACTGGCCTGGTTTAACCTTAAAAAGAGGAGGCTCCTTTAATTACTTGATAGGAGGAAATAGAGAAGATGAAGCCACACTCTTCCTGGAGGGGACAGGACAAGAGATGACAGATGTAAATCAGAACACAGAACATTCTTGTTAGAGATCAGGAAAATTCTTTTCACAACGAGGCTGATCACACACCAGAACAGGCTGCCACGAGGCTGTGGCATCACCATCCTTGCAGATACTGAAAATGCAACTGGACAAGGCCTTGAGCAAGCTGCTCTAGTTAGTCGTGCTCTCAGCCGGTGGTTGGATGCAGAGGTCCACCCCAATCTAAAATATGCTGCAATTCTTATTATTTGGGATTTTCATCTTCAGATAATTGTATAGCTATCAAGGCTGCCGTTTTCAATAGAAGAGGGAACAAAGTTCCAAAATTCATCCCTAGTTGCTAAATATGATTTAGCTGCTTAGCTCCACTACAGCCCTTTGAACATTTAACCCAGAACAACCTCTGCAGCATCGTGATGATGACAATCATGCAGGATCAGTTCATCTAGAAGCACATTTTCTATGTTCCCCCTTTAATCCAACCTGACCTTCCACTGCTTCTGCTGTTAATCTAAGACTGCATGTTTGTGATATACAAGTCTTGGCAAGAAAACACTAAATCAGTATTGTGATTTCACTATAGGAACTAGTTTACACATGTATCATTTGAATTAGGCAAAAATCAAGAGACAGAAGAAAAGCAGTTTATTTCTTGACAGATACCACTAAAAATAATTTTTCCAACATTAAAATTCCAACTAGTGTCGCAAATATATATCATAATATTACAGTATTTTTCTAATTGTCTTTATGTCAAACATGGAAATAAAAAGCTTCTGCTTAGGACTGGAACACTAACTGACGAACTTCTAGTTGGAAATTTTTAAAATAACTGGAAAACCATGATCCCAGTTTCTCTCCTATTGCTCCTCTCCAGAAAAAAATGTTCAAAAGGATGGAAATTTCTAGAGCATATGGTTGTTGCAATGATTCAAAAGCAAACCGTTTGCTTTACTGTGGGGAACCACTTCAACATCCTGCAGTCCTGAACTGCTTTGTCACGGTGCTATTATACAATCCTCTCCCACCTTATGAGGTTATGGCTCAGATCCTAGGGCAAACATTTCTACATCACTGTAAAAAGTATGAACAACAAAGTGGTTTAACCACTGTGTCCTGTGAGAAAATAAATGAGCAGTGCAGACAAATCGGTTGTGTCAGGACTGCCTTTGTCCAAAACCCCCAGAGCTTGTAAGTAGAACCAGTGATGATAAGAACCTGATGTCAGATCCAAATTTTGCTTAAAAAATACCACGTGCCATTACAGGTACCTTCTTCATGCAAAAGCAGATAAAAATTCTAGAATGAAAAAACCAGGACAAAACTCCACAAGTCAATAGGTTTCTTTTTTTTTTTTTGTTGTTGACAGATTTTGTAACCTTATTCCTTGCCCTCCAATCACACACAGCCCCCTACATCCCATACCTTGTCAAAGCCCTTAACAACGCTCTTCAGTATCCCAATAATCACTGTGCAAAAGAGTCCCAAACCCTTTAGACTAGTGTCAGTCCTCAAAACTACTGAAGAGCCATTGCACACTCTCAAACTCATAACTGAAAGCCAGGAATGACTGTGGAGAACTTGCCACATAATGTCTGCAGATCAGAGTCTGTGAACTGCAGGTCTAATTCCTAACTTTTGCAAGGGTATTGTGTCTAAAAAACACCCAACTTCATTCAGTTATACATTAGACTATACTCCAGTATTATCAGCTCTTGCCCACCCTCCCATTTTTCCCCCCAGAACTTCTGCAATTGTCCTTTTGCCTCTCTGATACACTTATTTGTAACGCCCTTCTTGCTTCTTGTCATTATTTAAGCCTGGTGTCTGCCCTATCCCTCGCTACAGCAGGCAGTTATAGTAAAAGAAGAAAGCACCAGAAGAAAATATGAGATAAATGTATTTTAATCATAAATTTGAACGGTCAGCATCAACACTTCTTTTAATCGTGCTCTCTTTTCTTTTGTTGTTTTGCGGTCCTGCAGGGCTTTCACTATATTTTCACGGTGATTTTTCTGGTTATCATATAGTTTACTTCTGCCTGTGTTCTATAATCACTAAGTTTGGCTAAACAAGGAAATTACCATACAGTAGACTATTTCTAATGCAGCCAACACCTGAAAACTTTAATTCCAAACAGCACATATATAATATTTTAGCTGCCAAAACTGTAGCCATGGTGAATTTTGTTTAAGAATCACCAGGTTTCTCCTTCATGGATGTACTGCTTCAAAGCATACTTTCACCTGTAATGTCCTAAGTGTAAGTTATTTTATGTTCTCTGCAGGCTATGCTGGTAGCTTGGTTGTGCATCTCCACCCTAAAGACCAAATTAATAGATTTTATCACAGTTAAATTATTACATGAGAAAAAACAGAACTGATGCTGATCCACAAAGTGTAGGAGGAAAGTCAGAGACATATTTTGGAATATAGTTGGTAAATCCTAGAGGAGTCCTGCCCAGGTCTGACAAACTCTTCAGAGTGGAATTCCACATATAAATTTGAAACCCACAGATTTAACTACAGACATTGTTTATAATATATTTTAGAGAATGTTTTTATTTGAAAGCTTTCACTAAGTTGTATGTTGTAATGAGAATACATACCCTTCTTAAGCGTTTCTGCAGAATAGCTAGTATTCTGGTAACCATTACCCTGGCACGGTTTTGAAACCAATGGAATCGCACATTTCTGTATCTCTAGAGAAGACCTCTAATAAACAGCAGATACTAGCTCATCAGCTGTGCATTCTCTGTATTAATCTAGTCTGCTTCATACTCTCATTGCAGTAACTCATTCAAAGAGTTCACATCAAAACTGTTTCTCCACCATGCAACACAGGAGAAACAATGACATCAGTGACTATTTCTCATTTTTTGTAAAATATTTGACTAGGGCAATTTCTGGCTTTGCTAACCAGTCTAAACAAGCTTTATTAATTCTTCAATGTGGAGTTTAAAAAGCCCCACACGAAGCAAACATTAATATAATGACTGTACTTGTGACAAATGGATACGTGGTGGAGACAGTGTGTCAGTGAGTTAAAGGAGTCATCCCATTTCAATCCGAGTTGAATGTTTCACTGGAAGTACACACATGCAAATACAACAGTTTAGAAACCTTTTCACCACTAATAACACAGAAATATAATGGAGAAACTCAGGTAATTTTTTTTTCCTCAGTCGTGCCAAATTCAGTATCTCTGAAAATTATGTTCTTGCAAAGACTTTCAGATGGTCCTTTTCTATTTGCTGAAAACACACAGTGAGCCTGTAAATACCCAGACAGCTCCCTGATGGAATCTAGCTGTCAGAAACACAGAGAGAATAATCCCTCCTTGCCTGTTACTAGAATGTGATGCCCTGTGTCACTACCTTGAGTATATCTATACTTACCCTGAATATATACTGACCTTGAGTGCATACCTCCCTTGAGCACAGGGTCTCTGAAAGATTGTTTCAAGTATTTTACTCGATGCCCCATTCCCATTCATGATATTTAATCATCCCGGAGACATTTTTCAAATTTGTAAAGAGATGGTACATGCTGAGTTGTAATTTTTGTTTGTAAGGTTTAAAAGACACATTAGTTAGGTCTGGTTTTCCTTTTGGCTGTGTTTAAGATTAGCAACTGAGATTTCTCTACTAGCAACAAACAAATACAATGTTCAGTTGCATACAAACGAAAAACATTCCGGTTACTACAGTTCTGTACATCCTGGAGCCTATGTTTTTGTGAGCCCAACACAGAGCATGTGCAGTGTGCAGTTGCTGGAGTTTACCAAAGCCTGCAGGATTTAACACAGATTCTACCTGAGATACCAGCTTCTGCATTGACTGTTGGCAACGTTACGACTATAGTTCATTATAAAGTGAAAAACTTTATCAGTCCAGTTAATTTCTGTGCTTAATGATTTCATTTTTCTGTTCATCTCCCCATGCGTGATGATTACAGAGAAACTTCATTCTAAAGAATTCATAAGCAAAAGCTTTGAACTAAACTAAAGGAGGCAGATCATCTAGATATGGAGTTCTCTCCGATGCTTGACATATGTAGACACATGTGGATGGATTTAAAAAACAAACTTTGAACTGAAATTTTCCCTTTACAGAAGTGCATCTCTTGGAACTTTATTAGTTCCTTAGGAGATGAACAAACAACTAACTATGGGTTTGCCTCGTGACAAAGTTCAGTGAAATTTATTGCTCTGATTCCTATATAAAGAAAACCAGTGACACAAAAAGCAATCCAAATCAGATCTTGTGTTTGGGATTCCTTATTGTGTTACACAACATGAACATTATAGTATATCTTCCTTTAGCTCTCTTGCACTCTTTCAAAAGATACCTCAAGCTGTGTTTAAGACTGATCGATCAGTGGCAATAGAACTGTCTTCCTCAATCATTTGTTTCACAAGAGCTGGAATCTGCCCAGTCCCAGGTTTAAAATTAAAATTTAAAATAAAGATATCTCCTTCTTTCACGGTTAACTACTCAGGAGCAAACCAAGTATGTTAGTTCTTTGGCATCTTTCCACTGCATATGTAAGGGTCTTTGGCAGAAATATCATTAAGGTGCGTTTTCTTGTCTCTCAGAGATGTCTGAGCAAGGGCTGGAGTCTGAGAACGTTTACCACCATATTGTAAACCTAATTTATACTGGCTGGGTGGCCAATGCATCAAAAAAACGTTTCAGGCAAGATCAAAAGGACAAATGGTATCCTGTGACAACATCCTCAAAGAATCCTGGATCCCTCACACTACACAAAAGCCAAGAAATTATTTACTGACATTGATCTGAAGACAGCAACAGCAAGCAAAATGAGCTGCTCTTTTCATTCTCAAGATGAAATAAGAGAACTGGTTATATTCACCTTCCAGTAGTGAGCATATAAAATCTCTATACTCCAGGCTTACAGTAAGCAGGTAAGTAGTTTTTGTGTAATGAGCCTGCCTTATGGTGCAGTTTGTTAGGGTAGGTCTGATCTCAGTTCCACATCATGGCAGAGAAGAAAGGCCTTACTGCAGAATTCCCTGCCAGAGAAGTAAGATCAGCATCCCTTGCTGCCACATGCCCTGAAAGCAGAAAAGACTCATTTATTTAAATTAGCTTAACAGCAACTGTTTTTTGCTATATCACTCTGCTACATCCACTTTCCATCTATTGTGCCATCTTCATTACTTCTTTCATCAGTTAAGAACTGATTTCTTTTGCAGACAGCATGGCTACCCTTGAAGAGCATAGAGTCCACTTTATTACCCATTTTATGCTGGTTAATGAACTCTACATGCTTTGGATTTGCATTCTACATCTTCTAAGTATGGCCTTCAACCCTATAATAATCTCTTTCTCCAGCCTGCCTCCCCCATGGTGTCTCCAGGCAAGAGTCAGCTGGGACCAGTGTGAAAGTATGCATGTTCTGAATGGCCAGCCATATGCGTATGCTACAGCCAAACAAAATATATCATGGCTCAATTCTTGCCTTTCCTTGTGTGGGAGCGCTACTTTGGGCTTTTTTAGCCTCTACCCAGCTGTGGATGTTAATTAAGTTCCTGTAAGTTACACAATCTTTGAGACTTCTTTCCCTCTGTCAAATTTGGTTGAAAATGGTCAATAAATGGAAAAGTTACTTGGTGGGAACTACAGCTCAGCTAAGCAGATGGATAGTACTGTCATTTAAACTCTTCTTTGGAGGACTTTAGGATAAAAGCTGGTCCAAACTAGCATGTTTTGTTAAAGTTGTAAGAGTTTGGATGTAATCTCTCAATAGATCCTTTCATTAAATGTTGCATAGAAGTGGAGTTTTCTGATATTGTGCTCCATGCCTTTCTTTAAGATTCTGGGAGGCCGAATTGCTACAAATTCTCAAGTGAACAGCAGCAAGCCTCCCATGTTTAGTTCATGTGTCTGCTGAATGTTTAATGTATAGTTTATCCAGTCTCTTTAACCTGCTTTGATACATACCACTAAGGACAACTCACTTGAACAGAAAAGTGAAATGTTACTTCTATAATAACGTGAAAGGAAATACCAGCCTTTGTTATGGTCTTCATTACTCAAACTGTTGAAAACTCCTGATTGTACTTCTTCCCTTGATCATTTTTCCCCTCTCACAGTGTGTTTGCAGGTGCAAGCTAAAAATTTCATCTTCTGTTTTATCAATTGAGAGAAAAACAAATACAAAAAAGTAGCGAGAAAAACAAGCTGAAATATATTCTGGAGCATAAACACTCCCTAAAAACTTTGATAGGATGGTGATACATGTGGTTTACAAAGCAAAATGTAAAAGATATCTCAGGTTATGCTGAAGTTTGAAATGCATTCCTACATTACAATGATCCTGCAATTACTTTAAACTTGTGCAATTTAAGCACCAAAAATAAGCACCAGAGATAAGGTTAGTCTTACAAAATTGATAAATGCCTGAAGGCAAAACTCTAAATTATCTACATCGTATCCCATAGAACAGGCATGTATTTCTGTCAAAAATAGAACAAGCTTTGTTTGACATTGTGGACGGGACTCCTCCTGTTTTGTTATGACTATTTACTCGAAATTTCTCCTTCCCTTTTCACTTCAGCTTCACTCCACACCCTGCTCATCTTACTCTTGTCTACCTTACTCTGTCCCTCTTTCCTTTGTTATTCTGTTTGGTTCTCCTTTCCAAAATAAATCCACTTGCGTATGCTCAACTTCACTAAGCTGCCTGTATAACACAACTGCCCTAGTCAACTCTGCTTTTGTGTCTCAGTCTTTCTCCTAGTCTGAACTCAGAAATTTTCTCAGTCCAGCGACACCTATGAAAACTGATTGGCAAAATCTCATCTAGGAATTTATAGACAAGATACATCCTATTGTAAAATCTTCAAACCTAGTCATGATCCCCTGCTTTGACAAAACCATTTGTAGGCCATTTGCTCACCTGTATCTACACACACCTTTCCTAGTTGATATAATTCGGAAATTTTCAAATCTGTGTCTATTGTGTCTTTACAATAGCATTTCTTTATCCAGGTATTTTTATTTTTGGAAGGTATATGCCAGTGTTTTTACTACAGCTCTTTTAGCCTTAACATATTTTTATTGTTATGTGACTCACCACTTCAGTTGCATTTGCCTGCAGCTTCAAAGAGTTGTTAACAGCAATCCCCTTCTATACATGCTGTGCTTTGCAAAAAGAGTTGTTTTTGTACAGATACAAATTCCTAGATGCTAAAGTGATGTGAGCTGCTCAGTGTCATCTCAACACAGACTGTCTGTAACTGCCCAGAACCCAGCTCTGGGTGTATACATGAATGTGTCTGTGTCTACATGATATAAACAGTGTTGATAGCAACTTTTAAAAAAAACACACCAAAACCTCAAGACGATTTATGCTTGTTCTGAAATTAATTTTAAAAGCTGTTGCGTATAGAAGAAAAAGAAAACCAGTATTACTCTTTTTCTGCCTTACTTTCATCTTTGTATCTAGGCAAAATCCTCCACGGTAACTGCTGGAGGGAAGAGTTGAAAGGGCATTTCCTTTGACAACCAACAGAGCTTTCCTACCCCAAACTAAGTTAAACCTAAGAATTTTCTCTGTATGGCCAATTATTAGGGTTGACATCCACATAGAAGAGCCCTGCCTTGTAAGATCCATGCAAACATACAGACATTACATTCCTGTCTGTCCACACCGTCTGTGCGTGTGGTCTGCAGACACAGGATTCCTGTCCATCCACACTGTCCCTGTGTTTGGTCCACAGAGGCAGGATTCCTGCCCGAGCACACAGCGGCACATGTGCAGTACAGAGTTGGACAGATGATTCCTGTCCATTTGCCCTGCTCTTGCATGCAGTACACAAGCAAGGAGGATCACAATAAACCAATACTTTGGGTTTTTTTTTTCCATTTTCTTCCTGCAGAGGTTGATTTTTCCTATTAAGTCTGCATCAAAGCTTAGTTAACAGTACTAGCCGGGAAGACTGAAGAAACATTCAGGTTTTCTACTGTATTTATGCTAAAATTATTTTTACCATGGAAAGAAATTATCTTCCTTTCTACAAAATTCATGGCACAAAATGTGTAGAGATGTGCCAGTTTGATCAGATGAACTTCTCCAAGGTGTCTGCATTTCAGACAGTATTCCCGTCATTGCCTGTTCTATTCCTAATCTTTTTGTGATTTACATCATATTATGCCATATAAGTAGAGGCCCACCCAATGGGCACAAGGGAGTACACTTTAAAGCTTAGAAAAAAATCTCAGAAATTCTGTCTCTGCTATAGAACCACCAAAAGAAAAAGGTTGTTGAACAAGATGAAAGTCACACCTCTGGTGTTTTTTCCTTAACAATCCTTTTACTGCAAAGTCATCAAACTTAGATAGGTGATGCCACATGTTAAAGAGCCCTGACAAAGCAGAGGAAGAAGTAGAGATGAATGAATAGAAGGACAGGGGCAACGTCAACTGTTTTATTCGCAACTAGAAGACCTAGGAAGAAACAAGAAAGCTTTCATATTAAGCTTTCATATTTTTTAAGCCCTCTTTGTACCATAAAACACATTGCTGGCTCATAATGGAGAAGGACTAGCTTTGGTAATCAGGAAAGGGGGAGGAGAAAAGAGGAAGAGACCTCAAGAAATGTTTTCATCATTTGATAGTGATGAAAAGGACAGAGATGAACAATAAGGAACTAGTCTTAGTCTGCACATCTGAGTCTGCGGATCCTTCCTAACAAATCTGTGAATCCTTTTTCCAGTTCAGAAGAACATACTGATACCTTGCCTGTCTCTCTATGAGATAGGGGAGAGACTTGAAAGGTGTACAAAATGAAGATCTGTGTGTATAAAAATATGTCCCCTTAGAAAAAAAGAAGAAACCCCCCTAGAGTAGAAGGTACAGTACTTAATGCTTTCACAGGGCAAATAAAACCATGCAGTCTTCCAAGTTTTAAACAATTTCTGTATGTGTGAGTTCTTAAGGATCACTATGCTTTTATTATTTTTCAACACCATTAATGTCAGCACTGGCAGAAGTCTGGGTTGCTAGCTGTAACAAAAGAGGTGAAGCCAAGGTTATATCTACTAGTATTTTGGAGATGGTTGGCATATCGGCTTGGTATCAGAAATTAGTTACATTTCAGGTTAACGTGAAAAAGGTGAGAAGAGTAATTTCTTAAACTATTAAAAGGATTAAGTGTGGTACAATGGCAAAATTGAATGTTTAAAAAAGGTAGGTTTCCCCTCCCAATAAATATCCACTGTAAAAACAAGAGATATCTTGTTCAGATCCAAAGAACAACTTGGCTGGAGTCAGCTCCGAGAGCTCCATTTATTTTTTATTTACTCAACTACAGGAAATATTTGTATTCACATTAAGAGAGACAGGAATTGGCGGTAAACAGAAAGAAAGAGAACAAAAGACTGAGTTCTGTGACTGTAAAGTTGTGCTCAAACAAAGAGAACGAAACCCCTAATAAAACGGCTATCCCTTAGCCAGGGCTGTATTCAAGATAAAAGACTATTACTTCCCCCAGGCACCAGTACTGTGATCAGAGTTTAATATATATTTGGAGACTAAAGCTGTAAGCAAGTTGAGAGACAAATAATTCATCTACGCTATTGACAACCTAAAATTATGCAACATGCATATGCAAAGGTAATTTTACTCATATTTGAAACAAAGGATTCTTGACCAGCAAATTGATGTTATATCCACATGATAAATGTTTGATTCTGCCAAGTAAAATCTGACAGCAGTCTTTCGATAACTGAGTTTATTTTGTCTTTATGCACAATCTTGGACTAATCCCTAAAAGCATTTTTTTGACTGAAAAGACTCAAACCTTTGGTACCACATTTAAGGCAATGAAGAGCAGACAGAAACTGTTCCTTTATTTTGTGTTCAATACAGGTCTGCTCAGAGGCAGCAGAACACAATTGCCCCGAAGATCATCTGCCAAAATCACTACCTCGTATTTGATACCATCGTCTGCAGAGCCCCATCAAAGGGAGGGACTAAAAGGAGAAACTCCATCGGTATCAACTTTCTCATCTTGTATCTTTCGGAGCTGGCAACTGTTACCAGACTCCTCACAGCTTCCCAAGTTATCAGCCCGCAGAAAAATCTCTATCCCCTCCCTACACACGTTCACAAATGTCAACTGGCAAAAACGTTACCTCCAGGGAAAAATTACACACCTTTTCTTTGATTGTGAATATTTTTTCATCTTAGAAAAGGAGTGTAGAAAACAGCATGTACTCATTAAGGAGTAAAATGCATAATTTATTCAGCACCAAAACATGAATAGTAATTTTTTAAAGACTTGGGTGCTTTAGAACGTAACACCGTGAATTTAACAGAACTGGGGGGAATCTGCAGCCATCAGCACCCACCCATTTGCAGAAGCTATAATAAGTAACGGATGCCTCATTTCAAAAATCTGTGTCTCCTTCTAATAAACCTGATATACTATCCTATCACTCTCCACAACTTTGTAAGTAAATTAGTGAAGGGTTAGCATCAAGAAACTGGTCCTAATTGACATGTATCTTAGATTTCCAACTGCAGCATGACACTTCTATTTTCCTCTGCATTACCTATTCATCAGCCTGAGACATGGTGTACTGGACTGGGCTCAATCAGACTGTTTGAAAAAGGTAAATTATTTTCAGAATTCTAAGGAGCTTAATACAGTGGATGAGAAAAAAAGTAATCTGTAGACTGAGAGGTATTTCAGTGCACAAGGTCAAAAATACCTGAGACCACTGTTCATCAACAGCTCACTATTTAGTGAAGCTGAAGTTCATTCTGTACAGTTAAGAATTCATTTTTCCATTATCAATTTTTAAGACCATAGGGATTAAAATTCTCTATTGCAGACTATGTATTTTTCTCTTCTCAAGCAAAAAAAGCGCACTGATTTATTATGTTACTCCCAAAATAACACAGTAAAATCCCAAACATGCAATATATTCTATCTTATAGATCATTAATTTTCATTACATATTTCTAGGTGCACAATTCTTTCCATCATTCCTCCTTTAAGTAAAGAACACATCACTGACATATGAAGTCATACAACTGTTAATCTGTAATCTACTTGAAACCTTCTACATATTTAGTTTATGGAACCAATCAGTCACCTCATATCTCTGACTTCATCTTCTCACAGGTTTTTGGAACTCACCTTGCATCATCTATCACATCACCAGTCACAGATCTTACACAAATTAAAACCAATATTAAAGCTGGTAAAATTATTTTCAGCTTTCCGCCACTACCATTCTACTGACTATCAATATGTGAATTGCTTTTTACATAAGACAGTGTTTAAAGTCACAGGTCATCAGGCTTTTCATCCAAAGATAAGTTACCACAAACAAAGTCTTACTTTATAGCTTTAGTGTGAAACTGTTCAGTGTGTTGTGTGTTCCCTGGGGAAGAACACCAATAAATGTAGGAACGGATAAGCATAATGTACCAAGCACGTTTTGAATGGAGATGAGGTAAAGTGACACGTGTGTCTTCTAGATAATTGCCAGTGTCAGGTAAAACAGCCCAAATGAACAGGAATAATTTAGCATAGAAAAAGCCGCATCTAATCAATGATTAGGATGGTTACACGCTCATCTTGAAAAATCACAGTAATTTTACTGAGTTCAAACAAGTAATTTGAAAACTTCCTGTATCTGAAATTTTGGTGTGAAATTCCTGTTTCTTCACCAAAAATACATTCACACGTTTATCTCATCAATATTATTTACACGTTTTACGTGGAATCCTCTCTGTCACCAAAACGTCAGAGTTCCTTAAACAATGTGTCTAAATGACAAGATTTAAATGTGATCATAAACTCCCTGTATTTTCCGGTCAGACTTCAAACATCGTCAATTCAAATACCAAAAGAGTGATGCCAAACCAACCCAGCCACAAGAACTGATTGTCGGAAAGTCTCAAATATTTTACCCCTGAGGCACATCCTGCCACTGGACAACAAACAGGGAGCAGTCGTGTACGGGTCCTTCCCAGCTACCCCACAAACCGTAGAAGTTAAGCAAAAGAAGATGCACCCATAATTTTATTCTTGAATGAACAACTATTGGCAATCTTGAGCTCTTCTAAACTGCTTTTTCTGAGCTATTCCATCTATCTCATGGTTTCATCAGCTAACACAAAGACTATCAGAAATTGAAGGAGGGTAACTGTTCTCAGCATAAAATCTGGAGCACAGAAGTCTCATAGAAATAAATACAGAAGTGTTCTGTTGGATGTATGTATTAAAAAGACCTGTTCTCATATATTCTCTTTATTTAACTGAAAAACATTGCCTATCAGATCAGTGGTTTGTGCCATGGCAACTACAGAAAACCACCATACGGTACAACCGTTACATGAAATGACAGTGACTACATTTACATTGTACTAATGTCCAGAAATACTATTCACGGACTAAGGAATTATTATATTTTAGGCCCAAAATTAGATTTCCTAGTCCAGTCTTCTGGAGAAACCAAGCTCCCCCAGTGTTCTTACCTCTTTAATACCACCAACAAGCCTGGTCCTCCCAGTGTAGGCTTAACAACTTTAACTAATACCAAACACTAGCAGGTTGGTTGTCACTTACAGAAATGGGATACAGGGTGTCTCAACTGCTAACTTAGACCTCTCCAGCAATCCTGATTTTCTAGTCAGGGACAATGGTGCTTAAATAAGTTAGTATAGGAGTTCATAATCCTTGAATGAGAGATACTGTAAATATGTGGCAGTAGATGCTGTCAGCAACTATCCAATTAATTTACAATTATTTGTGCAAAATTTTAGTGAATTAGAAAGCTGTAAAACCATGATATGAAAATCTTAATATAATCAATAAATGAAGGAGTAGTTCTAATAGACTGAAACAGGTTTTTGAAAACTGAAATTGAACTTGGAAAACATTTGTCCATAGAGTATTTTTTCAAATGTTACGAACGTCTAGAAAGAAAGAGTAGCAACTACTATATCGTCATCTGAGTTCCAAAGTACTTCTAGAAACCTTAAAGCTCCGTCTCTCAGTGAGGCAAAGAACATTCCCCTTCAGGTGAACCTATGTAGCTGCCATTGCAGTGCCCTAAAAAATACCAGCTGAGACATGAGTGAAGGCACAAACAGAAAGCCAACGTGCAGCAGGGCCAACAGGCAGTTGCCTTCTACAGCACCGTGAGGCCAGCAACAGCAGGGAGCTCACTTGAACGTACATCACTGTTTAGTAATACAAGAGGCAGCGGGTAAAGGTAAAAGGAGGAGGGAGAGTGGAACGAGAATATAATACCACAGGAAGATGAAATGCTGCCCCAGAAAAGACTGCTGACACTGCACTGAGTGCTGTTACTGTGGTAATCAATGATTAAAAATGATGTGAACAGAAGTCTGGAGCACATGGCAGGGAGAAGGTGCTTTCTTTTAATCTGCGAGGTCTTCTTGTACTGTGCTTCAGGAAGCGGTGTTCAAGGGTATGACAGCGCCTCGCATTCTGTGCCTGCTAGGCTGGGTGCTGGGGTCTGCTCCTGGCAGAGATCCCCCCTTGACAAAAACAATTACTGAGGAGCAAACCCTGGCAAAACAAGCAGCACTGTGATATCAATCTGGGTGGATTACAGGCCTTCGACAAAAGCCACAATGCTTAAATTTGACAGCTGGCAATGCTTGATGAGAGCCAATTAGTGGATATATATTCACTTCAGCCAGAAGTTTCTTCTGTTTCTAGTCCAATAGCTTCCTGAATAGGAAGTGCACAGAGTGATTTCCCCCACTTCTGCCTACTCACATGCATGCCAGCTACACTGTCAGTACAGCTAAGAATATACAATGAAAACTACATATTTTGGCACCTTTGTGTATTAAAGCCAGAGGATTCAAATTTTGTAAAGCTGCATTTGACCCTACAGATAGTGGCAGCACAAGAACCTGAAAAAGGATGACTCTACACTGACTCTACATATCACACAGTGTGTAAACGAGGCTGTGATTGCGCTGTTTAGGTAACAAGTCCACCAGAAGTGACAATAGTTCTCAAAATGTTTCACTATTCCTTGAAAATTTCCTGGCAAAGTGCATTAATCTGTCTGTCACTGTTTCAAATAGGTTGACCTGGCATTCAGAGAATGCCAGCATTCACAGGGTACCTTCTGTTCTGCCCAACACAGGCAGGAACCTTTGACACGCAAGTCCCCTTCAAACTTGTCTGTTCTTAACTTTCTTATCACAAAGGTTTTCTTTCCCCACTTTTGCATCTATTTCCACTCTTGCTAGCACAAGTATGTGGGCCTTGTGGTGAAGAGACCAATAAGCAAAGATGGATCTAAGCACCCTGAATCTCATCACTTGTTTCAAACATTAACTTTTACTTTTTTTTCTCAGCTATAAAGTAGCCACCACCACCACACTCAGACAACTTAAATACATCTTCCCAGACTTCCCACCCTTCTGACAGTGGTTTGAGAGGTTCCTCTACTCATTAAACTTCAGTGGACACCACCACACTGCTGGGACCTCTGAGATGCTCTCAGAGAACAACGGTAGTTCTGTCACAGAAACAGCACTGCATTCAGCAATTACCTGCAGTGATTGTATCCATGTGACCCGAAGATGAAATCTGCATGCTAATGGGGTAATCACTCTCATCAGACATGGTTTCAAATCAGGGCAGCTGAGGCAAAGCAAAGACTAACTGCATGCCTACAGAATCTGTATTATTTCATCAGGCAGGGTGGTTATAAAATCTGCCAGAAGTGTGGCCATGCTGATGCAGCTCCATGGCAGTAAGAGGAAAACGCTTCCCTGTCAGTCTCCTTTGACCTGTTTTACATTCTCCTGTTACAAAGAGAAATGACTAAAACCAGTGGGACTTCACTTTGGAAAACTTTGCAGTGGAGGAGTGTCAGGTGTCAGTGTGCAGGGTTTCCAGGGAAACAAGTAACAGTGGAAAAATAGCATTTTTGGGAGGAGAAGCTATTCTGATCTAAAATTCTTTCCTTTTCCTCATGATTCCACGAACCACACTTACTTGAGAAACAAATCTTTGCAGTACCTTGGCCTCATAAGGAAAACCAGCCAAAATCTTTGCAGGGAAGAAGCACGAAGTAGCACAGAGAAAACAGCTTTGGGACTTGCATGGCTAGATGAAATACATATTCAGTATTGCATAAACGCTATCAATACTACTAGTTGTTGCCAAATAATTCCTCTCATTTTACAGAAATGGTAAATAACAGCCCCTCAAATTCATGCTGGCCCACAAAAGAAGGAATGGTCATGATGAGGATATAGAAGTAGAAGAGAATGACAGGTACTAAAGATTCTTCTGAATGGCAAGCAAGCCGACTACATAACCCATACTTTCAATGGCATGAGGTTTCTTATCTCCCTTCACTAAAATAGAGAGGAGCTCTTTTCACTAAGTTAAGAATAAGCAAACAGCAAGAGTGTATATGGCAAGAAGAGGAAAAGCAAGGGACTACCACATGGAAGTACTAAGGGAGGAAAAGTACACATTGGAGATGCACCTCAGAATGAAACAGAAGCTGGAGACAAAGGTTGATCTTCTACTTAGTCAAAAGTGAAAGCCATCAAAAAATAAAGCAAAGCAGCTCAAAGTGCTCATGCCTTTTCAGTGTCAGTCTTTACTAAAAACTGTACTCAGGTGACTAACAAAATTTATTTCGATACTCAGAGAATATAATTTAAGGTCAGAAAAGGAAAAGAACGAATTAGATGGTACTCAAAAAAAAAATCTGATGTCTTCAAATTTTCCAGCTCTGACTATACTATACTAAGAGAGTTTATCTACTATAATGAAAGCTATTAATGGTTATTTTTGGGAACCTGTGGGAACTGGTGAGGTTTTGGAAGAGTCCATTAAGGTTTCTGACACTGTCTCACATGACATGCTCATGACAAGTTCAGCTAAGGCAAGGCCTCATTTTGAGCTTTGTCCAGTTTCAGATACCACACTTGGAGAAAGAAAAAGACAAATAAAATAAAATCTAAGAAAGAACGACTGCAATGATCAGATATGTAGAAAACAAGACATATGAAAACTGGAAGAACTGAGACTGCCCCATTCAGAGAATAACACAGAGGAGATACCTCTGTGTAAACCCTAAGGACTGCTAAAAAATACAAAGAAATAGCCTTTTTTTTCTATGCCCGTAACAGATAGAAAAAGTAGTAGTGAGCTCAAATTGCAGGGACATTCCAGATGCACCGCGACATTATAACGATAAAGACAGATGAGCCATAAAAAAAACTTCCCAAGACTGAAGGTCTCCTTCACTAACTGTCTTTAAGAACAGATTACAGCTACATCTGAATAAATCAAGTGGGTTAAACCGAGCCCTGTCCTGAGCCCAGTACTATTCAGTATTTTTCATTAGCAATCCATGTGATAGAAGAAAAATATATGTTTAGGAAATACGTGAAGAAAGCTTAAGCTCGGTTGTTCTGTAAGCATGCTGAAGTATAGGATCAAAACTCAACATGTTCTTAAAAGACTAAGGAACTGATCTGAAAATTACTTCTATTTAGGAAAAGGCAGCATAATAAAAACGTACCCAGTATTAATCTATCCTGGAGCCGCACCACTTAAAATGAAAATTTTGAGATCCCATCATCAATAATGCTGAATCAAGCTAGTTCCTAGTAACTTTTGCTACAGTGTATTACAAAAGAATTGGGAATAATTATGAAACTTTATGTAACAATACAAGTGAATACAGCGATTTACAAACAATTCAATTGAATAATATTCCAAGCTGTCAGAAAACAAACACTGATACAGTTCAGAGCCTCCTAAAAATTTCACCACTATTCCTTAACATTCATGGCATAGTAGTGCCTCGAGATGTTGGTCAAGTCAGGCCCTCGCTGTGCTAGACACTGTACAAACAGAGAAAATAACCATCTTTGCTCCAAACAGCTCCTAGTGGAAAACCCCAAGGGTTTGAGACTCAAAGCCCACAGACAGGAAAACCTCAGCCCATTCAGATATGCCTTCCCTTTACAACTCAAAGCGGGAAAGTAGCGCTTCACCATTACGAAAAAATATATCCTGATCATTAAAACTCAGCTTGACAAGGAAAGTAATAAACGGCAAACAGGCTGCTTTCTAACAGATGAGCGGTGGATGTGCTGCCACAAAGCAGGCCAAAGCTCCTTGGGTCTCTGTCAATTCCAGCATGACACACATCGTGGGGGCTTCTGTATGGCGTATAATCCGAGCACGCTGGCTGGCGCTCGCCACACTACATCTGGACTTTGTTAGACAACCTTCAGCTCTGTTTTCTTGCATCAGCCCTGGCCCCTCTGGTGAAGCAGCCTCCCAACCACTGCTTCTCCATGAACTACTCATGGAGACAAAGTACTCTGGGAGGAAGTAAATTGGGACCACATTAGCTGGTGACCCTCGCCCTGCAATTGGCCTGCCTTTCCGATGATAGAGGAAATCCCTCATACAAACTGACAACCAATATGAAACAGGCAGCTCTATTTACTGGAAAGCCTGGTCAATGCCGAGTGCCTCATTAGGAAATGGTCTCTATATTGAGGCACATTCCTGCAATTCAGAGCCTAGAAACTCTAAATTAAAACAACATTGATGCCATATCCTCTTTCTGAAATGCCTCTCTTCATCCAAAATTTAATACACATACTTAAAGAAATTAAAGAACCAAAACGTCTTTGGCAGGACTCCTTCCCTCTCTTTCGCAGTAATACCCTTCCCGTGTGAGCGACCAGGAACGTGACAGTGTTGGGAAGGGAGAAAGGAGAGTTAAAGCAAGGAATAACCGCAGGGTCCTCCAGAATCTGTACAAGCTTTGCTTGATGAATCTATGTGTCTTCACCAATATTTTTAAACAAAAAAAAATCACCTGAAATTGCAGGGCTGAAGAAGTTGGGAGTCTTTTTTTTAAAAAGAAGTAAATTGAATTTTTGTTTTGGGAGAGAGTTGCATCTTTGTACACTCTAAGAAACGTCAATTAAGTCAGTCTGCTAACAGTGGTAGATATTGTAGCAACTCAATGATAACCAGCACAAGCAATGAAAAGGCATAATCTGATTCCTATCATGCACACTTGGATCCATTCACACTCACTACTGCAGCGTAGTCAGAAAACTGCTTTCCTAAAGCATTATCTCTGTCAGAGGCTCTTTCCAGTTTGCAGTGACATTCAGCAATCAGGCCTATGGTACCTACCACAGCATGCACAACTCTTCACACAAACCACCCCCTTCCGATATTGCTTAGTACTTCTATTTGCATCCTATGTACATGGAAATGGGAATCTTTTAGTCAGCTGTGCCTCCCAGACAACTGAAAGAGCTGCTTTCCCACCATGAAGTCTAAGCATTTCCTAGAAATGGAATGAACTGAAATACCAAATACTTATCAGGGAGCTCAACAGCTCTGAAACAATGTCAAAGCCAGAAGGAAGACATTACTGATGTCAGGATCTCAGCTCTGAATCTGAAGGGCTGAATAAACTTTTTAGGCTCCAGAACCATTTCTCAAAGTCTTCCAGGAGATCACAGATTAACTAGCATCACTTGCCTTTCTTGAACAGCTGCGTTCAATACATCTGCAAGTCTGAAAGATTTTTCATTCACAATTTCTACTGTAAATTTAGGAATTACGGCTAAACTTTTAGGAAGTTCCTGAAGTGCTATATAGTCCTGTGGAGCTGGCAAACACAGACGGACCTTTGCTCTCACGATGTAGAAAAGGGTTGATGTAGAGAAAGCTTAAATTGATGAAGCAGCACAGCTGTTTTGTTGGGAAATACAAGGCTGGTGCCCTATACAAACTGAAGAGGACCACAAGGGCCAAGTACACAGATTATTTGCAAAGCATGTGGAAAAATGAGATTCCCTTTGACTATATCAGTAATGAGGATCCTGTAAAATCTCACAGCCTTCTCTTCTGACCCATCTCCTATGTCTGGAGCTGTCAGAGTTGGTATGATTTGAATTGATGCAGAAAAAGTACATACCAAAACTACTGGTACTGAAAAAAATAAATGCGATTTCAGGTCCCCTGCAACTTATAGAGGTGGTGGGTATTACTATCCCATAATAAGTAACTTTGAGGAGCTTTTCTTTCAATGTGTTGAAAGCTGCACAGAAAAAAAGGATAAAAGATGATGCATCCTTAAGACGTAGGATAGATATTAGGGAGGATGTGTCAAATGTCTATTAGGTCAAATAAATATTTCTCAGGTATGGCTTAAATATAGTTTAGATTGTTTATATACAAACATATATTCTGCCTCTGAGATTGGGGATGCACTGGAGAATACCTTGCAGCCCCATTATCTGTGATTATGTATTTAACTGTTCTTATACTACTTACACATAGCTTATATTTATACTACTCACAGCACAGATGTGTTGAGATTACTTTCTGCTTTCTTCACTTTTTTTTAACATGACAGTCTTAAACAATCTTAAACAATGGCGAGTCTTTATAGCTGATGGCAGTTTTGGAACCAGAAACTTCAAAGGCATTTGGACATGCTAACGAATTTTGAAAAAGGACGATTGCTCCAACGTCAGCCCAGAACTGATCTCACTTCACAGCAAGAACAATTTAAAATTAATCTCCTTTGCAATTTTAGTTTATTTGGGCAATTAAGTATCCCACACCTATAGCACTTAGCATGGGCATCCTTAAGGGATGGACATGTCTTTTTAGGAACAGCGTATGACATTGTAAGACTTATTAGCACTGATAAATAACAATATGAACTATAATAATGTTAAAAAACTCACCTAACTGAAACCTAGGTCATTACAGATAATCACAACCTTAATACATAAAGTAATACACACAAATTTTCAGCAGAAGAAAACCCATCACAAAACACTAAAGATTGTTCCATCTACCCACAAAGGCTAATCAGAAGGAAACTGGGAAGGGTAAGGGGCATGAAAGTACTAGAATTTAAACTTGGGACAATAAGAACTGATAATAAAGTTCCAATTTATCTTGGAATGAGTGGTAACGTATATTAAGGCTGCTACATCTACAGACAATTAAATGAAGAAAATAAGTACTTTATGCTGCTGTGACGCCTTCTGAGTCCTGGTCTAGCAGGAGGTCATCTGGCTGACAAGTGAAAGGAATTACAACTGTTGCTCAAAAGCAAATAATACAAGACTGTAAACTATACTTCTTGCTTGTTTTGAAGCTGGTATAACAATCTAAATTACTGTTCTTAAATTAAACCTAAAATAATTGTTATCTTAAAAATACATGGCCAATAAACTACTTGTGTTTCCTAAGGAAGAAGCAGAGAAACCACTTATCAGAAAGCAGACCTGCTTTTTTCTTGCTGTCTTTGACAGCAACAGAAATCATCTGGTTGACAGATGAAATGTTGCACATAAAACTTTATCAAGATGGAAACGGTGGCACTGAAGAAGTTGATACTGGATTGGCAGCATCACATGTGCTATTACAGAGAATGTATTAAGGGAATAACTCAGAAAAACCCACCAGAAGTGCTGAAGTGAAAAATCTACACAGATTTTTCAGATTCTAAATCTCCTATTGCCAGGGATGCCTTTTGCTTCCTCTGCATTTTACCGGCAATGTATTTTTCACATTGCATTCAATACTAAAAAGCAATATTAAATGCTTGAATAGAAACACACTCTTTTCTGACTGCTTTGCTGACACAAAAATATCTTAGAAATGGGAGAGGCCAGAAATAGGAAAGGACCAACTTCCTCACCAGCACAAGACCTCCCAAATCCTACTCTAGTAGCTGGCATTCCCATTCCTGTCACAGATTAGAAATCACAGTAGAGACTGTGTGGTGTAACACATTCATGTTTGAGCTTTACAGGGAGAAGAATTTTCTTCAATGTATGCTTCTTCCCCAACAAGGCACATAAAAACCACCAAGAGAGGTATCACTACACTTCCCTGAATCTGTGGTTATCTGTGCCCATAGAAGATAATAACCAATGTCCTTTTCATTCACAGTTCCCTGTACATTGTATAGGACACATTTACTACTCACGCAGGGAGACAAAGAAACTTCCCTCAACAAAAAACTCACCATGTTTTACAAGCTTCGTGACTGGTAGCTAGTTTAAAATCATTATTTATGCACTTTCTATCCCAACATAAAACAGGATTATACATTATTAGTTCCATAAATCAAGAGAATAATCTCACCAGATTAACAACCATTTTCTTTCCTAGCCCTCCTCTACCCACCTGCTGCTTGAGCTGTTGCACAAGACGGTCCTTCTCTCGTTTCAGTGCAGCCACTTCATCTTGGGTCTTCTTCTTAGAGGATGAAAGTTCTAGCAGAGCAATATTGGCATCTTTTTCACTAATGGCAGCAAGAAGGGCTTCTTGTCTGAAAAAACATACAAATACATTATTATCCTGCAAAACTTAGAGGAAGCCTCTACAAAGAGTTGAACATACCATAAATGCTGTAGCGGCATGCAACTCCGAAGAGCAGTGATAAATACGTTTGTCATGGTCATACATCTGTTGGTAGGGCAGGAAGTCAAGACGCACCTGCCTTCCCCTAAACAACTGTGCTGATATCGAATTATTGCTTATAGGATAAGAAAAACATATAATAATATGTAATATGTTATTATTCTGCACTCAGCTTCTCAGTTTTTAATAACTACCATTTATTATTACTTTGGCTGAACATTTTCATTCTTTATAATGTTAGAAACATTTCCAGAACAGATTTTGAGAATATGGGCACAAATACTGGACTAATTGTAAGACTTCTGTGTTAAATTATATTAAGTTATACTGCCTATTCCTGCAGCTATTTCAGAAAGAAGGCGGCATGTGTCAAGTTTATTGAAATCACTTGAACAATACAGTGTATTCCCAGAAGGAAATGATGACATAGACACTTTTGTGCTGCATGACAGAAGTTGAAACAGATGCCTTCAATGTTGCTTGAGCTATTCTTTGGCTTTTCTTGTGAGTAACCAATATAATGAGCTTGTTGGATGCATGTCCTGAGTAACCAGGACAAAGGTAGGCCTGCCCTCATCACAAACCTTTTGTAGCCTTGCAGAAATTGGGTAAGCAAGAACACTGTGTAGAAAGATCTTGAAGCTCAAGCACTATAATAACTAGATACAGAAACACAACCTTGCCATAACTCTTTCCCAATAGCAAAAAACTCTTACAAAGAGTTCAGAAATATTTTATAGATAATGGGAAGAGAGGAGACAAATATCCCTGGTCATAAAACAGCAGTTCTCAAATGAACTCAAAGGAATGTACCATGTTAGGGAAAACAACTATTTCTGTCTTGACTTTAATTCTCACCTTTAGCTGGTGCGGCCAAATTAGGATATGCAACAGGACATAAAAGAAAACTTTGGCCTTATTACCCAATAGGGGTGGCTTGTGCCAGCTCTCATCACTGTACAAAGAAGGAATAAAATGAAGTCCTAATCATTTGTGACAGTGCGAAAGATGGCATCATGTAGGAATGATGATGAAAAACAAAGTCTAGACACTACAGATTTCCTATCTACCTTTCATATAAAAATTCAGTTGCAGATGCAGTTAAGGTAGTAAAAATTCCAAATTCAGAAATAATCCAAACTTTTACCTGCTCTAGTTTATAAACAAAAGCATATTAATAGTGTTAATTTCAGAGAATGATTTTTTAAAAATAATGAAATGTGTTAAAACTACTCTGCTATCATGTCAGTAGCAAGTATTATGCCAATAACATTGACATAATGGTTAGTCTTTTATTAAAGATGTAAGAAAAGTTATAGAAGCTTAATGTAAACTATTAAGATTGCTTTTCATTATACCAATATATCTTTCTGTTTCTTGTAAAGATCTTTTTTAATACAGACCCTTTACAATCTGGTGACTTAGGATCACACTGGCAAACTGTTGAGGGTCGCAGTGACACTAAATCTGCTTTTTCTAATTCACCTGTTAGCACTACTTCAGCAGATTTTATTTGTAGTACAATAGCTTTCTCTTTTTCTTCCTGTATCTTCTTCCTGAAAAGCTTAACTTAACCTTAGTTAGGAATTTGTAATTGTGGCTAAAACAAAAACACTTGCTCCAAAAAGTACTCATTGAGCTCCATGTGAAAGAATACACGACCAAGAAAATTCGAGAAGAACAGGATAGATGGACAATGCTTTTATTGCATATTGATGTTTCAAACATATGCATCTAACATACTGGACTTTTAAACTGAACACTTGAAAAGGAGAAGGACTGGTACTACTGGAGTACAGAAATGTTTACCTGCTAAAATGCTGAAAACTAAAAATTTTATGACCTTGGTGAGCATGAAGATGTACTTAATATTGAAATGTTTCTGAGGACGGAGAGTGAAATAGCCTCACGAGGTACTTCAGTGTTTAGATCAAGGGTGCAAGGAGATGCATACCTAAATATGTAGGATGTAGTCAGATAGCTTACACTCGCTGCAGCTCAGCTGGACAAAGAATTTGCTGTCCTGGATACTTACTTAGTTTACTTAGTAATCCCTTCTCCAATCTGTAAGAATAACTGCAAATACATTTGCTTCTTGACCTTGTTCTAAAAAGTCTGAACAATACTGGTTTGCCTCTTCAAAAAAACCCTCAACACATTATTTTAATAGATTAGGACCAGGCAGCGACTACATGTGCAGCCCTGCTGACAGATCTGAGAAGACAGTAGCCTCTGAGAAGCAGCTCAGAGCTACAACCTTTCAACCCGGCTCAGCAGTACCCAGCGCAGCACTTTTGCCCACGGAGTTATGTGAAAATCACGCCATCTCCATGGCCCCGGAGCAGAAATCGCCAGGTTCTGAGGTTGTTTTTCTTTGAGAGTTGTATGGGTGAGATACCACATTTAAAAAGCTTTTGTTATTTTTTACAGGTGGAAAAAAATATACTGCTTTCACTTGAAAGGTGTGAAGTTTTGCTAAGACAATGGGTGAAAATTGACTCAGTGATGAGAAAGTCCACGACTGCTTTTAGATGAGTGATCAGCTGGGATGGAAGAGCAACTTTTTCTTACACATTACGGGTTTTGGTGAGAAGAGGGTGAGCGATGTATGACCTGGCTTCCTTCTGATCCCAGCCAGGGACGGAGCTCTTAGAAATATTTATGTGAGTGAAAGCTTAAGACCTCTATCACTGCACAGCAGAATAAACTAGAGCATAAAAAACCCGCTAAGATGTGCTCTCTGTTCATCCCCTCAGTCACTTGAATGATTGCTAGAGGTTTGCTGAAGCTACCCATACACAGAAACTTGCTGTTACCAGGATCTCAACTGAAGCCATTTATTCTGTATCAAAAAATGTGAAAGAATCTTGTATTTCAAGAGGAAAATCTGTGTTTCAACAGACAAAGTTGTTCACCATCTGACAGCAGAATGGACTTACACAACGGATTTTCTGCGGGTGGAATTTATCCCTGGATTTACACAGGTGTTTCTTGTACACACTAAGAGACTAAGCTTGCTTTAAGTGGACTACCAGCATATCAAAAAACTGACAGATCCAGTTCAGAGAGTACTTGCATCCTGCCTAGAAAAACTACGACCTTAAATTATTCCTTGTCTTTCAAGACATGATATCACAAAGTTGGGCAATTTTTTTTAGACACTTTGGGATAATTGAAAGATACTCTAAATGCATTTATGCTATGAAGAAATACAGATATTCTGATGCCTTAATGAAGACAAAGAGTAGAAGAAAGGAAAAGGTGCACATCAGATTCCCAGTTGTAGTGTCAAGACTGTAGGTGTGGGAACAACCAATAATGGGCACATTATTATTGCCACTTTGTTTCTGTTGCTTTTGCTTTATGAAAAAGTATCCGATTTTGGAGGTTTGCCTGAAACATGAAAAATTTCGACAGAGTGAAGTGACAGAACATGATCCATGACTTCTGGTTTTTTTCTAGCTATTGGTATCCTGGGAAAGACAGGCTGGCTTGGAGCTCTGGTCATTTTCACTTTCTTCAGAGTAATCTGTTTTGATTCTGAAGAAACACTTATTCTTTTAATAGTAAACCCACAATCCTTGCTGATAATTCAGGACCAGAGCCAAGAATATCTCTGTAACAGTATGTATATAGCCATTACTCTGGTATGGAAATTGGAGGTGCCTCAAATAGCACGTAAAGCATACCTTCTGCAATCAAATCCTTTGTTGCTCATCTCTACTTCAGTGAAAACTCCAGGACCAGGACAACGAGATATGGATAGCAGCCTGTTACTTATTTTTTGCTGAATAACCTTCACCAGCATGCCTTCAAAAAAACATCCTACTGCCCAAAACTTCAGTGCTATACAATGTGTGAGACAAGGGCATTGTGGCTTTCTGAGTGTTTTCTGGAACTGAAACAAGATGAAGTTTGAACCAAAGTAAGATAAATATCCTGTGATGTTACATGTGCATTGTAGCTGCATGTATACTGTTTCATATGGGAGAAATGCAGGTGTCACGGTCAGCTCTGCTGAAAGCAAGTATGTCTGTAATGGCACGCTGCTGTTCTCAACAGAGCTTGGAATTGCTAAAATGATTGTAAAAAAACATGAAAACCAAATATCAGCAAGCAAAAGACAAGGTTTGTGATTGAAGAGCACTACAGAACTGACGTGTTCCCCTTCTTGAGAGCTGTCATCCCCAAGGAGACCAGAAGAACATGAAGCAAGGAGAAAATGGGCTGCTGTGTGAATGGCGCTAGTAGCACATGAACAAACCTATCTGTTAGGAATGCTGCAGTCAGTTGTGGAGGCTCAGCTTCAGTTTAGGCAACAGTCAGTGGTACAGGCTTAGCTTCTTCTGGAGCACAGGAGGTTCCACATTAACATAAGGAAAAACTTTTTCACTGAGGGTGACAGAGCACTGGAACAGGCTGCCCAGAGAGGCTGTGGAGTCTCCTTCTCTGGAGACATTCAAAACCCGCCTGGACACGTTCCTGTGTGATCTACTCTAGGTGGTCCTGCTTTGGCAGGGGGGTTGGACTAGATGGTCTTTCGAGGTCCCTTCCAATCCCTGACATTCTGTGATTCTTCAGCAAACTGCGTGTCTTCAGTTCACCACTGGAGGTCCTGAAATGTTCTAATAGGCAAGCAAAGCAGGTACTTGCTGCACAACCCAAGATGCTGATCTTTTACAATGCTAGCCAACACCAGAGTCACTACATAAACACAGCTCACTTAAGTTAGTTCAGGCACTTCAGGTAGTGGTAGTAGTGTAGCTGTGGCAACAGCAACTCGGTAGGGAGGAAACTGCGTGTTTATCTCTCCATTTGGGCAGGTTCTGTAGCCTGAACGGAGCTGTATAGCAGCTCATCAGAGGTAGGAAGACTTAAAACAGACTGAGTATTACCAAGGGAAACCTAAAATGGTACAAGTGTAGAAAATCTAGAGAAAAGAGGTTTCAGGATTAACTCTGAATTGGACTAAAAGAGGGATTTTTTTTTTCTCCTGTACATGCTGAAGCCTTTTACTTAATGTGGATCATGATCACCACAGAATGGAGTGGTACAAAGACCAGTAGGTTCAATTCTTAAGAGATAATGGTGGGCATAACCTAAAGATCAATATCAACGTTATTTGCTCTGTTTGAAGTCTTAAAAAAAATAATGCAAAGAAAGATGGGTTTGCCTTTGTTTAAATAGATGGCTACAGTATAGTTGCATAGCAGTAGAGCTGCCTTTGGAGTACTTCTGATTCATCCATGGTCTCCACTCTGCAGTTCAGCTGGGACTGAGAGTTCTTATAGCTAATGCCAAGGACATAGTGATAATGAATGACTCTAGCTCTGAGAAACTGATGGATCCAGAGGGCTGAAATGTCTTACGGAAGGCAGTGATGACTGCAGAGCTGAGAAGTCACTGAAAATTGCCACGAATGAATTCTTTTTATGCCAAATATTGTGAGCCTTTGCAATGTTCCTGATGAGGTTATCCTGTTGCTTTTACTGGCCATTCTAATACTTTTCTCAACACACAACAAACAACAGTGTGCAAAGGCACATCTCCTTCAGACCTTGAGTGGAAATGTCTGATTTTGGGAAGATAATTGGCAAGACTGCAACAGTTTAAATTGCAGCTTGGTTTTCAGTACAGGCCTTGAATCAAGGCAGAGCTTTAAGAATGTCCCTCAACCACAGAAAGTCTTTTTTTTTTTTTTTGAATGAAAGCTTAAAAATCAGAAAAATGTACTATCATAGTACTATATATTACTAATACTACAAACTGTAAAAATAGAAGGCATGCAGCAAAGAAGTATTTTCTAAATCTTTCTGTAGTAGAGAAGATAGGGCTTAAAGAATTGTACAGCATTTAACTTCAGGCGCTGAACAATATTTTTCTTAGAGAATACTTCAGCTGCAGTGACTTTAGTAGAAACAGCAGGTACTAGCATCTCATGCACATGCTTACAGAGGCCCTAGGAAAAGACATACATGGCACAGAGGAGACGTCACTTATGAGCTTGGATGAGGATAAATAAGTGATTTGGTAGTCTGAGTGACCAAGTATTTGAATGAACCTAGAAAATAAGGAACTACAGTTCATATAGTTTACCAAGTCCCATTAGCACCAAAACACCCAGTGTGCAATGTAGTGAAAACTGTAACACATCTCCCTAGAGTACTGCAGCCACCAGCCTTGTTTCATTCCTCTTTTTCCTCTTTGGTGAACCACAGCATATTTTTGCAAATGGGGACATGAGACTTTCTAACTACTCAGCAACCCTCAGCACTGCAGGACTAATATACTGTATTTCTAGATAATAAGCTGTAGCAGGGTAAGTCCAATAAGTAGCAACAAAAAAGGTTCATCCACAACACTAAAAGTGTTTTAACTACCAGGGTAGCCAAGTTTGTCCTCTGGATTATGAATACTAATATAATCAAGATGTGTTTGAATGGTTCTCTACAGCACTTGGTTTCAGGAGACTGTGTAATTCCTTCACAGCTCCTTCCCAGTAAAGGTAGAGAAATCCTTTTGGTTAAACATAACAGAAACCGAATTTTAAAAAGCAGTTTTGTACTTTGCAGAACAGTTCTCAGGGTCACAATGCTGGAATATTTATCAGCTGTATAATTAGAAAGAATAACAGGCTGCGAAGAGTGCTGAATTAATGATGCTTCAAAACATAAAAACTATACATATTCATTAAATGTTTACACATGTCAGAGAGAACACAAATTCCATACAGAAATGTTATAAATAATTGTTCTATATAATTTTGTTTCAAGTTATGAGATTTATTCCTATGTGAAGTATTTCTGAAAGTGTGGATGAGATAATATAAAAGCAATATTGAGATCAGCAGCAGTTTTGACTTTTGATGTCACCGAGAAACTGGGATAATTCCATCAGGCCTGGTTTCATTATAGGGATCTAATCTGTTTTCCTTACGACTGCCATTAAACTACAACATTTAAGGGTCTGACACAAATTTGGAGAGCTCAGGTAGCTACAAGCTTATAGCAATCCAGTCAGTTCCTTCAACAGAGACTGTTGCTCTTCCGTGAGGGATCACTGACCTGCCAAGAGTTTTCAACTTGGCATATGAAGATAAACTGTAATTATGACTGTTATGCCTTTAATACACAAGGCTTCAAACTGGAAAAGTTCTGCTGTTTCTTATCACTCCAGTGGTAAGGGTATCAGTAACCACAGAAAGAAAGAGCTGCTACTTGCATAGTACTTGCTTCAGTTGTCTGACTTTTGTTCACTTCATTTACTCGAAGCCTACAGAAAATGCTGAATAAGCTTTTAATGCTTTTCTATCACAGGTATTTGTAAGACTTAACAAGGCAAATCACCATCACAATAAGAACTGTATTATTTGCATATGAATTAAAAAAAAACTCCCATGAAGTGACAACAACATGACGAAGTATCAGGCAAAGAGATTCAGATAAAACGCTGCAGTATTATGACAGCTAGACAGACATTTAGGCAACAGCTTAGAACACAGAAGTGTTAGAACATGGCATTTAGTAATTTCATGAATTTGGTAGAATGACACTGTTTTGGTGGGTCACACTTGATAAACTCTTAAAACATAATGAGTAATACAACACACGAACAGCTGATCCAACGGGACAGTTCCCCTGCTGCTAACATCATCCTTTCATCATAAACTGCGGCAACACATCTGCAGTGGTAGTTCCAAATACAACATTTTTTTTCTACTTTTTTTGCTCGTTCTAGAACATCATCAGAAAATTAAGAAACTCCAACTGCTCCGAACCACATGGAGAGTAAATTCCAGTTTCTAACATCCTGAGACGCTGGCAATTAACAGCCACCATCCTGTCAGTGTGGTTACTGAACCTGCAGCACCCCGCAGGGAGGAGGCAGTCCTTGCAGAGCTTTGGGTATCAGAATTTGGTTCTTAAAGGTAACTTTGAAAAATACTGAGGGTCAGACCAGAGAACATAAGTTCAAGATGCTAATTGACCAGTACCCTACTGAATACACAAGTTGCCAAATTCTGCACCAGCTACAATTTCTGCAGTATTTAAGATGCAGCTGTATGAAAAGCACAAAGTATCCCAAAGTGAGCAGAACATTTATCCAAAAGAAACAGTAGCAACCCCTTGCTGCAAAAAGGTGGGGAAAAAAATGTAACTTGGCAATATGTACTATCTGCTCTTTTAATTACAGCTGGGAATAAGCAACCCTCAGGCTGCAAATTAATTTCCCAAACACAGCCTCAGTCAAAGGGGATAATACCACTCCTTCCACTCCTGTACTTGTTGCCTGAATCAGCAAGTTACCTTTGCCTTGTCTGGATGGCATGTCAGCAGTCTTTCTCACCCCAATCTACACTCTCACAGCTACCAAAAAAAGAATTGCAAATTTAAGCAAACCAAGTGAGAAGAAAATAAAAAGTTGTTTGTCATCAGCAAATTGAAACCTCTTGAACTTGTGCCTTTTTACTGTTCTTCTCAATGTCATTACATACAAGTGACCACAGCTGGAAAACAAGAGATAAAAATATAAATCCTTTGTGAATAGAGTTGTGTGGTCACGAAAGAGGTGCCCCTTTAATTTTCCATTGTATGACTGGTGTGGTAATAATCCATGTTAATTTTAGACACAGGAAGCATTACCACTTGTGGTGCCCTTGTTTACAAAAAAAGAAAAAAAAAGATACTGCTAACATATTTACTTTCCTATACACACTGTCTCTAATATCCTAAATATCTAGAACCATAGAAGCATCATTCCTTACTAGGATTGATAAGCAATACTGTTCAAAGTTCTTTCAACGTATCTGATATAGCCACAAGTATTCTTATAAATATTTTATATTACCTTTCCCATCAATATTTTATTCTTTTATTTAAGCTTTCCATCTTAATTTTATGACTTTGGCACCTAAGGCAAAGATTTGCAGTTCCTAGTCCTGCTCGTGTCTGAGCTCTGAGCACTCACAATTGCAGTGCAGCTACAGACTCTGTCTGCCAGCACGTCCAGAAAAAAATCCAAAGTTTTCGCAGAGGGACTTTCCAACCCACTGCTAATTTCCTGAACTATTTTTATTGATTAATTCCTCCAGTGAAAAAGCAGCTGCTGCATATCACAGCTGCAAAACTGATAGTACATGAGCCTTACCTACTTGCCTGTGAAGAGTGGGAGCTCTTGAAGATGGTACATTTTAGAACGAGCCTTCAATCCTGGCACCTGATGTTATGGGAGATTGGTCCCTATAAAGGGTAGCATTTTTTTTAAGACAACTTTCCTTGTTTTACCAGCCTTCAGTGCAGAAGCTAGATAAGAGACAGAAGTACTCACAAGGCTCTGGAGTTCCACAGAGCTGGCTTTTCTGAGAAGGAAGCCCTGAGACTTGCACTGCCTTTCTTCATCTGCAGTTTAACAGCAGTGCAAATACAGCACAAACTTAACATACAATTTTTATTCAGGCAATACAGGCCACCAGAATACATCCAGCAGATTTTGAAAAATGACCTTATAAGAAAAGCAGCTCTAGTTTCTTTTCCTGTGACACGGTCAAGTACAGGTTGTGCTTTAGCTTAACATGTGGTTTCACAATCGGCTTAAGTTGACACAAGACAGGACTCTCGCTGAAAGAGATGGTTCTTCCCTCCCATTTTCAGGTTCCTGCCCCCTCCATGGTGTCAGCATCACTGAGTGTGCATCCCTGCAGCCTAGCGATCCAGTTAAAACCTTGTGCTGAATAAACATGAGTAACCCAAATCTGACCACAGGTTCCTTATCCCTAGAAGAACTGCAGTTCTTCAAGATGCTGTGACAGTATCAAACACTCAGTTGCCAAAGCCAGCGCTGCCAAAACGTAAGAATGGAAAGTGAATCATGGAATTCACATTGACTGTAACATAGCAAACAACCACAATTACTAGAGCGAAAACAACTATTCTTAAATTATGTCTTCATGAATCAGACCTCAGGTGAAAGATGGTAGGAAGAGGTTTCAGTGTCCTGGTTTCAGCTGGGAGAGGGGTAATTTCCTTCCTAGTAGCTGGTGCAGAGCTGTGTTTTGGATTTAGTATGAGATTACTGTTGATAACACACTGATGTTTTAGTTGTTGCTAAGCAGTGTTTATCCTAAGTTTAAGGATTTTTTCAGTTTCCCATGCTCTGCCAGCAAGCAGGTGCACAAGAAGCTGGGAGGGGGCATGGCCAGGGTGGCTGACCCAAACTGGCCAAAGGGATATTCCACACCATAGGACATCATGCTATGAGCTGGAGGGGGGAGTAGATTGCTGCTCAGGCATCAATCAGCAGGTGGTGAGCAACTGTACTGTGCATCACTTGTCTGTCTTGGGTTTTATTTCTCTCTCTTTTTATTATCTTCCTTTCCACTGCAGTTATTACTATTACGATATCTTATTTCATTTATTAAACTGTTCTTACCTTGACACACAAGATTTACCTTTTTTTTTTCGATTCTCCTCCCCATCCCACTAGGGGTGGGGGGATGAGCGGGTGAGTGGCTGTGTGGTGCCCAGTTGCTGGCTGGGGTTAAACCACGACATTCAGCTCTATCAGTCAAACGATGACAGCAATACTGCAGTCTTAGTGTGGTTTCTCATCACGTGAGAGTCATGATTTATAACCTAGTTGTTTTTAAAAAACTATCCAACCTTTAGACTCGAATCAAAGATACAAACTGATAGAGAATCCACCTCCTCGCTAAATGACTATCATGACTGTTATTTCTGACTAGAATAATTCATCTCACTTCTTTCTGTATTTGTCTTGTTTCCATGCTTGACATACTCATTCTGATAGGTCACCATACCTTCCTTTCTTTATATTTTATCTGTCTGCTCATTGGAAACCAAGGCAAAGGCATTAATTTAATTTTGGGACCATATGCATACTATCACTAATCCTGGCCCTGTCCTCAGTGCATTATGGTTCCACTTCTTTTCCTGATCTTTTTACATCAGTTGCTACTGTCTTGCTTGTTTTGATTTCCTTTGGAAGGTCTAATTCAGCATGAGTTTTCACAATTCTCACTTTATTCCTGTAATTTCTGCTTCCCAGAAACATCTCTCTCTCAACCAATTTTTAAGGCTGCTGCTAATTTCCTTTTGGATGCAGATACTCAGCCAGTTAGGTTTGTAACTCTTCCTTACACCTTCCCCCCTTTGTTTGGGGTGCAAAAGACCTCATAGTTTTGGACTTTTGATTTAAATAATTTCCTTGCTTCCTCTACCCTCAAATCTCAGAGTCCTTCTGTCCAATGTACTTGTTACCTAATATTCTTAATTTTTCAGTTTACTACTTTAAAATTGAAAACTTTACTTGTTTAGCATAGTTTTTTCTTTATTTAAATACAAGTGTACTCAATTTGTGGTCACTACAGCTGAATGTTTTGGTGATGATTTCTTCTCCAGTATCAGCAACACTTACTACAGTCCTGAAGTCTTAAACCAACATTACTTCTTGGTGATCTAGTAAATACTGAGTTAAGAAGTCCATCAGTTTCTCCAATTTGTACCAAATAAATAGATGTCTCCCATAAAAACACATTTCTCCATTGTTATTTACATCTACCACAGCTCTACACCTAAAGTCCATAGCAGGCTACCATCCACTCTCTTTGTATAAGTCCTTTTATGGTCCTTACGTTACTTCGACTCAAAGTAATGCTGTTTCATTCATGCTATCACTTTGTTATTTTCTCAGAAGCTCCAGTATCATTAACACACACCACCTGTACTTTCATTTCTAGCTCTCCTGAACAATTTGTGCACACATTCTAGCTATGAATATTATTCTGTTTCCCATTAATTGCCATTATCCCTGTGACATCTGGTTTCATCTTACATGCCAGATGTGTAGAGCTACTTGATTTTATTGTTCTGTTACAAACATCTCAATTTTCCTCTGCATTTCAAGAAATTTTCTTGCTAGAGTTACAGATTGCTTTCATTATTTATTGTCTATCTGACTACCAACCTGGATGTGTCTCACCTAACTTCCTCCTCCCTCTACTCTGAGGGTTCTTTTGTACGACTATGCAAGCCTCTCTTCCAGAACCACCTTGTCAGATTTCTAAAAAGATATATTTCCTATAAGGTCAGACACAGTATATGGGACTGTTTACACTAATTCTGCAAAGGATATCTTAGGGTTTGGTGGTAGTAACAACAGCAGCACTAATACTGACGTCTGTTCCATCCTACTCCTAACACTTACTACCTGTATTTCAGTCTTTTCTGGTTGCTGCCTCCACCCAGGAGGTGAACTGAAAAGGGAGCACAAGAAACACCAAGTGTCTGGATAAGGCCAGGAACAGCAGCATCATGGGAAAAAGAGGATGGAAGCAGTTTCATTCAGCACCAAGGCATCACTTTGCCTCCTGCTCCTGGTAGCTCCAATGACCACTACGTAAGTGTGCCAAGAAAGTGTTTCGAAGCAAACAGAAGTTGTTGAAAGCGTTGAGGAGCAGGTGTCACGGGCTACGGATAAAAACTGGATATATATAGTTCCATAATTGCAGCAGAAAGGGCCTGAGAGGTTTCATTTAATTTCCTTTTTCAGATCCAGGTCTGAAAGTAGGTGTAGCTACTTGCAGTGTCTTAATGCAGAACATTTGTTTGAATTGGTGCTATAGTATATTCTGATGAGCTCTGAAGATAAACAATTTTCCAGATGCTTAAAGCAACTGGCATTCTACAGTAAATGGGGAGCATCCTACCATCTTCTCTTCTGTTTGTATCTCTATCCAGTCCCTGTTTTTCATGAGAAGAAACTGGAGCTGCATGCCGTAAAAACAGTTTAGGAGACTGAGCATGTGTACTCTGCTCCAGAATAAGCACTGTTAAGCCTGATCTAAACCATGGAAACAGACTCTTGACAACCCTTTATTATCAGAGCCCTGCTAAACATAATGATACATTCTGTTATACAAAGCCTTTTTTTTCATGTACAGATTTAAAGAGTTTTATAAAAAAAAAAAAAAGCTTAACAATCTCAAAGTACTCTGTTATTGTCTGTTTTGTAATGAGACACAAGTTACATAAACCTTAAGCAACATGTTGAAAATGAGAGAGCAAGTCACCCTGCCTCGTGGTTATTTTCTGCCCCTTTTCCCTGTGAATCTCCGTACAATTCAGTGTAGATCTCCATTGTATATTCTTGCCGTGAATTTGTCTGTTTTAATCTAATTGTTTTAAATACTTCAGTGGTGGACTTGGCAGTGTTAGGTTAGTGGTTGGACTTGATCTTAAAGATCTTTTCCAACCTAAACGATGCCATGATTCCATGAGTTGGGCAACTTTAAATCCTGAAACTATCCTTAAGAAATAGGTATTTTGCATAATATCAACAAAAATTCTGAGCATTTTCTGAAGTGTATGGACCAATGAATTTACAGGAAAATGAAGGATTTGTCCTGCATGAAGCATCCTTATAAAAACTGAGATGGAAAGACCACCAGCAAAGACAAGGGTTAGATTTTTAAACCTAACAACTGCTAACTGCAAAACATGTAAACAAACATAGTCAATTGAAATAGAAATATGGCTTAGTGGAGCTGCAAGTCAGGATCTACTCTTCATGCCTGTCACTTGTGGTTCGATCAAAAGCACATCATTTACGTACCTCTGCAAAAGCAAACAGTACTATTTACTTAAGAGAAGAATTGTACAAGTTCATCTGGCAACATCTGTAAAACGGTGACATCCTGAGATGAAAACAGTCAGGTCTCTTTTTTTTTATTTATTGTTAGGTTAAAGGATAAAGGGGATTACAAAAATCTTGGACACTTCAAGCTGCCTTATTTTTGCTAAGAGTACTACGATTGCACCGATATTTTTCGCTTCTTCACACAAGAACTACGAAGGAAACAGCGGAGAAGCAAGAGGATTCCCCTACCACCAAATCCCCAGCAGATACATAGCAGAGAGCTCTTGGGCAAAACAAGTGAAACTGCCAGCTCTGAGCAAACCTGCGTTTATGGATTTATGGCAGCCTCCCAGTTAAAGGCCCATCTGGGTTGGAGCGGGGGGAGGCTGGGAAGACCATGCGCCGGTTACATTTTTGCCATTCCTGCTGCGGTATGGTGTGAATAAATCACAGGGCTGAGGTCAGAACAGCCAGCCCATAAAGTGATTCATGGGCCCAGCAGCACATTCCCCCAGGACTATGTACTTTATTACAGTAAACCTCAGAACAAGATACAATTTCCTGTCTCAAGGAGCAGCCTTTAAATCAGGACACCTGGACAGCCCTGCAACCACTTACAGAAACAATAGGTCTCAGCCCCACCGCTGCCTCTCCTTGCTGTCCCGCGCTGCCCGGGGCCTGCTGCGTTTAATGCTAAATACCACCTTTAGAAACGACCTCCTTCTGCAAGAGATTACTGTGGTGACAAGACTGTAGAGTCAATGTACTGATATAATCCTATTCTTCAGCCATAGCTCCCCACGCAAGAAATAAATATTCTCCATCTGTTGTTTTTCATTCCGTTTTAGCTTTTAGGTCTCTTCTGCACTGTAAAAATTTGACCGAAAATATTAAGGCAACAAAGAAATTGAAAGGTAACTCATTGGTTTCTCTGTTAGCAAGCAGATCCTTCACGGAGAGGTTTTTTTTTTGCAAGCTGAAGAAGAACTTGCTGTACAATTTAGGTTGTAATATGGATGTTCTCACTGTGATCTGAATTTTGGGTTTGGCATCTGGAAAGAAACTGAGGTGGTGACAGAGGTGACAGTATTGTTGGACTCTTGAAAACTCTCAGCTAAGAGTAATCTTGCTCTTAGGCCACAGGTTATGTTCTCAGGAGAAAGAACAACAGAAAACTCATTTTAAGCTGTGAAACAAACCAGAGGGTAATTTCAGCTCTAAATATTCTGGGGAGCCTTATCTCTAAACACCTAGATCACAGACCTTCTGGGCTGTAGAGGAGCAACCTGCCATGACTGCCTTGTATTCTAGTTGTGCCTCAGACAAAGGCGAGGCATGTGCTGACTGTACTTCTGCTGTTCTCCTTGGAAGCAACAGGACACGCTTCAAATGGAGGCTTCCCACGTTCACACAAAGCGGCACAGAAGAAAAACTTGCTTTGCCTCCTTCAGAGCCATAATGGATCACCGGTGAATAAGAGTTTCACTCAGGTACATTTTTTCAGCAGGCATCATTCAACAATGAGGAGCATGAGTAAGAAAAGGGAAGGAAGCTTCCCTTTGAACATTTATTGGCAAAAGGCAAGACTCTCCTATGGCTTTGCTAACAGTAAGTCATTCTGCACAATCACTCTGCAAATAGTGGAAGAGATCCTGATTATTTTCACTCTTTGAAGTTCTTTCAAATCTTAAAACTATACACATAACAAGGTAACATGTCCCTGGGAAGCTGCTTCATGGAAAACAAAGCTAGGAATGAGAAGCTTACATATACTGAGACACACCTGAAAAGCTTTCCGAGGACAAGAACATCAGAGAAAGTGATAGAGAAAGGGAAGTTTTGGGAAAATTTAGGTGACAATTCATCAAACACTTAAGAATGCTATTGAACTGGTCAAAGTAAAAAAAAAACAACAACCAAACAATCTAGGTAAGGAAAGAGGAAAAGAGAACTGATAAAACAGATGCAAGTAATGCTAAACCCATCATATCTGTACAAGACTGAACTCTCATGAAGCTATTTGTTTCATGATTACTTTTCCTACAAGCAAAAACAGTTGTGGGGAAAACTACTTCTTCCACCTGCTTATTTTATTTTGTTTCATCCTACTAAAAGGATCTCTCCTTCACTTTTGTGGATTGTTTCAGAGCTTACAGTAGGCAGAATCAAGGCTTATTCATTGATTTTATCCAGTCTGATTTCCTGTATAAAACAAATACTTATATTGTATTCAGTTGCTCTCATTGAAGCCAACAACTTATTCTGGGTGGATAGGAAAAGGACATCCACTTGTGACTGAAAGCCACGAGCAACTGACTGCTATCCTTTTGTGAGCTTGTCCTGGTGCTTAATAATTTTCACTGTCAGAAACTCACATTTCTTTCTAATCCTAATTTTTTCTGGCCTTAGTTTCTAGATAATGATCCTTGTTTTGACCATCTCTACAGGAATAAACAGTTTTTTAATATCACTATTATTTAATTTTCTAGATATCAGAACTGTACAGACTATTGTGACAACTGTATCAACTGTTTAACATCTTTATCAATGATTTGGATGAGGGGATGGAGTGCACCCTTAGCAAGTTTGCAGGTGACACAAAGCTGGGTGGAAGTGTCAATCTGCTTGAGGGTAAGGAAGGTCTACAGAGGGATCTAGATAGGCTGGATCACTGGGCCAAGGCCAATTCCATGAGTTTCAATAAAGCCAAGTGCCAGGTCCTGCACTTCGGCCACAACCACCCCCAGCAGCGCTACAGGCTTGGGGAGGAGTGGCTGGAGAGCTGCCAGGCAGAGAGGGACCTGGGAGAGTTGACTGACACCCAGCTGAACATGAGCCAGCAGTGTGCCCAGGTGGCCAAGAAGGCCAATGGCATCCTGGCCTGTATCAGCAATAGTGCTGTCAGCAGGAGCAGGGAGGTGGTCATTCCCCTGTACTCGGCTTTGGTGAGGCCGCACCTCGAGCACTGTGTCCAGTTTTGGGCCCCTCTCTACAAGAAGGACATTGAGGTGCTGGAGAGGGTACAGGGGCGGGCTACCAAGCTAGCAAAGGGTTTGGAGCATGTCTCGTATGAGGAACGGCAGAGGGACCTGGGGCTGTTTAGTCTGGAGAAGAGAAGGCTGAGGGGAGACCTTATGGCTCTCTACAACTTCCTGAAAGGAAGCCGTAGCGAGGCGGGGGTCAGTCTGTTCTCCCTGGTAACAACCGATAGAACAAGGGGAAATGGCCTTAAGCTGCACCAGGGGAGGTTCAAGCTGGATATCAGAAAGAATTTCTTTACTGAAAGGGTTGTCAGGCATTGGAACAGCCTGCCCAGGGAGGTGGTGGAGTCACCATCCCTGGAGGTGTTTAAGAGACGGGTAGATGTTGTACTTAGGGACATGGTTTAGTGGTGTTGGTAGAGCTAGGACAAAGGTTGGACTTGATGATCTTGAAGGTCTCTTCCAACTGAAACTGTTCTATGATTCTATAACTACTCTATATAATAGAAGTAACATCCTCATTCTATTTGTACTCATTAATCCTGCTTTTATGTAGCCAAATTCCTTCTGCAGCCAATGTCACACTGCTTTTTTCCATAACATCACCACATCTTTTCCAAGTCATTCCTTTCAAAATAGTGTACAATAGTCTCCATATTGTTCTAATTTATATGCCTAATGTTCAGATGCACTTCATGTAAATGAATTCACATTAAGAAGCAATTTAAATTGTCCAACATGTCTGTTCTCACCATTAGGTAACACTATGTCATTTTCTTTATCACCTGCAGGTTCCACTGACTGTCATGTTACACCTACCCACAGCTCACTGACAAAATTATTATTAGCACAAAGCCTAGTACCAAAATCCATGAAGCTCAAATATAAATATCACTGTCCATTTTTAATTGTAATTGGTAAATGCTGACAGATAATGCTCACTTTAAGCATACTGTCTATATAGTGTTAATACATAATGTTGGGAATTGGTCATTTACAAAAGTCTATTTATATCTAATGCAAAAAGTTATTTCTATTAAACAAGGTAATTTTTTTTAAAATCAAACTTTGGAGATAATCAGGGAATCACATCACTTTTTTGACATTACACATCTTACACAAATCAAGTTGACTGGTATTAATTAAAAGCCTATTCTTTAATTCTTTACATTATCAGAATATTTTATCGGTTTATTCATTACTTTGCTCACAAATTGTAACAGTGAATCAATTCATAGCAAGTTAGTCATCCTGCCTGCTATTCTGCAACACTTCCAGAACTTTAGCATTTCCTTAACTTCTAGAATTTCACCAGAATTCCAATATTTATTAAACTTTCAAGGAGTCAAAATTCCCTTCAGCCAACTTCTCTTAGTGTTCTTAGATATCAGAAATCTTGGCGTGCCACCCCCAACACATGTACAACATCTTTGGCAGTTTTGTATATTGAAAAGAAAGAGGTATGGAATGCCACAGTGCCTTTCTAAGAAGAAAGGCAAAACCATTTCTGTTCAGTTCCTGGGTGATCCAAATTAACAATAAAGGATGTCACAAACCAATAAAATAATATTTTAGCCATACTGCAAATGGCTTAAGGAATGGAAGAAAAAAAAGGAATAGATGTTTCTTGACTTATTTTTTTCCAGTAATTATGCTGGCTATATTACTACCAACAGAAACCGGCAGATTTTTATAATCAAACAGGTTTTTAGTAATTTGAATGCTGGCATTAAGAAAAAACAGTGGTCATTTCATCACCACAGCAAATATGAATGGTATTCTCTCTGAAACCAAAGACAAAATTCCCATTGTCTTCATCTAGTAAGAGCTGTATCAAAGGACTGGATTCCCTCTGCCTTCTAAATGGCTTTAAATATTCATTAAATATTCCTGAAAAACTTTCAGCATTCCATCTACCTATTGAAAAACCCACACATAAAATCATACTTAATAAAAAAACACTTTGCAGTTGCAAAGTGAAATTTGTGGAGGCTGAGAAATCGTAACATTATCTACTTGTGGGGATGCTTTATGCTGTTTCAGTCTTTTATTAGATGAACATATACAGGTTTGACCAAAGAACCTATACATCATTTCATCTTGAAAAACTCATTTACCCCTGATAGCAATATATTGAGGGACTATGGCAGGAGAGCACCTTAAGTGCTTCGCAAAATCATCTTCAGATAAAATAGAAATCAGCACCAGCAGATCCGTAAGAACTCTCCAGCTAATCATTTGCAGCTAAGTGCTTAACTGTGACACACAGAATGGCTTCCAGGGTGGACTGAAAAAGTGGGGTTTGATTTTTAGGTTTTATCTCGAATGTGTAATTCTCAATCCTATTTTCAAAAACTCTGACAGGTAATGTTTTATTATTAACTTGTTTTCAATGAAAAAAAAAAAAGTAGAGAATCAAAAGGAAATATAAGCTCCCTGCCGCCCCCTCCCATCTTGGCTTTTTTACTTACTGGTGTGATAGGGACAAAGGGAAGATACTGGCAACTAAGTAGAAATAAAAGACAGAAATGAGAATGATCTACTCTGTCCTCTCCACTTGATGGTGGTACTCTTTATGATCTTCTATTCAAACGTAACAATATCACATCTGTGTCAATCAAGACATCTGTTCATGGTGTTCACCTCTGAGAGCTCCTTTGTGTAACAATAGCAAACATGCCAGGGATGCCATGAAAAGCTCAGTAACATGCCAAACTCTCCAGCTTTTCTGGGTGATTTTTTTAGGTTATAGCAAATACGAAGGAAACCTTTTTTTTTCCCTCTTCCCTCCAGACGAGCATGACCTATGAGACCGTTACCTGTGGTGTAGCATGGTAACCAAAGTGTACCACAAGCCATGGCAAGCGGATTAACACCGCTGACTTTCATGTGGCTCCAGAGCCGTCACTGTGCTCCTCAGAGAGATCAGCGCCTTTTCGTCTGGCTGCAAAGGGACCAGTGTGTTCAGAGATGTATGAAAGCCCCTCTTCCCCGTCAAGATGCTGACAGAGGCCAGTGCACGTTCATAGCAGAGGTCACTCTGAGGGGAGGAAAGCAATAACAACCTGCCTGGAACAGACACCTTCTTCACAGAAAAGTAAGTCATTTAAGTTTTTGGTCTTGTACACATCACTGCAAAACATTTTGAAGTAGTTAATTTAAAAATAGAGCAGGGAGTCTGCTCTCAAAGCGGAAATAAAGTGCACACACTAAATATAACCTATTCCAGCCTATAGAAAATACGGCTGAGAGTACCGGCCCAAAAGACCCTCTGGCAAAAAGAATGTTTTAGTGCAAGAAGGCTATCGCACTGTAACAGCTTCACAACATTAAAGTTAACGGCAGTTTTTCATTAATATGTCTAGTCAATATTATTTTGCCTAGATTAGTATTTTATCATGATGTCTCGAGTTAGCTACCTAATTGTAGACGTTTTCTTTCCCTTTTCCTCTAGTAGAGACCACTGAAAGGAGTGAAAGAATGCTATCCACAGGAGAATTTTTAGTTTCTATTAAACCCTTTCAGAGGAAGGAGTTATGTAGGCATAAGCTGTGGAAGAAAAAAATGGCAGCTGAGAAGAGATCACAGGTTCTCCAAGAGAGACTCAAATGGGTAGCAGAGAACTGTGTGACCTCAGACAGTCCAACGCTTCCTCTCAAAAAAAAAAAAAAGGCAATTTATGACCAATGAGCAATTTAACCATGAGAAAGACAATTTGCCTCCCCAAAGGACACAGACAAAAGCTGTGTTTATATTAATTGACATCCTCTCCTTGATTTTCCGTGAAGTTGAATCACTCCAAGCCCTCACACATTCTGCGGAGTTGTCACAATCATGAAAAAATTAATTCAAATCCAACATTCAAATCCAGCATTTTCTTACAAAGCCTGAGAACTTTTTCAGATTCAGAATAGGTAAAGGAGGAACACCCATGCCTCTCGGTAATTTTGGGAGGGGAGGGTGTGGGTAGAGAAGAAGGGGGTTTTTCAGTGCAATTTGGTTACAAAGCTTGTTTGCACAGAGCTGTGCTGGCCTCATGGCGACTATTCATACGAGATCCCCAGAAGAGCTGTAAAGTCTGCCTATGGCCCAGGTGCTATAATTGCTGTCTTTCAAAACAGAGCTGTTTTCTCAGCAAACATTTCAGAATGCCCCATGTTAAGTTGATTAGTTTGGGGTTTTCTGGGGAGCAGTATAAGGAGGATGGCTGAGAGACAGAGCAAAATTGATGACTTGGGGACAAAATTTTGATTTCATTAAAACAATCCCGAGAGTGTTTAATTTCTGAGTTAAAAGAGAATTCCTGTCCTTGGAAGCGAAGCAGGCAGTAGGAAGAAGTTATTACCAATAATGTTGAATTCCTACTGTAAGAAACATGAACCAGTCGAAGAACCAGAGAGGTGTTATCAGTACAGAAACCAGAGCTGCTCCTTGAGCATAGCTGTTCATACAGCGAAATGATTCCCAAGTCACAGAGGTGACTCCCTTTCAGTACACCCTGCACCCAGTGCCGAGAGCCCTCTCTCTCAGCGAGTTTCTGAGGCTCCTCCTATGCACTAGAGCTCCGAGAACCTCCATCTTCACAGCAAGCCTATTTCAAATCCAGCCTGCTCTGTGTTGGTAATGTGGAAAGACAGACCCAGTTCCCTCAGGTGCTGGCAGCAGCGCTGACCACACAGAGCCTTTTCAAACCACATCATGAGATCATCTACTGGATTTGTACACAGGCTGAGCCTGTGCAGGTCCCAGACACCTGAGTATGTGAACTCTATAAAAAACACTTCTTGCATGAAGTCGCACACAGAAATGTCAGGGCTGGGGCAGGGGGATAGCAGGCGGAGTTGGCACGAGGGAAAAAGGAAGGAAATTAGGAGCACAGAACAGAGCGAGGCTTCAGGTGTCTTTCGCAATTAGAGAAACTCTTCACAGACCCTTAAAGTGGCAGAAGGCATTAGTTGTGCGTTCAGGATGTGACTTACAACTTCCTACCTCTATAGCACGGCTAAGAAAGGCAACGCAGATGTAAGTCATCGACAACCACAGCAGCAGCCCCTTACAAACCCCTTCAGGAAGGACTTGGTGAAGCAAATTCATAATGGCTCTTCCTGTACATTATCTGCACTTCTGTATTTTCCATCAGTAATCATGGCTCCTGAACATCCACAGTATTAAAGCAACTTCGTTTGTACTGCTCAGGTTACATCAATGTCAACGCTTACTTGAAGTCCCAGGGTCTTAGGGGTTTGGAATTTTGCCATCAAAATTCACTCCAGGCTGGAACGCGGCAAAGCGGGGCTCTGCCCCTTCTCATTTCCCAGGCAGTTTCGTATATGGATTTTTACAAAAAACCTTCTGCAGGCATTTAAGATATTTTTGTTTTTCTCAAACCAGAAAAGTCTTCAATTATTACTATTATTATTATATTTGATAAAGGTTAATTGTGAAGTCTCAAAATGTACATTAAAAGTTTTAATTAAAAACAAACACCTTGTTAAATCCAGTGCGGCGTATGTTCCTACTAGAGCACACCTCTTTATTTTAGCAATAGTTGATACGTCTAAAGACTACAGAGGGCGTGACAATGGGTAATTACAAGGGTAGCTCAAATAGTACAGGCAATAAATAATGACATTTTATGATTATTTAGTACAAAATATTGAATTTGTAACAATGCTTAGGCATTGCAGTAATTTTAATAAAAATTCTAATAACGCAATAGACTGATTTAACAATTTCTGAGATTTAATACTGATTAACTAATTTAATGGTTTTTAACAATACCCTGAGAAATACTAAGCTAATATTATTACCAGATTTTTTTCAAGCTAATGGTCTATACAGCACTCTGGGAATACACCTGTGAAGCACACATTATGCCAAAGGCCTTCAGCAAGCTCTCTGGCCCACTTAAAAATGCATTTATTTATTTATGTTATCACTCTCAGCATTGCCTCAAACCAGGCACCTGCTCCAGAAGTAGAATTCACCACCCAGAATTACATACACAGGTTCCCTTTGCAGCTAATAAGGAAAGTCCTGCACCTCATAGTGGAATTAATGTCAGGCACAAAACGGAGGAACACTTTAGTCAACAGGAGAGAGAGAACTTGTTTAATTCCTAGTTTTAGGAACTAAAACTATTGTCATGGGAGGATCTATCTGTAAAAGTGGGATCCACAGCCCACAAGTGCTCCTGAGGATATGTGTCTAAGACAGGCATCTGCATACAACTGACTGCATCAACTTTTACAGCATACGAGTGAGAACTGAATGATGTCAGAGGAAGGACATGGTAGTGATCACCTTACCTACAGCAATCTGTTTGGTATAACACTGCCCAGGAACAGTGAAATTTTCAGTCTCAGAAAGTTCAAACTCACACTGCAGGATGGCTACTGGAGCAACCAGGCTATATAATGTATTCCAGGATGATTTTACGTTTCCTATGGAGAAGGAAATACAAAACTGGGGACCTTTACTGGCAATACACAACAAGGTTCCTCACTTCATACTAAGCTATTTTAAATGATATTTTATTTTTTTATTCTTTTGATGGTGCACTTGCGATCTCTACATTGTTAAACAAGCTCATACCAGGTAAAGAGAATGCCCTCTGTAAGAAAATGTGGAAGACAGTTTTGCATTTAAGAATGGTAAAAGCACAGGTGGACTCTGCAAAGTCTCCTTTGTACATCCAACCAAAGGTGAAGCTTGAAAGTTAGTCCGCTGCATTCTGAAAACAAATGCATCACATATAAGGAATTGCCACTAGAAATATTCTATTCCTCGGGGTTATCTTCTAGATTAAACATTGTTTTATTGATTAATTCTGAAGGATTAAGACTTCAACTTCCCTACTTTGCTTCAAGCCGTAGTGACCCCAACTGCATAATGAAAGCTGTTCCACCCAGCTCCAGAAGCATCACGAATGGCCTCTGAAACACCACATAGGCGAGTTTGCTGTAATGTAGCAAATGAAGCTCTGACAAAAGTTGGAGCCAGTGTCATTAAAAAGATGGAAGACTTGAAGAGTAGTCAAGTTATCAGTGAGTGTAGTGGACTTTATAAATGCCAAAGAACATTTTTGCAACACGACAGGAGATTTTGTATGGCAAACGCAACTCAACAGAAAAAATGGATCCAGTTATAAATACAGAACTGTATTAAATGGATTCCAGCAAGTTTTGAAGAGCAATAGTCTAACATGCTGATTTCCATTCTAGAATTTGTTTTTCTTCTAGCTATCTTGTACGCAAACATTTCTCTTTTTGAATCAAGGGGCAACCCCTGCAAAAATTTATCATTCTATCTCCTTTTATATGAAGTTCCAAAATCAACCAAAGTTACCAGGGCAGCATCATTTGGAGTTGCATATGTGATAACAGCAATATGCCTGAAATTGAAATGGTACAACAAAGTCCTGAACTGGCACAGGACCTGAGGATTACAGCAATGTTCCAGCATCAAATATATTTATATAATGCAGACGAAATTTGATCTAATTAACATGCTAAGAAGCTACAGTATTCATGATTTTTATGTGTCTCAAAAGAAACAAGTAACAGACACTTCATGTGGCTCTGTATGGATATCCTTCATCTAAATCACAGGTCAGTGCATAAAAAGGAGGACCACATGAATGATTAACATCTTATCATCTAAATGGCTGCCACCCACATTGATTTTTCTGTCTATCCCTATTTTAGTAAGTTCAACAAGTTCAATCCCTTGCCGTCACAGACAACCATACCATATAATCACTTTTAAGTGCAGTACAATTTCCTCTTCAGCCCACTATGGCTATCAGAAGACTTCCAGAAATGACATCTGTCTGCTGTCTAAGACAACAGAATTCTAACTAGAACCAGACTGGGGCCTATAGCTTGAACGGGAAAAGATTTTCTGAGGCTTGATGCACAAGATGGAGAGGTTTACCGTTCAGAACTACTCACTCTGAGTTTCAGTTTATGATTAGGAGGGATATTTTTAGTTAGAATCACATTATACTGCAAGTTGTGGTAGCATCATACATAAAAAGGGCAACAGCAGGTAGAAGAATTTTTCTTATGAAGTTCCCTGACTAATCTAGATACATATGCCAGCAGAGAGGTAATGCTTCCAAAACACTGCAAAACTTAACTGGCATGCAAATGGCAAATCCTCCATATGTTTGACAATTTCCAGTGAAAACTCTACAGCTCAATATTGTATACAAGAATGTGAAATACTGCCTGCAGCAGCAGTAATTTTAAGTACTAAAATAAAATAAATCCAGGATTGGGCTCCAGTCAATTCTGTAGCTCTTCTAGTATCATGGCTATAAATTATCATGTTCTTACACTTCAGCAGATGAAAGGACCTCTGTGATAACCTTTCACACCCTAAAGATGCTTTTTTTAGATACAACTTGGATTGCTTTTTGGATACACATAAACAGTAGCAAACAGGATATGGTGAGGAAGGTTCACCCTGCAAAAGCTGAGATGTCTCATTGCTGCAGCCACAAGACAATAAAAGAGATTGGTTGAGATTTTTACAAGTTCTGACGGCCAATTCCACTACTGCTGGCTGGCTCATAGGATTTAAATATCTGCATCTCAAGTTTTATAACTTGCCTCCCTAAGGAATTACTAAGCTTCTTTCCAGAGTCTGTTTAGAAGAAGGGAAACCATTCACTTTGGAAACGACAGGACTAATGCCCTTACTCTGGGGGCTCTGGTTTTGGCTTGGTCCCCTCTGTTCCCTGTCAGACACAACAAGAATGAACCTGATTGCTGTGAGTCAACAATTCTAATCCATAAAGTTCAAACATCAGGATGCCAAGGACCAGGCTTCACTCACAAGCATTACCATGTCAGTCTCTTATTTCCTGAAATAAATGGAAAAATCTGAGGTAAAGCAAGATAAAGTTACAATAAGGAGGAATGAAAACAGTGATTGCAATTGTAGCAAAAGGGAATCGGAGAAATATTTCCATTATAGGGAAACCTAAAGCAAACATAATTTTGGGGTTAAAAAGAATCACTGTGCGATCAAACTGCTTAAAAACTATTTGTAGGCACTTCTGCTTCCTCCACAAATCTGCTTCCTCCAATCAAGTCTTGCTGTTTTTACTAACGATCAGGGTAATTGAAGCAATCTCAACTCCAACTAACCACTTAGATCTGATCCACTTCGACACTTGATAATACACAGAAGCATTGTAGAAAGAGGCATTCTTAAGAGAAACAGGATTAAAGCCATGTGACAAAAAGAGCTCCAGATTTGTAGTGTTATACCACACCCACCTACGGGAGAAACAGAATTCTGCTCCTTGTCTTTTCAGGCAAAAAACCATTATTTCCTCAGCTTCTTCCTTGAACTATGCCACTAATTCCAAATTCATTTGGGCTGTGTTGTCTCCTTAATTTCAGTACCTACAGGGATCTACTCCAGCTTTCCCATGAATTGGGTCTATTTGTTAACTTTGCATTACATAACACAAACTTTTCTTTCACAGTCTAAAACTATTGTTCTGACTAATATTCAGTGTCTCCTCCTTAAACAGACTAACCTTCCCTCGTTGCCTGTATCTCTGGTTCTCTTCCCATTTGCTATATTCCTCTTTAGATCTTTTTGGCATTCTTTGTATTTGCATTAGTTAATCCGCGTAACAAAACCAGAAACACATACGATGATCTACCTGCTATAGGTGATCCTGCTCTGGCCGGGGGGGTTGGACTAGATGATCTCCAGAGGTCACTTCCAACCCCTGCCATGCTGTGATTCTGTGATTTTTTTTTTTTCACACAATCTTTTAAAATCTCTCAGTGTTCTCCAGAGTACCTTTTGTAATTGCAACCTTTCAGACCTCACTGACATGCTTTTCTCTTGGTTGCGCTTCTGTTCTAATATAACCTATAACGTAGCCTATTGGTCTATTCACCTCATATTCTTCAAATATTGAGAATTATAGTATTAAGGATATTATAGAGGACATCCCTGTCTAATCTCACTCTAATATCCACTTATGGACCTATTGTCCATGAATCTGTCTAAGCCACACGTGATCCTGCTGGCACTGTGTGTACAGTGCTCTGAGGCCACAAAGCCTCACTACCTGCTGCATAAAGAAACGTTTTTACATGTTTTAAACCAATCTCTAGTTTCACTGAGTAAAGCCCAATTCTGTTGCAATGAAATGCAGCATCAGCCCACAAGAAACATTATCTGAGCTGAAAACAGAAAATACTCATCTTCACCTCAGTCCTCCACTTAGCAGAGGAGTACAGCCTCCCCACAGTAGCCCTGTCCTGCTGTACAAGCAGCCTTGTCTACATCCATGCAAGAGTTAAAGCCTAATGTGATAAATAAATCCCTTCTTCCCATGAAGAAAACATTGTTTTTCACTCAGCAAGTGGCACAGTACTGCATTAGTAAGTATTGTTATGCTGTCATAGCCTCCCCTATTAAAAAAAAATTAAAAAAACCCATTTGACACTCCCTTGGGTGTCCGCAGTGAAGTGTTGGCAGTGGGGGGATTGTGGGAGCCTCTGTGAGAAGAGACTGGGGCTGCCCTGTGCTGGACACAGCTGGTTCCTGACAGCTCTGATGGACCTACTGCAGGGCACAGCTGAGCCCCTCAGCCAAGTTGGTGTCAGCTCTGGGAAAACATGGGAAGGGCAAAACCCACCACACAGGCAGAGGAAGGAAGCAGACTGGGAGGCGCCTGGTAAGAGAGTGAGAAACAGCAGTGGGAACAACAAGGTCAGAGAAGGAGGAGGTGGAAGAGGTGCTCCAGGTGCCAAAGCTGTCCCGTGGACAGTCCATGCTGGAGCAGATATCCACTGCAGTCCTCTGAGAGCCCATGCTGGAGCAGATTTTTTCCTGAAGGACTGCAGCCCCATGGGGAGAGCCCACGCTGGAGCAAGGGAAAAGTGTGAGAGGCAAGGAGTGGCAGAGAGAAACTATGTACTGACCATACCCATCCCATCCCTCCCTGCACCACTCAGAGAGTTGAGTAGAGGAGTCTGGAGTGACTGAGTGAAGCTGAGCATGGGAAATGTGGGAGGAAAGGTGTTGTTGTATTGTTTGACTTTGGTTTTCACTACACAAATTATTTTAATTGGCAATATATTAATTTTCTCCAAGTCTCATTTGTTTTGCCCCTGACAGTAAGCAATCTCCCTGTCTTTATCATAGCACAGGAGCCCTTCCATCCTATTTTCTCCCCATGTTGTGCTGAGGAGGGAGAATGAGAGAGCAGCTGGTTGGGAGTTCGTCCCTTAGCCAAAGTTAACACACCATAGACATATTTTTATGTTCAAACACTAGCTTAGAAACATACCTTTAGAAGGTAAAGTCTCAATGGAAGTAAACCTGCACATTCACATTCCAGAGGCAGCTTTTAAATCTGCAGGTAAAGTTCTAGCTCTGAATCCCCATTCAGAAGTGGACTTGCTTAACTTTTCAGGTTGGAGGAGAAAAAGATCAGCTTTTATAAAAAGAGGCCAATTGCAGTCATGGGTATCATGGAAAGCGAAGAAATGAAAGAATTGTCACCATGCACCCTGGCACAGAAAGAAAACTGTGTTGGATCAAGCAAGATGCAGCTGAGCCAGTAGAAAAGATCAGGGGCACCTGCTCTCCATGATGAAACTCCCAAGAAGCAATGAACCACAGCAGGGAAGTGCACTCAGTCAGTTTACTTTTTACCCACTCTGTGTATTCAGCAAGGAAATGTTATTCTTCAAATGCTGCCTCACCCACATACTAAAAACTATGATGTTAAAAAATTAGCCTCCTTTCTAATATCATACAAAGATACAACAACCAACTTTGCAGTCCTAACAAGTACTCCTCTTTTTTTTTTGCCACAAACATTTCCATGCCTTCTTTTTTCCTACTCAGCCAAAAGCAACAGTGATTTTGGCTCTACGCCATCGCTGTAATCAGCAATACCAAGAAACTTAATCACAATGGCAGCAATGTCAATAAAGCCCTGGAAGAAGCCAAAGAAGTTTCTGTACAGCCTTATTGAAAAGAAAATGTTTCCTGGGCTAAAGTGCTTCTCTTTAGCTCTATACAATGCCATGAAACATGCTCTCTCCCACGTTATTGACATGCTTCCTGTGGACAAGCAGCCACCTTGGTTTCTGAGGATGATCTTCCAGAAGGACAGAAACATTCATTAAACAGTAGTAAGAAACTAGAGCAGATTAGAATAGTTCCTGGGCAGGACCAGCAACTCTGACACACCCTGACTTGTGAGTGTAGTCAACAAAAATGAGAAGAGGCAGGGGGGGGGGGGGGGGGGGAAGAAAAAAGGAGTGAATGTAAAAATGATTTTTGGGCAGATAATTACTTGGTATTTTCTAACACACAATCAAGTTTAAAAGCAGTGCACCCTGGTTTCCTTGAGAGAAAAAATACGGGAAGCTAAGTATGAATGGGCTGTGAAAGTTTGGTGATATTCATCAACATGAGTTGCTACCTAGAGCACTAAGAAATACTTTTAATCAATATACATCTGTTTTTCTACTCAAATTTCTGTTACAACATATAGCTCTCCTAGTTCTCCCAAGAATTAGAAGACCTTACCTAGAGGTTATAAACCCACAAAATATTGAAAACAGAAAGAGACATTAGATAGAAGATAAAGCTGACTGTCTTTATGCCCAAGCTTGCATAGAAGAAATCTGGAGATGACTTTTTATTTTTTATGCAGTGGCTCCAGTTTCCAGAGTCTGCTTCCCCACAGACCTTGTACAAAGAGAGAGGAAGGAGAAGACAAGACTCATAAAGCTAATGTGATCAAAAGTATCATTCTGAAGTGTACATGAAGTGTACATGTTTTACTATGGCAAAAATTTATTTTGTGTTCTCTGTATCAAAATGTTTTATATTTTAGACATTAATAATAGGCAGACATCACAAGTGAGTGAATGGTCATAACACAAAATAAAACAGCAGTAACACATCCTTACTATGTAATTACAGAACAGATGAGAAAATTTAATTCTGTTCAGACAAGAACGTTCGAACCTGTCGCTCTGAATCATTTTGGGAAAAAATTTTGACCAAACTCATGTGATAAAAATGAAGATAAAGGCCTTTCCTGTGACAGATTCAAGAATGCCATTTGATAACCTTCCATCCATTCTATAGGAAGAAAAGGAACATTTAAAGATAGTATGGCTAGAAGATTATTAGCAACTCTACTCAACACCACTGCTGGCTTTATTTGACTCTTGAGAAAAGGTTGTAAGTGGACAGATGACTTTTTGAGATTCATTAGTGGGCAGTTATCAACCACATCTCATTTTATCGTAAATGGGGTAGCTTTTGAACAAATACCCTGCCCCTCCAAAATAAAAGAACGAGAAAAGAGATATATTAATTTTAATTAATTTGAAAACTATGAACTACACCATAACATGCATAAAGAAAATTAATCTGTTTTTTGCTAGTCACTAATAATAGTCCATGATGCTAACTCCTTCCCAATATATTGGGTTAAAAATCATTCCTTCCCCTTCTGAATCACAACATTCATGTTACAAATGAGGCACCATGAAGAGGGGCATTCCTTCGGTAGCAATGAAAGTTGTTAGAGCCCTGACTGTATCTCATATGATGTGTACTGGTATAGCTAACAAAGCAGAACAGTTCACCAGTTAAGAAAGGACAGATCTAATCTGAAAGCTGTTAGTTGCTTTGACTGGATAAGCAGAACTATTTGCATCCCCACGTTTTCCTAGCATTGCTAAAGGTCTGTGTGAATAAGGCTGACGAAGTAAGAATTTCTGAAATCCCTGAATTTCTTCCTGTGAATGGAGTGGCATATACAGGCATCAAATAAATTGTATGAAAGTATTTGCTTCAATCTGTCTGACTGCTAACAATTAAATAAGCAAATGAAGTTTTTATAAGGTCTTGACATGTTTCCCAACATCCCTCATGTCCAATCCCACCCATTAGAGTTGTTGTCTTTTCTCAAGGTTGAAGTTGCTACGTTTTCATTTTTGGACTGGTTTGTACCTACAAAACATATCACTGCAACTGACGTACGCAACTCCATGAATGCAGACATTGTTACAGTCATACAGACATACTTATGCAGAGACAGTTTGGGCCTATGGGCTTAGGAAAAGAAGCTATACCAATTTAAGTCATATTTATAATGACAAAATTGCATTTAGTCTAAATGTTGTACTAACGATTGTGCTGAGTTAGCCCTTTTCTGCTAGGATCAGAAGGGGGGTAGGGGAAGAAACACCTTTTACCAAAATAGTTAAAACACTATAAAAAAAGTCTGTGTATGCAGCCCAGGTCTTATAAGGAAGTGTTCTTAAACATTTATTTCTTGAACACAAGGTTTCAATCAACAGCCACCGGAGACTCTGGGGTCATGATCCTCCCTGTACGCAACCCCCTCAATGTTCTGCATAAAGGTCAGAGAGGTTTACCCTCTATGAATGAAGTTGCCTTCCAAACGCTTTGATTACAGAATAAACAGTTTCTAACACAGCTTGCAAAACTCTTAGCATTGTTTTCTAAGAAAAACACAAACTCTTACTAAGAGATTTCATATTCATACTCTCTGTAGACTCTTTACAAATTAAAGGCCTGTAAAATCTTGAACCTTTATTAAGTCTGTCAGCAACAAGTTGAGAAGAACACCACATGTTAATTTAAGAAGCCCATTGAGTGCCTACATTGTATTCCTCAGCTATCCGACTGGCTTACAGTACTTCTTACACCTTGATATGCTAGTATATCTATACTGAGTTAGTGTATACATACAACGAACACTTGTGCTTGGCATTAGCTGGACTTCTGTAAAAAGTAAAATAGTGTGAGGTTACAGGGAATCTGGAATATGTTCTGATGAAAGACAGAGGTTTAAAGAATAATAATAATCATAATAATATTAATGCTTTGTAGCACCTAAAGCAACAAGGGAAAACACAAAACAATGCCTTCAGGATGTATCTGCAAATCCTGATTTGAATATTTTGACAACTAAATCTTAGGCTTAAGAACTGTTAATAAGAGCCATCAAAAGTCAGAACTAAAATGGAAGATACCTTCTGCAGAACTTCAGATAGTATTTTAAAAGAAGTTATATTTTATTTTGCATTTGATAAACATTCTTGTTCCTGCTATTGCTCCTATTTGATTAGGCTGTTTGGTGCCTGAACCCTACAGAGCTGCCATGCTGCAAGTAACACAATACATATTCCTTTCGTACCCGCCGGTGATAAGTTATACTACTGAAATTCATCCAGGAAAGTATACCTGTTAATTCTGCTCTAGATGGATTCTATTAAAATGTGAAAATCTTGGCAAGAACTGGGGTGAGACTTGCCCACTGTCTGGGTCCCTTTCCCACCCAGCCAACAGGGCAGACTTTTTAGTTCATTATCACCTCATCAGTGCTCCTGTCAGCTGCCAGCAGTGAGAAAGGACTAAGCCACTCACTAATTCCTGGCCTTCCTGCCTCCACTGAAGCAGCAGTAAATCCAGAACAGATGGATGCTCTTTAACCCTCTCAATCCAGACACCTACTTTAATCAGTCTAATCAACCCACTCAACTCAGAACAAGGAATGACTGACAGACGCAGAGTGACGGAGGACCAAACTGTTGCAGCTGAGATCCTTAACAGAAAACACCACTCCACCTCCAATACTCAGCTGATAAGGGAGGCAGCTGGCCAAAGGCAGCAGGCCTATCAGGTCAGCAGTAGGACAGACTTCTGTGCAAGAGGAGAAAGCAGCAGAAGAAGGGATTACGAAGCAGAAGATTATTAAACATTAAGATCTCAGCACAAGGATCTCATCACATTATACAAGCTATGAATGAAGACCAGAAGGCATTTACTCCACGCAAAGGTGGCTTTCGGTTTTGCAACTGAAGTTGCAGTTCAAGCCAATCTAACAACTTGCTGTCATTCTTTTCTTTCCCAGGACACAAGACACACATCTCAGACCTTGCCTTGTGTTGTCCGAGACTCACCTAACCATGGATTGCCTTTTCAGTGCACTAAGCCCACAGAAAACTAACTCCAGAATAATGTGAACATTTTATTACTATGTTAGTGTGCTGAATTAGTTCAGTGGAGTTTTGTGAGTGCCAGATACAGCGTAAAGGAGGAACTGGGAGAAGTGGGCAGGACCAGATGGGTCAGTACCTCAGCCTGCTGTGCAGCCGGAACACAACTCCTCATGATCCTGAGAACGTATTTTCAGGTCTGCCTGTACACCACAGAGCACAGCTTCATTCATACAATAGGGTACGATCAGAAATTGCACATGAAGTTTAAAATGCTCCTTAAAGGGGATTTTACTGAATCATAACATCAAGTGGAACTCTTCTTTTTATTTTCATGTTCATGTATTTCAACAAGGCCTAAACAACTGTGTGAAGAACATGGCTAATTATAATACTCAGAGAGAAAGATTTTTTGTTTTTAAGATTCTCTGTATGATTTGCTTTCCTTGACCTGCTGCAGAAGACATGCATAAAGAAACAGTATTGTATTAGTCTGGCATCTCCAATAGTTTTACGTACTTAAAGGCTTAAAGAAAACCTTCACCGAGTGATGAGAAAAATATATGAGAAAAAGGAGCTGTATATTCATTTTAGAGCTCAGAAACTTCATAAAATGACTTGGTTAAGGTAAAATTTCACACCCAGAAAAATCTATGAATGCCATTTAGATGACTAGATTTCAGTCTTGCCATTCTGGAGCATCTTATTTATAAAAAAGAGAAGAGAAACAGGAACAAACTCAAAGAGTAGTAACAAAAGACAAACAGGAACAAATTCAAAGAGAAGTAACAAAATGATCGTGTATTTGTAAAACCAAAGTCTAAACCTGGGAAAAATTCGAAAGTGGTGGTTCTGAATACAGATCAGCGCATGCAACGAATTATTAGGAGCATCAACGCAGCTTAATCATCCTTCTCTCAATCAGCCTGCTTTTTAAAATCATTGTGTGATCGCAGCTTCTCTCTTTTATACCTTCTCTGTTGTAAGGAGCAAGATAATAAAGAGAAACGTAAGAGTCAGTTAGCATCTTGCCCTGTATCATGTAAACAGTACCTCCTGTTTACCTAAGGGCCTAACTGAAAAACCAGTTTCCTGAACCCAGGAGAGTTTGATAAGCATGAAATGGAAAGCAAAGCTTAAAACAAAAATTAAAAAAATTCACCACTTCTACAAATATTCTTGAATAAATGGTAAATTTAATAAAGACCATCCTGTCCCTGTGTCTTTGATAAGAAAACTGTGCCCTTCTCTTTGCATTTTAATTTTTCACTTATAAAACATGCAGTCAAATTTTAGGCTAAATCTCTGTAAGTGTTTGCATTTACTTTTATAATCGACAACTTTAAAAGTTATAAATGAGGAATATATATCATAACAGCCCATTTATTCATTAACGCAATGCATTTAGTGCACATCTTCATTCATAAGACTGGCTTTCCACGTACCATTTGTTAAAATTTGTAATTTTGCTCCTTAGCTAACACTGGCCAAAATTTGCAGGATTAGAAGGTGGTTCTGGACAACGGAATTGCCAGCCTTGTGTGAGGAGGAGAAGGACGATTTTGGCAATTGGCCAATGAAACCATAACTCACTCCCAAACACCTTTAAGGACAACTACAAAGCTTAGTAACTATAGAAAAACTCACTAAAAGTTAGGGTTTTTTTTCAGTATGACTACAGTAACAGTCAGAAAGACAAAAAACACAGATGAGTTTATTGTAACTGTGAAATAGACAGGGAAAATATTCATGCATGTGCCTGTTATAATTCTATGAATTTTCACTGAAAAGACAATCAAGGACGGCAAAATTATGTAGCAAAACCAGAAGAAATGTTAGAATGACACAGAGAATCTACTGTTCTTTGTGAAATCATAATGTACTTAAATTACATAAGAACAAAATAGTATTTTTTTTTTTTCCCAAAGTTACATAGTTCAGTCATGCAATGAACTATCCTCAAAGTAGAAGGTGAAAGTTAAGAAAGCTACTAGCAATGTTTTAGGAATAAATTATTCTTCCACAATATGTAAAAGAAACAACTCACTAAAAGACCCTTTCACCCTCAATGATTATGACTAACCTACAGTGTGGAAGTGGCTTGACCGCAAGTGTTTTGGAACTAATAATTCCAAAGCTTTTAGGAAAGTATGTGAGCTGAAATGTCATGAGAACAATGACTCCTAATCCCAAAGGGCCTGGGAAGTGCTGTGTTCCTGAATAAGAAGCAGAGGACCTTGACTGAGAACATGAACCTTTAGAGGGGACAAAGGATTTGATGGATGTTCGACTGAAACTATGAGGTCTTGCAGCATAGAATTTGTTTACAATGTCAAATTTGGGGATATTAATACATTCAGCATCACTTCAAGATGACCACTGCCAGTGCTGAGAAGCTGTCTGACCAGACTGCAGTCTTGTCTCTCTAACCAATACTGATAGGAATTGTGGTGATTCAGTGGTTCTTGGTGCCTGCTCTGGGATTTCATTGCCCAAATAATGGTATCTAATGCCACATTAGCTGTCCTAGGATAAAAGAGACAAGAGGCCAGCTATGTGACACAGAATATATGGAAGATCCATGCCTTTCTGAAGAGGCACTTGGAGCTCCAGTGGGATAATCTAACGCACCTGAAATGGCAATAGACTCCTAGGTTCAGGCAATGCACTGCTGTTCACCTTAGAACCAACAATTAATCGATCAACATGTGTCTCAGAGCTAGAAATGAGCTCCTTTCTTATCCCACGTATATCTTGTCTGTAGAATGGTGGAAGTCTTGAAAAATGTTTCTTGGAGTCAAATGTAAATCAGATGGTCACTGGAACAGAGAAGATGGGAAACAACCCAGCTGTGTATCTCCTGGTCTCTGTCCTATTCAAAACATTTTTCTATCATTAACAACAAAACTAATTTTAATATTGCCCTTTAAACAATACTTTAATAACTGTCCTTTATTCATATGCAATGGATTCTAAACTGTATTTATGGAAAAAAAAAAAAAAATCTCATTTCCTAGCAAATGAAATCTTATACTGGAGTGCCAGATACAGTTAAAGGACTTGAGTGTGGTGTGGAGGTCACTCTGCTACAAGCAACCCAGGCAACTTTTTCATGTCATTTAAATTTTTCTGTGATGAGTTTTCCTTATCCCTAAATAAGAGAATTACTATTTTTTTTCAGAGGAGTATTTTGAGAATTAACATGGCATTTGTAAGTGCTTTAACATTCACAGATGGAAAGTGCTCTATTATGTGAAGTATCATAATTAGAACTGAATACCACAGCATAAATTGAAATTATAGAAGGCTGAATAACTAAAAAAAAATTCTATTCCTAGAAGTATTTTAAGGTCATGTGGAGACAAGTTATTGTATCCCATTTTGATCAGCAAACTTGTCTCATTCATTAAAGGTGTAGGTGTGTATTTCCAAGTCCCAGCAGACTGCCACCAAGTTCAGCTGAAAGAGTTGAGAAGTTAGGTAATGAAATACTTCCTCTAGACTATCCTAACTCTCATCTCAAATCAAAACACATAGTTAAGACATAAACTAGAAAAATGTGCAGTGCATGAATTGCAAAGAGGAATGTGATTTTTTTATTTTTTTCGCGTGTTCCTTCAATTAATATTCTTAAAAGACTTTTTCTAAGACTTGTAGGACTTCCTTGGGAATAGAGCAACTGAAAATGGTAGATTTTGTCCTTCACAATGCATGTTCCAGACTAGCCATATCAGCATATAGAATAGGGATGAAAGTTTAACTCAAAGCCTGTGACTGCTGGCCATGAGGAGTCAAATTTTCCATCTTTTCCAAGCAGGCATTTCCTGATGATGGTCTGCTGACTTATGTACAACTGATTCAAAAATGACTTGGCAGTGGGAAACAGGGGGTAGAGCAACTCTGAAAGAAGAGTTGAGGGTTTTATTCCATGTCGTAGACTATAACCTGACAGTTCTTAAAGAAGTATTCCTACCTTGCAAATACATTAAATTATCATTAAATCAGTCATCTGCTAAGAAACTTACAGAGCTTTATGAGAATCTACAGAAAACTAACTATACTTATTTATAAAATAAAAATGAGCCATACTCTCGGCAGGTCAAACAAAACACATGATGCATACACATTGCATACACATGAGTTTCTGCACCAGGAAAAAGCTTAACAGCAATTGGGCTAAGGTAGGTGCACACTAAAAAGCATGTACTTCATTATTAGGACTCACTGGTGTAAACAAAGCGACTACAATATTTACATATTAATTCCACATTGCTATTTTATTAGTTAGTAAAACAGAAAATGAAACCAGAACAGAGATCTATTAAAGGATAATTAATCTCCCACATATGGGAATAAAGCTTTTATGTTATTCATATCACCGAGATGAAAACCATATAGCTGCCCAGTCTAATTTCTGTCCCTTTAAAACTATTCTCATTACAGGTCTACAAGTTCTGTTCCAGAAACAGTTAACAAAAGGAGAATTTCTTACACTTAGTTGCATTTAAGTTGTGTTGAGAACATATTCGTCCATAAAATGGAACAAGAAATTCAGTATTTGTATAAACAATGTACTCGAGACAATGGAGAAGTATCCATACACACCACAAAGTCATCTGGAGCAATCTGACTGCTCAAAATGAGGGCACAAAATGTATAAAGAAAGGTGTTGTCAGTTATGGTGTCTCTAGACACCCCTGACTGTACAGAGGAAGTGCTACTCCCATTCTCCATGTTGTAAAGGAGGCAAAAGCTACAGCAGTTGAGATCACCGGAGGGAAGCCTTGGTGAGACGCTGCTTGAAGGAGCTGTGCATTACTACAGTGCATGACTCTAGTCCACAGGCAGTTTCTGTTTGGGCCAAATGCAACGCTGACACACTCTGCAGCTCAGCACCAAACCCCTTTTCCATACTCTGACAGCTTACTTGCATTTCTGCATAAGTGCTGGTTTCTTTTGGCTCCAAAGACTGCTTCACATGCAGGGTTTCATTTTTCTGTTCGACACCTAGCTGTTGATTTTCCCTTACTGCACAAAAGAACTTGCTCCAGTGCCTCTTTCACAACTGCTTCTTTGTAGTAAACGAAAGCCTTAATAATTGTATTTTGATTGTAGAGTTGATTAATTTTGACTTCGTTTAATTTGCGACCTTTGCTGAGATCTTTAGGGCTGGGAATTAGAGAGCACACTGTACCACTGTACTTTGGACATTGTGGGTTTGCCAATTTGTTTCATGCCTCATTTATCACAAAACCTATCAAACTGTAGTCCAAAACCAGCCTCATTTTTTCAAGGCAAGGCAAAAATGTTTTTGTTTTAAATTAACATCTCCTGGCTAAATTAATCTAGTTTTTCAAACTCCAAACCAAAGCCCTCACTAACAATGGGAATCTAGCAAGCAAGGCAAATCTGAAGATCAGCTTATCAAAAGAGAACAGATTGCTTCTCTCCAATTACAGCACTAAAGTGGTAAGATAAGCATACTCAATTTTAGGTATAGACATATTATAATGAAAAAATGAGGATGTAGAAAGGAGCTGTATGAGAACATGCTAGAAGACAGAAATAAATGAAGAAGTACTTATCTTATATGTACAACATTTCATATTAAACATTTGGGCCTCAAACATTAAGATATTTAAAACCCTACAAACCTAGTATCTTCAGAATTTAATTCCTGACATGATGGAAGTTCAGTGGCCATGGGTGAATGAGTAACTTCTTGTCTTTGTTTTCAGTTTACTCCTTTGAGGAATAACAATAGTACTTCTCTGGTTTTATAAAAAGGAGAACTTTGACATGTAAGATCCTTCAATGAAAAGAACTAAAATGCAAAGTACTATTATTAATAGTTGCATTCTTAACATTTTTGAAGAAAATGTGGCTAGCTGAGGTCATAAAGGCTTTCTCCAAATATCAGAAGATATGCTTGGTATTCTTTATAACCTAACCAGACTTAACCCTTTCAGATTTCCTGCCTAACAAGGGCTTGAAAGGCAGCAAGAATTTTGCATCTACCTTGAACCAACAAATTGAATGATTACTTCTTTCAGTAAAAAAAAAAGTTTTCCTTTGCACAAAGAATACTCAAAATGTATTACCTACAAGAGCAAAATTTCTCTTTAGAAACTGAATCTGCAAGCCAAAGTCAGTATTAACGAAGGGAACATAGTCCACATAATATAGAATGAGTTCATGCATATTTTATATATATATATATATATATATATATATATATTTACAGGATACATTTTTGGTTCTTACATACATTCATTAAGGGAAGTATATGACCTGGGCTGAAGAATCACAAAACCTGCAAGATAACACCCTCTCTACCCTTAATTTCATCTAAACTACCCCAAAGCATGTTCAGCTATATTTCAGCTATTTGTAATATGTTGGTGTAATTTGTCTGTAAAACCTCCAGGGAACAGTATTCTACAGCCTCCCTAGAACCCCTCTTCACTTTATCAAGATAATTTTGAATTCTCTTCTTGTTCTCCAAAGTGCCTGAACACCCACCATGGCATTTTGGCAATACATACCTTTTGGCTTGTCAGTCACTTCATTAATGGACATTTTGAACAGCAGCAGACTTGGAGGAGACCTCTAAGGAAACCATGTAACATAGGTTTCCATTTTGACAGTGAACTACTAATCACTCCCTAGGATAAAAACACATCACATCTACTGTATTACCACAACTACAACTTGGCATATGGGGACACCTGGTTGATTTGTCATGATTTAGTCTCAACAAATTTAGATTCTCGTTAATTAACACCTTACTATTTTCTAAGCATTTACAAATAAAATTTTTGATCATTTAGTCCAAAAACTTTCTAGTAACTGAAGGCAGGCTGATGAAATCCTTGGCTGCTCAAAGCTACTTAAGCAGTCGTCTTTTCACAACAGTATTGGTGGCCTTAAAACTTTATTCATGAAATTAAACTAAATGATCAAACCAGTTGATTCTTAGATTGTATAGCAAATACCAGTTAAATCATTTAGTTTAACCTCATATGTAAAGCTTGATTCTTAAATTACATAGTGGAAAAACCCAGTGTGATCCTTTAGTTTTCAATGTCTTCTTGATATCAATTTTAAAGCTGTGAAATGCTAGCAGACTGAAAAAGAACTATAAGTTTATAGAAAGCTATAGCCTTAGCTATTTAGTGCTTGAGGAAGGACTGTAAAAGGGGCTTTAGGGAACACCAAATAGGACATTATGTCATATTTTTCAGTCTTCCCTACAATCTTACATGTACTAGCTCCTAGTACCAGGAGAGATAGTTCTCTTTATCAGGTAATCCGCATAAACTATGACACTGGATATTGGATTGGGGAGAAGTGACTCAATGACAGCATTATACCTTTAAGAAAGACACTTTTACAGTGCTCAGTGTCATCTTTTAGAATTTTAAAATGAACAGTTCTGGTCAATTTTCATATTTTTAACTCCTGTTACATGTAGTCACTTGCGCTGCACACAAGATACCAACAAAGCCCAAATCCTCTCATTATGGAGCTTTCTCAGAAATTCCATAGACCTGCAGATGGTGTTTTTTATTTTGCCTAAAAGAACTCAAAAGTATTGTTTGGGAAGGGAAGAAAACAAAAAGATATATTGATTACTCCCATTCAGTATAAAGACAAATATTGTAGGGACTGCCAACTACTTGACTCATTTCTCCAATTTTTCATTCACAACTCCCACTTATTGTCCTCCAGGATTGTAGGGAAGCAATTACTTGCTTCAGAGGTTATTTCTGTGATTAAAGCAAATTGACCTGACTTTCAAAAAAGGAATTTCTGTTCAGCTCCAGAAAATAGTCTCAAGGTAGATTTCACCTTACCTACACCCCGCAAAGCTACACTGTTATTTTAAAAACAATAAAAGAATGACTTGTATGTGCCATATGAGCACATCTAACACTTGAGATTTCCCTCCTTGTATCTTGAACTATCTTGACGATGTCCGGATGGGATTTACAATGGCTCAAAGCTACTATTGTTCACACTACATTAAATCTACAATATATGCAATGAGATACCATAATATTTTCACTTGGAACTTCTATTAACCCACAACTTGACTGTATTTAATGAAATATGTAGTGCTCACAGAGTTGATTTATATGCATCACTATTTACAGTGCACATTTATAAAAGAAGAAAAAGCACCCTAAGGAACTCATGGTTCTTCTAACTTTAACAGAAAGTAAAAAATGCCTGATTTGGTTTAGCTCAGTAACACCCCTGGAAGCCCCAGAATCTTATAGCTGGATTAGGGATGGCGACAGGAATCACTGATGCAGCTGGAACAGCTAGTATAGGAAATGTACTATTGCTACCAGTCCTGAGCCAAAACTCTCCTGCATATTTTATAACAAAACTCACAGTCGTATTTATGTTTGTTGTGTATAGAAGTACATAGAAACATTAAAAAAGGCATGCTGAAGACCTGGAAATGTATTTTTATCAGTGTTGTTCTAGAAATAAGTGGAGTGGAGGATACATTCATGGGGAAATTACACAGATTCTCTTCAGCAGATAAACCTTTACTTCTGGCAGATCTTCTGAATGTATGTTAGAATATAGCAGAACAACAGTATTTTGTACTGGAAAAGGCATAGAGAATTAGCTAGGAGAAGGTGGTATATTGGTGCCCTTCGAGATATCTTACAAGCAATCTGTTCTATATGTTAGTCAAAATAAAACCAGCACTCTCTCCATTCCTCTACCAGTTTAACACTGGGTTAGCTGAGTAATTATTTCTAGAAAAAAACATAGTTCTTATTATTCTTTTAGATAAGATGATCTGTATGCAGGTTATGGTAAAAACAAACTTTTCCCAAAGCAACGTCTTTTGGGCAGTAAAGAACACGGGGCACTAATGACTTCCAAGAAATTACTTTGTGCTGCACCTGCTCTCTAAGTGTGTTTGCAGGAATGAACTAGCAAAATGAGAAAAGACAAGAAGAGTAATAATTCACTAGTGCTAAGATTGTGTAAGCCTAAAAAAAATTATACCTTTTAGTACTCTGTGTATGTACGCCAAGATCTCTACTGATGAGATCTCTCATGGCAATTTCTGTAAGAATGCTGTAATTTATTAATAGAAAAGAAAAACATAACAAAACCTGTGTATTCTTAACACTGAGGCTATATGCTATGTTACTCACATTCTCACTTGAAAGAGCTCTAATTTCCTTTCACCAGCTACAAAACTATGTCCCAAGAAGTACCGAAGAGATCACTTACACTAAATCCAGACCCCAGAAAACACATCCAGAAGAAAAAAAAAAATCTCCCATGGAAAGGCACGAAAACAAGAGCACAGTGTAGCTAAATTCTCAGGAAGTTAATGACTGGCCCTCCTTTTCCCAAATCCTCCCTACAACATTAATAGTCTTAGAAATTACCGAGTGGAACAAACCCCTTTAACACCACCTGGTGTACTTTTCAGCAGTTGGTCTTGCTTCCAGGCCTGTCATGGCTCATTAAGATAGTATAGTACTTTCTCTCTGCAAGACTGTTCTCGGGAACCATAGAATTCAAGATAAAATGAGATATGGAGGTTTTATCACAAGACAGAACAGGACTGTGACATATTGTGCCAAGATTTTAATATCCAAAAAAGCCACAGAAGCAAAAGTTTTTCAAGGCAGGTGAAGAGTAAAAACAAACCAGTTACAAAAGATGAACATAACTTCCCAATACTTAAAGAAACAGAGTAAACCACAACAACCTAATTCTGTGTGTGCTCATAAGAAGCACCTTATTTGGCTAGGCTTTCCTAAAGGTTCACTTATTTGCTTTGCAGTTTACCTTTCTGCGAAACTTTGAGATTCAAGTTTAATAGCTCTCTCACCTACATGAATCATTTGACCGACCAGTTTTGTACTGCTGCCCACAAATGGGTTAAGCTTTTCTTATTTCATGATTCAAGACATCTAGTATCAGTTGCACTGAAAATGAAGCAGCAGGCTGTCACTAACGCTGCCTCAACACTGAGAGTCTCAGAGCGCTCAAAGGCTCATTGACAACACAGGAGGACAGAAAGGATAACAGGCTTCATTCCTTAATTGGCAAGAGACAAAAGTGCAAAAGAGATTATGTTTTCTCTCAAGCTTTCACCTGAATTAAAAAATAATAGGAGAAACTACCAAATTTGAAAGTAACCAAGATCTACAATTACCTTTTTGAAAAGTCTAGTGTTTCATTACAGTGAGGACAACTGTGAAGTTAAAAAAAAATTAAAATTTCTGGCCTTTCAATAAACTTAGCCTTAAAAGACACAGAATATATCCATATGCTGTATTTCAGCTTTTCCATCAGGTTCTGTGTCATTCACTTGGAGATTAACAGCAGTTCCAAGGTCAGTTTATGTCCAATTATTTAAATGTGATGTCTGTATTGTTCAGTAATTAGGAATGGATAATTATTTTGCATTTCAGACTACTGCAACTGATGCTTTTACAACTTAAACGTCAAAATGTAACTGGGTGGCCATATATAATTAAAATAAACATATATAATTATATATTTTATGCTTGGAAATTAAAAAGGACAAAACAATGTTAATAGGATATTGTTGTATTCATTTTCACTGTGTGCCCTGAAAAAGATATTTTGAAGAAAAAAATCTAAGCTTATAGAAGCAAAAAGAGGTATTGACACAGATGCACTTGTTCAGCTTTGCCCCAGACAGTAAATCCTACAGACGTAGAGTGCCCCCTGTGGGATTTTACCTTATTTAATTTCACACAAAGTAATTATAGGAGATGCTTTGGTACCATTGCTGCAATCACATGACGGCCTCATAGACCAAATGGCCAACAGAAGTTATAGCCCAGTTCAATACGATGAAAAGTTTGTGTCGGGCCTAGAAAGCCATGCCTTGCAGATGCAAGGTTAACATATCACTGCTTTGTAGCACCGACAAGAAATGCAAAGCGACTTCAAACTACAGAGACAACTGTTTATATACAGAGACTATATATGTACTTCTGCAACTAGGAATCACTTCTCCTCTGGAGAACTGCTGATAAACCATGGGCATAAACCATAATTTCTCTGACAGGGAAAAAAAGTTCTTTAATTTCCAAGAAGGCAATTTCTGATGAGCTGACAAGTTATCATTGGATGGACATTGATATATACATATACTTTTTCTGCCTGGTTCTGTTCACCATGGGTGCACATAACCTGAAATACTTTTATTTGCTTAAACTGTTTGCTGCATTTGAAATTACTTCACACCTCATTTTGGATCAACTGAAATTACTTTTCTGGCAAACAAACTATGTGCCAATTAATCAGTTTCTTTTGGACTACTTTCAATTTCAACCTCATACGTCCAGACAATACTTCTTTATTGCTAAGACGATGAACTTTTCAGAAGATAAACCACCTCAGCTTCCACTGACTTCGTTTTCAGTTGTGAGTGTTCGTGTATGTCTGCTTGTACCTTTCTTACCTGATAGCCAGAAAATGAACACATGGACTTATCAACCACCTACCAAATATTTTTAAGGGACTTTATATCATGCAGAAAAACTGTAGCAGAGATAAGGATGAACAGTCTTCCTGCATAGCACTGCCTAGGTTGGCATCTTATTTTTAATAGTAGCCCTCACGTAGTTCTCAGCAGGCCTTCCAAATCTGAGATGAAATAAGGAAGGAATACAATAAAAGCTACACAGTCCTGGTTCATCTCTGATCACTGCCTACAGTCTGTATCAAATGAAACACTATCTGTGGGATGTATTCATGTAATTAGAGACCACTGTGATAAATATTCAAAAGACCACTCATGTAAAGTCACATAAGAAATCAAGAGACATGTTTTTGACAGCTTGATTTTGAAACATAAATTATGTTCTATTACAACAATTCATTCGTCTGCAATATCCTTGATTATTTTTAAAGAAAAAAGAGGATAGTAAATTATTCTTGGACAAGTAATAATCTTTCTGTTGTGTGCCAGCAGGATGAAGGATTCAACTCTGAAGCGCCAACTACATTATGTAAGTCTGCATCCCTTGAATTATAGGGCTAGCAGCAATTGCAATTAGCAGGAGAAGGCATAATTCAGGCAAGGGCTGTTGGACAGTTTTCCAGGTCTGAAAGAACAGATTGAGAAACGCTCCAACTGGGACTTTTCAACCCTGAAGCAGATGACTAGGAAGAACCTTCTGGTCCTTCTGACCATAACAAAAGGCCTGCCTAGTCCAAAAAAAAAAAAAAAAAAAAAGAAAAAAGGAAAGAAAGAAAGAAAGAAAGAAAAAAATCTCTTCCCTATATGCAGACACAGTGTCTGTTCCCCTTCCCTGCAAGTGCAGTGTCTGCTGCTACAGTTTTGGCAATTGCATGAGCTCGGCCCCAGATTAGACTGTTTGTGCTCGGTTATTTTCACACACTGCCAAAATTTGCTGACAACACCAGAAGAAAAAAAAAGGGAAAGGAAAACTGGTGATTTTCAACAGTTTATAACTCAGCTCAGCCTAAGCAGGTTTTTATGGGACAAAGAACAGAGATTTCTCTGTAGACAGCACTTTATTCCTGCCTAATTTAAAAGATTTGCTGTGAATGATGGAAACATTAGAACTTCTTAAAGAAAACATAACAAAACAAAAATCCTAGCAGTTCCCTAGTATTTTTTTACAGTAGATCAGGTTTGGTCTCTCTAATAAATAGAAAGACCATTATCTACCTCTCTCATAATTATTTACAACAAAGTTTTGGGTTTTTTTTAAAGAAAATGAAAATATTAGACTTTAAGGCAGAGGGCTTCAAAATACATAGTATTTCTTTAAGAAGTGAAAATTTTTCCTTGGAATAATTCACACTTGAGCTACTCTAGTGCCACAGTATTCCCTAAAGAGTGTGAAATTATCTTCTCAGGGTTACAGAGTCAGTAGTAAACACAAGTTCTACTCTAAGAAACAGTATTTTAAACATATATTTTCACTAACAAAGTATCTAAAAACTTCCTGTTAAAACCCAGAGGTAACTTTCTGGAGTCCTCTTGTTGCTTTAACGCTTTCTTTCAGTCCATATCTAGAAACTCCTAAAGCAACATTTCCTAAGCTATTTTTGTTGTATGCTCCCCTGTCCCATCAGCTGACTGCAGAGCCCAGGCTGTTAAACTTACACCTCCATCAAATCTCAAATTTAACCAGTGCTGCTTTTGAGCACCTCAAACTTTTCCCAGTGAAGCATGCCCTAAAACTTGGGAAATGTTGCTTTACTGTATCTTTGAACAGTATCTGTACACCAGCTATTGTTTTCTGTTAAGGATACCAAAACCAGCTAACTGCTTCACAAAATTGACCACTCATTCAATTACTATTATTTTTGAGTTGAAATAGTAGGAAACATTTTAACAACATTAGAAACTTTTTGCAAAACTAGAAAACAGATTACAAGAGTGCTTTTCATAAAAGGATTAGGCTGGGAAAGTAGGGCAACAAAGAATACACTGGAGTTTCAGTATACAAGATATTTAATTGATTGGGAGTCCTCAGTATAGACTTGTTTGCAACAGAGCCTCATGGTGAGGGTAGGCTTTTGAAGTTTGCTTTATAGAACTTTAAGACAGACCAGCTCTGAACAAAACATGCTCTGCTAGTTAACTATGCAAACATAATATTTTTTCCATCTTTCTCTCCACGTGCTGACAGCATTACCATTCTCTCCAGTGTTCTTCTTCCTTCTGAGGCACAATGGATCTACCAGTTTATGCAACTCCTGATACCACGTTTAAGTACAACAACCTTCCAACAATAACTTACTCAGCTAAGAGAGGTCATCGTTTAGAAGTAGTGAGTAGTTACATTAAAGGCTCCAGAGCTACACAATTCCAAATACATTTCAGGATATACTGTATACTACGTGTGTATTTTAATGAGAAGGCTTGGCAGAGTGGTTTGGCAGAAGAAAGTACTGCCAAGTGATTGGATATGGGATACATCTTCAGTTGCTTTGGATTCCCACATCACCTTAAGAGCTATTCTTCCCATCCCCCAATCACCAACTCTCAAGGCAGTCAAATTTATAGCTCAATACAATTTTTTATTAAAAATAAAGTGTGGCTTTTAAGTACTGCAGTCTTCCAATGTCCTTATGCCAGGTCTAGATCAGACTCTTGTAGCTGAATATGAAGCTGGGGAGGCTTGGCCCACTTTATACAGCACTCTTAAGTTAGAGTTTCAAGATCCAAGCCACCTCTCTTTCCATTTTGTAACAGCTGTTTTTCTACCCTTTCATTAAAAAAAAAAAAAAGAAAAGGAAAGACACTAGTGTAGAAAAGTTAAATAAATAAATAATGGCTCACAAAACCACAGTGGAGGAACCACTGCTGGTCCTGCCAATAAAAATGTTCCTTCTCTTCAGGGCTGGCTAAACAACTGAAAGTGTTTCTAATGAACTGCTGGCAGCACTATCCATCATTGCACTAAATGGATTCATGTCTCCGTAAACTAAGGATAACTATTTATCTATAATGCACCATCAGAAATTAGGAAGTATTTAAGCCTTAGAAGTCTAATTCCTCACTTCTTCTCTCCTCTTCAAACCTTGGTTTTATTCAGGCCTCCTTATGTAAAGATGACGAAAGAAGCCTGACTGATAGAGAACTTCAAACTCTGTTCCAGTGCTAATAAATCATCTGCATGAGTCTGAAAAATACTTTAGCAGACCAGACATCTGCAGTCTGATTTTAGCATTACAACCACCTACCATGTTTATCTTTTCCCTCTTTCTTTTTTATCCTTTGTTACACTTAATCATGTCTCATAGGCTACTCAAAGCAAGATGGCACGTTCATAAGACACACAAAAAAATTGAGTCCAAATAATAGCAGTTTACTGCAAACTATTTGAAGGAAGAAATGTTTTTGAGCTGTAAGAAAAGTGTGAAAGCCATGTAGGTAATCCGTGGTGAGAAGACAATTCTGAAGGCTCGACTGATTACACCGATAGCTGCTATCTACAGAGACAGACTCATGCAGTGGTTGTCATTTGAATACCAGGGATCAGAGAAGAATTCAGAGATATGAATAAAACATGACTACACACAATGAAAAGAAACACTTACTTCATTTCCAGGACTTCCTCCAAATGTTTCCTTCTTTCAGCTCGTAGGTTGGTCAAATGGGTTTCCTTCTCAGCCAAAGACTGTTGTGTAGAGGACAATTTTGCTTTCATTGACTCCAGCTCCTGCTTAACCTTCTCCATGGCCATCATCAGCTCTTCCACCTAAAACATTTTTGGGGAAGACAAGAGGAGAGAAAAACAGTGTAATGTGATCAACTGGAACTTACTAAATATCACAACTAAATTGGAGCACAAAGGTTACCAGTGCATGTACACTGCGTAACACTCCTGCAGACTGGAAGCATCATGTAGTGCTGTGGACAGTAGAACTACACTTGATTGAAGCAACATCATATTCTGTGAATAAACATAGTCTGGTCACTGGAACGTTACCATTACAATACCAAATTACAAATGTTTGACTCTTCAGTATCTCTATTTCAGAAAATGTACCACAAGGATAAAAGGATGGCCTGTATATATCAAAATTAGTCCACAAAAATGCCAGGTATTAAATGGAATACAGCAATAATACACCAAAAGAATAAAAAGCTTTCTTTGTAAATGACGCCTAAACAAAAACTACATATGCACTTCAAGAACAAAAGTAATGTTTCCAAACCAGGGAGAGGACTGGGTTCCCATGAAGACGTAGGTGAGGCTACCTCCCTCGAAATATCTGTTGAAGAATGTTCATAGTCATGTTTTATGATTTAGCAACATAAAAAGCATTCAAAGAGTTGCTGATGGCAGGCAAGTACAGCAGAACAATGCTCATATCTTCGGCAAACGGGAAAGGTTCAGAATTAACATGACGGCAAATTCTAGCATAGGTATTACACAGATGATCATAGTATTTTATTTTGCACTTGGAGCAGGTTCTGTCTCAGCTAAAATTTATCACTAATTGAGCATTTGTTGTGGTTTTGCATGTTTAGGTATAGCTACATGTAACGTACAAAACTCTCTGTATATTCTTTAATAATTTTATAATAATGCTCGATGGCACACAATACTTTCACTGACTTCTTCCATATAGATTTTCTCTTTCTATCACAATCAACTGTTCACAATTTTATAATGTGCTTCTGATGCTACTGTTGCACATAATCAAACATTTGTATAAATTTAATATGACAATACAGCACTGCATTGCATTTATAGGCCTGCATAACAATCAACTTGTGTTCCATCCTGGAAGTGAATTACTGAAATGATATTAAGCTCTATTTCTACTTACAGGATTTTACAAAAAGAGTTGGGTACATGACTCACTATACAGGTGCTGGAAGATGTAAGGTATGGAACACATCATTCCTTGCTTTAATAAATCCTGTACTCCTAAAGGCAAAGCTGATGACTCAGGACAAACATGGATAAAAAGACTGGTTTTCATTCTCAATCAATCATAGAGCTAATTCAGAATTAGCAGATTTATAAAAATCTAGCATAGACACTGTGCAGTGTTTACTGTAGAAAGTCTATCTCCTTCCACTCAAATGCAGCTGAAAATAACCATTCTTCTTACGCTCAGCAAATTAAGAAAAATTTAGAATATGCAATTATCAAAAACTATTCCAAATGTACAGCCAAGAATATATCCAGTAATCAACAGACCAAAGGAGAGTTTCGGTGACACGCAGTCCAAACTGGCTAGCATGCATATAGTAACCAAACTTCTCCTCTCTTATTAGTGTTTAGTGCTCAGGTCAAGATAAGAAACTCTGTTAGCTTTTAGAACAAAGAGAAAACCCCATAAAATGAAATAGAACAATGTATCAGAAAAGAATGCAAAAAACTCCTGAAGAAACAATGAACAGCAAAAATACTATTAGGATGGAAACTGATGTCTAGAAAGGGAAAAATAGTAACATGCTGGGGAAGTGTATCAGCTTCTACTTCCTTTGGGTGGATCACAATTACCTACATAAAAATTTTCCTTTAAACTGGGAAGAAAACAGGCAAGCCAACTACAAAACCCTCTTCTTATAACAGAAAACAATCTCAAATAAACAAGACTTCAGCCAGCTGCAATAATCAAAATGGCTTGTGTCAATCTGTCAGTTGCCAAGATAAAACAATCTTTGAAGCCACATCTTTTCCATAATCAGATTTGAAAGACTTCTGACATCCTCCCAGTCATCAAGATTTGTGATGCTAACACTGAAGGACTGGTTTGCTTGATGCAGATCTGTAGCAAACTCTGGGCTGTTAAGAAGACACAGCAAGGCTAGAGGCCGATATCCAAGCCAAGGCTCCTAGTGCTAGGAGTCAAAATCTGACTCTGCAGCAGTACTCTGTAGTAGTGGTTATTGCAGGTACTTAATCATTTTCTTATTGCTCTGTTTGCTAGTTCTTTTCATTCTAAGGTTATACTCTGTATTTTTGCAGGTTAACAGAAAATTGATCTAATCATGCACTAGGAATGGCTGGAATGCAAGTAGCTTTTAAACTGTGCCAACAACTTAGTTTACGAAACTGTCATTACCTTCCATCCTCTCCAGCAAGTACCATTCGTCATGCGATTTACTAAAGACAAAATTCACCAAAATAGTGATGACTGTATTCACAATAAAGACTTCATTGTTCAGATTCATCAAGTTATAGATATTCCATGGCACCATTTCAATTAAACTTCTACAAAACAAAACATTTTATTTGGCAGCTTATGAATCTTAGTGCAGACCTGTCTGTATATGTCCCAGTAAGCAGTCCTGTGAGAAATGATACAGGAATATTCACTGGAAGCAAACTGCTTGCAAAGCACATCTAATTTAGCCTACACAAAAAACTTCAAATTTACTTGATTTTTTTTTCCCTGAGAGCAGCTAGTTATATAATAAAGAAAAAATATTTGCCAAGAATCAGAGTTCTTGGCACACTGAGACATTTTCAGAGACATGCTGTTGACATTTTCAATTTAACTGCAGGTAAGCTTGTGCCCTGTCAGTTATAACTAGAAAGTTTCCATTTCAGAAAGTGTAAAGAGTGCAATTCTGCTGCTCTTTTCTCTCTGCTCAAACAATAGTATATAAAGCAGTGTGTATCTTTGACTATTTATGACTTACCCATGATTCAGTTCTCTGTAGACAGGCCTGAAAGGTCCTCATGTATTCTGAGGAGGATAGCTCTGCAGAGAACTTAAATGGAGACTATTCTATCATTGTTTTTAGGCCTTAAGTGACCTGACCAGGCGACAGCTTATCTTTAAGGAAGAACATGAAGCTGAATGAAGTCTCCATTAGAGGAGAGAGTTCCTGAGAGACTGAACAAACTATGTGAAAGAGGGTAAACTATGTCAAATGGATCAGTATGGGATTCACAGCAGTTGGAAAGGGAAATGTCAACATAGGACAGATTTTTTACATAGTATTACATCTCCTTAGAAAGCATGAAAGCAAGGCAGAGAGAAAAGGCTCTACAACAGAAATTTATCTACAGTGTCAACAGCATCCTGTAAAGAAATAGAAGAAATTACATATTACCAAAAAAATGAAGTCCTTTTCAGGAGTCTGTCTACTCTCTTAACCTCCCTGCTCCTACAAGCTCTAATTTCAGCCTCCTCTGATGCAACTGTAATCAGAAAACAGGCTGTTGCATAGACATACAGTTATCAAGTATGTGGTGTTTCTGGTAAGCTTTTCTGGCCATTGGGTAATGTGTATCCAGGGACTTCCAAAGAGCTTGGTCAAGTTCCCCAAAAGTCAGTGAAAAGACAGTAAAATTCAGAAAGGGACTGGGTATGCAAAATATTAATAAGGCTTGGGATCCTACCAACCTCTGTCCTAGTTCCTGGAAAGATTATTGATGATCAGGATAGGCAAGCTCAAATTCCCACCTCTTATGTGAGGAGAACAAATGCATTACTGAAAATTTCTGAGAGACAGTAGATATTTCAGGCCAGGAAGAAGGCTACGTTAACTGATGTGGTTGGTATAGGTCACCTCTTAAAATCAGAGCCCAAAGACTTCAATACCTAAGGTAAAACCAGACGGACAGGCTAACTAAAGCAGCCTCAGGATCCCCAAATGCTTCAGTGTGTTTAAATAACCATATAGTGGCAGCTACCTTTTTCTTCCCATTTTCAACTTCTTCCTCAGTGATGAACTACCACCTGAAGAGAACTTTTCTACAGAAAATTGAAAAAGACCTCCACAGCCCTCTCAGGAAGATAGTTCTGGAACTTAATTTTCTGCTTATATCTTTTCAGAGAAGCAGAGAAATTTGGGTCATCATCCAAGCAACAAATGCATCACGAATGCTAGTAAATTGATGTAATTAGCTACAGTGGTACTGTGCAAATGTAAAGAGGCAATGGACAAAGTCATCAACATGGAAACAAAAAAAAAGAGCAAAATGCTATGCACTTGACAAAGCAGTTGCAGGGGCATAGGGTCTATTTGGAAATGGTGATGCACGTAATCCACATCTATATGCTATGTGCATATAAGAATGAGGAAAAGGCTAAAGAATGCCCTACATAGACACTGCAAAAGAAAATTTTCCAGTCTCAAGTAACAGATATGAATGCAGCCACAGTTCAAATGTACATGACTGGCTTAAATAATATTTAATAAGGATAGCAAATCACTGGTATAAAAAATGTTTTATGTTAATGTTAGATAAGGCTTTTCCCCACCTGTATATTACAATCTTTGCCGAAGAGACTGCATTTCTCTCTGTTACTCATTTTTTCATAGAATGGTTTGGGTTGGAAGAAGCCTTTAAATATCACCTAGCCCAACTCTCCTGCCCTGGGCAGGGATGTCTTTCACTAGATCAGGTCGGCCAAAGCCCCATCAGCCTGACCTTGAACACTTCCAATGATGGGGCAGTCACAACTTCTCAGGGCGACCTATTCCAGTGTCTCAGCACACTCACTGTAAAGAATTTCTTCCTTATGTGCAGTCTGAACTTTACCCCTCTTTCAGTTTATAACCTTTGCCCCTTGTCCTGTCACTACAGACCTTGGTAAAAAGTCTCTCTCTTTCTTACAAGTCCCCTTTATATATTGAAAGGTCAACCCAGAGCCTTCTCTTCTCCAGGCTGAACAACTCAAATTCTCAGCCTGTCCTCACAGGGAAGGTGCTCCAGGCCCCTGAGCATCTTCGTGGCCTCCTCTGGACCCGCTCAAGCAGGTCCATGTCTGTTTTACACTGGGGACTGCAGAGCTGGACGCAGTACTCCAGATGGGGTCTCACAAGAGTGGAGGGGCAGAATCCCCTCCCTCGACCTGCTGGCCACGCTTCTTTTTATGCAGCCCAGGATGTGATTGGCTTTCTGGGCTGTGAGCGCACATTGCCGGCTCATGTCCGATTTTTCATCTGCAAGTATCCCCAAGTCCTTGTCCATGGGACTGCTCTCAATCCATTAATTCGCCAGTCTTTATTGATATTTGGTATTGCTTTGAACCAGATGCAGGACCTTGCACTTGGTCTTGTTGAACTTCCTGAGGTTTTTCACTGAGTCAGCTAAAGTTTCAGCCATCCAGATAGTCCAAGGTATCTGTTAGTCTTGTGGTTTTTCCTTCCTCATTCGTTTTTTCCTTTTGATCAAGAAGAAAAGACTGCACATCAGACCATAATTAAAAGTCTCAAAGGACACGACAAAGAGACTTGACTATTACACTAAAAACCCTACTCCTAAACTGGAGATACAATACTTTAGGTGCAGCAATACACATGAAACTTATGGTTCAATGTTTAATTACATGCCTGAAAACAGAAACATTTTTATGTTTCTGATTGAAGTAAAGAAATTGTATTTCTTTCGATATACATACAGACACAGTGGGCTACAGGATAGCTGTTTATATTAATTATTGTGTCTCAAAAGTTTCAGGTGGAATACAAAATGATGATATTTTAGAGAATACAGAAACAAATACCAACACAAAAAAGTCATTTTCCATGATCATTGTATAACTCAATCACTAGAGATCTTATTTTCAAAACCACCTCAGCAGTCTAATTTCTATATGTAAAATTATTGGCTTTCTAAACATAGACCTGTCTTGTATAAACAAGAAATGAGCATTACAAGACAAAAGGTACTAGAAATCTGTACTTTTGCCCAAAATTAATTAGGCCAGCAAAACAAAAAGTCCTGCAATTACAAGTCAGTAATAAGAACACTACAAGGACTTAAAAAAATAACACTTCTCAAAGTGTCACACTCTCTCAGAGGAAAGACTTCTACTTTTCTACAGCTCTCAAGTTTTTAAACTTTTTTTTCATTTCACTATGTACATTACTGCAGTGATAAAGGGACTGCACATTTCTGCATTATCTTTTACTTAGTTGAACTGATTAGACTGCAGGACAAAGGGAAGGAAAAGAAATAGACATGAAAAGAAAGACAAAGACAAGAGTTCTGGCTCCATGAAAACTTGTTTGGAACCCAGAAAAATTTCCCAGAACAGATGTTAAGACATGGAAAAAGCACAGGCCAGGCTTGGGACTTAAGTATGTAATTTAACTGCCTCAAGTAACATATTACAGGGAGAAAGCATTGAGTCTGACATAACTTGGATTGCCAGCAGGACCAGATGGCTTGCTTAAATCACAAGCTAATAAACCTTTACACAAAATAACAGGGAAATGAATTATGGTTTCATCATAGCCCCATTTTCGTTAAAGCAGTAGGGTGGCTTTAGGTACTCTTAAAGACTATGTCCAAGACACTTAACTAAATTCTTGGCTATTCTGAATTAAGGGAACAACTTTCAAATTCTTATAGATATTGGGAAAGCTGTTAGGCATAGCTTTTTGAGAGCTAAAAATACCAGAGGAAACTAAGAGAAATAAGCAAGCAGTAACAAGAAAAATCCAACCCCCTACTCCCTCCATAAAATCAAAATGTAATTTCTGGTTTGTAAGGTAAGGCGAGCCCTTAACTAGGAGAAGAGCTGAAAGCTCTGCCACCCTGACAGCAGAAGGGTATAAAGCAGAATGGCTCTGCCCCATCACACAGGCTGGAGCTCTAGCTCCAATTCAAGTCCCTCTTATTCACCATCAGTGCATGAATATGCAGACCCCTGTGGGTGGACAGAGGAATGCATCATGGGTACCAGCTTCTCTACTATGACAATGTGACCACCACTAACACTTTCGAAGCAGATACGTAAGTGGTTCAGAGCCTTTACCTTCATTTTTATGCTGTAATTGTAGGCACTATAAGCATCACTAAGGTGAACAGATGTTCACCTAAAGAGAGCCTTCTTCCCTATGCTACACATATCAACCTATATAATTGCTTCAGTTGTTCTGTGTGGTCACTGTTAATGAACATTGCCATAAGATCCCATGTAGACAAGAGAAAAACTCATTTTTTTCTTTTCTTTCCCATCACAGGTTGGAATTCCTTAGTTGAAGATCCTATCTAAAGACACTCAGAAATAAACACAGCAGAATACTGTGCAACAATTAAGATGTTTCTATACATCACATTTACCTTCAGTTAAAGTACTGTAGCAGACTGCACACAGAGAAGAGTAGTTCTGTTTTGTTTACAATGAAGAGGGGAGTTAGTGTAAAAACTGTGAAAATGGCTGGCGGATTATCAGTTCTCCAGAGAAAAGGCAGGATCTTCTGATCATCTGCAATATACAGCAGTAATTTTAGGGATGAACTTTCCGTTTCTTTGCATTAGGATGTGACTTTCTTAAGTCTCTGCACCTTTGTTTTTTAGGTTACTATGATTTTGTAACTTCAGCATCCCTGATAAAATACAGAGTTTTGGTGGCTTAACAGAACTGGTGTCACTGTCCCATTCTTACATTATTAATTGGGAAAAAGTAGAGGAGAAAGATAAAGAGAGAGAACAAAAGAATGTGGTCTGAAAAGATGTAGTTCAATGCGAATTTTCTTATCAATGTGAGACACTGAGACAGCTGATGTGTCTTGTTTCCGTGCGTTGGTCTCTCAACAAAAATTTCATTACAAAAAAATAATCTGATAATGAGGAGGAGTCAATGCTCTGTATTGCACCTTACTGTTTCCACTGATGGCTCTAAGCAACGAAAAGCACTAATATTAGACTGGTCAGATGTCTGACGTGACCGTGTTACTCCTGCAGAACCCACAGAAATAGAAATACAGGAGTCTGTCAAGGAGTACGTTACTTGAGTATCAATCAAGACTGCTTTTTGCTCGTCTCTGAGAGCACTGAGCTCTTGTATGAAGGAGAAGGAATCAAAATTCACAGATGTCTGGAAAAGATAAAACTCCTGAGCCACCAGACTTCAGGACTACGTCACAGCTGTGTCCTGTTAGGATGTCTGGAGGTAGCTTTGACAGTTGTAACTCCTAAATGAGGGCCATAAGCCATATAAATAAGCAATGGTCTACTGCTGGGACAAGGGCTCTTGAGAAGGAAGCAATAATTGTCTCTGCTTAACACATACAAAATATTTCAGTCAGACCTAGAACAAACAAGTGAAAAACTGAATTCTGATTTCTATTGAGGACAGAAACCTGTTGTAGTCTCTGTTACCTGAAGACTATAATAAGTTACATGTTATTTCTGCATTTCCTCCAATTGGAACCATTACTCAGTGAAATACTCTCATTACACTTTTGAACCCTTGCAACCATACCAAAGGAAGCTGTCCTGTTTTACTTTACACGGATCTACAGTCTTAAGAAACTGTCTTGCGTTTATCTTCTGTGGCTAGCAAGGAATCTCTCCAGTCCCTTGGGTACACAGCAGTAGTGATTACTAGGGATACAAACAATCTTGCACAAATCTGAATTTTGATCACCTTTTAAAAATCTCCACAGAGGCATATTTAGCACATTCTGCACAGTTTTGCACACACCCATTTAGCACAGTTTATTACCTCCAAACAAAGCTCTCTGGAACTATGGTTAATTAATGATACTCCAGCAACAACTTTAAACATGGACATCTTCAAAATAACTTGACCGTTCTTAGGGTACATCTACTCTGCAATTGCTGCTAAGGTAGCCATAGCAATTGGGCCAAAGGAAGCTCAGACTAATTGCCCAAGGATTTCAGCAGTTTTTTACAAGTCTTCTGTAGACCATGCTGATTTCCATTTTGCTGCATTTTAGACAGTTTCAGGTTAACTAGGATATGTCACCATTGCAGACAGTTTAGACATAACTGAATAATATTCAACGTAAATATTTAATGCCGTGCTACATAGCATAGCACAGCTTGTCAATTTATAGAGCATAGACTGATTTTCCAAAGAGAAAAATTCTGGGATGATGTATTAAGTCACTGCAAGTAGAGAAAAAATGCTATGCTAATTCCACAAACAACATTAACACTTTTCCCAAAAGACATTAAGACTCACGAACATAAATACACAAAAGCACAGTTATTATGTGAAAGCACATGCCTTGCCACATGAAGGTTGAACATGTGGCTAACCAAAGAAGTAGTCTCATTGGCAAGCTCAGGAAAGTTTCCACCTCTACTAATTTGTGGAACCAAATGTTTTTAGCATTGTAGTTAACTGAAAGCAAACAGCAGAACCTAACCACAATAACTAAAAAGTAATCCCACTATACTGAGCCAACTGAACTCAGGCTGAATTGCAGTGAAAGGTTTGAAGGAATCCGATGGTATACAGCAGCACAGGAAAATCTAGAAGCTTTTGTGTGAGTAGGAAATGTTTCAAAAAGAGGAGACATCCTCAATTTAACGAATCTCAACTCTGTCACTCTTCTGCGTTTTTCTGTATAGGAGAATGGTCTGGAAAGGAATACCATTTATTTTCTTGCACTTCATGGATTTTGGGGGAAAATCAATTATGTCAGAAAAAGAGGATATGTTTTTAAATTTATGAATCTAATGCACAAGTCTACTGAACTTTTCTAATGCTCTAATCTACATACTATTGTATCACACTCGCACCTAAGATCACGGTTACAGGATGCAACTGGAAAACGTAAAAGAAATTCCAAATTAAAAAACCACAGTACTAGCTTTAAACAAATATTAACACCAGCATTTGCTTGTGTCATTACAATTCCAAGCAAGCACTAATGTAACCAAAAACTTTGATTTTCTCTTGAGTCACAACAAATAAAGTACTGTCTAGAGGTAGGTACTTGAGAAAGTAATATAACAGACAGAGAAATGCCAAGATAGAGCTTTGTCTGGAATACTTGAGTACAATAAAAGGCGTAATGTGAAATCAGTATTTATCTATTCAACAATAAAAAGAGATAAAAATCCAGACAAAATTATCTTAAAATCAGCATTTGCACCAGATTTCTACATAACAGTTTCCATCAGTATTTCTCATTTCATTAACTGAAAAGGTGACTTATATGGAGAAATGCTCAATGTATATTTTGAATAGAGGTTAATGATCCTTTCAGTGTCCCCGATTCTCCTGAAAGTCATCAAATTTTGCCCACTCTGCAACCTTAAATGAGTGCAACAAATTAAACAAAACCAGTTACCAGCCCTGGAGGTATTTAAAAGATATATAGATGTGGTGCTTAGGGACACGTTTTAGTGGTGGATGTGGCAGTGCTAGGTTAACGGTTAGACTTGACGATCTTAAAGGTCTTTTCCAACCTGAACAATTCTAAGATTCTAAAGGATTTAGAAGTTTTTTCCCCTATAATGTTAGAAAAAGACATCTGTCTCAAAGTCTTTGGGCATGACTTTCTATTAATCTTTTTTTTTTTTTTTACCTATTCATTCTTCTCTACTGGAGGCAAAAAAAAATCTCCAAGCCCTCAACTTGGAACAGCTGAGCATATCTAAGACAAAAAAGAGTAACAATTCCACTTTGTTACACCTCTTAAAAGGTACGTTACTGAACACAGAAGGAATTACAAACCAAACCACCCTTCCCATGTAAGGACTGTGACTCAATAAAAACTTATGTATTTTTAAAGGAAGAGGCTACGTAATGCATTTAAATACCTGGGGAGAAGTAGTAACTTTAGGGAGAAGCAGTGCTTCTAAAAACGATTGCAAACATATTCATTGACAAGGACACAGTGCACAGTCAACTTTACCTAGCCAAAATGCTTTCTCTAACCAAAGGAAAAGAATCAGACAAAAGAATGAAAAAAACATATCTATTGAAAAAAAATGGCAAGACCATACTTCAGGCTGAAGACTGACTTAAAGAGCTCTTAAAAATTTGTTTCAGTAAAAGAAATTAAAAGGTTAGATTTTAGCAAGATTCTTTCACTTAATATGAATTAAATACACAAATTACTTCGTACATGTATGTATATACATACACTCAAAAACTAAAATGAGTTTGGCAGACTTTTATAGAAAGGAGCTTTGCAGAACATACTCAAGAGAAGTTCAGCCAAAGAGAATGTAAACTGCTTAGAAAAATCAGTGGGAAGCAATGAGGCTCCAGCACCTTCACCCCCAAAGCATACCTTGGATTACTGTCTTGATCTCCAATCACTCAGTTTATCAAACTTCTCATTAGGAGATACAGAAGAAGAGACAGAAAAATTCATTAAAAGCAAACTGTCCAGCATCTATTACAGAGCAGTCAGAATTCTGACATTTCTATGGTGCTCAGAAAACACCTATAGGTAAGTGGTTAATGAGAAATTTCACTTTATATTTTCTGTTTACAGGGACCTGTAGGAAGTAACTTAATATGTCAGAATTTGTGCTGTGAAATAATTTCAACACTCAGCACGTGAAATAATTCCAACACTCAACACATGGTAGAAAATACTTTAGATCTATTACAGTACCAGAATGCTCAGCTAAAAGGGTATGTGTTTTAATTTATTTTTCATTTTTAGCAGGTACTTGATAGGATAGGGTCCAATATATAATCATTCTATTGTAAATGCAGTTTCTATCCTTAGAAGAAAATGCAGTCTAAGTAATAAATGCTAAAAAGTTAAAACAGGACCAGAATGGTGGTCTGATGGAAGTGCAAATGAGAGGTATCATTCAAAACTTGTCTAGAATTTCTGTACAGTAACTTATGGGTAAGGGAGAAAAGGCTTTTGGGGGCTGTACTCAACATTCAAACCTCTGCAGACCTTGTACTTACAACAAGGAAATCCCGGTGAGCAGGAGATGGGGGAAAAGGAGAGAACTGTGAAGGAGATTCTAGTTCAGTTATTAACTTTTCGTATGTATTTTTCCTTAATAAACAGATATAAATTCTGAAGTAGGCATATGTGATAGATAATTTCAGGATTCTTGTTATCAACATATTTTACATGTGATATGTACCTGAAAGAATATTAAATCCTGCTGAAATAACTTTGAGACAGAGGGAGAAAGGAATTAGTATAAGCAAATACATTTAAACAATACATTACATGACAATATTCAGTCATTTATTTTTTCTCAAAAAGCAAAGCAGTGAAATCTGCCCTGTGTAGGATAAAAAGATACAGTGTATGAACACAGACACAGCTATTTATAGGTCTACACATTTAACCTCATTTAGAATTTCCCACTGAGAAACATAACTTCAAAAAAAGCTGATGGAAGGTGTCAAGATCAGACTGCTAACTCAGAAATTTCAGTTTAAGTAACTACTTAAGGAAGGAAGGAATGAACACGTAATAGTAAGTATTTTGTGTATTTATTTGCCATAACATTTTAGGATAAGGAGTTAGATGTTAGCTAATACTATACAGACAGTGCATTTAAGCAGTAGATGATATATATGAGAGAACAGACCTGCTCTACTATCAGCAGAAATACCATTTAAATTTCTAAAACTTGCTGCTTTTCAAATTTGAAGGAAATAAAATACAATAGAGAAACATACGTTGTGGTCAGGCAGTGCACCATAGTACTCGTAGAAATAGTAGCCTATTGTAAAGGCCACAGTAACAGTTTCCGGTAAAAACGTTTTCAGTAATAATACAAAGCTATTCATAACCCCGCAGTTCAATGCTTCCTCAGACATGCCTCAAGTTCTGCATGGGGATACATGAAGCAGATCAGTAAACTGGTTCACATGAAAAAATTCTTTTAAAAAATAAGTTAATTCTTATCATGAATTAGGTCACTGCTCCATTTCACAACACAGCCCCAGAAAGACCCAGGCTGGGAAAACTAAAGGGATGTGCCCTGAAGTTTGGGGATGAAAGTGAGCGAAGAGAGGGAGGGCAGAAGTATCTTAGGTCAGTACACATTTGTGAACTATGCCTCTCCAATAATGAAGGTTCAAAATGCAAGTAATTCTAATATTGTGCTCCTTGAGTCAAGGATCTGACACTAACTATTTGCATTAAATCACAGCACCTGACCTTCCATTTCACTTTATTCCACGAAAAGGGCCTTATTCTTTCATGAAGATTGAAACATGTTTCCAGCATTGTCTTAGGAATTGTGCTGATTATGACTAAGTTGACACAGAAGATAACCTCCTGCCTCCCGCTGCAGGAGAAGGGATGCTAAGATGCACCAGGACAGTGAAAGAATGTTTGTGAGCAGGACAGGGCCTTTTGTCAAAGAAGATGTCCAGCACTTTCTCCTAGGGAGGTAAAACTATCACTGTATTTTTGAACAGGGAAAAACTTATATTTAATTCTCTTTTTTCCTGAGGAACGTTATAAAAGTAAACTCACATTTGGTTAATTCAGAAAAAGGACCTGGATCCACATTTGGTTTTGCCATCTCTAATAGAAAGAACTTCATGATAGAAGTGTTTAGTCGAGAAAGCCTACCTTCAGCCTTATGGAGAGTACTTAAAAAGAAGTCTCCATACACCTTCTGAACTTCCACCTAGAGGGCTGAACTAGTGGGATCAGCCACAGTAGTACATAACCCCAGGGCTGTAAGGAATTTACAAGAATATTTTCATACAGGATTCAGCAGGTGCACCAACAAAACCAGGTGAACATGTTAGAAAGACCGACCTTGAAGAACTTTATATCTTTATGTCTATGTAAGACTCCCTCATCTGCTTTCTGTATGGTAGGGTTTCTGTCATACAGAACAATAAGGTTAATGAAACTATGCCAAATTCAATGGGTCCACTGATCCCAGCAGGAAATGCCTGATTTATTTTTCTGATAGATGAAAGAAAGAACAGGTCTAAGATCCTGAAATAAATAGAATGCTTTAGGCAGCTGGAGACATCTTGCCATATATAGGTTTAGGTTGTGTATTAACACAGTTATATATACACAGGATATTTTCAAACACTGGCTTAAAGAGAGCAAGATTTTAATCTGAAACAGCTATCTGAGAACCATGAAATCCTGAGTAGCTTCATGGACTGTAATTCAAATCTGAAGCCTGTAAAATAGCAGGAAAACATATATCATGAGATGATGGAGGGTAGGATTGCACAACACAGGGCTACAAAAACAACATTAAATATCGGGGCAGAGGTACACACAAATGAGATGTCCTCATACCTTGAACCACTTAAAGCCAAAATGGTTGACCTCATGCATTGATTCATTAAACAGCTTCAGACAGGCAGTGAAGTGGCAGAATGGTAGAAAACAAGATAAACAGAAGAGAGGAAAGAAAAAGCATGCAATTAAAGGCAAATTATAATCAGTTTAGACAACATCAACATTTTAAAAATCACATATATCACTCATACTTGGTCTAAGAATGATCCTAACCTATTACTGTTTGTAAAAATCAATGGATTTGCCATTAATATTGTATAGAAAACAGAGCCTTGCATTTTAAAACTCTAAAGATTTCTAAGGGTGTCTTTTACACTTTTACAAAGAACCTCCACAGAACATAACAAAACAGAGAGAGCATTCTTTTAAAGTAATTGAAGGAATATGAACTGAAAAACATTTGAAGGAAAGTCTCCTCCTCACCTTGGAAAAACAGCTACTTGCCATCACTCTATTACTTGACTGTATTTAACTGATACCAAAACAAAATCCTATCGGACAAAACAGGGCACAGCAGCTCTCCCAGTGCTGACTGGAACAAGACACTCCAGTTGCTTTTCCTTCATGCTGGCTTGTTGGTCATATTTTAAAAACTATGATTGGTCAAAGCCAGCAGTTTAGTTCTTCTGTTGGAGCAAGACATCGCTGTCAATCAGTGACAGTACGGACTTTTAACTTTTCCCTCTTCTGATCTCAGTGCTTTCAATCCACCCTTCTTTCTCCTCCTCACTTCTGTACATACTACTGAATTCATACTCATTTTTTTTCACGATGCTGTTGCCCACCATATTCCACTAATCTTTACCCACAAATCTTACTTGTCTTGGCTCTCTTCCTCTCCTCTCAATCTCTCTCACTGATCTATATGGCTTATTGAGCCTCATGCTGCACATTTCCCTGCCTTGCCTCATCTTTCAGAATGTACACCCAATTCCAACTCCGTACTCACCAGCTATTTCCCTTTCTCAACAAGCTCTGACCATCTGATCTCACTGTGTGCCTCTCATCAGGCTTTGCTGGTGAATTGTGAATTCTTTTGAAAAGCCTCCTGACCGACAGACCTGCAATTTGTGCATATTCCCAAAGCACTATTATTTTTCCACATTCTTGTTTTAGGATGCCTCGTGTATAAATGAAACTTCACTTCTATCACAACAGTTCCCTATTTTACTGACCAAGACTTATCTCCTCTCCTCTCCATAATAAAGCTGCTGCTAACAGCTCACAGTGGAGAGACAACTATGAGGAGCTCATGCTCAACACACTAAAAAAAGAGTCGACCTTTCCATCCTGTGACTGAACTCTTCCTCACTACTTCATTTCTTTTCATCTAGGACAGAACTGTCATACTTCTATTAATCTTGATAGTATCTTTGACTCAAACCTCCTTTAAAAGGTTATTTTTTAAATAATTTTTTGCAGAATTTATTTTATGGAGTATCTCCAATATAAGATTTTTCTGACTGTATCTATGTAACTGAAGTTCTTTGGTAGGTTTTCTCCTCTGTCTGGATCTCTGCAAAAATCTTTCTTGTGCAGGTTGTGCCCATTTGTGCAGCAATCTCCTTGTAGCTTTGATCATGTTAATGCTACCAGTATGCCTCTTTCCTAGTGAATCAAATGTAAGCTATTTATCCTTTGCAAACTGTACTCCACCCCCCTTTCAATACTGAGATGACCTGTGATCATCCTCTAATTCAAGACAATGTTATGTATGCATAAAATTTGTAAATGTTCATCTTTATGCTTACTTTCCTAACTTCAGATACTTCTAGCCCTTACAGAATTAACACACTACCTTCTTCAAAACATTCCCTCAAAAAAATCACGAAGCCTTATGCATCTTGTTCTGTGTTTTGAGCACAGACATCACAATAGGTGAGTTCTACAGGCTTCTAGGTGCTCAAAGAATGTAAAAATGGTCACTTTGTCTTGTAACAAAGAAATTAAAACATTATGACATCCTAGGCATCAAATCACATACTATTTTGTTTACCTTTGCATCTCAGCATAGAACCTGCTCCTTTCTGAGATATATATTTTCCTTTCAAGGAGATCTAATCATTGATGTGGTATTTGCTACCTAGTTAACATTTCTATTTCATGCAATTTTTTTAAAGGCTACAAGAAGTTTAGAAAGAAGGCATTCTTGAAAATTAATTCCATAACATTGTCTAGGATCTTAGGGTACAGCATCCAGAATTATCCTCAATACCTCTACCAGCAAACAGCTGAGTTTAGCCTGAAGAGAAATAGTTGCTTTCATCCTGAAAACTTCGATTATTACTAAGATATTTCTATTTTTTTTATTTTGAAAAGTACGTGATATAAGAATACACGTCGGAAAAAACCTCTTAAAACCTTTTAAAGTGCACTTAGTCAGAACTTTTCTTATTTAAATAACAGAGAAGGAGATCACTCCCTTGCAATGCAACTGACCAGATGCTCCTGTTTGCTAATTACGGTCAAGTAAGGAACAGTGAAAAACACTGAAGGGGCTCACAAAAAGCACAGTAAGAATGCCAGGTTCAGCTTCTGTTTCAAAAGCTTTATAAAAATCTCCCAGAATTTTATTCACTACTTATGGTATGTTTTCCTGATGATTACTTACGTGAGTTAAAATGAGGCACACACATGATTCTTCAGAGTATCTTGTCAGTGGCACAGAATCAATTCATGTATGAAAGTTTACACTTGTGGCTTCATCACACAAGTGTATTTTCTGTGTGCATGCTTGGCTCAAGCAAAGGGATTTGTTTATCCAGTTGTTTTGCAAGTGCAACGAGACTGTGGTCCATAAACACAACTACGCTAATAAAAATCATTGTCTTTAAATACATTCAATGAACAACAACAAACCTAAGTATGCTTACACGTGGGAAGACAGCTTTGATAGGCAAGACAGATCAGAAGAATTACTACTTAAAATAATATTTTAAAGCTCAGGACACCTTATATTTCTTTCTAATTTCAAGCAAATCTTACCTATGAAATACAACTTATCATGGAGGCTTTGCAGACTTTATGAGTTCTGTTACCTAATGTTGGAACAGAGATACAGGATCATCAAACAAAACCAGCTGTGTGTCACAGTAAAGCAGAGAAAATAATACTTTACTGTTGGGTTACTTTCCTAAGAGGACTACCCGTGACTTTATAAGATTGCAGACCTGTTTCTCAGCATTGATCCTGGCTGACTCCTCTTGTGCCAGCACCATTTCCCGCTCTGCAGTTATCTGAACACTTTCTCTGAGTGCTTCTTCCAATTCTTCAATCCGATCATCCTTTTTGCGTAGATTGTCCTGGAAAATGACGGGAGACTAGGTGAAGATGACTTGTTTGGAACCACAGCCTTTTAATCAACCAGATTTACGCCAACCAAAATGTGTTTCTCCCTCCCAAGGCGCAACCGCAGGCAAATTATCTTCGCACAAAGGAAAGAAAGATGAAGTGATGCAAGAGTAGGAGTAAAGAGAAGCAGAAGCTAGTGAAGCAGGACCTCAAAGCAAGAGTGCATGCCCTCTGTGTTGGACATACCACAGTCCTGTCAGATTATACAGCACAGATAAGCAAGGGCTGTTGGTAAACAAGGATTAGTAAGCGGTTCCAAAGAAGTATAGAAGCCAGAATTGGTGGGAAGGTAGCAGGCATTCAGCATTGCCCATTTGCTCACACATTGACCAGTAGGTGTGGTAAGAAGCGAAACATAGCACTGCAGTTTGGAATTTGCCACTTCCAGGTTAAGGGGGAGAAAAGCAAACATTAACCCAACAGAGTTTTCCGGTGTTCAGATTAAGTCTTTAAGGAAGTTTTTAATCAAAAACTCTCTAGGAATTATGAAGAGTTCATCTGGGCTGCCTGAATCTCAGACATTCGAGTAACAAGACTCCCTTCAAATTTATTCTTCGATTAAGAGCATCTTCACAGTTGCAAGTTCAGATGTCCCACATATATTCAAAGACCACTGAAGAAAACCATACTGGTCCTCAGTTTATACAAACAGTAGAACTTAGAAAAAATATATACAAAATTAATGGTATTATTATTTGTAAAGGAGATGTTCCTTAATCTAATATTGTTAGGAAAATAAATGTGTATCTCCTGCTTCTGCTGTAGCAGCGCGGACAAAACCCTGCAAAGCAGGCTGTCCTGACAGGTATATACGAAAGTCTTGGACCATGGCTGCTTAACAAATCCACCAGAAATGAGCAGCTTGATGGAAGATTTCTGCATTTCTTGTCTTGCAGATTGGTTTAGATCATAGGGTTCAGATGAGATATTAATGCACATGTAAATTACCACACGGGCTTTTTAGCAGTCTGAGCGGCAGTGGAAGAATCAAAAATGTTTCCCTTTGGTTTTTTGCATTTTGCTTTTTGTCAGATTTACCCCTTTGTCTTCTGTCCTGTATTTAGGACTGAAATTTTCCACACCATATAAAGAATCAGGAAAAAGATGACTGACCTGGAAAAAATTTGACTTTGCAACCTTCATAATGCAAAAATTGGTCATTAAAGTTTAAAGAATGAACCTGACTTATTCCTCAATTCCGGCCTTCTAGGACTTGGGATACATCACCAAGGATACTTGTTGTATGAACATGATTTCTGGCAGTCTCAAAACTGCCACTTTCAACGCATGTGTTCCAGCAGCGATATAAAGCTTTGTATTGGACCAGTGCAAGACCTTTGGCACCACTGCCCTTGTGTAGAGAAAGGCTAGTATTCAACCACTAGCACAGGCAACAGTAGATTTTAGGCTTTGCAGGTAGAGGAGCTTTCTCCTGATGGTTACTTTCCAAAGTGGATTCACAGGGCAAGTAACTGCTGATTTCTAAAGAAATAAATGGACAGATCTTCATTTCAAAAACAGGAGTTGCAGAACCTGCTTTCATACTTTTTGAATCTTTCTGAAACACTGATAATATCTTCCAAAACTACTGATTAGCCTAACAGAAGACTCGTCAAAAAGATGACTAACATGTTCACAAAAAACTCAGCACAGAATATTAACTGTGCCAGACATGAAAAATATTAACTTGCCTATCTGCATTACACAATAAATATTGACTGTACTTCTTGATATATTATTCATGGACAGCCAAGGAAGTGTAGAAGTGTAGCTCTCCATTTCAAACAACAGAAATGGGAACAGTTCATTTCAGCAGCTGCATGTAAAATGCAAACTGCTTTAAAATAACAACGCAGAATAAACCATTCTAACACACAATATATGTTGCGTCTTCATCCCAGGCAAACATTTAAGAGGTGAATTTGACACTGTATTAACCTTGACACCATATAGTGCTCTATTCACACAGGTGAACTCTTGAGGGACAGGAGGAAGAGCAACTGGTGGTACCAAAGCTGATCAAGACAGTGGCACATTGTCTGTACTTGAAAAATCTATATTAATATATAATCACTTTTCCTAAAATAATATTCAAACTTTTTACATACACAGTACAGAGTTGCAAGTTAAAAAAATCCAGTGATGACTTACAACCAACTGGCTAGAAATTATGATCTTTTAACTTTAGTCTAATACTAATAACCCATCCAGTAAGGAGAGATTAGTTACAAGTTTTCACCTTCTGTCTCAGACAAACCTAAACCAGCACAAGTTTACTCTTGTAACGGTGTCACAATGCATGTAACCACCTTACAAAACCACACTGATGCCTGGCAGGAGTAGCAGATTGTAGCTTGACCAGATAGCACCTCCACCAGCGCAGAATAGTCTCAAGAAACTTTTAAACAATTATTCAGGTTCTAGCTCTTTGATTCATGACTAACTGATTGGCATTTGATTTTTGTGGGTTTTTTTTGTTTTGTTTTGTTTTTTAAATACAAGCTGCTGTTTCAAACAAAATGTACTAATAGAGAAAAAGTAAATAAAAGCGAACTGGCATTTGTCTTTTAACATACCAGCATGTTTTTCCAATTGTTTGACTCTAAATTCTGAAACATGACAGGCTTATGCTGACCTTCAACTTGTGCTGCTGTCACTTTCCTCTTTATAGTTACATGAAGTATCCTATCTTTATTGTGACAAGCATTAAACTCTGGAGAAAAACTTCTGTTAATTACAACTACAGTTTTTCCTGCAATGTCTGATCCTCTGAGGCAGTGGACTAGAGTACAACTTGGGTTGCTTCATATATACATCAGCACGTGACACCGAGGGCAAATTTATCTTCCTGTTTTTTGATAAAATTGCAGAATAATAAACAGTGGCCACCTCCTTTCATGAAGCTTAAACAGACAACTATTCAGAAAGAAGAGAAAAATATTACTTACCTTTACAGTAACTGGTTTCTTCAAGATACATTACCTACCCAAACATCTCCATGACCATCCCTCCCTCCCTCTCCTCCTCAGTCCCATATGCGCAAGATTCCATGGCAGAGATGGAATTAAACTGGGATAGAGGAAATAGCTCGGCCTTTATGCTTAGTGGTAGCGGCACAAAGAAAATGAAAAACCCATTCAACACTGCAGGCGTGCCAACAATTCAGGCACAATAAAAATTTTTGCTACCTATACTATGATCCTGTAGCTGATTCGTATGCAAAACTCACTCCAATACATGTCTGTCTGAAAACCTGAAAGGAAAAGGAGGTGTGACTGATGCACATTTCTGGGCTTTTTCTTTCATTTCAGGAAGGAAGTGGTAGGATGTCCAAGTGAGGCATGTTAAAAGGATGTATCAATTTAATCTATCCTGCATTCATATGATGTGTAATCTGCCATGAAGTTTTATTAAAGTGCATGAAACAGGATACACGTTTTCACTGAGGCATTTAGGTTCAACTAAATCTGAGGTATCCTGGCAAACTTCCTCATAACTGTGTCTTGAACTAGACTCACAAAGATCGTTATGGCCTAATTTCACTCTTTGAATTGGAATTAAGGTGGATTTCTCTAGTTATCTCTTGGGAAAGATTAGTTAACAGTTTGAGAAGGCAATGAAATGCTTCTTTTAACTGTTAAAATTATTTCCAGGACTAGCCAATCTCCTAGGTATGGAAAGATCATTTTCACACAACCCTGTAATTAATGCAATAGCACATTTTACCTGTGTGCTTTCATAGACCAGAAGGGAAGAACACAGTACTGGAAGTGTTTCAAACTAGGAATCAATTCCTCTTAAACAGTGAAATCATTACACCATTACAAGCACTTATTCCTGTGAACTATTGCTCTTTCTTACAATGTATTTCCTCAAGAAGCCTTAACCTACATAAAGAACCTAATGATAATGATCTCGGTCCATTCCAGATCAAGTAAAACTCTCTCCAGAAAGAAAAATCCTCCTTTGTGAACTGACCTTCCACTTGATCAGTGGAATCTGGGACCTCAGGACTATCAGCTGCCCCCAAGTACTACTTAAAGCTTCCTGCTGGATACAAACTGTCATTTAGTTATTGATACAACAAATTCTTCACCAACATATGGAGGCAGCCCATCTACAAATGTTTGGAATTTTTCACAGTTAAAAAATATGAGGGCCTTATTCACTGCAACTCTAAAGAGCATACTGGTTGATTAATACGAAAAAATGAAATCTTACTAAGTTTCTTCCATGAAGTTCCCTTGCTTCCTGTCTTCGGCCATAACCAGTACCAAATGTGAAGAAGAAAAATAGGTTCTCCTGTAGCTGGCCCACTACTGAGGACTTCTGGTTTGCCATCTCAGGAGTCTAACAAAAGATGGCAAAAGACTCACGAAGTTATGGAAGGTGAATTTATGCAGTGTTGGTTGAACTACTGCACTGCTGAACCCAGAAGGAAAGATGCTATACCAAAATCGCAAAGCTACTCTTCAGAAGAGGACAACTGACCAAAATAAATCAAATTGTTAATTAACCTCTGCTTTTCTCCAAAAAATACTTGTAAAAACCTGCAGACCTTTTTAAGAAGGTCTTGAAGCTTTAAAGGAATATACAACATGGTGGTACCAAAAGGTAGTATTACAGTTTCATTTGATTTCAGAAGCAAACAATTGTAGGGCCTTAAAGATCAGGTGAGCATGGTGGATCTCCTTCATTTGGTTCCACATGTTATCAACTACTTGAAGAAATCTCTGAACAAGAAAAGTGTGCAAAATTGTCACTCATAAATAGAGAAATACCACTTATGCTGAAGAGACAATACTTTGACTTAACGGGTTTTCAGGAATACACACTGGGTAAACGCTAAAGGCCAGAACACCATGCTATATAACCTGAATGGTAGTTACCATAGAATCTAGCTCAAAAAGAGTGATTGGAGTCCCTGTGCAACTCATACAAAGCAGGAGACGTCCATGCTGAATCATTTCTCTCTCTGTATTCATTACCATTTCCTGAATAAGATGGCAATTAAAAAAAAAAGGCATCCTGTCTTGAACAGTGGAGTAAAAGGAGACTTTATGAATTCCTGAAGAAGGAAATACCTTTAAGGTAGTGTATAGCTTGGTACCAAGATGTAGCATGAACTGCAAATAAACCCAGATACACTACTAAAGATATTGAAAATAAAAATAAAGTAACAGAGAGGCAACCTACCATGTAAACAGCTGCTGCTGTATATATTGCTGGGCATGAACAAACAGTGGAGTTTACAGAATAACTACAAATGCTAACTCTGGTATCATCAATGCTGCATACAGCTGTCTTGACGCTCTCAACTGGTAAAAGAACTGCAGTATGGATGGTTACCTGTGATGGGGAAACATCTGTCTGTCTAGGCAGAAGCTGTATATATACAAGTATTAGGTTTATACAAAGTCGCTGTTTCTCACAGAGTGAGCCGAAGAGGGCTTTTTTTGTAAGTACAGCAACACAACAGCATATGTAATTATCATGAGCTCCTGAATGAAAGGAATAGTCTGATGGTCTGAGAGCTAAAGAGACAGAAACTGCCAAACAGGAGCTCCTCAACCAACATTTCCTCATCTTTGGAGAGATCAGACCTGAGATGCACAATGACTCTGTCACTAGGACAACTTATGTCAACATCTGGAAAACTGCATCTGCCAAATAAGACACATGGACTGGAATTCAAGCCTGACAAGTTGCATAAACGCAGAAAAATATCTACAGGAGACAAAAGGAGAAAAATTGCAGTAGAAGAATTTCATTCCACTAGGGGTTGAGAGGGAAGTGCAACAAAGCTGGGCACAGCAGTTTTCAGTTTCAGTTTTCAACTGCCATGTTGAAAACATGAGGGACAGCAGAAGGTGATGAGTGCCTTCTCCTAACAGTACCACAATGGAAAAAGAGAAGACGTGTACATCCAGAATATGTATGCACTTGCGGATCATCAGCTGGAGAAAGGACAAAAAACGTATTTATAGTAAAAAGAAAAAAATGGATAAAAATTATTTCCAAACATGATAAAAGTAATTGAACCAGTGCATTAAAATTGGAACGGTGAAAAAAAACTTAAGGAAGCCAACATTCATGAGAAATGGCCAGTGAATTTCTCTTTTGAAATAGGAAGGTAGAAATTGGAGTGGCGTTTGGACAGCATTGTCCCTTGAGTATCATTGCTGCAGTGTAGGAGAACACTCAAAAGTGACGCAGGACTATAAATGACACCGCTGACAAAAATATCTGCTCTTGTGTAAATGGAAGGATGCGCACTTTAAAAGTTATAGGTATGGACAATCACTTGAAAGAAAAATCATAAAATGTGCTCAACTACAGAAGTCAATAACATACAAAGACTAAAACCAGGCAGGCAGCTGCTCTACCCTGCAAAAGTCCTTGTGGCTTTCTTCCCATTACGGAAGAAAGAAAAAAACCCACCCAGACAGATAAATATGTCTGTAAAATAACATGACAAATTTATGATGGGAAACGTTGGTATCAAGATTACTTATATAGAAGCTAATTGAAGTGGTAAGCATCTGTAAAAAAAATGGTTTTCTCTACATGCTAAGAAGAAAATAAATACAGAACTAATTCATCCATCAGAAGTTATGTGAGCTCACTTCTATTCTTAAACATATAGGTCACAAAGAGGAAGCAAAAAAAATACAAACGAAATGGCAATGCTATATAATGAAGTTAGCACTGAATGATAGCTATTACTAAAAGAAATAAATTTGAGGTACATTAAGCTGTAAATAATGTTCCATATGTGACACACGTATAAACCTAAGGGCAAAACATGCATGTATTTGTCCCTAAAACATATTTACAGGGACCTCCCCCCAAATCCATGAAAACTGGAAAAGAAATATATGAACTCTAAAGATAGACTGTAACACATACTACTCAGATACATATATATTAGTCTTAATGGCTCTAACTTACATGAAAGGAAAGGGGAGAAAAAAAACCTTAGTGAAAACTTAGTGAAGAGAAATGCTTAATTTTTTACATTATCTATTTATTGAACACATGTAAAGTCCATAACAAAACCTGTGCATGTTGCCATTATTGTTGGAAAATTGCTACAAATGTATTGTATACATTTGAATACATTGTACTCATTGTATAATGTTTCTGAACACTACACAGTATGTCTATAAAAATGTGTGAACAACTCCAGCCATTAATATTTTTTTTTCTTCCAAGATATTTTATGTGTTACCGCTCAGATGTGTTACATTCAAAATGTGTTTCCAAAATATATAACAGTTTTGTTCACCTTCAGGAGCAATCTGAAATACACAGAGCTTGTGGTAATGGTAAGAAAAGATCCTAATCAATACTAGTTGAATTATGTCCATCATAAAGCTCTGTACTTCCAACACCCTCCTCTGCTACTGAAAAGGAATTCCATTGCAATCTAGGTGATTTAAACATTTCTTAAAGGAGAACAGAGAGGAAGGAGAAGAAAAGGACAGTTATAGACACTATTACACTGCCCTAAAAGGGAAAGGCAGAACGGATTATTCCTAGGAGAAACGGGCAACGTCTCTTCCCCATCGCTGCCATGCTTTTGACACTTCTTTCCTGTTTCTCTAAGATTGACACTCCCAACACAGCAACCAGTTGGGTATGTTGGTTTTGTAGGCACTTTTCATTAGCAACAACCTACACGGACTAAAGTACCTTGCCAATACTAACAACCAGGTTTATCATTTAGCGGCTCACACAGGGTGCCAACAGCTTTAACATTTTGCTGCAGCTGTTGCAAATTACCACATGCGTATTTCTTAAAAGCTACAGGGACTACGCTTCTATCTAACCACAGTGGGTCACTGCACGGACTATCGGAATGAGACACAAGGCTGACAATACAGCTGTGAAAATGTTCTAAAGTGCGCAAAAGCAATAGATACCTTAATTGTTATGGGGTTTTGTGGTTGATTTTGTGTGTGGGTTTTCTTTTTTTTTTTTTTTTTTTTTTGGTTGGGTTTTTTTGTTTGGTGGCTTTTTTTGAGAGGCTAAATGGGGAAATGCTACTATGAAAAGATTTCTTCTTCACAAATAAATCAATACTATGAGTCAAGACTCAAACTGGTGTGGGCTTACAGCAAAGAACAGTGGCAGTCTTAACTAACTGCACTATTAATACGAAGCTCGAACCTGTATGTTATTCCCTTGATACAGCCCTATTCCTCTGAAGTCTCCTTGCCAATGTCAGTCCTGTCATCATCATTGTACTAATATATCACAGCAGTTGTAAGACCTACTTTTCTTTGCTCATTTTCAATCACTCAGCAAAAAAAGAGCACCAGAAGCAGCACACATGGATAGCCAGCTATAAAAGTTCACTTCTTTTGTCTTCCCTCTTTTTCAAAGCTGAACATATGACAAAAATTGCTACTGATACACCACCACCGAGGAAATGTTTACTCAGCAGTTGATGCCATTGAATCTCTCCCACTCTCAATTTTGAAGGTGATTCCTGCAATCACCTCCAGTCTCGTACATTCATTTTAGTCTCTGATGCTTCTTTCTTGATTTTCATCACAGTAGAGTAGTAGCTTTTGTATCTGTGCTAGGAATTGCTTCCTTTAAAGCAGCCATCAGTTGTGGGATAGGACTAACAGTCTAGCGAGATGCTATTGCTAACCTCTATTGTTTTCACTTAATGAAAAGAATCCCCAACATTATTTCTTTTACTCCATGCAGACGCTCTTCTACCTCCCCAACTTCAAATGAGAGATCATCAAAACAATTTCATATCAGAATTGAAATATCACCATTTCTCACACCATCTGGGAACACACCAAATCCACCCACAATCCCCCAAGAAATCAGATGCATCAAGTGAAGTTAATTTCAAGGAAAAAAAATCTGTTTTGGTATAACTTGGATTCAGCTACTGACCAAATATCATCACAGCAACAGCAGTTGTTCTGCTATATACTAAGAGTGTGCAAAGTTTTGCCAAAGAGGATACTTTAGTAGAAGTGCTAAATAAGCATTTGTTGCCACAGGTATAAAATTAAAAATAATTCCATGTGTATTTTTTTAAAAATAAATTCTGAATTCTGTCTTCAGGTCCCCATCATAACCCCATCCCTTTCCTCTTCTAGTGGGCAAAACAAGAATAAGGCAGAATAGCAATTTTATTAAACAATGAGACTATGAAATGAGCCGCAATAATCAGGCATTTTTATTCTTGGGGAGAGATGAGTTAGAAACCATTTTCAACATAGCAAGTAAAAAAAAAAAGCTTGTGACAGAGAGAGAGGGGTAAAAAATCAGAAGAGGAAAAAAAAGCAAATTTATCACTATTTCTCAGGCTCATGAAATAAGACACCAAAATGAAGAGAGCGTTGTTCTTCCCCTTGAATGTACTCCTATTGTTTTGCTTAAATCTGGCCCTCGATGTTTTCTACTCTCAGGAGAGACCTCCTCATAGGAACCACACCATGTTGTCAACAGTTACATTAATCTCTCTGACAGCTCTTAGGAAAGGAGTTTGAACTCAGATGCTAATCTTGGAAAAAAAAAAATCCATGCTAAAAACATCTAGTGGTTAAGGTTGTTGGCAGACATTCAGCTGTCCAGTCTTCACCGTACTTAGTTTCTGGCATATCACAAAGGGTACCAACGCTGCTCATTGCCTAACAGGCAAGAGAATACAAATAGCAGGTTTCATCTTCCACTGACACCTAATGTTTCTGCAGAAAAGACTGTTTGAAAGTGTGTCTGGAGAATAATATTCCTGATGGATCACAGAGAACTGATAGGATGTAGGGAGTCCTCTTTCCTCTATTAAAAACTCTCAAGCTACATAATGGCTTTCTCTCACTACAAATCTCAATTTGCAGTTAAGGCAATACTGGGATAATTGTGAGACTGCATAATGATAGCTGTAAAAAGCCACTTGTACGAAATTTTTCCAGCTGTCTGTTCAAAACTGTAGAACATTTTTACATTATATAAGAAGGCCGAGTCAAGTGGTTCATCTTTTTTAAAGACGTGAAGGCAGCGAATACACCTAACCTGAACATAATAAATGTATGGTAAACTAAACCATAAAGTGAAAACAAATAGAGCAGATGGCTGTCTATCTAGGGATATGCTTATCCATTCCAAATGTCAGGTCTCTTCAAGCTTAGTTTCTGTACACATTAAGGTAACAAGTATTCTGTAAGGAGTGCTCTGTTCTGGTCAGACACAGGAGAAGGTAACTCCTTAACAATGTACTTAATGTCATAAGCATTGATTATGTAGAATGACAGATTCTGTCTCTGTAAGAACTGCCACACCAAATGTAAGAACAAGGTCATGTATTTACTCTGATTTTCAGAAATGTTTATTATATTTTAGATGGAGGAAAAACCTGCATCTTCCTTCTTTAATAACATAACTGAACAATTTATATAACAACAGAGAAATCTGTTTCTGAGACCAATCATTTTCATGTCCAAAAGTATATTACATTTGTTGTTGCTTCAACATGCAACACCGTACACACGAGCAACAACAAAGTTAGTCGGACCTTGTAAACACTCATCAGAAAAAATGGTTTTACTAAAACTGGAGACATATCTGTCCCCACAATTTGCACATGGCCCACAGCTCACATTGTAAGAATGTTAAAACATCAAAATCTCACAAATCCAAGAAAAGTAAGAAATGGGAGGTAAACTTACACTTTTTTTAACAGCAACCCATACTACTAATACACTCTGCCTGTACGCAGCTGTTTGGAGAAACAGGTAGCAGATTTCTGGATGGAAAATTGGGAAAACTGGTATTAGAAACAGACGCAGGTAAATACTCTTCAGGCTTCCTATGTACAAAAGCTTGTCTTGATGAGCTTCCTTTAAGTAAATGGAGAATTACTGTCTTGCGAAGTCCATCAGATCCACATGTTTGAAAGGGTAAGAGACGAAAAGGACTAATATCCCTAAGAACAGGACCTCATCTGAGCAGATGCTGCAGGGCTTGACTTCGTTCCTTCTTCTCGTCAAGATATTTTTGCTACCTTTTCATGTTTACTATCTGACGATCTGTTAGCAAGTCTTCATGCCCCTCCTCGCAATAAAGTTGTATTTTATGACTTCAGCAGAGAAAAGGGAAGAAGCCTTCCTTTTTAGCTAGAAGCTCATTTTTATGTACGCTACCATCTTGCTGAGATAGAAATCCAACTGTGTAATTTTTACATTAAAATATAATTTCACGATATTGCTGTTTCATGCTATGCACTGATTTTTGGTGCTGTGCAGTATTCCTCCATTGTTCAATGAACTAGCATTTCTTTCCAATCCTGTTTCTGTGATGTTAAATGATAAAAATTATTAAGATATTAACACTGTGAAAATTCCCAAGTCTTTTTTCCATTAGAGAGCATTACAAATGAATACCTGAATGTTGTCCATTACTACTATATTACTTCACACAGATATAAGAAAATACGAAGTGAGGCTGTGTATTCATCATCCATACATTATCTATGTCATAAACGTAGATGTAACCAGGAATGCTTAAATATGAATTTTTAATTCCTGAAAAAAAGGCTAAAATTCAAATTAACCCCCTCCCTGAGAAACTTCCCCTCACTATACGTCACAGAAAGCCTAGCTAAAAGGTTATTGTTTTTGTAACTTCTCCCAGACATTCAGGAAAGTTAGGAATAGCCCTCTTGACAGGGAGAGTTATGACATGACAAGAACAAGAACAAGTTTTTCTTGAAGCATCCGCCAGGGTTAAATATTTGCTTGTGTCTATAGTAACTGCACACACCGTGCTTAAAATCACAACCTTCCAAGCAAGTATAGAATGCAGTGTTTGTGGAACATTGTATTTTCTGTAACGTATTATAAAACCCGATGGAAATCAAAATTGCTACTGGAATATCACCTCACTAACAAATCATGATGCATATTAAATCTCTACTGCATATGTATATCCTGTTTTCTAATGCACAGCCAGCTGTCACAGAATCTCTCAGAGAAAGGGTGGGAGGGTCAGCTGATTCCAAAACTACCTACTGGCTACCATTGCTTTTAGCCCAAATAAAACAGGAGGAATAATTTGCATACATTTATTCCATTTAGATTTTTTAGGACCTATGGTTGTTCTTCAGAGCCTGTATTTGTTCATACCTGCTGCATTTTCATTAACAAAAGTCCTATGTAAGGCTGAGAGGCAGACAGTACAAAACTGATTCACATCATCTCTGAACTCAGAATCACATTTACCTTGATTAGTAAGGACACGTAACAACGTTAAGTTTCATCCTTTATGATGTCTGACAAGAAAAACTTATCCCTTCAAAAAATGCTAACAAATTCCTTAAAAACTGAATTGCAAAGTGAATTTATATCCTTTCAGTGCTTTATGTCAGTTCTGTCCAAAAGGACAAAAGGAGAATGACCTAGAAGTGAATATACCATTTAATGAAATGATAGCCACCTGCGTAGGTGCTCTGGCACCTAGTCAGGCCCAAGGAACACTAACACCTACAAGGCTGGGCAGCACAGAGAATTATCCAGGGACAGGGAGGCCAAAACTCCTCTCTGATGTAATTAATGTCTAAAAAGTATGGGAAAGGAAGGAACAGAAAAAGAACATTTTGATCTGAGTAATTCCCAAAAGATGGATCTAAGCTCAATGAGAAACTACAGGTCTGAGAAGTCAGACTGTTCTCTGGAATAAATCCTGCAGATGCAAGATGGCATTAAAGAATAGACTTCTACCAGGCTGAAATGGAGTAGCTGACAGTTTCATGGGCCTGAACATGCTGAGCTGTGCTATCCAAGGGATAAAGAAAGTACACTCCACTCAGCTGGCAGGCAAGGCTGGAATCTGATATGGCAGTGGTCTGTATAGAAGAGAAAATAGACAGGAACTCAGCGCTTGAAATTCACTTATCCCAGGAAAACATGTAACACCATTTAACTAGCATAACCAATTTGCTTCAAAGCTGACAATGCCTAGAAAGTTATGGAGAAAATGTTGCACTTTAAGTTTGGAAAGCTTCTCTTTAACCATTTCTTCAGAAGCTTGGTACACACTGCCCAAAAGCAAGTTCATAGCTTAATTAGGGAAGCACGATCTCTCTTTACTAACAACCAAAAGATGACAAGCCATCATTTTTATCATGGCATGGTATCATCACCAACAGATCTGATGAAAAAACTTCAGCCCCCCTACCCTCAAGAGCCAATCACAGTCAAGAGAAAATTCTTCAGTAATTTAAGACCAGATGGACCAGGCTTCCCTTTTCAGAATTTCAATGTTGATATTGACTGTGTGTACACGCTATGGTGCCCCATAACAAACAGTTAATTAGAACAGAGTAGACTATTTCAGCTGGAAGGGACCTCCAATGATCATCTAGTCCAACTGTCCAATGAATTCAGGGCTGCCCAAAAATTAAAGCATATCGTTAAGGCCATTGTCCAAATGCCTCCTGAACACTGACAGGCTTGTGGCATGAAGGTTGATACTTAACGAATTTAGAAGGTTCATTTCATGAGAAGGTATTTGGCTACCTATCCATTTTATCGAGCTTTGTCTGGATCCCAGTAAAAGCATTATTGAATAAAAAATTGCATATTTGCTTAGATTGAAAATTCAGTTCTTTCCATTAGATGGATGTTTTTCCTATTTAATGCTCAATATGATAAAAGAGTTATATAATCGCAAGAGACAAACAACATACACTTACATATATAATCCATAGATTAGGAATTATACATTAAGTTAACTAAACTTGAGTGTGGAAAAAGATGAAAAAATTAATAAGTTTACTTGGTTTTACAGTTGTTCATTAAAGCATTCAAACATGTTTTAGACAGCTTCTGGACATACAGTTTGTCAGCAGCAATTTGAGATTGATGGACAGGTGCTGCAACATAGATGCAGTAGTACACAACTCCATGCGACAAGATATTCTGAAAATTCCTCCTAAAAACTCTGGAAGATGCTGGAGTGACAGAATAAGAAAATATGCAGACTACCTTCAGATGTCAGTTCCAAGTACCCATTCAGTAAATGTTACCTTTCTAGGACAAGACTGTATATCAGTTCGTTTTCACAATAGCCAAGCTTCAGTTACTTGAAGCAAAAGTTTTCTACTCCAGCCCAAAGGCTTGGGTTTTTGTTTTACCCTGCTTATAGACCAGACACTCCTTAACCTCTCAGATCTCTGGAGAGTTGTGGTTTAAGGGATCCCAGGAGGAAAAGACAAATTTGGAAAGACATTTATCCATCTCACTAGAATTGAGACATTATGGTTTTCATTCTTCCCCCACTCCCCAAAATACCAAATTTCCATCATCAGAGGTCTCTGAATAAACGCACATTTTGTTACTGGACTCAGGAAGAAAGAAACCACATGCCTGTTAGGGACAGAGAGAGGAGGAGTGGAGTATGTGCTTGGGAGCGTGTTTATTTGACTGGATTGCAGACGGTCAACCGAAGAACATGCAGATCATATATTTTTAAGCATTTCATAATGTCTTATTATTAATTCCAGCCAAAACCACCAAGACCAAAATTATCTGAAATTGGTGCTTGTGTGTCCTGACCCCAAAGCCAACAATGGTTGCATTAAAAAAAAAGAAAAAAAAAAATTTCTATGTTCCTCTCAGGTTTAATTTTTTTTTTAATCAATTAAAAAGCAGTGCCCTTTAGAGTCTATGGAGAAGACAGGTCTCCATAACTAACAAATTGAAATCCTGGGTAAATTTTCCTTCCAGGAAACCAAAACGTTAGAGTTCTTGAGAGAGGGAGGCTATAAGCAGAGGGCTCTTCTAAAGGAAGGAGTTTTTATTGAACCTGTCACTTGTCATTAAACACTCCATATTTTACCTTAGCCTGATATTTTCGTTAGAGCATACAGACCTTTTTCATCTGTGAATGAAAGCATTCCCTTCAGCCCTGTGTTGAATATGGGGAGAGACTCTAAAATCGAGCCCACCCAAACAGGACAATTATGTTCACAAAAGCAGAAAAGGCACTAGAGAAAATCAAGTAAATACTAATACTATGATAACTTACACATTTCAGTGTTGACTATCACATCCCTCTTCAATCTTCAATTCTTACGTGCATGTAATAATGTCTATTCTTAATCTCAGAAATGCTTGCATATAATTGTACAGAAAGCAACGGGGACCAGTGCAGAATGAAACACAACATAAGCAAAGTGGAAAAAAGTATGTGATACTGTATAGACATCTCTAATTGGAAAACCTGAATGTAAAAAGGTAAAGATAATAAAATTATCCATTTTGACATCTTTGTTCCCAATTTTAGCTTCTCTATTATACCATTGGCCTACAACAAAGTAACTGCAGAAAAAGAGAAAAACATCAAACAACTTGGCTTCCTCAAAAGAGACAATTGGTTATTTCTTTCTCGTTCCTAGATGTAAATTGGCTACTTTGAAATTATAAAAGAGGAAATATTTAGAGTAAAATTATGCTAACTATGCTATACATAGTTTTATATCTATGATCTCTCCACTGCTAAAACACTTTCTATGTAAAGAATTGGCTAGGACATTGCAAGGACAGCTATATATTCCTAAAGAACTCTGATATAAAGCAGCACCAGTATGCGCCACCTAATTTCTGAGCAAAAGCTGCCCCACTACTGCCATCAAAGCCGTACAATCTCTCTGAAGTATCAGAAACTGGTGTTAAATAGTTTTAACAACACTTAAAGTTATCAGAAACCAGAATATCACTGTCTGTCCATTGTGATGTGTAGTTGTACAAACACATTACATAACTTACTGTTTAATAAAAAAAAAAAAAAAAAAAAAAAAAGAAGAGCAATTTGAGCAATTTTAGTGTGCAAATAGGAGCTGAGAGAAAACAAATTTCGGGCTTTTTCCAATGCATTCCATTTGTCTAAAAGAAAGAAAAATGAAAAGGGAAAGAATAATTGTGGGGGAAAAAAGCCAGAAAAGAATGCCATACCTTTCAAAATCTGAAAATGCTACATAAAAACAAAGAAGATGATCTTGTGGGATGCTGTCATTCAATAAATACACCATACACATAATTGCCAGGCAAATGTCAACTACCACTTATCTTTGCAAACATAAAATATGGATTTACTCAAACACAGATTAGATATCTAACCAAATATTGTATTAGTTGTAGGAATCTTTAAAGACATTTCACTAATACAAGGAGGATTGTGTTATTTAAACTTAAGCTGCCACATAACGAGAGCCTTGTGGATTGCCATAGCATTGCAGCCACAAAACCCATTAGCAGATGTAGAAATCCCACATCCCCGCCTTTTATAAAAGTCTGCAGTTATGAAATAATTTTCATACACTTGGAACTTAACTGTTTCAGTGCCCTGCACAAACAGGACTGGAATTGAGGGGGAAAACCACAACATGGTGCATCTGAGAGTGTTCCACATGGACACATGTTTCTGTGGTTCTTTCAAAAGTTCTTAAAAAATTGAAACCATCCCCCTGGAATTCCACAGAGTACCTGTTTAAATTAAGGAGCATTGAGTAAATTATCTTTTCTACTGAACTGCTAGGATTTATTCTGTGTCTTCATTGTAGATGCATTAACGATATGTAAGCTGGTAACAACAAACGTAAGATAACAAAGGAAAACACCTAGGAGAAGGCTTGTTCTCTAAAGATTTAAAAGAATAATTTGAAAAGATTGCAATGGCAGATTACTGTTTTCATGTTTATTTTCACTCACCAAAAGGAAAATTATTTTTGTAAATTAAAATCATAGGCAAAATATCTGTTATGTCCTTACTTAGCATCACAGTATCTTTGCTTTATTTCATGGCAATAGCTTAACATTTTTGTGACAGCACTTGAAAACTTACTGTTTAATAAACCATCTACACTTAAGATCAACATACAGCATACTGAGAAATATTTTACTTGCTTTCATACTGGTGAATTTCATTTGCCTGGGTAGATTTGAAGTAATCAGATAATTCTGTGAGGCAGAAGCAAGTTATCATTTCAGAAATAAAGTACACTGGCTAGTAAGCATACCAAGAATTCACGAGGTAGAGGGTTTCATTGTCAAACAAGGATGAGTAAACATAGAAAACACGGTCCTCCAGTTACCCCACAACAATTCCAATTAACTGTAAGAATACTTACTTGGGTAGCTTTCATTTACTGAAGAAAGGGCACCGATACAAGGTAAAACCAGCTGGGAAAATACACAAAACAGCTAAAGAAAAAGGCTGTTAGAAGAGGAGTGAAGAAAGAAGTGCCACACCAATCTCAATACCGAAATGACAAAATTATTTCAATGATGCACTTTGTAACAGAGCTGACAGCTAAAACTATTTTTCCCTTCCATGAAAATGAAGTAAGCTATGATGGCAGCTGAGAGAAGCTGCTTTCTTTGAAGTGCTCTGGGATAGATGTGTCCTTTTAAACAACCAATAGCAAATTTCTTAGGTAATAGCTATGAAAATGGATCAAGAGGTACAGTGGAGAGCGAGGTAGCTAAGCCTGGCTGATTGGCCAAATTGCTTTAATTCAATTCCCATGTTACCTGAAGCTGTTGGGAGCTGTCATTAAGATTATCCTCTCGTCTCCTGGCCTCCTCCAGCATCTGTGCACTCTTCTTTTTCTCCACTTGCTCTTTGTGCTTCAGATTTGCTACCTTCTTATTTTGGTCTTTAACTTGCCTGTAAAAGAGAAGAGCACTCAGAGAGCAGTCCAGAGTATACTTCATGTCAGCCTCCGCAATGGGCAGCTGGACTGGGGAAGAGTGGAACCATCAAGTACCATCACGGTGTTTGCAGAAGGGCCTGAAGACCAAACACATCCTCAAGTGTTATGCTCAACTGTTAGTTCAGCCAAAAGGATGCTTGCTTTGCCCATTACTATTAACCTAAATGTGGAAATCTCTAAAACAAAACCCTTAATTATTACTTGGTATAAATTATTAATCAAAAGATGCAGCTGCCCTCTTGTTACCATGTAGCAACAATCTTTTCTCTGTTCATACACACATGTACATATAAAAAATGCAGATATCCAACAGCCTATTTTGCTTGGGGTACCACTATATCTAACGTAAGGAAAACAGGAGGATCAAAAGGAAAAACTAATGAAATGTGACTGGAATATAGAGGACTACCTACAAGACCTAGGCAATCTGTTTCCAGAAGTAAAACTATTTCTTTTCAACCTCAAGTTCTACTTGTTTACTAGATATTTTGAGGGATTTCCTACCCTTTCTTTTAACACAAACAAGACAGAGCAAGTAAGAACAAACTATTTCAGAAAGCGTGCATAATTTCCTTTTCACTCGCATCTATGAATTATTTTTGATGATCCTGGCAACTACCATTGCCTGCAGACAGGGTTTGGCCTTTCTGGGCATTAAGACACATGGAGTATTGAATCTAATTACAGACCCTTTAATCTCAGCCTCCTGACCACAGAGAACTTAAGTCTAAACTTTTAGTCCAATCAAAACAAAACAGGCTAGCTTTGCTTCCTCAGCCCTTTTCTCCATAATTATATCTGGAGTTTGGATTTTGGAATAAAAGACAGATTCTTTGGTCGCAAGATTTCCCTAAAACATCATGCAAGTAGTAGAGACGGCTCTTTAATTTACCGTTTAGAAAGCAGAATGATATACTAGTTTCATATCTGGTATGTTATCCACACAGAGAGGGAAGAATGTTTCTTCTGTATTTCAGAAATACTTTTAGAACAGATCACAAACAATTCTTATTGCTTTAATATTTTCTTCAGAACTCATAAAAAAAGTATGATCAAGAACATATCTCTTTGCGATATACAAGTTCAAATTATGTGGCATATGGCTAGTCAGTGCTTTGAGTTCTTCCAAAGAAAATGTAGGTTCAACCCTGAGCTCTGCTTTTTGCAATGTAAGCCAACTGGAGCTGGGAAAATTGCAAAGACAGCAAATTTTCCTTCGTGCTAAACAAACTTTTATTAGTGTTTAAAAGTGCTGATGGCCTTCAGAGACCAGGAAAAAAAGGAAAGTCCCTTTCTGATGATGTTAAAAAATTACTGGCATACTTAACTACTTTGTCCAACAGTTACAGCTGATTTGAGTCAGGATGCTTTTTAAACACAACCAGTGTAATTGTTAAGTTATTCTAACCCAGTGCTGCACACTGGCAATGGGCACATTGCCCATTTTGAAAGCAGACTTGTTCAGTGATTAAACAACTTATTGGAAATATTATGTTGGCACCAACTCAGCTTGTACAATACACAGTTCTATCTGTCCAATAAAATAAACACAGAAAGTACAGCTAAGTCGACGCAGAAAATTAAACTATGTCAGCCCAACACATTCAATTCCATACAAGAATTCTTATTCAACTTCTAAATTAAAAGTAGGGGAATTAATTATTTTTTTATAAACTTGCAAACCCAGATTCACCTGTTGGGAGACTGGTCTGTGTTACTGTAATCTACTGGTTAGATAAGATACAACAATATTAATAAAGCCACAACCCTCATCAAAATATGTCTGAAGTAGATAATCTCCCACATGGTCCAAAACACTTTCAAACCAAATATGTATTTCAGAGAAAGAAGTAATTATAAGGATATAAACTACTGACACCCACCTTATCATGTCTGAATCAAAATTAATGTCTTTCCAGTATATTAGGTAGATCTTTTGAGACAAACTCAAGCTTTCCTAATGCAGTTTAAAAGATGGAAGTCCTGAAATTACCTAGCGCTTGTAATACTCAGATCAATCCTCTTAACTCTCATACTGTTTGGAAACTTGAATTCATGTGCAGACCATTACTATCACTCTACACCTTTGATGTCAAAAAGCAACAAAAGTTGGTCAGTAAACCTTTCAAATGATACAGGTATCTATGGCATTACCTAAAATTTCCCCAACTGTTTAACTATATAAACCAAGGAGGTCACGTGAAACTTGAAATCTATAAATCTGAAAGGCTTGTAGTCATTTGATGAATGAAAACACATCTCATCTGATCTCAATGCCCATGGTACCAAATGATAATTCTCACTTTTACAATAGTTCATACAGATAATTGTTTAAAATGTTTAGCATCTACAAGCCCAGTGCCCTCGAACATTTGTACCATGAAAGTCCTGTGAAACTGTAAAGAATCCATACTGTGATTCTGCAAAGAATCCTCTTTCTTTTCTGTCAGATAACTTTCAGTCTTCAATGCCAAAGTCAGGGAATCAAGGTTTTATATATACAAATAATATTTTAAAAATATTTAAATATACCCACACACATAGTTTTAATATCAACAGACCTGAAAAGCAATTCACTGCTCAGTAAAACAGTTCTGTTGCTATTTTGAACACTGAACTACTACTGATGATTTTTATAGAACAATTTCATCTTCCCACCACCACTGAACAACGTGCAGAATTGGACCACCTACTGAACTAGACCAATAAAATAAGGTACAGAAAGTATGCACCCTAAGTGAGCACATTCTAGAAGGAGACAGTCAAGAAGAAGATACAGATTTGTCATAATACATGTACACAAGGAAGGTAACTAGGACTGCAGAAAGAAACAAAGCTCTGGAATTCCCTCAGTTTGAGAGCTTCACTTTGTAAACATAATGTTATTTTAACTCTTTTGAATGCAATTACACACACACACACACACACACACATATATATATATCTCATATAACCCAGTCAAAGGGACAGTAAAGCTTTAGAGAAACCATTCATCAGTAAGAGTATTTTTATTAAAACTGAAAAAATCTTTAAAAGATTAAAGATAGCAAAACGAGAATTAATTAATTACAATGATGGCAACAGCTTAGAGACTTATGTTTTCTAGAAAGCATTAGTGTTAGCATGTACAGCAACCGAGTAAACACACCGATTTGCAATGTGTACATGGACTTCTCAACGTAAAATAAAAAGCACACAAATTTCTGAGAGACACAGACTATTAAAAGTAAGTATATATTCCCACTGAAACATCTTTTTAAAATGGGACTACAGGGAGAGAAAGAATGCTGGTGATTTTAATAAAAATTGGAGAGACAGTGCACATTCAATGAGATAGAGCTTTAAAGAAGGATATCACTGGAACTAACAGAAACAGTAACAATACTAACAAAAGCAAAACTACCTCAATCTCAGAAGACACTTACTGCCAGAGTCACCCTCAAATCAAACAATAAAAAATGTTCTAGTGACATATAAAAGAAGAAATTTCTAATGGGAATATTTATTACATTGAATTACAGTGAAGAATCCCATTCTTCTGAATTTTTTTAATAGCAATTTTCAGATAATAATTTTTTTGAGGTATGGCTCCTAAAAAAATTAGCACTCAAAAGGGAAAAAATCTTTTTCTCATTGCTTAGAATTTTTCTCCATTTCATAGTATGTCATGTCAAATACTGTTACAATGGAATATATTAGAAAAAAGGAAGTAGAATCAAAATCAGACTTCTGATCTAAAAAAAATAAAACCTCAAGTCTTCCAACTAAAGACAAGCCAAGATTTTCAGAATGAATCATTCCACATCCTTTGATTTTGGGTCCCCATATGCCTGCTGAAAAAAACCCATAAGATTTCTCAATCTGAACACTGAAAATAACTATTAATTTCTATTACTTTAACATTTTTTAATAAAACAAAGCTGCATCACTTAAAAAAAGCCACACCTTTCCACTTCTCCATGAAATTCTTGAAATTCCAGTGATGAGTATAGCCAAACACCATGGGAAATGAATTAAAATAATGGCAATAAGCAGTGAAAAACTTCAAATGAGAAGACTGCACATTTTAAAATAATTTTAAATAGGAAGATGAACATAAGCAATAGAAAACTAGCAGACCACCAACCATTCCTGAAAAGTCACTTTGTTACCTGTGAATCCTTTGGAAGAGTTTTCCTCCCTAATAATAGAGCCTATAAAGCAAGTAATCTTATTTATTAAGAGTTTCATGAAATTAATGTCTTCTGTACTAACGCGAAAATTTTTTGCGTGTTAGTACTAATCTCACTATCTTTTACTGTAATGCACGTCAGCATACATAGCTGTTAACTCCTCATATGGATTTTCATGCTACATGTTAATGTAACGCGAGCTATTAACCTCATCTACTTATCTTTTCTGGCATAATTTCAGATGTTCTTCTTGTAAAATAAAAGGTGACAAAATGTTAACTGAAAATATGCACAAGCTAATTTGAATTCTATAATTATGTTTCAATATACTTTTTCTTCACAGTTATGTGCCTAACACACAACATTGTTTTTATAATAATGCAAGTATAATATACATTTACAATGCCTTCAAAGCACCACAGAAGCTTACCTTCAATATAAAATGTATACATATATACTATATTTCACCTAACAAATATACATACTACGAAAAAAATACAGTTCTTGTTTACAGCTATAGAAACAGGCTGTTTTATTCACCTGAGTTAGGTACTCAGAAAATATTTCTATGTGTCAGTCAGCCATGTCAGAATGATTGTTTAGCTTGAGCCTTCATTGATGTAGCATTACCACCACCCACAGGACAGTCCACTGTTGCTGCAGCTACTAATCCTGATGGACAGATGAACTTCATTTGCTCTAAATCACACTTTGCTCCTCCGCGTAAGTTAAACTGATGCATTAGTCAACATTACTGAAAAAAACTGCAAAGAAAACTGTATGCAATGAAGTAATATATTATTTAGTTTAAAATTGCCAGTCTGCCTTGTATTATATTAGATTTTACAATGTATAACACAGAATCATAGAATATCTCAAGTTGGAAGGGACCCATAAGGATCATTGAGTCCAAATCCCTGCTCCTTGTAGAACTACCTAAAACTAAACCATATGACTAAGAGCCTCGTCCAGATGCTCCTTGAACTCTGACAGGCTTGGTGCCATGACCACTTCCCTGGGCACCCTGCTCCAGTGACCGACCACTCTCAGTGGAGAACCTTTTCTAATGCCCAGCCTGAACTTCCTCTGATTCAGCTTCATTCCATTTCCTAGTGTCCTGTCACTGGTCACCAGAGTGAGGAGATCAGCACTTTCCCCTCTGCTGCCCTCTTTGAGGAACTGATATCACTGTATGAGGCCTCAAAGCACTTTGTAGTTCTAAGAGACACAGAGGACTATATTTATTTACTTGTGGAATGAAATGGAGCAGTCACCTGAAACACTCTAATACTACAGCAATTTAGGTCAGAGTGCAAAACACACTATAACACAAAAAAATTCCGGAAGAAGATGTTGGAAGGCAGGAAACAATCAGCTAAGCTGTCCAGACCTTTATTAACAGTCTTGTTCATGAATGATTTCAGGAAAAATGGAAATTTTTATTGCAAAAAATCAACACAATGGGATGCTAGTGATCAAGTTGGACTAATTTAAAACTCACAGGAAAGTGTCATTACTACATCACCCCCACCATTTCCTTCATCACTTCTTTGTTTTTAAGGTCTGCCCCATCAAATATTTTAGCTGGCCATGTCCTTAACCTTAACCTATCAATTTAAAAGATTACAAACATAGTGACAAAGCTGAGTTGTTGGATTTTCAGGGTTTTTTTATAGTTTTGGTACACAAAGAAAAACATTTACATTCTGGGAAGTATAACAGAAGGAAGCCAAGGAGAAACTCTTCCCCAAAATGCTACTTTGCTTTGAAAGTAAGAAAAACCCCTGTTCTGGAAGGTTTTGCTTTAGCTTTTTTATGCTCAAAACTCACTTCACCTTACCAGTGGTTGATCATCAAACCACGGAGAATAATGGCAGCATTTGGAAAGCTTAATTGCTTAACCTCAAGAAAGAAAGTGATGAAAGGTAGCTAAGTAAGCGACGAGGGAAACAGGACTGACCACATCACACGGTCCTATCACCACAACTGGGTGTCTGACTGAAAAAGTCAAAGGAAAGCTGCCAAAGGTTGAACCAAGTTCTCTATCTTATGCATTGAAAAATTAGGATCAGGGGAGTTACACACTGCTAAAGATCTAAATGGAATTTACTATGGCTGAACTTACTTTTTCTAGAACAGTAAGCATTATCTGGGCCTCTTCATTCCCTTGTTGGGCTGTAACTATCAACCCAGCTTCTTAAGTAGCTTGTCACTATTCCTCAACATTATATTAAGGTCAAAAATTGGTGCATTAAATTACTAAGTAAAAGAAACAACAACTCCATCATGTTTTTCAAACAGTTTGGTTTAATATTATCGCCTCCATTGCACACTGCATCCAAGCTAAAAGACCAATCAATGTACTTTCAGTGAGTTGCTCTTGTTCAGATGCACAGCTGGCAAACTCCAGCACTCAGTTACCTCTTCTGCTTGTGAGCCTCTCCTCCCACAATCTCTCATCATCTTGTTACACTGTTCCTCGCTGTTCTGTGCCATTTATATGTCACGGTAACATATGCCAATGAAAATATTAACAGACCCTGAAAATGTAACTGGTCTGCTGTATGTGAGTCAAAAAGTCCCACAGTGGCTTTAAGAGACGGGGAGGGTGGACTTCATTTCCTGAAGCTAGGAAACTTTGATTTTTAAAAACAAAGTGTGTGTTCAGATCAGCACTGGAGGGGGCAAGGGACGAAGACTAGAAAGGCTATGGGAAACCAGCTTGCCCCAAATTTTAGGAACAGGAGCCTAACAGTGTCTGAATCAAGAGGTGTGGAAGTCAAAGACTAGAAGCAGATCTCAACTCTACACTGGTCATTGTCTTTCCTCAGCGTTAAGAATTATCTGTATGGTATCAGTGCACACTTCCTGATGCAGTTAGCACATTAGCCAGCGCATCGCTCACTCTAGCTAAAACAACATTAAGATTTTCTTCCACAAACATCTGATGGGAAGATATGGGAAAGGGGAGCACATGGCATACGAATCTAGAAACTCAATATAATAAAAAATGTAACCCAAACCCTCCTATAAATTAGAAACACCTCAGAAAGAAACCCCATCACCTGACTCATTAGCAATACATAAAGTTTATAGATAACATATTTCCAGTAGTGAGGTCGCACAAGTTATTAATGCTATACGGCATGTTTCATGAGAGGATATTAGCGAGTCCTAACCAGAAACAGCTATCAGCCTGCACTACAGATAACTGCGCTAACGCACTACCTTTAAATCTAATTTCTTTAGAAGTAACTACAGGCCTTCAAACTTGGGTCCAAGCTTCTCTGAGGTAAAAAGCGTCAACTGTCAAACACAACAACCTCCCACACTTGGCCACACAATGCGTAATTAGAAGTTAATGCAATTTTTTGAAAAGTGTTTCTCTTCTCTTATTAATGTCTCTGATTCAGTCCAGCAGAAGTCCAGGACAGATAATCAAAACCATGCACACTAAGTTTGAATGCTACAGGTGCTTCTCCTGTGAAATGTTATTTCTCAGCTATCAGTAGGGAACAGACATTTATGGCAACAATTTTTCTCATTATAAGAGTGAAATGATGCAGCATCAAGAGTCAGTGAATTTAGAGAAAGGCACATAATAAGTACATTAAGAGAAAGAGAAACCTAACTAAGGATGAGAAGCACTTGTCTCAAATGCATGCTCTAAGCACTATCAAACTAATCTATTTCAGGGAAAATAGACTTATTTTTTCTTTCAAACCCTTTATCCAACAAAACCAGAACAACTAGTCCTTCAGTCATGAGGCAGTAGCCCAATTACACATGAACACTGCTGTCTTAGTATTCTCAAAAAGTTGGAAGAAAAGAAAAAGGTGCCTTAACCAACTAGATGAAATTGAGGGAATAACCACAGAGATTAACAGAAGTGTCTTCATTTTAGTGCAACAGGTCCATATCAAACTAAGCAAACCAAAGGTTTGCTTTCAGTCAGGGCCAGACACAGAACACTAAAACCAAGACACTCTATAAACTTAAGGTAAACATCTATAGCACCTCATGTTTTCACTAATCTATAATTCCAGTTTTGTAGATATAATCCACTACACCTATTCACCCCACTAATGTGCAGCTAAAAAACCCCTTAATTAAACTAATGTGCAGCTTCCCAACTATTTAAATTCTCAGCATCTATTTACTAGGAGGCAAGTTTTGTGATCAAAATAATGAATACATTACCATAATTTCATATATGATGTCAAATTCAAAATCAGGTTTCAGTGATTAAATATTAAATTAATTACATATCAAGTTCTACGATTATTTTTGATAGCCGATGTCAACTGAACTAGAAAATAAACCTTTAACCAATAAAACCTTTAGTTTTTATTGAAGCTAAGAGCATTAAAAATACAAACTCAAGGTGAACTCTGAAATAGATCTGTAAGACAATGATATGGGTGTTCCTTTGTTAAGAAACACACTAAGCTTTAAGGACCTTAATAAAAGCATTCAGTAGTTCAACAAATAAGTTTGTTCTGTTGTTGTTTTTCTTTTTCTGTTGTTAATTGAGCAAACAGATGCAAAGCCAAAAACGACATTTATAAAATGGCTGATTAGCCCTCAGTGTGGATTCTTTCTCCCTGCAACATGCTGGGTTAGTTGAATTTGGCCCTAACAGTGTGGGAAGAATTCCCAAAGGTGCTGTTCTTTTTACCTTTAACTCCAGTGCACAAGCCAACCACCCTGTGAACAGATCACACACAGCCAGTCACTCTCTGCTCAAGAGGCCTGCACCATTTGGCTGAAAAAAGTATTTTCTAAATAGCAATAAAATCTTCCCTATGAATGGCATTTTATTGAGGTTTCAGAGGGTATTTTTGTGATCTAAGATCACACACATCTCTTAACTGCAGTCCCACCAGCCAGAAAACAAAATAAATCACAATACAGCAGTTTTCTTTCATACGGGTACGTGATCTTTTCATTCCTTCTAGAAGAATACCTGATACAATCAATAATTAAAAGAAAAATAAAATGTAAAAATCGGCCATTGAAACAAAACCAAAAATTAAATATAATGTAAGGAGAACAACATTTTAAAAGCATTTAAGAATTATGCTAGAGTAGCTTATGTTTGCCTTACAGCATATACTGAATAAGCTATCAAGATAGAAAAGCCCCCTCCTAAAAATTTGCAGAAATTTGGGATAACAGTTGAATATTATCCTGTCATTTTCATATAGTGTATGTTAAAGAATCAAGACACATCTTACACTTTCAAGCTGACTGCTACTGAAAATCCAGTCTTCAGTAAAGGATATCATTAAACCAAGCAGTTGCCAAGGACAAAAAAGAAAGCACAGTGAATGTACCAACTCAGTGGAAGAGGATTTCTGATATAAAAGAAAAATATTCATGAGAACATTCAGAGTCTTGCTCTAAGAAAAGGATGTGAGGACATTGATGCTAGCAGGACCTTTCTGAAAAAACGTAGACTGGTCCATTTCAGGGCTAAAAGCCTGATGATTTTATGTCGCTGAGACGCCCAAACAAACCTTATCTAATTTAGCTTATCTCCTTAAAAACAAAATTGTTTTTGAGAACAATCTTTCAAGCAGAGCCTCTCTATAGATGTGAAAAGTGTTTACCCTGTTAGCTATAAAGAAGCTGCACCAAATCTAATCCAAAGTTGGCCATTCCCAGAGACCATACCGGGAAAAAGGATGGAGTTGATTGAAAAGCAATGTTATCATGCTCATCAAACTGGACCTTGCTACGGCTTCTTCATTATCATGAGAATCTGAGATGGGAAGTATACAGCTCTATTTTGGTATCCACTGGGTGAGACCAATTTCTGGTAATGAACGCCAACCACAACGTCTCTCAGAATGGCATGTTTGGCATATTTCTTTTGGGTGCTTAGCAAACAGATTTATTAAGAGGTATCTCCTCTTATGAAATATATTCTGTAGCACTGACTTTGACAGCTCACACCCGGTTAATATGAAGAGTGCCTACTGAGATAATTTGTTACAGACTTTTGACTGCCTGGAAAATGGGGGGCAGCAGCATAATTTGTAATAAATATACCACATACGGGGCTGAACAGCCTGTTTAAATAGTCCAGATGGCTTAGTTCCTCTTTCTCAGAAATAGCTGTAAGACAGTCTTGCCACTGGGTTTCTGGAGAACTCAGCGACTGTTGCAGGCAACATGTATCTCTTCATCAGAGATTTCTGTAGTAGCCTTGGTAATGTGTACGGACAAGGTTACTGGTTTACACATTTGAGGAGGGGTTTCTACCATTTCACAGTAAGTGGATCTGCTACAGAACTAGTAAGTATGTCCATGAGTGTTTTGAATAAATAAATAATTTTTTAACATACTCTGAAGGAGCACAGGAAAAAAAAAAAAAGACAAGATGCCCCATTGCCCCATGTTTCAGACATCTGAAATACACACTCACTGATACACTCAGTGATCACACAGTTCATTAACTAAATTACCTGTAGCTTGGAGTATCTACTGAGGAAGATAAAGTCTTTCTCTAGACAATTACACTACTCCAGTGAACTACTTTTTATTTGGTGACCTTGAGACAAATGAGGCAAAATTAAGATTTTAATTGAGCTGATCTCCTTACCAGGGCAACTGCCTTGACGTAGCCTGTCACTGAGATGTTTTCTGCCTCCGTTCAATGAATTAATCTTCCAAATAATTCAGGAACACTTGTAATCATCAGGAAAGATCAACAAACAATACCCTTTGCTGTCAAGAAAAATATTACTAACGGGGATCTCATATATTTTCTAAAAATTATCTGTCTTTTTATATGAAGACATACATTGCAGGTTGACAGATATTGCAGGTTGTTGAAAATACAATAAAGAATTACTAAGGCTATGGTCAAAACAGGATACAGAAAGACAAGAGGAGAGTTCCAGTCCCCTTCTACTTTGAAACAAAATTTCCCTACCTATAATTCAAAAACCATCCTCCACTATTCCAAGACACAGAAGCATATGTACTCCTTCCTCTTTGAAATTTTCAAGAAATCAGCTGAAATTCCTTTAAAGGTTTTGTTGGGGTTTTTTCTGTTGATTGCTTTCTGCTTGTGCAGACAGGTGTAAGGAAGAATGTAGCAGTGTACAACCCTTTAAGCTAATTAAAAAAATTAAAAAGCCATGTTGCTTTAATCAAGCTCAGTATCTCTTAGCTCAAGATTAGATTTTTCCCTTGCAGATATTTACAAACCAATAAGACGCATTTCTGTCCATTTAAAAAAAAAAAAAAAAAAAAAAAAGATAAAAAGATAAAAATGGATCTGGGGAAGATTACATCTGTAATGGAAAAGTACTAGCAATTCATAACGGCTCCCAAAATTCCTTCAGTCCTTCTGAAGGAGAGAAGCTGATCTGTCAAGAATGTACTCCTGATGTGCTCTTCCACGGTAAACTGCAGCTTTCCTCAGAGCTGGCCTTCCAGGTCTTCATGCACAACCCACTCTTCCTGAATCTTCAGAGTAATAGTGTCTTTTAAAATAAAATCTTTAAAAATCTTTCAAAGGCTTCTTTCACAAGGAAGGAAATTAGCACAGAGCCACATGCATGAGCAAAACATCCAACTTACTCAGGAATAAAGCCTTAAGCTTTGGAGAAGCATGCACAAGACATGCTACTGAGACCAGCAAGTGGCAAGAATTGCCGTATTTTTACAGGTTATGCAGCGCTGATTCGTGTGGCTCCTTCTAGACTTCCCAAATCAAGGGCACATGAACATCAAGACACTTTCACTTGTGGTGCTAAGTTTCAGTTTTAGAGGCACTGAGGAAATCTGGTTCTGATCGGGGTGCACAAGGAGACTGAGGGATGGCAGGAGTTTCGTTTGGATGGTATCTAACTGCAGCTATTATAAAGCAATTTTTTTTTGCCTCAGTAGGTGTTTATTCTGAGGAGAATAAACTTAAACTTGATAGTGAGAATGGTTCTGAGTTTCTGCTATTTCTTTATAGACACAGAAAGGAAGTAATTTTTAGGAAAATTTAATGCATTCAACAAGAATATTATGTACCTTTAGAAGTAAGGGTGGGAAATTCAACCAAAACAGATGATGCTATCAAAAGCCTCACAATGTAATTTAGGAGAAAAATTAGAATAAATTTGGAATAGCATGTACTTACCCCATCTATTTAATGTTAACCAACATAGTAATACTTTAAAATGATCTTGCAAATGTTTGGCTTTTGTTCACACTATAACCTTTTTGCCCAAGTTCCAACAATGTTTGAAGCTTTAAGCACTCAAAAATACCAAGCAGACTCCTTCAGGTACATTTCAGCTGTCATTTGTTCATGTCATCCAATTATACTCAAAAAGAACACGGAAATAAGCAGTCACAGGAAACAAACTGTCAAAAACTGTGTGCCATGTCCCATCTCTTTGAGGAAGGACATCTGCATATTCCATATTAAAATATGAAATCTATGCTAAAAGCAAGAGATACAAGAAAGGGAATAAGGCATGTCATAAACTAAGGAGTAAAAACCAATAGTTATTTGCATCTCACTGATAACCTTTACATAATGCCACTGCACAGTCTCTACAAAAACTATGTCTACTACTTATATATGACGTAGTGAACAGTCCCTTCAGCCCCTTTGATTGGGAGACATGATCATGAAACATCTCCTTTAAGAAGAAATTACATAAAATGTTGCAGTTACTGCATAAGTGTTGTACTCCAAATGCTCCAGAATTTTTTTTTTCCCCACATTCCAAGTCATTGGTCACTTTTGCAGTATGACGTGTCATTCTGCAGTAGCCTAATAAAGTATTTACTAGTAATTTCATTTAACGCTTTCTCCCAGTTTTTTTCATAAAAGTAAATGACAAAAAAAAAAAAATCTTTTCTGTGCAAGGTGCAAGAAGAACAGGGAACAAGAATGCAAGGCTAAAAGAAAAGACACCTTATGTCGATTACTTGGGTATCAACCCAAAATATGTTGACATGTCAAATACCGAAAAAGTGTTTGCTCTTATATCCTTTATATATATTGCTAGAAGGAGTTAGCAATAAAAAAATGATCTATTTCTAAACTCTTTATTCAGGTCTCTATGTGACACATTGCTAACATATTCTGGTGGCATTATCTACGTAATTTGAAAAATCACACACTGAGAAGTGAAGTGAACATGTGTATCTAGTAGTTGGTTACAAGTTAACAATGTTAATGCTGTTATTTATTTGGTACAATTACCTGAGGAATTCAGGCACATCCATCAAAACCAAGAACGCTACCAGCTGAAAATTCAAAAATAAACCAGAATTTTTAAATTTTTTTTTTAAACATTGCAGACTAAAGGAACTACATGAGCATACAATTCAGATTAGTACAGAGTAAGGCAGGCCTACAGAAGGAACCAAACAACACTGAACACAATATTGGTAAAACAGAAAATGTATGACAGCAGATGCCCCAAAAGAATATATTTTCAAAGATATAGCATCCCCACTGAAGCCTGTATGGCTAAGATTCTTTACCCTTACATGGACTTGTAGGGTAAAGTTGCATTACATCACCTCTCTTTTAGTTCCCAGCACATGTGACTTCATCACACATGGCACGAACAACTCAAGACATTAAAAAAGCAAGGGGATGTTCGCAGACAATCTGACTTTTGCTGGCATTCAGAAAGGAACAATCCGGTCAGTGCTATTAGTGCCAGTGGGACTGATAAAGCTAAAAGCTGGACTGATGCTGAAAGCTAAGGAAGACAATACACGCTTTTCAGAGCCACCATCTGGTGAGCTACAGTAGATCCATGGCTTTGAGAAGTCACAAGTTTACAGGCTAGAAGGGAGCTGAGCAACACAGGGTACCAGGAACTAGTAGGAAATTTTCTGTTGGATTGGCACCTTTTGTGACCTTTTGTCAAGGCTGGCACTAGGCATGCTGGCTTGGCACCACCCAGCTGTTGGCAGTTATAATTTTTAGGACCAAATGAGGCTCTTCTGATCTACCTACAGAAAGAATTTTGCAACTCAAATTTCTAATTCTTTCTCATTCTTGGTTTTTAAAAAAGGAGATGGGTTACTTGTAATGATCAAGTTAATTCCAGAATGCTTGAAAGAAGCATGCTGGAACTGAATCACTCCAACACCACTGTCACTCCAAAACTATCATCATGCTTGGTCCCAATTTCTACCAAGTCTATTCAGTGTCGTAATTAGACACATAATAATGTTCCATGTAAAAACATTTTACTTTGAACTGAGTATGCTGAGTAGCTAAAGGGATAAGTGGCATTTTACCCCTTAAAGCTAGGTGTTAATTAGGCAGTCATGAACAGAAAGTGACAACTGGAAATATTTTGTCCTCCAAGGATGTGAAAAAACATTTCTTTTAATTAAGGACAGCCTGCCTGCCTTATAAGAAGGCAGATTCTTACAGCTGTAGTACTATAAAATAACAAGACAATTACTGTTTATCCTGTTTTTCAAGGACAATATTATGCACCAAATTCTTATCAAAAACACCCCAAAATTGTAGAGTTTAGCCTAGAATACAGATTAACTTACCATAGTAAGTTAGAGTCATGGAGTAATTTTGGTTGGAGGGATCTCTGAAGGTCACCTGATTCAATCTCTTCCTTAAAACAAGACCAAATTAGAGCACATTGCTCATAGCTTTGTTCAGATAAGGCTTGAATATCTCCAGTGATGAAGACTCCTCAGCCTCTCCGCATGCCTGTTTCAGTATCTGACTCTATCACTGTGAATTTTCCCTGCTGATTATGTCATGGCAACTTAAGACTGGACTGTGTTGCAATTTGTGCCTGTTGCCTCTCAACCTCTTACTGAAGACCTCTGAGAAGTGTCTAGCTCTGTCTTCTCTGGAGCTTCATATTAGACAGCTGAAAGATCACAGTATGACCTCCCATGAGGCTCCTCTTCCTAGGCTTGAACACACCCAGTTCTCTCTGTCCCTCCTTGCATGTCATGTGCAATAGCACCGTGTCATCTCACCAGCCTGCCTGCTGGACTCACTCCATTATCCCAAGGTCTTTCTTGTACCTGGAAGCCCCAAACTAGACATAGTATTCCAGACGTAGTCTCACAAGGGCCAAGTAAAGGGAAACAACCACTTCTCCTGACCTGTTAGCCGTGCTTCTGCTAATACAGCCCAGTATGCATTTGGCTTTCTTCACAGTAGTGTGACACTGGTGACTCAAGTTCAACTTGTCCTCAGCCACCCCTTGGTCTTTATCTATGAACCAGCCTTCTAATCAGTTGGCCCTCAGTCAGTATAGACACAGAGGTTATTCAACCCCAGGTACAGAGCTCTGCACTTGCCTTTACTGAACTTCATGAGGTTGCTGCCAGTTCATTTCTCCAGCCTGTCAAGGTCACCCTAAACAGGAGCCTTCCCCTCCAGCACATACTCCTCATAACCACTCCCCTTAGTTTGCTATCATCCATTAAATTTTTGAAAGTGCATTGCGTTTTGCCATCCACATAATTAAAACGACATTACAGAGTGTTGATTGCCTTCTGAACCAGTCATCTCATCACTGAGGGCAATCAGGTTGGTCAGGCATGATTTGCCCTTGTAAATCCATACTGGTTGTTCCCTCTCACCTTCTTGTCCTTCAGGTGCTTGCAGATGGCTTTCAGGAGAATCTGCTCCAAAAACTTCCCAGCGCCTTAAGTTAGACTGACTGGCCTGCAATTCCCTGGATCCTCCTTCTCATCCTTCTTGAAGATGGGTGTGATGTTTGCCAGTCATGAGGAACTTGCCCTGACAGCAACGAGCTTTTGAAGATGATAGAAAGAGTCCTCGCTATGACATCAGCTTGCTCCCTCAGCAACCTGGTATATATCTGATCTGATTTCATCAAACTGCATATTTCTAATTTGTTTAAATGGTCTGTAACTTGGTCTTCCACTTCTGTGGGTAATCCTCACTCCTGCAGACTCTGCCACTATGCTCAGGGATCTGAAAGGAGGCCTTATCAGTAAAAAAGGAGGAAAAGAAGCTACTGAGCTACTCATCCTTTTCAGTGACCTGTTAAAAAGGTCTCCTGCCCAACTGAGTCCTCTGTAACTATTGTACTATTGCTGCATCCAGGGTCTGTTAAAGCTTATGGTACTATCCGTTATGGAAATGTTTGCACCAAGACTATTTTAACAAAGACACATAAAATTCATGCCTGTGCATATACTTACCAGGCTTTAAGAGTTTTAATAGAAATAAAAATCTAACCATTTGGGGTGAAAAATTTTTGCACAGAAATTAGCCATTAAAGAAGAAAAATAACCTTCAGATTTTATTCCTTTGACTAAATGTGATGTGACACATATGGGTTAGTCAAAATGTTTAATGTTGCATGAAGTTTGAATGATATTTTCAGTTAATCTTCTGAAGATGACATGCTAGGTAATTTGTTAACTGTGATGTATTAACATAAAGACATATTTTAAAGTATATTCTAAAAATAATCGATTTTGATGTTTCAAATAGTATGGTAAACAGGCATCTTTTTTTGTTATATCTGAAAAAAGCAAATTGTGAGAGATCTCTAATCTAATCTCTCAGAGCATTTGACTCAGAGCTCTTCAAAATTCACAGCGTACTGTTGACATACAAACATCCCCCCTAGTGCCATGTCTAGTCACGTGTCTTTCTGATGCTACCTCAGTTCAAATCCCTATGTGAATATATGTACCAAGAACAGCAGTAACACAAAAATAAAAACAACTCATCAGTGTCTCATATAATTAAAATAATTTCAGCAGGTAACAGGAAAGAAATTGGATCATGCAAGACTACAGAAAAGTGAGAATTCTGAGAGGATGTACAGCTGTGAATAATTCCGCTTTATTAAGATGGAGTGAAATGAGGCAAGAAAAAAGGACCTTTGACAGAAGAGCTACAGATTCCACTTTAAACAGAGGAAGAAAGCTCTGATAAATCACTACAGCTAAAGCAAATTTGAAAGACTATGCCAGTGACCTGTTTTAAGGAAAACCACACTCATCACCACCCAACCTTCACAGCCAACAAGCTTTCATTTCTTCCTTTCCCCACCATCATCCTGCAGATACCTTACTTCTCACTTACAGGGAATAAACAACTCTTATAAGCAGAGTACTTAGAGCTCGTTTTGCTCTATGTAGAATTAAAGGAAAAAATATATTAAATAGAAAACAACTATTAAAGGTGGCTGTTTTTCAGAGATGACCACAGAAATTTAAATGGAACCTTCTTTGAACAATGTATCTGGCTCTGCTGAGCTAAAACTAACCACTGCTGACTCGCCATACTTGAAATTTTTATCATTTCCTGATGTGGTTAATGACCAGCATGGTGGCAGAATGAAGACCAGAGCCTCCTGAAGGTATGAAACTAAAGAGCCAGCCACACTTCCAGTGAAATTTCTCCAGACTGCTCAGGCACTTTCTCAGTACTCAGATACGCAGTTTCCTGGTGATACAGTATACGGCGCAGTCTATAAAGTTATTTCCATCACAACGAAAAACCCATGGGTACCATAGACTATATGCCTGTAACCAAGTACTCTGCACTTTTTTTTTTTAAACAATTATTGAATAATATCCTCAGTTTCCTGTATTTGCTTAACTTTCTATGCAGTATCATCTGTCATTTTCTTATAGAAGGATGATATGTTTTAAATATTTCTTTGGTGGTTAGATGTTTTCTGCTTAACGTAAATCTAGGACTCTGGAAAAAGGACTGAAATAAACCCTCAGATTTAGTATTTTGTTTTTACTTTGATTTTATAATTTAATTTTACATGGACACTCATAGCAGACCTATCTGGATTCATGCCAGCAGCCTGCACTCACCTAATTGCCAGGCCACTTTGCTGTGTGGAAAAAAGGTTTACAGTATTTTTTATTACTTCCTATTGCATCAAATTCTCTTTGGTATAGCAAAAAAATCCAGAAAACCTCCTTCTCTTAAGATCTGGATTACTTGCTTGAAAAGATGATAGACAGTACAATTAACCATGTAATGTAAACTGTTAGAAAATCTGACAGTAGAAAGCAGGCTGCTAAAAGATAAGCCTCCTGTGGAAGGTCTCCTGTCTTACTGTTCCAGCTATTTTTCCATTCCAGTGCTATGCTACAAAGACAAATTGTTGATAAACAGCATGTTCAACGTTATTCAGCTGACAAGAGATAAATAATGGTGAGAAATTAAAGCTAAATGCAAAAAAAAAAAAAAAATTAAAAATCGAAGCAGTTAAGCTGTTTGTTACCCAATTTGAAATTAGAAACCTTGCTTTTGCTTTATCAATGAAGCCCATTCTTTCCTTGAAAAGTATGCAGCTGCTCACTATAGCACCTGATTTTGACAGTCTTGCTATCTTTTTCCATCTCAACTTTTGTGACCTGTATACATAAGAACTACCTAAAAGAACTATAACATATGACTTCATGGTATTTTTCTATTTTCTTTTCACTGCTGCAGGTAATGAGACCAGAAGAGGGTTATTGGGCTTACTCTTGAACTCGATATTGGATAGTTCTTTATGTAAAGCAATCATCAACAGAGATGCTTAGCAAAAACTCCTAACAGAAAACTGCTTTAATCCCCATGCCTTCCAAGACCATTTTATTTACTATGAATCAGTATGACATCCACTCTAGGCCCTTAGACTTCTGAGCAGTAAGAAGATGTCACAACAGCAATAGCAATGTGGATTACACTATTACGTTCGGGTTCACTGAGTTTATCAACATGAGAGAGATGATGAAAGCTTAATAGACAGATTGGAAAATTCCAAGGTTTTGCACTGATTACAGTAAGCGAAGCTGTTCTTGATGAGAACAGATTTAACTCAGAGTATTTCTCCCTGTTTCTAGAAGACAGACATACCTAATACATTTTTTCACATATTCAGTTCTTTTACAGAAAGACACATTTGCTTTGATGTCTGAAAAAAATAACGGCTTTACACCATCAAGAGAAAAATAAAGTTATGTCTCCCATAGTAGCTTCCAATGTAGAATGTAACTAAATTCACAGAACAGCTATTTCTCCATATGTTGCAGTTAATGGTCATTAGGCAAACACAAATGCACAGGAAAGAAAACAAGTGATACTGCAACCCCTGCAATTCTTCTGCTTGTCCTTAGGAGAATCCTTTCATTGTGTTTCTGGTCAGCAGGGATTTTGTAGTTCCAAGAGCAGTCATTCCACCTATTCCCTTACACTCTTAGTTTATTTTAACAAATACATGAAAACCTCAGCAAATATCCATCATAGCAATCAACTTGAAAAGCCACTAAAAAACTAGGACAGAATAGACAATATCTTTAATGTTTTATCAGAAAATTCTTCAAAGATCCTAAAACTCTGCCAACCCAAATCACAGTCATATTTTCCCTAGCCAAATTTTATAATATGCTCTAAATGAGAGAAATAAAAGTTATGGTTACATTTTATGGGGAAAGAGAAATCATGCCAGGTCTCAGAAAAAGCACACTCAAACCACAACGTAAAAATAGTTCCCCTCTTGTTCATCACAAATTCCACCATGGGTACATTTATTGATAAAAACCTATAGCCATATGGATTGAAGAAATATCTTTGACAGATGGATTCTAAAACATCTTTCTTGGCAAAGCACATCAAACACCACTCGTGGTGGCAACCAGCAAATACAGACTAGCCAACAGAAGTCCTGTTCATGCAAGAAAAGACACTGTGTATTTCAGAGGAGAATGCTCACAGGGCAGAAAAACTTCCTGGCAGTTCTGCTCTTTGGGATCTGAGGAAAGAGGGTCATTCAAGGACAGCCCTCCTCTCCCCAACAATTACAAGTATGCCAGTACGATACACTGAATATGGAAGGTATTGATGGACAACATGATTAACTTCCAATCTTTTTCCAGTTTGTGGGAGGAAGGAAAATAGGCAGCCAAGGCCACAAGTGCAACATCCGTGCCAAACCAAGGTCAGAACGCCGATGCAATTTAAAGGCGTCAGCAGCATCGCAGCATCGTGGCATTCCGCTCACCACCACATTTTTCACAGTGTTAATCAGGAATAGAAATGTCGGATGTTGGTCGACAACTCAGAACTTTAGTCATGAAGTAGTGGCTTTCTGGCCAAAGACACTGTCTGAAACAATTATAATCATTCCTTCATCAGGAGTCACCGACGCTTTCTACCAAACAGATTTTATCAGCAAAGACTAGAATCCAAAATGGTTTCAGAGCCTTTTAAAGGCAACTGGTGGTCATTAGATAATACTCTGACTTGTGTTGATGTAGGCCATAGACGTTTACTCCTAACTGTTCTACTGAAATCCCAAAAATCTCTGTCTAGCAACTGCTTTTAAAATATAAAAATAAAAAATAGAATCATGGCTGAAAGACTTCAAAACATGTTGTGTCTCAGTAGTTTTTTCAGTAGTTTATCACTTTGTGCCCTGAACAAATTTATCCTCTTACAAACTTACTTATCTTTAACCCTCAGCCCTTGGTTCTCTCTGACAGCATAACACACTCAAACTGTACCAAAACCAGTTCTGCAACACCACCGCAAGGTTTCAGACACAGATGCAATGACAAAAATCCAACAGTTAAAAGTATGCATAACTAGTATTTTAAAGGAACTAGTTTTGCATTCAACAGCGTGTATCAGAGCATATGGCTAATATTCAATCTTCTTTCTTCTTGAAGTAACAGAAACAACCAATAATATTTAAACTGTCTTGCTTCAGCTTCCTGTTCCTGTAGTTTTTTCCCTTGAAAGACTTCATTGGCAAGTCTTCCCCCTTCTTCCCAGTGCACTACAACATTGACTTACAGTGGTTTGATAGGAATGTTTTCCTTCAAGTACAAGTTCCTTCTAAACGTGCACCCTATCCAACCCATCCTCCTACACAGACTTAACCAAATCCCTGGTCTTCTACTTTGTAGATCATGTAATTTGATATGTAATCTTCTGTGAGATTTCAATTTTAGCTGAGCGGACAACAGTCTTATAAAAACCCTTATTAAAAGTGAATACTGACCTTGAGGTGAGGCTGAAGGAAACAGCAAATCCAGGAAGGAGATGCGAAAGAAAAAGAGTTAAGAGTTTGTGAAAACAGTGTCCAGAGATAAGGCAGTTCAAGAATACAGGACAAAACAAGCAGATCTAAATCAGGTAATGACACACAGACACACAATCCTTCACAAACACAGAGCTGCATGTCTTACAGACATCTAATAAAAAAAAAAAAAAAGAAAAAATGACCTTTACATTAGATTACACCGTTTCACTTAGAGGCAACCTTCTGTTGAGAAAATAGTCTCCAATAGTAAGAGTTCTTGTTAAAGGGAAACAAGTCAACTGTAGAAAACTGGATTTACACCACATCACCAGCAAGTATCCTTCTTCCAGAATTCTAACCAACATTTTGAAAATGCGGAGTTTGACTATCTGTGATAAACTCTAACGTGTTCCTTTAAGCACTTTCTAGGGCCTTATTTTAGCTCCATGTGCAAGACATTTTTTTTTTTCCCTTTTCCTGCAGATGACCCAGACTTGTCAAAAGGGAATAAATAGAAGGGAGAAAAACCCCAACCATGGAGTAAAGTCTTCAAGACCTGAAGACTTGTCAAAGCTAAAAGTTCACCTTTCTTCATTTTAACACTGAAGTCACCTTTCCAAAGACAAACAAAAATAGCATCTGTCTCTTCCTCCTGTAGTGCTGCTCTCTTAATTCTCCCATAGAAGGTGCAATCTAAAAGCAATAATGACCAAACAGGCATATTTTTGACAGTTCTCTCCAACATTGTTCAACAGTAGGATTGACCAAGACAAAATGCTGGAGTTCCCTGTATAACATGAGGTCCCACGGTTCATTATTGCCTTTTTTTTTTTTTTTTGTCCCAAATATATCCAGTATCTTCAAAGGCATCTGCTGTCAATTTCACTGATAACAGCAAGGTAAGTCAACAAGGAGCCATAAATACAGATCTCTTTCATCTGATTTTAAACTTTACTCTTTTCAGTCGATAGAAGAGAGGAAAAGTAACTGTCCTCCTGTCCAAAGTGGCAACTTGGCTTCTACAATGTATGTTGTACTTGTCTCATGGCACAACTTCACTCTAAAAAGGCAAGATAGGCTCTGGAGAAAAATATTGCCATAGGACAGGCTAACTGTTATATATTTTATTACTCTTGGTATATGGAACCATGTAAATGAAATTTGAAGTCCTTATTTCTGGCATAAATTTTACAAACAACAGTGTAGGATGTTGAATTTGTACAAGCAGCAGTTTCAGAGCAAGTTACCACTAAGAAGTGTACGGTCTGTAACACATAAACTAGCGTACAGACACTTTTCTTCGGCTTTTAAACATTCTTCAGATCAAGTTCTTCCATGACAGCTGTTGTAAAGGCTGCGTTATTTGGGGATTTTGGGAAAGATGAGACTTGCAAAATGTCAAATACCACATCTCAGTGTTTGATCTTGAAGTAAGTTATAACATTCCAAAAGCCTCAGTTAATTCATACAGAAAAGCGTGTCACTAACAATTCTGACTGAAATCCAAGAGTACACTCTCTATGCTGAGCTGCTCTGACTAGGCAAGCAAACTTAACAAAAGGCAACAAAAAAGTGAGAATAAACACTTGGTTAAATACGGGAATAAATACGGTGGGGGAAAAAAGTTTGACTTTTTCATGACTGTTATTGAATCTAGACTATGAAAGTTCAAGCCTTCTCATTTTGTGTTTCAGGGACCCTTTGTAGATTCTGGTTCTATTGTAATGATATTGTGACATTGTTTCTTCAATTTAACAGTGGAAAAAAAAGTACAGGCAAGAATTCAGAATAGCCCTGTAGAATTTGAATGAACCGTACTGTTCTTTCAACTGCTACTAAAGGTAGCATCTTTTGATGACACAAGATGAAAGTAAAACAGCACCTGAGACACTATGCTTAGGTCACTTGCAATTTTCTGCACGCTACAGAAGTACTATTTAGCCAGCTGCACAGGATTTGAATGGAGAATAATTACTGCTACATCTTCATTTTGTCACGAAATAAATTCTATCTTCCAAAGAAAAATATATTTTGTGTAATTTCTAGCCCCTTTTCCCACGTTTTTTTACAGGAGTTCAAAATACTTTTTTAAAATGTGGATTTTTAGAATAATCACAGTATTTATCCAAACAAAAATGAGGAATATGTCTGAAAGCACATTAAAATTAGAAAAAATCTGGAACTGTGCTGTCAAACTAAAACTGAGGAAAAGACTTGAAATTGCCAGTTCTTAGGAAGTCAATGGAGATCTGCCACAGACTGGAGGTAAAGCCTCAGTGCACAGGGCTACATCAGTGAAATTGAGCAGAGGAGCGCAGCAAGCATCTGCCCCAGGAAGCAGCCCCAAGCAAGCAGGATCAGACACATATCGAGACATGCTCATTACAGAGCAAAATAATAATCTTTAGTTTGCACTATTTCCCTTCGAGCAAGAACACACACTTGCAGCATTCCTTACGAGATCCAGCAGCAGCGTTTCTGCCCAGCCCCTCTAACTGTGTACTCTGATGCAACAGTCACACAGGGAGACAATACAATTGTAGCTCCAAAGGGTAGTCTCGGAGAAATCCATTTTCTTTTAAAATGCCACCTCTTTAATTTTCAAGATATAGCTGACTTAAATCTGATCACTGGGTGCAGATCAAAGAAGTTGGCAAGATATGAACATTTCAGTATTTTAATTAAAAAATATATATATGTATCTAAAAAGCTGTTAATTATTCCAGCTATAATTTTGTCCACATGCTTGTATATTACAGGGAGTGGAATGAGTCTGATACATTAGTCTCAGATGTACTTAGGGAGAAGTTTATGCAACGATTTCTAGTCAACCTTTGAATTCCATTTGTTTGACAGTGAGTGATTGTGTGTATTTACAACTTCGTCGTTCCTTCAAAGAGGTCTGACAGGGAATAATATGCACTTGATCTTCCTTGTGTCAGTCAAAGCAGAAAGGCTATTTATGTTTGCCACTTTTGACACCTTTTCTTGGTAATAAGAATGATGACCGGTCCTTTCTTTTTCATTGATATTTAGAGGGGTGGGGAAGAGATGGAGAGACAGAGAGAGAGCAGGTTTGTGTGTGCATCCATGTGCACATGCATGCATGGATTTAAGAGCACAAACATGACCACAGACAGCCATGGAACAGTAATGTTGCTATTTCACTGGCTTTTCCCTTTTTTTACTAGAGTTTCCTTTTGTTCCTAATGTAATCCAAGAAGACAATGTAATGATTTGACACTTTAATTTTTATTCTATTAGTTGTATAAAAGGGGGGTGGTGGTGTTGGTGGTTTGGTTTTTTTGGTTTTGTTTTGTTTTGTTTTGTTTTTTAGTCCTTACAAACTAGTTTGTGAGTATGAATATCCTCATATTGCTCAACAGTGTTGACTGAAACAAAGATACAAAACAGCTTTTGAAGAGACATAGTCAAGGCAGGCAGCAATGAAACCCTGATATGCAAACTAGGCTCGTTATTTACATGATGTTCTTCCTCCTCCGGTTTTATAATTATTTTAATTACATCACAGCTCTTACACTCTACTGATCTAGCAGTTGATTTGCTAAATAAAACCCATCATTGCTCCAATGCAGGCAGAGTATAAATCATCAGATGACAAGCCCTACATTCATTACAGATAATAGACTTAGGCGTGAGAGGGAATGCTTGATAACCACCTGGATTTAATGATAAGCACAAACAGGGCTTTAACGCTACAGGCAATTTGGCAGAAAAAGAAGTCTTCAAAAAAGTTCACAATTAGTGAACTCATTTAGTGTGTCTCATTTCTTGTAAGTATTTCTCTAGTGTAGGGTCCTTCTTGGAGGATCCAAGATCAGATCCTTACTCTTGGATTAGTAGCCAAACCAAGCTTTTGGCCCACTGCTGAATTTAACAATGGAGGCGGTCTGTATCCAGTTCCATAGAGATGAATCACTCTTGTTTAATAGTGTCAGTCCTGCCTGCTTGAACATGGAAATGACACCAGGGCAAATACCCAGGCTTAGATGGTTCAGTGATGGGATAACACAGTACGGTCATTCAGCCAAAGCCTGCACCAGCCTTGACCTCTCACCATGTCAAGGGCTGGACTAATTGGAGTTCTTTGACCTTATTTTTTAGAACAGCTGTTTCTGCAGTATCACAAAGTTTCAGTTTCTCCCAAAACACAGAAAAACGGAGAGAATGGGAAATAAAGGACAGCTAAATAAAGAACAAATGGAAAAAGGATATCCTATTATCTGAAAAAGGTAAGGACGGATTGAGGAGTCACCGTAAAATCACTATGATGTTTTTTTTATCTGGTGCTCTCTACAGATGGATTTACAATTACTGGCAGCGTCTCTCTCTCTCTCTCCCTACCCTTAGATGTAGGTTTCAAAAGCGATTAGTGAGTTTCAGTGTCGATCTTAAGGCACTTTAACAAAGGTTCACTTTCAAAGGGCAGACACTTGCCTTTTGAAAATACTTTCAAACATTCGAAGTTAAATACCTGTAAGTAAAGGTGCCTGCATCTTATATTCTTATCTGTTTAGAGCAGTTATGTTGATATAAAATGTATTATTTTTTCCTCTGTGAAACCTGATGTGGGACTTCAGGTGTAATGTTCATTTTGTATGAAGATAAAGCAAGACTGAGAAGAAAGAAATCATTAATTCATTTCCTAACTCAGAAATGATGAAAATCTTAATATTAAATAGATCTGTGTGCTCAGAGGTGGAGTTGGAATAACTATAGGCCTAACCACTTTTTCCATTACAAAACCTGGTTCTCAGTTGCTTGCCGAACATTAACAAATTCTGCTGAAATTTTCCATGACGTGTCAGCTTCACCCGGGATTTTTTGGGGACAATTTCTGCTACATCCTTCACACACCAAAGGCACCATTCTTGTGGAAACAAATTGTTCACATGGTTAAACATTGTATCAATTTACTGTGACACATAGGCTCACATTAAGAAGTGAATTAAAATTACACTGCAATCTTCATTTTGGAATGTCCTAAGTTTTGAGTTATTAACCTTAGAATCTTAATATTCACTTAACCTATGGATTTTTGAGGGAAGTGGATGAGAAAGTTAATTGAGTAACAATAACAAATTCTGCCTTGTAATAATACCATGCAACCATGAGATAAATATATCCAATTTGCTTTCATGATTTATGGTACCAAAATGGTTTAAAGTATTTTAAAGCAATAATTAACTATTTCAGTTTTTTCTATGCCTGAATGAGTGTTCAATTTATTTTTGGAGGATTTTAATTAATTACTATAATACAGAATTATACCATCTCTCATGGTTAACTTTGATGGTGATGATTATGACTTTATAAACCGCTTTTATTCTTTAATTTGACAACATCCCTTTTATTTTAAATTACTTATATGCCCTGATTTTATTCTTGTTTAGGAGTTCTCTAAAAAAAAATATTTAAAAATTCACAGAAATAAATAACTTGAAAACCAAAGACAATTATTATAAGATACAAGTAGTCGTTTGAAAATATGTATTTCAACTTCAAATTGGTGACTTAAGCTTAGGGCATAATTGACTAGTATAGTTTCCTTTAGAGTATTCTAGGAATCTAGGAAGATGTAGTTAATTTCTTCCTCCATCTATCCTTCACAGACCGTTGCACAACATTCCACTGTCTTAAAGACATAGAGAGTACGATACTTCCTTCTTCTGTCCATATTTTTCAGCACACCTTTGAGATGACCCTATGTTTTTTCATCTTTTATTTTTATTTACTGTTGAGAAGAAATACTTAAGACGAGGACTATATCTTTTGGCTGCTACACATCAAAAGTTTGAAGGCTTCTTGAACAAGGCACCCCTAAATTCTTTTTAGAAAAATTCCCCAAAATCTCTCTCTTAAAATAGCCACCATTTCTATGTGTCCCTAACGGGACTGCTGGTCTTCCAAAGCCGAGTACTGTCTTCCTGTAGTGCCCTATGTCCTTACAAGGACCACCTATCACGCATAGCGAGCATGCCAAATTAAAATCAATTTCAAGTCTGTAACTGGAACCAGGACTTCCATGTATATACACTCAGTGCTTACTTCTGAAGCAACATACGCATATATATTTACTGCCACTTCTCAAGTACGAAGTCAGTTCTTATTTGCAGAATATATGCACACAAATAACTCTGTGTGTAAACTATCATCTGAAGGCTGTGATAGCCACGTGCTTTTGGGTTTTTTTTTTAATTTTTCATATTACAGGTTAACAACCACAATAAAACTCAAGAATAAGTCAATACTGACCTCTACCAATGACATATTTTAGAATACTTAGAGTTTAACTGGTTCAGGCAGAATTGATAGCAGAGATTAGAACCAAAGGTAACACATGGCTAGAGAATTAGAATAAAAAGCAACAGCTTCTATCAAGTTTAAATCGGGGAGAATAGCAGCAAACATCCTTTGGGCTGTGGTCATAACCACTGCGACACGATTTGAACGCAGAGACTGTTAGAGCTTGTACTTGACATAACCAGTTCCTGTTTGACCTAAGGAAAAAGGCATAATTGCAACAGACCCAAACAGCAGCAGCAGCAGCCGGGCAGCCAGCGGTGACATTCCACCCCGTAGGAAACAGAAGCCTTACAGAGCACTCACTTTCCCAGGAAGTCCCACACAAACCCCCCTACGTGTTGTGGTGCAGGGACCGACACCTGGTAGGGAGGGTGCAATTTGCGGGAGGTGTGCTTTCTGAGAAAAAGCATAGTCAAAAAAACCCCCGCACGTACAAAACAAAACAACTCGTGGAACCAGGACACGACAGTATAAATGGAAAGAAAAAGCGAGGAAGGAAACAAAACACAAAATGAAAAGTTACAGAGAGATAGGAAATTATGGAATGGCAATACAAAAAGCAGTTAGTTATAAAGAAAACAAATAGCCAGACAGCTACAAACCCCTCTACAACACCACAATCCAGGGACAGAAACAAAACTTATAGGACTGTTCACCCACAGAAGAAATGCGGACTTATGGTCCACCTTCCTGTAAGAAAAATCTTGCCCACAGAGAATATAAATTAATGAGCTTGTGCTTTCAATCTCATGTTGACTCTAGAGTGTTTTTCAAACTTTTGCGTAGCATGCACCATATTTAACACATTATTTTTTGATATCTTTCCTACCATTTAGAGCTGAAAAACAACGTCCCCCACCCAGTAATTGCAACACTGAAAAGCGGAAGCATTTCCCTCTTTAATTCGAACAAAAGATAGCTTTGACATCACTGATAAGGCTTAAGAGAACAGTTTTCTGCTTTTCATTTAATCTTTGTCTCCCCCTATCTTTTCTCCTTCTCTGTTCCCCTATACATACCTCCCTTATAGGCAACTCCTCTTCTGTGGATGAAACCGTGTTACTATTTCTCATCTCCTGATGACATATGGTCTAGTTGTCACATATAACAAGCATAAGGAGAAAATCCAGGGAGAGATTCCCTGTTTTGCTAGTACAGTTATTCTCTAAATGTGACTTATTTCTTCTCATCTTGCCCTCCATGGAATAATAATGGTTCCTGATAGGCACAGCAATATTCACTTTTTTTGCTTGCTGTTGAACGCCTCTGCAAGCACTAGGGTTCTGCTTTGCACAGCAGAGTTTGAATAGCTGTAGAAGCCTTAGAAGTCAAGATAGTTTCTAGCTCACTCTGCATGGATCACAGTTTAGGAAGCAAGTCAAATCAATACAAGTCAAAATCATCTATTCTTTTCAGGAAACCAAGACTCTAGCTCTAAGACATCTATGTAACATGCCTGGATATATCAGTTCAGCCATGAAAGAATACTTTATAAACAAGCATGGTAGATAAAACCTATACATTTAATGAGCATGTTAAAAAATCTCTGCTCTGTGTAAAAACTCACAAGGACAAAGTAAGCTTCCAGAGAACAAGGGTTTGGGGGAGCAATTGAAAACATCTAAGGCCAAATAGAAATTTCAACAATTTTTCAGGAAAGGAGAAATTACTAGTCAAAACCTCACTACAAAGTATCTGAAACCTTGTATGTTTTTCTTCAGTGCTGTATTATATTACAGTTCCATCATTTCACTAATTCACCACACTAACAGGATGCACCTTCAGTCTCTAGATCTTGAAGACCTTTTCCATTTCCACTTACAGTGGTTAGCAAACATGAATATTCTTAGATTCTTTTTTTCTGCTTGACTTAGACGGCTCCTGGCAATCACATGATAACAGAAGTAGTCTTTTCTTTGACATAGCTGAAATACCTGTTCTAATTACTAGAAATAAAAGAAGATATATTCTATGTTATCTCAGTACTGGTAGAAAAGACAAGTTAGAAAGAGAAGAGGACGAGACTTTTCTTTGTTAGAGCGAAGATCAGGTGGTAAGAAGGAATGGATAACACCAAATAGTCAAAGTATTCACCAGATTGTCATGGAATGATGTCCAGTCATCTAGGGGTTTTATGCTTTCATTGTTATAGTAAAGAGTTTGGCCTGTGATTGAAACAGAAAGAAACTATCACTGTAACATGAAAAACAAAAATTGCTTTGCAGATCTCCGGAACTGCATCTTTTCAAAGAAAAAGTTCCTTTCTAACTCTGAAGATTGGGTGCCAACGCTTTTATCTGTAAAAGAGAAGGAGGCTCACCTTCATTTCTCTTCTTTGTTATTTTTGCTTTGTAGAGTATAAACTCCTTTGTTTATAGGCCACTTACATGTGTTTATTCAGTGTTTGACACTGCAAGCCTCAATCTTGATTAGAGTTTCTGAATGCTAATGTAATAAAAAAATCAACTTGCATTTAAAGTGTGCATAAGAAAATTCTCTTCCTGCCATTCCAATCTCCTCTAGGAATCAGGTTGAGGAATGATGAATACTTCTGACTGGCTTTTCCTAAACAGTAACTACTTCTGCACACAGAAAAAAATAAGGCACTACGAACACACTTCTTCCCCATACCTTACTTTTAATAGAAGTTTGTTGCTTATACCCTGATCCCTAGTCAACTTGCATGCCCTAAGATGATGACACGGTGAACTTCATGCCAGAGATGGGCACCTCTAAGGGACTGAAAAAAATCACACAGAAGAACACGACTTGTAACTGCTATTTAGCTTTTTCATGTCTATACTTAACGCACGTACTCTACCAACCTATCACCTGAATGTTTGGCTGAATACATCATTTATCAATGGGCTGAAAGTTACATCACTTAGAAAAAAAGGAAAGACGGTTAAAAAGGACACATCCTCACTTTTGGGTGTTCCAGTTTACGCCGTAGGTATAGAGAATTCTGGTTAAATAAAACAACAACTTAAAGGAAACTAACAGGATGCTGCTTACAATCACAAAGAGAGAAGAAACCCAGCTGACAAGCTAACTCTTTCAGAGCTCTGTCACTTTCAAGGAAACCCAAATGGACTTCTTAGAGATTTTCAGTCGTTCAGAGGGGCCCATAATTTGACTACCATCAAGCTAATGAATGATAACTATTGCCATCACACAGAATTTGAAATGTCCTCTACTCAGTTGCCCTAGTCTTCCTGACACTAAATGCAGAGCAGTTTAATAGTGATAAGATAGAAATTAGAAAGACTATTCTGGCACAAGGCAAATGGGAATAATGAAATTTCCATTTTGCTGTTCCAAGTTAGTGATTCTTCATTGCGAATGGTAAAGTAAACAAAAATCCCCAAACAGATACTACTGTCTAGAAACTCCCTCTTGGCCCACTGTAAGGTGAGAAAATGACAGAAAACAAAGTCTGTTTCAGGTCTTTCCCAAGACCAACTACTTATAATTGTGATATAAATGTCATGGAATTGTAACAAATTGTAATTTTTGTTTGGGACATTTAGATAAAATGTTTAGAAAAAATATCTGAGCACCGCGGCTCCAACAGAAAGACGGAAAATGCTGAAAAGTGCTGAATCACACTTCGTTTGGACAAAAGCAAATCTGTTCATTTGGCCTCACATGAGCCAAAGTTACCTGTGTCTCTATCAGTAAAAAGAGTTTCAATGCCACTTGTCAGAAGAACCTGAGTAACTAGTGTAACACAAACTCTTAAAAGTAATATTTCTTAGTTGTTTTTTGAAGAACTATGCCTGAGGAATTTATTAAGGCCAAAGAACAAATTTTTCTCCAAACACACCATAGTGTGGGCAACTTTTCCTAACATCTCCATTTCCTTACAGCTCTATCTACTCTTCTATCTATATCAGCCCTATTTTTGAGCAACCAGGTAATGAAAGCACACAGTAAGACACCTTTTAGCTTACAATCTACCAAAGTAAAGGATTGAAGGCAGAAAAACTCTAAACAGACTTTCCCAAAATAGGCATTCTAAGGTTTTTAAGACAAGTTAAGTTATCTCTAACTTTAATCAACTCTTTCGCTCCTCTAGTAACTTTATACTACTCTCACCTCTCCAGTTCTGCTATCTTCTTATCCTTATCATTCTTCTCATTTTCCATCTCTTTCAAGATTTCCAGAAGACGATCCACTTCAGCTTGAGCCTTGCCAGATTCTTCCCGATACCGTGTTACCTCCCTTTCCAGCTGCTGCATACGATCACTCAGCTCTGGGCTGGCCCTAGCCTCCAGTGTCGCCTCATGAGCCTGTAAGAAAAAGGTTCAAGTGGTTCCTTCATTCACACATATGCATTTTACAGATACTACGACAACTAAAAAATGCTATCTAGATATCTATTTCAAAATGGCAAGATTAATTATTACACAGAAATAACTATACAGTGCATATGCTTCTTTTAAGTATAAGGAAACACTTTCCAGGAAAAGAAAAATTCAGAAACAAATTTAATTTTTTTAAATCAGTCCAAAAATCATAAGTGTTTTTTTTATCTGAAACAGAATCAACAGAAGAAAGAAGTAAATGTATGAAAAAAGTTAAACTTTTTGAAAGAAAAAGAAGTGTGAGTGGGTATAAAAGTTTCTAAAATACACTTCTAAAACAGTGATATGACTGCAGAATTGGTTATCTGAGTTATTTTTCACCTAGATAATCTAGAAAAATAAATCACAGGTTAATAGCCTTTACTAACTACATCAGTATGCTAAGTGTCAGATAGATTTGTAATGATAGTGCTGATGTACTGAAGCCCTTGATAGTTATCTGAGCCATATAGATTAGGACTAATATCAGTATGGCTACCAACTAAAATTATATTTGCTAGTTATCTAGGAAATACGTTTTTTCAAAATCAGGCTATGGGGACAAAAACCATCAAGGAGTGAGGATAAAATGACCCTAATTAAGAGGTTTTGGTAGGTTTGGGTTTTTGTTTGAGTTTTGGTTTTGTTGTTTGTTTTTTTTTTTTTTTTTAATGGCTTGGTTTGTTATAAAAATCACCAATTTATTAGTAAAATTAATTCAACAGTTCCCAAGCATATTAGAGACAAATAAAAGGCAGTATTTATGGTGGAATTTAAACAAGCAGACTAAAGATTATCTTTTCATTATCCCCCTGCCCCTCTGCTCTTGGATCTTGAACTGCTATTTGATATCAATTAAAGCTATTTCAGAATTGCTCAAATTTTCTTTAGTGAATAGCAGGTTTGGTGGAGCTATTCTGCCAACCAAGACTGCCTGCAAACTCAAGGCCTTTCTCTTCTCTGAAACAAACCTACAACAGAAGAAAAAGACCACAGACTTTTTTTCCCCTGTGTGCAGCTGCAGAAAGTTGTGTTCCAAGCTGCCAATGCTCCAAAGCACTGTAAGTCTAAATCCAATAGTATAGTACTTTGTTGCTTTTAAAGGTAAGTGGACAGAACCGCAGCAGCCTAAAACTCAAGGTTAGAAGCTGCTGCTTCCAAAGATCCAAACACCAAAAATACACTTGGCTAAGTCAGTTTAGTTATTCAGTAAAATAAAACTGCAGGAAAATATCTGTCCATTGACCCCAACATTTTTGCCTTGAAGTCTCCCGTTTTTAATTAGCTCCATTAAAGCCAACATTCTAGTGAAATCCAGGAGAATCTCAGAGCAGAATATTCTAGGACTGAAGAACATGCTGATGCCTGGCTTTACTGGGACTATGACCTTGGGACGGATCTGGGTTTCCCAAATACTTGAACACTTCATATTGCAAGGCCCTGGCCCTGCAGCTCCTGACTGAGGGTCAATGTTACACTGTTTTCTTTTTTTTTTTTTTTAAAGTGGAAATTCCAGAACTGGACTTTTAAAAAGTTCATTGAGAGTGATGGGTGGCGCTGCATAACCTGCATAGTATTTTTTCCTAGAACAAAATGCCTGGCAATCCCCAGGTCTCCCAGGCAGATCTCAGCAGGAGTGCCCAACAACCATAGATCCTGGAAGAACAGAACTCTTTCCTGAAGCAATGCACTTAGGAAGATTCAAAAGGCTCCCTACTTCTGAGTGACTTTCAAGTCAAACCCTGCCACTTCCCTGTCACTGAGCTCCAAGTCTGAAAATCCTGCTTCTGAGCTTCTGACTAACACCCAGCTCCAAGTGCATCCCTGGTGAGCCTGGAGGCTTTGTGAAGCCTTTTGGAGTTCGGGCTGTCAATGCTTCCAGATTCCTTCCTGCCCCACAAGCACTTTGATTCATACAGCCTTGGAAAGGGCTCTCTACAGCAAGCTGCAGTCCAATTAATGTGTTGCCAAGATGATGTGGACTACAGGAGGACATTGCAGCAACGAGACTGACAAGCATGTTCGTTCCATGAAGAGCTGCAAGCATCAGGGAACATGCTTTGCTTTGGAAGGAGAGTGCTGGGTGTTCCTGAAATGCCCTATTGGGATTTTCAGCCTGCAGGAAATCTGAAATATTTTATTTCATTTCCTCTTCAACTATACCTAAATTTCAAACAAAAAAATCCATCCTTCCCTCCCAAATACTGTTTTGCAGGAACCGGGAATGTTGGTTTTGGGAGGCATCTGTAAGTCTACTGGAGGGTATCTATATTTTCCTAAGAGACACCATGTATAGAGTTAACTCTGTTTTTCACCAGACGCAGAGCCTGAATTCTTCTGTACTGGATTGAGGTATGTTTCCAACATTTCAAATTGTTTGTTTTAACAAATACTCCTCCAGGCTCTTTAAAGTCATCCAAAATACATAATCAGATAATCAAGAAACTTCTTTAGAAAAAACCAAAGCTAGGCTGTTAGCCTGGATTACTAAAATCTCTAACTCAAAATAAGTTATAAGACCTAATGCAAGTCTACTGTCAGTACAGTCCTGATTTATATTACTCTGTGCTAATAAAAGCATCTCCACAACAACCCAAGAGACATTACTGAGAAAAGGAAATCAATTTTCTTTTTTAGAAAATTAGCCAACAAGTCAGTGTATCTGGTTCTTATAGAATGAAAGGGCTATTTACACAGCATACATTATTATTTGAGACACATAACATGTGTTATTTGTATATAAATGCACATAAGTATGGATACTTTCACCTAACACAAAGAGAACGTTATGTGATACGGTGTAAACTGGAGACCACTTCCTGAGTTGTGAATTACTGACTGAGTGACTTTGGTCCATTTTGTGGGTTATGCACAAACTACGTGTTGCGTGACCATATCTAAAAATCCTACTGGATTCATTCACTGTATAGGGGAGAAAACGAAGGCATTTAGAGGTTTCCCACAAACTCACATCAAGATCTGGAACAGATGAAATTGGCTACCTTCGCAATGCAACATTGTGCAAAATAATTCAGCAGTATTTTTTAACAGAAAAGAAAGTTAAACATGAATAATGAATTCATATACTCACAGTAAAAAAACCCAAACACATATCGCTTCCCTTACCCACCAAAGGTGTACAAAAATTCCAAAATAAGTCAGTAATTTAATTTTTGAAACAAAACGGACATATAAAGTGACAAATGCACTAAGACAGTTTCTGCTGTGTTAGGAGACTATAAGAAGTGCATTTTGATAGGTTCAACTTTCAGCTGTGCCTGAGACAGTATTCTTAATCTGCAACCTCTTAATATAATTACAAACAAACATGAAAATCTATAAAAGTATGACAAAAATTAAATAAATTTTAAAAGCAGCTTGCTTAGGGTGAAAGGAACATTGCACTTACTCCTCTGACAAACAAGAAATAAGAAAAGGTCTGTCCAGCAGGCCAATGAGTTTACCTGATTACAGGCTATTTTAAACTTCTTAACTGCTACTGCTGACCCTATCTGACCCTCTCCATGTTTGTTCCAGTGTGGAGTCAAACAGCTGAATTTAAGCTACTTTCAAGAGCATGACCAAACTTGCATGTTTGATTCTGCACTGATATGCATAAGAAACACAGTCATATTTTAGCTAGAAAGCAGCACCTTCTTAAGCTATGCTTTTATTAGCAAAGTTTATCTGATCAGTATCAACCTTTGCCAGTGTGAATTTAATTTCAAATTCTAAGTGGTTCAGGACTGAGAATAGTTTAAAGTTACTACTCAGTTTAAGCTTACTACTCTGGATATGCTCTCAAAGGTCTTAAGAGGGACTATAAACTAAGAGGTGGTTTAACAGCTTTCTGCTTTTCTGCTCTTAGCCACCATTTCCCATCTGGAATGTGGTAAGTGATGAGGTGAGTGCTTCAGGTACCTAAAGAATAAAAGAAAGAATGATTGTTCCTCAAATACATGTACTACAACTTCTATTGCTTCCACAGAAAATCAGCTGACAAAGCCAACTTCTATAACTAAAACAAAAATGACCAAAGTTTCACAGAAATAACCACTATTTGCAGATGGAGAGGAGAGGAAGACAAAACACATGAAAAAGAATTTTCTAAGTTGATATTTCTCATGCCAAAAAACTCTTCACTAAGAGGAAAGGTAATCTTAACCAGCTTAAAGCGTGCCAGAGGCAGGGAAGCAAAGAATAGCACAGATTTAATTTAAAAGTTCTAAAATGTAAATAAAAATTCCAAACATTATGACTAAGATTCCAAATCAATATTCATAAAAAATTAACCAAATCAAACAGCAAATAATTCACAGCAAACACTTTCTACTTTTACCTATGAACTGAGACAGTAAATTCAATTTAACATTTCACATACAAATGTTGCCAAGAACTTTTGGCCACAAAGTAGAAGGTCCCAAGAATCTGAAATCCAGTTTTAATCCACCCTCCTACCTCCAAGTGTGCCTCACATCTCCTAAAAATAGTAAATGCACGCACAAATAAAAAAACATATGATGACTATTTACTGCAAAAGACAAACACATATAAACATTTTCTTTATTTTTCCTATTGTGACCACAGCAATTCAAATGATAAAACATGTGCACCGCCTTCTATCATGTTTTTATTAGTTTCAACAAAATTATAGATTTGAAAAAAAACAGACTTGCTTCTCCTTTAGTTCCAATACTCTAAACACCGTGTACTGTAACACAGCTTTTCAAAAAGGCTGTACTGGAAGTGAAAGACTCAGTGAATTTTCTCATATACTGTGTACTGTAAAACTTGAGTCCTTCACAAAAAGTGAAGTTATTACTGACAAAATCTTTATAATGTTTAGTCTTTGTCAATGTGACTGTCAATTTTTGACACTGAATAAGCAAGTATTTGGTTGGACTCATTTCATAAAGAAGGCTGAAAGTCTAAATAAGAGGAAGATGCCTCAAGGGAACCCATTACTGAAAAAAGTGATCTCTTCAGAAAGATATGAGTTCCCATAGTTGTTATTAACCATTAACAATTTGCTCTCTTTGGAATTTACTCCAAAACAAACAGTATACAAAGACAGGAGGGAAATGCCCAGGTGACAGCTGTCTTTCTGAGCGTGCTTCAGCCCCCTTACCGACGCCTCCTCTCAACCAGGCTTTACTCACCTGACCACAGGCTACTGTTCTACAGAAGCAGAGCTTCATTCAATGCGAAGAAGGCATTTACTCAAGTACTGATCAGATATTCACTACTTGTTTTTTGACATTCAGTGTATAGGTCGATGCCTTGTTTACTCCAAATTACAAAGTGACACTGAAAAAAAAAAATTTCCTAATTTTCTTTCTATCATGCTAATCATGACTGCAGACTGCTTCTTGGCAAATGGTGACTAACCACTTCATAACACCACCAGTGGGAAACGAGGATGCGTTATTATACCTGCCATGGAGGTGAAAAACTGAGATGCAGAAATATCCTGCCTTATTTGCTCAATGCTTTCCTACTATAAAAAAAAAATTATCACCTAATTTCTCTAGATAATTATCACCTTCCTTATATATTTCTGGCTCATTCTTGGAGCATTTCTCACACAATATTGAACACTGCAAGAGTCTGACAGACGATAATTTAGTTATAAAACGTTGTAAGAACTACCTCCCAATAGAAAATGAGAAAGGCCACACAATGCTGCATTGGCCATTTCCTAGCTTTTGGACACCTAATTTTTCAAAATGAGTGTTAACAAGACCTTAACAAGGTCTCTGGAAGGGGTAAAGTAGGTAAGTTTAATTTTTTAGGTATAAGAAAATCAGAGAGAAACTCCTCCCAACTTTCCACTGCATGAGATGATGCTGACATTGTCATGAACCATCAGCAGGACTGGAACTTTAAAAGCCACCACACAGCCTATTGCACCTTATGCTGTACGTTGGCTATATCATACTGGAGAATAAAACATACAGTTTGTTCCCACATTTTGTATTTTTTGACGTCAGAGTAATGAGGAATCTCAGAAATTTTGCATGCTATTACAGATTTCGTAGAGAATATGCTCTCCTGGGCACAAATTCTCTTGCCTGTTTGCACCAAGTACAATCCTCTTGTACTATATCTTATTTCCCCAACCTTTTATCAACATTATTTAGCCAGGTTCAAATTCCAGTTCTCTTATCCAGGCAGATTCCACTAATCTACCAGTTCTCCTCACCCTTCTCCTGCCACTTTTTTTTCAGGTTTGGGGGATTTTTTTTTTTGCACAGTTAGTTCTAACCAAAGCACCTGTAGTCCCATGTCTTCTGCTCACATACAACCCTCTCCTCACACCATGTTTTTGCCGAGTCCTAGGTTCAGTACAGTTCTCCTTGTAATCCTAGCTACTTATTCTCCCAGAAAAACCCAATCTGTTTTTCTCCTCCCAACAGCTAACTTTTAGTATTGGCTTCCAATCCTAACAGATCATTTGTCCTGATAGGTTCTGCACACTGAGATCCCAGTTCTTGCTTCTGCTGTATTTGTATCAAGCAGCTGCTTGGAACCAGTATGGTATTTGGTAAAGAGTCTACTTAGTAGTGCTGCTGCCTGCTCAAATGACCAGACCTAGAAGAGGCTGTGGCAACAGAGAGAGACAACGGGAAGGTTTTCCTCCCTCTTCAGGATGGGGTATAACCAGTGCAGGTGGAATCTTTGGGAATTTTCGTTGCTAAATCTGTCTTTCTACTGAGCACATACAAATAGACAATGGACTTAACCTTTAACCAATCCAGATAGATTTTAAACAGGGGCATCAAAAATATCTGGTACAAGGACAAAATTCTTTAATAAAAGATTCTTAGTGGTAAAAAAAGATTAAAACCAACATATTATTATATTTTGTTCTGGATAACAGCGAGTTGTTATGGCTGAGAGTTTCGAAAAGACACAAAAGCAAACAAAGTCTCAGACTGAATCAAACAGCACAGGAAACTTCAGCTAAAAGATTTAAAAGGTTTGCAAAACCGTAAGCAATTGATAAAAGAACCTATTTAATAGGATACATTAAACAAGTTTAGTAATGGGCTGTACCAGTGTAATCTATGGGTTAGGAGGCTGGCAAATATTTTTTAGTGGAAGAATGTATCAAATTACCAGAAAAGTCTTGACTGTTTTTCTTAACTGAACACACAAACAAAACCTTTGGGGAAAAAATATTATCTGTTGTCAAATACCAAATAATGAAATCCTTCAAATGCCATATCCACTAATCTTATATCCTTTAAGAAAATTATGGGTTTTTTTCCCTAATCTTTGTGCACCAAATACCTTAGAATATTTATTAATGAAGGTTTTTACATATAACAACACAAAATGCAGTGTAGTTTTTATGCCATAGTTCACTACTCATTGTTATTTCTGATAGTCCTAACAAAACACTTATTGCACACCAGAACTCTTTTTCCAAAACTAGTCCCATAAATGCATTGTATTATCTGCTCTATTAAAATAATTTCTAATGTGGGATGTCACAAAAGCTGAACTACTAAAAGCACCAGCAATTTTCTGACCTTCAGACAATGATTGTCAGGATAGACAGCTACATTTACCCTGAGCATTGTCAAGAATAACACAGGTATCAGCCTCCTGCAAGTTTTGTAACACGTTTTTTAATGCACACAGTCACAAAAGAAATCTCTGATGAAAAACACCTTGGGTCATGTGATTTATGGTGTCAAGATATTATTACAAAAACACTTCTTGAAAGGAGTGCTCTTTGACATCAAAGAGAAGGCTGGTAACAGGATCCAAAATTAAAACTGACATAGCACCAGTAAGCTTAATGGTTACACAAGTTTTTAAGCAGTTTTTTACTTGCTGTAACTTAATTATTATTTCTAATGCGCTGCCGTACATAGTGTTACAGACTATTTTCACACAAGAAGCTGGATTTGCAAGGAAATTCTACATTCTTGCTCTGAAAATGCACAGACAATGCAGATGAAAGAAAAGCTACAGGACACTTCACGCAACTGCAGCAAAGGGAAACAAAAACATTGCCACAATATTAAGCTGGCCAAACAAAAATGAAATTGGACCAACACAGCTAAAAAGTAAAAGCATCTTAGAAGGCTTTTTTGAGCATGACTGGTCAGACACACCACAGCATTTTGTTTGTATCCATACTCTCCACACCCACTACTAAAGTAATTCCCCAATATACTCTGTGTTGGCCCAAATATAAAAGCACAGGTGAACACACATGCAACATGAAAAATTAAATGGGGTTGGCAATAGCCACTCAGTTTGCCAGGGAACTTACTGGCTTGGATGGATGACTCAATAAAACTTCAGGGTGCTAAAGGGAGAAAGAAGATAGGAAAAGATGGGGAAAATTTGGGATAGGAACAGTGTGAGAGAGAAAAAAAACAGATGCAACAAGAAAAGAATTTAAAATAATAGCTGCAACATTAATTTAGTAAGATGACAGAACCTTAATTTGTGATTTTAGCATGCATTAATAGCCAGCTTTTGAAACGTCAAAAACATGAAGAGTTACCCTCATGCAAGTTCCAAACTTGGTCTTTGTTTCTCAATTTAACAGCTTTGTCCAGTCCTCAAATATTTAACATAGTCCTGTGTTTGGGTTTACACACGACAGTTTAACAGGTTGAGCACGACTTCTAGCACTTTCTAGTGCTTAACTTATACCAATTACAAGACAGCTAAATGGTTTAGAAAACTAATTCAGTAACTTACACTATGTGAACACTGAACACAATTGCTGGGTTTTTACTTCTATTTTTACATTACATCCTGATCTCCCTGGTAACCTTTTTCTTTCTAGGTGGCTACACTGAGTACATAATTTATTATCCCTTCTTTGAAAAAATAAATCATCAGCTGAGAACAAAACCCAGTATCTCTATCTCATCTACCAATATTATCAGTAATATTTGTCAGTTGTGGCAGGAAATCCATGTTGACAAAAACAAAAATCACCAGAGCCTGTATTAAACTAGCCGAACTAAATCTTGGGAAACATAGAATTTAGGTCAACACGTCATTCAGTCATTTTTTTTCTGTCTTCTGAAAGATACTGTCCTCCTGAACTTGAAGGAAGATGACCACAGCAGAAAAAAATCCCCATCCTCTGAGTGAGCCTGTTGAATCTTGAGGTATTTTCCTGGCAGGGAATCACTGCTAACATTCTCTGCTGAAAAGTTCCTAGAACTGCACCAAGGGGAAGTTTGTTAACATATGGTTTTGGACTCTTTCTTTTCTCTAACCTTGATCCCTTTTAAATAAGGAAAATATCTATAGGGAAAAAAGCTATGCACGGGAAATGAAGACAGACAAAAATCCTCTCATCTCTGCTGGAACAAATGCTAATATTAGTTGGTCTCTTCCCAATTAGAAAAACAAAATGAAAGAAAGCATATTGGCTGAGAAAGGCAAGATGGAAAAAGCTAGGAAGAGTATCCTGAAGAAAAACAACTAGAAGAAAACTTTCACTTTAAAACTATTAAAATATTAGTTTGAAAAAATAGTTTCCTAAGGAAAAAAAAAAAAACCAACAAAACCCACACAGCATAAAAGTACTTCACAGAAAAACAGAGAGAGAACCCCTTGTGTGTGATTTCCCTCTAATGATTCCATCTCAGCAAAAAAGGAGACTATTTAAGGCAGGACACCAGGCCATGTAAACTCAACAGGGATTTAGGACTTGCTTTCAGCATTCAGAGTCTCCCACAGTATCTCCTGCTGGCAGCAGGCTGACAATTGAGCACAGAAGCAATGACAGTAGAATAATTAGAAGATTAAGCACACAGATTTGCATAACCATAGTAACGTTATTAAAAAAACCTAACCCCGAATATGAAAAACACTGCAGTTTTATTAACTAAGACAGAGATCAATATAAAATAGTCATTAGTAAGAAGAGGAAGAGTAACAATGAGAAGTGGACACCTTGAGTCGGACACTGGAGACTGCTTACATGGAAAGAAAAATAGTATCAGCAACTTTTCAGCATCCTGCACTCCACTTGGTTAATTATATTACAGCTTAGTATAAAGTTCTTCATATAAATAACTTCTACAGAAAAAGCGGAAGCTTGCACTGTTCATGATTTCTTAAAGGCTCACTGTTTAGAGATTAGCAAGAGTCTTTTCCAAGGACTGCCCAAATCTTTTTTATCTAATGGCTTAGCAGTAGTCCAATTCAGTCTCTTCTGTCAGCTTCTTAGCTCTAAGGCTAATAGATTTAACCAAAAATACTCAAACTGTTCAGTGGAAATAGAAGGCAAGGGAAACAAGACTGATATCAGACACATCTCCGTTCAAACTGTAAGGGAAACAACTTAAAAGAAAAAGCATTTTGCCACTTGCTGTTAAGAGCTACACAAGAGACCTTCCTGCATGTGTCTCCTGCAAAACAGCACTAAGATAATGTAGTAAAATTCAACATAATAAACCTCTAATTCAATTTTAAACTGAACACCCTCATGTAGCCCATAAGTTTTAAGGTTAATTGTGACAGTTATTTGAAATGGTTAACAATGCAGGTGCTAAACCTGAGTTTTCAGAAGCTTTAAATTGGAATTGTATTATCCATCATAATTGTTTCAGGGATGACAAGGAACTAATCCACCTTGAAAATGTCAAACTGCCTGAATAAATATCTGCAATGCATTTAAAGAGGGAAAGCCTTTTAAAAATACATTTTTCTACTTTTCTGCAAGTGACAGAAAAACATTGACGAATTAAAAACAGCTGGAAAAAAGGTTATTAAAGAACATCTAAATTTACTCATAAGTATAAAACACATTCAAGTGGTTGCTAACTATATTGTCTTGAGTAACTAAGAGTAACCGTGACTTGGTTCTAGAAAGCAAGGAGGATCAGTGGTAGAAGTGGGCTCTTTCATACTCTTTAGGGAAAGCAAATGCACAGTTACTTACATGAAACCATACCTGGGTCCTAGAGCTTTGATTCCTTTATAAAAAGCCATTGTGGACTGACTTTTTATAGCCCAAAAAAAAAATTAAAATCTCTCCATTGAATTTAAATTTTCCCTTGAGTAAGAAGAATGCAGTAGCCCAACATGACACAGTATTTAAAAAAGGAACAAGGTATGGATGATTTTGACTCAGTAGGACTTGAGAGAGTACATTAGAGTCTCTGCACAGGAAACAATTGTCCAAATGCCCTAGTAAGCAATAATGCCTGAAGCAAAGGAACAGATATCTAGAGTATTATGGAAGGGCTTTATACTGCACATAGGTAATGGTAGCTTGTCAATTTTCTTTGCTTGTAGAACTGAAACCATGTGGACTGAATTATTTAGGTAGCTCCTTTGGATGAGAAGATATGAATCTATTTGTGTTTACAATACGACGAATTTATACTCATTAATTTTCTCAGAATCAATTGAAGAATACCGTTATTTGTCCCATAGCTGGTCTGTACAATTAATAGTACTCTTTACATTTGACCCATTTTGCCATTTTAATTCACCCCCTTATTTATGTCCTAAAAAAAAAAGATTAGATTATAAAAATATATGGTCTTAAGAACTGGCTCAGTGTCCTTATGTAATGTTCCTGGATACCAGCTATTAAGCACAATCCTCTCTAAAATGGAATGAGCAGAGATAGGCCCGAAGGAATTATACCGAAGAGCTGTCATCGCAGTGCAAATTAACCGCATGTTCATCTCTTAGCATTGCCAGATTTTGGTTGACCTCCACACCCACTTATACTACTGATACACTCACTGCTTATAGTGAGGAAAGAGGTCTCAGGGGAAGCAGTGAAAAGCAGTACATTTACAAATGCTAAATATACAGACACATTCCCTAATTAATGGAATTTCTGCGACTGGTTTTTCATAATCTATTTGTTACATGCTCTCCCAGTTAGTCCAGTTAGTACTTTTTTTTTTTTTTTCTTAAAAGTAATTGTAACAATGTTCCCCACGCCAGCTGCCTACCTACAAACTAATACTATCATCCAATTGCCGCAACAATCTCTGGCAAATCTTAGCTACAATATATTCCTCAACTCATTATCAGTAACACATGACAAAGGGTGAAACTGCAATTCATTACAGAGACTTCAAATGAAAGGGTCCTTCAGGACTTCCGAAATACTCACTCACTGTACAGTACACTGAAAACAGCCTGCGAGACCAATTAAGTGTGCACAGCTACCATTTCTTGCTATTGTGCTTTGTTGATACTGAGTAACAGAACTCTTTTTATGTGTAATAGAATTAAAAAGGGCAAATATGGGTCTAGATAGGCATATATGGAGTTCCACTTCCACAGAGTTCTCAGGTGCATTCACACCCACCCTGCACCCACACAACAGAAATCCTAAACAGGTCTTAACTGATGACTCAAAATTTGATCTCATTTTCATTTGAGGAACTAGTACAGAGTACCAAACTACAGCACAGGCAACTTCACAGTTCTTGCTGAAAAGGAATTCACAGAATTCAAACTTAAGACCCAAAGTTTTCTGTGTAGACGTGGCCAATTTGTCTAACACCGAATGTTTACACCACACATGTAAATATGAAGTAAAATTACCTTCTTCAACTGAGTTTCCATCTTCAAACATTCTTCCTTTTTCTGTTCTAATGCAATTTCCAGTGTCTTGAGTCTTGAATCTTTCTTTAGTCCTGATGAAGCTAAGGATGAAGCATGTTCCTTCAGATCCAGTAAGGATGACTAAAATAAAAAATATAAAATAACTATCAAGTAAATACTCCTTATGTGCAATAGCTAGCTCCTTTTTTGTCTTTATTTTCTTTCTATCCCTTCACACTATGTTCAGAATCCAACTTAGAACAATGTGTTTTGTCAGGATGTTCATGTCACTGACTTAAGACCGCTTGATTTAACCAGGTTTTCAAGATCAAAATAAAACCTTGTCTAAATTAATTTTTGAATAATTTTAAAATGTGGAAGATTCTGTAAACTGGAACTTGTGCTTCAGTGACAGTTCTGTTTAAGAAAAAAGTGGTTTTAAATAAAATTGTATTTGAAAATCATATGTGGTTAGCAGATGTGGACACTGTATCTATAACTGAGACCCTTCAAAACTTTTCTGTATGCTGCTGCTATGGGGTGAAATTGATTCATGCTACCGATCTTCAAAAGACTATCTTCTCAACTTCTTGTTTTCCAAACCATTTTTGTGTTTGTTTTTTTTTACTGTCAAATGTAGACTTCCAGGTAGACAAAGTCTTAGCACTTCCTGGGTGTATATTTTTTGTACTGTTTTACTTTGATTAAGTTTTGAAAAAAGATGTAAGTAGACTTGAATGTTGCAATTCCAAGAGAGGAATGGAGAACGTTTATATTTCTCTAATATAATTAGGTTAATTCATCTAGTCAACTGGCTCATTACCAACAACCAACTTAATTATCAAAAAAGGACTCTTCAGAGTCAAAAGAACTAGCTGTATTGTTTGCATAAAGGAATAAACATTATCTGCATGCTTTTGGCACCCACAGCTTTGATCAACCTCTGTCCTTTCCTCCCTATATTTAGACAGGAACAAGCTTGTTCTCTGCCTTCATTTGTCTATAAGCACAGCTCCAGTAAATGCTATCATTGACCATCAGTCGTCCACTGCTAATGCGATTAACTGCTGCAAACACGGGGACTGCGTGCTATCCATGAAAAGGTGGTTCTGAAATATTTATGCTTTGAGAAATTCTCAGACAATATATTTTACCAGATAAACTTGTTGAAGGACCATTACTACAAAGGATTAGGTTTTTTTTTTTAATCTCAAATGTAACACATACATATACCACAAACAAGTCTAACACAATAGATTCATTCTGCTGGTCAACCTCTTTCTCTGTGAGGTCTCCTTGTAAAATGCTGACTTTCTCTTTCAGGTCCTTAATGTCTTTTTTGTAGTTGTCGATCTCTTCCTGTTTTTCTCGTTCATCTCTGTCACGTTGCTCCTTTAGGCGCTCAATGGTCCTTTCCTGACAAAAGAAAGCACTCTGTGAAGAAAATCCTTCTTAGTCAGTTCAACTTCTGAGACTTCTTATACACTATAGACAAGGAGCGTAGGATACTGCCATTTTCATACCTTTAAGGTTGTAAACCAGATCCTCAAGAAGGAGGAAACTTGAGAAATCTATGGGTTCATTGATAAGGAATACTAGGCTTTCTGTATCTCTGAAAGTTCACAGTACTGCTACAGTGCAACACAATTTATCCGGTTCTGATAATCAAAATTAACCTAGACCAGAATACATTACATATTGCTTCCTTAGTTATTTAAATCTTATTTTTCCAAAATGTACAGTTAAGTCTGTGGTCCTTCAGAGAGGAAGGGGTGTAGAGTGTATGTGACACAAGGATCAATATGCTGTAAGAAAAGGCAACACACCGAATTTTCGGTTTGTTATACCAGACATCGATGGAGCTTTGGCTATCTTGGAAGCTGATGGGACGCAATCCCCAATCAGCTTTACCATAGCTTTACATTTATAGAAACTGACAGACTAAAGGAGCTGAAACCCCAGTTCTCTGGCAATCAAGAAAAAATATACAGTAATTCCAAAAAGTTGCCCCACCAAAGCAGAATAGACAAGGCTGTTCCCTCAGTCAGTTATCTCCTAAGAAAGCAAGCATAGAAAAATGTTAGTTATCAGGATAACGATTCATTTTGATTCAGTATTGGGAACTACAAGTCCATTTCACACAGCAAAAACTTAAAAATAAATTTATCGTTAAAATAACTGAGCAAAGAAGATATAATAAAAGAAGACATTAGCCAGACTTTAAAAAAGAAAGATGGGGGATGGGGGAGGGGGCAGGTGTGGTGCACAAAGCAGAAGAATCCGCAGCTGAAATGTAAAGCATCGCACCAGAGATGCACCACGTAAAGAGACGACAAGGTGAGAACACCCATTTCTTTCACACAAACCGATGGTAAGTAGCTAATGACTACAACAAGAGCTTGTGGCTCGGCTCTTCCGCTGTGCCCTCCTCACCACGCAGGAGTCGCACCCTGGGCTGGCTCAGGGAGGGCAGCCCTGGCTGCCGCTCCATGCATCCTGCGGTGCCCTCCAGTGAGGGACACCCTCGGCAGCCTCTGCTTCCTCCTCATCCCTCCTCAACCGCCAGAGACAAAGGATGTCACCATGGCCTTGCGTTAGAGATGCCTTGTACACAACGTCCAGGAAATACATGGAAAAGCCGACTTTAGAGAGGTTATTAGCAGAAGGACCTTTCAAAGGAAGGGACTCGGTCTTTCCCTACTCACTTTTTCTGCCAAAGCTTCTTCCAGCGTGGTCAAGGCAGTGTCGGTATTTGTGGTGTCAGCCTGCAAGGATTTTACTCGGTCCTTTAAGCTGCTCATTTGCTTCTCCTTGTCTCTTAACTGTTCTTGAAGATTTTCAATCTTAAAGAAAGGAATAAATTTTAAGACAACAGCAAGTGAAACCATCCAAAACCATCTAGGAGTACATTAAACCCTTAAAAAAATTATCAAAGCAGAGGAAATCCTACATTAAAACACCAAGCAATGCAACCAAACCCATCAAATATTAACAATAAATCAGTAACCTTTCCAATAATCAGGGAAGAATTCAGAGCAAGAAACTCTAAATAATATTTACAAGAACAATATAAAGAAAGGGTGTTATTCCTAATACCCAAGGGTGTTTGGCACTGTGTGACTAAAGGAGGATCAATGTACTAACAACACTAAAGGAAAAAAAGCTGAGAAAAACATTACTGCATATGTAAACCAAAAAAGGCACTTGGTAATTAAGAAGTTGCGAAGAAGTATTATTTTAAGTTTTTCTTTTGGTATTGCCATAGTCTTCACTGTACTGGCATGTTGCTTTTTCATGTCACATGGTGGTTTGCTATATGATAGACTAACACAAAGCACCATTCCCTGGGTAGAGAAATACATTAGCCTTGTTTTCTGTGGGTGTAGAACTCAACCAACTTAAGAGTTCTGCATGCATCTTTTGACAGACTGAGAAGACCTTAATGCTAAACCCATTTTATGCACACATACACATCACAAGACACATTAACATTATGATAACCTGTTGAAAACAAAATTATCAGCAAAGGCTTAAACTGGGTACAGATCTCAGTTGCTTCCTTTTTGTTGTTGTTGCTGAGGAGTTCTTCTTGTATCAGCAAGCATACATCATAAACTGGTGAATGACACAAGGCATGTCAGGTACCTTTCTCCAAAACACTTATAACAAGATATTCTTTCAAAGGCATTTGGAAGAAATAATGTCACCAGACAACCCCAAAGGCTATCTAGTCCAGTATTTAGTACACTAAACAAAAGCATTAACCAGCCTTTTTGCTTCACCTGTTGAACAGCAGTTAGCAGCTCCTCGGTTAATGGAAATACAACAACTATCCCCCAGGTTTTACTCTTCAACCCTGGAAAAACTGAGCTGCTGTGATTATAAGAGCAAACGGCTACTTAGACACATCTACTACTACTTTGCTATCGCTATTAAAATTACATTTGGAACACAGTTTTAGAAAATGGTCTAGATCCATAATGATAAATGTAAAAGATTTTGCAGGAGACTGAACATCTAGTCACAAATAATGGTGGATGTGTTACAAGTGGAAGCTTTGCTAATGTTCCTCTGTAACGCATGGCCACGGAAGGAGTGTCCTGGTATAAGATTCTTCATACCAGTCTTTTTTATTTCTCTTATGCAAGCACATGTCAACTTTCAATCCAGCTTTGTACTACACATTCTATATATTACTGATAGCAGAAGAACTATGTAAGGTTTTTTGTTATTGTTTAAGGAATGGACTGAAATTGGTTTTGGTTTTTCTTTGTCATTAGTTTCTATTAGAAAAAAGTACTAGGCTTCCAAGTTATGCTTAAAATTAAAATATGGGCATAACACAAATGACACTCCAAAACAAATTTTAAAGACCACCAAAAAACCATAACCGGTGACATATCACAGGAGTCAGAAATAACTGTAAGAATTTAAAATTCCTTCTCTTATCTATTATTTAATGCTTTATTAGCATATGCTTGTAGCCTATGGAGCTTCAGAAAGAACCCTACTAGTTCCGACTGAAAAGTTCTGCTGGTGCCCACACGTACAGCTACTGAGGAGGCAACATTCCCAAGAGTAGCCTACGTGGCTGCTTTTGACCTTACAAGCTTTCAGTGTCGTCAGCTGTCTAGACAGGCTGGCTGTTTAGACAGCCAACCATGAAAATATACTACAAAGAAGGCTGAGCTATTCTTAGACTCGTGTTTACTTCTGGAGGCGAAACACTCTTGCAAAGGCTCCAACTGGCTGAAGAGGGGATAGTGCAGTGACTTTCTGCTGTGAGCAAACCACATAGAAGAGACAGCTAAATAATTCAGCTTCAGCATATATCAAGATGCTTGCCAAGGCAGCACAAGTATTTGCACAAGCACAGCATGCATGTTCATGTTTCAATAACGCTGTTTACTGTGACCAGAGTAAGACAGCTGTACGACAGTATTATATATGACTGCTGCATCTTCCCATTGCAACCACACCCTCCTGTATACAAAAAAATAATGTAATGTAACGCGTAGAAAGCGTGAACCTGTCTGTTCCTTCAGTCTATACGCACACTTTTCAGTCTGGAGTAATGAATGATGTTTTTTGTTATCATTCGGGGAACAGCAGGTAACACTGGAATGTTCTAAGTCATACTAACATCTAGGCACTACCTAAAAAACCCACTCTACTTACAACTGTGCCTTTTGCAGGGTCAGATAACTGAAAGCCCCCAAACAAGGACATGATCCTTAAACTACAGAAAATGGGAACTGGTGCAATGTATCAAAATTTAAACATTTGTACAATAAAAGATGCAAAATTTCCTTACAAAATCACAGTCAACAACAAAATAATTGCCTTTATTCAATTTTTCTCCCAAACCTGCACTACTATAACAAACAACAACTAAACTATAGGTTCTCCAAAATGTGTCTTTCCTCCACAACAAAAGATGAAATAAAATGCAACGGAATCTCCAAATCCTCTGGAAAGCATAAAGGGACAAGGATTGAATCAGCACTGTGTAGTATTGAAATATTCAGAAGATGACAAATCTCCTCTGAAATGTTCTACAAACCTAAGGAATATGTGTATTACTGCACTCTCTTTCTAAAAAAAAGGAAAATGAAAAAATATATGCTATTATTAGATTATTAACAATCTTTATTCTTGCAATATACACTTCTTTCGCAGGGTAAGGACAACGATCTATAAGTTAGCAACACTAAGCTTACTGTAAAGGTACACATACATATACTGGAATCGTCTGCTCTGCATACCAATTTTCTCATCAATAATGATTTACCAAAATACTTTTTTTCCAACATTACCAGTTGCAGGCTCTATCGTGCTTCAACCTGTGTGATTTATTCCTAGTTGTGTGGAACTAATTATTTTGCCTTCCAGCCCTGAAGCACAGGAGCAGAGAGGCAAGAGAAGTTTCCTCTGGCATTCTGTTCCAAAGGCAAGGAAGCATTCTACTTTTTTGCAATTACCAGTCTCACTGAAAACCCCAAGCAAATGCAAATTAAAAACAGCCCAAGGATTTAAACAAGAGGCATCTAATTTAATACCCATCAAAGCCACTAGATTCCCAAATTCCTCTAGTTAGAGGTTGCTAGTAGATCCTTCATATCATGCTTTGACCAAGAAATCCTTCTGTAGAACCATCGTCAATCCTAGGGTATGTGGAAATTGAACACTTGGAAAACAATTTTTATTGTACCAGTAACTTCCAAATAAGAATAAACCAAGTGGGTTTGTAAACTAGTCATTCAATCTCATTTTTTCCCCCACCCTGTTATTGGAAAAGAACCTTCTTCCTCCTTCAAAATATTTATTTTTAATCAAAGATGGACACTTTACAATGGTAACTTTTTTCATCACCTGGGTTGTAACAATGAACTGTGTTTATGTTTCATTTCCCACTTGAATTTTCTTCTTGCTACTCTGTTTGACTTGTAAAAGGAATAAAGTGGTGAAAGAAAAAAAAGTTCGAAGTGGTAAAAGCCCTTTAACTTAGTTCACTCCGAGTCAAAAAGAGAAAAGTGAAACAATCCTTTTAGAAATATGAAGAGTCAATAATGTTTCAAAATATTTTAAAAATCATAGAATCATAGAATCATTTTGGTTGGAAAAGACCTTTAAGATCATCAGGTCCAACCACTATCCTAACACTACCAAGCCCACCACTAAACCATGGCCCTAAGCAGCACATCTATATGTCTTTTGAACACCTCCAGAGATGGTGACTACACCACCTCCCTGGGCAGCCTGTTCCAATGTCTAAACACTCTTTCAGTAAAGATATTTTTCCTAATATCCAATCTAAATCTCTCCTGGCACAGCTTGAGGTCATTACCTCTCATCCTGTCATTAGTTACTTGGGAGAAGAGACCAACATTGATCTCACTACAACTTCCTTTTAGGTAGCTGTAGAGAGCAGTAAGGTCTTCTCTCAGCCTCCTCTTCACTAGGCTAAACAATCAAACAATCAAACAATCCCAGTTCCCTCAGGTGATCCTCATAAGACATGTTTTCCAAACCCTCACCAGCTTCGTTGCCCTTCTCTGGACCCGCTCCAGGACCTCAACATCTTTCCTATACTGGGGCACCCAAAACTGGACACAGTACTCACGGTGTGGTCTCACCAGTGCCGGGTATAGGGGCACAATCACTTCCCTACTCCTGCTGCTCACACCGTTTCTGACACAGGCCAGGATGCTGTCGGCGTTCTTGGCCACCTGGGCACACTGCTGGCTCATGTTCAGCTGGGTGTCGATCAGCAACCCCAGGTTCTTTTCTGCCAGGCAGCTTTCCAGCCACTCGTCCCCAAGCCTGTAGCGCTGCATGGGGTTGTTGTGACCCAAGTGCAGGACCCGGCACTTGGACTTGTTAAACTTCATACAATTGGCCTCAGCCCGTCGATCCAGCCAGTCCAGATCCCTCTGCAGAGCCTCTCTACCCTCGAGCAGACCAACACTCCTGCTTAATTTCGTGTCATCTGCAAACTTGCTGAGGGTGCACTCAATCCCCTCATCCAGGTCGTTGGTAAAGACATTAAACAAGACGTGCCCCAGTACTGAGCCCTGGGGAACACCGCTTGTGACTGGTCACCAACTGGATTTAACTCCATTTACCACGATTTTCTGGGCTTGGCCACCCAGCCAGTTTCTAACCCAGGGAAGAGTACACCTGTCTGGGCCATGAGCTGCCAGCTTGCCCAATAGGATGCTGTGGGAGACTGTGTCAAATGCCTTACTGAAGCCCAGGCAGACAACATCCACAGCTTTTCCCTCATCCACTACGTGGGTCACTTGATCATAGGAGGAGATCAGGTTGGTCAAACAGGACCCGCCTTTTATGAACCCATGCTGGCTGGGCCTGGTTCCCTGGATGTCCTGCGCTTGCCATGTGAGCACACCCAAGATGAACTGCTCCATAATCTTGCCTGGTACTGAGGTCAGGCTGACAGGCCTGTAGTTCCCCAGATCCTCCTTTTGGCCCTTCCTGTAGACGGGTGTCACATTGGCAAGCCTCCAGTCTTCTGAGACCTCTCCCATTAACCAGGATTGATGACAAATGATGTAGAGTGGGTTGGCAAGTTCCTCTGCCAGCTCCCTCAGCACTCTCGGGTGGATTTCATCGAGCCCCACAGACTTTTGAGTGTCCAATTGGCATAGCAGGTCATTAACTACTACTTCCTGGATTATGAGGGAATCCTTCTGGTCTCCATCCCTGTCCTCCAGCTCAGGGGGCCGATTACCTTGAGGGTAACTAGTCTGACTATTAAAGACTGAGGCAAAGAAGGCATTAAGTATCTACTAAATTAAAATGGCTATTCTAAATTCAAAATACTTTTCAACTTGAGAAAGTTCATTGCATATTCCACTGTTTGTGTGTATCTCCAATATGTAGTAACTGGCTGTATTACTTACCTGCAGACAAATATTTCACTGTACTTTTTTCTATAAACAGATGAAAACGTATTTGCTAATACTCTGCACTTTACTTCCACAGTGCAGCTCCACAAAGAGATTGTTTTGATTGGTAACGTGACATCTTCATCATACTATACACCGAATACACAGAAGACAATCAATTTAACACTCAATAATATTCCTTGATTGTCTTACAAGAGCAGATGTACAAAAGCACATCTCAGGGTACTGGTAAGCTTCCCACTTTTTCCATCCTAGCTTTCACCCGCTGGAAGCAGTACTGTAAAAAGGATCTAAATAATTCAGTGATTTGAGAGGTTTTCTGTTCTATTCCTGTGGCATAGCCATCCAATTAAATAAAAACTTCACATAAGCTGAGTGCTTTCCAAACAATTCTTTCTTGGTTTTGTAAAGGCACTATTGGTCACATCAGCTCCAGGGTCAACGACTACAAGGAGATGATGGATTCTCACCAATCACAGGCAGCGGTGATTCTGTCCCTGTCAGGAATATTAACATGAGGACAAAAAAAGCTATTGCGGAAGACAGTGTGGGCGAGTAAGCAGGTACGTGATGACAGAACAGCTACAATTCTGTCTATCTGGACACTTGTCACTGCCTTCAATGTAAGAATAATAATACCACAACAAAAATTTGACAGCCTGCAGTCATACTTGATTTTGCTAGAATACCACAGTATTTGAGAAGCTGAGAAAGGTGGGCTTGCGTCAAAATCAGGATGAGAATATAACAGTTACAATAGACATGATCACACTCTAGCTGACATAATTTAAAAAAAGTTGCTTCAGGAGAAGGGGCAAGACGTTTATTCTAGAAAATTGAGATGGATCTGAATTCAAGAAATTTTGTTCCTAAAACGTATTAATGAGCAGTCACCTTAAGTCCTGAGAGACTGCTCAAGAAAGCTATACTATTGGATTTGTAAATATTACCGTGTTTCTGAAAGTCATTTTATGGAGACCATAATGAAAGCCTATAAACAGATACTACTAGCCAGTTGTATAAGATTAAGCTCCAGTTTTATAAATGTCATGCTAAAAACTTCATCATTATAACTGTCTTTCTATTGCAGATCTTGCAAAAGTATCACTACAACACTCCTGTGTGAAATGCAAAAATCTAAGTTTAGTTAAGCATTAACAAATTTGGGGCATGGGGGTGTGTGTATATAGTTCACCACTGCATGCGTGGAAATAAAATTTCACCTTTCATATGTGTGTTGGCTCCATTTGAATCTACAGTATCAGGTGTTGCTTTTAAAGTCTGCAGTGAAATAAGGTCCGCCACATGAGTGAATGTCATTCGTATTACCTTACTGAATCAATTAGACTGAAAGTAACGTTCTTGCCATTAATTTTATAGGGTAAATTCCCAAGACTAGCAACAACGTGCTGAAGCTGAATGAATGCTGAAGCTTCAGGCATACCATGTCTTGTTGCAAGGGTGAGATTTTTTCAAGCTGTTTTGAAGTTCAGGATAGATCAAAATTATTTCCCTTTTTTTCAGTAACATTTTTGGCAAACACAAGTCAGAGTCCCTTCCAAAGTTCAGTTGCATTCAGTATACTCTTTTTTACTTTATGATCCAATCAATTGATATAAATATGGTTAAATTGTTGTCAAGTTATATTCAGAGATTCTTGTTCTTGGATCATCATACTAAAAACCACCTTCAAGTAGTTTGCATATCAGTTAATTTCATAAAGTTTATTAAGCATAAAGTAAAGACACTACGAAATGCAAGATAGCACTGGTGGTCTCTCTCTTCTTAAAGAATTTTAAATTCTGGAGTCCCAGTTAACATGTCAGTGTAGAGATGGTGAACTGTTTAGTTAAGAGATAAACATTTGTTCAGTTTACATTAATTTTGCTACCCAGTGAAGAGAGGATTAATGTTTATTTTTCCTCCCAAGAAAGTTTTCTTCTTTTTTACTGCTGCTGCACTTCGTGCTTATCTGGAACATTACTGTCTTTGCAACATCACATTGGAATATCGTTGTGTACTTTGGAAATGCCCTGATGTTGCTGAACCTAACACAGGGGATTCTGTAACACCTTGAACTGGTATGGAGAATCTTATACCAGGAGGTTCCTTCAGTGGCCACGAGCTACAGAGGAGCATACAGTGGTTTAAGAAAGAGGACCACACCAGATAGGGTGGGGAGAGCGTCAAGAAGGACAGGACAAAAAGAGAACCTGAGATGTAGAAACTCCAGCATAGTGGTACATCTTACACAGTCACACTTCTCTACTGCTACTCAGGTCTAGTTAAAATTCAGAACAGCTCCCATAAAAAAAAAAAGTTGCTTCATTTTTCAAAAGATAAAATATTTTTGTAATTTTTACTCTCATGCTTTCCAATCTGCAAAAGTCCTTTGAAATTAGCATGAAGTTCTACAGTGTTCAGTTTTACAAATAAAGCATTTTGTTGCTGTGCAGCTTAGAAAGCACAAAGAATTTATTCTTGTGATTTCTGCTTAAAATAATACCTTAATTGTCAAATAAATGCATGGACCACAAACAGGCACATTGCTACTGCTTCAAAAGGAGAAACTGCACACAGAGAAAACAAAGCTTAAAAAAAATACCTAGGAATTGCAGGACACCTAATGCAATTAATGCTTTGCTCTTGACCTAACTTTGCACGCACACTTACGCAATAAGGTTGACTTGAGAAAAGAATGGTACGCAGGAAGAAGTGCCGCTACAACAGAAATTGACTTAACTTGTATAGACAGTTAATTATTTTGTACCTTTGACGAAGGAGCAACAAACAATTGACACGGATCCAAAAGACTATTCTCTTTCCAGTGCTTTTTCATACAAAAGTGCTTTGCAAGTAGATTTATATCAGCTGGAAAAATAGTTCATCTATGTTTTCATAAATAATCTCTAAGGACATTTATTTCCATTTCTTTGCTTCCTTTCGTCTTCCTTTCTTTTGCATACCTAATCATCCTCTGGTAGCATCAGTTTGCTGACAGATCACTACAAAAAGGAACTAACAAGAGCAGTCACCATGAACTGAAATTATTGTATCTTCCAAATAGTAAAGAATATTTTCTGTACTGTCGTATTCCCCATAACAAACAGTATTTAAACCAGATGTTTCAAATCATATTCTCAGAATATTACTCTCTGTCCTGCTAGTAAATAGCTTGAATTTCCTGCAAACCTTCTAACACAATCCTATCGCTAAATTTTTCTATTTCTGAAAACTGATACTAAAAGGCATTTTCCTTACAGGCTTCTAAGGAGACTCCAGCATAACTCAAGTCAGGAAAAAAAAAAAGGACAAAAAAAAGACATTAGATTAGGACTCCATGATTGAAGACTGATCTTTGAGTTGGTAAATGACCTGAAATTCACATTTTCAGGGGAGCCAATGTATATGTTCTTAAGCATTGTCTCAGTTCCAAAGCATTTGCCATTACGCATTAGCAATGACTCACATCCTTAGACAGCTGTAAAACAGTTAAATTTAGTTAAGAAACTGCTTCATTCTGAGAAGGTTCAGTAACATCAATACCCTAACCTAGTCAAAAGCAGAGTCTTTGAATTGCAAAATCCTGTCATGGACACTGTCCAATACAAGAGAGGATTTTGTAGTGAGGGGCGCTGGAGGAGGCACTCTTTCCAACCCACTGATATTGGTTATGTCTCAGAGCATTCACGTTTGAATATGAATGGACAATCCTTTATGTAAAATGCAATTAAATAACAAAAGTATAAAAGCTGGTCACAAGAGATTTGTTTCAGCAACATGTGAGCCAGTTGTTAAGTACATATGGTTAATTACATAATCCATAAAAAACCCCCTCTATCACTGGTTTATCTTAAACCTTCGCGGGCTTACCCCTTGTTTTTCCTGGTATTCATCAGGTAAAAGAAGGTATCCATTATCCACCAACAATAAGATTTCAACCTGGGTTGTTCGTTAAGACAATTTGTTGATTTCAACTTGAGTGCAATACTTTCATTCACCCAAGTAATTCAAAACCGAACACTGCTAACATAAATAGGAAACCAAATTCATTTAGATTCTGCTTCTCCTCTTCAATGAAACAGTCACTTTATACATTAATCATTTATTTCATATATGTTAAAATGTTACCTATGCTGAGAACCACAACTGAAATAATCTAGCAATATATTTCACAATCTAATTATGGATAACATCAATTTAGTTGAAATTCTGGCCTAAGCATGTAGAATAACATAATGCTAATCCTCCTTTCAGCTGTGTCCTGATATTCTGAAGCAATCTCTGTGACTATGCTTTTTAAAGTTTTACTCCTAACACCTACCAAATGCAAATGGATTAAAAAATGCAACTATTTTGGGACATTTGCTCACTCCTGTTCCAAGTCCCAGAACAGACTTTGACAATAAATGTGCACAGATTTGATTTAGGAAAGTTCATTACAGAAAAAAATAATTCAGAGTATTTTCATACTGATGGTTCCCAAATGTTCAAAATAGGGAAAACCAAAACTACTTCATTGTGGAAGGCTGATAAAACAAAGGAAAAAATTTGAACCAGTAAACGTTAACTTACACCTGATATTCCGTTTTGTAAGCAGCAGAATAAAACTACCAAGTTCTGACATGTCTTTTAGAATAGCTCAAGCTTCACAAGGTTATACAACACTTAAAAAGTGTCAAGTGAAAAACTTACTTTATTATTGATTAAAGTTCTCTACCTGGATAAACCAAGTACAGTGTTTAACTTGCTATTATTGTGAAACAAACGCTCTTCATTCTACAACTCGATCTCATATACTCAGGAATACTGATGCTATTTTCTGGACTTGCTTTAGATTTTGATTCTACAAAGAGTAAGGCTATTATAACTACTGACACATCCCTGCTTAGATACACATGCAGTACAGTGCTTGTTACAGAAGAAAGGGTGACGAGAAAAGACATGAAGAGGGGAAAGGCTTAACTCATCACAGCACTCAGACACTCAAGAATGGAAATCAGAGAGCAGAAACATTGAGGCAGACCAATAGATAGGACAGGAACGTGGGATTTAATGTTGACTACAAAGGAAATCCTCACAGCAAACTAAATTCCATTTACATTATCATTTAGGATCACTGAAGCAGAAGGCTGCACAACTTGAACCAAGACTTTAAATGAGATTTCGATTCAGACATTGAATTAATCTATCCAAATCACTGATTTATTAAAATGATCCAAGAAATACTGCAAGGTAAAACTGCCCTAAACCAGAGGGGAGAGCTCTGGAAAGGAGGGATGCTTCTAACTCCAGTGTAAAACATGCCCAGTCAACTGTGATTGTCTTGTTTCATTCTCTTTGAAAGGATATGGAGTGATGAACAGGAAGGGATTAGGTAGTCATACTGTAAATACGTAACATGATGGAGAGAGAGAGAGAGTGTGTGCGTGTATTCTTCAGTATTTACCTACCACTGTTCTGACAGAATTACTTGAGAACACACTGTGATAGGTGACAAAATACAAAACTTTCAAACAAAATTCTTCCATGGCCTGTACTCGTAAAATAAAAGATTTTAAGAACCCAATATATTAAATCAGTACCATCATTTGGGTATATTCTTTCCCGTTTTATACCACAGACTCTTTAGGCAAATCAACACTCCAATTTCTACTGAAAATAAAGGCTAGAGGGCACAGAGAGTGGTCCCCTTTATCCAAAAGTTCTGTGTTTAAAACTATCTTCCACCTATCTTTGCCGGAAGGTATGTAAGCCTTTCATCATGCAGAGGAGCATCCTAATTATCAAACGCACGTTATTCTGGGATAAGGTGATCCCAGTTTCTCCTGGTGACACTACTCCATACTGACCAGTTTTCTCATCCTTTGGACAAGTGAAATCACAGGCTTGAAAGCTGTTCATATACTTGTGCCTTATGACAGTCTAATGACTGTATAAATATTGTGCAGAGACCCAGCTTACAAGGCTGTCTAGCCTTCACTCTTGAATTCAGGAAATTATTGATTTAAAGTGAAAAATTACTCCTTCCTTGTTCTAGTGAAGATCTCTAAGTTGGCAAACGCAATCACTAATGTCTCTTCCAGACACAGCTCAGACAATCCCCCCAGGGGCAGAAATCGCCTGGACGCCTGGTGACCAAAGCACTGGAAATTGTGAAGCCTTGCAACCCAGAGAGCAATGAAAAGCCATGTGAAAAAAACTGATGTAAGCAACCTCAAAAATGGCATACGCCCTTGCTTTTCCTGCCTCTTCAATCACAGGGAACTTTGTATTTGTCTAGCATGACAGTGAATATACCAACAAAGCTTATTAGCTTTATCTTGCCAGAAAAACTACACGTTTAATTTATAATGAAGCCAGGAGGCCCCACAGTTGGCCATTTTCCCAGATCCCTTCAAGAAACCAGAATTTGTCAGTCCCACTACCTATGAGTAATGTTCCATCTTGCCAATCAAGAGGTTATCTCAAGGCACAAGAAAGACACAATATTAAAATGACTGCTCCTCTTTGAGGGATACAAAAAAAAAAAAAAAGATTACTTCTGCACTTGACAGATTTGCTGAATTGTAGTTTCAGTTTTCTGGAACACTGGAGCACAGATAATACCAGAAACTCCAGTGGAGTTTTCTTGTAACTTCGCTATTGCTATCAATCTTATGTGACACTATTACAGCAATGTGTATCAGTTTAAAACCCTACATTAGCCAGTTACAATAGCTGAACTACAGAACTTACATCGTTAACCTCACAGTCCTGTTTTCCTTCTTCGTTTGAACCTACTTATCTAAAAGGAGGAGTGGATATTCATTACTTCAGAAAAAGAAAATAAAATTTAAGTACTTTAGTTACTAAATGCAACAGACAAGACTCTCTAATAACATCAATAGAAACTGAGAGAACGTTCCTTACTTTATTAGATGTCGAAATAAGAAATTGGCTTGATATCTTTCACACAAATCAGAACAACATTCAATTTTTTAAAAGAATATTACCGTACATTTGGGAATATAGGTACATAGGCTACATATGATCCAGATGTTATGTTTATTGTGGTGTCACAAAACGCTCCAAGCAAAAGAGAGGGTTATATAAAAATAAAGCAGCATACTCTCCATTTACAAATTCTAATTTATAATATAGGCAGGCATAAAAATTTATTTTGAATCCAGTAGGTTCCTCTAACATAACTGCTGCATTGGTAGCCATAACTGTGCACTAAAAATTACTGTAATAGCATAAAATTAATTTTGTGTAAAATTAATTTTTCAAATTTAACTTATGCCTCCTCCACTAGTTTAGACGTCCCACATAATTTACTAAACTCTTCAAGTGCATGTTAGGTACCTATGAGTAAATTCATGCACAGATTTCACTGCTCTGAAGTTTAATAAAAGTGATTCTTATTCAATCCTATTCAAAAGCTGTCTGCACATGGTCCTAGGCAGCCGGATCTGGGCAGCCCTGCTTGAGCAGGGGGGTTGGACAAGATGACCTCCAGAGGTCTCCTCCAACCTCAACCACTCCATGACTCTGTGAAGACAATTTGCTATGAAACTATAAATGAACTGAACAAAGACCCTTAGGAATAGAGTCTCATGCTTCCTCTATCGATGTTCAATGCAAAAACATCTTACATTCTTCAGCAGTAGAAGTCTGTGCTTAGGACAACTGTACTGTCACTGACTTCTGGTTTAGTGACATAAAGCAAGTCAAACTCCACTATAGTGCCAAGACTGCCCAGGAGGTAACTTGTTGTTTCCAAAAACTAAGTATGAAGCATCCAATAGACAAAGAGAATTTCAGCAATTAATATACGTGATCGTGTACTGTTTATTACAACCTACACAAGACACCTGTTACTATAGGCTATGAATTTTCTGGTGAGGGCCATAACAGCACCTAACTTAGAGCTGTGAAATGTGTGTTCCTTTGGAAACCAAAAGCCCTTACAATGAGGATGCTGACACGCTCCTCAAGCTACAAGGCATCTGCCATGACTGATTTGGATTAGGCAAGAAGATCAGAAGTATATTCCTTGGGTCACTCCCTGAGGAACACACTGTCACCTCTACCAGCACCTGTAAACTATGGACTATCTCCCGTTGAAAATACTGTCTGAAGCTAAGCTTGTGGACCTTTTAGGACCTGTATTCCAAATCAGAAAAATGGATGTTATTATATGGCTCAGAAAGAATCAAAAAAGATAAAATCTCATGACCTAAAGACTCTCCTGAGACAGAAGGGATCTTGCTGACACCAAACCTGGAGTTGCTGTAATAAACTCTAAGATCCGTATAGTAATCAGTCACCTTTAAAACTAAAGTAGCAAAGAGCTGAAAAGTGGTATGAAGAAACCAAGGTGCTCCCCTGCCCTAATAATGTCTTACTAGCCGTACACTTATAGAAGAAAAAAAAAGACACCATCTGGCCTGGGCTGCAATTGTTCTAAAAAGTCTCCATGGATTCTCAAAGAAGTGGAAAGTCAAAACAGAAGGGTAAGGATCCTATTTTCAGAGGGGTCACGGCTCACTGTAAAACGAAAATAAATTCTGTGTTGTGTCCTCATTTCCCATGTGGAAATTAAACAACTAATCTCCTTCCTGAATGGTAGAAACTAAAAAATTTCATAGGATAATTATGCTGAATTTGAACTCACATACTGAAGCCTCTCCAGTCTTCTTTGGCACTTACATTGCTACCACAAGATTTTATCTAGTGGTATTTTGATAGAGATGAAGGATTAAAAGCTTGCCTAATTTTTCCTATTATTACTCTAACTGAAGATAACACCTCTATCTAAAAAACGCATCCCACATGGTAAAGCCATTCTGAGAGGATATTCCTGAAAAGAGAAGAGACTCTAGCATCTTGGAGACACAGGGTAACAAATTAGACAGAACAGCTTCTGGAAATTTCTAAAAGCCACAGATGTCAACTTTGTTGTTACCTTCAGAGGCAGTCAGCAAGCCTATAACAGAAAGGCTTGAATGGAAGAAAAAGCAGCAGCAGAAGAGGTCTGATATCCCTTCAGGGACATGGAGGGACAAGTCTCCCATGACCCTCGAGGACACATCTTCGAGGTCATGTCTGTCAGTTTTAATAAAGAAGCTGGCACAAGCCTGTGGGGATGTTAGGTCTTTTTTGTGGTGTTTGAAATCTCTGAACTGGGTTTGGAACCAGTTCAATGGCAAGCCTTGAGACCTGGAGTAAAAGCAGCAGAAGTATCACTTTTTCTGACAGAGAGAGATATTTACAGAAATACTCTTGTATTTGCACTGCTTGTTAAGCCACAGAGTTCCTGAAGAAAAGTAGCTATTTCATCAGTCCTAGCTGAGCAGAAAGCCCAGCATACCTTCCTCCTACCTCCCTAGAGAATCTGGGCTGATGAGCAGACTAGTATGATCCTGGAGCAACTGCATGGTGCTCCTCCTTAAATGTTCATGATTTGAGCGTGTAAAAAGCAGAGAATAAGCTTGCCCACAAGTATATTACAGAGGCAAAAAATTATCCAGTCTTAAATGAGAGGGCGTATGCTCACCCAGTCTGTAAAGGTACATGTGGACCATCTTTGTTGGAACAGTCTTACTTTGTTCTTTTCTGTGTAGTTTGCACAACCAGAGACTCAGACACACGCTGCAGGTTTGAACGTGCCATCACCCGCAGTGTTAATACCATAGGATTTTTAAGCACTAAATGCCATTGTAGAGAGTCTCAAAAGGATATCTAAAAGTCTGTCCTGCATTTTATTAATTCTTAGAAAACCATATATGCATTCATCTAGTAGGAAAGTTCAAGGTCACACCAGGGAAGATGAAACTACCATAAACTGAGTTAAATGTTTGAAAATGCAGTTCCTTCTCTGTGCTCTCTCATCTCTTCAGGGTTGGAGCAGAAGATCTGCCTGAGGAGGTAAATCTGCTTCACAGGTGAGGGAATGGAAAGAAAATAATCTTTAAAGTATAAACACTGAACTTTAAAAGTTATGAATACTAAACCAAAACTGCTGTTGTAGTAACTATGATCACTACTTATTTTAAACAACTGAATTATAAATTCCATTTGCAGTCCCTCTCTCCTGCCACACAGTATTTCTTAACACTAAGCATGAGATATTTATTTTGCCTTCTAAGCTTTTTGAAAAGCAGAGGACATTTATTTCCTCTGCAGAAAGACAATGCTTCTTATCCGAAAGAGCAGCAAATTGCATTTGGAGTCTTCCAAATACTAGCTAAGTCAGCACAGCCACAAAGAAAAAAAAAACCCACCAAAAAAAAACCCACCAAAAAAACCAAGCACCCAACAAACCGTGTTCTTCCTTTACTTTATCACAGGTCAATTACCTCGTAGTACATGGGGAGCTACCAAAAAAACCTGCTATGTTCAGACACTAAAACTTGCATTTTATTTGCCTGCAGCTGCACTGCGCAATGAAGGGAGTGTTAACTCCCCTCCCCAAGACAAAACATGACCTCCCTCCAAAGCAAGAGGTGACTGATTCACTGCTTTTGTTTTGTTCTTTCAGGGTAGCTGTTAGTTATCTTTTGTCCCAAGTGCTATTTCTCTAAAACGCCTTGATTGCAAAGTATTGATTTTCTTTTTTTTTCCTATTCCTTTTCACCCTGGTCTACCAGCACAGATAAGACAGATGTGGCAAAGAGAATAATGAAGCACAGTTTAATGTTTTTCAGGTTCAGATTTCAAATTTGCTCAGCATGGTCCCTACTTTATTTTCTGACATTAAATGTTCAGACATAAAGCTAAAAATAATTTCTGTAGTCTCCAAATTTCTAGCATTTGCTCTATTTCTATTGTCACAGATAAAGGTACTAGCATCATTGTAGGAGCTTAGAACTGGAAAGATCCCAGAATTTAAAATGTGAAGCATGTGGTTTCCTCAGCAACCTGGAAAATGTATTTTGGTGCCTACTGGGTATCAGTAGCGATGCCAATTGTCATGTTAATTTTTCAGATCTTTGTGGCTCATAATCTTCTGTGTCTTTTATTTGATCTCTAATCAGACAGTAAACTTCCATTACTTTCTTCACCTGGATTTTAGAACGACCAGAAGTATACTTTCTAGTTCACCACCTTTAATCAATACAATGATGATACTAATAGTTCATAAAGCAAATTATGCAGCGGGCTGCGTCAATGAATCCAAACAGGGCCCAATAGTAAAGGGTGCACTTTAAATATTTTTTTTTTTCAACAACAGAAATTGCAGAAATGTAGTATATCACAGTTTTGGGCACCACATCAAACAATGTCTTGTCAGTGTCATCAGAATAGGTGATTACACATCCAGAACAGCCACAAAAATTAAAAAAAACTATGAACAGAAGTCCAAATGCCCAGCATAGCCATATATCATTTGGCTATGGCTACATTACTAGTAGAGATGATCGCTCTAAATTTCAAAAGAAAGTAAAAAAACTTCTCCTAAATGGGTAAGTTATGCAAGTTAATGATTCTTTAATAAATTCTTTTCAACATCTTTATGGTTTCAGCTTTTGTTACAAATTTTCTTTTTACCTAGCATTAAAAAAATATTAAGTGTTCAAAACCTAGTTCATTAGAGTACCCACTTCAAAAATATCCTCAAATCTGAGTATATGCTGAGGGAAGAGTACTTGGTAAAAACTGATTGAATAGTATCTACAATCCAATTCTTAATTTAGTTAAATTCCTTCAACATGCTAACACCTGTATGCCATACCTCCTCATACCTGCAAGCAGCAGTAACATGCTGCTGCTGCTGCTTCAAAATATCCATAGAAAAGTAGTTCTTAACAGTACACAAGAGGAAAAGCTTTTTTTCTTACTACACGTCTTTCATAGTCTTTCACTGGATCCAATTAAAATGGCTAAGTATCATTCAAATCATGTTGATAAACTTAAAACAAGTGTTCAATATCAGATGACTAAGCCAGTAAAAAAAAATAAAAATACTATCTATGACCTCTGAAGGTACTTGAACCTGTACCATCGAGAGCTTTGATTAGAATATACAGATTACAACCTGATCTGTCTGAACACACCAGTTTGTAATCAGAGGGAGGAATAAAAAGACTATTGTGCATGGAGGCAAAATTTTAAAGGCTGCACATTTTTTTAAAATGACAATAAAATTCTGAATTGTCCTGGAAGGTCTGAAAGACAGCACTTGGATAAAGCAGAAAACAGGCTGCACACTTTAATAAGAAGGTGCACTCTAGAAAAGCAAAAAAGAAAATCACAGTTTATGAGCTTTAAGAGAAATACATTTACATGAGAAGAGCTACAAGCTTCTAAAGTTCCAAGCAGAGGGCAGAAATACCTATCTGTACAGTTAAAGGATAGGCGTATGTACCAGATAAAAATGAGACTTCATAATTTTCTCTAGCACCTGAAACAGATTTTAAGCAAGTTCTCATGACTTCCACAGTATATACAGAAAAACTGACCTGTCATTCCTTAGGTATTTTCTCAAGCTCAGCTTTTCTGCGGAAAAATGCTAAAGAGAACAAGAAAATGCAAAGCCAAATCTACAGAAAATCCCAAACTTAGTCTTGGATTCCAGGTCTGGAGAACTAACTAAAAAATTCAGTTAAAGACATCAATCCTAAAACTCTAAAGGACTGATTTTGTGTTCATTTACTATAGGCTATACAAAAAATAAAAAGAAATTCCATATTGCACCACAAGCCTCAGGTAAAAATATTGTCAGCTCTATTGTCCATAAAAGTATTCTAGGTTTGCTAGTCATAGGAACTGAAAAAATAATCTTTGGATTTAAAAATCTCACAATTTAACTGTTCATGTTACAGGAAATTGTTCCAACAACTCCAAGGCTGAAGCAAATTCAAATCTCTGCATGTGATTCTAGTTAGCAGCAGGAAATAGATACTTTTCTACAGGTACCTTGCACTTTTTTTTGTTTAAGAAGCTCAGAGACAGGTTTACAAAACAACTCAAATTGCAGTTTATGATGGTAGTGTTACCCTCTGTTGAGCTACCTAGGACAACAAGACCTCAAAGCCATCTAAAAGCCTGGGCTCTTACTTTCCAATCTGAATAGACCAGGTACTTTTACTTGAAAGCAGCAGCAAACGAACCTCAAAAAATAGGCTAGCCACATGAAGGTGAAACTGTCTTAACATGGTTTACAGTAGTTTCAAGAAAAGAAGTATAAAAAAAAATCAGTAAAAAAGAACCTTTAGGACTGTCTATAAATGAACCAATAGAAGATCATTCTAAAGAGTTGAGCAAATAAGAAAATATGTGAAAAAGTGTAAGAGTAAATGGAAGTAAGACAACCTCACTAACATTCAACATTTTCCCAAATGTCAGATTCCCCACTTCTTGGTTAAACATTCCGCTTGGATCTCAATCAATGTTTGGAGCATGCACGACCAATTTTGAAAACAAAAAGAAAGCACAGAACAAAAATTAGAAATCTGTAAGTGTTTCCAAAAAGATGAATAGTCAAAAAATGAGACCATGAAGACTGGGAATTAGGGCTCTGCTCTAGAACTATTAATGACTGACTTATGGCTAAACTCCATGCCTGAAATTCCATTCCTGAACAATGTTTGCTGTAACAGAACTGAACATGACTTAAAGCCTAATGATTCATAACTATATACTAGAAGAAAAGGCATTGGCCAGGCATCAGAAATTAATCAATATTCTGAACTATTAAAATCACAAGAATCGCTTAAAAGTCTAGGGAAAAAACCCCAAACAAATCACATTCGCATCTTAATACATCGAATACAAGCTCCAAGAGCAGCTTCTCTAAAGATACAGAGGAAAAAAAGTATTCTGTAAAGGTAAAATTTATTATGATACATGCATTTCTTTCTTTTTACCATGTGTAGCAGCAATTTGGGATATATCGTGTGCAATTTGCAAATGATCATCCATAATGACATTCATTGCCTTAGGACTCAATGCCCTTTGGGAAACCTCTCTAGTTTCTCTGACAGAGTCTATTTTTCCTTATCCAGACCTCCCCCATTTCACTGATAAGGTCTACATTTTCTTATCCAGAAAGATATGCAGGATAGTCTGAACCCTGATTATCCTATCCTAGCAGTTCCAAGAAATATTAAGTATGATAAAACAGCGTTTCTAATGAAAGTTATACGAAGCTCTTCCTGAACTTTTCTCAGTAATTTACAAAGGAATCACCCTAATTGCTTCTACTGCTACAACCCCTCATTCATTTAGTCACATACTGAAGTCGTAGTCACCCAGTGCCCTATGCTTCAAATCAGCGTGACTTTGTTAAGGTGGTGGGTGGGAAAGGATTGATTTTTCAGACGATGTTCCCTCCCACAAATACTTCAGTCATTGTTAATAGCGAAACGTAAGCAGAAGCAGCACATGCAATCACTGAAAGGTAACAACCTCTGCTTTGAATTCTTTCCTTTATTTCTCCGACACTTGAAACTGAAATTAATCATTCACCATCTCCCATTACATTAATGGATGCAATCATTATTCTCCAAAATGTAAATTCTAGTTCAGACTTTTTGACAGACTTGGAAATCAAGATGTATCAGAGATGTGTATCTGACTCAGACCTCTACAATCTTACCTTCTTCTGAAGAACATTAACTTTGCGTTCCTTCACCTCTAACATGTCCTTGAGGTCATGAATCTCTCCTGCTTGAGTCCCCTTCTCCTCTGCCATCTCCTGAATCTGCTTTGTCTTCTTATTTAGCATAGTCTCCTTCTCTTCCAGACGTAATCGTAACGCATCCACCTAGATTCAGACATGCAGAAACAGGGTTTGTTTAGGACTGAAGGAGAGAAATTTCAGAAAAGCTGAACTACATTTCCACAAGGGAGTGAGTGCTGTCAAATTACAAATAGATTCAGAAAACTATCATCCCTTATTTTCAGACTTAAACATACATAAACTTGTGATAAAACAGTTATCACAAGTGGTAGGAGACTAAAAGTAAAAATAATCCAATGTTTTATTCCCAAATTATATGAGACTTATGGTCCTTCTTGGAAAATCTCAAATCATCCTTCTGATATAACTCAGTCTTGTAAGACAAAACTCTGGAATTTCTTTCCTCAAAGTAGAAGCCAACACAATGTGTTCTTGAGTTCTCTCATATGTAGGAAAACCGACCCCTTTATTTGAAACATTACTAATGTTCAAAGATTTAAAATTGACTAACATACCTAACCATCATTTTATATGCTAGGTTTTAATCAGAGTATTAGTTGAGTCAGGAGGTAATGAAAGCAAAGGTCTTTGTGGCCATTGCAGATCAAAACATGGAAAGAGGGTTACCTTAGGATGGCTAAGAATATTCTGGCTTAAATAGCAACATAGTAGTTGAAATGTAACATGTGTTTTCAGTAGGATGCAGTAACATGCGTAATCAGTAGGATTAAAGATAAAATGGAACAAATGACACAATACAGGATACTGTTCGTGCAATTTCGACACATAAACATACTTAGAGCTCCCATGGCCTCAATAAATCTATGGTATCCCCAAACTCCAAAACTGCATGTTGAGAAGATTTTACTTTTCCTTCTGCATTTCTCTTACACAAATGAAACACAGAGCTCACAAGACAAAAGAAACGGGAGAAGGAATCAGAGCTATCTGAATATAAATTTGATGAGAAGAATAAGGTCACCACAGAGCTCAGACTAATCTCAAAGACCATTGTGGAATACAAAATCCAACACCACCAACCTACTCAAGATACCAAAAGAAACCCACTGACCCCTATCCACTCAGCATTCAGACAGAGCTCAAATCTGCCAGCTTGGTTGCTAATCTTATTTGACAGTATCAGATTTGCTTCCTGTTAGCTGAATTCATTAAAGGACATCAGTCTCACAGAGTAAATAGGGTGATCAATGAATGTCTTGGTCCTTCTGCACATCACAGGCTAGCAGAGACACGAAGTGAAAAGGTGACTTGGACAACTCCAGCTAGGTAAAGGATAGGTAGCCCCTATGCTTATGGCATTTTGAGCAACGTTTAGTTTTAACGCATTATTCTAATTTCACTTTATTTCAATTTGCTAATGGAAAAGTTGCCTCTAAGGCTCTACATTTACAGTATGTTATGTCCACAGAATCCTTTGCTGTTTTGTCTGATTCCTTTTACACAGAGCAATAAGCACTTGCCAGCAGGGAAAAGAACTGCCCTGCTCTCCCCATCAGCACTGCAACCCTGCTGCCACCTCTATGTCTGGAGCCTTCTCACTTACACATACGTTATTAAAATCACATTCCTGACCTCTCACCCAGCAAGTGGGGCATGGAGTATATTCCACAGTGATATTAGAGTACCAGGTACTACCCAAATATGATTTATGGGATCGCTAGTGTTTGTAATGAAAAGTTTAGCAGGTAGATCAGGGTTTGTCTTCTTTTTAAAAACATGCAGTTTTATAGATTGATTAGGTATGTTCTTCTCTGGATATCTCTAACATTAAAGCTAAGAGTCACTTTTATTAATTCTTGAAGAGAAACTGAAAATCTCTCTCACAAGAAAATCCACATACTCTCAACAGTGGTGTTGCAAAATATTTGAGACAGTCCAGATGCCTACAGCACAGTATTACGTGAAAAGAGAACATCTGCAAACATAGATTTATCCACAGAATGCTTTCCATTTTCTGATTGATTATTCTCTTTGAACTCTATATTAGCTTACGGTTTGGGGTAAATTGCATTCCTGGTTTTATTTGTGTGAGGTCCCTGCCTAGGAAACCGCAGAAAACACTTTCAAAGGTATTTTCAAAGGCTGGCAGGACACACAATCTTCACCTTAGCACTATTCCTGGCAGAACACTGCACTTGTTTATTCATGTCAGCTCACTTTATGTATGGCATCCTCCCACAGTGACAAGAATTGAGGTCTGTGGAAGTCAGGTGATGCCAACTTCAACAAAGTCAGCTTAAGATTTTCTCTGCACATGGAAACGACTAGGCAAACAGCTACTGAGGTGCTGACGTCCCTTCTCCTGACTTCTGCGTCTTGGATGGTGTTATCTTAACCCTGGGTTAACCTAACTGCTTTCACAGTAATAGACTGCCATGTCTTTAATTATGCATGGCAAGTAAAATCTTACAGTACAGCTCTGGCAACTGCTAGTCCTTTGTATAACAATGGGCTTGCTAACTTGACCTGCATGTACCATCCAATTTCCCATGAAGCTTTAGCAAAAGAAGCACATTTGTTGCCACCTTCAACACAATAGCCTTACTAGCTACAGGTGCAACAGGTACCTATCTTCGCTGGGTACCATACATAAGACTTAAATTTCTTCACTGTAAGAACAATATATGAAAAACTGTGTTGGGAACCATTGACTTGTCCTCACAGAATTTTCCACCAGCAGTAAGTAATACTCTGTGACTCTGTTCCTGATATGTATAGCCATACACTAAGCATGTAGATTTCAAAATTTCTAAGAAAAACTAGTAAATTAGTAGCTTCAGTGAATACCAGAATAAACACAATAAATGACATAAATATTTCATTTAAATTTATTCTGAAGCCTTTTACAAAATCTTGGACTCTGTAATCAGCTTTCAGAATATTCCCAATTTATAGCTTAGGGAAACCACTAAAATGTTCAGAAGTCTACAGTGAGTTTCAGAACTGACTCAGGAACTTGAGTCAATAGGACTTAGGTTGCACACGTGTTTTTTTCCCATTTTTATTATCTTCTCCACTGTACACTAGCAAGTGTAGGGTAGTATGACACTGGTGTCTCCCAGTCAGGTTTAGGAAGATGTCAGTGATGCTTAGAAAAACAGTGCTCTACTCTTTTCCTGAGACTGAGTGATTCTTCCCATCTACCCGACACTTGTTCAAACCATGGCTGAACTATTGATTTAGATCAGTAAACCAAGCCGTACATTCACTTATATCAGAAGGTACAATCTCCCCTACATTATATCCAAGCCCCAATTTCTTTGAAATGGAAAAATTAAAAATTTTTATTCTCTGTTGGTATGATTACATTAACAGCAGCAAAAGGAACATCCTGAAATACGTGTTTAGAGCTTGCTACGGTTTCTAACAAGAGCCAGCTGCTTTTTAAAGTAGATGATGAAGTAATTCTATCTATGTCAGCACTCAGAATACAAAGATAATTGAGAAATTCACAGAGGAAGACATAATCTTATATTTGGTACGTGAGGTGAAAGATGGCTTTTATTCTACTGTGGATACTCCTATGTGAAGGCTCTAAGTACCTGAAATGAGCACATTTTTTAAAAGATCATGTTTTATGACATTCTAATACTATCTTGCAAACATATCACATGAACTCAAAAAAGAGGTAAGATGTTTTCCTGATCGTATAGTCTGTAATTAAGACTTAAAAGCTATGTTTACTGACTGATTTTGAATGCAGTGGTAGTTCACAACACTTAATTCTCTATTTTTGACATTGATCTTTATTATTAATTACGTTAGAGGTGACTCTTCACCTTTTTATACAAACTGCAGCAATCTCCAGTACACTCTGTAGAAGAATTGAGAGTGAATTCTTTATGAACATACAGCTCCCAGTCATCTGGACAACTTTGTCAGATTACGTGACTATGCCATGGAGCAGAGATGCACACACCTGGCTTTGTGCAGAGCATTTTTGGTTCTCGCTAGGGTTATAGACTCAATGCAGGACAGATATACTGTTTCCAGGGTCTGCTCAGGTCAGAAATCAGTTCAACTGTTCCTCCACAATCTCTAGCACAAGGTATCAAATACCTAAAGATGGTGACCTCAGTTCTGTGAGCTGAGCTCCAGGTTTGCAGGTGCCTGTCACCACAGGTCTTCATGTAGCTGGTGTTAACAAGGCTTGTTAAAGACATCCACCTCCCATTTGCACATTGCTCACTATAGGTGATCCACTCCCTAACGGTCTCTGATTTGGGAGAGTCTCCTATAGTTTCAAAACACCAGTACAAGCCTCAATAAAGAGAGGCCCTTAGAGAATTTTATGTTCTACTGCGACATTCAGAGCAAATAAAATACTTCCAGAGGACTGGATTCATTTTTCTACTGAATATTAATCTGAATTTACCATATGGAACAGACCAATTGCAGAACCATGCCAGCTTGGGCAGTATACAAAAATAAAGGGGAATGTTCTCACTGATGAATTTAACCTCCCACCAAAGCCACATACCTTCTGGCACTGACCTAAGCTAAAGGGCTCATTGGGCAAAACACAAACTTTATATGGATGAAGCCTTAACTCCAAAATAAATATTGATTTAATTTTTTTGTTTTGTTTACAAAGAGATCATACATTTTTAGAACTATTTTTAAAGGTTCCTTCACAAATTGAAAAGTTAACCACAATATCCTCTCCACCCAATAACCCTCAAGATAAACACCCCACAACCAGCTCAGAGTTCTTCATACCTCTAGTGTGGCAGATGACAAATCCATTTTTGAGATATTATACCAACAGTTTTGTTTGAGATATTATACCTTCAGTTTTCTTTAACAGAGGACTAAAAGGCAGAGACTTATGAAGGTATTCTCCTTTCTCTCAAAATGGTTATTTAAATATGGCTTTAAAATACGAATCCCCTATGAAGATGTCTGCCAACATATGACAGAAAATGCATCTCTCATTCTCCTCACAACTCTCTCTAGGTGTCTTGAGAGAAGCTAGTTACGTTTTAACATTGACCAGTGCTGTCAACAAGTGAGGCCAGGCAGGATCTTGCATTCGTACCCTATTCACAGTGAAAATTCTTGTATAGAAAGATACTTTTTCCTCAAAAAAACTCAAACCAAATACATCACAGGATGCAATGGCAAACATCTCAACGCTGTATTTTATCAACGTGTTTCAATCTTACACTTGAAAGGGTCACCTGGGAAGACAGAAGAAAGGTAACTGTGTTTGATGATTTAATTGAGCTTTCTGTCATGAACATCAGCAAGGAGGAAAATGATGTGATTATCTTTCAAAAAGTATAAATATCTTCTTGGAATTACACAAAAATTCTCAGGAACATAAATGGATCACTCTAAATATCTGCTCTGATACAATGGAATAGCCTGATATTCAACACCACACACAAAGTGTTAAATCCATACCAATTGCTACATCTTACTGTGGAGAGCATGCTAGACTGTATTTAATCCATTAAATCTATCATAAAAACATTACTCTAAAACAGTGCTATTAATGTTTTAGCTCCACAGCAACTCCTTACCAAAAGACACACAGAAAATCATCTTTCTCTGTTACCGTAGTTGATACGTTTCACTTACGATCCCTGGAAGCAAACTATATGAATAACCTAAAAGCAGTTAAGCAGAAAATCTCTCCCTCTTCCACCCCACCTGCTGCCTTTCAGGCACTCTTTATCAGTAAAAAAGAGTTTGCATGTTTCGGAGGAAGAATTCAATTTGGTTTTGTATTGTGGTGCTATATGAGAATCTCATTTGGAAGAACCCAGTGGAGAACAAATATTCTCAATGATTATTTAGTAATATTACAAGTTAGAGAGTAGAACAATTTTCTATATTAAAAAACTACTTTTGCCTTCAGATAGTTATTTAGCTGAATAACTATCAAGAGTATATCAATGGTATATAACTAAGCCTTTTTGGTTTTAAATATTTTGTTTAAATTCTGTACATTCTATTTGAATAAATCTGTTTATCTAGCCTAACAGCTGAAATGATGACCATCTTCTGAAGCCTTTTAACTTGTTAATAAAATACGTTCTTTCAAGAACTTCATCTCTCATGGGCAGAAAAGAACTGCTTAAAATTAAGACAAAAAATGTGTTTCTAGCTCTGTAGGTTTGTCACAATACTGCACAGTGATTTAATGTATCTATGTTCTTTTCAATCACTGTAATGGATCAAAACCTGCAATTTACATATTAAAATGTTTATTTACCTAATATCTACTTCCAATTATATTTTGAAATGTAAATATTTTTTAAAATAAACACATATGAATCTAGAGTACACTCCTGACTAGCAAAAAAGAATGAACGAATTTAACAAGAAGTTTATCACTGCAAACTAGCACAATTTCACAGTTATAGTGACTGCTGTAATTTCAATTTCTGCTCAAATCTGAGAATAATCAGAAAAGTCATCTTAGCACATCAAAAGATACTTATTACATAACTTGATTTCTGCATGTGGACAAGGCCATGCGCATCCATAGATTCACGGAACATTGCTAAAGGAAAGCTACATGAGGGTAAAAAGTTCAAATAAATTCTCTTACACTCTTGTAATATGGAATCTTTCTACCAGTGTTACCCACAAATTTTCTGCATGCCTATTTCACAGCTTGTTTGGCTTTTTACTTTTTAGCTGTAACAACAGCTGTAACAAATATTTTTTGATGCATGACCGCCATCTTTTGGACTTCTACTAACACTACAATTTTCGAAGCCCGAGGACTGAAACACTGTCTTCACACATTTCGTGCTTGTTCTCCAAGAATATCCAGAAGCAATAAATTTATGCTACACTTATTACCCATTTGATGTTCAGATATACACTCGTGTCTTACATAATATGAGAACTTATCAAGCTTTTTTTTATCAAAACAGTTTTGAAAATATTTTTCCTTTATCTTGGAATATGCATCATAAAGCATGAAAGCCCATATTTCAGGTGTAAGCACAGGCTTAGAAGAGTTCCCATATATGCTGACAGTAGTGGTAGTGAAGCCTCACCGAGTTATATACTACTGGAATGCTCTTCCTTTCTCTGCTCTCTTTTACCTACAACGTCATTGAAAACAAATTCTCCCAGCTCAGGAATTGCAACTTCCAATTTAGCTGTGCCTGGGAAAAATAGTATTAGTGACTGTATGTTAGTGGAGCGTGTTGAACAAGTGTGTATTCGCCCACAGGAATAGGTGTGCACTTATCTACACATATTTGGCTTTACGATCGATCCCCTGGCCTAGAGAACCAAACATATACTCAAAGATACAAGGTGCTCAGAACAAGCAGTATTGAATGGCTATGGGATTGTATAACCTAAGCAAGAAGAAATGAAATAACGCTTTTTATCTTTTTCTCTATGAAAAATCAGTAAGTACAGAATTGTCCATTTCACCTCGGTCTGCAGGATGGCAGCTCTTTGCTCTTTAGCTGTAAGAGACTCTTTCAGAACTTCAATATGCTGCTTGCTGTCAGAGAACTGATTTGTGAGGGTCTCCAGCTTTGTCTGCAAGGCCAGCAATTCAGTGTCTTTGCGTGACAGCTCCTGTTTCACCTGACCGATCTGAAAAAGAAAGAAAAGGTGTGCAAAGGAAAAAATAATTTATACCTTTCCTTACAAAAACAAGTATAAATTCATGTAACTACCAAGAAACAGTATGATACTCTAAACTTATCCCATGAAATTGTGAAGCCTCCAGTTATCTTGAATGGAAGGCCAGGAAAAATTTGTGTCATGAGCAAAAGATACAAGGGAAAAAAAGGGGAAGCAATAGCATCAATTTGTCAAGAGGTTCTTTTTAAGAGAGTCAGTCTGTTCTTAGTCATCTCTCAAATGACTGACCAAAACCAGTTACTTAGCAGGGATAAGTTCTTAATGAAGATGAAGACAGAACTGTAATAAGAAAGTTCCCTTACCCTGTAACATCATAAAAGATGAGACATCTACAGGTCTCTTTCAGAAGCATGATGTTTGCTTTGAAATGTCAAACCAGCGAGTTTCCGTCCATCTCTCCATCTAACAATCCATCCTTGTGCTTACAGAGTATGTAAAGATACCTTTACTTTTCCCACTATTTACAAAACCAGCATGTCAATCTTCTAAGAAATACCTTTTAATTTATGGAAGCTTCTTAAAGGAGATGCAAATATACATCAAACCAACATGAAAACTCCTTATGGAATTGCACTTCATTGAAAGCAATTTCCTAGACTTAATTTAGTGAATTAAATCAGCACGGAAATGCCAATTTATTTTAACAAATGTAGATTGGATTATCATTTAACAAGACAAACAGTAAGAATTGTTAGAAGTAAAGCACTGAAGTGAGAGGAAATCTCATTCTAACTGCAATCATCACCCAGGACAATTTTGATGTAAATCTGAAGAAAAGAGAATTTTTTAGTTAAAGAGGACAGGGAAGTCTAAATGTAGAATTACATCCAAGTTTATAACCAACTTTCTGATTTGCCTCTGATACATCTCACGGAGTAAAATAGCAATATTTTGCTTTTACATATTACATAGGAGAGGTGGACATATCTCTAAAAACTAAACAGTTTTCCCTTTTTTAACTTGAACAATTTTGTTTGTGACATTAAAAAAAAAATCCCTCCATCCCAAAAGTATGTTGTCCAGAGCTTCAAAACAGAAATTAAAGGACATGACAAGCTAAAAAAATTGTCTAGGTCATCCTCCATTTTTGGGAATGAATCAAGAACAAAATTAAATTGATTTAAGCTATAAATATTAGGTTTCTAAATTTTATTTTTAATTAGAATAAATCCATGTGCTAGTAGAAATAACTGAGAGGAAAAGCTTGGGTAAACGTGGTTTTATCTTGAGAACACTGTTTCAACAATGGGCAATTAAAGAAAGAAAACTTTTTACTGAAGAGTATTAAACTAGCATCAAAAGATATCCAAGGACTCCTGTGTTCCAACGTGAAACAGCGTACTACCTGAGGAGATAAGGAAGAAGGGGAATGGAAGAAGGAGGACATGTATCTCAAAAAACCTCACACAAACAATTTTTTTTAATTGGAATTATGGGAAGGAGTATAAGAATTTAATTTCTAGAACCACTCAATAGTTTACTGTTCACTTAATTCAAACATACTAGGTTGTTTTTTTCATATTTTTACTAAAAGCAAGTATGTCTACAGAATGATTTCACCAATTATTTAAACTAAATACAAAAGTATTGATGTTAGCAGCACTATTTCTGCTGTCAGCTACTGGCCAATACAACCAGTTGCACAATATTGCTAGGCACAGCAGAATAGCTGGGTATAGATGAACTATTTACTCCCAGTTATCTTCTCTAAACAAATAAGCCTCCTTAAAAATGTCAGATGACACAAACATTTTCAACTAGTGGGTAGCCTGAATTGTAGCAAAACTTTCTAGTTTGGTCTTTCTTTGAAAAGATAAATTCTTTTTGGGGTCATCTCAGACAAGATGTTTACCCTAAATACTTGTGTTTTGGTGAAATGTTCTCATCTAAACACAACCACATTTCATTACATTAAAACTCCCAAGTAGCACCTTAAAGATCATTCTTTCTAGAAATCCCCATTTCAGAGCTGGAAGCCCACACCGCCAATGTGCTAAAGCTCTTTAGGAAGAACGCAGGGCACACCATTCCAAGTTGCAAGAGAAGTTAAGACAACATTAAGTGCTCACATCTCTCTTCTCAGTGAGACACTATGATCACCCAGCAAATACACTAATTTCAGAGCAAAGGAATAACCTAAATTCATGCTGCTAAAATTAAACAATCAGTTTTAAAAAGCGTTCAGCATCCAGCTTTTGTTATTTTTTGTGAAACAATGTTAAGAGGGTTCAGCACACGTTTTCAAATTATTTTTGTTCTACTAGGGAAAGCAAATCTCTTTGAAAGTCTGGCCCCAAAATGGGTGCTGAATACTTTTGAAAAATTGCTTCAACAGAGAAGAGTAAGTTACTGCTAAAACAGCTCATAACCATTAAAAAAAACAGTAACAAAACAAATACAGATGTTCCATTGAAGAGTGATGTTATGGACACCAAAACCGTGTGAACAAAAAGGCAGCTACAAGGCTGAGCAGGCTGTTAGTTCTACTGTTATATCAGGTTGTAGAGAAGGTAAGAGAAGAAAAGCTATCCCGAAACCCAGAGAGCTAGCAAGCCCCAGTGAATGGCCACTGCACACAAAAGATAAATCTTACTGCAGAGACCTCGGCCTGGAGACCAGCCACTCTTTTTTTCAGGTCCTCCCCTTGAGCCTCTTTGGCACTTAGCTCTTCCTTCAGTTGCTCTACCTGTCACGACATTGTTATGCTTTTAAATATTTATCATTTGTCAGCTTCTAGGTAGCCTGTTTCAATCCAAGTAACTAAAACTGACAAAGAACTGAACAGAAGGATCAACACTGGTCACTCATTTTCTCTTCCATTCTTCATTAAGTCTTCTCAAAAGTTTAATGTCTCTGTAATTTCATATATGCTGCCAGACAAGAATTCAATAGTGAAACACAGATTATGGTGAAGGTTATGTTTATATATGTCAAGTATGGGGCACTACACCCACAGTTTTGAAACTGGAATTCATGAGGAAACTAGAACAGGAAAAGGGACATTTTTTTAGTTTAAGAGAAATTAAGTTACTTGTCAAGACACAGCCACAGACGACTATACAACACAATACTGAAAACCAAATAATATGTAATTACAAAACAAGATAGGACAGCAAGATACCAGGAATGGAGCTGGCTACGAGTCATGAGTGAATAGTTATTAAAAAGGAGCAAACTTTCTGCAGGAAAAGAAATCAGCAGACACAACAGACAGAAGAGATCCAGAAACTAAGTAGCTGAACAGATCTGTAGGCCCATAGAGGGAGAAGGGAAAACTGAAGAGGGAAAAAGGAAAGAAGAAAGAAAGAAGGATGGAAGGAAGAGGTGCTACCACCATCTCTTCGTTCTTAATTTAAAGGCGGTATCTTTCAATTCCTAGAAGCAAGTCAGTGGGATAAAGGGAAAAAGTATAAAAGAACATATGTGGTTATCTCAAGGTAAATCAGTGAGCGGGCATGAGGGAAGTGAAAGAAAAACATGCTTCTTATATATTTCTACTTTAGGTTAAGTAACACTTCTCCAAGAAACCTTCTCCAGCATTCTTTTTTTGACAAATATTTTCAAGCAGGACAAATGAAGTAGGTTACAATTGTTCAGGACCTAGTCAAGTAATTTTCAACCTCTGTTCCAGGAATTTGTACACTGCTTGCAGGGGGTACATAAAAGCTACCTAAGAAAAACAGGACTTCTCACAATATACTTAAATTTACTGTACAACGTGGCCTGAACCTTCATTAGAAAAATGTTAGGGGCCACTAAAAGGCTGAGAAATATTTCTTTGGGAGAAACTAGGAATGAATTGGCTTTTGGCTACAGACAATTCAGTAGTCAGTGTCCATCTTTATACCTGAGGACCAACATGTCTCACTGCTGTATTTGTCCTGTATTCCCAACAAATTAATGTTGGCACCACCACTGTTGTAGAATCTACTCTCCTTCTGACTCCATTACTGGAGGGAGAGTGTAATGGAAAGCTGTTACGGTCACAGTTCACGCTCTTTTCAGCCTTTACAACTACTAGTTACAGTACAACAGTTGCAAAAAGAAACACTCGTTTTTCAATAGACTACATTTGAAAAGACTCTGGACAAAAAAAGCCCACTCTAAAACTGTAATGGATTAGCAATGGCCTAAGATAAACACAAAATTCCTCTGAAATAAAAGAAAGTCAGGTGTGACAGTAAAAGCAGAATTTGGGCCTTTGACCTTATTGATCCACCATTATAATATTTTCAAATTTGAATTTAAAATTCTCTTAAATATTTTTAAGTTATTTTAGTGGCTTCACAGCAGAATACAAATAAATTCTGTTTCTCAGCACTTGAATGGGTGCCCAGACCGTAACTCCTTACTGAAATATGAAAACTTCTCTCATCTGTTTGCTAAGCTCAGTTTATTTTACTACTGCAATTTGTTTTCTCAATACCTTATTTTTCATGAATTTGGAATGACTACGGTACACCTCCATTTGCTTCATTTCCTCTTCACGCTCCTCTGTGCTAAGAGCTCCATTTGACTTCAACATCTGAATCTCCTCTTCCAAATCCCGGAGGCCACGTTCCATGGAAGAAATTTTTGAATCCTGAAAATGATCAGAAGAGACAGTTAGATGATTTGTTAACGTACCACTGGAGTAAAAGAAAAAGGAAATAATTTGTTGGACATATACCTGCCCTTGAAATTTACTCCTGAAGCTCCTACAGAAATCAGTCTACGCCTCTTTACACAGCATCTGCCTGAGCGCTCAAGTACTCATTTTTCAATTTTTTATACCCTTCAAGGAAAGCAAGAGTTTAGTACTGAAAGAAAACATGGCTGGGGCAGGGTCACAGTATATGATGAATAAATAAAGGAACATGAAAAAAGGTTGCCTTGTAATGCAAAGCCAGCTTAACACAGAGAAACTTAATTCTAATTGAATGAACAGCAAAACATGACTGCAAAAAATGGAAAAAAAACCCCTGCAAAGAATGACCAAAAAATGGGTAATTTGTGAGGTCACAAATGGAGAACATAAAAAGCATGATAAGTGAGAGAAAGATGCAACAACCTAGTTTTGAGTGGACAATCTAGTTTTGAGTGGCTAAAGCAGCAGAAGACCCTTCAAGTACTCTGGCTCATATATAAAACATACAAAACATTTCCATGGTTAAAAAATATACATCTGGAAAAATAAAAAAGTCAATCTACCACTATCCTCACAGTTTTACAGGATGATCAGAGGTTTTCAGTCTACTTGGTTTACTGTTTCTTTAGAAGTCTTATGTGTTACGAACAGTAAGAACAGATTCATACAGCACACACAGCTTCAGGCATACTCATGAACATTGATATGTATTTATGAAACGTAATCTCTTAAAACAGTCTATTTTTAAATTTCATTTCCCCAAAATATTTCATCTTTCCTGAAATACAGGCAGGATTTGAAACTATCCTCCATGCTTCTGTAGACAAATCCTTCATAATTTTTTTGTCTAATAATCAAAGCACAGATGAAAAAAAGCATGAAAGATTTTCACATAAAGGTTTTCATTCATGAGATAAGATTTTTCTAAAGAACCATGTGGTGGATTGACCCTGGCTGGAAGCCAGGTGCCCACCAAAGCCGATCTACCACTCTCCCTCCTCAGCTGGACAGGGGAGAGAAAATACAATGACAGGCTCACGAGTTGAGATAAGGACGGGCAGATCACTCACCCATTACCGTCAGAGGCAAAACAGACTCAAGTTGGGGAAATTAATTTAATTTATTACCAATTAAATCAGAGAACAGTAAGGAGAAATAAAACCAAATCTTAAAACACCTTCCCCCACCCCTCATTTCTTCCTGGGGTTAACTTTATTCCCGATTTCTCTACCCCCTCCCCCTGAGTGGTGCAGAGTGACAGGGAATGGCGGTTGCAGTCAGTTCATCACACACTGTTTCTGCCGTTCCTTCCTCCTCAGGGGGAGGACTCTTCACATGGTTCCCCTGCTCCAATGTGGGGTCCCTCTCACAGGAGACAGTCCTCCATGAACTTCTCCAACATGAGTCCTACCCACAGGCTACAGTTCTTCATGAACTGCTCCAGCGTGGGTCTCTCCCACAGGGTGCAGTCCTTCAGGAACCGACTGCTCCAGAATGGATCTCCTGCGGGGTCACAAGTCCCGCCAGTAAACCTGCTCCAGTGTGGGCTCCTCTGTCTCCACGGGTCCAAGGTCCTGCCAGAAGCCTGCTCCAGCATGGCCTTCCCACAGGGTCACAGCCTCCTTTGGCCAACCACCTTGCACCAGCGTGGGGTCCTCCATGGGGTGCAGTCCCTCAGGAACAGGCTGCTTCAGCATGGGTCCCCCATGGGGTCCAAAGTCCTGCCAGCAAACCTGCTCCACCCTGTGCTCCTCTCTCCACAGGTCCACAAGTCCTGCCAGGAGCCTGCTCCAGTGTGGGCTTCCCGTGGCGTCGCAGCCTCTTTCGGGCATTCAGCTGCTCCAGCATGGGATCACCCATGGGCTGCAGGTGGATATCTGCTCCACCATGGACCTCCATGAGCTGCAGTGGGACAGCCTGCCTCACCGTGGTCTTCACCACAGGCTACAGGGAAATTGCTGCTCTAGTGCCTGGAGCACCTCCTCCCCCCACTTCTTCGCTGACCTTGGTGCCTGCAGAAACGTTTCTCTCACATAGTCTCACTCCTTTCTCTGGCTGCAATTTCTCCTGGGCAGTAACTTTTTCCCCTTCTTAAATGCCCTATCCCAGAGGCACTACCATTGTCACTGCTGGGCTCAGCCTTGGCCAGCAGTGGGTCCATCTTGGAGCTGGCTGGCACTGGCTCTATCGGACACAGGGGAAGCTTCTGGCAGCTTCTCACAGAAGCCACCCCTGTAGCACCCCCGCTACCAAAGCCTTGGCACACAAACCCATTACAGACCGTTATGAAGATCTAGTCATATCTCCTGCTTAATTTTTGATACTCAAGTTAAAATTGGCAAAGCGGACTTTTGCAACAAAAAATTAGAGAGGTAGTAAGGTGAAGTGATATGTTGTAATTTACAGCAGTATTTTGTTTCAGCGCTCACATCATTTCCCAGAAATATCGGTGTTTCTCTTTTGATAGTCAAGATGGCTTATTGTTACCAGATGGTCAATTAGTTTTCATTACTATGGACCACAAAGATGACTAATAAAAGACAGAAAGTAAATGAAAAGCTCCAGAGTAGAAAGATGGGAAATGACTATACAAAATTGAGATTGAATGGGAAGACTTTGAAGGGGAAAAAAAAAGAAGGAAAATAAAAAGGCACAGATAAGGAAGGGAGAAAGGGAGGATACAAAAATGGAGAGAACAGTTTGCAAAGGTAGTTTCCAATTTTTTAACTGCATTTGTCCAAACCTTGTCTGATGTACTTTACGGACCATACAACATGAAATATGACTGCATAAAGCTGTGTAAACCACACACTCCACCTGTGGCTCCTGAGCTCTTGGCAAATTGCCATTGTTCCATTAGATACTTGAGTTAATGGTTTAAGAATTCAATCACGAATTCATATAGAGAAGATAGGTTTACGATGACATACAGACATCTTTCTAGCTATATGACCCATTCTTTAAGTGGGTTTTGAGTTTGCAAACTGCTAACTTCGTTGACACAGAGAACGCAAAGCAGTTTTTCAAATGTTGATACTATAAAAACAACACACATCATCATCAAAACCTACTAATTCATCATTCCCATCCTTGTAATACAATAGACTCTTTGTTAACTGAAAGAAAGCTGCATATGCTGCTGCAGGCAGACAGAAGGCAGGTGTCTATTGTGTCATGAAGCAGCTGCCTCTTCACTGATCAATAATAAAAAATAAAATAGTAATAGCTAAAAAAATAGTATAAAATAAATATACCTATTTTAAATTAGAAGACTGACAGAACTACACGATATGTGGTAGAGTCACCTCTCATATGAAAACCCATTTTCCAGAGAACAAACTCTACTGCTGCATATATGCAATCATTTACCTTCATCTCAATAACAGTTTGCAGAGCCTTTGTCTTGGCTGTGTCGGGAGCATTTTCAAATCGACGATGGATCTCCTATACCAGCAGAAAAGAAAGCAAGAGTTAGCCTAATGGCATTTTGTCCAACTTATCAAATAAAAACAAAATTACTAGAAGCTTCTCTTTCTAACAGATAGCATAATTCAGTGCTGCTTTCTGATGTTAGCAATGCATACACTTTATTATTTCTCATATCAAAGAAAGGATAGGTGAAACGTCATTCAACAGAATCACAGCCTCAGTTGAAAAGGCACAACAGAAACTGCATCTTTGACTACCTGCTTACTCAAAATAAACTGTTTGCAATGACAGCTGAGTCTACTAAAAAACCCTATCATCTGCCTGCTAAACTCATCTAAACTATTACCTGTTTCTCATGGAAGGCACACACTCAATTTATTTGACTAGATGCTTAATGAAAACAATAATGCTGTCATTTGTGTTTCAACAGGCTATAGGGTGCAGCTGCATTGATTCTTCTTCCAACTTTTTTACCCTAGAGTACCAACGTTTAATTATGCATGATGAAAATATTTCTCCACTGGGCCTCGATCGTAGCTGAAAGTACATGACTGGATAGCACACTGCTCTAGAAGCTCAGAATACACAGACAGAAGGACACAAAAGTCCATGTGATATTTCTGTTGCTGTGAATTCACAGAACTAGCATGCTTCAGATGCCAAGGAATAAAATGATAGAAAGCTGAAACAAGTTGTTCTACTGTGTAAAGTAGTTGGGGGTTTCAAAGCAAAAAGTGGGAACCCAGGAGAAACAATATAGTAACTATTGCATTTTTTCATTATTTGTCTTAAAATAGTACTGTCCTTATGCCACACACTAATGCTAGATGTAGGAACGTGAATACTACTAGAATGTTATTATTATATGGCATAAAATTAATTTGGTGCCCATAGAGTATGAACTGTGACATCAGTTAACCTAACAACAAATTGTGTACGTGCACACACACAGAGCTTAGCCACATACTCCCCTCAAATACCTAAAAGACAAATCCAAAAAGCCATCCACAAATGGCTTTTCAACACATATGGTGAAGAGATAACATTTTGTATGGTAGTCATACATGCAACTTGCTCCATATGATTATTTGAATGAGAAAGGTAGGGTCGTATAGTGCTTTTCAAAATACTGAAAACACTACTTATCTTGTAAGATTGTTAAGTGTTCTTACATAGCTGTGAAGTGAGCAAGATAGAAATGTGTAGTGATAGACGAGGGCTGCAAGAAGAATTTTGCGTAAGTTTGGCACAAGGCCATTTACATAAATTGATGCCTGTGCACGGTAACAACAAGAAAATCCAGTAGAAGGTTTGTCTGTCTTTAAATACCATACTTGTACATTTCCTGAGAAGCTATTTTTACAAGTATGATCACAGTGTAGGGTGGTATTTTCTGAAAAAAAAAAAAAACAACCAAAAAAAAACCAACCCAAAAAACCAACAAACAAACAAACAATAAACCAAAACAAAAAAAACGCACCCTCCTGAAAAAATAAACCAGAAAACTTCTAAATACATTTGTTTCTCCCATAGTCAACAGATAACTTGTCTGCTTTTTACATTGCACAGCATTTTCCCAAATAGAAAATTCTTCTAAGAAATGCCTGTATCTCCACTGTCTGAAGTGACGCTTTGTACTTCAGCAAAGGAAATGTCCTACTTCTATCATCTTAAGTAATTCCACTGTGATTTGGATGACATAACCGGCTGAAAAACAACACCTCCCACCTCTCGACTGCATCGTAAGTAAAGACTTAATTTTGGCAACATGCCTACAATTCTAAAAAGCCTGAAAACGGGGCCATAGGCAGGCTGAACCTCCTAGAACGCAGATTTAAGTGTGGCTGCTGAAGGAAGGTTGTGCATAGATACCCTTCATAATACAGTTTACATACTTATCTTTCAGTGGCAGAATGGAGAAATATTAATATATTACTATTTTTCATCTTCAAAACAGGACTTTGCACAGTAATTAAAAGCATAGGGCCACACACAGATATCAGGATCAGGAAAATACAAAACTAATCCTTCATTCCTTGCAAGATATCAGTTCTAATAAAGTAATAAAGCTTAATTCTTTTGTTCTACTTTCATACAGAAAGAACTTTCACATGTAACTGATATTGTTCCATAACAGACTAGTAAACTTCAACATCTTCTTACTTTCGAATGCAACTTAAATTATTATAACAAAACATATATATGAGCCAGCCCTTATGTTTTTAATGTCTTTATATGTTCAATAATGCCTTAATTTTAAAAAAGATAACAAAAAGGGAAAAAAAGCGATTTGTTCCCAAGTTCTGTGCAACATCCATGCTTTCACTGTTAAGTATTATTACTTTAAAAATATGCACCATATTTCTTTTTCAGTTTAGCCAGTGGGAACTTTGAGCCACCAGATATCATCACAACATTCACAAGAGTATTGAAGAATTATCCAATTTCTATTCCAAGTTTTATGTTTAATTCCCCATTATCACAAGTTAGCAGAATTTCTACATAAAGAAGAAAAACTTTACGTGGAGGGACACCTTATTACCTGTTTGGCAATAGCGCTACCACTACATGGATACCATGTCCACTTCGTATGTCAACAATTTTAAAACAATATTGATATATTGAAGAAAGTTCAAAGAATGACTGTAGAAGCATAATTTGCCTTTAGAAAAAAAAAAAAAAAAAACAAACCAAAAAGTTATTGTGCAAATTGATCAAAACTTTAAAGGACCTTCACAGGCAACCAAAACTCAAAATGGGTTGTTATGTCCAAAATTCATTAAGATTCAACAACCAGAAACTGAAGGCTAGAAATACTCGTAAGTTTTAAGCAGTGTGGCCACCTTAACCAGAGTTGGGGTTGGTACTTCACTACTACCAGTTTTTCATTACGAATAGCTATTTTCCGTTAAAAAAATAAAAATCTACATCAAAATAGATGGAAACTAAAGGTGTGCATCATACTACCCTTACATCTGCCAAGTAAGTCTGCGAGGTGCACAGTACCCCTATTGGAAACAAGAAACAATACTGTAATTTTCTGGTCAGCATAATTACATAGAACAGCTCACCTAATGCACTAAGAACATCGAATATGTAAAGAATAGCAGTGATAAAGTGATTTTAATGCACCATAAAGAATGAAAAACTTTGTGGTTTATTTCTTGACCAAGGAATGCCAAAATAATTGAAGTCAGAGAATATAATTTAGAATTGAAGGAGTCCTCAATACTGAGCAGTATCAGCGCTACATCTTTAAAACATTAACAAGTTACACACATGCGCATAATAGCGAAGGAAGGAATTTAATCCGATCCTTTTCTTCCTTCATGACCTGCCCATGTCATTCGTTGTTATTCCCTCAGTTATTCCTGCCTCTGATTTCGCATGGAGTCTGGAAGAGATGTGAAGGCACACTTTTAAGCAATGACAATTTTATAATGGAGTAGGCTGTATGCTTAAAAATGCAGCAACTTATCTTTCAGTAGCACCACAAGATAAGTACTTTCCAAAGCAAAAAAGGACATGCCTTCCACTTCCTGCAGAACCTACATAATCAGACAGCAAGTATCTCATAATGAGTAAGAAAAATATGCTTTTCCATACAATGAATTTGTTTTTAAAAAAATTGACAAAAAAATGATGTGCAATTAAAAGCACTACTGTAATTCTGCCTTTTTTTATCTTAACTGGCCTACCCATGTCTTTATATGATCAAATACGAAGTTCTGTGCAGGACCTTTGCATCATTCAGTGGACTGTGTAGTTTTAGTTAACTAAAAAATACTTGGTTTTATTCTCCAACTTTTAGTCCAGGCCTTACTGTCATTCTTTTATAAAGTAACATATAAGACATTCCAAACTACAATGGTATTTAAAAAACCAAAATGTATATAGAACATATCGTGCATGCTCTCAAGTTGCAATAGCCCAATTTCTCAAATATGGTTCAACAGAAGCTCTACATGTTTTAAAACTATTTCCAGACAAATCAAGTGATTCTAATAAAGATATAACTATTTAAATTATCTTGATTTAAATAACTTCTCCCTGCTGTCCTCTTCTGAAAGCTCAAAAGAATGAAGCAGCATCAGAAAAGGCAGAAACTTAATTTTTTTAAACGCATCAGAAAGATGTCCCCTAGTACACTGGTAGTAAGAGTTCCAGTTACTGAATCAATCTACTTCAGGAAACCCAAAAATTGTCTCTAAAAGTGTGCCTTATTTATGTTGCAAAATCTTGGAACAGGACAAAAGTGTCCTTTGAGATAGCTCTAATTGCTCCTATGAAAATTTCTAAATCCTTCTCTGAGCCTGGAGCAGAAAAGGGTAAGAATTTTAACACACTCATGGAAAGAGAACTTCTCTGCAGAACTTGTCACAGTTAATTAAAATCTGTTCAGATAAGGCAAACAACCTTTCTCTTCACTGGGCATTGTTCAGCAGTGCTTCGATGGTACATCTATCTGGCACATCCATCCTTTCTCAGTAAGCTCCTTGCTGCTGCTCTTTGGCCATCACAGTATCAAGTTCGATAATCTAAAGCTAAGTCAAGCACACGTATGTTAGAACCTAGTGCGCCTGCTTGCTGCTGTGACAGACATCTACCGTGAGTGGAGAGATAATAAAGAGTGCTCACAGAAATTTAGCGTTACTGCCTAGAATAAAGTGAGCACTGTTCAATTCAAAATAGCTACAAACAGGGATTAGTTCTTGTAATAAGGCCATACTAGATAACTGTAATACAGTTCACAAACAGGACTTTGTGCAGCTGCCATTTCAACAAACACTACTGAAGATGAAAAGAAATAATAGCTTTTTCTGCCATAGCCTCTTTCCTTAAGTTCATTGTAAATGACTGCCCTTATGAATGACCCATTTCAGGGACTGCTTTACGTACAAAACCACCCTTTATTTGTTAAGCACTACACGCCTAACTCCTTAATTCAGTTTTGCACTCGGTTGTATTAAAAATCCACCTTGTTTGAACGGGCCCAATTATTTAAAAAAGAAAATAATCAAAACTGTAATTTACTACCAAACAGTTTTTATGACACAAAGTGCAAAGCTACTGTTGGTTTCCTTGTTGCACTACTGTAACATGCAAACCTTGAACCTAGACCTGACTCCCAAAGAAACCTTCTAGATAAAGAGCTTGCTTTCTGTTTCCGAATAAAAGGCTGTGGTCGGCCTTCTGTCCCAGAACTGGATTCACAGTTCAGAGAATAACTGTCTAGTTTTTGTCTGCCAAATCAAACAGCTGTTTCATTCTTTATGATGAACTATGTTGCCATTCTATTACACTGATATTTCAATGAACACCTCACTTCACCTGCTTAGCCTCAAAGTCTGAGCCAACCACTCCCTTTTCCCAGGAGAATGTTATAGCTACAAGATCAGCGTGACTTAAAGGGAGACTTGGTTTTGGCCTCTTGTTGAAGGTATTGACAATAGCCACATACAGCCAGTCACAAGTCACTTGCAGGACTTGCATATCCTTCATCATAAATATGTGGTAAATCTGTTATGAAGGAAGAAGAACTAGCACTATGCACAAGTTCTACTGCATCTTTTCAGGAAAAAAACAACGATTAGGGCCATGTAAATTATCAGGACTCTGATATATGTTATACAAGGCATGATGTGACTGACAGTTTCATAAGATGTATGGTGTACACACCAATAAGCACAACGGCCAATGAAAAGAAGACATCAAAGACATTTGAGGCATCAAAGGATATCCCTACTGGAGCAGGAGAAATGCAGTGATATGTCAGTATATCTTGGAGACTCCAGTTACTGTATGCCATAGCACTGCTGTGAACAAAAATGTATTTGGCTTGCAGACTGTGTATGTCCAGTAGTAACCCAGAGACAAACAGGTCATGAGATCAACTACTGTTGTAGAGTCTGTGCTAATACCCGTTGTGAAGGAGTAAGAAAATCAGACAACACTGCCAGAGCTGTTTGGCAAATATTTTACAACAATATATAATGAGCAGCAGCTTTTTGTTCCCTTTGGGTGGAACCAATACAGACAGTTTTGGTTTTATCGGATCTTCTAGTCAAATGAGAAATTTGGCCTAAACTTTTTTTCTCCAGAAACTCTCAAGAAGTTTCCTATTTATTGACTGTGATGCTAGAAGCGTATGATTTCAGTTCTTTCTTCAGATATATATTCTTAAAGAGAGAGAGTGCAATGAAATTTTAAAAAAAGAGAGGTTTAACCAAGTTGGTACAAAGATGTTGGGCTGTCCTTACAAATCATAGTTTGACCAAAGTACTCCAAGTGTCTAGAACACCAGATGTGGATATAATCACATCATATTCTGCCAAGAGCTGCACTGATATTTGGTGTATCTATTGCTCTGCGGAGCTGAGAAAAACATACTTCTACTCAGTACATCTAGGAGTTGGCAGGGGGAGGAGAGCAAGGAGGTTGTCAAAGAGAGCACAACAAGCTTCGTTATCTTTAGAGCTATGTGCTGTCACTGCCATCAATGATAATTCTGCAACAGGTGAGTCTGGAACAATGAGGCAGTTAATGTAACTTGGGAGCTATTCTGGAAGCTGTAGTCCAGCTGCTGGATTTCATCAAGTATTTCTTGCTGGTATGATAATAATCTTGTTTCTGAAAGTTAAGTCCAGAATACCAACAATAATATGAATAATTTTCACTATGACTTAAGAAGGGGTATTCAAAATAGCAGCCATCTTTTTATAAGCTATGAAGCTTAGGCTTGTTTTCTAGGGTACAGGAATGTGATGGAGCCACACTGTTATCTGCTGAAGTCAGGGCATCCAGATCCATGACTGTGTTCAGATGTTCAATGAGACATCTAATTTTCCATTATTTTGTGCTAATGAGAGACTGTCCTCTGTATCAGTGAGTTGCCAAATACATCTTATGCTAGATACAGGATCTTCCCTATGGACCTGTATGGAGAGATTGCTTGAGTTTCCCAGAACTCAGGGCATTTGCAAAAAGCCCTAGAGAGTCAAACTGCTTGTAGAGATACCTCTCACTATCTGCAGGAGATTCCATTTCACAGCCTGGATATGGGAGACTGAGACAGTACACTGGGAGATGATCAAAGATATGCAATATGTTCTATATGAGGAAGAATTAAGTAGTGTTGGACTTTTCAGCCTGGAAAAAGAGAGAATGTGGAAGGGATGTGACAAATCTAAAACTGTGAGTGACACAGAGCCTCAGTAATCACCAATGGGTAACTGTTCAACAGTGACACAGTGACAGTGAACGCACTGTGTCTTCCAGTGTAAAACCAAGAGGCTGTCAATGAAGCTACTAGGAGATAGGTTCAAACTCAAAAGAAACGAGGCAGGTTCTTCCCACAACAGAGAGTAGGCTTGTAGGACCACTTACCAAATGATGCTACACCTGTAAAACTTTACACAGGCTTAAGAAGACACTGACCATATACTCTGATGGCAGATCCATGGAGGATACTAAACTGACAAGTCACAAAAAGTTTAAGAAAACCCTCATCTGTAAATAGTTGGGAAGATGGGACAACATGACAGAGAAGTATCATGTTTACCTTGTTCTTACCCTTTCCTGGGTGTCTGCATATGGCCATTATGTAAAACAGAATTCTGGACTAAAGGGATCACTGGCCTGAACTAGTACAGCTATTCCTTGGTTATGATCTTAACAGAACCACAAATCTGGGCTCTCTAAGAATTTCCTTTCCTCAGGAAATTAGTGCAAACTTTAGTACAGTCACAGTAATAGCAAAAGCTGAGGGAATCAATGAATTCATATTTATTTTTCAAGTTGAGACTGCTGGCCACTGCACCTGCACTGTCTGTATGAGAAGCCATCTATGACCTTGAGTCTCAACATCACGCTTTGATTTACATGTAGGCTCCAAAGTTGAAAAATGGCAGGAAAAGCACACTTTTTGCTTCAAGATGCAGATCTTTTTTATGATTCCCAGCAAAGATTTTTACCAGAAGTCTAACACAGTTGTAAAGTCAGAAACAGTACTGATGGATTCTGACATCTCAGAACTTGCTTTAGTTAAGATGGTCAAAACTGCTATTAAAGTTTTCCTCAGCTTTTCTAATATGTTAGAACATGAAGTATAAATGCTGACCTCCAAGGAAATGCAAATCCCTTTGAGATACTAATGCTTCCTTAAGTCAGCAAGTCATCTCTACCTTCCCCAGGAAATCTTTTACCGTAAAGGCTAGGATTTAAATGATTGGTGATTTCCAGAGATGCGTGAATGAAATGAGAATTCTTATCTCTCAGCATCTACTCATCAGTAGCAGAAACAAACGTAACTGCATTCCTAAAAAATTACACGCTCCTGCCAGCTTTTCATTTATGTTGCTGGACTTAAAGCAGAAACAAATGGAAGCCATTTGGAGCTCTTCCTGAAATAGATACAAGAATTGGAACAGAATTATCATTGGTTGCTAAATAAAGGAAAAACTGTAGTGTAGAAACTCTGGAATCATATTATCTTCACTCCAGACACTCAAGAGATTACTGCTCTAAAAAAATAAATCTGGCCTAAATCTGGCTCAGAAATGCAATGGGCTCCAGCTTTCTTATATAAATGTTTGCAAGAGCACAAGTACAATGGGTCAGGCATGGAAAACATATGAATAAGAGGTATTAGGAAGTATTTATTTGCTGCAAATACTCATCTCAAAAACCTCTGTGCCAGACCTTGCTTCCCTGGCTTCTTAGAGAGGGGCTTAAATCTTGTGTATCTGTCAGGTTTTCAAAAAAATGCTGAACCACAAAATAAACATACAGTGCCCAAAACAGGTCATTAGATTCACAGACACATATTACACCTACACGTATAGCTATCAATTCACGCATTCAGTCTACAGTTGTATGTAAAATAATCTTTACAGAAATTCTTATCATTAGTGAATACACGTATATATGTACACACCTGTGTTATGTACACAACACATGCTGAATTACCAGCCCCTGAGACTTTAAAATTAGAATACTTTAGGAGGCTAGCTGACAAGATAAAAATGCATTTAACAATACCAAAAATTTAATGACCCTGGCTACACAACTCACTTATTTTCCTTTATTTTTTCTAAAATACTTATATGTAGCCTGTGTTCTATTATAATTAGTTTAGAACAATTAACACTGAAGAATGCCTACCACTGTACTCCTCTAAGAGGCAATATAGATATAACAATGTTTTTTCTTTTCTGTTTTCAGAGGGATGGGGGAAAGGGGTTACTATGTGTGCAGCAGTGTCCCTTTAAGTAATCTTTTTTTTGGCTGTGCATCCAGGGCAGCTAATAGTTTTATCAAATACCCTTCACAGCAAGACGACTGTTTCCATGGAAACTGTAGAGCAATCATCCATTACTCCTGCAAAGATTCCTCTCAGCTCTCTCCTAAATACAGGTAGCTACTTTCTCTCAACCTAAAATAGAACGGAAGAATGAATTTCACATTCTCTGTGACAATCCACCTGCAGAGCTTCATATGGAGACTACAGGAAAAGTGGGGCCTAAAGCACAAAACCCCAAAAAGCACATGCAAAGGAGCCACAAAGAACAGGGACAAATTCTGTCAAGTCTGCAATGTAAAATAAAGCTTATAGAGAGGGTGAAAGATTCTTTCCTTATAGCTGTGAAATGGAGAGGAGACAGGGAAGAGCTTAAGATTGGAGATGAACCCCGAGCTTGGTCACTTACCTCTCTCAGCATGTTGTTTTCTTTCTCCTTCTGTTCTAGAAGACTCTCCAAGTGGTGCACATGCATCTCTGCCTCGGCCAACCGTCTTGTTCGCTCGTGGTCTTCCTCAGTGGCTTTTGCTGACAGACCTTTACTCTGCAGCATCTCCAGAAGCTTTTTGATGGACTCATCACGTGCATTTAAGGTCTGTTTCTGCGTCTCAATACGCAGTTCCATCTCTTCTAAGGTTTTACGTAGTAGGAAGAGTTCCTTGGCCTGGCGTTCGTGCTCTGCATGAAGTCGTTGGAAGTTTTCTTCTGTCAGCTCTGCCACAAAGGGCTCACTGGTTCTAGTGCTGCTGTCCTGCTGGAACAGCTGGTTCAGGTCCCGCTGGATCCGAAGCTCATCTTGGAGAGCCTGGATAGTCATCTGCATATGCTAAAAGAATAAATAAATAAAATCAGAGGATTCTCTCCACTGGAGAAATAAAGAGAACAGTATGAGCCACGTCAGTCATCCTGAACTACCAGCCAAGAGGAAACTGCAACACCGACAGATCAACGTTGTTTTTTGAAAGCAGAACTGAAGTGGAACTGAGTTATACTACAGAAATTTCAAGTCCCTCCTTCTATGCATAGTAAAGGTTGCTTAACACTAGAAGCTTCTTACTCAGATGACTCTCCCACTTCCACCAACTCGTGTGAGTCACTGTTCCAAATGGGAAAATATCAGTAGGCATTTGTCAGTAAGCTGAGAGCTTACAATTTTTTTTCCCTAGTGTTTGCCTAACCTATAGAAGAATTCTGCACAAGTTCTAGACCAGAATTACTATCTTGACAAAGCAAAAGGACACATGACTATTAGAATTTACATACCATCTAATAAAATGTAATCAGCCATGAAGGCTCCCAATGTCTCCAGTACTAACACTACACATAGCACAGATTTCCCAGTTGACTTACAGAAGAAACTTCAGTGTGTCAGGAAGAACTACTTTAGAAAAATGGATATATGCCAATATATGGAGAGAAGGCTCACATCATACCGTTTTATGCATGAGGGTTTTAGTACAGAACAGAAATTACCACTTTAGAAAGAGTAATGTGAAGTCAATCAAATGAGCGGTAGTAATTTGTGGTTGTGCAAGACAATAAATTCTGTCTCAATGACTGTGAATACAGTAAGTTAATATAGTGGGATAACATAGCAGAAGCACAGTTTGCCTAGAAAAAAGTCCTCACTTCATATTTAGATAAACATTTTTTTCCTTCTCTGCAAGACAGAAGTATAAGACAATAATGGAGAAGTACTAACACAGTGAACAAAGACCTGATTACCAGGGATAAGAAACACACTTAGTGACACATCTCTTCTCCCTTAAGAGTGTCAGACATGCTTACAATTTAGTCTGAAAGTGAACAAGTCAGAAGGACTGATCCCTGGGGTCTACCTTTATACTACAAAAATCAGTATCTGCAAAACACCTACTTCCAGTATTCACCAGGACTAAAGTACTAGCTAATTAGTATTAGTTACAAACTATTATCAAGCTTGATGCAAGAGACACACTGTTAAGGTCTATGATGTAAAGATGGTGCCAAATTAGTATGTTTGACATAAATCCAAGTACCTAATTTCATTCAAATATTTGTGAAAAGAGAAGATGTAAAAAGATTTGGGTTTAAGTATTACTTCAAGAATTTATTTATGACAATTCTTATGTAAAATTATTTGGAAATATTCAAAAGCTCTCTGGAAATGGTCCTGGGCAACCAGCTCTAGGTGGCCCTGCTTGAGCACAGGGGTTGGACCAGCTGACCTACAGAGGTCCCTTCCAACTTCAACCATCCTCTGATTCTATGAAAAGACAACAGATAGAAGATAGTATTTGCAGCCCAGTTACCTACCTTTAACCTGTTACAGGAACATTAAGGCTTAGTTTGGTTGTACAGAATGGTGCATAAACGCAGTCCAATCCCAATCCCTTCACAAAGGTCAGTACTTTAGACAGAGTGCTTCCCCTCCTTTTGTGTTCTGGCCCAAGATGAGCTTTTCAAAATAAAGGTGCTGTTTCACAATCAGTTCACCTAAGTCCACACTGCCACTAGAAGTAACAGTCCTGATCTCTGTCTTTCCTTAGGTGGCTGTCACTGACAACTGGATCAAAACTTCACCTGTCTGAACACCAGCCCCATCAAAACCAAACAAAGCATCTTTTCAGCCAGATCTCTGATCCAGGTGATGGTGTGACCACACCAATGCTGATTCTGGTGCAAAGTAGGGAAGTGTAGTGCAGTCAAGGAGGTGGTGTAGAAGAAAATGGAGCCCCCTTTTACAATATCAGTATAAACTGGAATCAGCTTAAATGTGTAGCTTCATGATTGATTTAAGATGCTCTAATTGTCTTTTCTTCTGTTTCAGTAACACAATACTTGGCAGCTACTAATTCTATTAATAAAAACCTACCCTTTAGGTTATAGAATCTGTGTGGTAACAGCACAGGTATATTAGGTGAGGGAATAATTAACTTCTCTGTTCTAAACAGTACATTGTGTTTATATAGTGGTGGATGATCAGATTTATTTCCAAGTCAGCATTTACCAGTATAAGAGAAGAAAAGAAGTATCTCAAGGGAATAAATATGGATTTTGAAAATTTTTAGAAATCACTTTTTTTTTTTTTTAACAAAAGATTTAAATTTTAATTTATTGCCATTTCGCCAAACCACAGTCAAAGTGAGAACGCCAGACAACCTCCAAGCCTTAAAACTGAGGCATTATCACGAACATGCCAGCATGCAGGTAGGCAATCAAAACTACCACATCTGTTCTATTAATATATGTTGACCAAGCTGTAAGAGAAAACCTACCACACTTGTGAAAAGGTTTGCCTCATCTGTACCTATACAACAGCAATAAAGTCAGTAGGACTACAACACCAGTAGTGAGAGAATATCCTTAAATTTTGTTAAACTTAAGCAATAACCTTACTAGATACAACTTTAGAATTCCACACATGAGTTAATTCCGTTTGTATTTGAGAAGCCCTACTTATCCACAGCCCAGCTGTGTGTTGTTCCTCCAGCTAACAAACAAATTCCCACATGCTTCCACCTGCCTCTCCATATACTGCCGCTTCAGCATTTCCTTTCTCCCAGGCAAGAAAAAAGCTTCTTCTGAACAATCACATCATCTACTAAATCAATTTACTTCCTCTACTCAGTGTTGTCTCAGAATCAAACTTGGGTTATTTATAAACATCAATGGACTAAATCACCACAACCAAACTCCCACAGTTTTATCATTTGATCTGCTGTGAAATCTCATTTCAGGTTACGTAGGGAAAAGCTGTGTCTCAGACATAGAGAAGTTATCCCCTCCAAAGCCGGAAAAGCCTCCATGCAACATTTGGGTCAAAGAATCAAAATCTATTACATGATTCAGAAACACGATGTGAAAAAAAAATTTAGTGCCGGTGATAAATTTTTACTGGTATCCATCAGTCTGTTAAGTTAGGCCAAGAGAGTTTACAACACCCAACATAAATGGTCAACAACTGCCTTGAATTCAGTTTCCAGGAAAAATGAAGAGGTGGGGAGAGAGGAAGAGTTAGCATCAAGCTTATGAAGCACTATTACTGTTCTCTGAACTGCTCAACTGAGAACAAACTTCATTATGTGCAAGGTAACTGGAAAATACACCACTGAAAATTATTCTATGCTTTTGGCACGCACTCCTTTCCAATATGCAAGATGTATGCAAAATGGGTTATTTCCTCTGCTTTCCAAAAATTTTTTATGATTTTTAGAACAATGGAACAATACCTTTTCTTAGTTGGCATCATAAATACACTACTTTTTCAGTTAACATAGCTCATCTAATGTATCATTTCAAAGAAACCACCCTTTTCCTTCTGAAGGAGCAGGCAAGTCTTACTAGCTTCTCATCCATTTCTTAGACTTCACTTTTAAATCAGTGACCATCCCAGAAAGGCAAAATATTTTCCAAGTTCACGCAATACTAGCCACTGATGCTTAATCCTATTTCTATGACCTGACTAGAGACCTCAATCAAACTTGAAAAATACTATTGAAATTGTCTTATCTAAACAAGTAAAAATACTTTTAATACCACTGAGCATGATGTCATACTCTACTGAATAAGTACCAACCATGCTTTTCTTAAATAGTTTAATAAAGGTAACATAATTAAAGGCAAAGCAATTACGTTGAACCTGTACTTTGCTTGAAGCTTATAGCCCTTATTTCAGACCTTGAGGATTCCCTGTTTTTTCTAAGTAATGAAAATTGGCCTTTAAGCCTCACTACAAACTATATCTACACCTGCAAATCACAAAGTTATTTTGGTGAGCACAGTTCTCTTGCAAGTCTCTTGCTGGTTACGGTTATGCCCCACGTACTTTTCTCTTGACAGAGCTAAGCACCTTCAGGCCCACCTCAAATGTAAATGCTAAAAGGGCAAGGTGCAAACATAACCTCTTACCAGGTGTTCCTCTGCTTGCAGTTCCATGGGGCAACTTAAAGTTTGTTAACTGGGCTCTATGCAGGGACAGAGTTTGCCTTTCATCCAGCAGCACAAAATCTACATCTGTATGTAGCAGAACATGATTCAATCTTTGCCTCCACCCAACAGGATTCAAATTCACATTTCCCACACCTTGGCAGATTGGTTAGATGAGTTTCTAACCTACAGTATGACTACAGCCAATGATACGGAAGTTCCTTATATTTGGTTCACAAAGTAGTCCTGTTGTTGCAGTCTCGGGATAATGCAACATACCTATTTCTATACTGGTGAGTCTGGGAACCTTGCTGCAGGCAGCTCTTTTCATGTCTCCCCGTTGAAGCTTTTCTGTTTTGCATGAAATATTTAAAGGTTCAGTAGGCCTGACAGAAAATACCAAAGAGAGCACAGCTTCTTACTCTAATTGGTAGAACACATAAGAGCAGAAAGACCTCAATAGTAATACTTCCAATTAACTTAGATGTTTATCATCTTACCATTCCAAATGAAGTGGATAATGTGCATTTTAACATACTTAGACACAAAAAGGAATCTAATTGATACTCTACAGCCAAGACCTGTATTCTAACCCTACATTTTAGATCAAAAGGAGGCAGCCGTTGCTACTAGCATGACTTTGAGAGAAAGCTCAAATTTCTTTGAGAGAAATTAAATTGTGACTTTTTAAAAAAGGATTTCCACAGTCATTTTTGCAAGGCAGAGCTTGACCTACCAGACTGAGGTATCTAAGAACCCAATATGCATTTGTCCATTTGTTTCTGGTTGCCTGATTTAGGCTATTCACACTGCAGATATTGTCTTTGTAACCACTGTAGTCAGATACATAACTCATCCCATACTTTATTCAAGAAGTCTAAATGCCTAAATCAAAACTAAAGTTCTACAACAGAGGCAAGGCATCTAGGCACTGAACCCTTCTGTAGTTAAGTCATCCTTAATCTCCTGGATTTAAATTCTAAGCAGGTTAACCAGGGAAATTAATTTTTGGAATACCAAGAAAAAAATTCAGCATGTTCAAGAGATGCCTGTCAACAAACAGTAAAAAGGAAGAGAAGAACCTACTGTTTCCCAGGAACAAGGGAAAACATAACATGAAATTATATGACACTGTGTCACAGAAATGTGTCACAATGAAGTGGGAAGCAGTTACATTCTGCAAAACTCAACAACTGAAAAAAACTTCACCTTTTACACTGGGAGAACATTGAAGACATTCATATTCATAAGCAAGAGAACATGGGGTGATGGAAAGGATGAGGAGAAAAAAAGAGGTCCTACTAGAATACTTAGTGGTGTATTAGAAAAGATTCAGCCTGGGAGATAAAGGTTCAAGCTCTTATCATCATACACCCCAAATGAGGCTCTAGTGAGTAGACAATAAGCTGTTCTTGGGTGGATCTCTAACAAGATATTCTTACAGAAAGAACTGAGAGAGATTCTGCTTTGTATAAATATCTGAATATTGACTGACTTAGAAACTTAAACCTACGTCTCACATCTCAGTGCCACAAAGAGAAGGTGAATCTTGGCTCAAGGTCTTTGTCTGAATTAGCCAAGAAGTCCCTTAGCATCTCCTAGGGAACATCTCTGACCAAGTCTATTCCCTGCTCAATGGTTGATCTTGTCTCACTCTTCTCTAGTTTTTAATCAGAAATTCTACTCCAGAGGGAAGAAATTTTATCCTAACAAAAGTTTTGCTGAAATCAGCAGATCCAATAAAAGTTTCTTATAAAAATATTATTGACAAACTTAGCTACTGCGAATTTCCTGATTACTCCTACTATTAACCCACAATGCCAGTACACCCTGTATTGAATGACAGCTTTATGATGTACATGTAATGGCAGTTTTCTGCAAATCTGCTCAGTGATCAAGCTGTTCTTCATGTAGAACACAGTAACTACTTGGAAAGATATAGGACAGGTTTGCATTTTTTATAACATATCACATTTTCTGTATTTATTTTTCAGGATCCAACCCAGAGACAGAAAAAAAATAAAGGAAGAAACAGATGTAATGGGTTAATTGACCAAAACTAGGTTTCTGAAGATGCCAGTTTACAGCTAATCTCTTATGCAGACAACTATTTTTAAAGTTGGGAAAAGAGACAAGCTTTCAGCTACAAAGGCCCTTCCAGGTCTGGAATAGATGTACTTGTAGTACCTACAAACACTGCCTTACTTTTATCTTTAGATCATCATGACTACAATGCTACTACTCTGGAAAGAAAAGATACAATAATAACAACATAATACAATAATAACAATAAAAATATAACAAATTCATGTCAGAAGAACAATTCAGTAAGGTCTACCCTCAAATGTACAGCACCAGAAAACGACAGACCTTACAGGCACCTTTCCTGCCAGCAAATCCACATATGCACAAGCTTCTGCATTATGATGATTCATCTCATGATGTTCACAATAAGAATGTTTGAAACATTTGCAAGAGGACAAACCACATTCAGCTCAAAGAAGATCACATGCCAAATGCTAGCAGAGGATTTGGTCACTATGGGAAATCATTCTCTCCCATTCTCAAAGAGTTAATGTTTTGGCGGTGTTTCTGGGAAATAAGATTCTGCTGAATGCATGGCAGAAGCAAAGGCCTGGCTGTCTGAGGGAGTCCCTGCTGACATTCAGCTGCAGCCCACGCAAAGAAACTGAAAAAAGGGCTAATGTCAGGTGTCCAGCAGGGTTGTGATGAAACAGAACTTGCTGATTCCAGAAATGCTACGTGTTCCCTGTAAGATGGATCAGGGGCTTCAAAACTCCTATTTAAATGGAAATGAATGGGTGATTTTTATAATATTTAGCTTAGATACAAAATATAGCTATGATTTTAATAGGATTTAATTTGTGAGAGTCAAAGAAAGAGACTTGCATTTTAAAGACAACCATACATTGCATTATCTCTGAGACAGCAGAAGGGCAAGATGGTAAAAAAGTGCTATAGATAAAGAGCTTAAGTTAATGTCAGTTATACATTTGTCAGCTGAACCAGACTCACAGAAAATTACTCATTTGGTTTAAGGGGGCAGTGTGCAGCAGCCTAATTCCTTTGCCCCTCTCTGTACAAAAAAACCCAATCACAAGTAAACCAGCAGGGATGAATTTAAACTCCTAAAGTAAGCAGATCAGAAACAACCTAATAAACCTGTATGCACAGAACAACCAAAACTGCAATGCAATCACCTCATACTAAGTGTACTGGTACTTCCATAAAAAAGGCCGCAAGGGAAAACAGAATAAACGCAGCACCCCAGTTATTCAGTGGTAAGTGTCCACATGAAAGATTTTACTTATGGTAAACATGAAGCAGCTTATCTTATAAAGAAAAAAGGTAAGCTATTTCTGTTTTCAAGGAATAAAGCATGTAGATGGGCAGTTTCTATAGAATATCTGATGTACAGTAAAAACAGCTTATTCTAAAGAAATTTGTGCACATACCTGTGTGTTAAGACTAGAAATTCTGATTAAACATAGGCAAACCCAGTAAACTTCTGAAAAACATCCATTTATATATCAGTTTTTGAACTATTAATATAATTCTGACAGTTCTCTGGCTTCCTAAGGGAATTCGAGCTCTGTGGCAGATACCAGACATGGTCTAGTACGCCACAAAATTCAAAGGAAAATTATTTCTAAAGTCCTACCAGTTAGTTCCAGCTACGATGTGTTTCAATTTCCAAAGGTACATCTACATTAGTAGTTTAGTGTGCTTCAAAAGCTTTTTCTCATGCAAATCTTCCTAGCATCTATATTTCACATGCTTTGAGTGGTAGCATGTCATGATCCTGAAGCGCAGAAACCAGATTCTTTTCAGTGCCACTCATCTTTCTTGAGAACAGGCATTTTGGGATTAGGGCAAATGTTTTGAATTTCTCATCGTAATCAACAATTTCCATACTGATTTTAACCTCTATTTCCCACTAGGCTGTTCAAATTGGGTTAGCATTACGCTACTTAAACATCATGTTTTATTTACACACAAATAGGAGCTTTGATTATTTGTTCTTATGCTGCTAAAGAAACAGAAGTCCTTGCATATATGCAGCTTCATACATTGCAGTAAGATAATTCTTTGCAGTTTCTGTCTCCCCTGTCTGGCAAGCACAAACTTCTTTTGTTACAAACTGTGTTGATAAAACGGATCCTTGTGTAAGAGGTTTCTGTAAAAAAAAAACAAAAAACAAAACAACAAACCACAAAAAGCAGCCAACACACAAACATCAAACTGATCTATGTTCAGGCCAGCCATGATAGAACTTGTAGAATTTGATTTTATGCACATGTATACAACACACCCAATTTCATCCACAGCATATATTACTTCTAAACGTTCCATCTGTTTAGAAAGAATAGGTGCTTAAGTGCCAAATTCAGCTCTTGTGAACTCCTCATCACATGACAGTAATTAGAAATTATTATGGTACTTAAGGGAAGGAGAATTTTAACATTTACATATCTATAAATGTCTAATATTTTCAAATTAATAGCAACTATATGAAACATGACTCATTTTGTTAATAGATTAGGAGCTTTCCTGCAAAAACATATTCTTATTAGTCACCTCTATTAGGGAGGCCAGCAAATATATATCTTTCCATTAGCTGATGCAAAGAATCAATCCAAGATAAAAGGTTCTCTGCTACACAACCTTTGATCTCGTGTTCAGTATTTTCCAAGATATGAGCATACATCAACACTATGCTCTGAATAGTAAATATAGCTGATGATTTATCATAAAAGAGTACTATATGAAAAATCGATGCAAAGAAAGCTGTTGACTACTTCACCCACATAACCCTCCCCTTGCCAAACCCCTCCAGCCCCCCGCCCCCCAGATTTAAGCCTTCTTCTATACTAGCTGGTTTGGGGAGATTACAGCATAAATATCAATGCACAGATGCATGCGTTCCACAAGAATACTTTGAATAACTGCATCTGCATACATAAACCCTATGTGTCTCGTGTAAGGATATGAAATATGGAGGAGGCCTGATCTTTAAAGCTTTTTGAATACTCCAAGTTTATGACTACTGAGGATTGAAGGAACAATTACAAGGTAGGCTGTAACACATAAACAGATAATATTTTGAAGAATTAGTTTTAATATAAAACAGTAAGCATTTCAACTTCTGCTTGCCCACAGCAAGCAATACAATACTTTGTTCTTCCTGTCCATCTGGAATGCAGCATAGTGGGATCCTTCGCCTGCAAACAACAGTGGAAGATCTCATGAGCTACCCAATGCTCAGGGACTATGGAATGATGACCACAGTGTTCTTTCCAAACTTGTGCCTCCAGAGATCGTCCAGATAAGATTTCAAGAGCCCAATATTCAGCTGCTCAGCTGAAGAAACTAAATCTTTGCTAGCCCTATCAGACTGAACTATAAAACCTGGATGGTGGCTCACCAGCAATCTGGGTTTTTGAAACTGAAAATTTACTGGGGTTTTGTTTGTTGGCTTTTAAAAGACATTTTCTTGAGCAAGAAAACCATCAGATGACCAGACACGGCCATGAATGTGAGAAGACTGCATGAAGGACTTGATCTGTCAAATAATAGAACACATGACATTCAGGATCTCATAAACAACATATGGCTGTACTGTCACAGATGGAAGTGCTTGCCATGGAGTCTTTGCACAATGTTCAACCATGACAGGGAGATAATCACCAGCAAAAACTAGCTGCTGCCTCTCAGCTGCACAGACCATGTGTAGAATGAGTCTTTGCCACCCTGCTTATCTTGTGCAGATTAGATGGTAACCTTGCACAGCGAAAGTCATCTTAGGGAGATGATTACAGAGTGCAGATGCCCTATATGCCTAACACCTCTTTCCACTGTTTCACAAGAAGATGGAACCAATTTGGATATGTCATGGTAACACTTTAATTCTTGCTTTACTTGTTGATAGTCTCTCCAATATGCCTTCCTAACTGCTTTCTACCCCATACATAATTGTAAGCATTGCATCTTCTCACATCTGCCATATCATCAGTTCTTCAGGGAAAGTAAAACAAGTTTCCTGGAAAAGCGTTTGCACATGGGTTTCTTGGTTTAAGACACAATAAGGAACTGCAGACTTTCATACTCAATTGGCCCAAAAGCCAAAATGCCTAAAATGGTAGTCAAAACAAGAGCAGTACCCAGGTACTCAACCACTGTAGAGGACTATAATTTGTGCCCTGCTATATACAGAAAAAAACCACACCTTCATTCATTATCCCTTCTTGAAGCATGAAGTATGGGCTTTTTTAGAGTTCTCAATGCACAGCAGTCAGCCACAATGGCAGCAATCATTTTAAGTCTACCTTGCAAGATTAGGGCTTGAAGTTCTCACAAGCAAATCAAGTTATTGCCTAATAGAAGATATGCATCCCTTCCATCTTCATAACTTTTCTCATTTTCTTTGAAATGCAAGGAGGAAGAAAACAGAAATCCATTCTTAATAAAATTTACAATAGCAGCAACCATCACTGAGACTCAACTAAGCCTTTTCAAACCTATGGCTTTTTGACATCATACACGTTATCTTCTCAGCTCTCTGCCATGACATATTGGCTACATTCACAAAGGAACAGGCTTAAAAAGGGTTTTTTTTTGGATACATCAAGTCTCTTAGGCTGAGTACAGTTTTGGGAAGACAGGCAGATCAAATGTGTTACTGGAATTTCAGCATAAATTTAGAATATGGCTGCAGCAATCATTGTCCCTGTGAAAGAACATAGAAAAAACCTCTGATCAAAATGTTCTGGCATTTAGCCTCATGCTGAAATGACAGCAGCACCTTTGATGGCGAAGGAACATGGCACATTATGCTAAGTTCTAATGGAGTTTTCTGTGACCTTTAAGAGGCAACACAATACGCCCTTCAGGGAGTTCAAGAGGTAAATGACAGGAAAGCATGAAGGGGAACTTGGATAGCTCTGGAAATGAGGAGGCCTAGCACAACCTACATGAATGAGGCATTCAAATTTCTGCTAGAGGTACCATGATAGCAACAGATGCTAAGCTCACATGCTGCTTTGGAAGTATAAAGTCAAGGATTTTCTTGATGAAAATCTTTACTGGATCCTAGAATGTGATGAAAAACATCAAAGTTTTTCCATTCACAAGAGTGGTTACTCCCTGCAGACATCTTTCTGCTAGGTACAAGCATTTTCAAAGCAAGAGGCTTTAGATGCCATTAGGCACTCAAGCCATCAGGTGCAGTAAGCTGGGTGCTTACATCAGAAATGCATCCGATCAGAATGCAAATTGAACAAGCTAAAACGGGTATGTGCAATAGGACTGACAGCTGAAATGACTACTGTCAGTGGAAAGCTTTAATACTGTCCTGTCTAACCTTGCATATCACTCTAGGAATCAAGAGAATAGACAGAACATAAAGGAAATCCGAGTTCACTGTAATAAATGTAAAACAATCTAAAGCAGAATAGTCTTGCATTGCCCATGGATCAAAATGGACAGTTGGTATAGACTGTGTTGGTAAAATAATTTAGGGTAAATCTCTCACTGAATGACTACTGGCTTTAATAAATCTTTTCAGGAACTACTTACTCATGCATTACTACATGGTCATTCAAGCAGTATGTCAGCTGTTAGGCTTCTTGCAGAGCAATGACTGAACTCCCTTGCTCCTTTATATACCAGACTGAGAATACATAACTGTTCAAGATCTGCAAAAATAGAGATAAAGTGGATAGAAATGCTGTACAATACAGTCTTTTCGTTCTGGTTCGAGTGCATTCATGCAAATCATCTTGTAACTAAGTGCTCTGCATTTAAAAATTATTCAGAGAAGCATTTTAATCTGTTGATACATCTGTATGAACAACTGTCAAGACAGAAAAGAAAATGGAATTCCCTGTTGTGAGTTCAAGGCATCAATCCACCAACTCTAGCAAGAGCTTAAGCATGGCACAAATGTCTGAACACAGATATTAATCTCAGAGCTACACGTTTTATAACAGTCTGTTGATTCATAACTAAAAAAAAAATGGAAACGGCTTTGAAAATCTGGAAAGCTCATGTGTCTAACGTTACGAGTTTTATTTCAGGGAAACAGAACAAGGTGGCTTCTGAAGACCTAAATTCTCTTCATCTGTTGGGTATGTTCTCGGACCTAGGAAGAATTAGGGAAGGTATTCCTTTTTCTACTCCATCTCAGTGCAAGGCTGAAGGGCCAATGGTAATACTTATTTAAATGCAAAGTTTAAGGTACACTTCAGAACAACTTGCTGTGCCTTCCCTGAAAAATAATCCCATATGCCCCCCCCCCCCTCCTTCCACACCACTTCCTTGTCACTTTTGCAGACAGTACTTATTAGTCAGGAAACAGACCAAAAGTTAAATAAAAGTTAAATGCAGCAGTTTATCTCTTTTTTCACAGAGTCACAAAATGACAGGGGTTGTAAGGGACCTCTGGAGATCATCTAGTCCAACCCCCTGCCAGAGGAGGATCTCCTACAGCAGGTTACACAGGACAGTGTCCAGGCAGGTTTTGAATGTCTCCAGGGACAGAGACTCACCAGCATCTCTGAGCAGTCTGTTCCAGTGCTCTGTCACTCAAAGTAAAGAAGTTCCTCCCCATGTTTAGATGGAACCTCCTATATTCAAGTTTGTGCCCATTACCTCTTGTCCTGTCACTGGGCACCACTGAAAAAAGACTGGCCCCATCCTCCAAACACCCATCCTTTAAGTATTTATAAGCATTGATAAGATCCCCCCTCAGTCTTCTCTTCTCTTTAGGCTAAAAAGCCCCAAGTGCCTCAGCCTCTCTTCATAAGAGAGGTGTTCTAGTCCCCTACTCATCTTTGTAGCCCTCACTCAAACAGATGCCTAGATGAGCTTTACTAGACAGAAGACTTGTACACCTGATCAACACAGAAACCCTGAACATATTACTAAGAAACCACCCCACAACCCTGAATTTCATAATCCTTGCGTTCCTTCTAGATTTCACCTAACATTATCATTGCCAGTCATCACCCTCTCAGAACAAGCTTAGCTGTGGCATCCACCTGGCAGAAGGCTCTGTCCTTTGAGCTCGCTAGAATAGACGTGGCAACCCAGAACAGAACTCCCATGAAAACATGCAGCCATCCAGGCCTCGGGCTGCAGGGAGTGCCAGAGCCTGTCACTGGTAAAGGCTGGCAGCGGTGAGAACAGTTGTGTGCGGTGTGACCAGGTGGATGGTCTGCTCAGCCTGGTGGTAGAGCTACAAGAGGAAGTAGAAAGGTTAAGGAGCATCAGGGAGGCTGAGAAGTGGAGCCGTGCTCCGCCGTCCCTGAAAGAGACACAGGAACGCCCACCAGAAAAAAAAAACAAAAACCACAAGATCAAGGGGACCCTGTATCCTCCCCCCATCAGGCTGAAGGCAGGAGATTAAAGGAAAGGGGTAAATGGAGGCAAATCTGCACTTGGGGTGGCAGGCAGGGGCCCCTCCTCGCCCACCTCACCTCGCCCCGTGCCCTGCCCCCCCGCCCCCAGGCCCTCTGTACAACAGGTACGAGGCTCTGGATGTAGAATGTTAATGGATGATACAGATGATAGTCCACCTACACCAGAGGTGTCCCCAAGGTCAGAAATGGGGCTATCATGACCACTCCATGAGGAAGAAAAGACGGGTTAAAGTTCTAAGAGACTCCCTGCTGAGGGGAACAGAGGGTCTAATATGCCAGACAGACCCTCCTCTTAGGGAAGTCTGTTGCCTCCCTGGGGCCAGTGTTAAGGCCATCACTAGGACACTCCCTACCTTGGTATGGCCCTCGGACTATTACCCATTACTGCTCTTTCATGTGGGTGGCAATGAACACATAATCCAAGAGCGATCAAAAGAGCCTTCAGGGCCTTGGGATGGTTGGTGAGAGAATCTGGAGCACAGGTTATTTTTTCCCCTATCCTTCTGCTTGCAAGCAGTGACGTTAGAAGAAACAGATGGACCCAGTCTGTTAATACATGGTTCCGAGGCTGGTGTCACCACCACAATTTTGGGTTTTTCAATGATGGGATGGCCCACATGGCATCAGGCTTGCTGGCGTCAGGTGGGATTCACCTTTCTCAAAGGGGGAAGAGGGCCTTTGCTCAGAGGCAGTCTGCCCTCTGTCTCTCTGTTTCTAGCTATGCACACAAAAGATTTCTACAATTTTATCTTTTCCTAATATTTATTTCAATTTATCTGATTTTCACAAAAGAACACCTCTCCACATTTCTGTACTTAAAATTTCATAGATTACATACTGTAGTTCATATCATTCTTCTTAACTCATCTGCATCCCTACATCACAAAATAAAAGCCACTTTTAAAGTTCATCATTCCACTGCAGGCATGGTTTTGGGATTGTTTTATTTTTTGATACAGTTAGTAATTTGTTAAATTTTTTTATTCTGATTTTGTTTTCTGAGAAAAACCTCATTAAAGATCCTGATCTACAACATTCAATAAATGTAAAAGGATACCTGGTAACATGATAACCTATTCTGAAAATAAAATCCCATTATTTGATTAGTTTTACAACAAAAGGACAAGCAGCTCCTCTTAATTAACCTACCACAAACAATTCAAGGAAAAAAAAATCAGTGGCAACGTAACTCTTTTAATTTAAGTGACAGCAGCTGGAAAAACAGCCGATTATTAAATGGGCTCAAATGGTATATTATGCAGAATAGGTGGAAAAAAGCTTTTAAAAAAACCCCAAATCACTATTTGAACTAGTAAGAGTGATTTATAATCTCAAGTCGCAGCTACCATCAGAAGAACAGAATATATATTAGGGGGCTAAAACCATACAAATGTAACCTTTCCTTAGTCAAGATTAAAATAAAATAATTTTAAAAAAAGCTCTGGAGAGCAGCTAAGCAAATGATACAATCACATTTCTATTAGTCAAAAATCACGATTATATCACTTTCCCACCATTGCTTTCCTCAATTATCAATCCTTCAGGCAGCAACTGCCATTTTGATGTATGTGCTGGTATAACAACCAGAATAATACAACACTAACCCTTAAACACAACTACAATATAAATAGTGAATCAAACTGTTAAAGCAGAGAAGGACTGAGAGCAATAAATAATGAATGAATAAAGGCTTTCATGAAAGCATTTACCATTCTCATGGTCTGAGCACAAGATTTGTATGGAGAGGTGATAACTCTACCAGCTGATAAACAAAAAACAACTTTCAGCACACTAATCCTTCTTCAGGCTTTGCTGGTTTTGTATTAAATCTCTGAAACTATATAGAAGCAAATAACAAATACAGTGAATTCCTCTTAATTATGTCTTTAAAACAAATATTTTATCTAGTCTCTGATTTTTAGAATTCAGTATTGGTTTACTGCATATTATATCTTTTCCCATATCATGCCTACAGCTAACTCCTCACTATCCCACAGACAATTCTATCTCACAGGAGCTAGCTCCTGTAATGAACTCCCTCTATAATATCCCCCTGCCCTTATCTACAGCTACCAGCCAGAATTTTTTCTACTGAAACTGAGTAGCATTACTCAGAGCAAAATTTCTCAATTTGTTCTCAACTTGAAAGTTGCTGCTTCTGCTGCTTTTCCTCCCATAAAAAAAGATGGTTTGAGCCCAAAAGTTTGTCTGCTCTTCTCTTGGCTACATCATTTGATCTAGCAAGATGTTTTATTTCTCTACAAGCCTTGCTGTGGTAATCAGCCCCTCCTTGGAGATTTTTTTTCCCCTCAAAAAAGGGGAAGGTATTGTCATACAGATCATGAGAATATTTTATTGTACCCAAAAAAGGTTGTACTACAGTAACACAGACATGAGTAGTACAACTTTATGACAATCCCTAGCATCTATTTTAAAGAAAAAACAATAGTTCAAAGCTGTTGCTAATATGAAGTTTCTTCCCAAGTTCTATTCTGAAAAATAAGAGATTTCCTTGAACCAAATCTGTGTGTTATGGATATAATAACAAAGTAACACTAAGGCATAATGGCACCTAGACACTAAACATACCTTAATTTTCTCAGAAGACAGTCTGATAGCCTTACTGGAACATTTAATAATTTATTCTGAGGAAGAATTTAACCCTTGAAATCTATTTCCATCACTCTCCTTGCAGCAGAAGTACCAGTGACTCACTGTTGACACCAAGCAGTGGCATGACACAATAACTTTCCTGTGCTGCTCAACTGCTAGGACTGGCAGTGACTCGCCAGCAACTTCACTCAGGCCAAGATTTCCTGTGATGCAGGCTTCTGTGCACGCCGCTTCTTCAGCAGCCTTGTTTACACTCTCAGTTTCACACACCCAACATCCACAGCCAGGTAATAAAGATGATACCCCATATCTTGTCTCTATTACATAAAAGCAACTGTATTTATTCAAGGCAAACAAAAGCATTGGCTACATTCTAATACTACTAAAATAAAACGGAAAATGTGATTCAAATCTTCAAAAAGACATCTATGGATTCTCTTATTTCTCTCCTTCCCCACAGCAAAATTTGTTTAAGGGACCATAGTTCAAAAGATAAAAAACTTGTCTTAACCAACTACATTTAAGGTTTTCAATGAAACATTTCAAGGAGTTTCAACTTTTTATTGGTTTGTCTGCTCTAAAGACATTTTCAGAGATAGGAATATATCATGAATCATAAGTCACTAAAAATAAACAACTATGCTGCTACAGTGTCTTAAATGAAAAAGCAAGTATTCTTGGTAAGTGATTTTAGGAGAAAAAAAATACAATTATCCAAAATTAGTCTGACAGAAAAATTTATCTTTCAAAAAAGTAACACAAGAACCTCAACTCCCTCACAACCAACAGATGGTTGATTTAATTATGTAAAATAAATAGGTAACAGCTGAGTAATGAAAATCCAAAGCTGAACAAATGACTCCATCTGAATCCATTTATTCACTTCCACAGCATAGTTCAGAAGGCAACACTAAAATTTATGAAGAAGCATTTCCTTTCCCAAGATACAAATAATAAAACTAAAAATAATTTAAAAATAAAGCCATTTTCTATAAATTAATGTAGAAAAAAATATATCGGCAAAGAATGATTTAGTAAAAAAAAATAAAGTTTAAAAAATTTTAAAATTTAAAAGACACGTTTGACAAAAATGTGAAACTTTGACAGCAGTTGTCTTACATGAGAAAAGGCACTTCAATATCCTCAGTTCCTGCTTACCTACCAAACCTTAAGAAACCAAGTCCTACATACATATGTTTCAGCCTCATCATATATTTTAGAAGCATTTGTAATGTAAGCACATTGTCCATGGATAAGCCGTACTCCTCAGCAGCAAGACTGGCTATAACTCAAAGGAACAAAAAAGTAGAGAGAAAGCCAAAGGTTTAAAAGCCAGTTTCTCAATTTCAGTATCAAAACCAACTCTAGAAACCATAGATAAAGCTCCTTAAATAACAGAAGAATTCTTTTATGGGAAGTACTGCAAGAAGTTCTTACATAGGCCCAGAAAGGATGAAAATAATATTCCCAACTTACCTCTTTTGATATACTGGAAAAATCAACAAGAAACGTTGGCCTCGCACTGGACTTCCCAATTCTGGCTGGTGTAGACACTTCCCTGAAGAAATTTGCTCAGCCTTAGTCCCTACCACTCTTGCACTGGAAATTTCAGTAACCTCTCTTTTACTTACAATGAGTCTAGCAACTACACAATGTGGTCAGTAAGAACAGAGACAGACAGATCATATGTTTCCATCTATTTACAGGAGAATGATACAAGAAAACTGCCTATAGGCAGTTTAAGAGAAGAAACAACATAATTATCAAAGCTGAATCCCCAGCTGAGTGTCCGATTAGTATAAAGACACAATGAGTTCAGAATTCCTCTACCTGATTCTGTTTTGTCAGGAAAGAAGTAAAGGCTAAAATACTGTGCTATTCCCTGCCAGGAACACTGTATCAATACTAATTTTTTTGTTTAATAGCTACATATTTTATTAGCGGGAACTTCCTTATGCTCCTTGCCAACACAGCTCTGCATGTAAAGTGTAAGGGATGACTAATCACTATTACCAATTTTTTTGCACTGAAACACTGTCTAAATCTCTCAAGGCAGAGACTGTTAACCCTAACAGAACCTCATAAGTACATGCCCAATCCCTTCATTTCCACCACTTGTTTTATGAAGGATTTCCACACTCCTCCCAGCCACCACTTTCTCCTCAACTACATGGATATCCTATTTTAAAGAGATACTGTAAAAATAAGATAAGGGCTCCATAGAAGTAGGTAAGACATACAGGAGGGAACATAAATACAGACTGAACCTCTCAAATAATCTCCATTCATAACATTCCGGTTTTCTTTAAATGGTTGTCCATATGTATGATCAGTGCATCATGCACTACTGCATCATGCGTCATTGCATGCGTGCACTACCTGCATGCTGAATGGATTATCAGAAAACCCAAAGACTGTGGCTAGTTGAAGCTTTAGTGTTGACTGGACACTTCAATTAGAGTCATGCTTAACAAATGTATAAATGGAAGTCCACTTGCAGCTTTGCGGGTCTCCCGAAGGATAATTTCTCCAAAATGATACAGAGTTTGTCCCCAAACTAGAAGTTTCCCCCTCTGTTCTGTTACAACATGTCCTAGTGACCCAGAAGAACAGACTGAGGAGAAACTGTTAAACCCAGATTCTTCCCATCAGGGGAAACAACAACCAAAACCCCCACGTTTTCAAAAAGGACAGGTTATATGCAAATAAGACAATGAAGTGATGAAGCTTATCAGAAGGTAGCCTGCGTAATGCTGTCTCTGGTAAGGATGCATGGGATATTTTGAAAACCAGCAAAGGACAATCTTCCACAAAAAATGCAGCTCAAACCACATGGCTTCAGATATGTACAAAGTTCAACTGTATACTGAAGGAACGAGGCAGTGGAGAAAAGAGGATCAGGTCTCAAGTGTCTGAATTTCTACAGCCCTGCCTGCTGAGATAACAGCTATTAAGATATCCACTCCTGTGGACTGATAAACAGAGGAAGACCATAACCCCAGTTAGTCTGTTGTTAATATTTGTTTCATAATCCATTGTGGGTTTGTGTCACTGACTTGTGGTATCCACAAAGTAATAGCACAGGATGATGACTTCTTTAGAAGAAAAATATCAAAGGTTATTTATTTACTCCAAGCCTACTGGTATTTCATAGCTGAATTCCGTCTAGATGGTAATCAAGAGTCAGTAATCAGCTACATTCATTTAGCATAATTTATATATTTCTATGAAATACATTTACTAATGAATAGGGGGGGGGGGGGCGGGGGGATAGGAAAAAACCCCCAACTTCAGGGCATGGAGACATTTACCAGGTGCTAGATCTCCAAAAATACATGTAGGGAGGAGTATCTCTTACTGAGTCAATCAGTTGATCAACCAATCCAGAACAAGAGACAACATCTGGTCTAAAAAGCAACACTTACATCCTCAGGAAAATGAATGGTGCTTATTTTAGTTAGAGCAGTAGAACTTATTCAGAAGTTCTAAATAAATTTCTGAATGAAAGAATCAAAGGGAAAATTTCAATCTGTCTGGACAGCACAGAAGACTTCAACAAGGCAATCAATTATAAAAACTTAGGCTACACCAAGATGAATTTCTCCTTAGTGCATGCAAACTGAGGCATCAGTTAGGCAGAGACAAACTACCCAGTGAAACCCATCTCACCAAGAGGTAGGTCTTGAATGTACCAGCTGGATGTCTTGGCAAAGATTATGTGTGGTGGAAGAGCTTTGAGATTCAGTTTTGGCATGAACAGATTAAGAATTCTGTGTGTTGCTTTCCATAAGCCATTTGTAATGGTGCTATTTCATATTTATTCACAACATTTATTTACTCTTAACAAAGCATTTTTGAATGTGTCTAAGAGGTAGCTTAGTCACAGATCATTCCTCACTTTAAGGCTGTAACAACAGTAAATAGAACACTATTTTATATAGGAATTGAACTTGTGGCCAGCCCTTAGCACGCTGCTCTGAGCATCCAAATGACAACTACTCTCACAAAACATGCAGGTAGAGGGCTGGAAGAAAAATCTTCTATGAGCAGTGATAACAACGAAGGCTCCCCAGCACATAACACAGCGCTGAAGAACCTACCTAAATAGACACTGAAATTTCCTGAGAGCTGGTCAGAACGACTGTGAAAGAATTCTTTTACACAAGAATGAAAGAAAATGGAAGTCCTAAGATGAAGGTTAAAAGAAGCTGAAGGAAGCCAACAGGTTAATGTTGTTGAGATCAACTTTAAAATCATACAGAGAAGGACTTCCTGAATAACGACAGACCTGCCCAGAAACCCAAAGAAAACCTTACCACTTCATGTTACCACTAACATATGTATGCCTTCCTATCATTCATAAAGAAGAAAGAAGGACCCTTTCTGGAATTCTGAGACAATCCTACTACAATCTTGAGTATACACAGTATGAGATGCAAATGTTTCACCTTCGGCCAGATCTCCTGCACTTCAAGTTCCTGAAACGGAAAGCTGTACATGATAGCAATAGTCAGGACACCTGCATGAAGAGATGAAGGTTCCAAATCCATGAGTAACTCAGTCATGCCAATACAGATGAAATTACATCAGACACAATCTGCATTACTTTCTGCACCACCCTAGGGGCCTGCAGAAGACAGACACATTAGCTGGTTAGCCCCACAGTACAGAGAAACTCCAGACGACTCTGGAAGTAGGCTTGCTGTGAAACAGAAGAATCGGCATTACTGTGCTGGATCTCAAAGAGGCCTATCTCAGATCCTCCCTAAATGCCAAATGGAAAAACAAAAAAAGCACACAGTAATGGCATCCTGAATGCCTCAGTCATGATGCATCACCTAAAATGTCTTATCATACAACTAGGATAGTCAGTGTTCCCTGCGAGCAGATTGCCAACCACTAGTTCCAATTACAGATATGTCAGGAACTAGTGAACTCCAAGTGTTATAAGAGGGAGAATTTGAATTGTCTTTATTTACTGAAACTGTTTTACTCACGTTAAGTTATCACCTGCAATCAATGCCTTATGACAGAAAGAAACCCACGGCATGTTTTCCAAACTCCTTGTGCCTTGAGAACATTTATGCAAGACAAGCATCTTTAGCAGACTAAAAGTCCCAAGTAATATGACCTCATCTGCCAGGAGGTCAAGTTGCTTGTTTCTTTTGACACCAGTAAAAAGTAGTATCCTTTTACAGGATGCACAATGTGATTCTGACTGTATGGTACTTCTGTACACTGATAGGAGCAGTCTATTAAAAAGAAAGGTGAGAAAGAAGCAGGATGTTATATGGATGACTCTCAGTATCCAGCAGACAGGAATCCAAGATAAAGGCATTTCAGCCAGAAACATGACTAACCGAAAGTGACTACTGAAGGGGCACAGAGGTTCAGGCAAAATGAGTCATATGCTTCTCAACGAACACTCAAAACATGCCAATGAGAGAACGCAGACTGAGCAAGTGACCGAGCTGTAACTTGTAGCCTACATACAAAGACCATCAAAGGATGACATTTAGATAAACTGTGATGTCTGCCCAACATTTAAGAGGCTAAAGTAGGAGACAAGGTTGGCTTCCCTATGCAGTAGGCTGTATAGCAGTATCTGCCCCAGCTAAAACTGCTTCACAAGAGCAAAGCCTTCACAGCTTGAGTTTATTTATGAGGAGCTTTCTCAGCAGTGGAACCACCCAGGAGCGCTTTGAGTTTATCCAATTGAAAGTAAGTATAAACAGGTCTGAAGAGCTTCATATGTTTTATAGTCCTACACAGGATAACGCTGGAAGACAGGGTTCCCCCTCCACTCCTTACATATTGCATCTCCTATGATCCGTACTGATAAGACTTGTAAATCTAGTGAACTCCCTCTAATTTCACCACTGCCACAAAAAACTGCAAGGACAGATGTGGAAAAAAGAAATGTGTTTCCATGCCAAGATTCAAACACACTGATCCACTCAAGGCCATATGGAAGCAAGAATATCTCACAGCGAAAAAGCCAGTTTCAGCATTGTCTGGTAAAGCACACATTTTTAAAATGTGCATAATAGGTCAGAGCACTACAGAAGGAGCAGAAGGCAGGTTTCTGCACAGACTTTGATGTAACTAGAGTCCACTGACCGCTTGCCACAGCAGATCCATGTATTGTAAACAGACACGAAAGAGGACACAGGCATCCCCCAAGTCCAGGACACAGAAGAAAAATAGTCTTTATCATTTAATAAGGTCATCAATTTAGGTAGGAAAAGCTGACACAGACACACAGTAATATTCTCTGATCCACCCTTCGGGCTCGCTCGTGTACATGAGGAGATACGAAGGTTTTCAAAGACAGATGGCTGAAGCAGCAAGCTCACTACCCAAAGCATCAAGAACAGAATGGAAGAAGGTTCAGCTGTTTGTAGAAGCCTACAACCAGGCAGTCTTTTTCTACCTGCACAACACCTGCACCACTTCACTCAAGACGACTAGAAGAAAAGATGTAAAAAGATAATAAGAGATTTCAGTCTTTCGTGAAAGGAAAATCCCACTGCTCCAGAGCAGAGGACAGCCTAGAAATAGAAGGCAGCTCACACGCAACGAGAAGCCACTATTTGGCAAAAAGAGCAGCTTCCTACTTTCTATTATCCTTCATCTGTGGCAGCCATAAGGGCAGCTGAAGTCTTTCAAGGCGGAAGGGATCTTCTCTTGATGCCTTGGAAGTGAGCGAGTCTTGGGAACAAAACCGTATGGAGAGACCGTCAAAGGAGTAACTTCATGCTAGACTCACTGTCTACGGGTTGGAGGAGGAATCAGAGTTGAATGTTTATGTAGATCTCGAACATTCAAGATCACTCTGATTCAAGGTCAAAGATGAGGTATGTGTCCAGCAAATAATTAAGTAGTCTCTCCTCCTTTCCTTGAAAGGCATTAGAACTGAAGCCTTTGTAAACCAGACATTTCCTCAGGGATGTGGTCCTCCAAGGAAACATAAGTATTTGGCACTCCTGCTGGGTAAAGGCATAATGGATGCCATTTAAAATATGTCAGCTTCAGGAAATGAGACAGACATATGAAAGGAAAGCAAAGAGAAAGAATTACTTAAAACCAGCTAAAAGGCATAAAAACAAAGCCTATGCAATGCAAGCTATCGCTCAGACCTGTGCCACTAAAAATATCGTGTCAGCTCTGTGCTTGAGAGATGCTCTACCTATTTCTTTCATACTTTACAAATCCATAAAAAAATTTGGTCAGAACCCAGTCCAACCTCCCACTCAAAGCAGGGCTAGTAGCAACACTATATCAGGTCAGCTCCTCTCAAATATTTATCCTTGTGCCATAACCTGTGAATTAGCAACTTCATACATATTTCAAGCCTTGACGTATGCCAATAGAATTTTCCTTTTATTTTGTTTAAATAGAAAATAACTTTTGCGGCATTTGTGCAAAGACAGACAAAAATTTCAGTCTCGCTCATGTGCACACGCACTAATTCAAGCTAGAATTCCAAATCCTGTATGTACTGCATATATGAAATAATATTAACCAGAACATATCTCTGCTCAATAAAAACTGTTCAAGGTAATTGTAATACATTAAAGCTTTATCCTACAGACCCGTATTACAAAAGCCTATACCACAGCAGAACTGCCTCCATCTTAAGAAAGCAAAAATTCTCACCGATCATAAAAGAGTATGAAAGTAGCAAAACATTAGAATACAGAGTATTCAGATTCAGTTACTTTTCTCCCTCAGTGTTTTTCACAATTTATCTCGATTAAAATTAAACCAATGCAAGAAAAAGGAGCAAAGATACTCCATATAAAAATGTTCCTAAAACCCTAGCAACAGCACTACCCCAGTCCAAAAAAACTAGAAAAAATCCCACTAGTTAATAAAGATTTATGCTTTCTAGACCACAACAATGCTGCACTTTTCACCAAAGATCAATAGTACCACATCTTTCAATGCACCATCTCCTACTTTTGCAAAGGCCTCAGGCAACCTCATTTCCTTTTCTCTTTATCTGTTCAGAACACCAGCCAACTTCTATGCAATGGAAAACAGAAACCAGCTTAGCAAAAGACAGGTTTAGCCAACCTAACAGGCAAGAGCTGAAAGGAAAAAAAAAAAAATCATTACTTTACTAGAATAATGATCAGCAACGCTGGGATTTGTAGGAATATATGTGCCCGTAAACAAGGCAGTGCAAAAGGGAAGTTATACAAGCTTCAATACCAAGAGTCAAATAATTTAACAAGAAATCAGAAAAGATCTCTGCTTTCCTTCAATTAACAGTTTAGGCTTCTTGTTACAGATTAACATAATGTGCCCAAGACCTTGCTGCTTCCTCTCTCTCCTCCGAAACGGCTTTTCAAGAAGTGTTTTCATTCATCAAGTGAACCGAGTCTGTATTGCGGCGCAGTAGACTAACTTCAACGAAATCTAGCGGGCTAGGCTATACACAGCTATTTACAGCAGCTGTTGAGGACAACATACTTCATATCACCAACTTTTTTGAAAATCTGGCAGGCCAGGCGAAGAGTGCAAATGGGACAAAGCTGGTCTCAAGGCAGCTACTTACTAATCAGAGGTGAATATTCTGTCTGCATAAATCCTATCAGGAAGAAGTTAATTAGTAAGTAATAGGCAATTAAAAACACATACAAAACATTGTTCCATCCTGAGAATGATCTGACTCCCACCATCACTGTAACCCTGCAGGAAAACGCTGCTTTTTAAAAGTTCACAATGTTACTTCTGAGACACTTTGTACCCAAGAAAGCTGATCTATCCAGTGAATGCACATTCATAGCAGTAATGGCTATGAGTAATGCCATGTAGACAAGGCATTTGTTACTGCTTCCTCAATCTTTTTACACCATCTATTGCTTTTCCTATATAACCTTCTAAGAACTCTTTAACTCTTCCCCTCTTTCTCACACACATATGTAAGAACAAACTTCACATATATACACGAATAAAAAATAAAATTAAAAAATATTGTTCAAGAAATTTTATTTCTAAAAAATGATGTTCCAACGCACGCTAAATTTCCAGTGCTTCTATCAGACAGGTATACCTTAGGCATTTTTTGTAAGCCGAGCCATAAATTGAAAACCTTCATTTCTCCTAACCTTATCCATGAGGCATGAAGCTTTAGTTTTTCCACAGCTTATGCAAAGAAAGTACCAGCTGAAGAAATACTCCATTTTTTCCTCCAACAGAAATGACAAGAGGACTGTGCTGGGACTCATTTGCTTATAAGTACTAACTCAGAATTACTGCCTGTGGTATTTTTGAGTCAAGCTGATTCTGTGAGATTAAGTACTTGGATGACAGGATTTTTTTAGTATCATTTCTATGTTTAAAAAAACCCAAACAACAAACTCATCGCTTCAATTCTAACCCCAGCAAGCTAGTGCCTGAATTTCAGCAGCTGCATACTCCCCACCTGCAAACACAAAAAAGGACATTATCAGTTTCTTTGCATATAGATCTTCTAAAGCATACTGTTACTGAGGCTGCCTGGCATTGCAGGTGCCAGCTGAAAAGCCTACCACTCAGACTACCACTTAGTGGTAAGCTAGGAGAACGCCTGTACATTAAAAAGCGGAACTAAATTTGATTTGTTCATGAATTAAAAATGCCATTCACAGCCAAATCACACAAACTCAGGAGAGACCACATGCCCTAAAGACCTCATTCAAAATCCACTTAACTCAACTCATCTCTCTATTTCTTTCCTGTTGTCTAACCAAGTTAGAGACACACAAGAAACGATAGGAAGGAAAGCTTTCGATCACTTTCCCATCAGCAGCTAATTTTTAACATGCAGTCAGTTTATCTCTAACTTACCAGAGAAGGAGGTAACAGCTGAAAGGTTCATACATTTTGTTTAACAATTAGTTCTGTGAGAAGAACTGAAGTGTTGCATCACTAATTACATTATATATTTATTTAAAATTCATATGGATATTCTGAAATCTGTATAATTCATAAAGCTGTACCTAGCATGTCAAATCTAGGCCTCAGTATAACCACTTATAATTACCTACATGTCCATTAATAATTAATTTTTTACCGTTTTTTGTTAATTACTGCTGTTCATAACCATGTAACTTTTCTTTGTCTCATTTTCTACCATGTCGCTAGAGCAAGGGTGACATGAAAAAAACATTAACTTCCAGGTCACTCAGTCATGTTTAGCGGTTAAGAGTAATAGTATGAGCACTAAGAAGTGAAAATAACTCAGTTAAGCCCCTGAAACACCAGTAAGACATAATGGTGTGCATCAGTCCATTTTCAGTGGGTACATGCATTTATCAAGATCCAAATAGCACTCTGACTCATCCGTATCTGTGGAACACACTTTAAGTTGTTATGAAAACTTAAATTCTAGCACTCTACCACCATGAGTTCCTCCCAGAGAAAGACGTTCATAAAGGCAAAAGGGTGTTTGCTAATAATTCAAATAAAGCTTCAGTGTACAGCATTATTTGACAGCAATGAAACATAATTACAGAGGCAACTGCTGAAAGAAACATGCCTTTTTAATTAAATACCAGCATCAGGCTAACAGATCAATCCATTTTCTAGACTGTAATGAGCAAATATCCTTAAGAAAACCCTCTGCTCTGACTATGCAGTCATTGAAATTTTACTGTTGCTTTGTGAATTAGCTGGTAAACACTTAATGGCATTTGATGCTCACACATTTACTTTTTTTGCCACCTTGAGTATAAATTGCCTTTTGTATATATAGATAGATATATAGAGAGAGATATATATATAAATCCTTATGCAATAAATCAAGACACACAGGTCAGGAATTTTTCATTGCTGATAAACCTAACATAGAAGATCTTTAATTTTTAAAAGTCTTGAACAGCAAAACTCATACCTAAAACTAAAGAAACACAGAACTAGTAAGTCAGCGGGAGCTAGACAAAGGGAACTCTATATCCACAAAGTTGCCTCCAACTGACATCCTTAGAGTATCTGAATAATATTCCAAATATAACATAGCAGAGAATTTACTTATAAGCCTTCAAATTTTTAATCAGCATCTTGAATGTTGTGAAACATTTAGTTAGTAAGACAGCCCTGTTACTTTTTAAGAGGTCATATATGCCTCTAGGAGATCAAACAAGACCTCCGTACATTTGAGACTTAAAATAATACCTGAAAGTGATTTGCTAAATAAGGTTTTCTTCTTGCAATATAATTTCAAAGATCAAAAGCAATATTCAGTAATATACTGTTTATTTTCAGGACAGTCAGTTCCTACCAAGGAAATTTTTTTCTTTTAAAATTTCAGATGCCTCTCTGAATTCAAAACACAAAGTTGCCCAGCCTAGCTAAATATGACCTATAATAAGATTTTATTTATACTGATAAACTGTCAAAAATGAAAGTAACTACAATAAAGTCCCTATTACTCTAGAATATAACATCTAGGTCACAAGATACTGTAGAGCATTTTCTCAGTACAGATGTGCCATCTCTTAGAAAATGCTTAATATTGCTCAGTTACAGACTGGCCAATTAACTGCTCACAAAGTAAATGTTTTACTTGTAGTTACCACTAATTTATCAATAAGATTCTGCAACTGCTTCTCAAATCTTCTGTTTCTGTATGGGCACAATAAAATCACAAGTTAATCTACATATAAACATTTCTGTCTATTGCCAGAGTAACTCACAACAGAACTTTAAGACTAATAAGCTACATAAGTAAGAAGAAAGCAAAAATTCTGAAGATAAAATAACTCCAGTACACATATAGTATCTGCTAGCCTGATTATCTAAGCCTTTTTTTTTTTTTAATTTTATAATGAATCATCTAAATGTTTAACAGCATATTAGAAGACAAAGACTAATGATGACAGTGGCTAAAAGCATTTGAGTTTTTGGGATACGGCCATTATACTAAAATCAACTAAAAAAAAAAATTAGCACAAAGAAGAATATTTTTTGTTAAATCAGAAACCAATTAACCAGTGTCTTACTATAGCATCAAAGGTTTCATTAAGCACAAACATGAAAGGCACACAGAAATCCAGATCAGGCTTAACATGATTTATTTCCATCTTATTTTAATGTATTTATTTAAAATAATTATTTCCATTACATTCCTTGATAACAATTAAATTAATTACTAGTTTATTTTCAAGGGCAAGGAGGTACTGGGCTGCTTTTCAGAGACTAATTCATTATTCTTTATACAGTTCCAAATTCTGCCTTTTCACATTTGCTTGATCGTACCACCTTATTCCATGATTTCATCACAATATTGTTTGCAGCAAAACCACTCTTATGTAGCCTGAGTCAGGCAAACACAAAGCATCAAAAGTATTTTAGAAATAGAATCCGTACAAGTTAAGCCACTAAGTAGTTCATCAAAAACACATTAGATTGAGGAAGCAATCCAGTCTTACATGGAACTGCAAGAAAGCAGAAGGCAACATTAGCTTCTAATAATAAGTACCCAACATCAGTTAGCAGTAATATTTAGCCCAGCATTCACTTTCCCACATTTCCAGAATATTATTAACTAATGAGAAATACAAGAAGTTCCAGTCATAACTGTATTGGGCGCCAGTGTCCAGGTGTTGGCAGCGAGGGCTTGCAGGGGTCTCTGTAGGAGGAAGCCACGGGCTGCCCCGTGCTGGACAGCCAGCTCCAGCAGCTCCACAACAGACACAGCAGGACACAGCTGAACCCCTCAGCCAGGTGTGGGGCGCTTGAGTGAAAACATATTTAAGAATGGGCAGAAAACACCAGAAGAGGAGGGAACAACAGACAGAATGAGAGAATAACAAGGTCGGAGGAAGAAGAGGAGGGGGACGAAGAGAAGATGCTCCATGCTGGAGCAGGTTCCCTGCCAAAGGGACAGCAGCCTGTGGAGGACCCACACCGCAGCAAAGGAAAACAAGGAGCAGCAGAAAAACTGCTATGCCCTGACTCCAAGCCCCTGCACCGCCACTTGCCTTGCTGAAGGGACTGAGCGTACCCCACAGTGGTAGCAAGGGGGGAGGAGAGGTGTCTGCAGTGAAGCCGAGCCTGGGAAAGGAGGAGAGATGATGTTCCCCAAGTGTTTTAATGTTTGCCTTTTTTGTTTCCCAGTAATTAAATATTTATGTTAATTTGTAATAAATTAAGTTAAATTCCCCAAGTTGAGTCCGCTTTACCCATGACAGTAATTGGTAAGTGATTTCCCTGTCTTTATTTCAGCCCTGGAGCTTTCTCGCCCCTGTTCTCCCTATTTGCTCCCCATCCCGTTGGGGCAGGAACCACAGGAGCAGCTGTGTGGGTGCCTGGCTGCCAGCCAGGGCCAACCCACCACAGGGACATTATAACATTATTATGCTAAGATGTAACAGTAACATTGTTATATCTGACCCAATTTTCACATGGACAAAAGTTACTATCCCTCAAATTGCGTTAATTTATTACCAAAAGTATTGCCATTAAAGATGATACATACTTGAGCGGGGAAACTGAATACCAGAAAACCAGGTGTGCTTGTACTCACTTAGTGTGAAATCATTACTTCCCTGAGCCATGGCTCCAAGGGCCATAACATTTAAATTTTAATTTCTTCACAGTAAACACACAGCATAAGCAGCACAGAAAAGATATGCAGGTGGAAAAGTGCCTGTGGCAAATATCTCCAAAAATCATTCAAGACACCTGTCCACTGTTCACTAGTCTAATCTGACTAGTTAGTATAAACAATGAACAGGAATTGGGCACCTTTACATTTGCATCAGTTTGGCATAGGTTTCATCTCGTGACATAAACATACAAGCACCTCATTTCTAAATTTTCTTTAACAGGTTTGTGGTTTGTGAAATAACAGGGTGGGCGACGAGTGGATCGAGAGCAGCCCTGTGGAGATGGGCTTGGGGGTTGTGGTGGATGAAAAAACAAGTATGAGCCAGCAATGTGCACTCACAGCCCGGAAAGCCAATCACATCCTGGGCTGCATCAAAAGAAGTGCAGCCACCAGGTTGAGGGAGGGGATTCTGCCCCTCTACTCTGCTCTGGTGAGACCCCACCTGCAGTGCTGTGTCCAGCTCTGGGGGCCCCAGCACAAGAAAGACATGGAGCCTCCTGAGTGGGTCCAGAGGAGGGCCACAAAGATAATCAGGGGGCTGGAGAACCTCCCCTGTGAGAATAGGCTGAGAGTTGGGGTTGTTCAGCCTGGAGAAGAGAAGGCTCCGGGGAGACCTTATAGCGGCCTTCCAGTGCTTAAAGGGGGCCTGCAGGGAAGGCGGGGAGGGACTCTTGATCAGGGAGTGTGGTGATGGGATGAGGGGTAAGGGTTGCAAACTGAAAGGGGGTAGATTGAGGTTAGATATGAGGAAGAAGTTCTTTACTGTGAGGGTGGTGAGACACTGGCACATGTTGCCCAGAGAAGCTGTGGCTGCCCCCTCCCTGGCAGTGTTCAAGGCCAGGTTGGATGGAGCTTTGAGCAACCTGGCCTGGTGGAAGGTGTCCCTGCCCCATGGCAGGGGGGTTGGAACTGAATGGTCTTCAAGGTCCCTTCCAACCCAAACCATTCTGATCCTAAATAAAAGGCTATAACTACACCAGAGCAAAATTCTAGCAAACCGAAGTGTTACTTGTTTAACATCTACATGTAGTACTACAAATGTAAGGATGAATTCAATTTTTACATAAAGTTGTTTTGTTTTTTTTACCACTAGTTTCTTTTGAGAGAAGTACTCTTTATGTCCAGGCACACTGGGTATGCATACTTCACTAAAATTGGGAGTCAAGTTTTATTGGACTGTATCTAGAAAACACACACACATATTTTACGTGTACAGATATGGAGAATCATAGAACAATACAGGCTGGGACACCTGGAATTTATCTACTCAAAGAATTTATCTGCTCAAAGCAGTGGCAACAAAATCAGTTTGTTTAGCAGTTTGCACAATCAAACTCTGAACATCTCCAGGACCGGAGCTGCCGATAAACCTCTTAGAGTATTTAATTACTTTAATGGTGAACATGTTGTTCCTTGTGCCTAATAATAACGAACCTCCCTTGTTGCGACTTGTGATCATTGCCCCTTCTCTTCTACTGCACATCAATGAAATATCTGCCTCTGTTTTCTTCACACCTTCCCAATATGGAGCTGAGGACCACAAGATGCCCTGAGCCTTATTTTCTCCAGCCTAAGCAAAACTAGTTCCTTCCGTCTCTCCTCATATGCCATATGCTCCAGTCTCCTAACCATTTTGGCTACCTGCTAGACTCAGTCCAGGACATCAGTAACTATCCTGTACTGCAAAGCCAAAAACTGAATATAGTACTCTAGATGTGGTCTCAAGTGCTGAACAGAAGGAATGATTGCTCCCCTTAATCTGACTATACTCTTGCTAACACAGAACATTATACAGTTGGCCTTCTTCACCGTGAGGGCACATGTAATGATCCACATTTGCTTTGGTGTATACCAGGACCCCTAAGTCCCTTATTGGAAAGCTGTTTCGTAGCCAGTCAACCCCAGCCTGAGCAGAGGGGTTTTTCCCATTCTATGTGCAAGACCTTGTGAGGTTCAAATCATCCTATTCTTCCAGCCTGTTGAGGTCCCTGCAAAGAGTTGTCCTGCCCTTTGACATATCAGCTGCTCCCCACAACACTGTATCTTCAAATCAGCTGAAAGTGCGCTCCATCCTACTATCGAGGTCACTAGTGTAGATGCTGAACAATACTGACCAGAGCATGGCTCATGAAGAACACTGCTAGTAACCAGACATCAGTTAGATTTTGTGGTTCTGCTGCTGATCACCCTTTGAGCCTGGCAGTCCAGCCACACAAGTGCACTTATCTGATGCACATTTTGCCAATTTGACAACAAGGATACTATGGGAGACCACGTCAAAGGCCTTGCTTAAGTCCAGGCAAACATCCACTGCAGTCCCTTCATCCACTAGGCCAGTCATCTCTTCACAGAAAGTCATCAGGTTGGGCAGGCATGATTTGCCCTTGGTAAAACTATGCAAGGTGGTCCCAATCACCTTCTTGTCTTTCACATGCCTGTATGTTGCTTTCACAAGAATTTGCTATGTAACCTTCCCAGAGACTGAGGTTATGCTAACTGACCTATAGTTCCCTGTACCCTGTTTCATGCCCACCTTGAAGACGGGCATGGTATTTGCCTTTTTCCAGCCCTTTTACCAGACAGTTCCAGTTATCCCCTTCATTCATTTCAGAGTGAAAAAAATATGATAGCAAGGTAAGATACAGTTGGATAGAATGCAGGTATGCGAGTGAGATACAGATTATTTAGAAAGTGGTATAGGGTACAACCATATACCCCTCAACTCCAAATCTCAGAATTTTAAGGTCTTGAACTAAGATCAAAGGAAAGCTAATGCCTACATACACATCATCTACTTACAGATGAGTGAATCTCTCTTCTGCTTCGAATGATAGCCCACACACATTCACACTGATCAAATAAGCATCCATGTCAAAATATCCACCAGCGTCTTTCATGTGGCACTGACCCTTTCTTGCAGAACAATTTTCATCATATAAGACACTCAGAAGTCTTGGCAGGGAGACATCAAGCTTTTAAATACGTCAGAAGCACTAGTTCCAACACTGATTCTCCCTCTACAGCGAAGATTGGGATTCTACACTTTCTTGGTTGACATAAAACACAGTGGCAGTGAATTTTATATCTAACTTCAGATAGGTCTACACACAGTAATAGAAAAATCACGAACTATATGCAGAAGATTACTGATCCCATGTCCCTGACTTTCGATTGTGAGACCCTGGAGAATTAAACAATAGCAAAGTAACACAAAAGGCAGAATAAAATCAGCCGTTTCCCTTTTAGGAAGTCAACCCATTAAGGGCATCATCTCCTCCAAAGACAGGTTGGCAACTCAGCAATTCCAGTGAAGATATTTGATGTTACAGAGTGGCTGGAGGAAAACACTTTGAGCTGGTTAAGCTGTAATGCTGAACAGTAAATAATTGCAGATACTGTCTTAGTATAACTTTGATCATTATGCAGGAACAAACATCCTGCAAGCTGAGAAAAATGAAACAATCCTTCCATTGGAAGGACTGCACTGACAGTGGTGATATTATCATTTCGAATTTGAAATGCTAGTGAGAGGTTCTCAATCCTCTTAAAATGAGGATAGTAATCCATCTTAGATTTTCTTTCCAGTATTTGAAAACAGAACAAATACCCCTTCCCTTAGAGCAGTAGTGGAGGAAGAAGTTTTAATTTCTCAAGCAACAGCTGAGAAAAAAACCTTTCAAATCCTATCTCATCTCTTGAGAAAGGTCTCTGGGGGTGGACAACTTAAGAGTCTGAAACTACATAGTTACTTCAAACACAAATACACTCTCTCTGTTGAGTAAATTCTTTACAAAAATGGTCTAATTTCTTGAAACAAAAGCCTTTCCCAAACATGGATTATAACGGGGGGGCGGGGGGGGGGGGGGGGGGCAATGAAACCAGAAAGAAGGAATTGTACTTCTTGGATACATCAAACCTGCTACTTTAATACAAAAAGCTTAGAAGACCAAGCATTTCCACCGTTAGAATCTGTGGCACTAAAAATTAAATTCTTAGCAGAATCACAGAATGGTAGGGGTTGGAAAGGACCTCTGGAGATCACCTAGTCCAACCCCCTGCTAACGCAGGTTCACCTAGAGCAGGTTGCACAGAATTGCATCCAGGCTGGCTTTGAATATCTCCAGAGAAGCAGACTGCACAGCCTCCCTGGGCAGCCTGTTCCAGAGTGAAGAAGTTCCTCCTTGTGTTCAAGGGGAACTTCCTGTGCTCCAGCTTGTGCCCGTTGCCCCTTGTCCTGTCGCTGGGCACCACTGAGAAGAGCCTGGCCCCATCCTCTTGACACTCACACTTTAGATATTTATAAGCATTGGTAAGGTCTCCTCTCAGTCTTCTCCAGGCTAAAGAGCCTCGGGTGTCTCAGCCTTTCCTCATAGGAGAGATGCTCCAGTCCCCTAATTACCTTCGTGACCCTCCGCTGGACTCTCTCTAGTAGTTCCTTGTCCCTCTTGAACTGGGGGGCCCAGAACTGGACACCGTACTCTAGATGTGGTCTCACCAGGGCAGAGTAGAGGGGGAGAATAACCTCCCTCAACCTGCTGGCCACACTCTTGGTCAACTTGTTGTCTACTACAACTTCCAGGTCCTTCTCTGCAGAGCTGCTGTGCAGCAGGTCGACCCCCAGCCTGTACTGGTGCCTGGGGTTATTCTTCCCCAGGTGCAGGACCCTACACTTGCCCTTATTGAACCTCATTAGGTTCCTCTCTGCCCAGGTCTCCAGCCTGTCCAGGCCTCGCTGAATGGCAGCACAGCCTTCTGGTGTGTCAGCCACTCCTCCCAGTTTAGTATCATCAGCAAACTTGCTAAGGGTCCCCTCTGTCCCTTGATCCATCCCTTGTCTTTGATGAATATGTTGAGTAAGACTGGACCCAGTATTGACCCCTGGGGAACACCGCTAGTTACAGGCCTCCAGCTGGACTCAGCACCACTGATCACAACCCTCTGAGCTCTGTCCTTCAGTCAGTTCTCAATCCACTTCACCGTCTACTCGTCTGTCCCGCACTCCCTAAGCATACCTATGAGGATGTTATGGGAGACACTGTCAAAAGCCTTGTTGAAGTCAAAGTCCACATCCACTGCTTTCCCCTCATCCACCCAGCCAGTCATGCCATCGTAGAAGGCTATCAGGTTGGTCAGGCATGATTTCCCCTTGGAGAATCCATGCTGACTACTCCTGATCATCTTCTTTTCCTCCACCTGTTTAGAGATAACAGTCAGGATGAGCTGTTCCATCACCTTTCCAGGAATGGAGATGAGGCTGACTGGTCTGTGGTTACCTGGATCCTCCTTCTTTCCCTTTTTGAAGACTGGAGTGGCATTGACTTTCCTCCAGCCCTCAGGCACCTCTCCTGTCCTCTGCGACCTGTCAAAGATGACGGAGAGTGGCTTAGCAATGTCATCTGCCAGCTCCTTCAGAACTTGCAGGTGCATCCCATTGGGGCCCATGGATTTGTGAGTGTCCAGTCCAGCTAAGAGATCCCTAACTCAGTCCTCCTTGACCAAGGGGCAGTCTTCCTTCCTCCAGACTTCCTCTCCTACCTCCAAGGTCCGGCATTCCTGAGGACCAGCCTTAGCAGTAAAGACTGAGGTGAAGAAGGCATTCAGTAACTGCCTTCTCCATATCCTCCGTCACCAGGAGACCTGCCTCATTCAGCAGGGGGCCCACATTTTCCCTGGTCTTCCTTTTGCTACTGATGTATTTGACAGCATGAATACTTTAATTATCTGGAAAGTAATGGGAGACCACTGAAATCTGTAATGACCTATTAATGTGTAAGTCTTCTGTAATAAATTTGAATACTCAGGAGTCAATGACAGCACTCACCCTCAAGTATGCATAGGTGTACTAGGTTTATATGGCAAGGTTTTGGTAGTGGGGGGCCACAGGGGTGGATTCTATGAGAAGAGATCAGGAGTTCAACCCATGTCAGACAGGTAGAAGAACCAGGAAGGAAGGAGTGAAGTCGAGCCTGGGAAGAAGGGGGACAGGAAGGTGTTGTTCAGTTTTGTTTTTCTTTCACCAGCCTACTCTATTTTTAATAGACAAAAAATTAAATAATTTTCCCTCAAGTTGAGTCTGTTTTGCCCATTACAGTAATTAGTAAGTGATCTCCCTGTCTTTATCTCAACCATGAGTTTTTTCATCTTATTTTTGGATTTGATGGATGGACCACTTGGTGGGCAATAAGGAACTGGCTGGATGGTCACACTCAGAGTCATAGTCAATGGCTTCATGTCCAAATGGAGACCAGTGACGAGTGCCATTCCTCAGGGGTTGGTACGGGGACCGGCGCTGTTTAACAACTTTGTCAGTAACACGGACAGCGGGATTGAGCGCACCCTCAGCAAGCTTGCTGACAACACCAAGCTGTGTGGTACACTTGACATGCTGGAGGGGAGGGATGCCATCCAGAGGGACCTTGACAGGCTGGAGAGGTGGGCCCATGCAAACATCATGAAGTTTAACAAGGCCAAGTGCAAGGTCCTGCACATGGGTCAGGGCAATCTCAAGCACAGATACAGGCTGGGTGATGAGTGGATCGAGAGCAGCCCTGCGGAGATGGGCTTGAAGGTTGTGGTGGATGAAAAAACAAGTATGAGCCAGCAATGTGCGCTCACAGCCCAGAAAGCAAATCACATCCTGGGCTGCATCAAAAGAAGCGCAGCCACCAGGTTGAGGGAGGGGATTCTGCCCCTCTACTCTGCTCTGGTGAGACCCCACCTGCAGTGCTGTGTCCAGCTCTGGGGGCCCCAACATAAGAAAGACATGGAGCTGCTTAAGCGGGTGCAGAAGAGGGCCATGAAGACGATTACGGGGCCGGAGCACCTCACCTGCGAGGACAGGGAGAGAGTTGGGGTTGTTCAGCCTGGAGAAGAGAAGGCTCTGGGGAGACCTTATAGCGGCCTTCCAGTGCTTAAAGGGGCCTGCAGGGAAGGTGGGGAGGGACTCGTGATGAGGGAGTGTGGTGATGGGATGAGGGGTAAGGGTTGCAAACTGAAAGAGGGGAGATTGAGGTTAGATATTAGGAAGAAATTCTTCACTGTGAGGGCGGTGAGACACTGGCACAGGTTGTCCAGAGAAGCTGTGGCTGCCCCCTCCCTGGCAGTGTCCAAGGCCAAGCTGGATGAGGCTTTGAGCAACCTGGCCTGGTGGAAGGTGTCCCTGCCCATGGCAGGGGGCTTGGAACTAGATGGTCTTTAAGGTCCCTTCCAACCCAAACCATTCTATGATTTTCTCCCTCCTGTCCTGTTGAGGACAGGGAACAAGACAGCAGCTCCATGAGCATCTGGCAGCTGACCAAGGTCAGCCCACCACAAGAGGTTGTGAAAAAAGAGCTTCTTTCACTATCCTTGTTCTAGTAGTATAAGAATGAAATGAGAAACCTTATTAGAACTCAAAGGCAAGTCAGACTCAGAGTTGTTCATCTTATTTGCTGCAAGTTAAACACAGTTCATATCATCCATGCTGCCCAGTGACAGCAAGAGTTGATGAACATGGCAAAGACTGGAATGGGAAGGCTGTGAAATTAGAAACAAGGAAAAAAAATTTTATCACCTGTCGCGTTGGACAAGCTATCATCTTGGATGCATTGGGTGCATTCAGGGGCACTGAGAAAGATCTATTTTCTAACACATAGAAAGAAAGCAGTGATAACTCAGCTAAATCTTTACTGCAAAATAAAAAATAAAAAACCTGAGTTAAAATTTAGATATTTAACAAGATGCAATAGGTTTTTTTAGCATATAAGATTTATATCAAATATTTTAAAAGTTTTTTAAAAAAATCAGGTCTTTAACTTTTAAAACCTGAACATAGGCGTGCATTTCACAACTTGGTTAAACAGATAGTGCATGAAGAACTACAAAGTGTAGATCAAAATAAAATGGCTAACTATACTCTGAAAAATTAAGCTGTAAGACTAGAGAAAACCCTCAGGAAACCTGGATAGCAAGACTGCTGAAAAAGCTAACATGAAGATGGTCTGACCTGAATTGAAATTGAACAGCGAGCCAAAGGTGGAGCAGCTACAGAAGTGTCATGGAGACTGAACACTCTTCTTGAAGTTAAAAAAAGATCAAGTGACAACATAAGGCTCACCACAAACTCTCATAAAGATATGCCTACATGTTGATTAATATTTTAAATGTACCATTACCATCTGTAACATAATAACTTCCTCCCTCAAAGACATATTTAAAAATAAATGATAGTCATGAGCATTAGTTCAGTGCTTTGAAACACAAAAAAGTTGTTCATAGGTGTTAACACTAAAATTATAAAGAATTTGAGAAAAATGCATCTAGTAAAGAAACTAATCAACATTTAAAAATAAATCTGCAATAGAATCAAAGCTAGTGAAAAGGTGGGAGACAAAACAAATCAAAAAGATCTACATCCTAAACCTAGGATTTGCACAGATAACAGTTATACTTTTTTAAAATAACCTTGGTTTTATGGGAATACTGTCAAACATAAGCCTTGAAGTCAATCTGGATCTAATGCATCTGGACTACGACTCCTCCCTGGAAAGCCTGCATGCTTGATGGAGAAAATCAGCATAGCGCTAGCAACTATACAATAGCAATTGCCATACCTGACACACTTCCATTTTAGTTTTAACAAACAAGGTATCAATGCCACTGTCAGGCCAGAAGAGAACAGTCTAGCCACTGACATGCAGCGAGTGTAAGCCTGGGCAGCCGATACTCTCTTGGCACTGGTACATCCAGCAAGAACACAGCAGTAATATCAGACACAAAAGCAGACAAGTTCCAGTTTTGGCACTGCCTATATACTCAATATAGTGTTGGAGTGCAATGCTTTGGTTGTCTGAGAGTCCACTCAGTACTACTATATTTTACACAGTGTTTTTGCCACTAAACCTACATGGGAAGCCCAGTCACTATAGAAGAACAAAAGATCTTGGGTCACTATCAAGGCTTAGACAACTGGAAAACTTAGGTCATGATTTAGTCTAGAAACGTAAGTAAACATAATACATTATGCCAATCAGTGTTTCAAAACAGAATTATGATAGAATAATTCAGGTTGGAAAGGACAGCAGGAGGTCATCTAGTTTAACCTCCTACTCAAGGCATGGTCATCTATAAGAATGAATCAACTTGCTCAGGACTCTATCCCAGTCAGATCTTGAGACCCTCCAAGGTTTTTCTTACATTCGACCAGAACCTCTCATTTCTATTTATATCCATTATTTCTAACCCTCCCACCATGCAGCGTGAAAAGAGCCTGGTGGTTCTTCTCCATAACTGCCTCATAGTATGGGAAAGCTGCTATTAGGCTCCCCAAAAGCCTCCTCTTCTCCAAACTAAACAAGGCCCATTCCCTCAGCCTCCTCTCACAAGGTCTGTACTTCAGCCCACTCCACTAAGGAACTTGCTTGGTTATCAGTGTCTTTTTTGTACTGGGCAGCTGGAAGGTGGATAGAGTACTCTACAGGTGGTTTAACAAGTGCTAAGCTGAAGGAGATAATCACTTCACAATAAACATCTCCACTGTCAGGGTGCACCCCTGGCTCATGTTCAACTTGCTGTCCACCAGGCCCACCATGTCCTTTTCTGCAGAGCTGCTCCCCAACCAGACAGTCTGCAGTCTCCATCTTTCCAAGGGGCTTTTTATTCCCATTTCCACTAGGTCTCTCTGCATGGCAGCTCTGCCCTTGAGAATATCAATTAGGTCCCCTTAGTTTGCTGTCATCTGCCATCTGAATGAATATGGACCATGTCACCTCCATCAAGGTCATTGATAAAGATGTCAAACAGGACTCAACTTGTCACAGGCAACTGTGCAGCAATTAACCCATTAATCACTGCCCTCCGAGTCTGATCGTGCAACCAGCTTTTTACCCATCTGGCTGCCCAACCACTTAGACCATAGCATTCTAACTAGAATGACAAGAATACCATGGGAGACAGCGATGAAAGCCTTACTAAAGGCAAGGTAAATTATACCCACTGCTGTTTCCTCACCCACAAATACAGACATTTTATCAGAGAAGGCAATGAGATCAGGCATGATTTATCCTTGATGAATTCATGCTGACTGTGCCCAACCATCATCTTGTCATTGACACACACAGAAATCTGTTCCAAAAGGACTGATCCCACAATATTTCCGGTGACTGAAGCAAGGAGCACCACCCTGTAATTACATGGCTCATCCTGTTTTGAACATTGTGGAACATTTGCCTTTCCTCAGTTTGAGACCTCTCCCCAATTTCTTTAGTCTTTTAAAGATGATAGAAATAAGCCTTCCAGTGGCATGCTACAGCAATCTCGGCACTCTCGGTTTCATCCTGCGGTCTTATATGAATTAAGTTATTTCAAGTAGTCCCTGACTCAACCCTCATTCAATTCACTGCTGGTAGTTCTTCTCCTTGAACCCTGTTTCTGATTGCAGAGGCCTGGGAGATCTTCTTGAGTACCTGAACAGATTGGCACAGCACAGAAAGATGAAACATTTTGTCCAGATGCGTTATCTCTTTATTTGCATACTGTGGGAGAATGTAGGAAGCCAAGTGGGAAGGCTGAAGAAATTGAGTAATTTGTCTAGGGGATCAACACTAGTCTACATTTCACATTAAAAGTTCTTGAAGAAACCCCTCAGTTCCACAAGCAGGAGATGAGAAAAACCTTCTTTATCCCTTTCCTTAATACTTGTCCAAGAACGAGAATCTTCAGAAACTGAAGCATATTTTCAGTGAGTTTATAAAATTGAAAGGAAAATTCAATCCTCATTTACTACTTCTGTCCAACTCTGTTTTGGAAATAGACATTTTGAGCAGGAAATAAATGATTCATGAGTGTCAGCATAAGCAAGATTGATTTCATTCTAGAGTTCATTATAAAACATGTTTTACAGCAATAAAAATATCTTTCCAGTTCTAAGATTCTTTCCCTCATCACTCCTGTTTAAGGAACAAAGTCATGTGAAAATTAGCCTTTTTGCCAAGCCACACTAACCAGAACAGTTCCCTGACACTCAATTCACCCGAAGAATTCACTCAACTCACCAAAACTAGTACCCGCAAAAGGGGGCAACAATGACCAGTTATGTGAGATTAATGATAGCGGAAATACAGCATTTTTAAAGCAAATTCCATCCCAGAACTACATTAAAAATACGTGCGAAGTTCAGGACTTCCTAATATTTGAGTGGATTCATACTGAATTGATTTTGCTTTATTCACCATATGCTGAATATGTGCTCACATTATTACAGTTACCAACTGTGTCCCATTTGGTGCAGAGACTGACAGGTGCTAGAGGGGGGAAAAAACCCCACAGTGATAGTAATTACTGATACTGCCTAACAGATCTGGAATTTTATTGCAGAAATTAAAGACGCATCAAGAACAAGCAGAAAATTAGTGGAAAATACAGTTAAGACAACAGCTATATATTTTTTCCAGCAAGTTTCTGTCAGATGTTGATTGTCAAATGGTTAAACATTTCCCTACAATTTACCATGTCCACACTGTCCTGTTGTTGACCTCACCGCTGGCCATTCAGAAGATGCACAAATCACTTGCAACTACCAAGTCAACATAAACTGTGCTTTGAACAGGAGGTATTATAAAAACTCCAAGAAAAACAGGGCCCTTCTTGTCTCCATGTTAGCCGCGTAAGTGAGAAGCTTGGATACATATGTGTGTGCGCCTTAGGGCATAACCTGTTGCACAAAACTGAACTTGTGCAATTTAAATGATTCCAACATCGAAAGTGACATAAGAACAATTACACTAGCCATCTCCCAACAGCCAGCCCAACACTGAAGGGGGGAAATAAAGAAACTGTGCTTAAGGAAGAGGAAAGCACCCCAAAAGAACACAAATTAAGAGATAAAATACTTTGGGAAGGAAAACCACCCATTTTAGCTACTAACTTAAGTATTGTATATGAGGGTACTGTTAATAATTACCAATCATTTACTTCTAACGCCAATACATCTCTAATGCTTTATACTTCACGTTTTACCGAAGTTCCTGTTCTCTTGATTTAATGTTGCACTGTTTAACAGCACCTTTTAATGACAAAAAACCTAATGTGATAGACAAAAGTTCTGAAAACAACCAAGACAGTGATTCAGAACGTGTTAAAACAAGTTAAAAGGGAAGAATTTTCCTACTGGAAACTGAATCTGTTTATGGCAGTAATAGCAGTCTTGTAACTTGAAGTACTAACACAGTGTCACTCATTACTTGTAATTCAGGTTTATGACGTACTGTCCAAGGGATGCAAAGTATCAGTTATACCTGGCAGAACCTTGACCAGTTACTTTAGGATTAGAGATCATAAGTCACCAAATTCACAGAGTCATGTTCTGCCTTTTGAATTACAAAATATCTTACTAGTTACTCTACAGTGAGCAAATCTATTGCCCAATTCAGTCAAGCAAGTGACTTCCATAAATTAAAGGTGGAATTTTTTACCATGCCTCCCATCACTCCAAAAATATTAAGATTTATAAGAAATCATTCATGTGGTAAAAAGTTTTACAAGTTAATCACAGTTTCTGTTTGCAGTATACATAAATATGAATAAAAATGTAGAAACCAATTATTTTTACAGCTTAAAAGAACAACAAAAGAAGCCTAACTGAAGGGAAGATTAGGGGAAGAAATCTTGTCCATCCAATGAGAATTTAAAAAAAAAAAAGAAAAACAAAGTATATTCCCTTTTAAAATGAAAAAGCAATGACAATATAGAAATATTGAGTTAAAATGATCCATTTTCATGGAAAAAATATTACTTCCGCATTTTTCTAGTAAAGTCTGCTATGCATGAAGTTCTAATTGAGCAGATTAGAAGTCCAGAAAATTAAAGTGCTCAGCACTAAAATCTCATCTCATCGTTTCAGTCATATACAAGCCTATATGGCATATTGATCCTTCTTGTTATCGGTGCACTACCAAAATTAGTACCTTCACTCACAGAAGGTTAACAAAACTTACTGACAGGATTGTTTAGTCACAGAGAAATACATGTCAACTGTGCAGGACAGCCAAAGCTCAACACCCTTCAAGAAAAGTTGGCAAAAATGGAAGATATCTTGCTTCAAGCCTAACCTAAGCATACTATAGAGCTTGTATGAATACATGTCTAAAGACCTCACAGCACTTAATATATCCAATTACTTTTTGAATTAGAAGGTGATTTTTGCTTTCTAATGGTTAACACAGAGGACAAAAACTTTCTGACAAAAAATATCTCAAACTACAGCAACTATTAACTGCATGACTTTGAATAATCACATTATCTCTAACCCAATTTACCAGTTTGGAAACATTTTACAATATGCATTCATTTATGGAAATAAACACACATATTCCTGAGTGTTGAAATGTTTAATCCATCAGTATTTAAACTCCTTCAGAGGCTCAAGCATCAGAAGCTGTACAAACATGACTACATACCCAACAGCCTTTTATTTTGCAGCAGCAACACTGTTTGGAAGATCGTCAGATAGTTCCTGTTTGTCATATGTTGGTTGGTTTCACAAAACAGTTTTGGTGGGTGTGAACTAGATAGAAATCAGAGGAAACTAAAACAGAAGCTCAGCTCCATGTGCATACCAAACACACCCCAATCCATAATGGAGAAATAAAGATGTGAATCGAGCATCACTCCTGTAGACAGCATAAAGCCATATGTGCAGGGGAATGTTTGGTTCAATAGAATAAAACTAATCTAATCAAGAGTTAAACAGCCAAATTATATAGAGCATGTATGAAGGGATCCCAGCATCAACTACTGCCTATTTATAATCATGTCTTAGTGCACCAAATAACCCGCTAACAAGTTCAACCTGTGAAGTACAGATCTACTTTTTCCAGATCGCTCTTCAAAGACTGTCTAGCATTCAGCAGTTCAAAGAAACATTAATAACTTTATTAAGTATAAAAGAAAGTGAATTAATGATTTCTTCCACAAGTTCCCAGTCTTTCGGATTAAAGCAGTCTGACATGAAACACTATAAACAGTTAATTACCAAAAAGTGACGCTAAATATGAATGACAATTCTCACACAGTCAAAAGAGAGACAGACCTCAAACCTCTTAAAGGCATACAGTTTTGAGCTGATTTAGCCAAATGGAAAGAAGGACAGGAATAATTTCTGAATAAGTACACACTGAATTGATTCTGCTTTGAGAAAACACAGCATGTAGTTTTAGAAGGCTAATCTTGAACACATTTCCAGCCTTAGCAAAAAAAAAAGTAAAAGCTTTCGTGGATAGAAATGAAAACGTGGAACCTTCTTTAAATGGCAAATATTGGATCTTGAATCTTATTTCTAGGAGGATGGGCCAGAGAGAACGTAACAGCAGTACAACCACATTTGTTCAACTGTTATATGTTAATTATTAAGACAAATTTTAAAGTCAAATTGTAAACATATTTAGTGACTTAAAACAAAAAGCCCTAAAATGGTAAGACGGGTTTTGTAATACTAGTTAGAAGGTGTACTATTTCCAACTAAAATGGCTTATAAAGGATTAATCGTGGAACTACTAGTAGGATCTCACTAGCACATTACACAACTTCAGAAAGTATAACAAATCACACACAGTAGTATCCACTTTTACTTCAACTGTTTGGTCAAGTATGTGCACAGATCTTCTCACGAATCATGGCCAAAGCATACTTATTAAAACTCTTCTTAGTGTCAAAGGCATCTGCTAGTTCAAACCAAAATTAATGCAGTGTTAAGAAAAGCTTGGATGAACTCATTTTATTGAAAGGTGTTTTTTGGGGTTGTGTCGTGTCGTCACCGCCCCTCTCCCCCCCCCCCCCCCCCCCCCCCCCCCCCATAAATTACTGCAGATAATTCCATTCTTTGGAACCTCCCAGGCACGGTGAAGTGATGAAGTGATTAGAAGGTCCAAACACCCTCTGCAGAAAGGATCACAAAACGGTTGATTTTTTCAGTTTTCTTCACCCATAAAAAATGCTGTTGTTATATGGCACACTATTTAGTTTCTCATATGAAAGTATACCTCTGCTTCTTTAGAAAGGTACCTCCTTTGCCTGACTAGGCTCACAGATCTATTAAAATGGTTACACACTAACAGGCTCACAACCATATGGGCAAACCTGACTCCTCAGATACTGGCTGAAGGAGAAAGTCTTAGAAATTGTCCTCCAAATCAAAGCTTCCATAGACAGAATAATTGGACTTTACTCAACTGATACGCAGGCTGATGAAGACTGGGAAATTCCTCTGCCCTCAAGAAAAGCACATCTATGGTTGTAAGCCTTTTGTACAATTACTCTGGATAAACTGTTAATCTCCACAAGCAAACACATCTGTTAATTTTAACACACGCACACACAAAAAGAAGATTTCAGAAAAGTACATATATGTTATGCTAATATAAAACACACAAAGATTGTCATACTTTGTCAGATCAAAGAATTATCTAGATTTTCACCTCTGCCCTCTCCCAAAGTTCTTCTCTCCTTCTTCATCAGGATTACTGAGCAGCATAACCAGAAAAACACTGGAATTTTGTTTAACTATGCTCTACCTAGTAAACACAACATTGTCATTTGTACTCCTAAACCAAACAGATGAATAATGAACCATTTAACAATCTGATTCTCAACATTTATCCAATCGAAGGAAATCAGGCAGTTACTTCCTTTGACTCCAGTGCAGGCCACAGAATTTCCTAACAACCTAATTAAAAGGCATTGCTACGCTTGTTCTTTCTGCTCATTTCCTTTTACTAGGATTATTCTGGGATTCTTTGTTTCACCTATTAGCATAAATCCTCAGCCTAAAGCTTCTGTCATCCTCTCCATGGATGTACTTCTCTAATCCAGCACAGAAATACTGAAACCTCTTGCCATAGAAGAGAAAATCACTTCCAGGAACTTCATATGTACATTTTTAGTTGATGCAAAATCCAGACCAATAATTAAAATTAAGTCTTACTGTGAACTGAGGGATCTCTTGTGGATTAGATAAACAATTGTGTCCCATAAGACTTCCATGAAACAAACCCTAACCTAAAAAGAGATAGGAGCAAATATTATCCTACATGTTTCTTCACTCTTTTTAAGTCTACAACGCAACTAGGACCATCTTTTAAGTGGAAAAGAAAACCCTCACAGTTGCTTCCCATTTGTGTGCATGAGATCCACCTTCCAGTTCCTGAAAAGCAGAAAAAGTAATTTCATTTTGTAGCATAGTAGCAAGAAAGTGTCCAGCATAGACATGACATAGAAACATTCAATCATAATACCTAGTTCCACTGAAAAGATCTAGCCTTGGTTGTAGAATTATGACCGCTCTTAAAGACAAGGTCTTTCTCATCAATCTACTGCTTCTTTAGATCAGATCCAAGGCATGAATTGACTACAGAGGATTAGCATCTTCTACAGTAAAGCTTTAATTTCCAAGCAGGTTGGTGTTTCTTAACCGTGTTGGTTTTGACATTTATAACATTTCTAGTAAGAGCTTAAGAGCTTTGGTATGATGCCCTGAATCCTTTAGCAAATCAAATGCTTAGTATTAAATGTTTCCGTCTCTGAAAAGAGACGTAGCCAGAAGAATAAGCCTCGTGGAGGCTTACAGCTGCAGGATCAGATGCTGGAATAGGCCGCGTGGGTTTCTTGCTTCTCTAACGAAGAAAGCTCTAGTTATCTCAAGCTACTTTTATTGCTTCACGATTTGCTTCTGTTCATCCGAGAACTGATATCCACTTATACTGCAGAAAGTCTAATCAATTATATCTATAGTTTTGGGGGTGTTCTGTTTTTTGGGGGGTTTTTTTGGTTTTTTTGATTTTTTTTTAAAAAAGCAGCTTTGTTTTCTCACAGCAAGACAGAACGTCTACTGTAGGACACACACCACTGCCTTCAGTGTCAGGACTTCCTACTGATCCAAACTAACTCAAGTCTACCAATAGGTTAAGCCTGAGATGAGCATTCTTGCACTTACAGGTTCTCAAAGACAACATGCTACAACACATATATTCAGAAAGCACTTCCCTCCCCTCAGTCAAAAATAAGTATTTCTCATCTGAGACATGAGTCCATTAAAAACCAGACCATTACTCAGACAATTTCATGACTCCTGTAACAGAAAAAGGTATGTAAGCTTCACCACACTGCATTAAAAAAAGGCAGGATTTGTATATTTCATTTTATTTTTTAAAATGCCAGGAGCAATCAACTACTCTGGAACAACACAGTACCTGAAGAAAAGATTTTCATCTCTGAATGGTGATAGTTCATGTGCTTACTTGTTTTAATCTCAGAAACAAGCGACAAAAAGTATCAGAAGAAATGCATGGCCCTTTATTCTTTGGAATCCACAACAGCATATAATTAGAAGACCATCTGTTCTCAAAATTTAACAACCCAAGGTAGCTGGTACCTGATCATCTGACAAGAAGGACCAAAAATAAATAAAAAACCCCATAGACAGTGTCAAGCATACTTCTTCATGTAAAGGCCTGTGTCTGTGAAGCATTTAGGCAGCAAAAGAGTATTTAGTGAAGTGCCTACTCCTTGATAGTGCTGCTCATAAGAATGTGGTGATGATGTAGTATGTATCAGCCAGGAAAAAAATGCAACCATACTTGGCTTTGATACAGATACCAGTGAGGCTTAGTTAATTTTGGACCACCATTTATTACTTGTTTTTCCAAACAGAGGCTGTCTCCCTGTTTCTCTCCCCAGCCTACTGGAGCAAGGATGTGAAGGGGCAGGAAAAGGAGTGAAGAAGCAGGAAAGGGTACCGCTGTAGAAACAGAAATGTGTAGCAACTTGCTACAGAACCTGATTAACAATACAGGTATCACACAGTCACAGGTGTTAAACGAAGCGCCTTTTTAAAAGGCAGAACTTATTCTCCACCTCTGCTATACTTGCAGAGCATTGAAAAAGATCTTTTTATTGGATAGCTGATCTCCATCCCTTTCTCCCTCCCTCAAGAAAAGGTATATATTTATTGTGCTACGCATGAGATTAGAAAAGCCATCACCCCTATGACCTGGTCTTATTTTGTGTGCTTGCAATGAACTGCCCAAGACGGTTAGGAAACCACATATCACATTTAAACTCCTTTTGATGTTGTAGAGTCAAATTCTGGAAGAATCTAACTGCATCCAAACAATTGCTCACCCTTGTTGGCTATAGTATTTATTTTCCAAAATAGTGACAACAATCATTAGATTTTAAAAGCAATCCATACGGGAACTGCAGGCAACATAGAGCAGCAAGGACTAAATATTTTTTTCCTCTCTGTTTCAAGGGGATCCTAGACCAGTAGCCCCCACCCAGGGAAGGGAAAAAGCAGTCCACTGCACACACACCTGAATAACTTAAATAATAACAGGAAAAAGTAGTAGTACAGAAATAAAAAAAAAATTTAAACGTTTGTATATGGACGACTATAATGCAACAGCCATCAAAATCTTGCATCTACCAACAACAGTACATTACTTAGCATTCCAGTTTACAAATGAAGTTGCTAAAATTAAACTGAAGAAGCCAGTCACATGGTATTTATTCCTGTAACTGTTATACATAAGTTTAACTCCTCCGATTTCTAATGCAATGATTACTAGAAGCACTCTTCATGGTGTTCTATGCCAGCATTTTGGCATCTGATCATGCTCATTTCAATGAGCACACATGCAATAAGAAGATTATTTTATGCTTTTCAGGGTTTGGGGTTTGATTTCTTTGTTTTGTTTGGGTTTTTTGTGGGTTTGGTGGGTGGGAGTTAGTGTGTTGGTTTGGTTTCCAGGGTTTTTTTTGAAAGAATCCAGTCTCTTCCTACGGTGAACCCATAAGACGACTTTCTTAATGGAGGTCAACTGACAAAAATTCAAATTATCATGACATCTCTTCAAATACTGATCTAGATGTTGATAACAAATCCTTCTATGGAGTCTTTATTTCCTTTATGGTTTAAACGTAACTACTGACTCTGCAATTGCAAAACATGATATATATTGGTATGCCCAAATTTCTCACAATCTGTATCAAAGTTTTTGGTGTTTAGTCCAAGGTTATAAATAGAAAAAAAATATTTAAAATTACTATAGCTCCCTCAGGATAAATAAAGGAAAACAGTCCATTTAATATTCTTTGGAAGCAAAAGTGACTGTACAAAACACAATATAACAACAGGACATGACTGAGTTACAAATATTTCAGTGTAAAAAGAATGATCACTAATTCAAGGTGGGGGTGGTGTGGTGATTTATATGATCTCCAAGTTAGACTGGAGCTTTACAAAAACTGAGCATTGCTACCTGCTTCTCAAGGCTGCTAATACAACCAAAAAAATCAATTTCTGCTTTGCAGTCCAAGGTTCTTACTGCAAGTACAAAGCAAATCACTTCAATATAACAACTGGTATCAACACAGAAGGAAACTAACTACACTTGGTCCTAGTATTTTTTTCCACTACAAAAGGTGACTCTGGTCTTTCCTAGAGGATGCAATATACATCTGCAAATACTAAAGATATATAGACTTTGTGGGTTACGAAATTAAGTTTTGATGAAAAGACCTTCTTTTCAAGGTCTAGTAATTGTTATCTTCAGGTAAAAAAAACGGAGATACAATTACGATCAGCTACACTTAGCAGAAGCAGTCATTTTTCCCTCTGCTCATCAGATTATGGCAAAAATTATACAGAAGAACTACAAAGCATTATCCATGCAGGGAAAAAAAAAAAAAAAGCTTAATCCCAAATAGCTACGCTTACCTGCTGACAAACCATTGTAATCTGATTTGTGTCAAGGAGCTCAAATCACCACAAATCACTATTACTGAAAACACCGGTATTTTCTTGTGTTCACTAAACACAAGTGTATATATAAAATGAATTCAAAGGAGTTGCACACTGGAATACTAGAGCACTACCAAGTTGCTTCTCTTTTTCCCCTTCTGCCAGCTAAAGTAGCATTTCACAATAGTTGTTTCTTTAATTACTAATTCAGGTAGCTGGCATGACTGCTCTTTGTAAGTTGTCCAAGACAGTAACCACTTTCAGAGTACAGAAACATCTCCTCTAAACTCTTTTGGTCTCTAGCTCTTATCTCAGAATATACATATATATATATTTATCCTAAATACAGAAATTTCTCTGTCTTACTAATGTTTTAAGCATTATACAGACTGTAACAGGATCTTAGATACCTACTTTGCTGAAAAAAACCCCACAATTGTTTCCAACTAACAGTTTAGTCATGGTGGCCCACTCTGCTGTAGCATCTTCATGTCTATGAGGCTTTCTAATATCACTAAATTGAAAAGAGTTTTAAAAAAAGCTCTATTTCAGTTTTTGACCTTGGAGGCATACATATTACTAGTACAACTGCAATCCTTTTCCCATGGACTAGCAGTTCTATCAAAAGTGCTCCTCTCCTTGCTACTTAAATCAATACCACACAGAGTAAGAAAGACACACAAGAATACTGGATTTGGTACTAAAAAGCTGTAATACTGGTCCAAGACCGCTGCTAAAATGAACTATAATGTAGGAGTACCTCTATGCTATTGCTATCATCTATTATTGTTCAACAGTTCACTGAGTGACTAAAAGGAAGCCTGTTCCAAATCAGAATCTTACACAGTTTCAAGCTACCTAGTTCATACTTCAAAAAGTAAGAACACTTAAGGGAAAAAGTTAGTAACTTAAACACCAGAATTACAACAGTGCCAAAAGAGACAATGGCTTGTAGAGAAATACAGTAACACAGACAAGACTTTCCAGGAGTATACATGCTGAACAGTGGAATAATACACTGCAACCCTAGTTAGGAGTGTAACGTCTAAACAGTCTCAATGCATAGAGGACAAAGAATTACAGGAGAAAGGGTCTGCTATTTAAAGTCCTGCAGAATTTAAAGTAATCCCTCCCCCAGTTTAATAGTAAAAGCACAGTTAAACTATTAAGTTCAACAGTACCGCTGACGTCACCCGTTTTATTACAAGCTGCTTTTAAGTTGGTAGTATTCCCCTTGTACATTTAATGGATCAAGTAGAGACCAGCTGTTCAACCTATGCTACAGTTCAAAGCAACTCAAGGTATTAGATTCTACCTCAATAGGAAACATGGCAGAAAAGAAGCATTGGGGAACCTAGATATGTATAAAAGTCTAATTTTATTTCCTTAAAGAATTGCAAAAATACAGAACACAGAAGGCCCATCTCTTGGGCAATTATATGACAACTTTTGAAGTCACTACAACTTGCTGCAACTTGATAAATACCTCAGTCATCAAGCACTCTTGAGGTGACAGTTTTGAGTTATTCTAAAAGAGAATTAAGTTATAATTTCATGCTGCAACTGGGGAAAGATAGAGGGAACCTTAAAGCTGGCAGCATTCTAGACAGCCGGCAGACATCTGCCATTGAAAGAATTAAATGTAATGCTGTGGGAAACAGATAATGCCTTTAAGCAACGACTAAGGAACAGCATATTGCACAAGTAAACATCCATAATAGGAGAAAGTTCAGCTTTCTATCAACTAATAACCGACTCATGAATGGTACTAGTATTAGAATGACACATAAGACAAATCAACATTTTTTTAAATACAATTAAAAAAAAACCCAACAACAACAAAAGCTTAAATCAATGGAGAAGTGAGAATTAATCTGATTTCCAGAAGAAAAATGTAGTCACTAAAAGCTCAGCCAGTCTCACAACAGTAGCACCCAACACATTTCAGAGGCCAACATATGGACAACCATATTTTAAAGTGAGACGCTCATTCCATGACACTGAAACGGAAAGTACTTCTAACTCTGGAGAAGAACACTGATGAAATGCTGGATACACCCATCACACGTCTCCATCACAGTGAAGCAGAATGTTCTTCAGGTGCTTACCCCAAGCAAGGTGAAATTCCTTTCAGAAATATTTTCTTGGTTAAACTCTCTCACTCATCCAAGGCCTCTAACCACAAAAAGACCACAGAAATACATCAAAGTAAAAAGATGCTTTCAGCAATACTGCATTATTTCAGCTGAAACATAAATCAGGCCTTAAATTCAGATCAGTCAAACGTGGGAAATGTCAATGCAGGGTGTTAGACACCAAAATTGCATTGCACTACTCATTTTAAGGGACAATCGCCTTGAAACTTGCTTATAACAACTGAGAGGAGTTATTTTGTTCTTGAGTTCTACATAGTCCACAACAGTCCAGTTTTTAGGGAAATTATTTCCAACAAAATGCAAAAAATACTCACTGTCTTTCCTTCCTGCTTCTGATGAAGAAGTTCCCAGGGAAACTTTAAACCACATACACTAAAAAAAAATAATTTTCAACTCAGAAAAATACAGTTCCTACTAAAGCATGCTGAGGAGAGTGATACCATGCCAAAAACAAGCTCCTGTTTATTGGCTCCATCAGTTCCTCCTGGGATATGCGTGGATTTGTCAACCTTTGAGAAATCATTTGTGCTTTTGGCTTCTTGCAAAGTATAATTGGTTAACTAATCCACACTGCACTGAAAACTATTGTATTTTTCCAAGAACCTATTTTAACTACAGCAATACTTTCCATGTTCAGTTTTGAGCTCTTGAAAATGAGATGACAGTCACATTCCCCATTTACGAAAAGAAAGGATTTTCTGGCTCTTCAAGATCAATAACAAAGGATGAAAATAAAGTTCAGCATATGCTACACTCCATAGCTGTAGTATTTGCTCAACATAGCTGAGTGGTGGAAACACACACAATTGTGGAAACACCACAACTGAGTAAGACTAAAGCACTCTCAACCCAAGTGAGAGCTACACAGGTGCATGCACACGACATTCTCAGTCTTATGTCCAAGATACCCCTGCTACCTATTGCCATAAGAAGACAACCAAACAAAAAGATGTGACTGCCTCAGAACATGTAGCATGCTCTTTAATCTCCCTATTCATTCTCTGATCTTTACAGAATCCAGGAAATTTCTTAGAAATCAGTAAGCGATACATCAGTAATTGTGATTGATTTGCCCATGTTCCCAAGAAATGGGAAAGAAAACCCAAAGACAACAATGTATTTTTCACAGGAGGCTAAGGTAGCAACCAACCAGAGCCCACAGTTTCACATATTTTAACAACTTCCAAAACCAAGAGGCAATTCAATCATTCAAAGTTGAGGTGAAAAGAACAGCAATAAAAATAATACAATCAGGGACAATCAAGTGTGCTAGAGGAATAAAGAGCAGAGACCACAGCAAAGAGATTGAGACGACTATCAGATAATGCCATGAGTCAGACAGAACCTTGGCTCCACGAGTTGAGTCAATTGTTAACAATGCATTTGGCCTTTACTAAGCTTAATATAAAGCACAACTTCTACACATGTGAGAAGTCGTTATTAAAAGCAATGTGCTGAAATACTCGTATTAAGGTCTACAACATACCAATTCCTGCAATTATACTGGAAGTCATTTTATGGGGAGGCTGGAGGGGTAATGAAGAGATTTTTCTGGTCCCCCAACAGATCAGAGAAATCCCTTGTTCAGTGTCTAAACAGAGAAGTCTGTTTAATTACAGTAAATCCTATTAAACTGATCTTCCTTATAAAGGGCTGAAGTGACCAACTCCGAAAAGCTATAGAAGACATAATGAATTCATAGTTTAATTAGGACACACTGTTAGCTAACTATAATCTATTAATTAGCATTCTTAGTTTTTACAGCTCATTGCAATAATACCCTTTTACTTTTAAATTGCACCCTTCTTTTTTTGGACCAAAGTTATACAATTCTACCAGTGTGGTAGTAATTATAGTGATTGCCTAGAGAACAGTGGCCTGGAAATATCTGCAAATGTTTAATTAGGGGATAAAGGAAAGACAAGGAAAAAAAAAAACAACTCAGAGGAATTACTGTTCTCCAATCTACACATATTTAGTAACCGCTTGATCCATTCTAAACCATACATTCATTGGATTTTGCTTGCAAGACTTCCACAGCATCCTCAAATGTCAAAACTGAGTTCAGAAAAAATGTTATTATATTCTAATACATCCTCTTCAGTATAAACACAGAGCTTAAAATTGAAAAGAATTTGAGAATTAAAATGCTTACCTGCAGCTGAAATACAAAAAGCATCAGAAAGTTAAGTGAGTGGTATTCCATGTATTCATTATACTGGTACTGTACCACTACAACCAAAATTTTCACTGGATTACTCCTTTTAAGGAAACCCTACTTCTGCAATAAAAATTATTTAACTTTAGGTTTTCTTCACTCCAAGAAGACATATGAAAATGAATACAAAATGTCACACACACTAACAAATCCCATGTTGCGATACTTACCATTTGGTAAGAATACAGCTATAAAGCCACACAAGTTCATTACATTATTTCATACTAACTCAGGAAAAGGAATTTATTTTCTTCAACTCAGTTCTTTAAAAACTAAAAAGAAAATCGCAGACACCTTCAGTGCAGCAGATTATCACTAACCAAAAGGAATCTACTCTTTACGACAGGTCACCTTAGAGTATAACGTGCCAAGTACTATCAGGACTGTGTTTTCATCTTCTAGAGCAAATCTTAAAAAAAAAAAGACACTGCCTAAACCAGCAAGTATACCTTAAGAGCTTCAATAACATGATCATGCTTGAATTATGGAAACTATTTCATTAAACTTCCTTGGATATTTAAAAAACTCAATAGGGAAAGTAATTCTGTCATGGTGAAAGCTGACTTATAGTTCAGGAGACTTTTGGAGTTGGACACTGGGCCTGTTTTCCACAAGAGCGGTGAGGTTTCTTACGAGAGTGTCCAGAGAGATGCCTAACTCACATTTGGCCAGAAAAACTAAATGGAGGACGCTAACTGAAAGACAAGTAGTTACTTCAGGGTTAAGCTAGCAAGAAGGTCTAGGTGGGAAAATTTTAAAGCAGCTTTTAATAAGTACAGCTGACTACAAAGAGACCTCAATTTTAATCGACCTCTCAGTTTTATTCTAATTTAGGGATGCTTTTAAGAGGGAGACGACAAAAGAACTAGACGCCCAAGATTCTCTGTTCTTCTGCCTATTCTCTAACTAGCCAGACCACTACAAAAAAACCTTTAGGGTGCTTTACAATAGTTGCATAAGAAAGTATGCACAGCTTATGACAAAAGAATAGATGAGCAGGTATTAAACAGTGTTACTCAAATGCAGCCAAGAACACAATTTATATCTGTTTGTGAAAACTGTAGGTCTGGAGGTTTTAACTGGAGCTCTAAAATAAGATCAGTGTAACGTGAACTTTGCTTTACTGGCACTCTGTCAACATTCAGCAACAGTTCAGTTGTATCTGGGGTCAGCAGTTAGTACATTCTGCATCTCTGAGAACGCTTCAAGGGGTAAGCACTATTGAAATATTAATTATGAACAGAGTAAAATACTTCCAAAAGGAAACCGAGTGGTTATCATCAGTCCGAGGAAAAAAAACACATGACACACAAGGAGAAATGAGCACTCTAGACGTGACTTGACAAGAAACATTTAAAAAGAGGCTTGCAAGTTGAAAACACATCTTATTCATACCAATTATCTGGGAAAAGCACCAATATAATTTAGCCGCTTACATGTGACATTCAAGTTTATTAAACTCACTTAATTGTGCTACTACACTAACAGTGACATTAGACGACAAACCTGGTTTTCTTCTTGCAAAACTCTATATTGCTCCTTCCAAATGGTGATTTTTGAAGCTTCATCTTTCCTCAGAGCTCTCTCCTTTTTTAGCTCAGGACTCCAGAAGGTCTTGATACTGTTCATGGAAGAACTCAGCTTGCTTTCTTTCACCTCCACATCCTTGCGAAGCAGATCGTTTTCCCTTAATACTTCTTTGAGCTGTGTCTGCAGATCCATTATTGTGTTATCCCTGGCCTGGCGCAGTGAGTGAGGCACAGTGGATGCCATACTCACTGGAGGGAGATGGTGCTCTCCAAATGCAATAGTATCACTGGCAACTCCACTACTGGCAATGTTAGGGCTGCTACCCATTGCAGTCATCCTAACACCATAAGGCAGCCGCCCCCCAGATCGGCCCAAAGTCATGGTGCTTTTTGGGGTATCTGCACCCACGTTCTCATGGTCACTTAGATACATAGGGCCAGATGTAGCATAGGCAGCATTTAAGGACTGAATATTTTCCATAGAAAGGGTTTTCCCACTGCCACCCCCAGTACTACCGCCAGAACTGCCTCCTGTGCTGTTGGTTCGACGATGGCCCAAACGTGGTGACCGTGGCAGCCTTGGTGAACGCCCTGGACTCTGGTTGCTTGGCTCAACCTTACCAACTGAGCGAGCACTTCCGTACATGATTAAGCTGGTGGTGTGAGGCAATTAGATAGGCATAAATCAGGAATGAGAGAAATCCTGTTAAGTTCTTCAACGGTTGTAAGTCAGCTTAAGGCCAATCACAACTTATTACAGATCCAGTTGTCCATCTTCGAAGTCACGTGCTCACAATGTTCAGGACCATACCTGTATCAATAAGAATAACATGTTAAAATCCTTATCAATAAAAATAAAGCACTAAATACCTAGTTTATCACCAAATATTTTGTCCCACATTAGAATAAAGTGTATTCCTATTACCTGTACACTTCTTGCTTTTCTTTTGTTACCTTATCACAGTAAAGAGAGAGAGAAAAGAACCACCTATTAATTTTCAAGCCATAATTTTGTTGGTCATGACCTGAAATCTATAAAAGTCAACTAACTTTTTTTCCTACCTATTTCTAACTGTCCCTAATTCTTTACCTGCTACCTTTCTGAGTAAGAGAGACAATCAAAATTTAAAGCTCATTCAGTAGTATTCTTTTCCTTCAAGGACTGCTAGCTCCCATAGAACACAGTTTCTAAACCCTGTTGCTGTGAAAATAACCCTGCAAATGGGAAGATAGGATGGACTGAAATGATTCTGATCATGATCTCAACTAGCAGGTCCCTTCAGTGATGCTGTCAGCCCTCCTTCGAACTCAGAAGTCCAAACCGAAATAAGAAGAATCATTAAATCATTACTGACCACAAAGCTTAAGCAAGTATAGATACAACTCCAAAAGAACAGCAATCACACAGCAACAGGACCAATGAGGTTAGGAGGAACAAGAGAATCACACCTGCACTGCAAACTGATTCCAGTCTCTTATTTTTTCTTGAACTGGGATTCAGTCCTAAACATGACTTAAAAAATCTTTGTTCAGGTTAAGCAAAGACATCAGACAAAATACACTCTTCATTAACCAGCTCAGATTAATTCCATTAAACAGCTTCATTCCAACAGCAAGGACCTCTTAAAACACAGAACGTATGACATCATCACATTGCAGGTCCTCCTCCCATCTACTCCTTTAAACAAGAACTCTGGTAGCATATGCAATCAAACTCCTTATTTTTGCACTGTAACATTATGCTGTTCTACAATTGCTAGCAGGTAACTCTTTAGAACAGGGGCACTGGGCTGAGACCACTGTTAGTAGTAAAGATCTGGTAGAGGAGCAAGAAACAGGGATGAAATCCACTCTTGCGACGCACTGTAAAATGACTCCCACTACACAGTTCTCACTTTTTTTTTTCTCTCCTATTTTTTCCAGGGTAAACTATTTCAAGTCACTGTTGGGCTCAACTGAAATCAAAACTAGAACACTAAAACACTCCTGATCTGACCTCTCCCCATTAGCTGAAAGAATACCATGTAGTGTCCAAAGAGCTGCAGCATCTTATATATCCCAACATCTTCCCTTTCACACCAGCTTTCATCTAGCCTCACCTTCTACTCAGAAGTTAGGTTTGCCAGATATTAGGAATCAATTTTACCAAAAAACATGGCATGTTTGTGAGACAATAATTGGGCAAGCAGATGAAAGATCTGGCTCAAAAGAGGAATACATTTACAAAAGAAATTGCAGAAACAGTAAAAGTGGGTGGAGGGAACAGACCAAAAAGTAATACTGCAAAAAATACTGGAAAAGGGTAGAAAGAAAAAAAAAAAAGTAAAAGCCTGATGAAAAAAAATACATTTTTCCTTTCAGAAACAAGTTAGTATAGAAAAAGATACAACAAGGAATAGTTTTTAAATGTTTAATCCTAAATTTTAAATGGAAAACAAGGTCAGAGTAAGCGAGCATTTTCTCATTTTCACACTATTTCACAGAAGATACAATAGCATGAGTAATTTTACAAAGCTTATGGAAGCTGATACTGTTTTGCGAGCAGTCCTCAAGAAGTTCAGGTGCTTGCTCTCTCTGTCTCTCACTGTCTGTTTTGTTTTAAATGACAACCAAAGCTAGCAACAATATTGCTATGGAATATTTTAAAACACGTATGTAAAGAAAAATAGGCCAAGGAAAGATAGCCAATGGCATTAATAATTGAAGTTATCTACCAAAACACCACCTACGGGTTGGGGTTTTTTTTTTAAATACGAGTTACAGTTAAGACTTTCCTTCTATTTCAGCTACGTATCCTTATGCAAAACAGTACAGAAATATAAACTCTGTAACAAAGTCTACAGTGTTCCACTGGAGTTGCTTCAATAAGCAAGACACTGTGCCCCAGATCTGGAAGAAAAACACTTCTTCCAAATAGAAAAGCTATTTCAGACTAAACTCACTGTTTGAGATATCAAAATGCTAAAAATGCTGCTGTGACACCACTTGAGCACTCAAAACAAGTCAGATATGATTTCTTAGACACTACATAAAGTACAGTCAACTGAGAGCTTGCATTCACGAGGATTCTCTTGAAAATTAATCCAAATCACAGCACTTAATTTATTTGCTAGAAACTCACCACAGTAAGTCAGTGCACTCACATAACAGCTTTAAATAAGTTTAACTTGAACCAAAAGATGACATATTTTATTCTGTGTGTTTTAGTTAAAGCACTTTCCCCAAAAAACATTAAGTTTAAATGTTGCTAGAAGTCCTTTACTGTTGCATGCCGAAGTATCACCTAGTAACATGCTTAACAACATCCAAGAAGGGCACAAAAGATTTTAGATCATTTCTAATGAGTTAATCGTCCCCAAAATGGAAAAGTGTCATTTAAACTCACAGAATTGCTTTCTCCTTGCTTTACTAATGTTTTATTAAACCATTAATAGCTTTGCATAGAATGAAAGTCACTAATGTCCTTGACAGAAAAGTAGCTTCCCAGGCAGCTGTGAGGAGCTGGTAGCACAGCAGGTGCTGTGCAGTGGCCATCCTCTAATGTACCGGGTAGGCAGGTTAGCTCTTGTCCACCTTAACTGGAAACACCAGTCCTATGCTAATCCAGCTCTAAGCTTTGTTTCATAGGTAAGCACCATCCCCTATGTCACTCCAGAAAAATCAAGTAATTCAAGCTATGAAAGCCAACTGCTAGAATTAGCTGTTGATTAGGGTTACAGTAAGGATTCCTGGAGCGGGCACACATGAAACCCAGGGAGAACAACTCCGACATCACCACCACGCGTTACACTGCACTCACTTTTCAAGAGCAAAATCAAACAAAAGCAGTAGATTAAGAAAAAGTATTTGGAAACAAGCAAATGTAATCTTCCAGTATTTCTCTTGAAATGAGAACTTTTGTTACACCGTTGTTAGACTTAAATCTGAATATTCCAAACACTAACTAAATACACCCTTCCAACCAGGCAGCCAGTATCAGTATTTTCACTGACACAGGAGGGATTTGTCATGGTTCCAGAGAAAATAAAAACATGTTACAAGATAAATCTTAAGTCTGTCTTTTTTTTTTTTCCCCTGATATTTTTCTATCAGCATTTATCACCGGCCATTTCACTCTGTTGCTATTAGGAATCCATAAGCAGAAGTACATATTAAGACAATTCACACTAAGAAAACCATCTTTCATCCTGCAAACAGTAAAGTGAAGGAAGTGACAGAGACGTCTTTTCTCATTTGCAATACCAATTAATCATGAAGAAGAAAGAGTTCTAGCTTCCCTCCAGCAGTCCAAGCAAAATTACATGGAAGATTTCTTTCAGATACCAACATAACCAGAAAAGTTAAAGTTTTTCAATATCCAGACCCAGACCAGCATTTTACTAAGAATTTCAGAAGTACAGTCTCTTCTTTTCCATGAGGCCAACATGCAGCACTGTTACTTTTTTCCTCTTCTACTCTGACCCTAAATTTAGTCACAAATAAATCATCCCTTAAGCTTACAGGATAGTGGTATCCACAAGGAACACTGTCCAACAGTGACATGAATGTATTGACCATTTTTTCCTCTGCAAACTGTCCCACAGGTTTCCAAAACCTTTGGCCTTTTCTGCCTATACAGGAACCCTTACCTAAGATTACAACGAAAGAGACTATAAACTACAAGTGTTCAAAAAAATAAAACCACTGAAGGCAGTGCTAAACCATTTTTCCTCAAGGTAGCTTGCATACCTTTACATTTGTGAAACAACTCTCTTGTTCACCACTCACTAAGAGAACAAAAACTTCCGAAGAGCATCCTATCAGCCAGCCAAATAAAAAAAATCCGAAAAAAAATAACGTCAGCCAAAGTAGAAACTTCATACAGGTACCTAGAGATTAGCGTAGTAGCTTTGCAAGTACAGAAACACGTTATCGACCTGCTTTAGCGTTAGTTGAAAATGCTACCTAGCGACTATGAAAAAGCTTGAAAGGACTACCAGAAGCATAAAAAGAATAGATTAAATTATTCAATATTGTAGAAAAAGGTTTCCAAAAAAGACAGTTATGAACACATTTTCTGTATGAAAATGGTAAGACAGATAACAGTACATCCTGCCTGAAGTGCCAGCTAAGAAAAATGTCTTCTAAGATCACAGGTAACTGTCCAAAACCAAAGACACCATGAACTGTGAAAAAAGTTTATAATCTGGCAGTAAACATTTAAATGTACTACAGTGCAACTTATGGCAACTGAAATGAATCTGTTTCATTACAATAGCCTAGTCGCAGCCAGTGAAAAGCCATGGAGAATCAAGCCTCCTTCAAAACAGCAAGGCAGCTACCACTCTGAGTAGTATAGCGATAACCAGAACTAAACACCAACGAAAATGGTAATTAAAAGCAGCATGAAAGCTGGTAACTCCTTCATCAGAACCCAGCATGCTGAAAGAACAGTCAGATGCAACCTGCACTATTGTATGCAGATTTACTTGTAATTATGAAATGAGAGAGGCCAGAAATAGGTACACTAGTCTTGCCAAAAGTTCTGGTGGTTTTCAATAAAAGAGTTGTATTCAGGCACAGTAGAAAGGTAAGAAATTCCACAGGGATGACATTCAGGATAAAGAATTCAATAAAATGACATGTGTTTACCAACGCTGTCACACTCAGCCCCTATATCTAGTGTTTTACATGAATCAATGGCTCAGAAAGCAGACATTCCTGACTGCAGCTGACAGGTAATGACAGATTCATTAACACAAAGTTTTGTTAACCTCTGGAGGATCTCTGTCGTAGAAATAGGTGATGCCTTTCGTATCTCCCCCTACTCCAGGACAAATACTAATACCACAGTAACTACTCCTAGGTAAGTGAGCAAACCAAATACAGAAAAACATACTGCAGAAACACAGGAAAATGACTGCTTACATTTGTTAAAAAAAAAAAAAAAAAAAAAAGAACGAACTTTGGAATAACTTCTGCAGCCTTCAGCAAGTAACATTTCAGTGAATTTCTTTTGTTGAGTTGCTGTTCAGGCTTGACACTGGCTGACAGACAGCAACGTTTACAGAGTGAACTCCTTGATACTATCACTGCCCGATAGTCAGGCAGTTTGATCGCAAGCTAGGCAGGCAAGCACACCTTACTGCACAGTGACCCCTCTCGTGCCTCCCACCAGCATCCTGGAAGCCATATACCCAGCTCCCAGAAGACTGAACTTCCTTGTAGCCGCAATCCCTGTCTGCACAAGGAAAGCTTTGAACGTCAGTTCAGTAACAGCAACAGAAAAGTCAGCCTTTACAAGAGCAGTCTCAATCTGATAAAGCAGCGTAGCAGACACATTAGACTTCATTAACAGAGGTAGCAATTGTTCACATTTTCATAATTAATACCTTAATAGTTAATGACAAATTAAAAAAACCCTAGAATATATGAAGGGACCTGGACTCCAGAACAGAGCCAGGAAAAAAAAAAAGATGGAATTCCAAACCAGGAACAGGCTTATGTTCCAGTAAAACCCTGACAAATATCTTTACCTTGGAATGCAAATAGTGGGCATGATGACAGAACAGACAGGATTCACAACAACTTAGAGGTGTGTCAACCAAAAAAAAAAAATTAATTCCTGTCACTTTCTGGTGCACACCGCAATTACAAAAGCTATGGCTGCTACGCTACTTTACATTAAAAAATGTGAAGTATCTATCTTAGGACTATAATGTACATTTTAGGTTTGACTAGTTCTGGGAGGTAAGAAAGCTCACTACTTTTCATGTTAAATTAATGACTATTACACATAAAAACGACAGAAGAAAGTTTACTTTGGAAACTGTTTGCAAGCCAGCTACTGCTGAACACAAGGCATTGAACCCATGGAATACAAGGTTGTTTATCCATATCAAAATATTCTTATCCTCATAGCCTTGACAGCAAGAAAGCAAAAGGGATGAAATTAAGATGGAATAGATGACAAAAAAGGAACTTTTCATATTATGATTGAGTCTCATTGCTAGATAGCACATGAATAGATGCCCAAGTACTGACATCTGTTTACGCCCAATCCTTTTTAAAGGTAGGTTGTTTGTTGTTTGGTTTTGGTTTGGTTTTTTTTTAAAGTCCAGAAACTTGCACATCTGCCAAGTTCACTGGAAGTAACAATGCCCTTGTTCTGCCTCACTGAACATGAGAAGATAGGAGCCAGTATGTTCTCCCCCCTACACACAGACTGAGAAATCTTCCCAGAAAAATATCTCAAAAATCCCTTAGAGTCTTTAGGTGACTGACATACTGAAAATCATGTTTTGCAAAAGAAAGGCCATCAACTGTGACCCTAACATTTTGAGGAAAAACCCAGCAGTCATTTGTCAAAGGAGCATTTTGTTTCTAAACAAAAATTGACACTCCTGTTACACACTTCTTAAATTTGAAAGGTTAACATAAATGGCACACATACACTTCACCACTGAACATAGAAACATCCTGATTAGCTGTCCTTTTTAGACACCATTCTGTTTCCCATTCTTCTCTCCCACTCCTACAAGAGATCCCACCCTGAATACACTACCCACCCGTCTCTCAGAAACATTCATCAGCTTCCTAGGTAATTTGTCTCCAACAAGTATACGTTTCCTTTCATGAGATGTACTTACTCCACAAGGAAGACACGAATAAGGTGACAGAACATGCTCTACTCTATAGCAGCTTCTTTGCAAAAGCAGTTTTAACTGACACTAGGTTTTGTTTCTTATAATTCCCATGTCTTGATACCAGCATAGAGTATACTTTCACCACCATAGCTTCATTCCTTTAAATCTTCTTTCCCAAAAAATGAGGCCACAAAATCAAAAAGGCTCACTATTATTATAAAAATGTGTGTATTTCAGTTAGATCTTTATTTACTCATATTTATATACTCTGCGATACACCACTTGCTTGTAAGGATTTCTTCCTAAAGCTCCAGAGGTCAGCCTCAACTTGAGGCAGAACATGAGGTGCTACTGGTATTTTTAAAGGCCTTACCTCAGCCCACTTGTCAGACTAAAATGGTTCTGCTCGCAGTATACTAAGAGTTAACCTGGTCACTAAATTTGGGTGCACAAGCAAGCTCTTCCCCTTTGTCAGGTTGCTGTGTACCAATATAAATTCTTCTGTCATCCTTCAGAGACCGGGGCACATATTTCTTCACACTGTCTGGACATCACAGTTAGAGCCTTCTCAGGTGTGGCAGAAGTCTTGGACACTGTTCCAGCGCCTATTCTCTCCGATAGCTTTAAGTATTTCACTGGCAGCATTGAATTTGTTACAGGATGATTTGCACATGGTACAGTTACATTGTGGACCATTCTCAATTCCTGGTTCTTGCCTGAGTTTACTGGGGATTGGACCAAACAACCCACATGGTACCTCCCTGTCCTGCGTTCTTAACACTAACATGTGCAGGCAGGCTAGGAGGGTGCATCAGGATTTGTTTTGTGCAAGGAACAGGAGCTGATTATAAATCTCTAAATTTAAAGCAGATAGGAGACATACAGCAAAGATCTGCACCTGTCTTTTTCGTTTTTAAAAAAGTCCAAAACCACAAAAAGCAAGAGCAGTCAGAACACTCACATGCACTTCCCAGTGATGAACTGATTAACTCTCATTCTTCTAACGACCTAGGAGACTGAAGACCTGTGGACAGTAATTTTCTGTCCTTGTATGGCTAAAGAGTTTATAGCCTGATTTTTAGAGTATAGAGTTCGTAAATACTATACGCTTGTATGCATGGTTGTTTCTCTCTTCCCCCCAGGTGGCATGCAACCAACAACCAACTTCCCACTAGTGGAAACACAATACTAAGAGTTATGAAGACATTTCAAAAGTCCAGAAGTACCTAGAGGCACAGTGAATCCATGCAGACAGCTAGCCTAAAGTCACCACGGGTAACATCACTGCACAATGCAAAGCATGCTCCATCTACAGAATCTCCATCATAATCTCACCCTGACAACAAAGTTGTGTTAACAATACTGACACAACTCACATATTAGAAAACATCACTTCTCCTAAATCAGCATTGGATTTTCTAGGATCTTGTTGCTCTACCGCTGCCATACAGCAGCCCACTGCATGCCTCAGAGTTAAACTCTTGGCTTAAACAGCCACTAATTCATAGAACCCTCATCACCCAGAGCACTCTTACAGCAGGGTAGCCAGCAAGGTTCAAGAAAGCATATTACTGGTTCTTAACTCCAGCAATCAGTCTGATTACTTAAAAAGTTGCTTGCATGCATCCACCCATCCTCCGTTTCCGAGCGTACCACACTCGGCCAAAACAAGCCAGACTTTCTAAACGTACTACAAATTTCAAGTGGCTTAGCCAGGTAAGTGTTGTAACAAACCTCTCAGAAAACAGAGGCTTTTGGGGGAATAGGTTTGAAAACAGGGAGGGGTGAAGGGAGGAAGGATAACTATGGGAGAGTATCCTGCTTCCCAAAACAAAGAATAATAGCAAGGAACTCAAGCACTGGTTACAATAGCACAGTGAAATATTTCTATTCATACAGCAACACAGGTAACTGCTACCAGGAACTGAGAAAGTGGCAGATTCAGCAAAAAACACTAGGTTTCTTTCATAGCCAAGGTTTGCAAATCAGTAAAAAGGTACAGGTCATGTAAATACCAAACCTGCTTTTTCGCCAGTCAGGCCATTAGCCAGATGTTAGAGATGAAAAGCTGTGCAAAGAGAATCTCATACAAGCTTGTGATGTGATTGAAGAAACAATGCTAAGACTTACAAAAAACCATGATGCTTTAACATAGCCCAGATAACAGAAACTCAAAGTGAAGAAAAGCTGCTAACATCCTCACAGTGATGTGATCACAGCTAAATTGGTTTCCCAGAAAACATGGGGAAAGTTCAAATTATATCAAATATTATGATAAACCCATGTTTTACCCAGCAGATCCCAAACTTTTTCTAGCTGCAGCCCCTCTTGCAGCTTGGTAGATTTGGACCATTCCAAATTTCTTGACACAATAAAGTCAGGTACTAGACTATTCAGGGAACTACTGTTCTGTGATGAAGTTCTCAACTATGCTTCCAGAAACAAACTGCATTCAGTACAGCTGCCTCTGCTATTTAACAACCAGTGGTTTAGTCCAAACACTTCATTTCTGAAAAAGTAAATTATTGTACTACCAACTCTGCTCATACCTGGATGGGCAGGACAGCGATTTTTGCCTTTTAATCTTACTTGATGTGGCTGTAAGGGTGCTGACTCATAAGTGACCCTGAATTGGGGCAGACACCTGAGCTGCTAACAGTTTCCAACAAAAAATACAGGCTGCAGATCACAGCAGCTCAGGAGGAGACAGCATTTGTTCAGCCACCTACTGTCATAGATGCAGTAACCTGTGGGAGAAAAGGAGGGCAGGCAGCTGGTGGAGGTTACTGCTGTAGGCAGCCCAACCAAGTTGGCCATTGTTTAAGAATTACAACCCTACAGCCAAACCAGACAATTTTTTTTGGTTGCAACCTGTTGGATTTGAGGTAACAAATTACCCAGCTACAATCACCCCACATACACCAACGTGCCCCAAAATGAGCTTGGATATAACATTAAACATACACTGTTCTCTGGACCAATTCCATTTCTATCCATTTGCTTTCATTCTTTCAGCTTCTACACTGCTTCCCCCACTGCCACCTTCACAGGTGTTTCTTTATACCTTCACATCTCCTCGTCTCTCCCATGTCTATTGAGGTTTCCCTTTAAACTGTTTCAACACCACATCGGCACAAACCATGACACAAACTTCCAGCATGCGTGCGACATTCCACGTAAAATAAATTGTATGCTTCATAACTAAGATTTAGAGTTCATGTTACGAACGAGACAGACATGGAAAGACAGCAATTCCTGACACATGCTTCAGGATGGCAGCAGATTCAGAAACAAAGCATCGCCTCAGCTGACACTTACTTTGTAGTAGATGCAATAAAATACATGAAATGTGACCACAGGGGGAAAAAAAAAAACCAACATCGCTGCAGGGTCTAGGTAGAAAGACACCGGTCACCGTTACCTCAGATGATGTGACTAAGACAATAAAAGCGTGTGCTTCCCAAGGACAGGCTAAATAAGTAGGGGCGGAAAAACACAACACGGAACGCGAATGGGAAGAGCACGAAGGACCCACCGTACGAGGCAAACCCAACCCCCCCCCCCGGCGCCCAGCAGCCCGCCCCAGCGCACCACGGCCACCCCCAGCACCACCAGCAATGCCCGGCAGGACGCGGGCCCACTCTCCTACCGCCGGCCAGGCGGCGGGCGGGGCGATGTGGCCGTCCCCGCCGCCGTCCCCGCGGTCGGCCGGGACAGGGTCAGGGCTGCCGCCACCCAGCCCCCGGGCGGTGACAGCGTGCGCGGGGCCCGGTAGGGGCGAGGCCCCTCACCCCCCCGGCCGCCTGCCCCCGGCCGCGCCCGGGCGCCCCCTCTCTCCGGCCGGCCGACAGGCCACGCAGCCCTCGGGGAAGCCACCGCCGGACCCGGACCCACCTGAGCGGCACCCCCCTCAGCGACAGGCCCCGCCGCCGCCTGCCCCCTACCCCGCCGCCGCAACCCCTACCCAGCCCGGCGACTGCCCGCAGCTACCGGCTCCCACAGGCCCCGCCCCGCCCCTGGCTCCCCCCAGCGGCCGGTAAGAAACGTTAACACCCGCCCCCCTCGCCGCCGACCCCCCGCACGGAGCCGAGGCCCCTCACCTGCCTGTCAGCCCGCGGGGAGGGGGTGCGCCACGGCGGCAGCGGGCGGCGGCGGCGCCCCGGCGAGGTCAGGTCGGCTCCGTGCCCGCCGCTGTCCGCCGCCTCCGCCTCTCGCGCGCGAGCTTCTGCCGCTCCGCCGCTCCCTCCCGCGCCCCCCGGCGCGAGACACACAAGCCCCGCCCCTGCCCTGCCGCCGCCGAAGCGCGACGCCCCGCAGCCCCGCCCTTCATACGGCAGGGCGGCGCCCCGCCCACGGCGCGCGCTCACGGGCGGGGTTGCCCCTCTCCGTCCCCCTCCCCCGAGGGCGGGCTGCTCCGGGCACCGCCCCGCCCCGCTTCCGCCTCCCCTCCGCGAGCGTGGGCGTGGCCGGTGCGTCACCGCCTAGCGCGGCCATAGGAAGTTTGACTCCTCTCCCGTGCCGTAGCGGTCGCTCCGGGCCTCCCCACCCTTCTTTCCTCCGCCTCCTCCCCGGGCGGGAACTGCGAACTGCCGCTGGAGGACGCAGGCGGCCCCCTCGGCCCAGGTACTGCGGCCGGCGCCCCACCGCCGCGGGGCCGGATGGGCGGGAAACCCTCCCCTCCCCTCCCTTCGCCGGTGGCGGCGGGGCCGCCGCCGGGAGCGGAGCCGGCCCCTCCCGCCGCGTGAGGGGCGCGCGCTTCCCGCGCGCCGCGGGAAGCCGCTGGCGGCGGCCGCCGCCGCCGCGGGGCAGCGCCCCCTGCCGTGAAGCCCGTCCCGCCGGCCCCGCCCGCCGCTCCCGGTTCCCCGCTCCCCCCGCGGTGAGGCGGCGGGGCTCCTGCCGGTCGCGGCGGCGGGCCCCTAGCCGCCGAGCTGCGGCCAGTCGGCCCTTGGAGCCCCGCCAAGGTGTCGGGGCAGCGGGAGGCAGCGCGGCTCTCCTCGGGTGAAGGACCGCGGTCGCGGCCCGCGGGGCTCTGGCGCAGGCAGGGCCAAAGCCGGCGCGCTCAGCCCCGAGCGGCGCTTACCTTGGGCGAACTCCTGTTTGCCTGATAAACGCCTCTCCCGTTGAAGGCTTCTTCCAGGCTGCTGTAACTGAGCCCTGCCCAGGGCAAGTGACCTGCTCGGGAGACTTTTAGTTCGATTTTTTTGTGATTTCAGGGTGTAAGTAGCCAAAAAGCAACCATGAGTTCCTTAGCCATTACTCCCAGGGGACGCTGAAGTGAGAGGGTACGGTAAATGGGATGGATCGGTAAGACTGCACAAGGAATGACACAGTTAATGACATATAAGTGTTCGCTATTTAAATTAGTATTTTGTTGAAATAAATACAGTAATTCAGGCCCCTCACAATTATGATAGCTGTCATAGATGGAGGTCCCAATAACCTGAACTTCCTTTTCAACTGAAACACAGAATCCATTTTAAATTAATTTCTGAAGAATAACATAACACAGGTAAGTGTGTGCTGTAATATACAAGCCCTTCTGTCAAGCCTAAAGTATCTCAAAAAAGGGATCCTTTACATTGCTAAGAAGGCAGAACGATGAAGACAGATACAGGCTTACCCATGCCTGAAGTATTCTGTCAATTTCAAACGTAGATTATTTTCCATTTAAAAATAAACAGTGTCAACCTGGAGCAAAACCAAAACAGAGAGCTTGAGAGCTAAATTAGATTTTTCATGGCAGCTTCATTAATGTGTCAGCTTCATATGGTCTTGCTGCCAGAAGTGTCATCTGTGCCTGTAATCACAATGGTTTTTTATGATCTGCGGTTTGACAGATTCCCCCCAGCTCTTACAGGGTTCAGACGTTTTAGAATCCAGCCTGGATTAATTTCTTGTCTAGTAATTGCGTTTGGCAAAGCTACAGGCTTTCTGCAGTTACCGTTGGACAGGCTGCTTTTCCCTTTAGGTCCCAAACCATTACTCTTGAGTTAAAAAGCCTGCCCTCTTTTCCTTGCAATGACTAAAGTGGCTTATACATAAATGATGTGGTTATAAATCAATCTGACAGGCTTTTAGAAAGAAGTACCCACATAAATAATTTACAATATTTGAGTAATATTTCTGCCAGGTCTGGTCTTCTCCAGAACAAGCTCTTTTCTTTTACTCCGTCTTTAGAAATGGGCAACCTGTTGTTCGAGGGTGGATTGTTCACTTTTTGGTTTTGTAACCGTGAGGTGTTACTGTCTCACACCTGGAAAAGAGCCTGTATGCCAAACCACCCCTTTCTCTTTTCCTTCGGTTCTACCCCTTGGTGCAATAAAACAAAGCACCTCTTACTGCAAACCTAGCTCGTTGTTTGTTGTTAAAGGGATTTTTTTTAATAGCATCGTTGAAAGATTATTTGCGAAGGAGTACCGCTTAATCCCTTTAATGAAACATTTTCTGTACAGAATTGTGGATTAATGCAAAGAAATGAAGTAATGCGAGAAATTAAGTAGGATTTAGATTCATGGAAAGCAAATGTCTTTCCAGTCTAGAATTATCTGTTTCATGAGGTGCTATTGATGCATTTTTAACTAAGGAAACTTTGTGGACCCTTTGTAAGGCAAAAGTGATAATGGGTGCTGAATTTTAAAACAGTGAACAAAATTGTGTAGGAGAGAAGTAATTTGCATGGCACTGCTATTAAGGAACAGGTTCGGAGGAGTGACCAGCAAAATTTGGAAAGTACGCGCTCTGAACCACAGCAACACATGCGTTAAACTAACCCATTCTGACTGGGATTTGTAATTGCTGGGGAATCAGGAGCTTTCCAGAGATACAGTGATGTTCATTGAGTTCATAAAGGCTGTTATGACAGAGAACTCAGCATCAGGAGTAAGAAGAGGAGTTTCCCATCCTGTGTTCCAAAAACGCAGGAACTGATCAGATAGGCTTTGTTTCAGATGCTGGATATATTCAGACATTCTAAATAGAAACACTCCTCCACTAATGCGCTATGTTATTCTGCCAAGGTTGTACAAAGATAAGAAAGGAAGAGCTTTACACAGTGTTCGTTAAATTGTTAATCAGTAAAAAGCGTAACCAGAATTAGTGTTTTCTGTTTTGTGCAGGGAGGGTATCATCATCCTAGACATTCCGAAGGTAAACATAGTACTGCCTGATAAATCTAGGGGTTAATTTTTGCTTTTGGAGCCAGGTATCTGGATTCCACTGAAACAAAAGTGGGACTGTTTGAAGGGGTGTCAAATCCGAAACGTGCTGTAACTGAGGAGACATTGGTAGAGTGGTATTTGTATGCTTGGAAAGCAAATATATCGAAACTGCTGCAGATGGCTCAAACTTTCTACATTACACCTTTTTGTTCTCTTGCTGGGGCAGTTTTACTACAGAATGTGGCTTGAATCAATGCCAGTAAGATGCATCGATACGGTATTGGCAAGCACCAGAGACCACCTTTAGTCTACAACAGACATCCAGTCTCATGACCTCCCTGTGCATTTCATTCTTTAATCTCTAAAACACTGAATATCTTTTTCTCCTGTTGAAGTTAACAGAACATTACATCACTTTTCTCAAGTCGTCAAGGCTATCTGCCTAGAGATAGTATCAGAAGGCAAAACTGAGGAGTTATAGTGTATGCAATTTTCCCACAGCAGTTTCGTAATCTGTTTTCCGCTCCTTACACTGTGGTGTCGCACAGGCTTGCCTTGGTTAGGAACATCTTATACTTAAAAGAGGTACACCTCAGCTCAGTGTTGGATAAAGCAACCTTTGCATCATGGGGTAATCAACTTACAGTTTGAAGTTTGCAGAGGAGAGAATACTCCACAGAAATACACAGTTTTTGAAGTTTTTTCTATTTTTTTATGTTGGAGCAATGTGAGCCTTAGGTTAAATACATGGTATTTAGTGCTTGCTGAATCACTTGTTGCTACATGTGTAGCTGTTTGCTCTTGGTGGGCTCAGCAGAATTGCATTTATTGAAGGAACGTTAAAGATTTTTTTGCTCAGCAAACTAAAGCTTCGCTGTGAAGGAAACTTAATGTATAGAGAGGGATGAGATTGGATAAAAATCTCCCTAAAACTGCACGGTACGTTAAAGTCGTATCTTACAGGCTGTGTGATGCTGCAATTAATTTCTTGAAACAGCCATGCTCTAGCTGAGTGTTTCCCAAGTTGTGGTACTTACACAATCCATGATATGCACTGTTTTGAAGTGATGCAAAACTGCCTGCTTCTACCTTACCCAGTTTGAAGAGAACTGGGAACTGACACTTCTAGCGCAAGATTAAGGCACAGTGCACTGTTCAAAAACCTGGTTTGTCAAGACAAAGGGGAACTGATAGGAAAAGAGGTGATTTAGGACCAAAATGTCTCTTTGGGGTAAGGGACAGTAGGGTAGAAAGATGTGTGAGGACATGTTAATTTAGAAAATGAGAAATGCGCATACTAGCATGGAAGGTGAAGGTGTGGCTGCCGTAACCTACAGTAGTAGTTGTACTTGAACAGATTAAATTCAGGATTATCTGCTCTAGATGACTGGTGTATTTCCTACATGCGAATTTGTGTATGCACCCAAATTTTTCTCAGCAGCTGCTCAGTTCACTACCACCGTACAAATAAATACCTACTTCTAGGGTGCTGTTGAAAATTAGTATTCCATAACCAGTTTCCCAAACCAGCCATTTTTCTGATCGTGTGTACCTAATATGGTCAAATTTTAAGCTTTTGTGTTATTGACATTTTTTTTAAAAAAAAAACCAAGATCAAAACATGGCAGTAGTAAGAGCTGTGAAGATTCTTTGCCTGTTCTAGTCTATCAAGGTAACGTTTTGGAGCACAGTGCAAGACCTGTATAGTCTTGTGTGTGGTTTTTCTCAGTGAGAACCTTACCAGCTAAACTGGAAAGAATTCCCTGTAAATAATAAATAATGGTCACAATCACAGAGGTAATAAATTCTAATTCCTAGGTGTCTTTAAAGTGGTGATAAACTGCTTTTATCATCCTGCATACAGAGCAAATATATTTTAACTTTAATTTTTAGTATTTCAAGATGGTTTGAAAATACAGCTTCTTTTAACACCACTTTATGATTCAGGCAGTGCCCTGGCCCTGGAGGGTGTTTGAGGCTCTTTTGTACTCCAGTCAATAGTTTATTATCGACTTCAGTATTAATGTTTCATGTGACTTAAAACGCTGTGGGGAGGGGGGAGGTGAGGAAAAGACATTTACCGAGGAATGGAAGCGCCCTGACTTCCCTGGCTCTGGTATTGATAACTCCATGTGCAGAATTAACATTTCTCTCTTCTGAACTTCTACTCTAATAACTTTGAAATTGGAGTTCCGTCACTTTGAAATGCTCTGACAATTGCTTTGAGACATGGGGCTTTGCTGTGCTGCACTTCACCGACTGGAAGAAACCGCCACATTGCTCCAAGAGAATGTTTGGTTTAAACGAAGCTCACAGCTGAAGAAGCAAACTCTTCCTACAGGCAAAGCCTGAAACTAAACTGGCATCATCTGTCTCCTTCACACAAGCTGCAGAGTAACACAGAATTTGAATACAAACCCCCAACATGTTTTTAAACTGCCTGTTGCACAGAAGTGTTTGCCAGGGTTCTCTAGCAGCTTCTCATCTGTTGGACTAAAACTGTGTGATGTGACGCTGTTTTCAGCAGAGTTCTGTACTTCCTCGTTCTCATTCAGAATCTATTCCCATGTCTAATTCAGAGCTTCATTAAAGGTGTATCTCTTTAGAGAATTTAGACTGATAATGGTGCACACCATAGAAAAACTTCAAGGACTTCATACTGGTTTCAGTTAAAGAAGTTTTACTTCAAAATGCCACCCACCTACTGTGCATAGAGATTTGTGGCAAACTGGTAATAGGGTTATGTAGGCAAATGCACGCATTCCATGCATTGTTTTTTCCCCAAGGGCTTTACAATGATTAAGATCTGATTTAGACTGCTTAGAGTAGGGGGGGGAAGTATTATCCTTCAAACTTTAATTCCCTCTGCCACTCACCACACCTACTATTTTTTCTCTTTAATTGTCTCCATCACAATGCAATGAACTCTCTGCTTAGCAGGGGAAATAGCCTGCTTAAATCACAAGTGTTTCTCCTGGTAATATTAATTTCTGTTTGCTCTCTTCCAAAACCAAGTGTGTTTACCAGAAATTGCAGCTGACTTTTCATTGAAACACATCCAAATGTATAAACACTGTATAATTATACAACTTTTGGACTGGAGATGAATAATTATAGCCAACCAAAATTAAGGAGAATTTTAGCTACACCTAGCATAATTACCAGTGCTCACACTCGCCAACGAAACAACTAGCATCCTTTTTCTGAAAACTTTTTGCCAAGTTCTCGGTAAACTTTGGCTGCCTTGTTTAGAGACTAGAAAAACAACTTGTTTTAAAAAGTGCTGAACCTGGAGTACAGTAGAAAAGCACAATACTAGCCAGGTCTGACTGACTGTCAAATAACGCTCTTTACTGAGGGTTTCAGACTTTCTCAAACGGTTTTGACATCTCCAGCTGTCTTGTACGTACATTGTCTTGTCTCATATTTGTATTGCGTACAAAAGTGGTAGTGCTAGACTGCCAGTTGTACTCAGCGTTTGTGCAAGTACAGTAAGAGATTGTCGCTACGGGCTCCCGTAGCAGTGCTGCTCAGCTCCCTTGCACGCCTGCTGTGTAAGCTCTCAGCAAGACCACTTCTGCAGCAGCAGGGTGGAGTGGTAGTGCAGTACTGGGTACTGCCTTGGAAAAGGGTGCCATCTACTGAACTGCCGGCACAACTTCCTAAAATTCTTACAGGTTTTGTTTGGTTTACAACTCTGTATAGTTTATATGATGCCATCGTAACACAAGACAGTGTGATTCCAATCAAAACAATAATCTGAATTAAAGACTGACAAGTCATGGTATAGACCAGTAGAATTTTAGAAAGTTGCCTCTGCTTGTTACCAGAATCTAAGTATTACCGGGTGTTGAAAGTGATCTAGGAAGACAATGCTGAAGAATCTGAACGAGGAACTTATTTTGTTTTCCTTAGCTAGAATGGTACGATGCATTCACGTTTACCTAAAAAGAAAAAAAAAAAAAAAGATTTGTTACCAGTGTAATATTTAGAGTAAGGACTCGAGACATTATTAATTTTTTTTGTTCTGGTCTCTGATCTTATGCAGCATCCAGATGTTGTTGAATTATTTTTTTTTTTAATAGCAAGAATAATTTCTTTGTTTTTCAAATAAAATAATTGTTTTATTGTTGCCATGGAATTTAATTTAGGCTCGCCCTTACTGGTTCTATGGAAGGAAGACCAGAACAGTGACTGTGCTTCTAGGATGAAGCTAGCCATTTCTAGTATAACGTATTTATAATGTAAGAAAAGTCTTGACTGTTCTGAAACAGCATCAGAAGGCAAATGCCATGGAGTGAGAAGTATAATATTACTGTAATGTCCAACACATCTATTATAGAATATTTTTACACTAACTGGGCAGTGGACTTCAACAGCATTTTGGCGTGTCTTCATACAGACTGCTAGTTTTTAATCTTCAGCGTTTATATTTTCTCTTGTCTCTAGGGATGCCTGAAAGTCAAGGGAAAGACAGCGAAAGCTGCATCAGCAGCAACAGCTCCAGCACGAGCAATTCGGTTGCTCACTTCGGACAGGTCGGTTCCTTTTGCCTGAGAGGGAAACAGAAGCTTTATGCTTGCAGGCCTGGAAATCTGCTTTGCATGTTTACTCATTTTAAAGATGGATACAGTAAGGCTGGAGTCATATCCATTCCCCTAGCTATGCTATTCCTAATTGTACGGTACATTTTCCTCCGTGATAGCCTTGGCATGCCTCGAGTTACAATAAATTGCTCTGGGTTCTTCACAAAAGGTTTTTTATGTAGTTCCTTAAAACTGGGGTTCGTTTTATTCTCTCTTATTTCTGGATGGCCTAGATCGTGCTTAGACACATTCTCAGTGCTGGTTCAGAAAAGTCAACTACTTTCAGCTATTAAAAAATAATTTAAAAAAAAATTAAAAATAAGTAAGAGAAAAAAGCCAATATAATGCACAAGTGTAATGGACAGACCTCCCCTGAGGTCTTTCCTTGTCTCTCACATCCTGATTCTACAGATGGATTGTACACCTCTTGGAAGGACTGTACATGGGAAAATGGGTTAAAGAAGTGACATTAGGAGAAGAGGGGGAGCTAAAATAGGGAGAGTGAAAACATTTGTCTTACTTTGTTTTTATCAAGTATCAATACACAGCAAGTGAGTATCAAGCTATCCAGCATGCTCTTCGTCAGAGACTGGGTCCAGAATATATCAGCAGTCGGCAAGCTGGAGGAGGACAAAAGGTATGAACAAACATGCATAGATGTTTCAACTCAGTTTTTTCCAGGAAAACTAGGCTAAAAAACATACCAGGTGAAATAATCCTTGGGTTTTTTTTTTTGGAGTTAATTTCCCACTAGTAGTTTAATATGCAGATATGAAAGCAAAGTCAGCATAGCATAAATTCTGGTTTTTACTGAGCCACAGGTTCCTTTTACACTTTAAAAAAAAAGACTTAAATTTTCAGTGCTTCATCCTTTACAAGGCAATATTTATCTACTTACGGAACATTGAGATGTTTTTCTTATTTTTTGCCAGAACTGGCATATATGAAGCATTATATAACGTTGGATGCATTGTACCCTCCTTGGTGCCCGCTAGCTCTGCTTTCCGTTGACAAAGTGATATTTGTTGTCATATTAACTCCCTATCACAGTTGCTGGAAGAGGGTGAACCTAACGCTACATCATCATCCTTTTGTTCACATTATCTGGACCTTGAACTTAGCTGGGTTTCCTCAGTGTTTACGATGATGTGCGTAATCCCTCTTTAAAATAAACCACATATAGATGCACGCACGTGTGTATGTATTTATAGATATATTTATGTGTATATGCTTTTCTTTTCAGGTCTGTTACATTGAGGGTCACAAGGTAATCAGTCTGGCCAATGAGATGTTTGGCTTCAATGGCTGGGCTCATTCAGTCACTCAGCAGAATGTTGGTGAGTGTCTCTTCAGGGTAAAGAAGTCCCTTTCCTCTTGTTTCACTGTGAGGCACTGAAGGAAAAGTCTCTCAGATAAGGACCAGGGTATCTATCCTAGAACTTGATCACTTCAAAGCACATGGGAAGAGGCATGTGGAATTTCCAGGTATCTTAGCAGTTGGTAAGAATGAGAGAAATTGATAATAATGGAGCTTCTGTTTGCTTTTTAGATCTTGCACTGGGATATGTCATAGTCATTCTTCTAAGTGTGTTTATGATTATTCTTGAGCTATTCTAATCAAGTGTTCTGATCTCTATGGGAACTCTCAGTCGAGAGTAATTACAGTTAAACTATTTAACATCCAGCAGCCCTGAGCCAACTTTCATACTTACCTGTAATTTTTATATTCTGATAAGTTCATATTCTCAGTTAATATTCCCCTAATCTTCAGGGACCCATCTTTTTCTGCAGATTCCTCCTCTAGTGAATACCTGGTTCTGAGATTTTTACAGTAGAAAGCTTTGGAAAAAATCTTCTTCTAGGAAATGGTATTCAGGTGATCTTAAAGATAACCTTCTTCAATCCCGATAGCTGAAATAGTTCCTACCAGCAGAGTATTGTCCTTGTTTGTAGGTCTGCTATGCTTAGACTGAAGGCTGGTTGTTGAAATAGCTCAACAAATCTGCTTAAATGTACTTCCTTCCTTCCCCCCTGACTTCAGAAATGTTTTCTTACCTCAGGCTGGTAGATTCTAGACATAAGACAAATTACTTCATTGCTTTCCATCTATTCTATACCGCTTCCCACCTACGCCCTCCTTTTCAGTCAAGAAAGGACTGACATCCTTCAAACTTGTATCTTTTTCAAATAATGCCATAACTAGAAATTCAGAGACAGAGGATTCTGTTATGTTTGGTTTTAAATACCTGCTTAGAAAAAGGGCTTGCACCTCTGGCAGGTTTACAAAAGAATTAAATAAGTAGACCAGGTGAGTACAGAAGAACTTTTGCACCCCAGAGTACAGTTACTTGAACTTCAAAGCATTTCATTTCAGACGTGTGTCGTGTTTCTATCAGACTTGCAAGACTGCTAACTAGAGTGCCCTGCGTATGTTATGTAGCGTTGCTTTTGGTGTAAAATAAGGTAGATTAGAGATTCTGGATTGCAAGTTGTATTGCAACTTGTTGAGCTCTTCAGGCAGGCTGTCCTGGATAAAACCTTGTGCAAAATTTTGCAAACTGGAGACTTATAGTACGTAATAGGAAAGAAGTTACTTTTATAGACAACAGTTTATTTTCCATTGCTGTTTTTATAAATTGATACTTTAGATCTTTCCTTCCAGCTGAAAAAATTTGTTATGCTTTGAGCATTTAGGATATGTAGCTGAATGAGAAGTAACATTTACAACTCTTCCCTCTTTCCTATGTTGAAGTTTATACATGTAATAGCAGGCTGCGAGTGCTTGGCAGGCCTAGCCACTAACAACCAGACAGTGTCACGTAACTTGCCCAGAGCAGATACGCAAGTCAGCATTATCAAACTACAGTTAATGTAGTAAAGTCATGCTCCATTTCATAGCAGATGATACAGCATTTTGGACACATTCAGCAAGTATGGTACAGGTTTGTGAATGTCCTCAGAGGACAAAATAAGATCTGAATGCAGATCAGAGGTCTTTTGTGTTATTTAGGGTGTTACTTTTCCCTCCTCCAGACTTTGTCGACCTCAACAATGGCAGGTTCTATGTGGGTGTCTGTGCATTTGTGAAAGTTCAGCTTAAGGTAAGTGGATTTTTTTGTTTGTTTGTTTGTTTGCTCTGACTATAGTTGAGCAATTGCCTAAAGCTGTGAATGGAAGCTCACGCATAGGTCAGACTGTGGTTCTTGAGTACTGCACTACACCAGAGAACCTAGTAGTGTCCAAAACCTTGACCTCGCTATAGAACAACCAACTAAGAGCGAGTAATCAGGCTTAGGAAAGCACAGCATCTCACAAGAAGTGCTGTATGTGCAGAAATTCCCTTATACTTAGTATTTTTAACATTTTACTGCAGGATGGGTCATACCATGAAGATGTGGGGTATGGAGTCAGTGAAGGCCTGAAGTCTAAGGCCTTGTCCCTAGAAAAGGCAAGAAAGGAGGCAGTAACAGATGGACTGAAGAGAGCACTCAAGTAAGTGCAGATCAGTACTTGTACATTTTCAGGAGTTAGGTGAGAATTAAGTGTTATTTTCAGTCACAGCGAGCTCTCTTGTTTCTCAGGTGCTTTGGGAATGCTCTGGGGAACTGCATCCTAGACAAAGACTACCTACGAGCCGTGAATAAGCTTCCGCGTCAGGTGCAGTACACGGGCTGTTAGAGCAGGGACTGCAAGATGTCTGCTGCCTCTGGTCCTTCATATAAAAAAGATTGTGAATAATTATATCAATGCATCTCATCCCTGAATAATGTTTCCAGCTGTGAGACCCATAGCCTTTGCCTGCTTGTGTCAACTGTTTGTTACAGAGTTCTTCCCTGACATCCTACCACAACTCCTCTAAATATTGACTGTTTGCAGCAGGCAGGATTCCAGTGGTGAAGAAACAGCATCCTACTTGAGATCTCATGTGACAGTTGTGGCCGTGGTGTCCAAGTCTCTCCGTTCACTGCCAGTGATGCATACAGCTGTGTTCACAGCAGGTTAAATGTTACCACAGGAAACACTAAACTGTTTGACTAGCTCAGTCTAGATGCCGATTTCTCCATGTGCTGCAGCTCTGTCGTTGCAGCAACTCAGTTCATCACCCTCATCTAGCCACTTCTGCTTTAAACCTGTATCAGCAATGATAACCAGTGTCAAGTTAGGTATTCATGAATGGGAGAAATGGAAGTCCTTGGGAGAACAGTCTGCCAAGGCCGCACGGGTGTTCCTTTACTGTATGCTTTTGCCCTGTATAAGGCAAAACCCAGAACACATCTCTCAGTTTGTTCTCATTGTCCATGGTAGCACAATCCAGTTTACTGTTATGAATTTTAAAAATCAAACTTACCCTTCATATTTCTCTCATTACTGAACTTTTTCAGGAATAGAAAAAGAAAAGGATTGGAAATAACTGCATGCAGTGACACAGTTTCCAATTGCTGTGATAGGTCATAAAACCAGAGGCTGCAGGCAGACAGTGTATCTGTTATCTGTATAACCTACCCTAAAGCAGGTACAGCTCCTCTGTGCTTTCCTGCAAAATCAGGACTATTTCATTTAGTCCTGAAGTCTCTCAAGCTGACAGTCTGTATGTCAGCCAGTGGGCAGCAGGAAAAAGGGGTGTTCTTTAGACTTTAGGGAGCTCTGGCAGAAAACAGGAAGTTTTTCCATGAGAAGGACTTCATCCTTCAAATGAAGTTTTTAATATGCATAGCCCAGGATATCCTAGAAACAATACCAGATGGGTCACATACCAAAGCTGCTTGTTGTAGTTGGGACTTTCTCTTAATTTTAAGCAAAATCCATACAGCAGCGATGTCAATATATGCATTGATAGTTGCTTTGTCCTTTTACTAACCGGTATTCTCTACCTATTACTAACTCTACCAGGCCCAAATGCACATCACAGCTAGAATACACTCAGCATGGTCCTTGTAACAAAATTTACAGTGTGCCTGTATTTCACCCCTCATTGTTCTTGTTAGAACAGTTAACAAGTAGCTGTTCTGTACCTGTGTTTTGGTACTGAGGTCTCAAAGGTAATTTCAACTTTCAGTTAACCAAATTGGAGCCCTTCCTAAAAGAAAAGAACACTGCAAACTACTAGAAGCATCTATGATAGAAAGGGTGAACCAAACTGTTTAGACTGGACCCACAACAAGTTTTAGCTGGTGCCAGTCACTTCAAAGTTTTACCACAGAACAGCAAAACAGGTAACACTATTTTGCTTTGGTCCATGAGGAGTGTACAAGTGGCCCTGCAGATGTCCTCTGCTTGACTTCAAAAATGGGTTGGTACCTGTGTTTTGCAGCTGAATTATGAGAGCAGGATGTACTGGATTTGGCTGCTGAAGGATGAGGAATAGCATTAGGAAGATCTACACTCCAATTTATTTGTTTTAAATTCCTGATATGCTACTACTGGCAAACTGTGACTCTTGAACGTGTGAAGAATTAGCACGTACAACTGATGTGTTCTTGAACACTTATTTTCCGTGCCGTAATTATGGTTCTTATCCTTCCCGAACAATAAGAAGCCACAGTACATCCTGCTTTGCTTTTCAGACTCCTTAGGTTTCAGTTTGCAAGGGAAGAGCTGCAGTGACTTTACCCTCTGTGAAGCACTAGGTCAGTGAGCCTTGCGACGCAAACACCACCATGGAGAAATGCCTCTTTTGGAGGTCTTCGGTCCAGAGGGAGACAAGAGATTGTGAAGTGCCCCTTCATCAGTGACAACCATACTGTAACCCCCTTCTTTCAGAGCTATCACTATCTTTAAGGATTCTGTGATGTAACACAGCAGTCCTCATAGTATTAAAGTTGTCCTGGCTGCTATTGAGGTTGCACCTCAGTAACCAACGTCAGCTGTGTTAGCTCCTGATGGGTACCAGTTGGGGGCAGTAGGCTTCTAGGCAGTCACCTACCTTGCTGCTTGAGGAAAAAGCAAACCTTTTACAGCTGCCGATCTGTGGAGTTTCATAGTAAAGTTGCCTTCATCATATGAGGATTTACCAAAGTCCGCTAGCCAGCCTGGAGCTGTAAGACAGTTCTGTGTAGCTAACTGAAGGCTGCAGGAGCAGAGCCGAAGTGACACCTCGCCGAGTAAAGGTGGCACAGATCTCTGCTTTGCCAGGGTCGTTGTCTGTTAGTGGCATTGCCACAAATTTGTAAAGTCAGAGGGCCAAACCATCCCATCTCTAATAAAAAAGAGAGTGGTGTACCTTCCTCAGTGACCTGGTGATTGCAGAACTGAGTAAAGGTTTGCCAGGTCCTTCAATACAAGTGTGAAAACAACGAGCAAAAGTAACAGACTGGTGAGACTGGCTGAAATGTGGCAGAATTCTGCATCAACCACCTGCACCTGTTCTCGTTTGCAGAGAGCAGGGTATGAGGAGCCATGGGCTACCTGCCCTGAAGCACTGAGCTATTAAACGAACACAAAGTCGCGTGAATTCAATCATGAACTAACTGAATGACTTAGAAAACTGAAATGCATTTTCAGTACAAACTCACTATTCCACTTACAGGAAACAAACTAGATTTTTCAACAGTACTGTATAGAAAAGTCTGTGCATATTTCATTAACTTGATGAAGAAAATTTCTGAATATGTTTTCTTTTTTTTTCCTCTACTAGATAACCCCTGAGTTAGATTTGGTTAAAGCTAAAAGACAGGACTACGAGCCTGAAATAGAGAAAGCAAGATACAGTAGCTGCTTGGAAAGGCAGAACGCAGGAGGGAGACAACATTGTGAGATGGCATCTAACTATAAGCCTGGTCAGGCAGAGGCTGCTGCCATGACAGCAGAGCAGAAACAGCCAAATAGTTCCAGGTGAGGCTGCTGTCGTAAAAGTATTTTATGAGCTCCGTTGGAAGTTACTGTACCTTTTAAAACACACGGACAGCCCATTTCAGCAGGTGCCATAAAACACTAGTTTAGTGGATTTTCCTTGCTGTTAGTTCTTTATGCATTCTTTTTCTTCACAAAATGTGATTGCTGAAATCCCATTTAACTTTGTGCTTACTTGGGGGGGAGGGGCAGAGATACAGACTCCTTCGCTATCAAGTGTGATGCCACTTACCAGCGGAAATTGCGACAAAAGCAGCTACAGCAACAGTTCCGGGAACAGATGGAGAAAAAGCATCAGGTTCCGGTGGTGGCTCCTAGCAGCAAGCAGGGTAAGGCTTGGCATTGAAAACAGACAGTTTTATTGATAGGTACTGGCAGGCAGGTGTTGCCCTCGATACAGGAGCCTCACCAGAGTCACAGAATGGTGGGGGTTGGAAGGGACCTCTGGACATCATCTAGTCCAACCCCCCTGTTAAAGCAGGTTCACCTAGAGCAGGTTCACCTAGAGCAGGTCGCACAGAATCAGGTCCAGGCAAGTTTTGAAGATCTCCAGGGAGGAGACTCCACAGCCTCCCTGGGCAGCCTGTTCCAGTGCTCTGCCGCCCTTAATGTAAAGAAGTTTTTCCTCATGTTGAGGAGTTTCGTTCGCTTTTGTACTGTTGCAATGACCAGTTTCATTTGTTTTTGTACTGTGCTGTCAACTCACCTTTGAGGCCAAAGGAATGAGGATTATCATACCTTAACCCCCTGCCACGTCCTTACAGTGGCAGGAATGGCAGCTCTAAACCTGCATCGCTAGAACTGCAACTTTCCATCCACCCGAAAGCTTCAATGCAGCACAGCGGCTGTTGCCAGTGCCGTTAACGTGCTGCAGCTGAGCTGAGGCTGCAGCACTTCACTGAGGTGGTTGCAGGCAAATAGACATTGCATTGGCTGCTAACATGTTGCTCCTTACTCATGGGGAAGTCTGGACAGCTGTGGGGTAAGCAGAAACTTGGGGATGGGGTAAACAGGCTAAAAACCATTTAAAAATAGTGCAGTTGCTCGTCAGCCATCATCCGGTGTAGGATCTTACCCTTTGACATACTGCTACCAAAACATAACCAGCTCTAGGAAGAAAGAGTACCTGAGGGCAGCTGCTGGTTGTCATTGCAGACTTGTGCTCTGTGAAGGAAGAGCAAAAGGGTTCTTCTGCATTTCCACTATTAATCTCTTCCTGTGTCGCCTCCATCCAGCAACATCCGATCCTCCTGTGAAGCACAGTACTCCAGCAGCAGTACAACAGGAGCTAGCGATAGAAGAGGAGTTCTTTGCAGGTCAGCCAAAAAGTGATGGGTAATAGCATGTTAAATCATTAGCATTTAAATCAGCTCTTCAAAGTACTTGCGTAAAGGTAACCGTTCTGAAGAGGCTGGAATACTAGAAGTGCAACTATGAATCTGATCTTAACACCACAAACCTTGCTTGAGTGGCAGGGGAATGATGTCCATCACTAGGAGGGGTTTAAGGGTTTAACATTTTTAACATTTTAACACTTTTCAGTAGAGTTGTTTACCTCTTCAGTAAACCGTTTTCCTGAAGTGGTACTACACGGAAACAGAACATTGCTGGGGGGGGGGGGGGCACGCGCATGTGTCTTTTCTTAACATAACTGTGGCTGTTTGGGTCACACTTTCACCACGGTACTTGGAAATTGCTCAAGTCCAGAGCACAAGGGTAGTACAGTTTCCCTGCTGTGCGCTGACGTAGAAGATAGTTTACAGTTTCACTTTTATCCTGGCCACCACTTATAGGAAAAGAGTGGGCTGGTCGTGGAGTTACTGTTGTTCCTGTAGTGCAATACTGCTGCCTTGGCTTTGATCACCTTTTCATTCATTCTAGATGATCCTGAACTTTGGGATGTTTCCTTGGAGACCATTGATCTTAAGATAATGGATCACAAAACGGCAGACCCATCAGCTGGACACCAGGCACCTGAAACGCCCCATGGACATCAACATCATCAAATGACTGCTCGAAACAAGACCCCTCACAGAATGAATTACCACAAAGCTTCCGCTAGACTTGCACAACTGCAGCCATCTGCTACGATCATGAGCAACAGCAGCTGTGCCAACCAGCACACCCCAGGTACGTGCTACCGAGGAATGACCGAGTTCTGTCTTAACAACGGCTCTTGGCTGTGAAAGCAGCACTGTTAGATTAGTAAGTTGGAGTGGGAGAAACGTTCCTCTTTTCTTGGACCTGGCTGCAGATGCTGTGATAGTGGGCTAGGAGAACCATCTGGGTTTTCCATCCAACTGTCCTATCAAGGAAGAGCTAGAAAAAGAATTGAGGGGCACTTCTAGAAGCAGAAACATAGTTTTAAGAAACCCATTTCTCACTATCTCCTTGTTTGGCAGCGTGCAGCCCCCACAGGAGAAGTCAAAGCTTGAAGAAAAGGAGGCTAGAACCCACATAAGACACCTGGTGGTACCACTACCTCCATACTGGATTACATCAGAAGGCTGCAGGTGGCTGATCAAACTATGTGAGGAAGTCTAATGCATCAATGGATTTCCCCGTATATCATGGTAAAGCAACACAGAAGAGTTTAATACAGCCAGCAAGAACTTAATGTACTTTTAAGTTATTACATGTTTCAGATGCCTTTTTGTATAAACAAGCACTCTTTTGTGCTTCTGCAGCACTAGACTTGTGGCTGTACCACAAGCTGATGTTACACGTAATTTGCCCGAAATGGTAACAGAATTAATCTTTACCATGAGATGCAATTCACAGCTTCTGCCTCCCTCAGTGTTGCATTTCAGCACAGAGAAAAGAGATTTTCAGTGAAATGGGGAGAGGCTGGGTTACGGTCAGGTGCCGAAGGCTACAAGCTGCGCTCGCCTATTCAGCGAGGCTGAGGGTGCGAAGCTGTGGCAGCGTCCGACACGGACGTGTAGCCCAGCCGTCTGCCCTGCGGCTGCACAAAGGGGGTTCGCGGAGCCCATCGCTCCTCCTCAGCTTGTTCCTCAGCCCCACGGGATTCCCGTGCAGCAGCAGCAGCACATTCAGCTGTGCCCACACAACAGGGCAGCACAGGGGCAGGAGCACGCTGGGGCTGCGGCCAGGGAGTCGCATGCAGCACCTCACACTGTTTCCTTGGACCCTCTGTAAAGTAAGGGGGATGGGAGCTGCACTTCTGTTTTTAAATAAGCTTTCAACCCTTTTCAATACAGAAATAAACATGAAATTTGAAGAACAAGCCACACTTGTAGCTGTTCCTGCCTCTATACCCTTCAAACCATTACAACTCATTCCAGTTTAACAAGCTCAAAGAAGTTAACACACTCTGACCAGTTACAAGTAAGAAGCTACAGAGACTACCCTCACATCTGTACAGCCTTGCGTTGGCTTTAAGATGGGCAACAGCAAACTTCAAGTGGGATTTAAACTTCGGAGCAGAGCAACAGCTGTTCCTTCCAGTAAGAAGGTCAAAGGACGGATTTTTGAGCAGTATTTCAAACTGGATACAGCAGTATTTTTCAGAAGCGCGGTGCTGGTGACAAGGAGGAGGAGGATACTGCAGGACTGGAAGTTAAGAGCTGGACCAGCAAAATTTACTCAAATTCTTTGATCAGTGCAACCCCGAAATCAATGTCAGACTTGAAACAGGACCTTGTTCCTGTGCTTTGCCATCACTGCTCTATCTGGTCAAGTCTCTTAAAGCAGTCCAAATGTAAATAGATTTGAAGTATTCAGCAGTTCCTCCTGTTCCTCCTACTTTACCTTCACCACTTAATCGGTCCTTTTTCCTTAAAAGATCCTCTACTACCCACTTACCTCCCTAACAGGACAAAGAACAAGGACTGACTGCATTATGGAAAGACAGGACAAATTTTAAGTAACTGTAATCGATTACATCTAGAAAACAGTTTCACATTTCACTGTGCTGGTTTCTCTCCCATTCAGTGCTGCCTTCAGAACAGCCCCGGGAAGAAATACATAACCGCATGTCCGAGTCATGCGCTGCTGGAATAAGATACCTGTCAGGAAGGGAACATGCAGAATTACGGTATTCAAAACCGCTCCAAACTTTTGCAATAAAAAAAAAAAAAATCAGTCTCATATAAACACAACTGCGTCAGCTCTCTTGCCTCTATGGAAACAGCGCAAATGTAGCCGTGCCTCCTCTAAATCACCGCAGTGAGCCTCTCCGGATTGGTCCCTTTGAAAAGGGCAGGAAAACTTGGAGCATTTTTTTATCCTTTAAGGCCTTGCGCAGCATGACTCATAACAGAAGCTGTTCTTGAAATGGAAAGAAATGCAGCAGCAATTAGTGTTTAGAAATACCAAATTCCTGCAAGTCTACAGCTGTTTGAGAATGACCCTGGAAAGCAGTTCCACGCTTCACCAGTACCGTCACAAATTTGGAGGTGGAATTCCTATTCTGCATCTACACCAACAAGTTTCTCCGCCCCAGCAGCCCAGGCGCCCATCCCTGCTCCCTTCCACCCCGGAGAGGAGAGCAAGGGACCCAAGGGAAAGAGAGGAGCAGGAGGACTCCACCGTGCCCTGGCAGCACACCCTGCTCGAGCGCCAGCAGGAAGCACGGAGCCGGTGCTAGCGCAGCTCCACCCCAGCTTCAGACGGGGGAGCCGCCAAGTCGTTGCCTGGCATAGCTGAGCATTTCTCTGCAATTTGGCGGCTTCTTGACAGTCTCAGCCATAAAAGCAGATCGCCCTGCTTACATGTTACCCTCCAGCCTTCCTCCCCTGCCTTCCCTTAGGCCCCTCCTCTCACAAAGAAGATCCATTCTATGACTTATTCCTTACAGCACCTTGTTTCGGAGTATTCTATTACAGGGCCAAAGGCTCAGTACCGATCACTGCTTTTGAGAAGTCAGGGGTCTCCGTAAATGGGTTCCTTGTACTTTCCTATGACAAACTGATAAATTGGGCAACAGTTAAAGCACTCCAGGAAGAGGACGGAGAGAGGGTGGAACCTGCTGTTCAACAAGAAAACCCACAGCTCAACAAAAGCAGGTTTGGTTTATTTGAATGACTTCATTAAATATTCTACAAACGTAACAAATTGCAGCACGAAGCGCAATCGTACAAGAAGCGCAGTGCCTGGGTTTAGTGCAAAACATACAACTAACTACGGCCAGGGAAGCCCAAAGTTTGAATTCGTTTTATTTTTTTTATTTTTATTTTTTACAGTGTACATTGTTAAATAATGAAAAGAAAACGCTTGTAATTCAGAAACAGATTTTATGTGGAAAAAGATACTCAAAGTGTAATATTAAACAAAATAATTTAACAGTTCAGTAGCATTAGTTTATTCCTCTAGACTTCAGTTATTCATCCACAGGAGGAGGGGGGGGGGGGGGGGAGGGAAATCAATGGTAAATAAAACCAGTTCTTGCATAACATTAAGTGAAAAAACGACCTCAAACTTATCAGATCAAAATTAAATAACCACGTGCTGCATCCAGCTGGTTGGTTCCCCTGTCATGAATATTCCCCGTGTTTCATTACTGCCCCAGGTCTGTCACTGCTCCCTCCCCCCTCGCACGGGGCCTGCTCAGGAAACTCCCCTGCACCCACTCGGACGGAAGAGCAGAGGTTCTCCCTTGCACTTCAGCCGCCGGGACCCCTGCTCCCTCGCCGGCTTCCGCTGCACGCACACCACGAGCCCCGTCTCCCGTTCCGCAGCCCTAGCCTGCGCTTCAGTTACAAAGAATAAACCCCCAATTCTGAGGAACTCGGAGCCTAGCCACCTCGTCACCAGCTCCCGCCCTCGGGCGTTCATCTCCAGCCTCTGGCTGCCGAAGCTGCTGTAAAAAAAAAAAAAAGAGTGACGGGAAAGGAACAGATCTTTCCCATTTCTTTGTAAAAATAAAAGACTGAGAACGTCTGCACGCAGAAAAACTCCCTGTTAAGGCTCCACGGGGGAACAGCACTCCTAGAAAAAACCGCAGGCAAGTAACACCTCTGTGACGCACCAGCTTTCAGGACAGCAGTGAGCCACGCGCAAGCACCGGGAAGCAGTACTCTCATCCCTCACAGCTTTCTGCAGCACTACATAAATACTGGCTGGTATTATTTTTACTTTGAGGAGGAAACCAGTATTTTTTTTAAACACGAAAAGGGAAAATGACCAAAACAGAAGGTACAGTACAGTTACCAAGAGGTGACAGTTACAGTCCTGGTACCAGCTTGAAATTTGTTAAGAGTGAACAAAAATCGTAAGTCCTCCAAGTAAAGACAGAGGAAACTTGTTGATGCCGGCTGTTTCAAGTACATCCATTGCCGGCAATGGACGTTGCACCAGGACAGTCTATTCCTGGCTTCAATGGATTTTACCAAAAAAAAAAAAAAAAAAAAAAAAAAAGAAAAAACAAAGAAAGAAAAAAAAAGGTAAGAAAAGCAATCCCAGCAGACAAGCCCATGCCAACGAGCAATGGCACCTCTCCCTCAAGTCACATCCTGACCAAACATCTTCACCACTTCGCAGGTGGAGTCAAACTGCATCTTAAGTTGGGCCTTTCCCAAAGATACACGTTCTCCCCATCCTCTCTCCGTTTCCGATCCAGACCTCCTGCCTCCACAGACAATATTGGTTAGTCTCGGTTTAGCCTCACCCACAACGCTCCGTCCCACCCCCACGTGGCCCCTGTCACACCAGCAACTTCAGATCCGCCCGCCTGGACAAGCTTCCCCAACACGCAGAACGCTGTTCCGACCCGCCGCCTCAATGACTTCCCCCTCTCTACACCTACCCTGGACAGTAACGGTGTCACTAAACAAACTGACGTCCCGGTCACTGGGCACAAACAATCCGTCCCTCTCTGAACTTGCCCTCTGTCCACCTGGGGTCTGCTGGGAAGACGATGCTAAACTGCAGAAGCAATAGAAGTCCAAGGCACTAAAATATCCAGCAAGCATACTGGGAGAACAGACAAGTATTCAAGTACATTAATTTATACAATTTTACATTCACATTTATTTATCTAATACAATGAAAATACAAAGGAAAAAGTTAAAGTGTCTCCAATAAGTATAAGGATATAGCTAGCTTTTTTTCCCATTTTTTTTCTTTTTAACTTTTTTAACCCTCTATATTCCACTCATTTTTAAACTACTGTTGTCCAACAACATTTATATATCACAGTGTTTCCACATCAAAACTGATGGTAAGTACATGTCCGCAGGGAACTTTTAAAAATTTTTAAACAATTTAAATTGCTCTAATGCTGCAGTCAAAGCTGTTAATATCTTACTTAAAGCAGTAATGACCTATCAAGCACGGGCTGCACTGCAAGTCCATTCGTGTGCCCCACCATTTCGGAGCCAGATACAATTGACTGGGGAGAGGGAGAGGAGGGGGATTTGGACAGCTTTTCTCCTGGACTTGGTTCTTCAGGGAGAGATGAGAAGTGTGCTAAAGCCTCATGCTAGGATTCAGCTCTCCCACCTCAACACGTGTGGATTCAGCCTCAAACCAGAGAGAAATCTTACAGCAAGACTGCATTAACTGACCCCGTGGCTTCTCTTCACAGCTCTTGTTCCATACAAGAGCAGAACCCCTCGGTCAAAAGCACCGTCCCATCGCAAGGATGCTGATCATCCTCCTCCCCCTTGAAAGTGTGTGGGGAAACCCCCTTTACAGAGAGTTGACAGCAATGGTTGGAAAAGAGAAATTCATTCCCAGTCTGGCAAGCTACCAGTTCATTGCAGCACTAGTAGTTGATACAGGGCCCCATCTCCCTCCCCACGTCCTGTCCCGAGGTCTAGCCAGCGTGGTCTCCGAGCGCGGCTAAGTGGTCCGCAGGTTGGAGCCTGGAGGGTTGCTGATCGATTTTTGCAAGTTGCTGATGTTGAAGCTTTGCAAAGATGCGGCACCTACAGGCTGGAACTGGCCGAGCGGGGGCTGTGCGGGACCACCCGTCCCACTCCACGGAGCGGCGAAGGATGCTGCTGGGTAACCGTACTGCTGCGGAGGGCACATCGCCTTTGTGAAGGGACCTAAAGAGGTAGCTGATGCTGCAGAGATGGGCGTAGCACCCAGGGAAGATGTCATAGAGATACAGAGCTGACCTGGCGCCGAGAATTTTCTTGCCATTCCAGGGCCCTGAAAGAAAACCAAAACCCCAAGAAGAGTTACCCGACTGCGCTTAAAAACCGCAGCCTCACCCCTTGGTCCACAAGCCGTTCCCAAGGGATGTTTATGAGAACACGCCACGGCCCTCCTTTTTAGTTATCCCCTTCCCTTCCGTAGCAGGTGACACAACCCTGCATGCATAAAAGACGCAGCCAACGGCTTTCTAGAGCAGCTGTCCAAGCCACACGGCAACCGTACTCCGGCCGCGTTTGACACCCTCGCGAGATAGCAGCGACACTGGTGGTTTCTTACCGTAAATGTTCACAGGTTGCGTCTTACCTCGTAGTTGCTGTGCCCTTTGCCAACCTTCTTGCCAGACAGGTTCATGGCATCTCGGGCCCAGTTATCTACCAGCTTGTGCAGGTCATCTGTGAAAGTCCCTTTCCGGCTTGAGGCAATAGCAGTGGGCTGAGACTGGGGCGCTTGGCTGTTCACTGTAGCCCCGACTGTGTTAGTGCTGCTGGTCCCTACAAATACAAAAAAACAGGAATCAATAATCTGGTTAAAGATCATCTTTCTCTAAGAAATTTGATAATTGTGGTAATGGTACATCAATAGAGCCAGTTAAAATGCCATGCAGATTAATTCTAAGTTTCAATTCCAGGACACGCTGAAGTGGGAACTACAAGGACTCCTACAGGCATTTTCTCAGATTAAGAGTATTTCATAGATGTGTTTACTTTTCAAGAAGTGCTGCAAGTAGCCATCTTAAGAGGGGAATGGTAGCGGCCTACAGGTCTTTGTAGAGGGGAAAAAGGAGATTAGATTTCAGCACTGAATGACAGTATGGTCATGTCATTCACCCATCCTACACCTTTTAACTAGCAGCAACCACTATCGGCACAGGTCAATTCCACCTTGGAGGACAGTGCTGGATGCTGAATAAGGAGCAGTACAATCAGCATCGCCAGCTGCTCTGTAGCAAATTATCTCCACTTTGTAAAACGAAGAGGAAAAATTCACCCGTATTACACAAAAAAGCCACAGTGAGAAACAGCAACTGTTGTTTCCAAGAGCTGCCATACTTATGTTCTTGAGGGTAACCAGACGGGACTGTCTTCATCCAACAAACAGCCAGGATCAGCAGGGGAAGTCTGCACTGCATTAAATTTTGCTTTTTGCCTCTGAAAGCATTTTTTTTTTGCCATTATGTTCAGATTTCCTATGTCAGAAGAACAAGCATTTCAGATGCAAACAACTAATACAGCCTAAAGAAGGCAGAAATGAGAGCAGCTCCTCAGACAGGCTTTGACAAGTTTTTCCTATTCACTGAGTTGACTGCAAGGACACAAGAAACCCTTCACAGAAATACCACACTTCAGTTCTGCTTCAAAGTTTGCTGAACATTATCCTGTAGGAAAAAAACCAAACAAACCTAGCAGCTTTGTTTTGGTTAGCCTCACTATCCCCCTCACACTTAAAAACCAAGCCACTGCACTCAAATTTAGGTTTTTCAGAGGCAGACCTCATAACAGGAACCAAAGAAATGGTGTATTCCATTGCTAAATTCCCAGCAGTACTGCAAAGTATCCTCATTTACAGCTCTGGGAAGTGATGGTTAACCTCTAGGTCAGACTTTTTCTGAAGGACACAGTAAATGCAGAATCAATCTAGATTTTTTCAAATCCATTTGATACAAAACCAAACAACAAAATCAGTATCTGGTCACTGCAGTGCTAAACCCAGCGCTCCCTGCAAGCACACATCCTCACCTACTTGGTTCTCAAAGTTCCTCAACCATTTCTACTTGCTCACTCCGAAGACTGCAACTGGGAAATACAAGAAACCCTGAGTTTATGGCAGACACTTCTGAAGAAAGCTGATAAAAAGTGGAGCATCAAAAATGCCAGCAATGACAATCATCTCTCTACTGCAAAGGCCAAGTGACAGAGTTGCTGTCTCTTGCCTGACAGCTGCTTCACCCGTTCCACTTTCTCTGGCTACCAGCCACATTCCTTGCAACCACTGTATCAAAGAACGAACTGGCTCCAAACCCCTGCAGGAATGTTTCATATTGAGGAGTGAATTAGGAAGGTGATGTACTTACTACGCAGGACAAATAAGCAAAGTGTTACTGCCTCTAGTAGTGCTAAGGAGGGAAGGGTACGTATCCCTCCCACCAGTTCCAGCTGAAGCATGGAAGTGGGTCCCGGCCTGGGTGCCCACAGGTGGGTCAGCGGTTGTTACAGGCAGGCAGACGCATGCAATAGTACACACCAAGAGGAGAGAATAAGGTTCCCTGACCAGGGTGTGCAGCTGCAGCACGGATGAAGAGTAACAGGAACACACTGTAACGTGGCAAGGAAAATCTACAGTGAAATAACGAGAACCTTAAGCATGCATCATGTGGAAAGGGATCAGAATACAGTTATTTACTAACAGCAGTGATGTGAAAGGTGAAATTAAAGATAAATGAGGCAAAAGCAAGAACGAGGTACTTGGGAGATGCTGCCAAAACCAGTAATAATCACATTCCACTGTGAAGGTTCATGCAGGGATTGACACACTTGCTCTCGTCCTCTTCACGATGGCCAGTATCTGCTTTTGCTATTTCACATTTCCACTTTAATCAGTAAGCACACTGGATCCTGGACCTACACTGCAGAACTTCCTCAGGCCACGGAAGGGAGAAGGTTAATCAAGGTATATACTACAGTGCATTCAGCTGAAGATACGAAGGATCATTCAGGAAAGTTTAAGTGTTTGAAAAGGACTGGATTGGTTCAGGGCAGGAAAGGTGGGAGGTTGCAACAGCTTTGTCCTCCAAAAGTGATTTTGTCAGGGAGCTCCTATCTTGGAGGAGCCAGCCCACGCCATTATAGGTGAGCTATACAATTACTAAAGCTCCCACGTAATGCCAATTTAAAAAACAGCTTCTCAGGAATTTCACATTTTAGCTCTGACACAGTCACCGTCTGCAGAAACTGCCATCCAGAAGAGTCTGAAAAGGAAGTGCTTCAACTTGTAGCGTTCAATGAAACAACCCCCCACATTCCTGCTCGGTCACAGCAGCCGTCCCCAGTTCTGCTCTGACAGGAAGGATCTGAAGTGCAACAGGCTTCTCTCTCTCCAGCCCGCTACCTATAGTGCCTTCATTCTGCCCTTTTATTTTCCCCCCATAAACCAGCAGTCAAAGGACACCTTTAAAACAGTCTTTAGTGACATGAGCACACACAGGCTTTTCTAAACATCTCTTGCTTTGGGAGACACACTGGAGATCTCTGATGTCTTACTCTTAAAATGTTGAAGGAGTGTCTGCAATTGGATCCATCACTGAGGTGGCAAGCCCCATCAGATCTGTAAACAAACCAGCTGCTCAAAGGCACAACTCTAGCACATTACAGTGAGCAACTGACCCTGATGCTCAATTCGTTAGGGATGAGCAAAGACTTCCACAGTGAAGGTGAGGTTCTGCCTGCCTCCACTTGTCTGCAAGAGTAATAGCCAGACTATTCACTATACTGACAACAGAATACACATTAGAGGGCATAACATAGACGGACAGATGCTGTGCTGGAGACAGAGTCAGGGAGGTAAGGCTTCAGTGACCAGAAAAAGCTGATGAATAGCTTTACAATCAGGAATCGGAGATAACAGAAATAAGATAATTACTACAGAGCTGGTTGCAAGGACAGACTTTTTTCACCATCTTCCCTGAAGCACAAAGAGAGAGTAATTTGTTAAAGATAAAGAGAAACAGTGAGAAATGTTTAGTATCAGCAAACAGTACAAAAAGCTTGGTGAGAAACAGAGGACAGCACAGCAGGGCTCTTGCGGTCACTACTGGGGCATTCTAGGAAAATCCCAAAGACTGCTCCGACAGTTCCATCAGTTGTACTTCCAGAAACAGAAGAGGCCCAAGCCTCCTACATTTATTCTTCAGAATTCCCAAACGGTAGTGAAGAATGTCAGGAAACATTACTGTCACAAAACAAAAAGCGAGTACACCTTCCATTTTGTCAGGAGGGAGGAAGCATTTTACAAGTATCACACTTTGACTGGTTTACAACACGAGAAAGATTTAGTTGATAGGTCAAACGCTTTTAGTTTGTCATCCTATTTTCTCAGATCTGTGGAGCTGTTCAGACACTCCCTGCCAAGCTGTACCACTCTGTTTCTCCAACTGCACAGTTAAAAGCATCAGTTACTGCACTGTTTCCTCAACACCGCTGATTCTAACCCAGCATCTTCTCCAGTTGTCACTCTCCACAACAGTCTGCAACAGCATTTCAAGGACAAGACTCCAGGAAGCAAGCAACCTGCAATAAGCCAAGTGCCAGGCCAAGCTGCGCCATGCCAAGTATTACCTGCTTTTACAGGACAGCTACAACACGCTTTTGAAAAGGAATTCATCTCCCTTCACACCAGTCCCATAAACAAGACATATACGTGCCAAAGTACTCTTATAGCCAGATGATAGCCAATTTGCAGCAAGCCAAGGCCTTTAAGAGAATTATACTCTCATATATTTGGTTCATTGTCAATTCTAGAAACGGAACAGCTGTTCTTTGTATTCCCTACCCCAAAAAAGGACAGGCCAGACTAAAGATCTTTTGAAAGTTAGCTTTGGTAAGAATTTAACTTCTTCGAAGAAAGGAGCCATAAATCTTAAGATTGCAGATGTCAGCACACATCTGCACATTAACATACCCAGGAAAAACATTTAAAGCTGCTCAATTTGAAAAATTAAATACCATTAATACTCATAGCCCCAAATCTAATGAAGTGGGATAGAGGTATCATCGCAAAACTGAAAAGCCAGGAAAAAAAGTTTCCCCTCCCTCCGAGCCAGTCGCTTGCTCAGAGGATAGAGCTGGTTGCATTGCAGCTGTCTCTGCAGAAGGCCAGGCCCAGTTCCTGCGCACAACTCCCTGGCTCAGCTGTGCTACTGCCAACTGTAGCGAGACAGACGCTACAGATGCGTGGTACCGTCATGCAGCGCAGCAACGGAAGGTCTCTTTACAGCATGTAAAGCTTTCCCATATCAAGTCGTTCCACAGGGTGGGAAACAAATGTCGGACATTTAAAGGGTCCAGCCTGCAGAAGCAGCATGGGAGGTGTTGCAGCAATCCCCATAAAAAGCATCACATTGGCAGCCTCAGCTCAAGCGTATCATTACTTCAATCACGTCAGAAGTTTGAGGCTCTCTTCTATGTCTGGCCTAATATAAGCACAAATGAAAGGATTTCAAAAAGAGCTGCAGAGTAACTTGTGAGGGTCGACAGGATGCCTGAAGATGTCTATTTACCCACCTTTACTGCTATTTGTTGCACATTTAGCATATCTCCAATTCACAGTAAAAACTGCTAAATCTGGGCCCATTAGTAAGTAAGTATCTTCTGCGTTTGCCTGAAAATATTCTCTAGTACTTTTAAAACCCTCGACACTTCAATCTTTAGCTATCCATCTGCTGACGAACAGAAGTAGTCAATACTAACTGCCTACAGGTGGCGTCAATGCTCTGCACTGTACTCAGCACTAGTGCTGAGAACATAGAAAAAGACATCCAGCTTGCACAGCAAGCACACTTCTAGAGGAAGTCAACATATTGCCCTCACCAGTTACAGTCGTGTCCAACAAAGGAATAATTTGGAAAAAAAATCTTCCTCACTGCTCCGCTAGAAAGACCACCTCCCCTCCAAGCCTCAGGTCAGCTAACATATGCTGAAGCATAATTACTAAGGCAGGCCAAAAGAAAATGCCCAGGCACCCACAACTTGCTAACTCTCCCCAGTTTCTGTCATTTCACTGAACTGTCCTGAACGTTTCCATCAAAAGCTTAGAGAAAATGAGTGCTTGTTATTATGAGTTTAACAAAGGAGCATACCTAACACGAGAACCCAAACTTCTAAAGGTGTGCTAAGAGCAGCTCAGCTGAGCCATGGGATGGGAGGGAATACAAGGTGGCAGATGAGAACGGGCTGCATGAAACGGATCCAAGCAGCAGAAAAAAAAAAAAAACAAAAAACAACAAAACACACAAAACCCACAACCAAACAAAAAGACCAAACAAAAAACAGACAAGGAAGGAGTAAAGGTGTTACACACAAAGAGCCAAGCAGGGCGTACTCAGAAATCGGGTCCTCCTGCCACCAGGCTTGAACGTCACTCTCTCAGATGCACAGTTAAACTTCGCACAGCCTGTGAGAAAACAAAAACGGGAAGAACAGAGAAAGGAGAGGAGAAGAGACAGAACACCACTACAAGATGTTAGCAACTTGAGGTTGGAAGGGTGAAATGCATTAACATGACACACAAGAATAAGCCTCAAAGTGTGGACCAAAGAGTATGTAGACAATATACGGACTGAAGAGACTCCCTCCAGCACCTCCAGACATTAGGCCAAGTCTGCAGTGTTACTCTCCAGTACGTAACCCAACAACAAGGTTGCAATCTACAGGAAAGCCAAATCCTGGCAAGGCAAAAGTATCCAATTATAAAAGGGTACTGCACAACTCTAGATACAGGGAAATGATTCAAGTAGCTCCAAAATACTTGAAACAGTTCATTAAAAAAACCTCTATGAAAAATGCTTCCAAAAAAGACTTTTTCCATCTTCTTTCAGTACTTCTAGTGTGTGTTTTTGCTGAAATTGGAGAATGGATGTATTCAGTCAGTCTATGGCAAAGCTTTTCAAGAAGATGTTCAGAGGGAAAAAACCCCACCAGAACAGGTACGTTCAGAGAGGTAAAGGAAGCAAGCTATCCTCCCCTTAATGACTGGCAAGCAAAAAAGCCCCCTCTACCAAATAAATCAGAGCTGTGTTTGAGAAACTATTTGATAGCATACTAATAACAAGCAATCCACAACTTGAGTAATTTGAGTAAATAACAATTTACTACCCCATCCACCTACACTAACCCTTCCAGGATGATTCTTTAACTCAATTGCAGAACAGGAGCCATTTTTACCTTTTATTGTTAAAAATTCCATTGACAGAAATGGCCACAGCAGTTTGGAAGGCTAAAAGGACTCTGAGCATTCACAAATTTCCTAACATTTCAATTATCTGTTAACATCAAAGCTGCTCTGCCCTTTCCTTAGTCTCACTTCACATTTTTGACCTCCGATTCTCATCTGCCTCCTCATCCTCGCAGCCAGTAGCTTTCCCCCAGCTCAGCAGAACACTGCTTGCCACCACCACACTGCACCCCCTTTGCAGCCTCCTTGGTGCTTTCATTACGGCAGACAGGGCCATGCGCTATTATTACTTCAACAACCTCACTCTTCACCTATGTGAGAAGGTAGAAATCTAGTTGCAAAACACACCCTCACCAGCCTCCACGCGCAGGCTGGAGACTACCCATCTACTTTACGCTACAAATTAAAAATCAACCGACATCACTCGTTGATCACTTGTTCACCAGTAACGAAGGTGCAAGACTTGACACTAATTCCCCTTAAAGTCTTACCTTGGCCTGGTGCCGAAAGGCTTGGTACCGAAAGGGCACCATCACTGGTAAAGGCAGAGTAGAGATTTTCACTAGAAGGTGAAGGTTTGAGGGGCTGTAACAAATGGTTCTGCCCAGTCTCTGGCACACTACCAGGAGGATGAAGAGTCTGCTGCGGGGGCAAGACTGATGGTGCACTTTGAGCTGACAGATTGCCTAGAGGAAGAAGGAAGGCAAAAAGTTGTTCAATGTTTCAGTTTCCCCACATCATTTTCAAAGCTTCTGCCATTGTTCCAAGGGACAGGAGAAAAAAAAAAACAACAGAAGAAAGTTTGACTAGAACATTTGCTAGGGAGTGAAGTCACTACCAAGTAACTCAAATGATCAGTTGAGCTGTGTCACACTAGCGATACAGGAAAAAATGCTGTGGTGGGGGGAAAAAGGGGTATCATCCTCTGGTCAAGCATGACAATCCAGGCAAGAGACAGGGAGGCAGGGGGATGGAATTACTCCAGTTTCCGAGTGAGCACTAAGACTAGAAATATTCTTAAGTTTTAAGGCAACTCTGTGTTAGCTCACTGTCACACGCTCACACACAGCTCCCCTATCATATAGCAAAACAGAAGTGAGCAGCCAGGGTGACTGGATACAGAAACTGTGTCACGACGCGGAATTACCAAAGTGAATGTGCAGGAAGCAGTAACAAATATTTCTGCTTGCAGTGCTGGCCCTCCAATATTGTTTACTCCATGCTACGGGATTTGAGAGACATCTACAATTACCCAGCAAGCACCTGACAGCTGTCATTCAAACAGTAAGCAGAACTATTTTTCTGAGTTACGTTTATTATAAAAATTGGTTTAGTAAGAAAGGAAGCCTTGACAATTGAAACTGTTTCTCAATTTGTTAAGTACAAAAAAATTGCAACTCCATTAAAAAAAAGATCATTGCTTTAACATCCATCACCTGTGCCTAAGTTCCTGAAGTGTAAGGCCATTAGTCATAACACGCTTAAGTGCTACTAAGGTAGAAAAAAAAAAAAAAAATCTCTGAAGATGACTGAAGAGACCAGCCCCATTCTGCAAAATCACTTGCAGGAGGCAACAAGAGCATTTTTTTGTTCTGAAAAAAAAAAAAAAACCCTAAAATTTCCCCCCAGACCGTAAATTCACACTTTTCTCTAAAACCTCTAAAAAATACAAATCACACTTTAAAACTGCTCTTACAGAACAATGTAACAATATCTTTCAGTAGATTGCAAAAGTCACAAGCAAGACTAGCAAATAGCAAAAGCAATTTCAAAACCGACCTAGTAATCCAGGCAGTGGAGGAACTGGGACACTCTCCCCCTCCTCCAAAAGACAAGACAGAGACACAGATCTCGAAATGAGAGATGCTACCTTGTCTGTTTTATCTGCTCAAAAAAATTGAAGGAAGTCTTACCTGATAGCTGAGGGCTTTTATTTCCCTGGGAGCTGCTACGACTGGACTTGCTGCTTTTTCCTTTAGTAGGTCGTCTCCGCCTTCCTGAAAGGGGTGCAGCTGGGGGAATAATTACTGCAGGCGGGGCCTTTCCCAATTTCACGTATAGTGACTCGATCTCCTGCTTCTGGCGACTCTGCAGCTCCTGGATCTCTTTAAGGTGCCTAACAAGTTACAAAAGAGTATGACTTACGAAAATTACATGTCTATAGGTGCATACATACAATCCCTCCCCTCCAGTCAAGCTTGACCAGCTTCCTTGGTTAAACTCATTAAAACGTTTAAGAAAGGAGGAAATAAATCTTCTCAACAAAAAACCACTGAAAGCCCATGGCAGAACACTTGCCATTTTCTACTGTGCTCTAACCCTGGCTAGAATTCCAACACAAAGCTCCCAACGTTGTAATCATAAAACCAGATTAATGGAAGCACAAACAAGAACATACTGTAGAATATCAAATCATTCAGCATTAAAATGCTACAAGAATAGCTAGATTACTCAGGTTTCGGGACTTATGGAAGCCTTGGAGACTTCTACACTGGTATTGCCTTAGGTTTTCTTTTCAGAGCACTTGCATAAACAAGATTTAAAATTGCCAGCTGCCCTAAAAAAAGTTCAACTTTCAGTATAAGTAAATTAGTAGGTCACACTGCTTGACGTCTAACATTTTTTCTAACCAACAAGGATTCTTCAGGAAAAGAACCATCAGAAATGCCAGAAATGCTTATTAGAAATGCAGAGAGTTGAGACACAACTATCCCCACTGACTACTAAACTTCAGTGATACACAAAAGCTTCTATACATCTGCAGTCTTATCCACAGTGCAGCAATCAATCTACACAGAAACACATACAACAAGGTTACAGGTTAGAAAATTAAGCACAGCAAACAAACATACACACCTTTTTTGTTTTAATTGTGTACTACTTGCCCACTAAAGAATCTTACCTCCCACATAAACACCGACAACAGATCCTGACACTTGGCAAAGGCTGAGTCTTCACAGAGAACAAAAGTAAATTTTTTTTAAAGAAGTAAAGTACAGATGAAACTCCTGTTAACCCTGTGACATATATTTCATACACAAGCACGCAAGGAAAAAAGCCTTACTTCTCCCGTAACCGACGGAGTTCCAATTTCAAGTCTTCATCTTCAATATCCGACTCATTGTCACTGCTCATGTAGGAAGAGTTGAACGAGTTGCTAAGGCTCTGAACAGGGAGGCTGATCTTCGACCCCAGGGGCTGGAGGGAGTCTGGGCTCCCCGAGCCGTCATCCAAATCCTTAGCCATCCCGCTTAAGAAGGCGGCCTCCGGTTCAGAGGATGGCCCGTTCATGTGTGGGGACTGCCTCGACTCCAACTCTTTCTTCGGAGCTGCAGCTGAAGAAGCAACTTGCTCCAAGCCCACAGAGAGAGGAAGAGTCATTGGCTCTTTCTCTGCATAGCTGACCTCATCCTGAGTCTTTGACACCGAAAAGCGCCCCACTTGATCCGTTGTTGTTGTTACCTGAAAGCGCCCAACCTTAGTAGGCTGACCAACATCTACTGGTAATTGCAGCACAGGAACTGTCTGAGGAATGCCATCTACCACATCCAAGGAAGAGTCAGCGACAGCCTCGCTTTTCCGACTGCCAGCCTGCTTTACCAGTGTGCTCTCTGGGCTACTGCCAGAAAGAGATGAAGAATCAGTGGAGGTGGTTTCAAATTGCACCGGCTTAGTCTCAGGTTTGTCACCCTCTTTTAGCACATCATCCACTGCCACGGATACCTAGAATAGAAATGCAATCATGCAGACTTTCTTAGTTCTTCCTTCCTTAACGTGATGCTTTTATTTACTTTAATAGTACGATGCATCTGAGTGGGGAAAATAACTCATTTCCTTTGTGTGCCACAAAGCAAGCTACTGCTTCCCTCCAGGTAACGCACTGCCACACAAAATAGTACTTCTAAGCGATCTGGAGGATTAACTCCAAGAAACACAGCAGATTCAGAGGGACTTCCTTCACAAACAGGACATAATACAGTGAAAATCTCAGCACTGTTAGCCAAAGAGCAGGTAACACTAAAGACCAAGGCCAACAGTTACACAGCTAAAGCCTGACACGATGAAACGCTGCAATCACAATTCTAGACCTGCATCATCTAGTGCAATCTCTGCTCCGAATGAAACAGCATCTGCACAAAGCACTGCATTCACAAGCTCAACATGGACCTTTTCTCCTGGCAGAAAGGCCCACCATGAGGCACACCGAGCTGGCACTACACAGGAACTGCTCAAAGATCTTTATCAACAAGCAACTCAGTTTAACCTCTCCTACCTGAAACCGTCCCATCTTAAGAACACCGGCACCTGCTGTGGTACCCATAGCACTGCTCTCTCCACCACACGATGCTGAAGCTAAGGAAAAGGAGAAAGGGGTTAAGAAGAAAATGAGCAACGGAATTATTTAACTCCAACCACTTCTTTTTACCTACTTCAAACTCAACTATCAGTTAACTCCTAACAGGCCTTTGGATTCATGGAGCGTGATCTCTTTTTTCAACTTTACCACACAGAATATCAAACCGCAATGTTAAAATGAAGTATTTTTCTATGAAGTTTCCCCACACAGTATACTTGCTAAAAGTGTACTTTTAGATAGCAGTAAAAAAAAAAAGCACACTGATTTCAAACAGGATGTGAAATAGCCAAAGAATAAAGAAAACAGAACTGAAATTTATATAAGAAAATGCTTATTTTGATTCAATACTGTTGGGGACAATTTATTAATAAGAGAAGTCGTAACTTGAAGAAATGGTATAAACCACATTTACTCAAAGCAGTCTATCTGAAGCTTTCAGAGCTAGATTTTTAGGTGTCAGCTCCTAATTTTGTTGCTGTGGGCACTGGCAGCATAAGGTTACAAAGCTGAGAAATAACATTCTATTTTTAAAACAGTTCTATTGGACAGCTTGCTGTGTTTATTAAGAGACTTCCCAGTTTGTTTACTTTTACCTTCTAAACTTAAGCAGGCAAAACCCAACTCACTTTCTAACAGACAAATGGGTTCTACAGTATAGCTCATGACCAACGTACCAAAGCGAGAATATTTTGTTTTCCTACTGCTTTTATTAGCTTTTGAAGGTTTGTCATTGAACTTCAGAAGCACGTCCAAGTTAAATAACATTTACTAGACAGGTCAGAAATCATTTTAGTACCATGTTAACGGTTTCTTTTTAAAAAGGAAGATTTATTAAAATAATTAGGGGAATATTGACAGAAAAGTCTCAGACTGCTTTGCAGGTTGTTGTGGTGTCCGTTCCCCCCCCCCCCCAACAACTGAACTCATTTACATTTGAAAGTCATTGATCATTTGGACTTCAACTGTTGACCATGTAGCTAACCTTCAGTTGTTCTAAAGCAGCCAGAAGGGAGTCTGTTTTTCCTACTACCTTTCTTAAATTTTTTAATAGTTTAACCTTCATTTCTCTATTTAAATAGAAAGGAAACACTCTCAGGTTAGGAAGAGGTGTCCTACATATAGAACACAGCACGACAACGCAAAATGAGAAGTTTTACTGTTGTTGCCAAGAACACAACACAAGACAGAAAACAGTTCCTTCAAATCCTGAAGCTGTACCTTAGCAGCATACTGGAGATTCTTCGCGAGTCTTAATTTAGCATTTTGGACAGCTTTAAATCCTAAATGAGTTACTATAATATGCACATATCATTCCTCTCTCCTGGCCTACAGTGGAAAATTTAAGTCTCGTTACTAAAAATTAATACGATCTTTAAGGAGTTGCCACTGTACGACTTACTAAAAAAGGCTATATCCTTCCAAGCTGCTAGTGTGTTCAATTTTGGATCCTATCGCCATGCCAAGAAACCATCTAAAATAACCAAGGCTGTCTTACCATCCTTCAGAGATTGTGTTGCTGTGGACACCGGCCCGGTAACCGTTGTGGATGCTACTGAGGGCACAGACTACAGGTTCAAGGGGGAAAACAAAACAAAACAAAAATGAGCAGCTTCATTGAATGCCAGCAAATCCACCATACTGCATATTACATAATCCTTTGTTTCCACCCCAGTCAAAGTGCCACCCACGACAAGACACATGCAAGAGTTTTTAACCTCCAAAGCAAGAGATTTGCACACCCTAAACCCTGAGGCTGTCAGCACATTCCCTTTTGCTTTGCATAAGTAATGCATAAGTAGCCACTTGGGAGATCACTATGTCAATCATTATCTTAACTTTATATCAAAATTTATTGTTATTGTCTTGTAAAATTTCAGATCCATACTTTAAACATCTTTCCTAAATTAAGACCCATCTATCACATACTGCTTGCTTAGTCTCTTTCCCCTTATTCCACAGCCACTTCCCCTTCTAGTTTGGTTACATTAATGACATCACCCGAAAAGCTGGATTAAGAACTAACACTGACAGCAGCCTCAGGAAATACGTAATCCATTGCAACATACAGCTTTTTCCTATTTTGGTTGACTCAGTCCCACAAACTGGAAGGATGACTCTTCATTTTTATTTTTAAAAGTCTAAAGACTGGTGTAGTGATATTACAGGCAGTGCCCTAAGAGCACAACCTTGAGAAAATACTGAAGTTTTTCGAGACTACTAAACTGACAACATCGCAAACGTACACAGGCAGGAGCAGATGTCACCGGAACAGTCTCTGGACTAAGGGTTCTTCTCAGTTTAGCATCCAGATCTTCCAGTGGCTGTTGGGACTGAGAAAGGAAAGAGTAAACAGCTGTCCCAGCTCAGGAGAAATACATCACATTTGAGAAACAGCCATATTTAATACTAAAATTTAAAGCACTCAGTATGGCTTCCATATTCCTATCACATTCCCTTCCTACATGTTTACATTTAACATGTGTAGCACAGTAAGATGGGAAGAAATATAACCAACACATTTGGTAAAAACCAGAAAAGAAGCATTAACTGGTGCTTCTGTTTTTCCAGAAGTTAGAATGAAGTTTGCGTTCCCACTCTTAAGAGCTGAGCAAAGATGCTGCAAGCCTTCAAGTTCTACATTTTTTTTGGTTGGAGGATAACAGAGGTAGTTTGTAGTATGGACTATCTAAAAATCTTGAAGAAAGTCAATTAGAAAAAAAAAAATTCACAGAAAAATTCAAAAAGATGCCCACAATTTCAAAAGCAAGTATGGATAAAGCAAGATTGAGGCTAACAAACTTAAAAAAAAAACAAAACAACAAAACAAAACCCAACCAAACAGACCAAAACCCAAAACACTTTCAGGTTCCCTCAAAGAAGCTATCTAGATGGACTGTCTTCAAGAGGAAGAAGGGAGATATGCAGAATCTCTCTCAAGTACGCTTATTACTTAGATTTCAGCTGTTTTGAGTTGGCATCCAAGATGTTTTTCAAACTTGGCCAATTGAATTGGGGAGGGGAAGAGAAGAAGAATCACCTAAAAATATCGTAAAGATAAGAAAAGTTCAGATTCAGTCAAAATTATTTAGTGCCATACCCATAAGAAACATGGAAGATGAAAGTGTTGGCAGATATCACTAAGTTGCAGTTCTGACCCTATGGAGTAGAAATTTCCATCCAAAATTTCACATCATTAATCTTTCCAAGTCTTTTATATTAAAAAGCTAGATCTGTTTTTAGAACTGAAGCTGAGGTCATGGCAAAAACATTACCTTCCACTTTCAAGAAACTGAAAGTTAGGAGGTACACAATAGCATAAAGAAGCTTTCAACAAGTTGCCAGGATGACATCCTTCCCGAGTTGTGAATTCCAAAACATAACCAAAACACCCAAGAACAATAAACCCTGTATCAGTTCTATCTAAATTTTTTTTTTAAAAAAAAGGCACAAGAAGATGCAGACATCTGTGACTCCATTCAGAAATCCAAATCCTTAGTAGACAAGTGAGGTAATTTAATTCAGTAATATTGTAAAATAAAGAGGACATTTCACCTGAAATCCTACCTAATTCTCAGCACTCATGCTCACAAGAAGATACTTGCTTCAAGTAAACAAAGACCTAAGAATCAGAATGATCAGGAAATAAAGACTTCCTTACAGAACAAGGGTACCAAAATGAAGCTTGAAAAATTAATCTAGATACACTTTAAAAAGCAATTAAGGAATAAACAGAACAGGTATTTAAGACTAAGGAAGAAACTGTCCAAAACTGGTCTTGAGATGACATGTACTTTGTCTGCAAATTAGGAGTCTGGTACTAAGGAAAGAAAAATTAAATTGTGTAATGAGCTCCTGACAGCAGCAGTAAGGAAGGCAAGCCGATCTACTCTAAGACAAGCCAGTAATTTTCCAGATTGTATTATCTGATAACAGCACATGCTCTTAACAGTCAATTAGATTTGATTTAGTTGGTCTCCTCCAATTTTGTCTCACTCCTAGACAGGCTTTAGAGTTCAAATGCAAAGTGAAATTAGGTAAGCTCTTTGCAAAGGACAAGAAGAAATGGATCTATATTTGTGCCTCTTCCATACCGCAAATCCTGCCAGAAATACCTATGACAAACAGGAAGAAGCCTTGTGCAGTGGTACAGTGACCTAAGTCATGTAAGTGGCTAACTAAAAGTGCTTTGAGTTTGGGGGAAAACATTACTAATATCCCAGTTCCGAGAAATGACAATATAAAGGACTATGAACTTAACATGACTGATTTTAACCAGCTGCCTCCAGATCCATTTGCTACCCTGGCTCATGGTAAGAATGCATGATCACCAAATTGTTGTTGCCTCCTCTTCAGCCAAACCATGCTTCAGAAAGAACTGGCTGAAAGGCATAAACTAGCTCCTGCCTCCAGAAGCTGGAGGGGGAAAAAAAAAAAAAAAAAAAAGAAAAAGCATTGCTTGCTAACACTACCATCCCACCTTACAGCTCTGCATGAGTCATTCAGCTTCTTGCTCAGTTTGGAACCTGAAGATACCCGTTTCCTGATTACTCAGAGAGCAGGAATATGGCCCTCCTGCAGCCTGCTGGAAAGAAGCTGCATAAAACTAAATCCAGCAGCACTCCTTTCCATGACAGGTTTAAAGAGCCATACATTCATTTTCATAGTTTTCTTACATAAACAGCATAAACTTCTTCCATTTCACACTGAATGATACTTTCCAAGCAGTGGACTCATTGCTTACTAAAGATGTAATTAAAAAAAAAAAGAGAGGCAACCAAGAAGTTCTAGACACAGAGGCCACCGGCGAGGACTCCTCGATTAAGGTCACCGATTTGCATTTGCTCCATCAGATGAAGACCAAGAAGGTGGTACAGTAGGAACAGTCAGGACAAGATGTCAGCTTTTGACACACTGTAACTTAGGTCCACTAGCCTGTTCCTATTCTAACCTCCAGGACATACCCTATGCAAACGTAGTCTAAGAGAGATTCTTAAGAGACCACAAAACAATGACATTTACTGTGAGAATTAGAGAAACTGCTGAATAAACATAGAGCTTTTGTATAGAAAGCACCAGAGGGGAAAAAAGCTAGAAAAGTTAAAAAAGGGACTATTAATGTCATAACCAACATAAAACTATACAAAAGCAGCTAACGTGCCCTGCTGCTCAACTCTACTCATGTCTTTAGAGACAAGTAATACCATGGTTCTCACATTTGAAATACAGAAATAGAAATATTATTCCAATGGCATCTTTGAAGATTAATACCCTAATACATGTAATTCAGTTTCTACAGTTGTAGCTGTAGAACATGAGCCATGACAGCTCATTAACCGCAGTTGCTTTAGCACAGTTTACATTTGCAATTTTCTAACCTTATTCCTTTGTATGACAGTCAGCTTAAACCCTTTCAGATAGAAGTCTTCTTATCAAGCTACTGTAAATCCCAAAAAAGGAACAGCTTGCAAAGAACTAAAATGACCTTTAAAGTTATTTTTAATTCCCTTCCACAGGTGAAACTTCAATTCAAGAGCTCCATTGCAAGAGATGAGAGGGAGAATATTACCAAAGTGTTACGGAGAGGACTTTATCAAGGTTAGCTCAGTCTGCATTAAAATTCTCAGTGGTCAAGAACAAAAAAAGAAATCAGGCCACAATGCTAAAAAGCATTGTACAGGTTTTCATACTGTAACTATTTTATTGGAATTACTTTAAAATTGTAGTTAAGACTTCAGTGAATAATTCCTTTCTATAAAAGCACAGACCCCAATTCAAGTGTAGCTTTTGGACATATATTCTAAGACTATTCACTGTGGACTCAAGCCACAGGCCAAAGAGGTTAATACTATAAGAAGCACATGTACACAGGAAACACTAGATTTAAGACAAAATTACTTACTCTGAGCCTAAGAAGGCAGCACTAGGTACCCATGTGCATATCTTCTTTAAAGGTTTGAATATAAAATTGGGATGACAATTCTGTGCCAACTGTACTTTAATATAGTTCTATAGAAAGCCATCTTTGTGTTTATTCACAGACTTCTTTCCAAAGTAGCACAACTCTATTTCATGGTCTCAAGGGTTTCCTTCAGTTATTTTTTCAGCTTTTCTTTGCATATTGAAGTGCAGTGTTCCCGTGTTACAGCTCATTACACAGCATTTAGAAGTTTTGTCTTAATACAGTTCTTTCAATTACAGCGGGCTTTTTTCTATTTTCTAAACAGAAGTGGAGACAGATTTGATCTTTGTGGTCTTGAGCTGATCCAATTTACATACAAAATATACAAGCTAACCATTACATCCAAAGACAGAATCTGAGCAAGGGAAGCCATTGTTACATTTCAACTCATGTTTATGACCAGGAGCTCCAAATGCCTTTTCTAAATCTGAAAGCCTAGTGAAATTAGAGTGTAGTAATAACTGCAAAAAACCCCAGAACAACTCGCAAAGTCAGCAAATTTGCATTTTCATTCACATTTAACTGCAGTACATACCGCTTCGCTGAAGGGCTTTATGTTCCCATTACACCATTTTCAAGAAGAAAACAGGTTCAAATTTTATGCACACACTCACCTGTGTTGTGTTTTAGAAAAACCCTCTCAAGTTCAGGTTAACTCACTAAAAAACCCCAAGCCTGATTAATTGTTCCTGTACTTCAGGCACTGGGTACAGGACCCGACGGACAAGCTCCATATCCAGTGCTGAAGTGACTCTGGCTACTGCTACAGTTACACAAAAGGGGTTATTCAGTCAAAAGAAAAGAAAAACAAAGACATTAATAACATGCAATGGAGAGTTTAATCGAAACATGCTCTTTGAAAGGAAAAGCAGCAGATGAAATCTGCCAAGTCTTGTAGCACCTGAGTTAGTGAAGGTCCTGGAAAAGGTGGCAGCGGCTCACTGGATGGAGTGCCAGCCGGAAGTTCAGAACCTACTGGTAGCACCTATGGATAACGGGGAGGAAACGCGAGTCCATCAGACACGGAACAACAGAAGGATCAGATACCAAGCTACAGTCAGTCATGTCATACAACAGAAGCCTCAACATTTTTTTCTGTAGAGACTTCCCTCCTGGAGAGTTAGCATAGACTTTTTAGGGTTTTTTGCAACAAAATTGGGGGAAGTTGTTTGTTTACTTTTGGTTTATTTTTTAATCCCGATTATCTTTGAGCAGCCACAATTTCCAGTTTAAACAAGCTGCTGTGTCCAGGAGCAAAGTATCTTGGGGATATTATTTTCAAGTTTGCAAGAAATGCTACAATAATTCTTCCAAAAAGCAATGAAGTTTCCAAGAAGCTTAATCGATAAAAGCGTGTAAGAACGCACTCATTCTCCTTACAACAGATCTATGTTAACTGCCCGTTAGCAATAGCAAGGTACGTGCTTCTGGCACACTGTTCCAAGCAACGTGATTTGAGAACAGGAACTGTCATGCCTGAGGATGTCTCCACTTGTTGAGAAGCAGATTTATAGACCTCTCACACGAATCTCTTGATCCATCACTTTTATTTGAACCCAAAGGGTATTGATAACCCACAGAAGATGACTAGGCCATGCAACTGGGTAGGGGGAAGTCATCCAGGTTATGTGGAAGAGGTTAGAGAGACTGGAAAGGTTAGAAGGAGACATCAAAGCCTCCCTGCCAGGTCAGATAGCACATTCCTGTTAGTTATTTCCATTGTTAGGGAAGTGGGAAGTTCTAGGAATCAAGTGATGCATTACACAATCGGCAATTCTTATTCTCAGCTGAAATCTTGAGGCTTGAGCATGACTTTGAAGTTGGAGAAACACATGATAGCCTTATGAGTTATAGCGCTGGCTTCCCTTGTACGACAGCGAGCACTGCTGGATATGGGTAATCGGCCCAAAGTTTACTCCTGTCCTCAACAAGCAGAACCAGTTCTAGCTTGCAGTCACGTTACCACAGCTTAACTAATGGTTCAAATTGCAGTAATAACTGCCGGGTGAAGACACACTCCATAGTTATCTATCCCTCCCAAAAATGTTTCAGCAGGAACTATGCCAAGTTGCATTACCTCAGCTTTTTTGTGCACTGGTAACATACATTACCTGTTTTGAGGCACGATAAATTTTTAAGATGTGGTAAGTTAATCATTTAGTTTAAAAATAAGAGGCAAAACATACTTTACATTTGTAAAACAAGTCAAAACATAGTTAACTGTCTAGGTTAACAAGCTGGCCACAAACAAAATGAGTTACACACAGAATTTAGTAAACCCCAGAAAATTAAAGCAATAAGCTCCTTCAAGCTCAAAACCAACTCAGAAAGTGAAACTAAAATTAAGCTTTGGAAAAAACCAAACTAATTTATAAGTGAAAACTTCAGAGAGGAGGTAGTTTTTCCACAATTGACAATCAAAAACTCCAAACTTTTATTACATTTAAACCCAAGCCTTTGTAATTCCAGGTTTGCAATTAGCAGGTTTCTAACTGCTCCAACTGTTCCTGAACGAATACCAGTTTTTACTAGTTTCTAATCTTCCTAATCCTCAGCTTCATTTCAATATAAATGAATGCTCTGTGTCTAGATTTTCTACCCAACTTCCTTGGCACATATTCCTGCTCCTCCATAGCTGAAATTTTCTACTTAGTTTTAATACAAAGAGCACAGGGGAAAGACTACTAATGAATGGAGATTCTAGGAGCATTAGCTCAATTCAAATGGCCTGAAACTGGTTAATAACAAGGCTGGCTAAAAGACAACCAACACAAAGTGTTGGTGAGTGGAAAAGTAGGGAGTATTAAGGTTTTTGGTTTCTTCAACCTATTTCCATTTAACTTTGAAAAGGAAAGGGCTACCAATAGTTTAAAACATTGAAAAGCACTGTCCCCCAACACAGGGAGCCATTTAAAAGAAAATAGATAGTCTAATTTCACGTATCCATACGTCTGGTTAGTGAGCAAGTAACAAGATCCACAATGTGTCTCAAGTTGTTACTACAAGTCATGACTACCTCTTCATGAAAGAGCACTTGTTTGGAGAGCACAATTTAGTAAACAAACAAAAAAGGTTTGGTTTTGGATGTCCTAGTATCTTTTAAACTTCTCAAAATTCTGCTTTCACAAAGCTAACATTTGGAAGGAAAAGAGCATCTAGGCACCACATAAGCAGCAGAGGACTTTAAAAAAAAAAAAAAACCAAAAAAATCCCCCACAACTTTCAGTCGGGTTCACCCTTGCCTTCAAGGAACAGGCTAATGATGAGAACAAAGCTAAGCTATCCTGACTACTTTGTGAAACAGACAGCCACCCTGTCTCATTCTAGTGATCATGTACAAGATAAAAAGCTATTTAAAGCAAGCCTTTCAAACTCTATTTGAAGAAAAAACATCATCAAAAAAAACCCACAAAACCACCAAACCACAGTTGCTTCACTCTTTGTAGTTGAGGAGTAGGAAAAATTAACAGTGACACTAGAGAGCTCTCTGAGGCACAAAATAGAATTGGACTTTTTTTTTTCCCCAATATGGACAAAATAAAACACCTCTTGGGACCCATAAATCAACCAGGACATAATTTTTCAATATTATATTAAATTAAGACATGTCTGCCTGAATAAATATTTTGCTTTATAAAAGGGATTTTGCTCAAGAAGGCTGTTTCCTACAATACTTGAGTATTCACACAAATGTTGCATTTCTTACCGGTACCCTGCTAAGAGGGGGCTTTGAAGGAGAGGTCCCTGGTTTCACTACTGCTGTTGCAATGCTGCTGGAGGCTGAAATATAGCTGGCTGGGGTGATCACTTGCCCAGGAGTGGCAACTGGTGTCAGCACTGGCAAGCCAGTTGGTCCAAGAGGCAAACTGCTCGGAGGTATACAAGTGCTAATGGATGTCAGGGGTTTAGTCGGTGCAACAACAGTAGTTGGTATCCCAGGAATAACTGTCGTTTCCATGACCAACGATGTCTCCAGAGATACTGATGGATGAGCTGTTCCCACATTACCATGTTCACTGAAGAGAGACCGTAGCTTTTCTTCCAGGGTCTTTATATCATCAATACCAGGAGCTTTAGACTGAGCATCAGCATCAGCCTCCAGACAGTGAATATGAGGCTGATTGGGTAACGGAGCTGGTTGAGGCTGGCTGTGTATCAAAGTTTGCTGTACTGCAGGCAAGTTAGTGACTGGCTGTGGTAAGACACCAGGTAAGGGAACCTGGGGCAACATGGATGTTGCACCTGGAATCTGGGGTAGGACGGGCGTTGATGTTATTCCTGACGGGACCAGTAAGGGATGTATCGCTGGCTGAGCGACTGAACCACATATGCTTGTTGCTACTGAGGATGATAAAGGTGCAGAGATTGGAAGAGATAAGCCAGCTGCATTGCAGAGCTGCGATTTATCCATAGACTGCCCGCTCTCAGGTAGTGACTGTGGAGCACTTACAACTGTTGTTTCTGCCAGACTGGAGACAGAGCCGCTGCTACTCAGCTGAGGAAGCTGCAAAGCCGTATTCTGAGCCAGAGACAAGGCAGCAGATGTCTGTGGTGCTGCCATACTACTTACAATCTGAGTAGACTGAGATGTCACAGCTGGTGCAGCGACACCAAGACCAGTGACACCGGGAACCTGGGTTGATGGCAGTGCCAAAGACGACGGTGTACTGATACTGGGGGCAATGTCTCCAGTTACTGGTTGAGCAGGCTGGGATGTGGTAGGCAAGGAGAAAGAAGCAGGGGCGCTCACACTGGAAGGGACACCAGTTGATTGCTGTCCAGATTGTGAGGCTGGAGGTGGAGAAATAGAGCTTGGCACGCTTGTGCTTGGTGCAACTCCAACAGCTGCACTTTCTGAAGGCAAAGTAACAGATCCTGGAAGAGAAACACCTGTGCTGGAGGGAACAGATACTGAAGCAGCAGCCACGGATGCAGGAGGTGCACCACTGCCTGCCATGGTAGAAAGTGCAGGTGGAAATGGTGGTATTGTTTGATTGAAAACTGGAGGAGCTGTACTAGGTCCTTCTGTCATTTGAGCGTGCCCCATCTCAGAGAAAGCTTGCTGCAAGCTCAGTGATGATGCCGAGTGGGAGAGATTCATTCCAGGACCATGTAGTGGAGATGCAGCAACTGGAAGAACAGAAAAATGTCAGTCCACCTGGAAAAGTTCATTATAGTTTTATTGTGCATTGCTAGACTTTTTTCTAGCATTTTTTTCCCCTAGACATTTACTTCTCAGCATAATAAAAAAAATTACAAATCCAGGATTACATTACAATGCAAATTAAAGCTTCAGAGTCTCGCAGACAGCCTATCAACACTTTTTTGCCCCCGAGAATCCTGCATAGCACCACCCAAATTATAATCACTTCTTACCAGCACAGCCAGTTCCTTGCTTCCTCAAGTACTTTAAGAGGTCTTTAGGAACAGTTTAGTTAACTAACTACACAGGTTTGATGAACATGTCTTAACCATCAGATTTTAAGAGTTCAGATAACTTACCCATATCTGAAGTTTCTTTTCCTCCAGGAACAGATGGGAAAAAGCCCTGTTCTTTTAACCGACTCTCAGGGACAGGGCTGACAATAAACCGTCTTCCTGCAGAATGGACAACCTGGGTAAAGGAGCTAGGAGGAACCCCTAAACAGAAAGAAGTTAGAAGTTTAGTGATACTCGGTTGTAACTAAATACATAGCCTGCAATATGGAATGTGCACTCCATCATACAAAATAAAAAACTTGGCTGCACCCATCCGCTGAAACAGAAAAAGGTAACTGTTCAAAAAAATCACAAGACTTACCTATTCTTTGTGGCATGGAAGATGTAGGATCTGGCTGTTTGAACTCTAATTTCTGTAAAGTAAGATAAAATTTAAAGTTCTATTCTGAAACAGAAACCCACAAGATAGTTCTTAAAATGCTAGCTTACTGAAATGTGGGCATTTAAGGTAAGCAGTACCTTGGACCCAAGCACCATTACTTAAGTAGTGGAATTCTGCCCAGATAAATGTCAGCTACACTGCTTTTAGAGCTTCTCAGCTTAGTGACCACCAAGACAAAAAATTGATCTAACCACTCTTTTGTTAACAGGCAGTCCAACCGAGTTCCTTAAACACTGTGCAGATCAATGGATGTTTCAAACTAGTTCTGGGTGGAAACAAGGCAGAGATTCAGGAACTGTCAACCCCTTCTTATTCAACCTGTGTTTCCTGACTGCGCCATCCAATCTCTTAGCAGCTCAGTGGGCAGAGGGCCTGAGTCCAGGCTCTCGGTGTTTAGTGAGCAGCACAGGGCTGGGAGTTTGTGTCCTACCTCACAATAACCTCAAATCCAAGAAGCCTCAGCATTTAAGATGTCTATTTAGAGGACTGTTAGTACATTCAGCAGCTTTGGAAGTGTTAAAACATGTCAAAAAGCAAGAGGTCTACACTATTTGTCTTTCTAAATGAATTTTAGGCTCTCACTCCAATACGAAGTTTTCTCCACTTGTCTTGTCTTTTAGTTATTAAAACCTTTGATATTTCTCATGAAAGAATGTTTCAGTCTCTACCTAGCTCTACTCATAAAACCATACAACCCAAAATGGAAAACACAAAGAGCTAAGGCAATCTGCCCTTTACATACCTGTGACCCTGGAAAGAAGCCATCATCTTTTGTCTGCATACTCTCCAAACCCTGATCACCTTCTGGCTCCACGCTTACATCCTCACTTAGCATTTCATCTGCCTTCTCAATAATGTCTCGTACCTGTTCTACAAATGAGTCTCTCTCGGTTGCTAAAATAAACTCATTCTGCACCTGTAAAGAGAACAAAGCAACAATAATTTTCCACAAATTATTTCAAAACAATATATTGAATAACCATAATTTATTCTTGGTGTTAACTGTTTGCCCTCCCTTCACTGTCCTTACGTGCAAGATAAAAATGGTGACACCTTAGAGAAAAGTAATTGTTTCTAAAATTATCTCCAGCTCAGATATATTTGCCCTGGTTTACTCTTTGCTGTGGAAAAACATTCAATCTCACTACTTCATCAAAATGTCACCTCAATCTCTGCTTAGCATAGTGAAATTTAAAATTAGCAGCCTTGTCTTACTGCAGTTCCTCCTATCTAATGTAATGTGCAATTAAGAGCCACATTTAAAGGAAAACAAAACCTTAAAAAAAATTGAAAATTCTGCATTGCAAGGTATGGTCTGTGCTTCTCTCCTTCCATGCCATATAGAACTTCTACCTTATGCAGGTCGCACATCACTAACTCAAAGTCTGGCTGTAATACGTAAATGCAAGTACTAATTATGTTCCAAATACAGGGAGGGGAAGATTGCTCAGCCTATCTAGTTTCAATACATTCTATTGCTTTATAAAAATACATTCTGCTGCTTATGTTGGAGGAAACAAGCTTAAACAATATACTTGGCATTTAGAAAGACATTTGTAGTTTGGTCTGAACCACGAGAAAACTTTGTCTCCTGAAACAAGGCATAGTAAAACTCTGAAAGACAGTTAGTCTATGAAACAGAAGTAAAACCGTCAGTCACAGTATCTCTGCTGGGAAAGTGCCTTAGAGGTAAACGTTGCTGAAACATTGCTTTTACGTCAAGTTTCCGGGATGCTAGTTCAGAAAAAGGAAAGACAAGCACGATGCGCTTGGATCAGCCTTTGCAATACAGAACACCTACTAGTTAAAGAAACCTTCAGTGCTTTAAGCTGAGCAATGACAGACACCTATATGGGGTATGCTTAACAGTATCCGGATTGAAAGGAAGCCAGTAAGTCTTACAATCAAAAGTTTCCTCAACATTCAACAAGAAACCAATGAGCACAAAGTTCCAGATTCACTTGTTTAAACTAGGTTGCACATTTCCAGCTAGGTGACTGCATTCTGGATGCACAGTTCTCTTATTTCGCTTCTACTCATCTTCAAATATTTGTGGGGTTTGTTTGTTTTTGTTGGTGTGTGTGGGTTTTTTTTTAAATCAACAATATGCTTATTCCTCCACAGGATCACTTTAGGTACAAGGTGAAGTAAGACACCTGTGTATTCTCCCTGTATTTCATGGTACTTGAATTCATGGTATCGACATGTTTACACTGCCATACATGTCCATAGCCAAGGACTTCTTCCTCTTTCTCAGAAAGCCATTAGTAGCAAAGAGAATTTCTTCTGTGTCACTGATTTGGTTCCTTTTGACAGGTATGAATCCTGCACACACCACCTACTATTTTGCCACCTCTCTAACCTAAAAGATGAATGCTGCAACAGGTGCCCAAGAAGTTAGCAAAAAAATTACTTTGTCATACCCCCTCACATCAGTAACACTAGAACAATCTCGGTTCCATTCAGATTGTACCAGCCCAAGAATATGAGTTTAAAATTTTTTTTTAAAAAAAAAAAAAAGGAAAAAAGGGCTGGGGGGAGTGGGGGTTGGGTGGAGGGGTGTGTTTCTATTCCATGCTATGCAGTACTCTCATTTAAATGTATCTCTGCAGGTCAAGTTCTTTTCTGTGCTTTACTATTATACATTGAATGGAGAGGTTTTGTCCTTTGAGAAAGTCAAAAGCAGCAGCAGTCATTTTGGACTTTCAGAAACCAGAAAGAGATTCCCATTTCAGTCGAGAACAGCAGCAAAAAATCTCAAAGCTCAAGCGTAAGTTTAATGTTTGCTCTCAGAAAAGCAAACAGATTTTGTTAAACCTGGTGCTTTCAAAAAGTTATTTGCAGTTTTTAAAAAAAAATAAGATTGAAAAAAAACAAAAGCAGATTTACTTGATAAAACCGCAATTCTAAGGTAAAAATGGACAACTTTTCATGTGAACTGAGCACGTGATATTAACTGTCAATTTGGCATAACACTCTGTGCCCGCCCAGAGTTTCTAGTTGTGCTCGCGTATCAATAAGGTGAGCACACGCCATGCTACATGGAAAAGCAATTCCAAAACACAAATGAGAAAATAAGACTGCTTATATTACTACTGTGACAGAGACTGGATTCAATTCTAGAATACACCTTACCATAATTGAAGCTATTTCCTCAGGGTTGTCACCATCCAAATCAAATTTGAAAGTAACCATTTTCCGATTGTGTGTCTCTAGCTGGCATTCCACCACCCGGTCACCTTTATTTGAAACCTAAAGCAAAGAAAACAATAGTTCAAACCAAAAGCATGAGAATCTAAGACTTGTGCTTTAAAGCTCACAGAGACAAGCCAATGGTATCAGTTTAATACAAACACATTTTCTCTTTCAAGTCTAATAAATGGTGCTACATACAGCATCACTTTTTCTGAGGATACATCAAATATTCTGGTACAGTTTGTGGAATCACTGGTGGCTAAGCAAGCCAATTTTGCCATATCTAATGCTCCAAAATGCTCTTAATAGATGATGTTTGGAATCCTGACTCCAGAAGCAGAAGAAATACACGGGATAGCTTGTGTGCTCATGGAGGGGGCCAGGAGCAGTGGCAGCACAGAACAAGACCACAGAAGACATACATTCCTCATAAAAAAATAAATTTTTGAAGCTCAAAAAACGCATAATCACTACCAAACTGTCACTGAAATAAAAAATACTCACATTTAGAATTCTCAGTTTCGGCCTAGCAGTCTTCTCATGGCGAGAGCGACTGCGGACAGACCTCCTCATATGACGTTTCGTAGTCCTCCCTTCATGCCTTCCGCTAGAAGTTGGAACATTCTCGTTGCCATCACTCAATCCTGAAGCAACATCAGAATGCGCACTAAAAAAGAAAAAGCAACTTTACGTTAGCATCCATGGACTCCAAAACTGCAACCACATGGTTTACCCCACCAGATGGTATTCTCTTCTGTTAGTCACAGAATAGGGAAAAAGAGTCCTGCCAACACTTAGGGTTGCTTGAATAACAATTCTAATAGTAATTATTTAGTTACGTATCTCATGCAAGACAAGTTGTACAAATATATCTTCTGAATATGTTTTTAAGCTACTTGGAGTTTGAATTCTGTTTAAGTGTCAAAAGGACAGAAAAACATCCCTTATGACCCATTTGACATTACAAATAAAAAAGGATTAGAAGGTAAATCACTATACACAACCCTATTTACTCCTTCCATAGCCTGCTGTAAATCAAAACTTACTCCACCTCTCATAAGCCTATTTTTCCTCTAGGAAGTTTATTTCCTCACATCCTCAAGAACATCCTTAAGGAAAAAAAAATATCCCTGGTGAAAAAAGATACCTGAAGATCACCCAAGGAAGAATAATCTAACACATGAAATTGAAATTCTGTTTGGTGAAGAGAAAACAATGCTTACCTATCCATAGAGGAAGCCAAAGCGGTAGACTGAGCAGGCTGTGTTGCTGGAAGAGTCTCTGAAGGAGCAGTCTGTGAGATGCCTTGAGTACCCTACAGATAGAAACCTAAATCAAGAACCCCCCCAAAGAATACTGTTCCTTTTCAAGTAACTCAGTAGTCTTCAATGTTTCCTCCCAAATCAGTTGTGAAGTTAAAACTACTACCTTTTTAGAACTTCAAACGCATCTAGACAGCTCTTTTTACAAAAGATTCTAGAGCAAACTGCAGTAAAGCAAATCACCATCTGAGGAGGGGTGGGGAGAGGAAAACAGCCATCCTTTCTACTCCTACGTGTCATTACAGTTTGCCATGCAGCTGCAGTCTTACAAGCAGAATGTGCAAAAGGCAAGCCAATGCAGAAGACAAAGACAACTCCAATTCTCCGTAGCAGGAATTAATGCTGCAGGGAATAGGCTGCAGCACTAGTAGCATTAGCAACAGACTATTGGTTGCAGTTTGTCTTTGATATGGCAAAAATGTTGTACAGTACTAGCAAGAAGTGAAGTGTTAACAGGTTTTTGCCTGCAGGATGCACACTCACTTCCCAACAGAACAGCCAGTGGCAACAAGGTCCCCACATTGGCATGACATTCTGCTGTAAGAAAAAGGTCATTTGAAATATTAACATCCAACTGAAGACAAGCATGGACAGGATTAGTTCCCCACAGACGTACACTGTTGCATAATTCAAACACCCTAATTGTATTGTTACATTATATTCAACATATTTACCTCCAAAACTGCCTGCTGCGAGGAGGCAGATGAGGCCTGTTGCGCTAAACTCACTGTAGGCTGGGGCACTTGAACCTGTCCTCCTAGGCTGCCCATGGGAACTAAAACGTTTTGCTCCGCATACGGCTGCACAGCAGGAGCAAGATAGCCCGGCTGAGCCACTGCATCTGCGGGTAGGGGAGGGGACAGGACAGCAGAAGGAATGCTAACAGAGGCCACAGCAGAGGAAGGTGCAACATTCGAGTCCCCTTGGTACTGGGGCGGCAGCCGAGATGGGAAACCCTGTAACAGAAATGAGGGAGTCAAGTTAGCGAATGTCAGAGCTAATTACGAAACAAGAGAGTAAACGAATAGTATCAGTTTCAGGGGCATGTTCCAACCTTCTGTACTTGCTCAAGCACTCCCAAAATCTTCCCAGAGAAGCAGAGCAAACTGCTCATGTAGCCAAAGCTCAGCTTGCGAGTCACCGTGCTTGAACCAGCAAATTCCCACCCAAAGCCTCAAGTCTCGCAAAACAATTTTCATCTCCCAACTCTCGTAGTTGCCTATTTGGCTTCGTATTTTAAGGCCTGAGACGTGAAACGAGTTTGAAGAATTTTCAGGCTGAACAACTACTGCACAGATGATGTTACGCAACTGCTGCTGATTCTTGAGACTAGTGGCTAGAATGCTCTTGTGTTCTTCCTGTGCTCTCGTGATGAGCTGACTCGGAAACCAAGGAACATTCCCACACAGTTTCTGTTCTACAGCACTCCTCATAATCCCAGTGCAGGTATTTCTATATCTATACAATTTTTGTTCTAGAAGAGCAATCGTATGCTGAGTCACTATTTTTGTCACTATTCATATTGTCATTTTTACAGTGATCACACAAAGTAGCTGAAGCAGTCTATGCCCACCAGTCTACCATATCATGACTAGCATCAGGTACTTACGTCACGTTCAAGGTCCATGCCATCAGACTTATTTCTAGAAAATCCATGTCCCCCCATCCCCACCCCATCTCAGACTTGGAATGAAATACTGACATTGTTGAATATGCTGCCATTGATTTTCTTTCCAACATACATCTCCCATTTTCAAAATCAGAATTTTTTGAATTTTTTTCCCCCCAAGTTGACAGATCTCTTGGATATATAGCTGTCCTCCTTCACACAGTGGCTGAACAAAGTCCTGCACTATGATTCTGTCATTTTAGACAAATTCCATTGCCAAATATGAAAAACTCAAAGCACCAGTGTGTCCAAGGACTTTTTTTTTTTCTGCCTCCTTAAAATGGTCCTTTACCACACAACAGAATAATCCTGGTGGCTTAATGGCTCTCTTACGAGAAGTGAGTTGGCCAGGGCACACAGTTCAGACCTGGTACCTTAGAGGAATAGGTAAAAATGTGGAGAAGAGCTCTGCTGGCTTGCAACAATACCTGGTAAAGAGCATCTCCAGCAGGAAGTGAAGCTTCAGCAGCTTGTCCAATGCTGACTGGCAATCCCACGGACTGGACAGCCGGCTGCAGGAGCTGCGGGAGAACCTGGCTGGGCAACTGAGCTACAGGCTGCATCAGTGTGGGGAGCTGGCTAGGGACACCAGTTGATCCTACAGGGACAGCGGTTGCCGCAGCAGACGTCGCCAGTGTGAGCAATGGCTGATTCATGCCAGCTGCCATTGAAATGGGCAGTGACTGGAAACCTGGCTGAGCCACTGACACGTGAGGAGCTGCTACGGGCAACTGAGAGACTGAGAACTGGGGAACCATGGAAGTTGGCAAGGGCTGTCCCATGGGTAGAAAATGAGAGCCAACGGGGACTGATGGGGCAGCTGAAGGCTGAGGGAGAGAAGGTGCTGCAACAGGTAATTGAGGCTCGCCTTGGATGATCGACACTGGTTGGGAAACAGGAAGCTGGGGAGGTAAAGAAAATAGAGATAGATTTTTTTTTTTTTAAAGCAGGGTTGCAGAAAGCAGAGTTTTTACACATTAGTCAAAGAAAGAATTATTCAAGTTACAGCACTCTGTTAAAGTGAGTGGGGAGCACAGTTGGCAGAGTGGCTGGGAAGCTGGCTGGAGTTCCAAAAGGTCCTCACTTCGCAACACTTCCCTTGAAGAACTCAACAGGCTCTTGAAACAGACACCCACAGAGGGTGAAAGAGCAATGTTCTAATACCCTCAAGCACTGACTTGAGCATAAACAGAATCAAATTCCCCTCAACTCTGTCCCCAGAGCCAAGCCTGCCTTCTTACAGGAAAGAAGTGCAAATCTTTCAAAAAATCTGTCAGCTTTGGGTATGGGGACTAAAGCAATGGAGAATGAAAAGCCACTGTGCCAGCATTCAGAGAATGGCAGGGGATATGTCAATTAAAGCCAGCAACGATGCAACTGGAAAGGCAGTTTAGATGAACAAGCAACAAAACACAATTTTAAAAACAAAATCAAGGCTCACATGTTCAAGATAGAGATATGAGCCAAAATGAAGTAATACTCAGTAACAGAAGCTTCTTGACCAGGTAGCAAAGGAGAAGAGCTGAATAAGTAAGATGACAGAGCAGGCAGTCCTTGTGGTTCACTACCTAAATAAGTGAACATGTTTTACACACGTAATGGTGCAGAAGATAGACATTGTTGGGAAGCAGAGAAATGATGACAAGTTCCTGGAAATCCATTCATAATATACCATTCATCAATACGTCTCATGGTATTTTTTGACAATTTAAAGATCTTTGTGCATGGAAGTGCTGTTCCTCCCTCAAATTACTTGCGACTGCCACATGTGAAAGTGTTTCCAACACGTTTTCCAACAAAATTGACAGCTGTAGTACACTAAGAACACTATTATCTGGATGAATGTTTTGGAACCATTAGAAAAGATGACAAAAGTGAAAGTAGCAACATGTTGAATTTGTCAGCTGTGAAGAAGAGGAAAAAAATCTTCTGCTAGAAAGAATTTTGTTTACCTGTGTCCCAGCTGCTGCCTGAGGCATTGGCAAAATCTGTGAAGTTTGAGTTTGAGAGACAGTTTGTGTGGGGGTGGCGCCAGCAGAAACTGGTGGCTGCTGCATCTGGTATTGTCCAGGCTGTTGGGAAGAGGCTGGCTGCTGTGCATTCTGTAGTAGGGAAAAGAGGCAGAAGCTATTTTTTCCCCCCACAGAAGTTATTAAAGTATATCCTATTTAAATTCTACTTTTTTACTCCCTCATAAATGACATCACTGGTTCTTCTGAATATGCTGAGTCAAATAAGCTTTAGCAATTACTTATTAGCATTACTAATATAACTCCATTATCAGCACCAAATCTTGCAACAGAATTATTTCACCTGTGAAAACAAGAATGAAGATTCTATAAAGGAAGAAAAGGCAGTTAAGAGAAGAGGATGTTGCAGGAGATAGTATTTCCAGTTAGAAGAAACCATAAGAACAAAGTCTGCCTGTCTAGACAGTCTAACTTACAAATCCTAACATGCCTCCTCTTGAATGGGACTGCCACTGCAAACTCAGGCGGAAGTCAGGGAAGACAGACACATGAAAACAAGCATTAACATGATTCTAAGAATAAATTTCAGAATTAAATTTCAATTAAGTCGATCTCACAGCATGTTAAATTGGGTGAGAACCAGAGGATTCCTTTGCTTTTGTCCAAAACTCTGGGTTGAAGGGGGGACGGAGGTAGTCAATTGCTCTTAAACAGTCATCAAAATCCTGTACAGAAAGTATTGTAGTCCTGGGTTTAGGAGCTGTGATCTTACCTGCTGAGTGTGTTGGGTAGGCTGGGATGGCACAGATGCACTGCTTGAGGCTGGCTGGCCTTGCACCTGTGTCTGGAGGAGAAAAAGAAAAAGACAAGACTAAGCTTAAAAAACCCCTATGGTTTTGGCAGCAGGCAGTTAAAATCATTTCTGCCTGGAACGATCTGGTTGAAATAGGTCTCTAGCTGTCCTTTTGGACAAGCAGTCCTTTTGGCCAAATTCCACTATGACAACCAGAACAAAACAGAGCAATCTGGAAAAGTACGTAACTCCATTTTAAGTTTTCCAAAACTACCAGCACAGAAAGTCTTTGCAACCCACATGCCCCTGAACACGAGACAGATCAGCCTACCAGCTGCTTCCTCCGCTGATGATGCTTTAAGAGCAGGATGCTTTGGTGTGTTAACTGGAAACAGAGGCATTAAGTTTTACCTTTACATGTGTTTTAAACACAGTTAGGTGGGGGGATAGAAGGAGGCTAGAAGGAAATAAAACTATCTGTTAAAAAAAAAATAAATCAAAGATATACAGATTTCTAGACCAGTAACAAAGTACTCAGTACATGTACATGTTACGAGTTCCCTTTGAGAGGCATGTCAAATTACAAGCTAGAAATCACTTCCAGACTCACAACCATTCAAAGACTACCAAGAACTGGGTACTGAAAAATACGGGGGTTTGCATTCTAGCTAAGACAGAATTTCTGAATAAGCAACGAAAAAAATGGATGAGTGGCATACAAATGAATGTGGAAGATGCAGAGGAAAATGGAATGGATCTTCATTATTTTTGTGGCTGACATTTTTTTATCAGATTCCAGGACCTTCATTATTATTTTTGTGACTATTATATTTCTTTATCAGCTCCTGGGAGAAACCAGACAAAGACCTCCAGATGAGTTCTCTGAGCATGCACCACTTTGGTGAACTGCCTTTGTAAGAAATGTATCTGGTGCATAAGTATCATATCAGAAATATCTGCTAAAATCTCTAAATGCTGTAATCATTCAGCTTGCAGGAGCTTATTAGGAGCAAGTTTATTAAAATTACATATTTTTTTAATTACAGAAGCTTTGGGAAAGCAGCCTGCCAATGAAAAGAACCATTTTTTTCTTTGCTGTTTTAGGCTTTTATTGGCTAGGATCTAAATGTGTGCTACATCCCACTGCCGCAACATCTGTTCATATTGATTCAGCTTGTGCTTCAAATTCTGATTTTTAATGAATCAGATAAATTATCCCATAACTTATATTCTGTAAAATAACCATGATCCCTCATTGTGTTTTCCAGATATGCTTTACATCCACCAGAATTCACTTCCTGAAGTTTAACAAAGGTGGATTTTGGAGAAACAATCCCCATGTCATTTTCAAACATCTTGTGTAGCAGTTTCACTCCACAAGTTCTCCTACACCACAAACATTACTATCTATTAGACCAGTGATAAAAGCTGTTTCAGCTTTATAAAACACTTTTATTATCCCATACAGAAAGCCTTAATTACTTAGTTCTTGATTTTACCACAAAAAAGCAAAAAGTTCTCCTGCAGTTCCTTCCCACAAATCCCAAAGTTGCTAATACTCCAGTAACTAAAATGTCAGAGCGCCTCTAATTCCAAGAACAAAAGGAGTAAGAGAAGCCTACTTAAAGTAAATCCTCTATTCTCACAAAAAATTATCTTATGAGAAATTTCAGACTACAAGTGCAGACACAATGTATAAACACATACACCTCACAGTCGCAGCGTACAAACGCATTACTGACTACTGCACATGTAAATACCACATACACTGATAAAACATGTACTTCCAAACTAACCTTTAGGCCTCAAATTTTGCTTTTTAAAAGGACACCATATTCTAGGCTTATAAGGTAGCAAAACAGTTGTTTGTGCCACTACTTTACTACTCAGCTTGTTTAGTTTCTTTAGTGATCCTGCAAGTACATTTCCACATCCGTATACACATACATAGCATAGCTTCTTCCATTCCTCTCTTTCCACAAGCCTAGAAAAAGCTCTTACATTTTGGACAGTCACCAAATTAGCCTTGTTGTTGTCTAATGAAACATTATTCATACGAAAGTTCAACTTCAAATAACACATTTCATGAAATAGCTAAGGAGCAGCAACAAAAATACAAAGCAAGTTTTACTATCACTGCTGATTCAAACTGTGAAGATACATTTCATCAAACCCACTGCTGAAGGGCCAATTTGGTACTCCGGCTATGTCTTGCCAAAAGAACAACTAGTCCCAGGAGGAACACTGGCCATTTGTTACCCTCAACACAAAAGCCTACCGATATCTCAGCCAAAGCTGAGCACAGACCAAGTGGTTGCTGACACCTCATTATTTCATTGCAACCTGGTACAGACATCCTAGTTTACTACTGACTTGGTGGAAAAACACCCCCGTGAATGCTAACGCTTAGAACCACATGGAGCAAGTCTAAGAGCAAGGCTCCCTTTTACGTGCAAGGTACGACTTATAAAAAGCAGAGAAAATCTGGAAGGGTTTGCTCCTGTAACCTGAGGATAGAGTGCAGGTGGTCCTGATGAAAGCGAGGTGGACAAGGCCTGCTGAGTCGAGGCTCCCTGGGGGAAGCAGATGAAGAGCTGCGACTCTTGCAATACCTTCTGAGGCAGCTGAACAATGGGCAATGAGAAGTCTGAACCAAAAGCAGAAGATGATCCCCCTGTAGGGGGAGGAGACTGGAAATCGCCAGTGTCAGAGGAAGTCAGTTGTGAGGAATCACTGGAGTATTCTGGGCTTCCTTCCGGCCAGCTCCGCCTGGCAGAGCCCCCTCTGGGACCTGCTAACTCAGGACCAAGATAGTTACACTGCTCCTCTGTCACAGGCTGAAGCCGACCGTGCGACCCTATGCCTTGGGTGGATTCCTCTTGACTGGTCTCCATAGAGCCCCGGCGACTTCTGTAGACCCGCTGGGGTAAAACTGCCCCTTCTGCTGAAGCAGAAGTCGGTGTGTGCACATGGAACTCAAAGACACAGCTTGCTCTGCCATCACCACTGTGAGAGAGCACAGCGGGGGCAGAGTGCGGAACAAATACCTGGTGGAATGTCATCTGAGCAGGATCTGCACTCAGAGGAGCTGAAACACTGGATAATGGAGAAAGGGGACCCATCCCAGAATCCAGCCTCAGGTTCTGAACATGTCTTGCCAGGTATGTTTGCCCCGATTGAAAGTCGAACACAGAGCTTTGTGGAGGACCACCTTGCCCATGGTTTGACTCAGAGACCTGCTTCAAATGTTGTTCAGTCGCATGAGGGTTATAAGCTACTTGATCATATTGCTCCGATACCTGTGATGGATAGTGCATGCCCACCAAATATACAGCTTCCGGATGCATTCTGTAGTGAGCATCCTCTGGAGGTGTTGGTCCAGATCTATAGTCACTGTGGACAGGAGCTGGCTCAAACACGGGATTAACTTGCACATGCAGAGGCTCTCCAGCGACTCTCTGAGCTGATGTGCCCAGCATAACGAACGCCTCTGGTGTCCAATTGGTGGGACTACCACCGGGTGGAACTAAACTCTGGCCAGTCTTCAGCAATGGCTGGAAGTGGCAAGTTTGGGCTTCCAAAAATGAAGTGCTCTTGCGCCGCTGAGCGACTGCCACCTTCGGCGGGCAGACAGGTGGTGGTGAGAAAGACACCGGCCGTTCATGAACGGTTGGGAAAAATATCTGTGAATCTGGGAACGTTGGTGTTCCCCCACGCGGATGCTGCGGCTGTATTGACATGAACAAGACAAGTAATTCATACATTAAAAGTGAAAGCACATCAACATGCACAGTTCACTAGGCAGTTCTGTGAAGTAACTTTATAGAATGACTACTCAATTCATGGTCAAAAACATACAATACTTAGGAAATTTAGGTGAGTTGTAAATATCCATTAAATACATCCATGGCAGGCATAGCTACAAATGGAAACATTTGCTTGTGTTAGAGCTGCTTTTCCAGTCCAATTTCAATAATTCACAAAAAGAAACCAGTTTTGCTCCTGACAATGGAATGAGATTTATTGTCATGGGCTATCTATTGTGATCAGTGCTTGAAATCCAACCAAACCCCTGAGGTTACTGCCATATAGGGAATATGAAAATCCAGAACTTGATAGCAGCAACAATGCAGAGCATCTAGTTTGCACTTAGATAAAAATAATATTTAATCTTCTAACACAAAAAGCACAGTGCTAGTGTCCTGTATGCTAACCAGAGAGCTAAAGAGAAACCTTTTGAGACAAAACTGAACCGTTCCAGCCCACAGCTGAAAGTAAAAAAAAAAAAAAAAGTATGATAAAACTGCAGAGCCTACAGATTCTGCCAAAGTTGATCATCTCTTTTTATCCCTTTGATCACCTTTGAGCACAGAAAATGACTTTTCACGTAGGAAATTAGCACTCACTGAAATGAAATGTAACCCTTGCCTGGACAATAAAACATTCACAGGTTTGGTACCAGCAGAGTCCTCAGGCAATTCCACTCCATCTGATGTACTACTTCAGATGAGGCTCATCTTATTTAAGATTTGTAGGGAAAATTTCACTAAAGAGTTCTATGTAAGAATACCAAACAATTTAGTAATTCTGCATTTTTTCATCTCTGCCTACACTATATGCTGAGAGACAATGTATTATCTACCCTCAACGAAAAAAATTGCAAGAGTCAGTAGCAAACATGCTGTCTTTAAGACAGATGGCATTTATGACTTGATTTCAAGTTGCTGTTTCCACATTGTTCTCTTTCTCCCCAGCCCCTTTTTTCTGGAAAAGCAGCAGCAAATTTCCATAGTGACCAATACTAACAAGAAGGCGCTACAGGACAAGGAGCTCTTCCTACGTTCTGAAAACTGGTTCCACTTACTTCATTTACAGAGAAATGTTTCTCAAAGTTTATTTTGTGTAAATCAAACCCCAAAACTGAAAAGAGACTACCTTCTGTCTTGCAAGCTATCTTGCATCTGACTTTCTGAGAAACAATAAACTGCGGCTTCTTCCCATCAAGAGGCAGCGGAAGTGGCATTTCCGATTAAAACTTACAGAAAAATCTTCAAAAGTTTTCATACTCTGAATTTCTAGTATCCCTAGCACAGCTAGCCAAAGCTTTTAGAATAACCAGCCACAACAACAAAGCTTTAAAAGCTAGTTGGTTTGTGCAGGGCTTAATTAACATTCAGTGCTTGCTTAGAAGCTGGAAAATAAAAAGCTGGTCTTTTGACTTAAGGGGATAAGAACAGCTAGTCTTCCCTTTACCTTCTGTGGTACAACTGGGTAATTTACATTTATACTGTCCTAAAATACAAAAAACCAAATGGTCAGCCACTGATGATGTTTAAGTGTACTGCTTCCCAGAAAAAAAAAAAAACAACAACATTCCAGCAGCACAGTATAAGGAATAAGCAATCAACTCTTCATTTTCTCATTTAAAAAATGCCCAAACCCCAGGATGTATTTAATGATAACTTATCTTACTGCGCCAGGAGGCTAATGGTAACACATACAGGACTGACAGAGAGGGAGGGCAGGCTGGAGCGTCGATGCTTGCGTGGAGAGGCAGAGTGCATGGGCAGGACACTTTCCAAGGCTTTAGAAAGCTTTTCTGCAAAGGTTTCTTCAGGGACAGTCCGAAGGTAGAAAGGAGAAAGAGGTGCAGACAGCGCTGGTGGTGGGGTGCAAGGAGCACTGAGAGGGATGCAGGACATAGAGGGAAGAGCAGGAAGGTGGGGGACACAAACTGACATGCTACGACCACGTTGAGGCTAAAGGAGGAAAACAAAAGTTAAGAATTGAATACTTCAAAAAAAAAAATGAATAGCAAAACCAGCAAAAGTATAATGAGGTAGAAAAGAAATGCCGACACACAATGAGAGGCCCAATACTGACTAATGTGTGTGCAGGAAGATATGAGAATGCTGAATGAATGCCAACACACACTGGGAACAGGCTATGTGCACCTCTGAGGACCCAAGTTTGCCTTCGGTTACTGAGCAGTGTGGGAAGTTCCCTACTACCTTTACAAGAAGCACGTGGAAGGCAGAACAGACAGGAAAGGGTATTTTCTCTGGGGCCACTGATGCAGCCCATACTGTGTGTACTCACAGCATCTGGTAGTCTGACAAAAAACCTAAACAGATACTGATGAGCTTTCAAACATTCATTCTTAATTTAGAGAGTGGATGTGTGTTTACACATATCACCTCTCCCAGTCCCTCTGCTTGGGCACCTCCTTGCCTAAATTAAGTGGACTAACTGTATGCAACTGGCTCTTTATTAACTAAAGCATTACCACAAAAATTTAAACATTACACATCCTACAACATGAGTTGTGGAAAAATATTGGTTTAATGTGTGGAAAATTCAGCAAAATTAGTCTTAGACAAGCATTTTCCAGATGCTGGGCCAATAAAAGCATCAGGATTTTGTAATCTTGCCACAATCCAGAAGGCCATAGGTCAAAATCCAAGCAAACTGGAAGAATGAGAATTAGGGTTTGGGGTGGGTTTTTTTTGGTTGGTTGGTTTGGGGTTTTCTGTTTGTTTGGGGCTGTTTTGTTTTGGTTTTTTTGTTACTGCTTTTTTGGTGTGGTGTTTTTTGGTTTAGTTTTTGGGTTTTGGGGTGGTTTTTTTAAGTGAATGGAAAGATGATGATTTATAAAAGAGGAAGTCTTCAACTGCAAGTTTTCCTTCTCTAATATTATATTCCTCTTATGGATGTAATCCACAATTTCTTAACATAACTGAAATCAAATACAGACCTCCAGGGGAAACCAGTGGAGATCCTATTTTAAAGATTTCTGATATGAGAAATCTTGCTAGACTGCTCAAAAATTTGGGAGAGGTGCATAAGGGAACTCAAATGTTTAAATATAAATACTTCACTCAATCTTCATCTGTTCCAAGGCAGGACTAGTTAGAAATTAAGAGTCAGGAATAACCATATATAACTAAACTATTCAAAAACATCTCCAGTGATGGAGACTGCAGTACTTGACTGTCCCTGTTGGTTCAAAAAAACACCCAACTTCCCAAATAGTAATTCCACACTGCAATTTAGGTTTATTATTTCTTATTTTATCTGACAACAATGTTGTGGTCTGATTAGCCTCCTCCTATTTTACAGCAGCCTTTACAGCTTTGTCTCTCCTCAAGCTCATCTTTCATAGGCTCAGCTTAACTATTCCGGTCTTCCCACATAAACCATGTTTTCTGTATTTCTGGTGGGGGGCTGGTTTGTCACTCTCCTCTGCATTCTCTCCCAATTCACCCTCAAATTCACTCAAGCGGGGTGTCCAGGATGGACTTACCAATGGCTAAGAGCAGAAGAACTATTTCATATAACATGATGTTTGCCTTTTTCACAACAGCATGATGTTTTTGACCATGTCCAGCTTGTGGTCCAATGTAACCCCTGACTTTTTTTTTTTGGCAGAATTGCTGCCTAGTCAGTTGTGCTCATCCTGTACTTGTGTAGCTGATCATTCCTGTTTAAGCATGAACCTCGTTCTTGTCCTGATTGAACTGCATTCTATTTCTTTTTAAGGACATTTCTCCAGTTGGCAGTATTATTTTGACTTGTCATCCTGTCTTCCCAACAAACTGTTGGTAGTTCCTGTGGTGTTCTACTCCGTTCTGTCAACCTCCTAGTACCACTGTCATCATCACAGAGCACATTTTATCAGTGAACGAAGCAGCCTGACTATACCTCTGTCATATGCTCGTTCACCCATCCCCTCTCAAAATACTGTGGTCTTTCAACCTGGAAACTAGCCATCGTAAGACAGTGAAACAGCTTCTGGTCCAACATACGCCCACATACCAAAATATGGCTTACCCAGAACGAGAGCTTATTTAGAGGAATTAAAACCCCATTTGATCAAGGACTAGCAGTACCACACACTTCAGGTACAGTGCCTTTGAAAAAGATGGAGATGCTTTGCTTGTGAGTCAAACCAGCATGTTTTCTAAAAAGCTAGTAACACCAACGATTCTGTAATAAACCTACAACCACAGGTATCAAAAAAAAAGTGAGGACCCTCAGCCTTAAGTGTCCAATCTTCTCCCTTATGGTATTACTATGTTATACCATAATGTCCCTGCCTCAGATTTTTATTTGTGTAAAAAAACTAGTGACAAGGGAACCACTGAAGACAATATAACAGTAGCAGAGTTCTACTCCAGAGTTAGAATAGATTTCTGCGAACTCTCACACTCAGATCTTAAAACATACCAAGGAAAAAAACATACCAAAATAAAAGGGCAACACAAATGAACATAGTAGGAAAAGTATTTGTGCCCAGTGCAGACTTTCCAGGGAAAAGGAATACGCATGGCAACTGATGAGCAAATCAACACAAGCTAGAAATAAAATTGGGAACAGGGGTGTGGGGTCTTTTCAGTCTGAGTTCTCACATGCAGCATTCTATAACAGTTAAAAAACCAAAATCTTACCTGCAAAATCTGTAATCAAAGACTCACAGAACACACACAGCAATTTCATACTTATGCAGTAGCCCAAATTACATTAAACCCTTCTTCAAATCAAACCAACCGCTTGATCCCTGGTAACTTCACATACACACACCAACTTCCCAAGTGAGATTAAATGTTTACGTTTGTGAGATAGTCTTGTTCTGATGATGTTACTACCATCCATAAAAAACCTAACCCCTCATTCTGCTTAAGTGCTCTCGAGATTAAATAAAACCTTTAAAGACAAATACGCTCTTGCACTTTCCACTCCCCGCCTAGACTCGTCACCTTGCAAAAATAGCCCCTTAACCGCTTCCATGCAGAATTTGGATGACATGCAAAACAAAACATACGTGGAAGATTGCCTGGCAGACTTTCCTCTCGCCTTTCAAGAGAAATACAAAATCAAATAATTCCATGCGTTGGCAATGCTGTAAGTTGTGGCTTACCGCTGCAGATGGCTGATATCCTCCATGCTGTTGCGACTGCACTTGGCCAACTGAAGCTGCATATCCCTGGACTGCAGCTGTTGAGATTGACTGGTCATGCTGGGAACCATACGACACAGTCTGTTGACTGCTCACACATGATTCGGTATAAACAGATGACCCCTGGCCACTGTCAACTGTCCCATCAGCTACAGAAGTTAAAGACAAAAATCTGCATTTCAAGAACTATATTCTGGATTCACAACTTTGAAGATATTATAATCATTCAAATTATATTGATGTTCGTGCCATGTCACGTGGACTTTATCAGCATTTTACCTCTTGTAATATTTAAGCTGGTTAAAAAAAAATTTGTTTCTTTCTCAATACTCCATATTCCTTACCAATATGCCTTCCCCTAACATCTGGAAAAATCAGTAAATTCAGGCATTCTTTGGGAAGACACTTAATAGCGAACTATGATTCCTGTGAAAGGCTAGACTATAAACTTAAATTCCACATCATTATGAATGAACTTTCAGGGGTTTCTGTTATTTTTATTTAATTTTACACAGACATATACAACAGGTCTGTGGCACTGGCTGGCAGACGCACCTGATGTAGGCATAGTAGAGAACTTAAAATCCCTATTACCTAAAGAGCAGACAGTAATTTGCTTTCTAACTTCACCATGCTAATACAGAAGTTCTCATCTACCATCGTTGTTCAAATACCAACTCAAATACCCATTCAAATGTTGGGATGGCAGGTAAGGAAAACTTAGGAGTGTTAATTCATCTTTTCATGTATAGTATGTAAAACAAAAAATTGAACCTTTTTTCAGAAAGTTATGAGCTGAACTGCTTGGACAATAATTTGACTTCCACCTTAAATGTAAGTTAACAAGGATTTAAGTGTCTCTAATAGCTTTAACTGCACTGGGGCAAGAGTATACAGCCTTCTGCAGGGCCAGAATATACTGTCCCTATAGGTGGGCAGCAAAAACTAGGACATGTGTTCATGCTTCAGGTGCCCCAGTTAGTGTATTAACTTGAAACACAGGAAAATTATTTTGTGCTAAGACACTGGACTGTGAATTGTGCCAAGACTTGGCTCAGCTAAGGCACAGGAATGCACCTTATTTTGCTGTGCTTTCTAGCAGCCTAACGTTCTTCAGCAGACAGCAACGGCAGACAGCAACATCTTAAGATATTTACTGCTATACCCACCAAAAGTTTAAGACTCTAAGGGGGGGAACTGTGTAAGTGCAAGAGCTCCTAAATAAACCAACTGACACACTTACAAAGAATAGATATACTGGGCTGCTGGAACTGTAGTTGTTGGTGTTGATCAGCTTCCGGTTCTTCAGGCTCCACTTGTGTAGAAACCGATGCAGAAGTAGTGGGGACAGCAGTAGTACCAGTGACAGATAGGGGATGCTTTGACCCTGCATGGGAAGCACTTGATGGTTGCTGTTGCTCCAGCTGCTGCTTCTGACTACCTTCTTCCTGAAGCTTCTTCTCCTGTTCTTCTCGCACCAACTGACGCTGCTCTCGCTTTCGCTTAATCAAAGATACCCTGTCCTTGATAGCTTTCGCCATTGTCTTGTGATCCCCTTCACAGACATAGCCAGATTCCACCTGAAGGAGGATATATTCACAGAATTCAGACTGTCATAGACAGCCACTGTTGTAGTGCTGCAACACAAGCTACCACTCTCTGACACTAACTTCTCATTCACAAACTTCTGAAGCTGCTCTATTTCTAGACAGTAACAGCAGAGGCTGACAGACTAAGCTCCACTGCTAGAGAACGCCAGTACTTCCGATGTTTTGTAAGACCACTGACACTTACCATTTCCTGTGCTACATCCTCTGGGACATCCCTCTCCAAGTCAAAGGAAAACTCTATTGCCTCATTATCTTTATATTTGCCCTTGAGTTTTTTGATGTCTTCAATTCGCAGCCAGAGTTTAATGGCAATTTTTTCTCCGTCATCTTCCTCTGCTAGTTCTACCCGTACTCCAGTCTCTTCTTGGAAGAAAGCATGATTCAAAAGGTCCTTAATAGCATATCTAGCATATGGGGAAAGAATGTAGCAAGCACACAGTTATTAGGTTTTCATAAAATATTACGGAGTATATTTCCCTGATGATCCTTCAAATTTATTCTCTACATTCCACGCTTCTCCCATGAATTATTTGACAGCCCATCGTTCAAATTTCTATTTAAAAGCATGATGGAGAAACAAAATGCAACAATGCTACAGATATACAAAAAAAAAAATACCACACATTGGTCAGCAGAAGTACCAACAGATTTAAGCCAACTGAACAGAATATAGCGTAACTAAAATATAAGAAAACTTCAAGAAACAGTTTGGTTTTACTGAACATTAACATCCAAGACGCAACCCTTAGTCCCCAAATCAGCACAGTAATCCAAGCGTGTATTTCAATCTATTTCAAGATCTCATCAAAAGCCTCATCTAGTAAATTCAGCACTAGATAAGCACCACATGATTCCTTTCATACTTCATACTATTTTGAACTACTTCAATTTGCATTCTGTTTGGCACAATTAGAAGCTTTGTCATGAAGGTACAAAAAAGATCTGTGTTCATAACCAGTAGTAATCTAAAAGTTAACCATGTAAACTAAACTGCAAGAAATAAGTGATGTGCAACCACAAAAGTAACTTCAAATGGGAAAAAATATGAAATTGTTTAAAACTAAGAAAAAGAACAAAAATTAAAAATACACAGCCTTGCCATCAGATGTAAAACTTTAAGAGTTAATAGAAGGGGATGAATAAGCATCCATGAACTGACAAAACTAGCTCTGAACAGAATAGCAGGAGGCCAGAGGAGGACTGAAGGTTGAAGCATTTTTAAATCAGACATTCAGTAAGCAACAACTATGTAAAAGCAGAAAACAAAACAAACGGCACAAATAAGCCATCAGAGCAGTTACAGATTTCCTGTAATGGTATAAGTTAATCACTTCAAGTAGAAGTCATCCTGCAGAAAATGTAGACGAAAATGAGCAGCAAGAATTTAAAAAAACCAAAAAGAGCCCTCAAAATAATCAACCATAAAATGCCAACAAAATCAAAGGGACAGGAAAAACAAAGGATTACAGAATAACAAACCAACCAAACAATCCAAATACCTGAGAACCCTGAAGAACTGTCCTCCACTATTTTGCTAACTAGGTCAAAGTTTTAATAAAAGCAGTAGAATTTCTGAATAAACTGACATGGATGGTTACTATAGCATTTGCACTTTTCCTGACACTGTTAATTCTCTAAAACAATCATCGAATAAGAATCTACCAAAGAATAGAAGCTGCAGAAGTAATACTGACTTCGCAACTTTCATCAGAACACAGAAGACCTCAGGAACTAACTGGATCTGCTATTGCCACAGACAAAAAAAAACCCAAAAAACCAAAACCAAAAAACAAACACCAACCTCAGACAGAAAGTAATACCTCTGTCTGAAAAGAAAGTACCTACCTTTCGCCTTTGTTTTGCCGAATGCATCCCTCGATGATCTCCTTCACTTCAGGGATTGCTACTTTATCGAAGCTGGCTGGCTTGACACCCTGGAACATACAAGCAACAACAGAGAAACTGGAAGGCCCACCTGATTTAAGTTTCAAGTGTGTTTACAGACCAACTATTTCTACTCAATAAATAACTGGCCTGAATTCCCCACCAGCGCAAACTATAGAGAAACCTCACCCCAATCTTACCGTTCACCTGTTTGTTACTGATTTTTGCAAACCACCCCCCCCCCCCCCCCGCCCCACTTCTCAGCTACACTTCCATAACAGAAGGCTTTGGCTGTCAGATTCTCAGTTATGATAGGGGAACCATTTAGTTTCCACAGAAGTTATGCTGGTTAAAGGAAAGTACACAGACTGGACCGAGAATGGAAGGAAATGTTTCCTGTGTAACACTAATGCATGAACTCACATGACTAATTTAACAGTCCAAAGGATTCTGCTACTTCCCAGAATGTTTCCAATATGCCATTATATGAAGTAATTTTGGCACAGATTGATTTTACAGGAAAAATCTTCACCCAGAATTATCTGACTGGATCATTAAATAACTTCCCCAATGTTTAAACAATAAAAAAAAAGAAATTAAAAAAGAAAACTTCCCTGTATTTTAGGTCTCCCCAGAAGACCTATTATACCCAAACTACACTCCTGCATCACTGCTATTGTTAGTCCAGGAAAATGAGCTTAGCAATACAGACCTTTAGAAAAGCCCTTCAACAACACATGGCAATCCTTTCTCCAATACATGCTAAAGCCATTGGGGGACAGCAAAACAATATCTAAGTATGATCAGCTACTCAAATCAGTAAAGCAAACAGGCCATGAGATATGACCATCTGGGAATTCTGCAAAACATTGCAGGCAGAGCGCCAAGCTCCATCACTTAATCATGGCCAGAAGCTCTATTTTGGGGCAATTGTCTACAACAGCAAAATTTGGCACTCAATTTTACTTGATTCAGCCTTTAGCTTCAAAGTCTGTATTTAAGACAGCAGAATGAGAGAGGATTGAGACATCTTGTTCAAATTCTGTTATATGAAGAGCCCACATTTTCAAGCTGAACAATCCTTAAATCACACACTTGATACATCTGTCCCTGTGTCGCTGGTAAATCACAACTAAACAAATAAAAGTGAAAACCATGGAGTCTGAAGTACAAAAATAAATGAAATAGTAGGACAAGCATCATGATTCACGTCCTAACCAGAAAGCACTTCTTCCAATATCCTATATGATACTGCTGCCCACCAAACAGGGACACCATAACATGACCCTTCCTCTGCTGTCAGCAGGAAACAAGTCTTGAAACAGAAGGGCTCGAGTCTCTGTACCAGAGCCTTTGCAACTATAGACCTTCATTTAACTGAACATGGAGACTTAATACGACAATAATTTCCATCTACATTTAGACACCTTTCTCTGCCTTGGCCAGACATGGCAGTACATTGACTTTGTAAGTTCACTACCTAAAATACTCCCTACCACACTCTTCCAGGAGAGGGCACAGTTAACATCAACTTTAACAGATGCAAACACAAAACTGGGAGAAGCACAAGAGTCCAGTCTTTCAGTGGACAGCAGGACTATTTGTCACTACATTTTACAAAGGTGCTGTATCTGGAATTTTTAAAAGGACAGAAAAACCCAAACCTATAGAAAGAGAGTTTTTCACTTGAGAAAGACTTCCTGTTACAACAGCATTCTGCTTACCTATTTCTTTGCGCTAAAATTTGCTATAATGAAATTCTAGCAATTGAAAAATCACAGAACTGAAAATATATTGTGACTAGAATAAGCCCTGAAACAGTTGGTCAGTGAACATTACCTTGATGCTTTTAAAGACTTCATTGAACTTTAAGACTTTTGGAGATCAATGCTTCAGCTGGTAAGACACCAGACCGAAGCTTGGATGGGTAAGTTTAATTCCGTAGCCAGGTCATATCACAAATCTCCAGCTTCCTAGCAGGATACCACAGAGTCCCACACTCTACAGGGATCCATAAAACTAGTTTTAGTGTTTACTACTGGCACCAAGTACCTGTTGTGTCTCTGCTCACACAGCGGACTACTCAGACACACCCACCTTTAATTATGACCAAGCTTAAAATGATCCCACAAGTTCAGATTCCTTTATACAGAGATAGATGTTTCTATACATAATTTAATACTCTACTATATACACAAATATACACACACATACACACACAAATACAACAGATGCAGTAATCATCCAACTGCTTATTGTATATACTTGTATCTAAATCCACCAAAGTTTAACACATCTAAGTCTCCTAAATAGCTCAAGCCTCAGACATAGCAGCAGCCTGCACGTATGTTCATTTACACTGTGACAGCAGAAGGAAAATGTCAGATCTGTGACAATCTCATTTCAGAAAAACTAAAAGCTAGGAGAAGTAAGACAACCGGTACAGCAAAATATTAACATAACGAAGCCAGAATATGAGTATTTTTTCTTAACTATTTCACCACAGGCTCTGTTCTTGCTTGAAGCCTGAAAAGGTAAAGCTAAGAACAGATTTTAAAATCAGTGATTCAGTCTGCTACCCTGTGTTTCTCTATCCTGAAAGAAATTAAATAGCTATCCAGAACCTTCAGGACCTTTCATAAGGGCCGTTTTACAATATCCCATTTTGTAATCCCAAACCAAGAGTTCAGTTAACAAGAGAAGCTCCTGCCAGCCTCCTCCAGCATAGCTTCTGTGTTCCCAACTGGTCCTCAGAAAATCTGGCAGAACCTCACACTAGGGCCTAAAACCAACAGAGGAATCTGTGTTCAAGCAGCTACCTATTTCTCAGTTTGTTCCACAGTCCACGAGAAAGGTTGCCTAAGCCTAGTCTACTAAGGTGCTGACCAAGCACCCTTTATGACGAAGTTCAGGCCACTTAAGTACCATCAGCTTTTAAAAACATTTTGGTTTTTCCCTCCTTCAAGCACCAGGGGAAGTGTCAAACTATTTTACATAACAAGACAGAGGATACTACGAATGATAAAAATCAATAAATCAATGAACCCTTTTCTACCTAGAGCTGCCTATACACCTTAATCTGCCATCACAGAGAAACCAAAGGGAGGCCAGGGCCTGCAACTCACATAACCTTGACATGTCCTTAAGAGCGCATGAGCTGTGCAGCCAAGCATACGATCCTTAGTTTCTGAACCCAAAGGCACTCAGGTACATACTAAGCCATTCAGTATTTCCTGGGTTTCACCACACTTACTGCAAGATGGTCACATTCTTGTATGCCTCTTCTGGTCCCCAAACTCCTTAGAAGAATTACAGGACAACTCATTTTTTTAATCTACTAGTCCTGTTCCCCAGGGACAGTTTGATAAGAACTAAACACTCAAATCCCACTAGCATTTTTTCTGAGTTTGCTAAAGAAATAGAAGGAAGAGCTCTTGCAGAGAAAAAAAAGAAAGAGTGTAGATAGGTATAACAGGCACACGTGAAAACCACCAACATTTTCTTAAGCTACCATCTCAAATAGCATGAACTGGCAGTGCTGATGAAAGCAAGTCTCCTGTTCTCCATCTCCCATTCCCACACTCAGGTCATTTCCTCCCTTTTGCCAGCACACGCATTTATACAGCTGCATAATGAACCAGATCATGGTGGTTATCAGACTTGAAACAAATCCGACCAAAAAAGCCCGCAGGAGTTTCCAGCAAGTGAAAGCTCCCCAATCTGGTTCCCTACACTGTTGCGCTAGCTCTCAGACTTACAGAAGGAAAGTGACAGTGCGATAGCTAACAAGAGCAGGACTGCTTCTTCTGTAAGAAGTGCCAACTTAAAATAAAACCCACTGAACAGTTACATTTTGAGAGCACCTCTTAAATATGGGCATATATGTAGGTAGCACAAAGCACAACTGACGCAAAACTAATGCTTAACATGAAAACTGTAAGAGAAGTATTAAGAGATTTCGTATTTCACTTATCTTAGATGTGGTAGAGATTGTGATTTTATCAGATCTTAATCAGGTGAAAAAAGTGTGTTCCAAAATTCAACATCCAAATTTATATGGTTATTTGATTCATTAAAGGCAAGTTAGGTACTCTTAAAAACACTAGATTTTCAAGATACTTTAAACACCAAAGTACAAGCTACCCAGAATACCTCTTCACAATTTTTGCCTGGAAACACGTAGTATTTTGCATTAGTCAGATCACCAGATTACCAGGTCAGTGGTTTAGCATCTTGTTGTAATGCAAGAGATACTGAAAATATCATTTACTTCATAAGAGAAGGTACAATCAGCGCTGTATAACTCTTACACCAAACCAAAATGAAGACAGAGGAAGTGTTACATACCCTCAGCAATCCTAAATTTAAAAAAAGTCAATTTGGAATAACAACACAGGTGGAAAATAGCAGAAGCAATAAGTGTTCTAACCTTGCTGTTCAGGATTTTAATCTACGTTTTAAAAAATTACAGGGAAAAAAGCACAGTCAAGTTTAAGAGCTGAAGACCCAAGCTATACAAATGTAAAGCATTTAGCAGATTTGTCAAGAATTCTGATTCACCCCCAGAATCCTGTCCTGTGGCTACACACACTTCACAGAGCTGAAATTCTTACTTACCTCTTTAGCACAGTCCTTGTGAGAGCAGCAACAGTGGGAATTAACAATTACAAATATGGGACAGATCTCTCTTTTTGTAAAATCCATCAGGAAGAGAGAGGTGCGTACACCAAAGAGTTAGGTGCTAGTTTCCGATGGGAATCCACTAGGCTGTGGACTTAACGCACAGCAGAAGGAAAGCAGACATCAAAATTAGAAGGGAGCATTGTTTTCTGCTTGACACCTCTTGTATTTTTCCAAGTCCAGTACATGAGGCTGCAGAGACTCGAGCTTAATATCTGCTTTCGCTACTCAAATAACGAATAGAAAGAGTCGATATAAGCAAGAGGCAAGCGTGTCCTTTTCTGCCTGCCTAGCTAGCTGTAAGGAGGAGGAAGAAGAGGAGGCAGTGCAGGGATCCTTTACTTTCCACATGTCCCCGCCTCTGCCTTCCCCCTCCCCCGGCTTGGCTGCCCTCCCTATTCTCCACCAGGTTTTCTGCAATAGCTTGAGGATGAGTGTAGGATCATTACCCAGTTCACTCCTGCTGTTGCAGAAGATGACTTTTAAACAGAGGGGACCAGGTCAGTCAGCGTGTGGTTCTGACCCAAGGTCGCTGGCAGTAGGAAGAAGTCAGCTCCTGTTTCTCCTCTTCTTTCCATGGAGCTACAGCCATACACATACAGCTGACTACAATTTAATCCTAACAAAACACAAGTCAGCACTAGGATAATAAAATATATTCCACCTCCCTCCTTCCTGCCAATCGCATTCTGCCACCATTGGCAACATCCTCCGGTTTCCTTTTACTGGGTGCCTAATGTAAGGGACTAGGAATTTAAAGATGATTTTCAAACCGGACAATGTCAGAAAGCTGCATTGTTGCTTGTTTTACATCACATGTGCACAAATAATCCACAGTTATATTTTCTAATACCTCTTGCTAGACTCCAAACCTAAAGCTGAAGTCTGACGTTTTGCCCTCCCACCCCCCCGGTATCAAACAGCCATTGTAAAAGTCGATCACTAATAAAAATGAGTTGTACACAGCTTCGGGCTTTGGGGTTGTTTGTTTGTTTTTTTTTTTTGAAAGGACATAAGCAGCAATGCTAAGAAAGCTCATGTACACCATTTTAAAGTGTGATGTGAGCAAATGAATTTTGACCAACTAGTGAATTTTATCAGTTTATAATCAAATTCAAATTACCAAGATCAATTTTCACCCCCAAAAATAGCATACTTAGTTCCTCAAGTATACCACAATTACACCAGCGCTGCTGTTATACCATACTACATCAATGCTGCAAAAGCAATGCTTTTTGATCTTTAACTGGACATTTTAGAAACCCCTTTACACCAGCTGCTGTGAAACTTTAGAAGGGTCAAGGGAAAAGGGAATATTAAAGATTCTGCTATGTTGATTGGCAATCCAACTGCTTAGCTAGACATTTTATAACACACACCCCCCCCAAAAAAAAAAAAAAAAAAATCAACCTACTGTTTATTATCATCTCCATTTTAACAGTGCTTACTGGTATCAGGAATAACACATGTTGGAAATTTGCTTGCCATTGCTTATGAATTTTTTTGTTGTTACAGTTGCACTCAAACCAAATAAGACACCCTGCAGTCAAAGCAAATCTACTTCACTGGAATAAAAATCTTACATTTTGCACACCTAATTAAGGCTTCACTTTTCTGGGGTACACTGCATGACCTGCAAAGAACATTAAGTGTTTCAGCTTGTAACAAGCACAGAGTCTACCTGTCCCAGTCCTAACCACAATTCTTGCTTGGTTCTTTTCAAAGGTGCTATAATTGCAGAGCTTGAAAGGAATTCTACCGTAACTGATTAATCTGCTCAAACAAAATGTTCTAACATTGCAGTCCAGAGGCTAATAGAATCAGTAGCAAAGTCAAATCACACAAACAAAGTAATTAAAGTCTCTATATTTTCCTTTTTGCTATGTTGTTACCACTCCAGTTTGAGCCAGTCCCAGGCTGCCACAAACCATTAATTCCAGGAATTTAGCCAGAGCATATGATTCCAGTGGAAAACAAGCCAACAATCCTACCTCCTTTCCTATAAGTCTCAAAGAAGCCCTGAGGCAATGGTATATATAGCATTTAAATTGGTTTACCCCATGATCTTCTAAATTTCACCACCTGCCATTAGTTACTCACCCAGCCCTCAAAACCTATACATTTAACCCTTTCACCACCTTTTTCATCTGTAATCCTTCATCTTAATCCTGTTGTCTGTCCTAGAAACAATCTTTCAGATTTAGTTCCTTCCATTCACACAGGGCACACCTGCAACTATTTGCTAATTCTCATCCCAGTCCAATCGAATACCTATTGTGAAAAGGAAGACTTCAGCTTACTATTTACTCAGTTCGAAAGAGACATGGGTTGAGACTGCAAGGAAAAAGAAAATTAAACCAACGCAACACATTTAATAGAAGTGAAAATTCAGCTTCTCTGATTTCAGTATTTTCATATCAATTAATTCTGGACAATTGATAATTCTGCCAAGAATTAAATCAGCAAATCCTGCAGAATAAGCTCTGCACCAGATCAGTATCCTAACAGAGTAAATAGCATTACTGCAATACAAGCAGTAGCAGCAGATGAAAGCTTCCAAAGAGCTACAGTTAGCTCATGAGGCACTGTTTACACTAGGACAGGCCTAGTTTTCTTCTCTTCTGATCAAAAAATAACGATTGCACATTTTGAACCCAATACCTTTTAAACTTGGCTGATCTTCCATCATCCATATCAAAATTCATATCTCAGCTATTTGAGAGATCTGTGTCACTGAAATAGCTTAACCAGTTGGTCTTCACCCTCTGCGATGCAGGTGTGTAAGTAATCTAAGTCGTATGTTTCTTAAATTTCTCCCGCTCAGCTGTCTTCATGACTTCCAACAGATAATCATGTATACCCAAATTTCACAAACACATTATGAAGACAATAGAGGCGCTGTAATATTTATACAGGCCCGCTTGCTGCAACCTGACTGATCACAATTTAGAAACTTTTTCTCCTCAATTTACTCTCGAACAGTTTTTGAGGCATTAATCAAAAACAAGAGGCCAGTCACAATGTTGAAAAAAAAATTCCCAAACATGACTGAAGTTGTTATACACACAAGGTATATTTGCATTTTGATGCATCCATAGTAACTGCTTGTTCCTGAAGTTTGTGACGTTGCTTATAAGCAGCACCTAGTCATTTGTATGAGGCAATCTTTGGTGAAAAGAATAAGACAGACTCCTCATTTGACTAGCCATCACTGATCGCTATCACCTCCACATCTGTATTCTACAACTCACTGCCAAGCCCAGGAGCCGCAGGACACTAACACCGCCTGCTTAACCAACTTCTTTGCCAGTGTCTCAGTACTGTATATTTACTTATTAAAGCCAGAGAATTTACAGCATTAAAAGCCTTACAAGACTAGCATAGTAGGCTACATTTCTGATGCTTTGTTTCCACACACTTAAGTTTGAACAAGAACTAGTCATAAATTCCTAGAGATCGTTGGCTGTGATCCTTTCCAGCATTCTCAAGTAAAAGGCTATAATAAAGTAAAAAACCACTGTATTTCTGATAATATTGAAATGCAACTTATGCTATGCACTGCTGATGAATATACACCATGGCTTACAACCATCCCATTGACTAATTATCCAGCCCAGCACACAAGGCATTTTAAGTCTTTACTTTAGACATGAAAGTCCACTGTACTTCAGCACCTCCAGGTAAACAAAAATACCAACCTATTTCAAAAGTCCTAAGAATCTGGAGGCCTTATGACTAGCTCAGCAGATGGTTTTAGTTAAAAACTAGACGAATTAATCACATCACCTACTGTAACTGCAGCAATCCTAATGAACAGAAGAAATTACTCAAACTCTAGAACAGGAAATTTTTTAACTACAAGGCAGGACACAGTTCCTTAGTGTGTAGCTGGCAAACAATCAGGATACTCGTGCATGTAACAGTGAAAAGGGCCTTATTTAGAAACACACAGTACGAGGACAGAAGTTCTTCTGAAACAACAGTAAAGTCTGATGGGACAAGTAGACTGGGCATTAACTTTTCCGTTTTTACTCTTGCACAAGATCGTAAAGGTAAGATCAGTTTAATCTATCACACACAGTTCTTTAACCTCATACTTCGAAGCAGGGATGCTGCCTTTATGATCCAAACAAGAATATGCAGTGGTAAACAACCTGAGCTAGCTGAATGACCCTTTGCTTTACTGGGACTTCAGCTAGAAATGGCTTTTAAAAAATACAGACATGCCTAGACACACATTTCAGTGCTATAAATTTAGAAATGCTGCAGAGACAATACTAAAAGTGTCTGTCTTCCATTTTCAGTATGGAAAATATATTTTTGAAAAATCAGATTATATTAGTTGCATTCTCTGCTTTAATCAGCTACCATTCTAACAGCAAAACATCATCTAGTACTCATTTTTAAATTCAAGCACAGCAACAGTAATTCAAATACCACAGATTAGTTCCTGTGGACTCTGAACTGAATTTAAAAGAACGATCCAACATGGGCCACAAACGCATTTGTTACCAGAACTAGCCCTTCGAAGAAGACACCTACTAAAAAGCCTAGGATAATGTTGCAAACACCAAAAATAGCACACAACTCAGACAATGCACCAGAAGTCATCGTCCTTTTTATTTTGTGACTTACTCTAATAGGAATAAAGAAGTTCTATTTGTGTAACACAAGATTCAACAGTTTCCTAGGGTGGTCCCAAAAAGTATCCCTGCTATGCAGAGAACTTTATGATGGTGCTAATGGGTGGTAAGGTAGAAATATGTCTCTGAAACAAGTTTATCTTACAACAAAATCACAAGCTCATAGTGTTAGTAAGCCTCTTAATACATATGCTGGACAGAGATGCGACAGGCTTTTTTCTCTTCAGCATAAAAAGATTATGCATAATAAGCAACAGAGTTTCTTATATATACATTTTAGCCCGTTGTGTCTGTTTTGGGGAATAAACTGCATCTGCCAATTCACATTCAACTTCAGTGACCTTCACTCTTCTAACACAGGAACAAACAAAAGCGTTCGAACAGGCACGCATACCCTTGTGTCACACCTGCTCTGGAAACAGCTCTGAGTAACCTGCAGGTAACTATAAAGGGTTTATGTAAAATTTTCGTGGAGTTCTGGCCTATGATTCACATCATAATCTCAAAATAACTTATTATTACTAGGCACCCCTATGAGCTTCCACAATATTTAAACTTTAGTGAACTTATCCCATTCCTACCCCTGTGCAACTCTAGCAGCACAGTTGGCAGGACAAGAAATAGTAGCTCATGCATTCTTAGTGTCAGTATTTTTGACTAGTGCCACTATACTGACAAATAACATTGAGCTATCAGTCTCCCCACAGTAATGCTTCAGTGATTCATTAATGGTTCTCATCACGCTGCAAAGCCAGGCATTTTAAAAACACCATCTCCCTGTTCCCAAGGACAGCCACCTTCCCATCTCTTGTCAAATTAAATTAACCTCAATTAATGTAAGAGCTAAATATATGTCAGTACAGGACAGAATATTAAATATTAGCATCACAGTTTTAAGAGGCCTTGTCTTAATAGATAAGGAACCACTTGAATTTTCATACATTGTTTACTCAGTATTCTGTGAGCTTATTTAGGTTTCTGAATATATTTGGAAACTCTGTAATACAACCAAATTTTAGAACTTCAGATTTTAAAAACACATTAAATCTTGATTTTATGCAACTCAACCAAAGCTCACACTCCTCTCCCCTTTTAATTCCTGATCATTTTAAAATCATATCCAATTCAAAACTGCTAAGAGACACATTCCAGGATCAGCAGTGAACAATATAAATAAGAAGTATCTCCTTTCACTTTAAACCAAGTTTGGTTTACAACACCAATATTGACAAAACAGTTTTAGCTGTAATCTAGAAGCTTTTGATGCTGAATGGTACAAATGCCTCCAAGATCAACTTGTAACAGTGAGCTACTTTTAGAAAGGAATTCAGTTGAATAAGCCTTTTTCCTTCCAACTTCAGATATCATCTGTGCAAACCATATAGCATGTTATATCTCAGTGTTCAAGCTGATCCCTACTTTTCCTTACTTAGATCACTGACATCTCTCAAAGAGGACTTCTAACATGCAAAGCTTCTTAAGATATTAATGCTTCAAAACCTTGAATTCCCATCTTCTATTTCTAAGGTTATATATTTCTGAACTGATGAGTCAGTGACTGAACCTCCACTCAGTAAGATTCTTCACTCTTAAAGATGTTCCAGGAAAATGCTTGCAACTGAATGAACAGCTACAAGAGGCAAGTGGTAGAAGATTAAGCGTTCTTTAGTCCACTCAGTAGATGATGCACAGGAATTGCATCTGATGTGCAAGTTTTTTCCATTTGATACTTAAGTACCTGAAGTTTCTTCTTTCAATGAATACAATAGTTTGCCCTGTCTTACAATTAACATTTCCTGGGTTTGGTTGAAGGTTCATGGCCTTTCAGTATCTGCTTTAACAAAAGTCTACTTGCTCTGTTTGAGGGTTACCTCCCTCTATTTTTCATTTATTTTTTTCCAATGTTTTTTCCACTTGAAAGCTTGATAGGAGTGTGTCTCTATCTGAACCAGGCCAAGAAAATAAGTTATTCAAGGTAAAGCAGCAGAGTTTTATGTACTTCTAAAAAAAAGTGGCATATTGCTTCCAGAAAGCAAAAGAGGACATTCATCAACAATCATTCATTAAGCACTGCAAGTAAAATTAATCATAAGTCTAAAGGTTAAGCATTTGTATTTGCTGCCAAGGACCCCTCAGGAAGAAGAAAGAGAGAGCTGGGACACTTTGTCCATTGCATCTCTAGTGAAAATGAAGTAGTTGACTAGTCTAGACAATTATGATGTCTAACTTTTAAGACACTAAAAAAGAGATTAATTTAATCTCAATTGACCAAACTGCAGAGCTTTGTAGCTGCCTGGTTTCCAGGCAAGAGAATGACCTTCACTCTAACCAGTGAGCTTCAGTTCCCACCAGTTAGGGAAATTAAGGATTTTTAAACCAGTTGGACACTGCCTGGTCAGGTTACTCATTATGTACCTTGTTCCCTTAGGCCTTTTTTTAAGCTCTGTAGAACAGAGAACAAAAATGTTGTGCCCATTCTATGGAACATTTCAGTACAGAACAACTTTTTTTAAAAAAAAAAAAAGTCAAAATGCCTTTTTTTTTTCCCCCCTCTTCTTATCTTAAGGCCAGCTCAGAAGGCAGACATTTGTTTCAGCGAACAGACTGGACTTTTGGTGAAAGCAAGGACAAGTGCAAAACTTCACTTTGTCAAAGTGAGCATGGAGAAAATTAAATATAGAGCACAAGTCCATCAGGAGAACTTAAAAGGTAAGTTTATATAACGGGAGGGCACGAAACAGCACAGGGTGTTCTCTGTTCATACACAGACGATTAGTACATTTGAAACTGAGGATGGTCTTATTAACTTTTTTGCAATTAACATGTTTGGATTTTTGTGTTAATGGTAGATATGCAAGAATGATATCAATCTGCATAATCAACCCATTAATTGTCTTTTTACTAGTCTGGGACTAGTCAATCAACTAGAAAATTTAAGACTTGGGACATCCCAGTATCAGAGATTGAGTAACTGGTACCTCTACACACTTAGAAAAACATTCTCTGTGCTGGAAAAAGGAAGCTTGAAGGAAACACAGTGTAGAAGTAATCGAGGTCCATACTACATCCGTGGTAACTGCAACATGAGCAAGAAAGAAACCAAGCCCGCTTTTGAGGCAGCTGCATGGGTTACAGCCTTCTCACCAGAGGCTGAGACAAAGCAGCCGAAGCTACTGCAGTTAGTTAGGCCTTCACTGCACTGCTTCCCAAACAGACTAAATTAAGAAATCATACTTAAGATGTCTGTTCTATAAATATCTCTGTTTTCATTTAAACGCACGTGTAGCACATTTCAAATATCTCCTGTGACAAATTGTTTAATTGAAATATGCATGGAACAGGTTGAAGAAAGAATACCAGTTTCCAGGAAGGAACAAAGTCAGACAGGGAAACCTTCCTGAATTTTACCAAGATCTTGCACTTCTTTCTTTGTGCTAGTGAATATGAAGCAGAATTAAGTACCTTGATTACACTTTGTTTTGGAATTGTCTGTATTACTTTGATATGGTGCAGACTTGGGGAAAAAAAAAAAAGTGGGGGGACACCCTTTCCCTGATCTAGTAGTCTTCACACAGTTGTATCTGCTCAAGAGAATAGAGCAGAAAAATAAATCACAGGAGCAGGCAAGACTACCTTAATAGTGCAGCTTATTTTCAATTAATTACAGACTTAGATATTTTTTTTCTGAGGCCAAGCAGGCATCAGTAAGTGCCCACTTGATGCATTCAGTCTCAGCTGAAGAGACATACTGCTTAAAACTGAGAGATTTCACCCCAACCCCCACTCCCTCAACAAGGTAAAAATCTGAGGAGTCACAATTTCTTTAAGTACTATTAATTTATTTGGAACCATTTCCAGAGACCAGCAGAGGATAGCTCCAATTAAGAAAACCATTTTCATTAAATCATAATGTTGCAATTTTGTCTCAAAAAACCTAAGAGGAAGGCTAGGCTCCTTTATGCTTGAGTGACAAGACACACAGATCTCATTTTCCATTCTAAAGAAACTGCTAGTGAAAGGGTCTGGAGTGAGTGTGCCAGAGGAGGCAAAATACAATGCTCTGTGTCAAACTCCTGCCAACTTCCTCACCAGAACTGTAAAACAAAAAGTTCAGCATAACACCTTGAGCCCTACTGTAGGCAGTTGGCTTTTTAAGCCAGGCATTTACCCAGACTCTTCTACTGAAAGAAGAGTTACTCTAGTTAAAGTGAGCCAGAAAACCAATTTAATTGCACTTCTGTTTCTTGGGCCAGGGAAAATTTGGGAACTTTTCCCCAGTACTTCTTTAAGGAAAAACAGGAACTTCCCAGTGAGACAATACAGACAGGCATCTTGTGCACAGCAGACTCATGCAGCTGTGCTACTATCCAAGATGTGATGCAACAATAACTGCCTGGGCCAAAAACTGTCTCATCTCTAGGAGGAACTTCAGCCTTTAGATCTGATATCTAGATCTTTGCTTACCTAACTGTATTATTTAAACAGAAAACTGCTTAAAACCATGAGGGAAGACCCTGAAGAGAAGTAGTAGAACACATAACTAAGTACTCTGAGCAATCCTGGCAAACGCCCCAAACCAATGCTGCAGCATCCAGGCATCAGCTAGAACAATCCTTCTCACAGAAGGTGTAAAGTCAAAAACGCTATGTGGCTAAAGGCCACCCTAGGGGAAAAAAAAAAAAAAAAAAAAGAAAAAAGAAAAAAGAGACTATTGGACCATTGCAGAGCCAAAATGGGAGAAAAGAATGTAAAGCTGTCAGTACCAACTCCAGTCCTCAGAGGACACCCAGGGCATTAAGACACCTTTTACAGTCTTCTGTTCTGAGCAATAGCAAGGATTTAAGCTAATGGAGCAACTCTGCTTTTTACTAAGCCTAACAGTTACTGCAAAGGGGGTGCGGGAAATCAATTCATTCAAAGACCTATCACCTGCACTGGGTGGCTGCACATTTTGATCTTACTGCCTTTGGGGTTTCAGTGCTTTTTAAGCTCCCACATGGCATGATCTGTCATGACTGTCAATAGCAGACCATTATTGTCTTTCCCTCTGGTCTCTGTGTATGCATTTAGATAAAATAATCCTCCCATTTAAGGCAGAGCAGCTACCTACAGTCGCTACCTCAAAATATTCCTAAACATGACTAGAAATGTAGCAAACTAAGGGGTTGAAATGGAAATGTTAAACATCTTCCACAAACCACATTCACCTTCCAACATACGTAAGGAAGAAATGCATTGGTAAGTACTGCTGCATTCAGCGACACAGGAGGTTCTCTGACTCCACTCTTTTATTGATGGTTGACACACCATTTAAGTACTGAAGTACTTGCAAGTACTGAATTTCTCATCTGGTTCACCCCTCAAGCCACAACAGCAGACACTGTCTCTAAACTTCAGAAGTGTCCTTTGAAATGAAAGAAAATCCTATTTTCTTTAACAGAGAGCAAAAGACAAGGGCAGAAAACTACACGGCTCTTTTTCACATTGGTTCACAGAGCTTTCACAGAGTGGTAAAAAAGAATACAAAGAGTATTTTATTTCAGTTTCATAACATGGTTCTGCTTTCCACATTATAAAAGAAACACTGAATTAGACAGGTTTGTGCTTTATTTCCAGATAACATAGTCTGTTCTTCATTGAAAGCTTTCCTTGGAAGTTAGTCAAGTTTTGTTTGTGATGGTTTTTGTTGCTGTTTTGGTTTGGGTTTTTTTTTTTTTTTGGGGGGGGGGGGCGGGGGGAGGTGTTGGGGTGGTTTTTTAGTTTTTTGGGGTTTTTTTTTTTTGAAAAAACTGCTTTGCAACTACAATGAAATAAACAAATCCAAATATACCAAAGTACACAGCCTTTCATCCTCTGCCTAGAAGCAGATAAATGTACATTTACTTTTATTTATTTATTTACCTTCCTTCTGAAAGAAAACAAGATTTCCTTGTCTCTCATTTCACCAAGCCTTCCTTCAGAATTTATTACTTCTGACATGAAGACCCTTTCTTCCCCATCTGTAAGTCAGTAACTATATTTGCCTTTTATAGTGTGAGGCATCAGGAATAAGTGTGCATTTTATTTTCCCAAAGTTAATCAAGCTGTTTATCACAAGTTCACACAATCCTCAAGTTCTCCAAGATAACACACACGAAAAGATTACCAGGAATTTGGTTGTCTACAGAGCAGAGAAAGAGGTAAGTTGTTTTGTTTTTTTTTTCCCTCCCTTTGCATATCCGCACAGGTATTCTGAGAAATCCAAGTTTTCACTTCCTCAAGTGTCCACCTCACTATTCTTTCCAAATGCTTAGAGACCAAGTTGAACATGTGCAGTTTGTTTTATTGCACTGGTATAGTCTTCACAACACTGTTTTAGAAATCACGAAGTAAATCTAATACAACCATACTGAACATTTCTAGCACTACAGTTCTGCTTCCTACATTCAAGGCCTGTAGGTTCCACTTAGTATAGTCAGATGGACAAACTCAACATCTCTTGCTTGCCTTCTCAGCCTTATCTTGTTCCACTCACAATGCCTCCACCACCACCACCACACTTACCAGCGCTTTCCAGGGTGGAGTACCTTCCTGCTATTTATGGAATATTTCCGCTGCACCCGACACATAGTAGCTAAGGGCCATTGGAATTCAGTAAACTATTAACTTAAAATCACTGTAGGTAACAATTTATGATTTGCCTTGGCAGTCAGCTAAGCCAAAGCTCTCTGAATCTGTGATCCAGCTTTATTTCAGAGAACAAAGTTACCAGCTGATCCTCAAGACTGAAATACTTCCACCATCCCCCCAGTGGCTTAGAAAAATAATCTGTTATTATTCTAATGTGTTTTGTTGTTTGGTTTTGGTTTTTTTGTTGTTTGGGGTTTTTTTTAACCCTATGCAGTATCTTCTCCTATACTGAAGGAAGAGTATAAGCACACACAAAGTTTTATGTCCATTCACATATTTTACAGGCTTCTGACTGACTGGTAAGTTGAACCGCCCTATACCTTTCCAGCCACCCCCCAAAAACCTCTCGTCAGCTTCTCTTTTTCCCCACACACACTTGCACAACACCATGCTACTCAGCTGTACTCCTTTGCTGCTAACAGTAGTAGCTTTAGAATCAGTAGTGGGGAGGGACTTACACTGGTCACTCGGCGGTAGATCTGCGCAGCATTTTGGCACTCAGAATAAGGATACTCAGACGTGGCCATCTCTAGCATACACATCCCAAAAGCATATACATCAACGGATTCATCGTATTTCTCCTCATACATCTCGGGGGCCATGAATTCTGGGGTACCTTAAATTAAAAGAACGATTCAGACTCTAAATGTCTCAAAGCGAGCAGAGGCTGCTGGCGTTACTCACCGCAGGAGGAAGCAGATGGGCAGACCTGTGAGACAAGAGAAAGTGGAGGCAAAAAGAAGAGGGAGGAAACCCTTAGTCGCTCTGTTGTACCAACATACTTTGTGAGTCTTCCATTGCAAGGCCTTTATGGAAGAAGAATGTCACGAAAGGACTGATGCAATTCCTGTTTTATGAGTGTTAGTATATTAACTTATATTAAAGTATCAAAAGGCTGGAGTCAAATGGAGGGGGGGATAAGAAGAGGGGAAAACTGTAGACTAGCCATAGGCTGCAAACCAAATACTAAGGAGAGTTAAGACACTTACCTTTTCTCCCTCTAAGAAAGGAGGCACATTAAACCTCGTTTCAAAAATTACCTGACTGCCCTCTGCTGAAAAAGAAGTAGTATTGGTAAGAGCCCACAGCTAGTCTCTGACCCGGTGCTCTCCATCTACTTTTTGAAGTAGAATGGTTCACAAAAGGCCTTGCAATGAAAAACTCTGTTGTTATATACATAAACCTTCATGGAAAAAGGATAAAAAGTAATTTTCTGCAAAGGCCACTCACCAGAGCCCTTTTCTTCATATACTTACCTTCCCACCTGCAGTATATTTATAGGCCTACTGCAGATACAGGCATTAGTGAGGGACATCCTATAGTCAAAAATACTCAGAAATACAGAGAGATTGAGTTACAGGCATAGAGCGTGAGATTCAACAAGTCCCATTTAAATAGTGTGCAGAAAATTATTGCCCAGTGAAGCATCACAGCATCCCCTCTGTAAGCAAAGCGACTGCATTGTATGATCAGATTTTCTTTAAGCCAGAGATGCAAGTTTGCTTTTTGTAAATTAAAGCACAGAATTATTTCCTGCAGATACCAGATTCAAGACTGTTTACAGCTCATTCTATAGCCACATTGCTTGTTTTCACCACGCTAAAAATCAAAAAAAGAGAACGTAATTGCAGTCATTTATTAAAAGACTAACTGTAACAACAGCTAGCTAGATATGAAGTGGTAATTTTCCAATGATCAATTTGAGGATAAGATGAGTATGCTTAAGAAAATACAAATTTTTGACACTGTACACTTTTCTTTCCTATTAATACTTTAACCTGGTTAAGAAGCAGGAAATATTTCAGCGACAGCTTGCAAGACAATTTACAGGTATGCGCTATCGATCCCAGCTGGGAATCTAGTATAGGACTGTTGAGTAATACTGCATTTCAACAAGCTCTAAATGCTGAGAGTGAAAACAACTCCATTCCCTGCAGTCAATTCACCAGACTATAAAAACAAAGCTGATAAAACCAATTCTTTCAAGAATTCACAAGACAAACTATTCTTCTTCGATCAAAACAATTTCTTAAAATAGGTTATTAGCAGATACACAAGAACAGAGCCAGTATACGGCAACGCTTCCCCAATGCATCCTCCTAACTCACATAAATCACATTCTATAAACTCCCTGTAAGGGCATTATACCACAGTCTGACTGCGATATTATATAAATATACACATAAACACACATGTTCACTTTCTTTGATATACCTTACTTTCTGATTATTCACAAAGTGTAAGAGATTTAATATTAAGCCTTGGTGACAACAACAAAAAAATTAATGCTACACTAAATATCAAAATGTTGGTCACCAAAATGCATTTGTACATTTCTTGGAAAAGCATCCTATTAAAGCTGAGATTTATATGTCGTCAAGAGTGGTTTTATCAACAATGTTGCACTAAACTGTTGGGCAGGGCAATGAATCCATATTCGAAAACAGTTAACATTAATGTACAAATATCAAAAGCAGAACCAAAATTTCAACATGTAATCTCATCAGGAACACAGAATGACCTCAACAGCCAAGAAGCAAAGCCTACACATTTTCAGGCTTTGACCATGTACCTCAGAACCATGTTTTTAAGGAAAGCTCTTAAAAGACTCAAGTTTCCAAATAGGTAGACCGGCTCATCAGCCTCTGAAACAGGAGAAGCTTACCTATCACACTTTTGGCAAAAGAAGCCCGTTTCAGCGTTGCCAGACCAAGGTCTCCAATCTTGACTGATCCAGTGGGGCCAGTAATGAAGATGTTGTCACATTTTAAGTCTCTATGAATAATGGGAGGAGTGCGCGTGTGTAGAAATTGTAAGCCTTTCAGTATCTGACGGCACCAGCTTCGTAGTACTTTAATTTTCATCACTTTAAATCTTTTCAGATATCTAATGAAAAAAAGCAACAGTGGGTTAAACAGGTTCTGCTAACAAGTAGTAGATTGTACTGTAACAGTTGCTGTTCTGAAGTGAAAAAGCAGCAATTACAGATGCACAAATTTCAACTTCACCTTCTATTTTAAATCTACCTGAGCATTTCAAGACTTCAGAGGATCTAAAGACTATTCTCCCTCCTAAAATCTATGCCCTTTCTTCTAGCCAGGGGACTACAATGCTGAAAGATAAATGTGAAATGTTTGATCTGTATGTCTACAAAGTCATCCTATGGTAATCAGACAGTTGGCTTGCTAAGTTTCAATGCACTGCTTCCCTGACAAAGAGTTAAAGGCTTATACATTACAACAATTCTTTATCTATTCATTTAAGAGACTTTTTTCTTCCCTTCTATCCTGAAAGGACTTAAATAGTTACCACCTTTTCCTTGATTAAATCTAACTGGGTGGGAAGGTGGGGCACCAGAGCCAAAACACTAATAACAACCAAGTACAGAGTCTTTGCAAACTGTGTGAGAGCTCTGAAGTCATTATACCTCAGTAATCGCTATCAGCCCAAGCACTCTGATCAAGATTTCCACATTACACTTTAAACCTGCTTCAAATGTACTCGTTGACTTGCCAAGCATGTTAGAAATTCTTAGAGATCGCTTCCCTGGTGCAAGACAGGGTTTGATCACCTGAATCTGACCGGTATGACTCACTACTTCAAAACTATGGACAGATATGGACAGGGCAGGGACATCTTTAAAAAGGCTCTGCCAAATAATTGACATGGAAGGACTCATACATAAAATCAGTATCCCCTTGCAGGTAGAACGTGACCCAACTTTAATTGTTCTAATATTGCTGCTTTTTAAAATCTCACATGATAAGAGTAAACCACCAAAAATATTTTCCAATGCTTGTGACTTAAGACTGATCTTATTCTCCCCTTAACTTCAACAGATTAGAGATGCTACAAGGTGAATAACCTATGACAGTATTAAAATGCTTTCCAGCAGTGCATTCTCACAATCTCTCTTCGGGTAAAATGATTTGAAGTGAAGAGCTGCTGTTTTCTTCCTTTTGAAAAAGTATGGGCTGAAACAGATTTAGAGAAACAAAATAGTATGCTATGTACAGCAAAGACTTTATTCTTATTCAGCCAATCTTACTCAGTCACAGTCTCAGATTAAGACCCGTTTCACACTACTGCAAGACTGGTAGTAAATTCTGTGACCAGCATGGAGTCTAGCAACCACAATATTAAAACAAAACCAAGTCATATTCAACTATTCCTCAGTAGCGTTCAGTCTCTTCTGCATATCCACTTCATCGGCAGAAAGTCTTGATGAAATCACTTGAATCAACACCAACATAAAATGCAGTATACTAATCCCTTTCACTTTAATTTCTCCTGTTCAAAAGATCTGGAAAAACCAAGTTGCTAGCAATAACCCTTCTGTGAAAACAGATCTTTAAAAGCAATCGGGGCCCAGTTCCAGAAGGAAATCAAGTCTCAAAACAGAACGTAAAGACAGGCAAGGAAAAAGCCAAGCCAAGAAGCAGACAAACCGAAGGAGGTTCTGAATCACATCGGCTGCCACTTGAATTCTTGCTATTGACACAACCCTCATTCATCTCTCTTGAGCCTGTTCCAAAGATCACATGGCAGGGGCACTTCAGTTCAGTATCTGGAATCCCTAATTACATTCTTGGTTTCAAATATGCTAGTCTACTGCCAGCTTCTCACTGTTAAAGGACCTGGGTCCAACCATCACCCAGCATCCTGCAGCGTTGCTGTCATTTTTCCACACCACTGTCATAAACTAAGTCACATGTCACTTGAGGCAGAAACCATTTTAAAATGGAAGCGTATATAAATAAAAAAAAAAAATACACAGACAACCCTACTAGCCAGTATGTTTTCAGTTTTCCTAGTGCCATAGGATAACTGAAGCTCCAAGAGACCTCAGGAGGTTTCTATTCTAAGTTTCTGCTCAAGGTAGGGTCAGTCACGACGTCAGACATGGTTACTCTGGGCTGTATTCGGCCAGGTCTCTAGTATCTCCAAGGATGGAGCCTGCACATCTTGGGGCGTTCCACTGCCTGACTATCACCACTGAAATAGCTTCTCCTTACATCACTCTGAATCTCTTTTCTTTCAGTTTATGACTGTTGTCTCTAATTCTCCCACCACACACCCCTGCAAAGAGCCTGACTGACTTCCTTGTACAGCCTGGAAGGCTACTGTTAGGTCTCCCACAAAGGACTTGCTTCTTCAGGATGACCAAGTCCAGTTCCCTCAGCCCTTCCTCATAGAGCAGGTACTCCAACACCTGACCATCCTGGTGGCCCTCCACTGAACTTGAGCAGGCCCTCCTGCTTAATCAACAGCGTTCTTGTCTATTTTACAGGGTGGTAGTCAATTTTTAAAAAGATAGATATTTGATCTTTGCACAGAATACAAGCAATGATGAGAACACGAGGCCTTCTTAATAGTTAGCTTCAATGAACAGAGAGAAACAGGAACTAGAGTTTGGCCTTCTGTCTCAAGGTTGATGGAAGGTTTTTTGGTTATCGTTTTTTTTGTGGGGTTTGAGTTTATTTTTTGTTTTGTTTTGTTTTAAGCAGGAAGGCTGCTGGAGCTAAAGGAAACCATACTAAGTTAGCAGAGGTAGTTATGAAGGTATGTGTCCTACCAGAAAGCCACACATTCATTTAAAGTGTATCAGGAACATGCACTGCAATGGCCTTAGACAAAACTAGTGGCTGAGACCTAGGTCAGATTAAAAATTGCCATCCTCATTAACAGTGTAATTCAGACTTAAAATCGACAACTCCTTTTTTTCCTCCAATATTTTAATTGCATGACAACATATAATATCAGAAAGCAGTTTAATTCTTTACAACAATTGAAATTTAAAACTTTTCCACTGGTATGCAGTAGTTCAGCGACTTTTCTTCATGCAAAATTAGAAATTTGCCCAGACAGAAATTGAAAAGTATGAATCCACAATATTTTAACATTATTTATATGTATATATATCTAAATGTATACAAATACAAAAGAAAATTTACTTTAAGATATCACCACATTTTTTTTTACATCAAGTGACAACAATGTCTATGCCCCAAGTCTCAAAATGAGGAAGGCATCACTTGTATTAAATGCAGGTAATATAAACATACTGAAAAAAAAAGATATGGAAGTAATAACCATATATCATAAGCAAACACAAGTGTGCAGTGTAAAACTAGGAATACGACACAGATACATGAAATACTGAATGATACTAAATTTGGCCCATCAGAAATTTCCTAGTTTACCTGTCAAGTCTCAAGCAAAGTGTACAAGAATAAACTAAATCACAATTACAACACAAACTATGTAATAGTGGGGAAAAAAAAAAAACCCACAACCCCAGAGGTCTACAGTTTAAAAGATCTTCAATTTAAGAGCATATTTCTGAATAAAAAGACCTTCATACTTCAGAGTACAAAATAATCCTATAGCCAGCAAATCTGAGCTCTTTCTTCGTACCAAGACCCTACTTTATAACTGTCTATTATTACTTTATCATCTTGCTTATGCCACCACATAACAAGCCAATCCAAATATTAAAACCTGTGTGGGGAAAAAAGGAGTAAGAAAGGGAGAAAAAGAGTTAAATCTAACACTACATATTCTAGCACAAAACTAGGTAATTTTATTTAAAGGCATCTGTACAGAGATGTAAAACCTTTATTATCACTCTGAAAACAGCACAAGAAATAGATCTATTATTTTATCTAAAATACCCTAAACAGCCTCAGAAAAGTCCTCCCTGAACATACAGCTACAGTATCTTCAGCCCTCCAGTACTACTTCGAGAAACAAACACTTCCCTGTAATTACAGTTCAGACTCCCAAAAAGCCATGTTTTCCCTCTTTAAATACGTCCATTTGTGGCTATCAATAAGCATCGTAAAATACACAAGCCAGTTGCAGGCTATTTTAACCAAATAGATTGCAAGTTATTTCCAGCTCCTACAGTCTGCTTACACACTAAGGATTTGAATGCCTCTCCAAGACTTAAATGGGCCCTGAGTTAAGACAATGACCCACAACCCCCGAATTTCACATGCTGGCAGTTTTATTTCCAGTAGATTAATGGTGACTTGGATGCTCATGAACAAGCTCACAGCTCTGCAAGTTTCTACAGTGCAAAGCAAAGGGGTGATTTCAGTGTAACTCCCCGCAGGCTCCACATACCCCTAGAGGGCCCTCGCAGCAGTTTGATTTGCTGATGTCTACTTTTAACTCTGGCTTAAAAACAGACCTAGTTTCACCTCAGCTACTTCACAGGTTGAAATTGTAGCCATCTGCATACTTTCAGATTTTTGCTAGGTCCTACTTCATGAAGTTTCAGCTAAACAAATAGGTGGTGGGGGTTTTTTTTCTTTTTATAGTACTTTGTAAGTACTGTAAGTACCCAAAACCTTCCAGAAGAGGTGAATTAATTCATGCTTTGAATTTTACAAACCAGCTCATGCTAAATGGAAAGCAGCTGGAGAGGGAAACAAAAAATTCTAGGAAGTGAAAGCAGAACGTTGTCTTCCTGAGCTCTGAAAACCTGAAAGTTTTCTGCATGTGCTTACTAGGACACCACAAGGAAGAATCTGACAAGCTTGCTGACTTAAAGGATGTTTTACCATACCCTGCAGTGCTAGTAAAACTCCTCTTAAACAAAAATTTCCCTACAGAAGGACAGCCCTCAGCAAAAGGGCTCCGTTCTTATCTATTCTGAAATACGATCTATTACTAGTGCTCTGGTTTTGTGCTAATGATTCTTATATGCTTTGACATGCCTTAATTTACTTACGTTTTCAATGTTCCAGATGTCATGAGTTCCGTCACAAGTACAATACATTTTTTTCCTTTGACTGTAGACTCCCAGGAATCATAGAACCTGACAATATTGGGATGCTGAAGCCCTTTCAGCATCCCAGCTTCCTCTTTAAATCTTTGTCGCTCTGACTTGGACAGCTTCCGATCCTAATGAAAAAGAAAAGGTACATCAGAAAGCTTTATTTCTTACTGAGAGAAGCAGCAACTTGAAAACCATCTGGTACAGTCAGTAAACAAGTAAGAATCACCAGTCTTAACATGCCATTCGGTTTGCAATTATCCTCAAATACTCTATTTAGAAGACATTCTATTAAAGTCTTTTTTTATTATATATTTCTCCTTACAATCTGATTGCTCTCAGAAGTAAGAGCTGCGAGGCTGTAGATTATCTCCTCTTCCTGTCTCCTCCTCCCCTACTCTTAGTAGATTTTAGTTGTTACCTGACTTGAGGTAGAAGGGGAACATAATGTCCTCAAATATTCGAGTGTTCAAGAGCAGATAAAATTGGATCGTTTAAAGCATCTTTCTCATGTTTCCATAACAATAATTTTCAGTTATTCCTACATGTGCACCATCCAGACCACCAGTAACAGATGGGATTAATCCTCCACATAGGGGGTAGCGCATCAAATCTCTCTAACTTATAGTATGTGCTTACAACTGTAGAAGAACAAGTGAATGAGCTGTATTTTCTTTAATTAAAAGCATGACCTCATAATTGAGCAAGTTTCTTGTAATCTAGCATTAAGGAAAACAAAACCACAACTCACACTACAGACAGAAGAAAATCTTTTGACCAGAGACAGATAATGAAAAAGCACTCCTGGACAATACTGTTGTGTTATCTACCAACAACTGGCTATCAGATATTGTCAAGACTCTGAGCAGCTATTATCAGAATAAGCTGCACATCTCAAGAAAAAACAAGTCTCCTTGTGTCGTTCAGTGTTCTCAGCTTACCAATGCACTGGTTGCACCAGTCAGACTGATCGACTGACATAAATTGGATCCATATGCAGTTTGCATTAAAAAAATTTCAGGATATACTTAAAAGCTCAGAATTTTAGAATAATTGTTTCTAATGGTTATTTAGGAATAACTAGTGACTTTGTCAAATCTGAGTAATAATTTTATATTTATATTAATTTCATATTTCCTTTTCAGTTAAAAAGAGGTAGTAACAACCTGCAGGGTTTACTTAGACTGCTCACAACCTCCAGTGTCCTCCAGACAGTTAATTCCTTTATTTACAGGTAATGTGTTTTTGCAACACCATCTAGCCATGCTAATATCTAAACGATTTGATATTCACTTAGATAATTAACCTTTTCTAAGAGGTTCACAGAGTATCTTTGGGCATGGACAAACTTCGTTTCCAGATGAGGCTCCAATTCTCAGGAGAGTAAAATTCTTCCAGGGGAAAGTTTAAAAACAGGTTTGAAACTACCTCAGGGATCACTACCTTCTCAGTGCCTAAGAATATCACTCACACATACTTTTACAGTTCTTCAAAAGATGCTAAATTCTTAAGCCTCACAGATTTACTCTACATACACCAAAAGCATTCAAAACTGCAACTATTTAACTTTGCAGAAATTAGCACTACCACCTCTTCTCACACCTTCACAAGCATAGTTGCAGAAATAAATTTCAATATAACATGTTTGCAGAAACACTCTGCAAACATTTAAGTATTCATACCCACTCAGGTGTTGGGTTTCTTTCTTTTTTTCTGATATGGAAGAATGCTTCCATTTGAGCTATGTTATCCATCTAATGGCTTTCCTTTCAATACAATAAACAGGGCAGCAAGCATTCTGTTCAAAACCAGTTCATCTTGACTGCTACAAACAGCCGTGATACAGAAAAGCAGTGACCTGCAACAGGTACATCAGACCATACACACATGCTTCTAAGAAACACGTAGTGCTTCAAGCAATACAAAAATCACAATAACACAATCATTCGTACAGTAAAATAAAGTAGAGTCTTCTCAGCCTTTGCACTTGATCCATATAATCCACATCTTAAAACTACTGTATAGCTGTAAATCCAATTATTCTATATGGTAATATAAAAACAAGGCTGCAACAATTACTTTTCTATCGCTTCTAAATTTAGCTATGTAATACGAATACCTGCACTCGTTTTTGTCCAAAACCTAGATTTTAGGTACATATTTGGCTCAAGCTTCCTTTATTTTGTGCACTCTAACAAGTTATGTACCGCTAACACTACTAACCAGTTTTAGATGCCACTTGACATTAAGTTCTCATCTTAATCTATATAAATCTAATACTCCATAAGGGCCTTATTCAGTTTTCCCTACCACTGTACCACTAGCTCCAAATAAACTAAAATGTGCTAATCACTCTTACCAATGAATAGACTTAACGGGCACGCGTATTTTGACTTATTTCTCTTTCTGGTTATATCAACGGTAGCATCGTGTTCCTGCAAACTTATCTGTGACGTTTAAAACAGACACTCAAGACTTCAGTACTGGCATTAAAAAGAAAAAACAACACCAAGACCATGACAACATACTAAGTAATACAACACTTCTTTGAAAGTCACAGTGCCCTAATGATCTGGGACAAGTTTGGACACAAACACAGGCCAACAAATTTCACGCAGGGAAGACAGCTATGTTTTTGCAACCAAGGAAACATTGCACCTTTCAGTAGCATACTGCAGTGACAAAAGTGAACATTAAACAGAGCTTTAAGAAAAAGACAGAGAGGCCACTTGTTTCGTAAGACTAGCAATGCATACTACTTTTAACTACCCTCATTTCCTTGGATTCACAACCCATACACACATCTGTAACGGTTATTTATATTCTTTCCCTATAGGAACACTAATGCTAGGTAACAGAAAAGGGTAAATATATTTTAAAAAAACCCACAACCCTAGCATACAGGAAAATATTGTATCTCATGTACAATTATACCAACAAAATGAATCTGTATACACAATGATGGGTTATACTTGTACAAACTATATTCTAAGGCAACCTGCAGTTAGCCTACAGGCTAACATGTGATTTAAAAATGAGAAGTACACTTTCAAAACCTGAGTATTCCATACGTTAGAACTTTAAAACATATTAGACCGTAAGATCTCCCAGACTGCAGAGATGGATTAGAACAAAGCCCATCCCAAATACCACATTTTGGCATCCTTTGAGGTGTCAGTATGGGCAAATGTGACAGCTTTATGCTCTTTCCTGTACAAAGATGCAATTTAAGCAGATGCAGCTACTAAAACATTGAGATAAGCAAGAAAATAGAGCACCATATGTAATTTGGGAGACTGAGAAATGGTGCTGACCCGCCATGTTAGGTATGAATACTTGGTGAAAGGCAGGGGAATGATAACATCTTGGTATCACATGAAATCTACACACAAAGTTGCTGTACAGCAGAGCTGTAGCAGAGAGAAAGAAGCCATCATCACTTAATGACAATTAAAAAGAGCATTGCTCAAGAATCTGGGAAGGGGACAGCTTTCACAATCCTCAGTTATAAGCTTATACTCCAAGAGACTCAAAAGCCCACATGTGTCTTTCCAGCCAGGCAGCTACTTGGGGCAATACTCACATTCTACCAGGGCCTTTGAGCAGGAGTTTGTAGGGTCTGAGCAAGACCCTCAGCTCTATCTTCACCTCTAAAGAGGAGCAAAAAGTTTGCGACCTATCATTCAAAGTAAGCACTCTATTTGATTAAAGCATCTCGAGGGTGAATCAAATAAGCATCTATCCCCTGCAGTCTTTTTCCTGTAACTCGCAGTCTAAACAGGTAGACAGATGGATCATTTCAGCAGGTATTTGCTGTTTAATCTGGAAGAGAAGTTTCACAACTTAACATTCCAGTATCACAAAGTATAAGATTCGTTAAACAAATGTAACTTTTTCTTTGATTTTTATTTTATTTTAAAATTAAACAGCCAGAAACAAAACAAAATAGAAAGATATGCAAGACGTTTTTCCACAAGCCTGGGAAACTTGAACAATTTTATAAAGAAAGCACTACTTTAAGAACAGTTAATAATATAAGGCTTGATATCCTAGTCTTCCAAGATCAATTTAGTCTGGAATTCCTACTAACAAAATTTAAAAATGGACACCCTCTCTCCTCCCCCCATCTTTTTTCACCATAATGAAGCAACTTTAGGCAGACAAGACAAAGTCCTAAGTCTAGAAGTTAGCAAATCACATTCTTCTATCTCGATTAGCACATGCTGAGCAAATATAGCCCAAATATTTAAAAATATACAAAGCTGTTAAACTGTAGGAGAGCTTGCTTCCTAAAATGGATTTAACTATCCTATAAAATGGCCAGCATCGTTCTTCCTGAACCGATAGCTTCCCCAGAGGATTTAAGTGTCACATCCCAATCACTGGGCTGTCCTTCAAACAAACTGAAACAGATGCATCAAGCCCACTCTCTTCATTTCATTCATTCCTTTCCACCTACATTAAATTGTTTTGACAAGCCAGGACAAACAGCAAGGCTTCCCAGCACGTGACCAGCAGTCTTGCAGTGCCAGGGGCCTGAACAGAGACAGGCAGCAAGTGAAACAATTGTTCAGCTCAGAACGATTCAATAAGCTTTTCTTGGCTGTTTGCATTTATCCATGTACTTCCCCTCTGATTTCTTTTGGTCAGAAGAGAGCTATCAGAGGTGTTCACACCATTCAGTGGAAAACAGGGATCTTGGTCATTCATGATAAACCAGGTACTGGCTTACTCTGTCACTAATGTGCTTAATTACAGAGGCATGAATTACACTCAGAACTGTTACTACCCTTTCTAGCCCTGTACCCAGGTGCCTTATATAAATGCACAAAACCTCAATCCAAAACCACCCCCCATCCCCAAGATGAGCTATTGTACCAAGCCACAAAAAAAAAAGCTCATCAGCAAAAAAATGCCTATATTCCTCTGGTGATTTTTCCAGCCAAGTCTTAATATCTATTCAGCACCCTTCATGAAGAAAGAAAATACATTTCTGGTACATAAATTCATCTCAAATTTCAACTTAGTTACTCACATAGCCATTGAGTCTACTGAGTAATTTCTTATACGTTTCCCTTTAACTTTCCACAGTCCTTCCAAGTTCTGTCCTATTAACATCGTAACAAGAAATCACACATCTTGCAAAGCACATCATACTACCGCAAGCGGTTGCAGAGCCTGGCTCAGACACCTGAAGCAGCAGGACAGCCACCTTAGCAAGGCATCGTACTCTGCTCTGACCATTCGAGTCTCCTCTTCATTCAGGCTGAGCTCAACTCACGGTCTTGCCTCTGCTGTCCATTTTTTACTAACTGACATCAAGTGGACTGAGCAAAGTTCTAGGAGAATTCAGCTGGCATTAAATGGAAACACTTATGCAGGAGACACACACTGCACTCCGCTCTCAAGCACATGCTACATGATACCAAGCAAGTGGATAACAGAAATACTCTACATGGAAGGAACTAGATCTGCTAACTCATGCTCTATGTCCTCAAAGGTGATTGTCTGTTTCTTAATATCAAGTACAATTAACATAGTCAAAGTGCCTGGGAACATTTATGCACAACAAAACAAACCTGACCCAGAAACCTTCCCATGGTCTCCATTATCTACAAATAAGTAGACTCCCAGGTGATAGAGGTCAACTTTAAACTGGATTTTTTTAAAGAAAAAAAAAAATAGCTCAGTGTACGAGCTGCTACACAACTTAGAAAGCTGTTCCCTCTCTCACAATATTAGGAAGACGATCAATAAAGAGGAAAGAGAATGACTGGACGCTTTACATACCACAGACAGGTTTTACTAGGTTTCTGCATATCCTACCACTAGATCCAGAAATTTTACATAGCTATATTGCAGGGACAGTTAGTGGTTTGTTGTTTCAGGGTTTTTTGGTTTTGTTTTTAAACTACACTAGAGCAACATTATGTAGCTTTTATCCAAAGAGATGCATTAGAAGGCACACTAGAAAAATTAGTAGCAATGAACTGTCTTCAAGTGGTGTGATCTGAAAATGTAACAGCCATGAGAGACTTCAAAGTGCTGTTGAATTATAGATAGTCTGAATCACAGCCAAGGTAAATTATCTATCTGTGATGAGGTTACACCAAGCAGCATTTTATCAAGCTTTCCAAATGCCTGAAAATTTGAGGGGAAGATACTGCTGCTCCCAGCCTATTATTCAGAGGAAGAAGTAGTATACAGAAGAGACAAATGTTCTTCTGTGTGCATTTCTGCAGCATATGAGAAAGGCTTTGCAAGCCTTTTAGGCAAGGTTAATGAGGGGTCATCAGAGGAGAAGCTAGCAAGACTGCGCTCTGATATTCAGCACTGTTAATGGAACTGAGGCTTTGTGGGCTGCAGTGTTCTCATCCTGAAAAAATCTAGCAGTTAAGAGGAAAAATGAGCACAGTGACCATTGAGCTAGATTAACAAAATATCAACAAAGAATTCACTGAGCTTAATCATGCAGCATTACACAGTCGGTACCTAGAAATGGAAGTCTCAGTGCATAAGAACTGCATCTACTTTTCTGTGTCAACACATGAACCACTTCAGACTTTCCAGTGTTAAAAGACTAGGTAGAGAGAAAAAAGGTAGGGGAAAAAAGACTGTTCAAAATGCATCCCTGTACAGCAACAGACACGAAAATTGATCAAGGATCTGCACAGATCCTTCCACCAGTATACCTCTCTACAAACCACTGAACACAAAAAAAACGATTAAATGGAACTGAACAGCTGCTGTTCCAAAAGCATGCATGCAAGGGTTTTTTCATGTGACAATAGTGTTTCTCAAATGCTCAGAGCATTCAAGTGCCCTGCCCGAGAACTTAATTGTATAATAGAATGTTTGTAGAGTTACCAAAACCTTTAGGTAACCACAGAGTTAAGAATCAGGTCTGCACATGTAATTGAAGACATTCAGTCTTCAGACAACCCCTGCTTCATGCATGCTTCTTACTACAGCTCTCTTACCTTCCAATAGTCCAATCTTTCATGGGCATCTCTCTACAATCTCTACACAAGATTGTAGGGGTTGATTCTAAAATTTGCACTTGATAATTTGGGGGTTCTCAGCACACTGGGGAACACCATAAGCTGCCAAGATTGCCAGCTGCTCAGTAAAAGGAGTTTAGAAAAAGCAATAAATTAAAACTGCTGCTACTGAGGACAGTGAGTGCCAGATTAGGATACCCCAAAGTAGTACATGAGAAGTCACTAGTGGCAGAACATAGCTGTCAGTGCTCCCAGGCTGCACTCCACACATGTATGGAGTAATCTATTAAAACACTGCTTTACTACACACTGTTTGTTCTTTAGATAAACCAAGTATTATTTCTCAAAAAAAAAAAACAGCCAACAAACCACATGCATTAGCCAAAAGATAAGCCAAAAAAAAAAGATAAAAAAGAAAAAAAAAAAAAAAAAGACGACGACCAAAAAGCTACTTGCCAAGAACAAAACAAAAAAATCCACCTAACCAAAAAAAAATCCCACCAAAAAAAAAAAAAAAGCTTCTTTGGCTAGGTATCTCCCAACCTTGAAACTCCTGAACTATACCTCCCAGGTTGTATGTCCCCAGAAACAGGTCTGCAAAGACTTCTAGAAAGTTTTGGGGAAGAAAGGGTTTGCTTGCTTGCCACTTCAGTGTTGCTTTCTTAACCACACTTAAAAAATTCAGAAATCAAGATCAATCTCTGCCCGACATAAAGTCACATGGTTTGAGGGAAGGGAATAGCATCTCGTTCTCTGGAGACATTCAAAACCCACCTGGACACGTTCCTGTGTGATCTACTCTATGTGGTCCTACTCTGGCAGGGGGGTTGGACAAGATGGTCTTTCGAAGTCCCTTCCAACCCCTAACATTCTGTGATTCTGTGAACGCATACCCTCTCCTTTGCATTAGGCTGCAGAGTCCCAAAACAATGACTTGCAATGGAAGAAAAGTAGGTATCATATCAATACAGAAGAAATAGTAAGTGAACCTCACGATCCCAGTATTCCTGCACTCTGAATGCTGGTAACCAGTACTTAGAATCACAGAATCCTTCAGGTTGGAAAGGATCTTTAAGATCATCGAGTCCAACCATTAACTCAGCACAGCCAAGTCCACCACTAAACCACATTCCTAAGCACCACATCTACATGTCTTTTAAATACCTCCAGGGATGGCGACTCCACCACTTCCCTGGGCAGCTTGTTCCAGTGCTTGACAATCCTTTCAGTGAAGAAATTTTTCCTAATGTCCAATACAAACATCCCCTGGTGCAACTTCAGGCCGTTTCCTCTCATCCTATCATTAGTTACTTGGGAGAAGAGACTGACCTCCACCTCACTACAACCTCCTTTCAGGTAGTCGTAGAGAGCGATAAGGTCTCCCCTCAGCCTCCTCTTCTCCAGGCTAAACAACCCCATTCCTGCAGCTGCCTCATAAGACTTGTGCTCTAGACCCTTCACTAGCTTCGCTGCCCTTCTTCGGACATGCTACAGCAACTCAATCTCTTTCTTGTAGTGAGGGGCCCAAAACCTTTTCAGTCCCTTTCCTCCTAGTCTTAGTTTGAAGATGGAAGACAAAGTTCCTGAGGATGGGTGGCGGAATGAAATGTGATGCCAAGTTAACACTTACTTACTAAAAGTACAATTTCACATTGCTGCTTGGCAAGTCTCCCCAAGAAGAATCAGTTCTATACAAGCTACAGTCTTCGTGGGGTATGCAAGTATCTTGAGAAAGACTACACTTAAGTATAACATACATATCTAACATGATGTCATACCTTTCCAAGCTCCTGATTAAGGGTAAACATTTTTTGTAGGCTTCCTCTTACACAAGGTACTCAAAATGCTTTAAGTTTCAGGAAAGTACACAAGTAGTCAACCCAAGTGAAAGGTTGAGGTATTATTCACATTTGTGTACAGTTTCCTTCTCTATTTTCACTTCCGGCATTTCAATACACAATAATAGTAGCACAGCATAAAATTCATCAGAAGATGCAGTTAGGTTGTTAAAAACACACACAAAAAAATGCTTTTTTGCCATTTCAGTCACCATTGACACGGGTAAGTGATACACCAAACGCATGCAAATTTACTGCTGCTGCTCAAAGCTTAGAATTAAAGAAACAAATTACACCTATCTTGACAGAGATGATACGTGGGTAAACTGACAGCAGGAGGAGGAAGAGGAGGGAAATGAAACTCTCAGACAGAAGGGGAACAGACAGAAGCCTTCATCAGTCAGGATTTAGTCTGAAGCAGTTGAATATAGGTATCCTGGAAGAGTAGATACTTGAGTAAGCTTCAGAAAATAATACAATTTTGTTTTAACATTGAACGGGGAGTATGTGCAACTAAAGCCCATCTATGTGACTGGAAGATACTAGCACCACCCCTCTTTTTATCCTGCAATTGTTTGTCAGTTTTGATGAAGCTATGATTCATCGCCACAGGGGAAAGGGGGAGAACACCACTAATAATTATACTGCTCTGATGTGGTCACTTCCCACTTTTACATACACAGTAGCACCTCTGCCAGCAGTAGTAGTAGCAGCATCTAAGACACCTGGTGGCAGCAATGTCATAGACTTAACCTGAGCTTGAAGAGGCAGCCTCAGCGAGGGTCTCCTGGTAACAGAAAGGGCATCAGCACTGAAGCTGGTGCTTGCTTGCACCAAGTTCTAGCATCATTAAACACAACTGACCTGTAACTAGTCACAATTATACAGTCCTTCCAGGTCTTCAGCTAGAAAAAAATAAAGTTGGCTAAATCCTCATGTTTCCAGGATCCCATAATTCATGAGAACATTCAGAACAAGCCTACTGTTAATACAGTTATTGCTGTACAGGAAGCAGGCAGTAAGGAATAACTGGAACACACAAAAACAAAGATGCTTTTAAAAAAGGAAGTTAGGAACACTGCATCAGAGATGAGCTCACTAACTTGGTGAGATACAAAGCCATTCTGCCTCACTTCCTCACACTGAACAAATGGCAGAAGTGGGATCAGAAGTGCAAAGAGCATGCAAGCACAATGTACATCATGAACACAGCAGCAGAAAACTACTTTTGTTTCTGTGCAGGACACCAGTATACGAGAATGTTTCCTCTTTACATAAGGTCACAAGAAATGTTAAAGTATGACTCCCAATAACAGAGTTTATCTTTTGTTACAGTAGCACTGTGGGAATTTTTATTTCCAGCAATGCCAAAGATAACTACACTGCTACACTAGTGCACCTTAATACTATGTGCAACACCAGATGGAAGGCTTGCATCCAGTGCTCACCAGAGACAGACAGATGCAATCATGCTGCTTAGACACTGGGGCAGCCAGCTATACCTCAAGTCCCTCTTGAAAAGATATGACAGAGAAGAGAATCTGTACAACTCCAAGAGAGCTAGAATAGTCTGTCTTGCTGATAGGCTTCCAAAGAATTCAACCAGTACAGACTTTAAGGTTTCCACTTCCATTTTAAAAAGCATGAACATGATGTACCTGGCAGTAAAGCACCTCTCTCTCTTTCCAGGAAAATCAAACTAGAAAAATTATACCACCTGTGAGTCGCTATTGGACTATTAGCTTGTCTTCCAGAGCTGGGCTGTGTGTGAATATACACATTAATACAAATCTATACTACTCCTCTCCCCACTCTCTCACATCAACACAAACATTCATAGGCAAAGCAAGCAGGCCAAACTGAAGAACTGAACCAAATTCCACTTCCGCAGAAAACAATGACTACGACTAATCAGTACATTACCTAATCTCACAACTTCCTTTGGGAAACTTGCACTTTTCAGAATACAGCCATGAAAACTACATAGCAGCTTCAAAGTAAATTAAGAATTACACACATACTTTACCAAATCTATTACATATTTACCTTTGCTTTCCACACAACCAATAAGAGAAAAATTTTTAAAAGTAGATATGAAACCTATGGCTTAGACATGACCTCCCCTGGAATCTCTCAAGTCCTCAGGAATCTGGTCTAAGAATGGCAAGCAACTGTTTAGGCTTCAGTCATTTCTATTCTAGGGTTGCTCTAGGCAGCATTTGTGTTTCCTTACACAGAAGTCTGGAAAAAAAAGAGAAGACTACAAGTTTTATTCAATTTATTCATCCTGAGAGGCTGAACATAAGGGACAGTAATCAAAATGCTGGACTACACAAAAAATAATCAGTATTAGAACAGAGAGCTCATCTATTTATTTGCACTTTAAAATTGCTATTTGATCCATGGAAGATAAATAGGTAATTCTGCTATCTGATACCAGTTCACAATAAGGCTTATGTTTATTACATACAGCTTATTACAGAACTGAAGTGTTAGCTGAACTGAATTCTTAATGAGCTATTAACCAGCTGGACCATCTTGTCACTTGGCTCAAATGCCTCATTAAAAGTTTTGAAGTTCACGTCAATTCTCATTATGCACTGAATTGATTACCTTGTCAGCAAGAGGGAAGGCACATCCAATCATCTCAGTTTAATTTTACTACGAAAATCTAATTCTCCATTCAGGGGGTGACAATATTGCAGGAAAAAAGCCTCCTCCACAATCCATTCTGGTTACCTTACAGATCTATTAACTCTTCGCATCAAAAGAGCAACTGTAACTCTTTTTGCTTCACATATTTCTGTATGACTGTAACAGTCCTTTTATGAGTAGGTACATGTCTGGAACATTAGGCTGAACCTTAACCCATTCTGATAAAGGCAAATCAATTTAGAGAATCAAAAACATACTACAGTTCTTCATCCTATATACTTCAAAGCTATTGGGGCAGAGGAAAAGTTAGCTACATGCACTTTTCAGCATGCTGAAAATGCTTGCATCAGTATGCTAAAGTTGCATCAATGTGCTGGTTGGAAACCACGAAGAAGTGTCAAGATCACTCCAAAGATTCACTAACAACAATCAAAGGAGGAGGTATACAAGAACGAGTAACGTTCCTGTGCCTCTGACTTGTTCCCTTGCAAAAATTCCACCATAAAGCCTAGAGGCAATAAACTTACTGTCTAGGCAAGTATTTAAGCAGCAGGCCCTGCAAGCCTGCCTCCTGCGCTCCTCCCATTGTAAAATGAACTCACATTGGCCCACAGTACGCATCAGCTTCATGTTTACATATATCAGCATATATATTGCATATACAGCCTGATTGCACTAGAGGAGTTACTCTTCCCAGCTTTGCTTCTTTTTCTGCAAACACATCCTAAAAAAGTACTTTATTTAATTTACAAAATCGTGGATTACTATCAGTTATGACAGGATGACATATGAAGAGTAGGCCAAGTACTGGCAGCCAACAGAAAATCCTTACAATAATCACTAGGGAACTCCATACCAGACATCTCTCATTCAGAGATAGATCTCTCATTCAGTGATCCTTCAGGAATTTATCATAAGCCCCTCAAATAACTGCCAGGTGTTCTGGATGTTCTTGCAAGATAGATGAAATCCAAAAAGGGATCTCATGAAGGGAAAAACTGAAGAGTTCCAGAAACAGAGTTTTATGGGGTGATCAAAATTTGTGTTCTAGATGAGGTCCCGGGAATACCTTGCATAAATACTACTGTTAGTACAAGCATTTCACAGACATGAAGTCCTAGAACACAGTGGAGGAGCACTTTATCTTTTTAAGCTTCACTGCATCAATGATGCAGTCTTCCTGTGATCTACCAGAATGCCCATCTTCATCTCAGACTTCTCATAGAGAAGCAGTAATAATTTTTCCATGCTTACCTGACAGGTTGACTTTGACTCAGGTTTTTGCATCACTTGCATGTTTATTGTAGACTTTCACAATGATACCATATACATTAGACACCCCTATGTTTACAACGCAGTGTGTACCTCTTCCTTGACAAACAACAAGCTGTAAATCTAAAAGCTACTCACAAAGTCAGAAATATTTCAGACAATATCAAAGGTACCACTAATACGTAAATTTAAAAATATGCACATTATGTTTTACAGAGCAAGAAAACTGAGCCTAGTTGAGTCAGAAGAAAACATTCAAATATTTAACAGTAGGCAAGCGGTAAGATGAACAACTAAGAATACTGGCATGATGAAGCATACTCTGCATCCAGAAGCATAATTGGCTTTACAGTTCAATCCTGAATAATTTTAAAATCAGCTAAAATGTAAGAGAAAACATTGTGTAATTGCAATGCAGATGGAGGGACCAGACAGCTCCTATTATCTCAAGCAACACAGGATATAATACATAAAAACAGCGAGTGTTTTACTGTACAGTAAATCAAGGTAATAATATGCACACCTCAGACATAAAAGGACTATCTTTATAGAAGCTGAAGAAAAATAAAGCCTTAAGTGTGGGATTGACCTGCAAGAAAAGGCTTTGACAACCAAAATTTAGTGTTGTAGGACAGCTGAAATGAAAGATTATCAACAGAGTAATCTCTAAGATGATTCAAAGCAGACAGCTAGGGAAAGTTTAAGATAAATATTTAGAACTTTTTTCTTGGAATTTAGGGACTACGTATGGTAGTACTGCCATCAGCAAGGCTACTCTGAATTAAACTGAGTTTTTTTTCTGAAGAATACTGCTGGGAATATCCTGCACTGCCAGAAGATCAACCATGACCTAGAAGACTTCAGATACTCACCACAATCTATCTATGAATCAGCTACTCAAACTGTTACAGCTTATCCAAAAAGTCTGTTTCTCATTATATTGTGCTTTAGTCACATACTGTCTGTCCCTGGTCTGGTGCCACTTTATTTGAATTGTTTGAACGGGAACACTGAAGGAATTTCTTGAAGACAAACTTGAGGATGTCATGGTCCAAAAGGCCTATCTTAAATGGGTCATCACAACCTGTAAACAGGCTTCCTTGTTTTCAAGTTACCTCCTACTTTGTCGCACTGAGGAACTCTACCTGCAGTTCAAAATTAATTTCAGTTGCGAACTAAAGAGCCCCATCCAAAAAAAATTTAAAAGACCCAAATACTCTTTCCAAATAGTGAAATATCTGATGTTCTGTGCATCATATACCGAAATTATTAATTATTAATCACATTTAATATTGGAAAAGTTTCAGTTATCTAAAAACATTTTTAGCACCATGGCTCCACCGGAAGCACACTTATGTGTTCAGCAAGTCTGCATACACAAGAAGCCATGGAAGCTGGAATTCAAATGAAAGTGGTTTGTCAGAAAAGCTGCACAAGTGTTCTGGTACTGCACCCCTTGTGCAATAGCTACATTTCTGTGGGGATAAAAGTGGGTAAGTAGATTTGTGACATTCCGTATTTCTGTTTAAATTACATTCCTTGCCCTACCACACAACCCAAATCAACATCTCAGTAAAAACAATTTTAATTAAAGACAGCACCATAAAGATAACAGTCAGTCAGACTTGGTTTTAGTTTGAAATCTACTAGTTACTACTTTAGTAAGTACACAGGCTTACTCTTGCTAGAAAGGTCAGTCAAAAATTATCTTTCCCCGCTCTTGAGACAACCAAGGTTACACAAGACCCCTTTTTCACAGTCAGAGACAGGACCCAGACAGATCTCTGGACAGGTATCTAACAGAGCAGCCACATTCATTTTCAGAATAAGAGCCTTCTCCCCAACTACCAGGCAACAGGATGCAAGCAGAAGCAGGACACAGTCCATACAAGCAGCAGTCTGGAAGCACCCAAGAACCAGTTCCTTTGCCCATCCTCTGTGCCACATTTTCTTCAATTAACTCAGAAACAATCCCAAGGGCCGAGATGAACTTTCCAATCAAAATTCTCATGTTTGAATGCTTATATCTAGAAATATTGATGAGAACCTCGCCAATTCCTCCTGAAGTGTTTCAGGTAGCTTTGTAATTTTTTTCTCCTTAAGACCCTACCACGACAATATAAAAATAATTTTTCCACAGGATGGCTATGAACCAAATAGAGCCCTCAGTACTTTCAACAGACAGCTGTGTGAAATAGCCACTTGGGAGTCTAATGCTAAACCTCTTTTGCTAAGGAATCAAAAGGCAGAAGTGTCAGTAGATCGTATTAAATCTTCAAAATACAAGAAAATTCTTAAGACCATTTTCTTGTTACCACCACAGGGTTTTGTGCTTAGAACTTCACATTTCTTAGTTTGGGCCACAAAATTGAATTATTACAAAAAAGGCTGAGAGGGAAGATAGATGTTTACCAAAAGTGAGGGCCAAGCATAAGCACTTGCTGCTGCAGGACCTCAGAAATATTTGAAATCGATTTCAGTAGCCAGTAATAATATTAGAGTACAGAGCAGCAGGTTTTAAAACTCAGAATTTATGTTGTTAGGCATCGATACTTAACATCCTGTAACTCTGAAAGAGGGATAAGACCAAGAGACTGTCCAATACGCAGGAGCTAGACAGATGAACCACAGTCTCAGAATCAGAGTCCTATCTTCAAAGCCGTTAGCAGGCTGAAAAATTTACCAACAGGCTTCTTCAGAATGAGTTGCAACATATCTGTCCATCAGAAACAGACATTCCCCCTTGTGATTTCACTTTGCAAGTAATAAAATCCAGACTGCACTGCAAACAAAGAACTGCAGTTCCCCCCCACTTGCTCTTGCCCTGAGCACTTCAGCTACAGAGGCCGCTAGTTTTTTTGATGCTATTTTAATCTCTCCTATGCTTCCAACACATGTTGAATCTCACAGAAACTTTCTTGTAATTTCCCATTTCAAAGTACGCTTCTCCAGACAGACCTGGTCCACACTTGGTCACCTTCTGTTGAACATTCACATAACCCATCGGTTTGGCTCTACATCTGCAGAGCAAATTAATGCTCAACACAAACCAAACCGAGCTAGCCTGAGCACTTTCAACATAATAAATTGCTGACTCAGTCCAAACGACTCCATTTCAGAATTAGTCACATATATAAGGCTGTAAGGTAGAAACCGAAATATATGCCACTATGAACTCTTCTTATGTTAACTGACTTCAGTATGCTTCCGTCTAAATAAGAACTTCAAGAGATCTACTGGCAGTGATCAGCTTTGTAGAAATAGGACACTTTTCTCCAAAATTCATCTTCTTTCCAAACACAGACAGTGGAATGGGACAGTATTGCAAGAACACGGTGAAATCTTAAGACCATAGAAGAGACTATGGCTAGAAGTACTCAATTTCATTTTAAAAAATGGAAGGAACAACTACCAAGTATTCCAAGGGAGAAGTACTTCTTCCTATTATAAGCTCCTGCCAACCTTTCCTTCCAAAGCACTTTCAAGTTTCGACTTCCTAGGAGGGGCAAACAACATTAGACATAGCACAGACCTGGCTCTGAGCTAATTAAAAAGAAATTCCCACACAATGTGCTAAATGTTAAACACTAGAACAAAACTAAAAGCAGTCAAGTACTACTCTGATTATAGCTATGTCTACAGTGTTTAGATTTTTTGCACTTGTTTCATTTACATATTCTTTGGATTTTTATTTTTCCCCTCCCTCTGAACAATCATGACTACTATCAATAAAAAACAAAAGAACACCACAAACATTTCTCCAACTCTGCAGTCTGTATAGCAGCAGTGTTTGCTGGTGGCCCTATTTTACTTAAACCCTCAACATCAACAGGTCAGCTTGATGTGAAAAGGCCACAAGGTATTTAAAGAGCCAAACCATAAATATACAAACACCTGTATTTTAAAATACATGAGACAGAAAATTATAACTACCAAATCCAGTAAAAAAGAAATATTCCATTCTATCCACACCATTTTTCCCTCAAGGCTTGTGGGAAAGCAATTTTGACAGATTTTTGACAAGCGCATTTGCTTTTAAAATAATAATTTAAAAAAACACTTTGCAAGATCCAAGTCTACTGTAACTAAAGCCATTTGAGCAGTATATTTTCATAGATGTTTGCATCTGACTAACCACAACGCACCAGTACCAAATCTAGCTCTCCATCATCTGAACACTGAGGTTAATAGCTGCAAAGTCTGCTGCTTCTGCAAAGAGAGGCTGCTGTTCCACAAAAGATTTTCTACTTGAAACTTCAGTTCCTATCGCTCCAGAGGAACTTACGTCCTGACGAAGCAAGCTGTTTATGCAACACAAACAAGGGGACCGAATTACATTTTATAGCTGTCTATCCCGCATTTCTGATCCTGAGGGTTTGACTTGCACATGCATTACAAAAAGTAATTATGCATTTGTAAAACATGAAGCCAACACACATTGTAAGTTGAACAAACTGCTTCATATGGCATCATATGGATGCTAACAGGGACTACTGGCAGGCTAGAACACAGATCAAGTCTTTAAAAAACATATAGTTTCCAAGCAAGTCTAATCTAGAAAACGACACTTAATTTAAAGCTTTATTACCTGAAACTATTTACTTGGAAATACCTCCTCAGCGTAAAGATAACCCATCTGTCTCAAGACAGCTTTTAGGAACCTCCTTCACAATTCTGAAGTACAAAAGCTTAAGGCACCATTGGATGCAACAAAGCAAGTGCTTTTCTCTGAAGCATCTGTACCATCTTGGCTGAAGCTTCTTAAACAATTAAGCTCAAGACAGACACTTGGCTTGAAAGCTTGCAGCCCAGGTGGTTAAGGTATACACCAGCTGGGCAATTGAAAGCAGTATCTTGTGACAGGAATCAAACTTAAGTCGAGCTACCTAATGTATTAGTCCCATGTGTCCTGGTAAAGAACCTAAAAGCAGATGGCCACCACATAACTATACAGCATTACCAACACATTTCTTCCAAAGACAGCTTGCAAAACTGCAGATCTTTACAGATCCAAACTCCAGGAAAGCTACATACTTATATTATAGCGCTGACCTCTCAATCTGCTTGATTGACTGTACAGACCAAAAAGTGCAGTAACTGAGTTCAGTAAGCAGCTTCCTAACACTGGGTGTGAGAACTGTATTCACGCTGTCATGAGGAGAAAACACCTGACAGACATTCATGTTAAGCACACGCATCACCCACACTGCACTAACTCAAGAGTATTGCAACAACATACACAACTGATTTCTCAGCTGTGGGCTCTCAGACAGACTCTTTTCATTTCACTACAGTCCAAGTTAAAACCAAAAGGTTTCACAGCATCAGACAAAATTTATTTCAAGACTATTTCCAGTGACTTATAAGAATAGAACTCATCTGGAAAGAGATACACATTGTCCCTTGGATAAAGGTCAGCAGTCCTACTGAAGGAATCCAGCCCACCATGAACATGAAAGACAAATAGGCGAATTTTCACACTTTCCGAAGAAGCAAGTTAGGTACCGACTTGCACATTATGCCAACTGATGGGTGGTAGTGCAAAGAAATTCAGTTATATACAGCTTAATAACAATTTTATTCATCATTTTAGGCTTTGTCACCAAGTCTTGCACTAAACATTCAAATACTAAGTTGTCGCGGTAGGATTTTTGCCAGCAATGCCCATAGGGGCTGCAAAAGTAAGCAAGATGTCTCTTCATGTCACTTTACCCAAAGAACTCCCCAAAACTACTTCTTTTGCAACACCTCACTGCTACTATAATGCTTGGATTTTCAGTTGACTCCACATGAGAGCATACTCCTCTAATGCTTTTAGAACAGTTTCTGAAAAGAGCTAACAGCAATTACTGCTCCATTTTCAGATCTTTTTCTGAATAAAATCAGAAAACTACTGATGCTCTATAGGTTGCATTTTCTAAAGCACAACACTCCACACGTAACACATGAAGCTCAGTCCTTTGAACTACTGTTTAGTAACTCCAGAAGGTGTTTTTTATCCAAAGATCCACAGCTGCAATATCCAAATTAGATCCACAAGTAATCCAGTGGGGTAAGTTCACTTCTTAAGAGAAGATAAGAGGAAACACCAAGATAGGAGACTAGACAATACACATCATCTCCTCGACCATCAGCGTCAAAGAAAACCACACTTGACATACAATCTATACAGAACAACAACCTAATATTGCCGCACATCAGTAACAACTACGGAAACTAGCTGCAGTGCCACTCAAGTCAACTGGCATGCAGCCTTCTGTCCCGCAGTTTCCTCTGCACCACTTCTTTCAGGGAAAGTGGCGTACTTGTCACGGAATAACCAGTTGGGTCCCTATAGTTAGCTTATACAATTATCATTAGTGATAGTCAGATATTGAATTAGAAGCCAAGATATAAAACAGATTAAAATAAGACTCCTCATCCAATCAAACTTTTTTTTCCCCATAGATGCTACAGCAGGAGTCATGTGGGAACACTGAAGAAAACAAAAATTATGGCAAGTATTTCAATAGAAACAGGGGAGGAATAAAAAAGTGCTATTATTTGGAGTCTCCAAGTTATACCATCACCAGTCATAGCGCTATTAGATACTCTGGAGTAATGTGGGCATGTGGCTAGATACAAAGAGCCTCTGCGCTTCCACCATTCAGGAAGTACTAAAAACCAAACACAATAGCCACAGATGCTTACAAAAAAGTGAAACTAAACTGATATAAAGGCAAATTAATTCAGCTTGGTTTCCCAACAAGACAGTTGACCTCTCTTATCTTTGATGAATGTGTCTCAAGATGTGATAAAGTGCATAGCATCACGACCCTTCATCTCTGCTTGACAGAAGTCCTCATTTGAGGCTCAAGATATTTTGCTATCCTACGACATCTAACAGACTGTTCAAAACCCGTAAAAGACAGCTAGGCTAACAGCTATACTTGCTATTTGCAAGGGCACACACTGATGACTCCCAGACTCTCAAACTGTAAACCTGACACTAAACTAGAAAATGACCATTCAGATGAGGTTCCAGATGAAAGACTTCCTAGTGCTTTGACACCAAAGCAAGAGATCACACGCCAATACACAGCTGAAAAAAATCCAACATTTATCAGAATGTGACCTATCCCAGACAATTTCTTTTATAGAAAGTCACAGAACAGGGAGAACTGAATTCCATCATTATTCTAAAGCAAGGAAATTGCAGGCTTTTTAAAATATATATCCATAAACATCATCAATACATCAATGAAAAGCATGTTCTCTGTTCCCATCATCTAGACCAACCACAGGGATTTAAACACAACAGAAGTTTTCACTGAAGGACACGTGCAATTCAAAGGCCACAAAACCCTCATTAAAGGACTCCAGAACAGCTTCAGCCTCCCAAACTCCTAGACTCCCCAACCCTCTAGAACAGCAAATCACCTCTTCCACACTGGCTGCAAGGGCTTCTATTGCACAGGCACTGCATTAGTGAATTCTACAAGCCAGAAGAAAACCAGTTCTGAAACACAATGTACCTGGAAGCAAAAGTGAGATCTGTGCAGACAAAGCAACACAACCCGACAACGTTTTGGTGGTTTGTTTTGGGTTATTTTGGCAGGGGTTTTTTTTTTGGTTGGTTTTGGAGGGTTGGGGTGGGTTTTTTTATTTTTGTTTGGTTTTCCTTTTTTTGTTGGGTTTTTGGGGTGTTTTTTTTTTTGAGGCCTGCAGAGACTAAGATCTAAGTGTGGTCAATTCCATTTATTGTAGCATTGTCTATAAGTATTAACCATAGACACAAAAAAATATCTTAAGTACCCCTTTGAACTAGAAAGCTGCTCAGAGCAACAAGCACAACTCCTCTCAAGGTTTGAGAAGCAGGTGGTTAGCTAAAACATGGCAAATTTCCCTGTTTGTTGGGGGGGTTTTAGCATAAATCTGTAGTTATTGCAAATTTTTGTTTTATTTCTCATTCAGTTTCAGTCCTATAGACTGCAGTCTTCACTAGTCAAGAACTACAATCTGACTTTACATTAGCTTTCTGCAGAGAAGCTATTTTAAGTTAATGACCATGCCCATTCTCCCATTAAAGTGTTTTTTCAGCCATGTACTTAGCACTTAAGTTTTTTTTATGGCACTTTGTTTCACATTATGCTCAGCAGCCCATACAACACATTGCATTTCGCAACCAAATAGCCAATGGCCATTGGCAGACTTCCACCCCCCTTTCTCAATATTATTGGAATAAATCAAGGCTTATTTGCACATGGATGGCAGCAAAAACCCTCTGCAACCCGCAAAGTCAAGTCAACCCCCTTAATTATCAGGGAAGATTTATTACAAATCTCATTACACTTGATTCATTGTTAGCTAGGATCACATCAGGTTATCTCAGCTTTTTTGCTAGAAACCCATGTTGAAACACAGACTGAGGATCATCAACTGGGCAATAGTCTGGACAAATGTACTTACTTACTTAATAAAACTACAAAAGGAAAGGAGACAATTAGAAGATTTCAGAGCAATCCTTTTAGCTACTTTAGGAACAGCATAAGCAAAATTCAGCATCAGTGGCTGAAACATCATCAGGATAAGAGGACTTCTGTAATACTCTAGAAAAAGAATTGTAACTTCACCTGAAAAAGGAATCTACATTTAAGTGGTTCAACTTCATTCCTCCTTCTTTCACTGAGCCTTAGACTGTTTTTAACAGTTTCGTAGTACAGCTTTATTTCAAGTTAAAGTAATGCTTACAGCCCTCTAAACTAACAATTCCGTCACCAACTTGTGATCCCAGCGACTCCTGATAAACTCACAGCTGTTGGACTGAGTATTTATACATGAAACAACTGACGTATTCCCATCTGACAAGAGGATGACTATATAGAATGGCAAATCGCTACTGCTTCCAAACAAAACTCAGGGAAGAGGAAAGGGAAACTGCTGAGTTGGACTGCCCTTGACCCACGACAAACAGACAACTCAGCTGTCACTTACATTTTGGTCATTTGAGAAGCAGCAGGAGGTATATCTGAAATGAGACACCCTATTCAGTGGAGTCCAATCTAGTCCATGGATTTTTTTTTACCCTTCCTGGAAAGAGATTTGGCTTGAGAAGGGGGAAGGGAGAAGGCAAGAGTATAAGGCAAATTCCCAAGAGAACTGTAAGCATATTTCCATGGATAAGATTGATTTACCAGCTGGAAAATCTAAGTTTGGAAGAAGGCAGCTCCAGGAATCAAAATTTAGATGCAGGTTTTAACCATGCTCATCATTCTTTTACACAGGATAGCCGAACACAGACACAAAATCTGCTTCGTTTCAGAGTGCAAAGAGGGAGGGTTTAAAAAAAAACTCCCTTTTTTTGCCAGATGGCTTACACAGGGACCACAGTAGGATTCAGGAAGGCCAAAGTTAGAAAATAAAGCAAAAAAACGACATTGGCAATGACTGATACAGTGTTTTGTTGGAGGGGGGGAGGAATGAGAATACTTCCTGAACAGGTAAGAAGCAAGAACAATTACCAGTCCCACACAGGAACAAGAAAAACAAAAGATACTATTTCCCTGCATATTACTGCCAGAGAAGATAAGGACAGAAGTCAAAGGGAAAGTGGAAAATAGTTTTCTGCATCAACCAACTCACTCTTTCCATTCTCAATTCCAATGCCAACTTCCTCAGCTTTCATGCTCCTCTTAAGTGACAAAATATACTTAAAACATCACTATGCTTACAGCCTGATGCTTTTTAACTGCATTCATCCACACCAACTCGGTTAACATGCCTACCAGTTACATCATTACCTGGTATTTATCAGTGATTTTTAGTTAAAGTAGTTGCACTCCAAATTTTACAGGTTTACGCAAACCATGTGGTCTGTTGCAAAAAGTTATCAAGATGAGAAATTGAGCAACATACAGTCTTGGATATGATATAACAGTAAAATCACACAACACAAGCATACTTTAGACATTCAGTATTATCTTATAAGCTGCCACATTAGAAGCCACAACTGTTTTCTGACAGAGGTCAAACCACTGAAGAACTGTAGTGAAACAAACCTTCAGTTAAGCAATTGAGAATGCCAACCAGCAATTCGCAATACTACTAAATAACAGAGGCTACCACAAAAAGAATTTTGGGAATTATTTTGCTGATGTTGAAAGTACAGCTAGCTGCTTTAGCCCAGCTGATCCTGGCTTACTTCCTCTGGTTAGCCCAATCTAATCTAAAGCTACTTAAGCTTTCTTCACAAAACTGAACCATTTATTTGCTTCACCATTTGAGATAATTACTGTTTGCACTAGGGTTAGTTTTCATATGTGAAGAAAGGACTACCAGACTTCTTGCAGATTCTTCTGAATCAGTTTATCAGCAACCTCCAAAACCCTATCACTTACATGGTTTAGAATCTAAGGATGCTTTATCTCAGATGCCAAGGAATGATGAAATTTTACACATGGGTTTATCAGGCAGAAACCTTTCATAGCGTAGGTACTTCAAGAGTTTTCCCAATATCTCTACATTTGGGGCAGCAGTACTCTGCAAAGTTTCTCTCACTCTTGTTCAACACTTTAAAGTTCTTCACCTATACATCTTAGAAGACAGATTCAGAAAATCTTCTGGAACAGCCAGCTAGTCATCTACCACTAACTAGGCCACAGATGCTGGTTTGGGATAGATGTCTCTCCAGTTCCAAAAAAAACCCTCTTTCAAACATGCAAATTATAGTCACAAAGTTTTACCTTAGAGACAAAATGTGCAGGTTCACAAGTCTATTACAAAATACTAAAAACCCCACAACAAATAGCAACAAAACTGTCATCATTACCCTTATACAGCTCAAAGTCTAAATACGTGCATAAAATGACTTCACATGTTCATGTAAGTTACATGTATTACTAAACTAAGACTACAAAGGGAGGTATTTTGACAAAAAGCAGTGAAGAAACTCAGAAACTTCAGCACAAGTATTATATTAATGATACTTTCATGAACTAGCCATTCACAGCAATGGGAATTTTCAGAATCAATTAATTGTTTTAAACTTGCCTGGTCCTAAAACTTTAAAATTCATGTCATGTACATCCTAAGAAACAGGGTTTTTTGCTATTCCTCACCTTTGTCCTGTAAATGTCTTTTCAACTCTCATAGCTCCTTAGAAGAAACTGCTGAAGCCAACAGTAATGACAGATTTAAGAGTCTCGAACACCAATAAATCAAACTTCAATTCTGCTTAGTTTTCTGAGATTCGCTCAAATTTGAGAAGCAAGATTTCATACTGGATGCGAGGAAAAAGAATACTCTTTTTGAACCCTAGTCCCAAGATATAGCCAAGACAACTGGCTATTTTTCCTATTTGAAGTAAGTGCTGTCACACACATTTCGTCATGTTCTGTTGCACTGATATGCTGTAACTTGTGCTGTATTACTGTTGTGGCACTTTTTTTTTTTTAACCCTCCCCATACATACACAGTTCCACAACAAGCCCTATATCCCATTTGATACATCTATGAAAACACCTTGGAAACTCTAGGGACACCAACTATAAGAAAGATCACCAGTCTGTTAAGAAAGAAAAAAAAAAAAGAAGTGAACAGTGTAAGATCTTAAGCTATCATAGTGTAACCTGACTGTAGCAAGTTCCAATTTATAGGCATACTACCTGAATAAATCAAGAAACTCATTTGGACAAAATTGTTTTCATTACTAACACCCAGACAGAAGGGAGAAATAACATGCTATAGGACCATTCTTAAATTACATTCTAAAGCAACTGGAAAGATTTGTTCTCCTACATAGACAGAAAAAAACGCAGTCCCTAAACAATCGGATGTTAACTACTTATATTTGTTCTGCACATGAAACTTACTTCAAGTACAAATGCAACCTGAGCCAGAATTCTCTGGGATCTTTTCACTTTCTGCAAGCACAAGGTAACCACAACCTGAAAACCCCAAATTCCCTGATCTCCCTCCTCAGATTTCTCACAATTATTTTTCTCTGCCACAACCACTGAGAAGTACTGAACATTCAAGCAGGCAAATGAAGACCATAGGAAACACAGGCACTTTTTCCTAGAAGAAGCTTGAGTATTAAAGACAATTTTTTATGTCAGATCTTCAGGTATAGGCTATGCACAATCTATTAATGTACTAGTAGTGCCGTAGCATTAAGTCTTCAGCATCAACCCAGAGACATCTTTTTTTTTTTTGTTGTTCCCAAGTGTAAATACTGAAGGTCTCAGATAGGTTCAGGCTTGAATAAGGAGATCAGCAAAAGAGATCATACCATCACCTGAACTAGCTCACAGTTGCCATCAAGAGGAAAAAAAAAAAAAAAAATCAAATTCAAGTGCCCTGTGTAATTTTTTTTTCCCCAGGTACAGATAACCTGAAATGCATTCTGCTTTTGAGTCGCACGTCTGCAGAAAAAAAGCTCAAGCTGCATGTAAAGGAAGTAGAGAAAACCACAGAAAAAAACACTCTCAAACTAAACTTAAAGTCTTACTTTTGTATCAGATATTTCTGCATTTCTCCATTTTCAGCACACTGTTCCTGGCAAACCTAACAACTCACTAAACCCCAAGTCACAATAAATGCAAATAAAACCCATGCCCTCAAAGGTCATTCTACATACTGTCAATCTCTACTTGTCTGCATCCAGAGAGGGCAATAGAAGGGGGGGGCGGAAATCAATCACTTTTCAGACAGTATGTCTTACTGTAGGATACTTGTCTGAACAGACTGCATTTCAAGAACTTTCCAATCCAAGTTTAGTCTCACTTATCATACTTTTTCTTTAGGGAAGACTCAAAGGCTGAGTCCAAATCAGCTACAGCAAAACAGAGCACTTTAAGTTAGTATCCTGCATTTTTATATAGATACACAACATGCATTTCCCAAACGAAAGCATACCGTAAGCAGATGAATAAAGAAAGAGACAAACCAAAAATAGCTTTATGTTGGAAAATATATGTAAGAATAAAAGCCTCAGTTAAAAGAAGCAGATTTGAAAACAGACGTGGCACCATTTTGCAACATTGAAGCAAAACCTACTAACAGTTCAGAAATTGCCATTAACAGATGCATATTACATAAGTGCACACAGATTTGCAGATCCTTAAGATAATCAGCCTGGATTGCTGAAGCTTTTAATAGCAATATTCGTGGGTTATTGTTTGTATGTCATTAGTCTCTGCCAGGGCACAAGCAGTCAAAATACATTCAGATCAGGGTCACAAACTTGTCAGCAACAGTCAGCAAAGCAGAAAGAAGACACAGGGTTACTTTAAGAGAGGAAAACATCCAAGGAAAACTGGGTAACACCATCAGTTGGATAGTCTTAGACTATCATGAGACTACATTAACTGGCCAAAACCAGATAAAAATGCACATAATTGCTGGTATCAGCTTTGTACTATCTTCCATTTAGCTCAGCATTCCTACACAGTGGTTTCAGATTTACTCCAATTACATTCAAAGAGATCAGTACTCCTTTTCAAGTTCTTCTAAATGGTGGTAATAAACTCTCAATCACTTAAATGAGTGTTTCCATTTGTAGCTTTTTGCTTTCTGTTGCTAGCCCTAAATCTGCTATCAGAACCCACTATCTTCAACTACTGATGCAATGAAATTAGGAATAGCTGAAACCAGCCAGATGAAAAAGATGATCCAGAACAGCTAAAGAGAAACAACAAAGCTTCTCTCTGATGTAAAGGGTCTAATAAAGCTTATTTTCCACACCATCTGCTATCCCAAAGCAGAAATATAGCAGTTCAGTGGATAGCTATCAAAAGTCTCTATCAATGACTGCTTATTAACAGAGGCAATAGGATCAGAGCTGTTCTGGACTACGGCTCAGAACAGAGTATCCACATCACAAGCTACCAGTTGCCAAAGCTTCCTCTTTGTTTTAATCTTACTGGTAACATGCTAGAAGGAGTCCTGATAAACACTTGTAAAATTAGAAGACTTGAGAAGCACCAGAGTGATCCTGTCCTTAGAACAGATACTCTAGAGACTCACTGCCCAGACTGTTGCCAATAGAGTAACCAGATGATTTCAGAACCGTGTTCTTGGGCATACCGAGTGCAAAGAGAAACGGGATCCCCTACATTAACACACACAGCTCTGGGCAAAGCATGTTCCCATGTCCTTGACACATCACTTAAAAGCTCATAGGTATTTTAGTTACAAGGCAGATGGCCATCAAGTATAAACATACTTTCTGTAGGATTTCTAGATTTTAAGTATGCAGGGAACATTCCCAAATATTCTGCTTAGACCTAAAATGATAAATCCAAACTCAGCAAGTTTGTCCCTCCGAGTAATTCAGAATGAGTTATCCTCATAACAACTGCTTACTGCTTTAGATACATACTAATACTTTAATAACTTCTGGAACACAAAAAATGCCAACACCAAACAGTCCAATTTTTAGCAGGTTGCAGTTTCCTTTGCTGGAAAATAAACTTAGAGCATGTTAAATTGCTAGTAATCCAGACAAAGTAACACACAGTGCTGCGTGGAATTACCTAGGCAAATCCGGAAGTGCTTTAGAATAATCTGGATATGTGCAATGCACCTGCTGCCATCAGGTAAAAATGACAACCGGGATGAAGTTCAGAAGTATGTTTGAGAACTGAACCTCTCTCAAAGGTGACCTCCAGTGAGCCACAGATTCAATCCTAGTCACCTCTTCACTTCCCCCAGCTCTCCCAAGGGGAATAATGAGGGCAACCAAAACCACTCATTGAGAATTCCTGGCATGACAATTTCTAAACATGCCGAGGAAGCTGGGAACAAAGTAGAAAGGCTGCCAACTGTAGTATCTTGACCAGAGACATTCTAACACTGTTTAAGGTTCAGTACATAGCTTAAATGATTCTCAAAACCAGCTAGAATAAAGCCCTGGGGACTGTAAGCAGCTTCCACAAAAATACTTATGAAGCCAGTAAAACAAATAGTCTCATTCGTTAGGACAAGAATTTTAACACCATATTTGAAAAGATTTTCAGATGGGTCATGTTAAATAAAAGCCTTCAACTACTCTGAGAAACCAATTTTCAAGCAGCACTACAAATTCCGCTATTTAGAGTAGGAATTGTTTAAAGTATACTGGAATATTGTTTTTCCAGACACGGTATATGCACATCATGATCCAGTTAAAACCCTGGAATCATTATCTAAAGTTTCAAGAGTCAAAACTAGTAACTTTCTACCATCTGCCATTAAAAAAAAAAAACACCCACATGCTCTACCAAGAGAAAGCCCTATGCTCAGCTGCAGAAGCACTGCAAACCTGCATGATAGTATTTTTCATATAGCCCAAATGTTACAGCCATTACGCAGACTAAGACAAGCTTGAAAATGTGAACTTAAAGACTGAAAGAGAAAAATGCTCAACTTTTATTCCAACTCAATCATGATGTGGAAGAACCAAATACCAATCTCAAAAAAAAAAAAAAAAAAAAAAAAGGTTGCCTATCTTTACAGGAAATGAGAGTTTCTAACAAGATGCATGACAGGAAGCATCAAGGCTGCCACTGCTTAGCACAAACTCTGTCACCTGCAGTATGGAGAACCTGGGTGACAGTCGGAGCTGTGGTGTTTAACAAGCTTCTGGTATGAAACAAAAAACAATGACAAAATAAGAGAAAGAACATGTGGCCCAGAGGGATGTTGCTAACCAAAAGATACTGAATCTACACTGCACCAGGCACTGCATCCATGGAGACTACCACAGATCTATTACTGCTTGTTTTATTTATTACTCTACTCGACAGCTCTCAAGGGACTCCGTACAGGGTGTCTCCAGGGAATTTTATCAGGTGGGCATTTTTTGCCCCTTTCAAAGAAAGATTGTAGTCCTGATACGTTTCCTTAGCCCTCAAAAGTTTATTATGAAGCTAAGTGTTTTTATTTTAAACCACAACAGCCCCAAACAATCTCATTCAAGAGATTTAATTCTGCAGCTCTCAAACCCACCTGAACCGACAAATAAGAACCTGTTTATTTCCATAATAAATGCTGCATTTTCAGAATGTACTTATCCGATTAGATTTATTGCCTCACAACCAGCCAGTTACAAATTGAACCACAGCCATCTCCAAAAGTGATATCCCTTTGAGGTAAGATTATTTTCCTAAGTAGAGGTCTCCTAACAGCTGCAGCTCCAGAATGTACTTTAAAGCTCCCTTCTCTTTTTCAGGGTCACCTTTGTAAAGTCTGACAGAGCCTGACCACTGTTTATACTTTTACAGGTAATTAGTCTGGCTCCTTTCCCATGTTCATTCATCAAGTTGTCAATTGTATCAATTACAGCACAAACACTCAGGAATATGGCTGCTTTTTGTTCTGTAGCCAAAGGAGATATTTTCACATCACAGATTTGAAGCCAGTAAGTATCAGTAACTTGTTCTACCCTATAATATGGAAAACCAACAGAAAATTTAGACTTTACTGCACAAGATTTCAAGCTCTCTACATGTGCACACTTGAAGACGCTTGGAAATCCAGTGTAACCTGAAAGTGCTATAAACCGATTACACGCTTATGGGTTTACAGCTTTTTGCTTTCAGTATTTTGGAATTTTTACAGCTGAGAACAGAAAAAAGAGCTAGTAAGGACAGAATGGTGTTCACAGAGATGGTCACACACCTTTATTAATCTACATTTGTGACAATGATGCATCTGACCCAGAAGTAGTCATGAACAGGAGGCACACTGCTGCTGTTACAGTGGCTGTAGCCACACATAGTCATGCTCACAGACCAGCAGAGTATTTTAAACACTGACGTGAAGTACAGGATAGGCATGGGAGTCACCATACTGCATTAGACTTGAGCTTGATCTTTCAGTAGAAGTTTTATAAAATATATTTTTTTAAATATTCAGAATGAAACCACAGTCAGAGCTTTCAAAGATGTGTTTGTTTCAGGATGTTGACTATTCCTCCAGAACCGGCAGAATGTAATCATTTTCCAACAGCACTTGACTGACAGATGAATTCCAGGTCCACACTCCTAAGCTTCCTCTCACTGCAGAAAGGTTTTGATCTGGTTTTCCATTTTGCATCAATGTAGCTATACGACCGTGCATCAGAGCTAGCACCTTTGCAGTCAGGCCTCCTAGTGAGCAATATGCAACTGGCTTTAAAAAAAAAAAAAAAAAAAAACAACACACACACTACAGGATGCCACAGTTACGTGACACAAGACCTTTTTTGGTTGTCAGGCTTGAACGTGCTGCTTCTGAAATGTTCCCAGCTCAGCCAGTCCAGAGAGCAAAGAGATTTTTAAGAATTATACTTTGACTTCAGTCAGTTGATACTTATCGTGGTGAGCCTGCAGTGAAGTCTATACTCCAGAGTATAGAAACCACATTCCACTGTTGTCTGCTGACCTAAAAGTCAGTATTAAACACAGCTTTAAGTCTACAAGATAAAGATAGGTATAGTAAAATCTGAACTGTCACTAAAAGTGAAAATGTCCATCATACCCAAGCAGCTTCCTGTACTGTCAGTTTTAAGTTAACTTCTATACATCCTTACACTCAGAAAAATTCTGACATATGGAAACATTATTTAGCACCTCACTATTTCCTGTAATAAAGTGACGACCAGTTGCATTAGCATTTTTACCAGAGTGCACTACAGAATCTCACGGTTCACATTTGGTTATGGCATTATGCTTGCTCTCCACTATTTTTTCATTGCTACTGCCTATGTAGAAGAAAAATCCATCTGTAGGTTGGAGTATTTGTACACTACACTTGATAAGTAGTTAACAGTCTGCAACAGAATTGCATACGTGTACCCTACACTCATTTATTACAGAGATGATTTGTAACTAAAAGGTAACCAAATTCACGTTCAGCTTCCCCTCAAAGTAGTAACGAGTACAACATACTCTTCTTGCACCACTTTCACCTCTTGAACTCATTTCTTATCCCCAGAGGCTCTATCTCACTTAGAGACAGCCCTTAACCTCCTTTTCCCCTTCAGCAGCTCACGTTAAGCACAATAACCTGGCTAACACTGCACTGAAGCCAGTGTAAGAATGGCAGTGTGACATATCAGCAAGAAGAAGCACTCATGAACTGTAACTGCTGACTGACCAACCTACCCTTTCTGTCAAAGAAATACAAAGGACAGGAGGGATACAGTACATACCAGACAAGTGGTGCTCTTCTCCAACGCACGCAGTTTGCTAGGAACACATTTTCAACTAATGCAAATATCTTTCTAATAACAACTTCTAAATCATGCTTCCTTTAAGAGAAGACAAATCAAAGAAAGTAAGTCTTCAAACGCCTGGCAAATACAGCTCAAAAGAGAGCCCAATTTACCTCCACGTCATCAAGCCCACCGTCACATTTGAAAAGTTACTAATTCGAATGACAGAACCCAGAGCAGTAGTTCGAGATACAAGATTTTGCAGTCCAGCAAGTGGGTTTATCACCCAGTATTGTGCTGTAAACCAGAAGTTAAATGACAGTCTTGATTCAAAACCAACTCACACTGAAACAGGGACTCAGAGGATGACACATTACCCCGAAGATTTGGCTTTTAGAGTCAACTATGTGACTCTTGCTACCTTTGGTATAACAGTATTACTTTGCATAGATAAAGTTAATGCAACAGGAAGAGGCATCACATTCTAGCCACAATGTTACCTGAACTGTACAGAGGTGACAAGACTTACTGCTCAGAAACATAATTTTGAAAGACTAACCAGTAACGTGATTGCACAGGAAGAGTTCTTTTAAACTAAAATAGAAAATAGTGGCAGTAATCACTTTTGCCAACTTCTACCTACTTAAAGACCTTTAAAGCAGTAACCCTAACTACTATCACTCAATTTACGAGATGTGCTAATGACAACAGCAGGAGGCACACTTGACTCAGAAAAACTAGAGTCGAGATGAATATATACAATGGGAACAAAAGTATTTGAAGGCTAACACTACACTAACGATTGCCTTGCAGTAACTGAAGCTGAGCACTGTGCACTCTTCACGGCTCCACTATGCTCATGGCAAGATCAGGTATTTCACATTTAAATACCTGCATCCAATATTTAAACTAGGTTCGGTTACAATTTGCTTCATATTGACAGGCCACAAAGTAAACTAGAACAGCCCATCAGTCACATCTTTGTTAGGATGTTGTTACACATCTATAAGCAACCTTGAAATACCCAATTCCTTCAAACCAAATCTTCCCTTCTTTCACAGATCAAGAAAAACTAGAGTCTTGGCCAGTACCTTCCTTGCTGGAGATACTAAGAACACCATTAGATCGCCCATAGAATTTCAGCTCTTTCTCCTATTTCCTCCACAGTTCAGTACATCAAGCACAAGGTAGTTTGAGAGGCTTCTGAAGGATACGGAGCCATATTCTCCAAAGTGTCATTAGCAACTTGGGAACGTAAGCTGCATTTGACAAACACCATCCAAACTCCCTTTGAAAGGAAGCATATCGATATTCTCAGATTTTACACTTTATTGCTACTGAGCATACACATAAAAATTAGGTATAGCTGGAGTATTCAGCATTAAAAAGTCATTCTGACAGAGACCATCACAAAGTCTTCTGTGTTGTCCTTGATCTACAAGATTCCTACTACAGAATTGCTCCAATATTGAAATTCTATAGTTTAACTCAGCTGAAAGCAGCTGGCATCTTGCTTTCTTCCAAACAGCAGAGATTTTAAAGCAACTAAAGCATTCTAGGTATGCTATAAAAGCTGTAAAAGAACATAGGCCCAAAGACTGCGCAAGTACAAACTGTTCTCGCCCCATTCTGTTATAGATCTTGCAATCAAGAACTGTAACAATACACCTTTATCAATTTTGGACAAGACATGAGAAGAACAACTTAAGTCTGCATAATCATGCTAAGCAGCCTCATTCCAGCAGCACTACAGCAGCTCTGTTTAGAAGACTCTAGAGAGGTGGGACACCCAGGATGCCTATGCTTGCTAGCACGAACACAGAGAACAACAGCTCTGCTCTTGCCAAGGAACATTATTTCAACACAATTAAAAGTAACCATCAGTTAGTTATGGTTAAGTGTAATATAGCACAGAAGAAAATCATTCACCCTTCCCTAATAAAATAATTATGCTTTGAAGGTTCACCAATCCTCAAACCATGACATTCTGGAAAACCAACGACATCTAAGGTTCAGTCCATCTTTGCGAGTCCAGACCATATTTTGATGCAAATCACCTATAACAAATATCACTAACCCGTCAACAATTGTATTTTCCTAAAGAAGCAAGCAGATGTACCCATCAAACCAATAAATACCAAGTGCTTCCTTTCATTTCTAGACCCAAACAATAAAACAAGACTTTATCTTAAAATATTCTACTAGCTGTAGAGTCTAGTTCCTTTAACAAATATTTTTAACAGCTACAAAATTTGTATTGTTTCAAAGTTGTCATTTTGTACACAGTCTCCTTATGAAAGGAAACCTACAGCCTTCAGAATAATTTAACCCACGAGACACTCCTGTAACGTAGCTAACCTCCAAGCAAAACATCAAATATTTCCCCCTTACAAATATTTTCATTCATGCTTTTTGCAATCTGTCATTTTAAATACTACTCACAAAATTCTTCGATTAATTGAAAGCTCAGCAACATGCCCTTTATAAATGAGCTTCTTTATTAAATTACTTCAAAGAAGGTGCATCTTTAGACAGTTTGTCCACATGGTACTGCTGATGATTAAAGACACCTCAACAGAGGCAACATTACTGAAAACTGAATGATGCCAAGCTGACATTAGTTTCTGATCAGTAAGTAAAGTGTGAAAATTAAAACAGATTTCAGAGGTTAAAGTCAAGGAACTCCAAAACTGCAAAGATTAAAATTTCAAACAAAAGTCATATAATTTTGGTGCATTATTAATTAATTTCTTCTCAGTTCAAACTGCGTATGAAAAGCTTAAGCAGAGCCCAACAGCAGATCATTTCCATTTTTTAATTTAAAATTAATGTTCAAAAGACCACCACAGCAAGTATGTAGCTAGCATATAGGAGCAGGGCATGCTTAATGGTCACAAAGAAAACTGGAAGTTCACTTCCACAGTCAGTAAGCATAGAATAATGGCAATAACATAATGAACCAAGATACTGGTAGAACGCTTGAGCAACCATCCAAAAGCAAGTATGAATACAAATTGAGAAATCTCTTAATAAATTCTCTCAGTTTGACTGGAATAGATATTAAATTGCTTTTGAGCGGAAGAAAGCTTGGTGCAGTTACTGCAATCAGTCATCTGTGAGCAGCTAACGGCTTAAAAACCCCACAAAGACTTCTTAGATTTTGACCCAATGCTCTTTTGTTTGCCCTAAATCGGATAGGAACACACACAATAATAAAGCCATGCTACATGAACCTCTCTATGAATTGTAGCAAAACCCAACACTAAAAAATAAGCACTACCCTTTTCAGTTAACGTTGAGGCTTTGAAAATAAACTAGTACACCAGGTATTTGTTCCTGGTACTCCAAGTTCTTCCCACTACTTTTAAGGTTGTTGCACAGCAACCTGTGTCTTGATTATACAAACTCTGACTCGCGGGGAACTAAGGGTGTTCTTGCCGTCCTTAGACTGGGCTTCTACAGAGCTCTGCCTCTGCTCAGGCTGGAAACTTCGCAGAAAAGTAGTGTTGTAGGCCAATTTAATCCACCAGTCATTTGGAAAGGTTAAACTTGGTTTAAACTTCAGGGAGTTTTTTAAAGCTTCAGAAAGGAGACAACTACTTTCTTCTTTTCCTTGTGCCTGTATGAGGTGTGAAGCCTAAAACTTAGAATGAAAACACCAGCTTTGCAAAACTGAACGATGCGATCCACTACATGACTTCGCATATATTCTAGAGTTACCGCCTACAAGAATCCACTGCCACAAACATATGAAACGTCTGTGAAATTAACATTTTAGTATTTTTTTTCCTCTAAGAAAAACACCTAAACAATTTTGGAAAATTAAAGCTAGCCCAAGTTGACATTCACTTACACATTTTCTGTCAGCCTCCCTGAAGCTGTGTACAAGTATTTTTACAATTCTCCAAGCTACCTTTTGGAGGCGTAAAATGTAAGGCGTTGTAAGAAACAGAAATGTAGTATATTTTCTGATGATAAAGCTAAAAAATTTTTCAGAGGACAGAGTATTTAAAAGACTTAAAAGGCAAACTGACTCCAAGGAAAGGCTGCACCTTTTTTCCAAAGGAATGCCTCAGGCAAGGTCTGCAGTTCCTGCCTGAATAAAGCAGACCTAGAGTTGATGGATTTCACCTCCTTCAAGCACACAGCCTAGCACCTGGGAGAGTGACTGTGCTTTGGCAATTCACAATCTTTATTTATTTATTTTACCTGCAGCTCGCACCAGGCAACTTCCACAGTGGTATCCGTATCCAGTCCTTTATACACAGTTTTGAAAGAGCCTCTTCCAATCTCGATGTCAAACTTCAGGAAGCGGCCATCCGGGGAGATGCCCACTGCCTTGGTCTCCAGCTCTTCGATGTCTTCCTGCTGTGTTCTCCGCTCCTCAAATTCCCGGCTGACAGCTGACGCGCTGCCAGCGGCACTGGTGGGGGGTAGCGCGGTTGTCTCGTCCTCCTCCTCCTTGGGCAGCAGCGGGGCAGCATCCTTCGTGGCAGGGGGCTCCTGAGCAGACTGTCCTTCGAGGGGAAGCGGGGCAGGCGGCGGCGGCTGTTGCAGCAGCGAGGGAGCCTGGGCGGCGCTGACAGCGATGCAAGTGGTCCGGCTGATACACTCGGGAGGAGAGACCAACGGAGCGGCGCTGCCTCCCGAGACAGGGGCCGAGGGCGCTGCGGGCTGCAAACTGGGTAGCTCCAAGGCCGTGGCGTTGGAGTCGCAGATCACGCTACGGCGGAAGAAACGGTGCTCGGTGGCTGCCGCCCCTCGGCTGTCCTTGTCCATGGTGTGGCGGCGGCGCCGGTACTCCTCACTACGGCCTCCGCTCCCTGCTCCGCCGCCTGCTCCACCGGCCCCGGAGGCTCCGTGGTCGGCGGCGGCGGCTCCTAGCTTCTCCCCGATGGAGCTGTCCGAGCTGGAACCGTTCTTGGGCGGCGGCGGCGGGGGAGCCAGGAAGCGAGGGGCTGGGGTGCCGCTGTCTGCGGCGCCCCCCGACATCATGCTCCGGGGGAGCGCTGCTAGGGCGAGGCGGCGGCGGCGGGGGGAAAGGAAGGCGAGGGAAGGGGCCGGTCACTGAGCAGGGAGCGCGCCTGTCCGCAGCTGCCGTTGCAGCTGCAACAGAGGAGGGTCCCAAGGGCTCCTTACGGCGGAGCTGGGAGGCGGCTGCTGGGGAGGCTGGGCCGGCGGGGTGGGTCCCCGGTCAGTGTCTGCATCCATCCTGCAGCGGGGAGCCGGGCAGCGGGGCCGACATGGAGCACTAGTAGCGGAGACCGGGCGCGGGGATGGGGGCGGCGAGGGGAGGAAAAACCCAAGCACCGGGCCCGGGCGGGGAGGGAGGCGCCCCGAGGCAGGCCCCCGACTGGGGAGAAGCCGGTGCCTCGCCCAGCTGCTTTAAGGCGAGGGCAGCGCGCTGCAATTATTCCCCGGCGACAGAGAGAAAGCGGGGCAGGTCCGGTTGTGCCCCGGAGCGAGGGCCTGCGGGGAGGAGAAAGGGCCGGGAGGCGAGGTAGGGAAAGGGGGGCAGGCCCCGCACGCCGGCCGCGGAGGAAGCTACCGCGCTCAGTCACCCGCACCGGGCGGGGGAGGCCTAGGCAGGCCCAGCGCCCTCACCCCGGCGAGGGGGCAGGGAAAGGTGGCCCGGGGGGCTCAGCCCCGCCTCACAGGGGCGCCCATGGCGGCCGCGGCCTCCACCTCCCGGCAGGCAGCCACCGCCCGCGCGCGCGGCCGGCCCGCGCTCCTTCCAACAGCGGCCGCCGCCGCCGCCGCCCCGCACGGAGCCGAAAACCCTCCTCCTGCCCCCCGCCCGCGGCTCGCAGCCTCTCCTCACCGGGGGCCGCCCCGCCACCGCCACAGGTGAGCCGAGTCCGGGTGGCGCCCCGCGCCGCGGCGGGGAGGAGGGAGCTGGAGCCGCCGCGGCCGCCCCGGGGACGTCTCCGCGCTAAATGGCGACGGGAGCCCGAAATCGACACACAGGAGGGAGGGAGGGAAGGAGGGAGGGAGGGAAGGAGGGGAGCGGCAGGAGGGGGAGGGACAGCGCAGCTGGCCACGCCCCCCCGTCCGCGCCCGCCCTGCGCACGCGCGCTCGCCCGCGCTGGGAAGCAGCTCGCTCCCCTTCCCTCTCCGCAGCCGCGGAGAGGTGGCAGCTCCCGTCGTCCCCCGCGCCGCGCGCGGAGCATCACGGGAGTTGTAGTCTCCATCTGTGAGCGGGAGGGCCTTGCCTTGCCGGGCCGGGGAAGCTGCCCCTGGCTTCCTCCCGGGGAAGTAAGGAGGGTCCCAGCGTGCCCAGGGGACCGCTGTGGTGTGGGGGAGCGAGGCTGTGCCCCAACTTTTGCTCTTTCCAAGCCGGGGCGGCGGCGGGGCACGCTGCCGGCCCCCCGTCATCTGGCCGCCCGGCCCTCAGGGCGGCCTGGGCGGGAACCGCCGGCAGGGGCGGGCTGGGTCGGGCCGCAGGAGGTTCAAAAGACGCTGTGCCTGCTCCCGTTGCTTGTTTCTTCAAGCCCTATGTTACACCTACTTAATGTATCAGATATCTAACTTCGTGTTTTCAAACAGCCTTTAAAATTGTGGGCAATAGCTCTGTGTACACGAGTACTGCATGAACAAGGGAGGTTTTGCGTTTTTTCTCAGTTCCGGTCATCTGAAGAGGCATTAATTGGCAGGGGAACCTGAAACACAAATAACTGCCGTGTAAATGTGTGCTCTCCGCTATTTAAAAGAAACGGGATTTGCAGCCTTTGCCCTGAAAAGGATCATTATCCTATGGCCATTTCAGTTATGGCTGTGGCTGCTGCAGTTGAATCATGGCTGTAAAGCAGCCGGAGGAGCAGTGAGAGCCCATGCAAACACTGACACAAATCAGGAACTTTCAGATTAACAAAGCATTGGCATATGCGAGTCATCTAGTGTATTTATATCATGTTCCTCTTTTGTATTAATAAACCAAAACCAAGCACTTTCCTTCTTATGAGAGCAGTCTTTTGAAGTCAGTGGGAATGTACTGAAGGAGGAGCAAATGATTTGGTACCATGCCTTTCAGGCAACTACAAATCAAAAGCGGTGTTAAGAAAAAAAAAATTAGAAGATTTCCCTATGTAAATAATATGTTCCCAGCAAACACACTGGCGTTTCAAATACTTTTTTAAAAGTTACTTTTAAAACAGCAGTTTAGAGGAAGTTGTGTGTTGCTGGTGTGAGGCCTTAACATAACACAAATGGCCCTTTCAGAGCTCCGCAGCCCTCAGCCACAAAACACCAACGCGAGCAATTCTCACATACTTGTATTCCTCACATATAAAACTTAATACCACGCAGTAATTGGAATACCTTTATTTTCTGTACATCTTTCTGTACTACTTCTCTTTATAAGAACAAAAAAAATAATGATAAAGTCTTCACAAAAAGGACAAAATGTGCTTCATTGTACAACTCATCAGTAAGGACTTCTGCATGGCTTAAGCCTTCTAGAACTTGCCTTCCCTGAAAGCGTTTGTTTAGTTAGTATATTCATTACTGTGCCACTTGAACTGCATTGGCACAAGAATTGGCACTCTCCAAAACAGTGCTGAGATGAACAGAGAAGTCTGATTAGCAGCAAAGAGTGACTGGATCGAAACAGATTAAGGCATAATTCAATCTGCCACATCCCCGCTGCACCGCCAGGACCAATGGCACCCACAATTGACCATCAGCATCTCTAATGCCAAGCAGGGTTCAGCTTCACTCCACACTTGGCTACAGGAATTTGTGTGTCTCTCTAGACACCAGAATGAATGCTCGTTTGTAGTATCAGCAGACGTATCCATGCTAGCTTTAGACTCTTTAATAGGACATAGCAGCACAGCTTCAGCAAGGGCTGGCAATCAAGGCCCCATTACCTACCCTGGTCTGTGCCACTCCATTTCCACTGCTGTTGTTGCCTTCTGGAGCTACATTAAAGCAGAGATCTGCTTTTCTCCACTGCCCGCTGCATTTTTACTAGCCCTTTGGGTGGGATTAAGTAGGAGTAGATTGCAAACCTTGCTCCAGCTTGATGCCTGGTGCAACTTCATGAGCATATACCTAAAATAATACGGCGATAAATCAGCCCTTGTGGTGTAAGCCTACAGAGCTGTTAGGTGAATTCCACTTGCATCATCAGTAGTCTTTGGCAAGCAGCTCCCAGGTCTGCGCCCAGCCACGTACCGTATGATCTCCTGCAAATGGTAGATGGGCTGCAGCTGGGGAACCACCGCCCTGCGGCCTACACGTGTGGTTTAAATGAGACCTTGCGCGTAGCCCCTCTCTTACGCAAGTGCCTTTCACCCATTGTTGTTAAATATATTTTCCCTTAGTTAATTAAGCAAAAGCTTTGCAAAAGAGACCTGCAGCCCAGCAGTGCATAGCCACAAGGGGCTTGAGGCAGTCTTCTGCTGAAAAATTGTGGTAATTATGTAAAAAAGCCTCCGCGGTGTCTGATCCAGCACATTCCTTAGTACTCTTGAAGTTCAAGAATGTTAGTCCTCTGAGCCCAACCTGTTCAGTGCGAGGTCCCTAACACCCAGCTCTTCCCACCGGCTCCTCTTCTGGGCAGAGATAGGTTTAGCAATTATCTCGGCGGAAAAAAAAAACTGAGCAGCTGACGTGGAGGTGGGAATGATGGATTTTGTCTTCTTTGGCTCTGAAAAATGAAGTGGAATGATATTGGCAATTATCTTTTATGTGGGTGTTGTTTTAATTTTGTCATTCTAAAAAAAGATGAATGTAATAGAGAGTGTGGGCTTGCTTTCCCTTCAATTTTATTTCTTTTAATCTGTAAAACTGTGTTTAGGCTAAATGGAAAATTTCTGTATTGCAGCAAGATTTAATAAAGCGTTAAAGTAAATTCTATATGTATTCTATGTTTAGAAACAAGTAATTAAAACAGTTTCAGTGCCAGAGTTCCTCAGCCAATTAAAAATGCTTCTTTCGCCCATTGCTGTAAGAAAAATCCACAGAAATAAGGAGCCTGACTGTACTTGAGAAATTACAGGCAAAGACTCTTAAACGATCTTTTGATTAAATCCAAAGGGCTGACACTTGACATAGTACAAATATCCTCCTTCTGTCAAGCCTTTTTAGTTACAGTCATCTTGCTTGGAACAATAATAGTTTAAAAAATTACTCTGAATGAAGTGTGATTTTGAAGTTGACTGAATCACAAACTTTTTTTCTGTTTTGCTTTCTCCAGTGAAAATTCATTCACTGTTGGCATTCACGACCTGCCCATGTGACAAAGTATTAATGTAAAACAGCTATTCTCTATTTTCTCTTATGCAATACGTTATGCAATACAGAAGGCTATGCCATAATTTTGATGCATGTGATTTTATTCCATAACCAAAGTGCTTTTCAAAGCAAACTGTTCGTCTCAGTTTTATTGCACATTACCGGGTTGCAGTTACAGTATAACTGTAACTGTTGCAGTGTAACGACAGTGACAATCCAAATTTTTCTTCCACAGTTTCTTCTTTTTCCTTGACATTTCTTGAATCTAGACTTCTGCCTCAGTGTTCACTTCTGTTTCTTAATGCTGGAAGTTAGTGAAATAAAGAGTTTCAAGACAGTGTGCTTGAGAAATGAGAGTATTTAAATTTCCAGATATTCTATTTTGTTTTGTTTTTCCCCCCGGCAAATCAAATTTAATTGCAAACTTGTTCTAAAACCTTACATTTCTTTTATTCTTTTATCTTTAGTGAGGTTTTGTACTTGCAAGTAGCTCTGGAAATCAGGTCACTGATGAAATCATTGTAACCATCTCTAGGATTTATGGGCAGTTTAAGTCTTCAGACTCTGTAGTAGGTGACCCATTAGATGGTGTTGGATGGTGAGTCCTGGCAAAACATCTGAACATGGGTAGTCTCTCCACAAGCAGGGACCATGGGCGTTGAAAAAGAGCAAGAACTACAAGTCTTACAGGGCTCAAAACTAAACATCCCTCTTTGTGCTCTCCTGGCTTGCAGAGCCTGCTAGTTCTGCAGGAAGACAGGTCCACACTATGGCCAAGACACCTGAGCAAAGTATGAGCTCTAACTAAAGGACTAGTGAAAGAGGCAGCCAGACTGCATAAGACAGACTGAATCCAGAGATGATGAATTTATGTGATACATCTTATTTATTGCTTGAGAAAATGGCAACAACCCTGCACCATAAAACTGCAGCATGGCACATCCTTCTTCATCAGATTGAAACCTACATGTCCCTTTCACCCACCCATCCACCCCCGTTCTAGCTACTAGAATAGAAAGCGTAACTCTTTTTCTTTCCCTTCTTTCACCGTTCTCTGGAGCTACGTTAACAAATGTATTCTAGCCATGTGAAAGTAAACCAGTGAGAGAACCAGTAGAAGGATATATCGCTGGTTTGTTATCTGTGTTTTTGAAAGACCAAAGTACAATTTTCTGTTATATTAGTGACTATTTTTAGTCTAGAGCTCATTGTAGGCTGCTCTGCTGGCTCCCTATTGTTTGCATCTAATCAACTATTGTATTTATTATTAGCATATCTATTTATCTATGTACATTCTTCAAACATAATCCATTCAGATAAAGTCAAACAAGAGCAACATGATAAAAGGACATGTACAATAACTCAAACACTGAATTTTATCAGAGATGAGGCTCAGTTATTGTTCATGCACTGTTTCAAACTGTATCAAGCCATAATGGCAGGTGCTGTGACCAAATTCAATGTCACTCCTATTGGTGGCAGAGGAAAATCATTGCTCACTTCATTCTTTATGTCATCTTCATGGCTATTGTTGCAACGTGTCTTCACACAACAACAAGTTTGTGAAGTAGTCTAACAGTGAGTAAGTGTTGTGGAAGCACAGATATTGCTGAAATCAGCATTGTGTTCTTCCTTTTCCTGTGTCTTTAGTCATTGCTCAGGATGCCTCATTTATCTTTTTTTTCTCTCTAGGGCTTTAGGGAATTCTGTGCTTCACAGCAGTGTCATAACACTTCTAAAGCAAGCACAGAAGCAGGGGCACTGCTTTAATGAAGAGGAGCTGTTTGATGAAGGTGGGTGGAGGGAAGTGTGAAAAAGGTGGTGATGCTGTGTTTGTGACTGAATCTGTTAGTGATGCTGTGCAGCAGTCAACCTGCTCTGCTTGCTGTTCGCTGCTCACAAGCTGATGAAAATCAATCACTCTCACAGCAGGTCCAGTCCTGCTCCTCTCTACATCAAAGCACAAAAATAAAATACTACTCACTTCAGTCAAAGCAGGAACAGGCTTATAGTCCAGCATAAAGAACTTCCTCATGTCCTTCAAAAGCATAGTCTGGTCCAAATGCAAAGTCTGTTCCTGTGTCATTTATTCTGGCTCCAGTACTGGAAGGTGCTCATCATTTCTGAAAGGCATTGAGCATTCCTGAAGTGCTCTCCACAGCCACTGACAGCAGGGAAAACAAGAGCACTCAGCCCTTCACAGCAGGGCTCAACACCTTGCAGGATCGAGCCCTTGATAGGGCAGGAGTCCTAAAGAAAAAGGGAACGTGTGATCGTTTGGCTGAAGGGAGCAATATGAATCTAGAGTAACCTCCTCAGGTCACTTCTGTCCTTGCAAAATGCTTAGCACAAGGAGCGGTTGGCATGTTGTTCACATTACAGAGCTATCCACTTGCGGACTCAGTCAGCTGGCTCTTCTTGCAGTCTGTGGGGACGAGGAGCGAAGGCATAAAGTTGAAGCGTGACACGTTCTGGCAATCTGCAGCTGATGCATGGCCTACCACAGTGGTTTGTCAGTAGGGAAAGTGTTTATTGATGATATAGGCATGTTGGTATTACAAATGACTTAAAACAAAGCTCCTTACGTGAATGACCTCTGCTACATATGGGCAAAATTTTCACACTCATGTAGTTTCAGTGGTGTAATTACAGTCTAATGAAAAAATATCCAGTGTAAGCAAGCTCTTGAGGACCACTGCCAGATGACGTAGGTCAGAGCAGCTCTCATGTTGCTCAAATCTGTGTCCCAGGCTGGGCAGAAAATCAGGGAGCTGTATCTGCCTCGCAGATAGGGCTAGATCTTTTGCTGCGCTTGATCTCAAGTGAAACACTCCAGAGAATCTCCTTCATGTTTATTAGAGATCTCAGAAGGCTGATGAGTGTCTTAAAGGTGAGAAGGGAGAGGAGATCTGAGTGTATTTGAAAACTGATATAAACTAATAAATGTCTCAGTTTTGTTTGCATCCATGTGATACCACCTAAATGCAGACAACCCTGATAGGACTGTTACAAACTGTTGATGACTAGCTCCGTCACAAAGCACCAGCTTCTCCAAAGTAATGAGGTACACAAGAACTCGTCAAATAGCCCCAAATAAAGCAGAACAGAAATTAGTAGTTCAACTCTCTTTGGGATGTGACAAAAATGTTTTTAGAAGTATTTCAAATACATATATGTGACACCTCTATTTTAATGTCTTTCTCTGAGAAACAGCTTGCCCAGTTCGTCTACCTCTGATACTAACATGTGGTTCTGCTGTTTCTGTCCTGAAAAATCAGTGTTTTAAAATATTTCTGTTTCATATTCTTGTTCCCTGAAAATAATTTCCACTTCTTATACATCCCTTCACAAATTATTAGCTGCCACAAATAGCTAGAAAGCAAAGATGTTGCCCTGTGGGGACACAAGCGACATCACACTAAAGACCAGACTATGAAGTACAGTGGGAGTGATGTCTTTCTGCTCAGACAACTCCTCAACTGCCTTAGGTAGATAAGACAAAGCCTCGGGAAACAGCTATGTTTAGATACAGCCATGGCTTCAAAACTTTCAGCTACACAAAGATTAAGTAGACAGATTGTCTGCAGCAACACTAGTATAAAGGACAAATTGTTTAAACTTTTTGATGTGTTGGACTCGTTTCCTGTAGTTCTGTCCACCCTTTTTGGGATGCAGTGCTTAACTTCTGGTACCTGCAATCTGTACTGTGAGCTGTTTACTCCTGGCACCTTGTACCCCTGTAAGTAGCCTCTCCGCTGTGGCTGGAGACAGGCACATGAATGTGCGTTGTCAGGACCCAAATCTGCAAACACTTCAGCTGGGAAACAGTACTTAGTCCTATGAACAGTCCCATTGACATTTTACATTGCACACAGCAGTGTCTGAAGCATTAGGATCTTAGTGATGATGTGATTACAGGTACAGCAGTTTAGATTCGAAACAGTGCAGGTCATGGAAATGCAAATCATTCTGGTCTCTCCTAAAGTACTAAAAATCCCCAAATCAAACATCAGTAGCTAAAATTAGATCCACAGTCAAGTGACCGAGATTACACAACATTCATTACAAGGTTTGCCAGGATTTTCAAGCAGAAAAGACCCAGAAGGAAATATAGATCCACTCAATAGGACTTCTAATATCGCATTGAGTAAATTACTTTTTAAAAACATCTTGTATTACAGGGAGTATATAATCTCAGGGGAACGAAACAGTCTCTGAGGAGCTTACACTTTTGGCAGCAGACTAAAATACCATGAGGCGCAAATCACACAAATGTCTGAGTTTGTCTAAATTCTGTGCTCAGCATCTGCATGAGCTTTCTTCCTAGCTGATGCTTTGTTTCTTGCCCAAAATTCAAACATCATATATGTTATTAGGCACATCAGACAAATTATGGTTATTCCTTCAATCTGAATCTTTTGTGTCCACTCACTCTACCAGATATGTAACATCGTACGTGACAGATCATGTATTGACAGTCAATTGCAACATAAAACCAACAAAAACAAGGACAATTACAATGCTGTGATGATTTCTTCTTTATGAAGCCGTTATTTACCTCCTTAAAGGGCCTGAAGTTCTGTTAAAATTTAGGTATTATTACCATACAGTTATTATTGAGGACCAGAAATATGATTATTTGGGCATTGTAACAGTCTATAAATATTTAAAGCATTAAACCCCAGAGAGGGTTAATGTAACACAGGAAAGGAACATGAGAACTACTAGCGTGAGTTGTGGAATGGAAAAATGGAAAAGTTTGAATATATTTGAATGTGGAATAATCTCCCAATAAGACAGAGCTGATACTGCATTGCTTGACAATTGTTTCAGTGACAATCCCAAAAGAGCATTCAAAATTTACTGTGTTAAAACATGTAAGATGAGGGACACATTAGAACATGAAACTGATTACTTGCACAAACTGCTGTACACAGAGTCCATCACCCTGATACCAAGAGTAATGAGTTCATCATTGTCAGGAAATGGTATAGTTGGAAATACCTGGTTGAGAAAAAAAGCCCACATTGGTTTACATCTCTTAATTTTCACACTCTGATTATGGACATTTTCTCAGTCATCCACACCTCCTGTTTCAAAACCAAGACATACACCCTCTTCAGTGCCTGTAAAACTGGTAACACCTGTACACCAGGCCAAGATATTAAGCTGTTCATATCATTTTATCAATGCTGTTGAAATCTTTGTACAGGAGAGAGAACTAACCGCCACTGTGGTGTGGATTCTGACCTGCTTGTTAGCAGCTCAGCTAACTCAGCTGGCTGGTTCAGAGTTTTTAAAAATGCAAGCTGACAACAACATGCTCTAAATGTTGGACTAAGCGATTTCAGAGTGCATATTTAGCTTACTGTTTTGATTCCTTTTTCTTTCAAGTTCTCTTGGTAAAAATGAAATATTTTGCCTTAAAAAAACTGATCATAGACAGACAGCATTTATCTAAACTTGTAGTATGCAATGCAGGCTCTACTTGTGCAGGGGATGCTCTTAGTCTGGGCACATGATATTGAGAATGTTAGCATCCTAACATAATCCTATCTACTTTTTACTTGAGTTTCATTAAGCCATCCCAAGGTAAGCCAAAAATTATATACGGGAACTTTTCTTGTTAACTCCTCTGTTACCACTCAGAAATTTACTCCATGGATTTTGAGAACATTATTCTTGTTCAGGATCTGTAGATGTCCCATATCCCTAAATGCTTCCCTCCAAGGGGACTTCTGTACATCCAGGATTTTGAGAGGACCAACATAAAGCTCTTCAGAGAGAGGTGCAGTGTTCCAGGTGCTATAGCAAGAGATGAGTAGGAAGTTCACACGTGTCTGCCCAAGAGAAAAGCAGGAGAAAGGCAGCTTTCGAATTTCTAGGGCATTGTGAATTCAGGAGGAGGATGAAATTGAAATACTGAGGCAGCAGGTAAAAAAAAAAAAAAAAAAGAAAGTTATTGAAACCTTTACAAAAGGTTTTGTATTTTTTCTATTTAGAGAATGCGGTTTTTAGAGTACAAATAAACATCGCCACTGACACTACATGGTGGATGAGATCTCTGTCAGAAGGACAGAAGATTGCTGAAGGCAGACCACTGCGTGTTTTCGTCATGTCATGAGGAAGGAACAGAGCAACTTAGCTGAGCACAAGTAACCCACATTTCCCCCAGCAGTGCCAGTTTTTAGCTTCCAGTCTAAAAACTATGCCTTTTTGTTCTCCACACTTACCAGTGTGAAGTTGTCCCACTAACCCATTCAACGCTGTCCCTTCTCTGTGGTCCTCAAGCAGTTCACATCTTACTCAGATTGTTGAGACACCCGGTACCTCTCTCTTAGCCGTCTATGGATTGTTTTCCTATCTGAATCCCCGATTGCACAATGGGTATGATTGCTGCTTACCCAATGTTTGTTATAAAACCTGTGACAGCGTTTTTCCCTCACTGCTCTACAAGAGGAAATAGCATTTTATTTGAAATGCTGCGCTGAGTGTCAACATGAGAGGTGTTTTAAAAGAGCTGAGAAGTATGCTGTCAGGAAAATGTTTCCAGGCCTACCTTCCCTCCCACATCCAACTGTGTCGAAATAATCAAATGCTATACCACTTGTACTTGGGAAGAGGATGACTAACAGCAGCTAATTACTGCTCGATCTGTCGCCCTCAGCAGCTATTGGTCTGAATCACACCTACTGGCGTGGAGTGGCACAGTTTGCAGTGCGGTGCTCTGCGGGCAACTTGATTTTCAGGGTCTTCCTTGGCAGGCAGCAACTGGGACAAGGACTTCATACATTAAGATCCTATCACAGAGGCTGCTACCACTGTATCTGACTCAGCAAATGGCCTAGCACACTGGCTGTGAGCCTCTCTGGGTCAGCACTGTCCTGCTGGGGGGCCCTGGACCAGCCCATGTCATGCTGCATGGAAAGGAGAAGGTAGTTACTAATTTCTTCCTGCTCCATCCCTCTGCAGCAGAGACTGAACCTAGCTCAGTGGTACTGGATATTAGTTTCTGCTTTCCTCCCAGTTTGCTGCTGCAGTAGCAAAGAGTTGGCAGAGGGCCTTCTGTATCATATTTGATCTGTTGACACTTGCAGCAGTGCTGGACTCTAACACTGTAGGAGTTTCCGTCTGAAGAAATATGGTAGCCCTTCCTGCCTCCTCATTCCACTCCCTGCGGAAAACCTCCCTCTTGTTTTCCCAAATTCTGGGCCAAATAAAATATACCAAAATAACACTGGAGACAGAGAAGGAATCTCTTGCCTCAAACTTGGCCTCAGAGCAATACATGCAACCATTACTTGTCTCACAAGTGAAGTTACGTGGGTGGAATCCAGGGATGGTTTCATCAGCAGGGACTGCAGGTTCACCTTGGCTGCTATGCAAACAGATATCCCCCTTGTCTGAGGTGGCCAGAATGACCACTTTTGTCTGTTTTCATCCTAGGTTGAGCTTATGAGAGTCCAGGCATTATACTCTTCATCTGGCTAACTTAAAGCTTTCTAGGAAAGAAAAGGCCAGAAGGTCTTGAACCGTGGTGATGTAGCTGCCTGCTGGCCAATGTGCTGTGACATTTCACCATTGCATGGAGAAGAGACAGGAAAGCAATGCTTTCATCTGAGTTGTTAGAGATTCTGCCTCACTCAAAGCTTTTTGTTACTTCAGGGGTGTTCTCCTGAATAATCACGTAATTCTGCTGCACTCATATAATGTATTCAACACCTGACGCATGAGCTGGAGGGTGGCTTTCTATAGCATAACCCACCCCCACCAAAGCAACCATTATTATCCTGTCTATGCAGAGCACAACTCTTTTTTTTTAGGAAGCCTCTTGCATGTGGGCAGCAAGGCCCTGCACAGAGCATCCTTTCTTACTTATAGTTCCTCAGTGTCATTTCAGGATTGAGCCATTACATCATCTCACTGTCAAAGAAGCTGGGATTTGAACCAGAGCTGATGATGTAATATAGTACTGTTCTTAACTTAGAAGTAAGATAAGCATTATTATCAAGCTTCTGTCATCACTGTCTCACCTGGGGAACCTTTAATGCATCATACACCTACACAGATTAATGGTGCAGTCCCTTTAAGACAGAGAGAGTTTCTCTAAAATGCTGCTTCTTTGTCTGTTTCTGCTGAGATGTGTGTTTGAAAAGCATATTACTAAGTAAAGCCCTGTTTATTTTACCCTATCTTACATGGATTTTCATCCCTGTGTGCAATCAGTGTCAAGACAGTATGTCTGGTGATGACGAATAGCTGTGTACTGTGTGCTGTAACTTCAGCTCTTTTTAGGAAGTTTTGGTCTCTTCCCAATTTTCATCTGCCTCCTGTTCTAACAAAGGCCATATGGCCTATGTGCTGGTTAGGTGGGATGCGGGTGTTTGAAGTACTCACATCTGAAGTACTGTTCTGAGGAAATTTCCATTTCAGGCATAGGCTGAGAACGGGGTGGCCAACTGGTTGTGGACACTTCTAGGATACATGAACTTAAAGGCCGAAAGGGATCATCACCACAGTCTGCCTGGACACCCTGTTTAACCCAAGCTGTAGAATGACACCTGTTCTTTCACTCCCATATAATAAGCCTGATTGGTTGAACCACATTGGAATCACAGAGGTGTTCAGTATCTAAAAAAAGTCCTAAGGAAGCCTTTCTGCAATTTATCCCCAGCCCTCCATGGATGTTGCCAAGTCAGCTAGTATGCACAGCAAGCTAATTTATACCAAGTGAAGTGCTCAGCCTCCGTTTTCTCCTCCTTTCTTTTACGTTCTTCTCCTCGTCTGGTACTGGTCTACTGTTTTCAGTGGATGCAAATTGCTTGTAAAAATGTATATATCAAATTTGTTATCTTAGAAAGAAGTTCTCCCTAATGGTCTAGCAGTCTCTCAGTGACAGCATTATTTGGCAGATGTCCAGTAAATAACTTTTTGTCGCTAGCTAGGCTTTCACACTTGACTGTAATGTGCCCTCACCTTCACACAGAAACACCTAAGTGCTGATCATGAGACACTTACTTCTGGATCTATCAGTTATAACAACCATCTCTAGATCACAGCAATTCATAAAGTGTACTCTGGGTATCTACAGAGACTTCAAGGTAACAATTGCATGAATGTTCATAGGAACATTGGCTAAGCAACAAGAAGAATAATGTTTTAAAAAAATCAAATAATAAAATGTGCAGGGAATCCGGCATTAGTCCACTTTCCTGCTACAGAGGTCTTTCTTCTCTTACCTAATTTCCTCCAGGTTTCCTCAACTAATTCCTGACAAACAGCCTTGCTCTGCCTTTTATATCCTATGCCCCACATTCTTTGGATTTTTCCTATAAATGTTATGGCTGAGATTTTTTAATTTTTTTTTTTTTTTTGCTTCTCTTTGTCACGTTCACTTGCTCTTGCTCTTGCACCCGGCTCCTGCTGGTTAACTGGTCCTCCACCTCTGTCAGCCTTTCCAACCTGCCATCCTGCCTTGGGTGTCATCACCACCTGCCCTGTCCTCTGAGCCTGCAAAGCCTCCATCAGCGGGGACCCTTAAGAACAGGTTAGACACACTTACCAGAAATAGCATAAGTATAGTTCATTCTGCCTTTGGGCAGGAACCCAGTTAAAGGACTTACTGAGGCCTCTTCCAGACCTGCATCTTTCTGATTCTATTATCCTTTGCATTAGTGGGAGAGCAGTAATGGAGCCACACTTCTTGGCACAAATGTTTCCAAGTGATTGTTATCTTGGACTCTTGGGCTTGCAGCTGGAGCTCCCCTTTTGGCTGTCTGCAGGGTAGCAGAGGCTGCAGCTAGTGCCAGGGCTCAGGCCTGCAGCTTCAGTGATGACTTAAACATCTGAGCTTCTCTCCATAAAGTTATCAAATTACTTTCATTTTCAGTCATTCTACATTTTCCAAGTACAACGACTCTAGATAATTCTTATTAAAATAGGGGTCTTTCCCTTGAACTTCCCTATTAGTCATCAGCTATTCCCTTCCACTTTTATTTTAGATCTTTTGAGGGAAATATCACTCTTGTGCACTAAAACTATGCAACCCCCACAGAGACCAATTGCACTGTGTATAAGTAACTGAGAATAGTTTCATTCTTTTTGTCATGTTGCATGTTTTTTTTCCTCATTGTCATGCCATTCTGATTATATTTGTATTTGTCTTTTCTTGTAATTCTGTAGGTAACGTGGGCAGCACACAACACTACACAGTACATTCTGCAACCGTTTTGAGTATAACTGCTCTTCCAATCAGCAGATGAATGTGCTGTCAGGTGTGCAGGTAGGATATCCCAGTTAAGGAACCTAGCCCTTCCAAAATTATTAATTTTCTCTTGTATAAAATTGCTCAGTAAATAGGTTTATAAAGAGTAAAAAAATTGCTTACCACATGTAAAAACATTCTAGAATGAATACCCAATTATACCCATCCAGCTGCAAATTGCTGTTACCTGTTCAGAACAATTAGCCTATTATATATCTTCTTAAAACCTGATACGAGCCCATCTTCTTGGAACCTGAAGTATAAAGCTATCCATTAACTTCCTTATACTTTGGATCAGCCCGCAAAAACAGCTCAGTGTTCCAGCATCCTTCGCAATAGGGTTGCTCATTATCAGCTATCAGCTTTTGTTCTAACAGTTCCACACTGAGTACAAAAAAGAAGCCAAAGGGTTTGCCTGCAGTTTTCTATTATTTTAAGCGCTCTGGACTGAATTTAAATCAATATTGTTATTGGTGTACTTAAAATAATAGTCAAAAGAATAGATGACTGGAAAAAGGTGAGGTGGTTTGGGGAGGAGGAGGAAATGCCGATGCTGCTGGAAAAACAATTTTTTTAAAAAACCCCCAGTGTTTCAGTGAGGCAGGTTTTACAATAAGCACTACCAACTTCTATGGAGTTGCTCCTGAATTGTGCTGAAAAAACTGAGGAGAGAGCAGGAATTTTACAGAGGTGGAAAACAGTTAAAGTACATAAAAAATTTCAAATAAAACGGATCTTTGAAACAATCGAGAGAAGTTTTCAGAACTCTGGTACAGACAGTCCAAAGCTCAAGAGGCTTTCAGGCCTGTATAACCCTCTGAAATAAATCCATGCAGCTCACTGGGCAGAGAACTCACAAAAGTCATTTTCAAAACCAAAGTTCTGACTACGGTGTAGTTTCCTTAGAAAGTTAGGTTATCCCTCTGCTGTTGGCCAGTCTTTATTCACCTTTGAAGTACAACATGATGTGTACTTGTGGGTCATAGCAAGTAATTTATTTTCTTTTTGCCTATTCCTTGAAAGTACTTGTGGCTAGCCTTTAGTCTGAGAGGGAATTTGTAAGTGTAAAATACGGTTTGTTATTTTAGTTGTGCTCTATTTTGTTTCCTTACATTCCTTTTATGTGGTTTAGTTTTCTGATTGATTTTATTATCCACTGGATCTCTGTTATGCCAGAATACAGGAGCACCTCAGATAAACAGATACATTTAGACAGAGGCAAAAAAAAATGAGAATAAAATCTTGTGATGTGAATGGAATTTCTCTTTTTCTCCCCATTACTTCCAAAGAAAAGCTAATTGTTGTCACACCCTGCTCCACACATGAGACAGCACACAGCAGGCCACCTACACCAACGAAGATGCTTCTCCATCTCCCAGTGCTGCTGGTAGCACCATCCCTCTCCGGGTACGAAGTACCCCTTCATGTCTACTTTAGGGCTATTGAAAGGTAAATTGCAACTTTCTTTTTTAGGTAGGGGCTGGCAGAAGGACATGCTGTCCTTCTTCCCCTGCTGCTGCTCATAGCAGGGTATGCTGGCCCTCTAAGAAGGCAGCAGAAGCAGCTGGTCCAGCTCTGTAATGAAAAATGCACAGGTGCTGGGAGTTCGCCCGAGGGCATAGGTCCCAGATGAGAGATGCAAATAGGGAGGAGTAGATGCAATCCTTCCGTAGGGGATGGACACACAGACCCGTCCAACAGATCAACACAGAGGCAGCCCTTCCCCTAGGGTATCCAACAGGCACTTCTGCCTGGGCACAAGCACAACAGGGATTTTTCCTATTTGATGCGTTGAATTGTTCCTTTCCTTTGATTCATTATGGGGAAAAAAGCTTAAATTGAGACGCTTTCAGGTGAGTGCCCCTGTGGCGTTCATTACCGTAAGCTGGCAAGAGGCAAGACTGTCCTGTGATGGCAAAGAGCAGGAATCAGCATCACTCCATCCAAGCTGCTTGTAAAGCTATTCCATTTTCTTCCCTCCCTTTTCTCCTTCCTTACTAAGGGGTACAAGCTGCCAGCAGTCGTCAGTGATGAGGGAAAATATCTGGTTGTGATCTTTCAAACTGGGGAACAGGTAGTGAAGGCTCAGAGCCTCTGCCTGCAGGTGCCCAGGATAAAATAGCAGTTTCTAAGGATGCTGTTTTCATTCAGATGGCTGGTGCTGTCTTGACAGGAGAAATTTCTAAACCAGTTTTCAAGGAAGAGAAACTGCTCCTTAAACAGTAATTCTGCTCTAAAGACAGAAAAAAAAAAGTGAGTCAGAGTGAAGTTTGATGATAGTTATAAATAGTGGATTTTGGAAGTCCTGTTTCAGACATCTGTAAGCAAGATGGTTACTTTATCATGCTAACTCGTAATCCTCAATACACTTTGCATTTGCTATGGATTGTATACTGAGAAAGAGCTATGATTCTCCTTTGCCTGTTTAGGTCATGGTGACCTTGTAACTCCTACAGGATGGGCACTCACAGATGCGTGATATAATCAGGTATCACGGTCAGCATTTCCACAAGACTGGTAATGTTTGTGAGAAATGCTTTTGTTATCATATTTCTTGGCTTCCATAGTCCAGGCCTTTTTTGTAAATAATATTACAAAACAAACCAAACCAAACCACCCTTCATATTAGTTAATGGGCATATAAAAAATGAAACTATTTTCCTTTGGGAGCAATTTTTTTCTAGCGTAATGATAGATTTCACTAGGAAAAAATTCTGTTTATTCCAAAATAAACTGTTAGCATTCTCAGCCATTTCTGTGGGTTTCTATCTATTATAACCTAATCAGAACTGTTTTTAGAACACCAGTGAATAATAATATTAGACAGCACTGATCTCTCAGACAATTTGAGACTCCCAGTCGAGTTTCTGCTAGAGAAGCGTGTCATAAAGAGCACCATCATAAATTTGCCCCTTTGTTACAGAGGCTGCTAGACAGATCAAGGACTTAGAGAGCCTGCCATTTGAAGTCTCTTCAGTTTGAAGATGTACTGTCAGGGATCAGTATGGAGAAGGCTTTTGTTCTGCTGCTGGAGTAAGTGTTTGTAGATGAAAGGAGAACATCTGCGCCTGGGCCATCAACCTGACACTTTTCAAGACGTGAAATTTGCTTAGAACTAAGCATGGGATGGTGGACTGAAAAATAACATGTATTTATTTTTCCTCTGCTTACTACCTTGAGGAGCATCCCAATCACTTTGTAAAGGAGTACTGATACATAATTAACCTACTGGAAATGGGGATTTACAGCATAAAGAGCAAACATTTGAAATTGCACAAGCGTGGTAGCACAGTGAAGAGTTCTGGGGCTAATTTTAGTCACTGGGGATGTTTTCATTACCTTCAGTGTGTTTCGATCAAGTCCTTAAAACTTCTGGAGCACAGGTATTTAGTCACCTGTCACTAAGATCCGTGTCACAGAACCATCACCTAGTAGACTTTTTTAAACATGAACATAGGTATGATGTTGTCTCTTATTCCTTGAGCAACCTTTCCAGGTCCCAGATGAAATATGCTGGGTAAGATGGAGGAATGAGGAAGTACTTTTAAAGTCACAGAGATTATTTTAGTTTTTTAGTGTCTTTGACACCTTTTACTTATGCAATAGAAAATCCTTTTTAAATGCACTTCATTTTCTAACACTGCGAAACTGAGCATGAGAAGAGGAGAAAGGATGGCTCACTGTAAGCCTTCAGCTTATGTTGTTAGATTCTCAACACTCCTGGCCTTCTCACTTCACCCATCATCCAGAGCCCATATACTCCTGCAAAGGAGTGAGTGACTTTATGCTGTACCCTCTGTCCAAAGATTTCCAAGCACGTAATGAAATTTGCCACCTGATTATTTACTGTGTACACCAAGAGCATTTTTGTCACCATTGCAATTCAGCGACCTCTGGGATGAAAGACAGTGTTTTAGGCAGACAGCATGTATTACCTGAGGGATCTAAGCATAAAGCACTGAATATCATGCTCTTAATAAAACTAAGTGGGAGTTTTAGACAGAAATTAATTAATTACCCATTGAGGATGTTATCTGGATAGGAGAGATTTTCAGAGAAACTGATACAGGATTTTAACTGACACAATTAATTAAGTCCTTGGTTTTATTTCTGAGCTGAAAGCCACCACCATATAAAACACTCTGCTAGCTAAATAACATGTTGGAGATTGGCTCAAAGTACTGTGAGCAATGTTTTCTATTTCTAGTGTTTTCTAATTTTTTTTTAGGAGAAGAGGGACTAACCTTGCCTACATTTTGAGTACCTTGTCAGAAGGATTTGTGCCTGGAGAAACAGACATAAAAATTGACCGTACTGATGTAATCCCACTGGTAGGTGTCTGCCACAATGTCTCTGCCTTCTGCCAGAGGATCTGAGTCAATTATGGATTCCCAGAAAGCAAGGCTGGTATCAAGGGTAGCAGCCTCTCTCTTCTGTCTTGGCAGACTCCTGCTTCATGGCTCAACCAGGACGGCACACTGTCACTTGGAAATACCAATACTTTGATTCACATACATGCAGGGAGGGGTTGGATCTTGCTCCTGTTGCTTAATCTCAATGTGATTTAGTGATTGCAGCAGAAAGTAGGATGTACTCACTGAAATATATTCTGGTATCATTTGTACAAGTGCTAATTTGAGGTAAATTTCTGACATCAAGTGATCAACTCAAAATATACTGCAGTATAAATGAGAACAAAACATGACTCTACAGTACTAAATTTACTGTTGCTGCCTGCATGGTTGTCAATGCTTTAAAAAGTGTTTCAAAACATTTGTCATCCCAAAAGACTAATTTAGCAACATCTCACCCTTACAAACTGAAAGTTAATTTCTGGTGGGAAGCACAGTAGAAAGCTGTTGATGCTCTCCGGTTGGTTTTTTTTTTCCATTCATTCCTTTCCCTTACTTACAGCCTGGTCTTCAGTGGCATGAATGACTTCAAGATGGGAGAAACAATTCCCTGTGACTTCCATAATCAGTGAAGATGCCTCAGACCTTTTAAATAGATGAGTTTGTGAGTAGCTTGCTGTAGCCTGGCTGTAGCAGCCAGATCTCAGGTTCAAGCACAAAATAGTGCAGGTGATTACACACAGCCTTGGCTTCCCTGTTCACACAGGGCTTGGCTGTGCAGGTAGAAGAGCAGATGGGTCGTTTGGTCACATTACTCATTCAACTAAAGCTCAGCGCTTTGTTTAATGCTTCGCTGTTTCAGATTGGAGTGGCCAACGCTCTGCAGATTTGAACCTGTTCTTCCTACCACATCAAAGGAAGCTGGATACTGGGGCAGATTTGGATCTCCCACCAGTTTTGACTGGTATAAACTATGTGATAACTGGTATGAACTACGTGTCATGTTACTTAAGATCTCCAAGCACCAAATATGAGCACTAGGTGAGTTGGCCTGTAGCAACAAAGCCCATAATACTTTGAAACCAGTAAGTAATATAGTGATTGAAATATAAAAGTGAATGGAAACCCAGAATTTGTACAAAATCTGTGGCCAATACTGTATATTAAGCATTAGTCATTATGCAAGCTAACACTGAGCATAACACAATGATCCTGTTAAGGAGCTACTGTAACAAAAGTACTTATACTAGGAAAGATTTATAACTTCATTTCCCAATGGTAATCAGAAACAGTCCTGTAGAAATAAATGCAGTTATACTGGTGTAAAAGCCCAGAATTCAGACTGCGGGGCAATAGATGATCACATGGTGTTTAATGAATCCCTGCAATCTTTTTTTTTTTTTTTTTTTTTTTTTTTGCCATATTCCCTCATCTCACAAGCACATCTGGTATTTTAGGAACATTGTATTCAAGAGTGGTAAAAGGACACTAGGGCCAAGAATAACAAATGAAAAATGAAAACACTGGGGCCTAATGCTGATCTCATATGGGTGTAAATCAGAGGGATTCCAGCAAAGCGTTTGGAACCACACCAGTGAAATACTCGTGTCTGGTTCAGAATCAAAACTGAGTAAGACTCACTGTCAGGCCTGAAATTGTCCCATTCCACTGGGAAATTTTACTGCAAAAGATCTTTAAAAGAGTTTCTTCCAAATATCAGAAATGCTGAGGAAGCGACAAAGCTAAAGCAAAAACACTTTAGTAGCCTTTGTGTCTGCACCACGTAATGTAGAATACTCGTCAAACCAGATTAAGCACAAGTTTTTGATTTGCAATTTACAGCATAAAAAAGGGAGTTTGACAGAAAATAAATATATATTTTGCACATAGTTACTGGATTAGTACATGGTTGCTTTTAAGCCCTTTAAAGACAGAGGAAGTCTTTCCACTGACTGCAGGGTGGGTTGTCCTCAGTAACATGACCTTCTGTATAATCTACATTATTGCACTTTGTATTTCTGGTCTTGACCTGAAGCATTGCTGTAACCACAGCACTTGCAAGGCTTGGCAATTTAACTAAATAAGCTGTCTTTAAAATGTAAAGATCTCAGCTACTTGTTGACAAAATTCTTTGAAGACACCAGACATTAAAACCTCTTAGTGGCCATTTGTTGTAGGGAGAAACTAGCAGAGAGAAACAATGCATCCCTAAATGTCTGTACAGAAACCGTTTTTGAGACTGAAAATTCTGTTTACCCTTGGAACCTCACAGCAAGAAAGCAAAAGTATATTCAAGACACAGATCGAATAACTGCATTAAATTTCCTAATCCCACCTTCCACCATAAAAATCAATGATTTTGTCTTTTTGCTGTATGCTTCTGAGAGTTAAATCACATCAAATTAGAACTATCATAAAACCGTGGGTCTTCCTCTTCCTGGAGACATGATACCAAAATATCAGTAAATTTGGTATGATTGTCAGGTGCTGCTGTTTTAATTTCATCCCATTGTATTTGTATTTTACCTCCTTAAATAACTTCCCTCCTCCCTCCTGTTTCAAATATCAGTGGAATCATTCCCTCCCCTGCTGTCTCCCTTCAGGGCTGCTGTAAACCTAATTGTAGACAAGAGGACTTTCTGTGGATTTAAAGGGGCTCTAGCTTTCCTCCATATGCCTTTCTTTTAAAACACTTCTTTGCAAATGGTGTCTTTCACTGTCTTGCAGTCATTGCTGCTTGAGCTGTCTGTGGTTCATCAATACTTGGGGACAAAGCAGCCCACTGAGAATGATGCTGCAGGTTCTGCCATACAAAAATCTCCCCCTATTTTCCTCCAATGTCCTTTAGGTGAGGATGCCCTTATAATGTCCACTTCGCCAAAAGTCGGTAGGCTGCTTGCTTTGTAAACAGAGGAATAACCTACTCAGGCTTGCCCCTTGTTTGACTTTGTATTCAATGAACATCAAGCCAAACAGCAGCTAGAATGCCTGACCTTAAAGACTGAAGTTCAGTAAGAAATACTAAGATCTTGAGGCAAAGGGTTTCATATTACTGGCTCCTGTGTCTTTCATTGATTAGATGTTTTACAACTGATAATGGGTTTCAAGGTTTATTTGGAAACTTTGTCAAGAAGGCAGAGGTGGGGGAAGGGACAGAGTAAGCAAGGCTGAGGGTTTCTTTTATATTTAGTGTGTGGCATTCAGATAGGAATAAACAAAGGTGGCAGAAGGGAATGCCATTAACATACCATTTCCAGATCTGCCCCTCAGCTTAACGTTGAGTCAGTTCTCTGCAGCAGTAGGTGGGGAGATGGGGGTGGGCCCTGGAAGGAGGGAGAGTACAAGAAAGGAAATTTGGGGGTTGTTCATTGCAGAGGATTTGTTCGCTTTCTGCAAAATGTATTCAACTCTGGCTGAAGCAAATGGGAGCAATCCAAATATTATTAATTAGTCTATATGAGTAATCCATAATTGTGCTTGAGCTTCGAATTCTAGATCCTTGGGAAAACATCATACAGGTGAAATGCCACATAGGGAACTTTGCAGCATTTGTTCACAGCATGCGAAATGTGCCCATGGCAAGATCTGCTGCCAGGGTCAGATTCAGGAAAGACTCAGCTCAAGCAGAGAGGAACACCGGCAAAAGTACCAATGCAGAAAGGGGCAAGAAGGGAAGATGCTTATTTTGCCCAGTTCCCAAGGGCCAGATTCAAAGGACATTTCCAGAAGAAAAGCAAAGGAGCATGTAAGAGGGGGTCTTAATTCGATGAGCTTTCCAAGCTTTACCCTGGAAAATAGCTTTCAATGCTGCCAGGCACAGCAAGGCTGGGAAACACTGCTGAGGCCAAAGTCAGATATGGACCAAGGTCGTAAGCACTGAAGTCAGCAGAAATATCCACAAAGAAATTCAGATTGCAGCAAGTTTAAGTTCAGAAGTATCACGGAAGATGTTTTGATAATCACTGGAGGACTCAGAAAAAAAGAATGTATTATGAGTCTCTAAAAGACCGTGCAATGTTAACAACGATCATGTAAGGGGGGTGTGCCGGCGTATGCACATGCACGTGTGTGCCTCCTGAGCCACTGGTGTTGAAAAAGCTTCAAGTATCAGTCTATCTTGAACTAATGAGATGAGAAGAGAGCATGAAGCAACCTGTAATTTCTGTAGGCTGTGGCTGAGGTGTTAAAGAGAGGGGGTGTATATTGGAATGCACATAACCCTTTTCTAACCTCTCACACCTTCCCATGTAGAAGATAAGGATTGACATCGGAGTTATTTGCCCACTTGAGCTCTCAAAGAGCTCAAGGAAGTGCCAGTCAGGCTGTAGTCTGACTGAGCTCCCTCTTTCTTGAGTGATATCCTCTCCTGTCAGGCCTGTGATTAATTAATGTTCTTAATCTACCTTTCCAGTGGAGATGTTTGACTAAGGAAGACAAAATTCAACAATCTAGCTCCCAGGAAAGAGTGTTCAGGCTTCAGAAACTGTTCTTTAAATGGGATGTGGTTTCATCACTCCAAATTCTTCCTTTGAGAGCCAAAGCAAGTCTGGGCTGCTAGGATTTCTGGGAAGTATCAGTAGCTAGTTACATGAGCTTCAGCTGATGCTCAGGAGGTGAGCTTGGACTCCCTACAGCCTGATCCACCTTTACTCTATTTTCACTCAGACTGTGGCTTACCACAACATTTTAAAAAGTTGAAGAGTGCTAAAAGAATCTTTCTTGTCTAGCATCTGTCCTGCCCTTCTAATGGGAAGTACTGATTTTCTCTCAAGGACAGACAGAAAACTTGCACTTAGTCAGACCCCACAAAAATTACAGTCCGTGCTCCAGACTCCCATTATCAGTCCAAATACACAAAAGATTATTTCTCCATTATTTCTCACACTTGCACCCCTATGACCATTTTCACCTGTGCTAATGCAGACTGCCAACAGTTCAAAACTCTCCAATAATTCAACAGGGAAGAGTTCAGAGAGCAGCAAGAGCACTAGAGATCTATGAAATATAACCTATGAGGAAACCACAAAGGAATTTTTGTTTTCTTAAATATAGAGAAGAGAAAACTGAACAGAGACATGATAGCAGTCCTCAAAAATGTAAACGACTGCAGCAAAGAGGAAGGAAATAATCTCTTCTCTCCCACGTGGAGGGGATAAGAATAACAGGCTAAAATTGCAGCAGGGACATTTTTTTATTAGATATTAGCAAAACCATTTCTAGCTGTTAGGACGGTGTTACTGAAGCACTGGGATAGGCTGCCTTGGACATCTCCACATCTGGAACGCTTTTGAAGCAGGCTGGAGCAACGTCTGTGCTTAACAGGACAGGTAGCACTGACCTGCTGTGCTCTTGGAGCAGGAGAAGGAATTGGTGACTCCTTAAAATCCCTTCTAGCCTTGCTTTCATATATTTTAATGATTCACTGGATAAGTACATGTTCATTTCTCACCCTCTGGGAGAATTTTAGAAATATTACTTGCATCTTTGTGTCCTTTATCTCCAGAGCCTTCCTTATGATTATTACTTTTCCAAACACTAGGCTATGCTCTGTGGTTCTCTCCCATAAAAGTTGAAGCTAGTCCTGCCAACCAGGAGCTATAACCCTACCATTAATTGAAAGTCAAGGGACTAATGCTTCTAAAGAAATTACAAAAAATGGGCATTTGTCTCCCTAGTCACTTGGCTTTGCTTTTGCGGCAGCATGCACTAGAGCATTGCTGAGTTTTGTGGTTTAAAGACAACCAACCACCAGTGAAACACAGAAAATAGGACCTGGGGAAAGTACAGGGTCAGTCCCTGGCTGTCACAGGCAGCTGTATCAGGTAATCCTTTTGGTAAATTCAGCAAACTGCATCTCCAGTCCTATTTTGTTGCTTGTCCTTGCTGCTCTCACTGGCTGACTTCTCCAGAACATCAGCATTTAGGCAGCCAAAAGCCTTCCCCTAATTTCTAACCTAGCATTTTTTCTTGGCCAGTTTATTAATTAGTTCCTGTGCGAATACTGCATTTCCATCTCCCTAGAGTTTTCCAGTTTAGTGGATTTGTAGTTGGCATCAGTATCCCTCTTGGTTTTCATTCTGTGAGGCTAGACAAGCTCTTTTCATATCATCTCAGAGAATCAGGTGAATGCACCCACAATAGATCAGTAGCACACTTCTTTCCTGATACAGTGAAGAGGTGGCCCAAAATGACTGGGTGGAGAAAAGGTGTCTCAAAACCAAAACCGAACTACTTTCATAACACAAAATTGAAGCCTGGGAAGGGTTAAGAAGTGAAGTAGCTCTGTTAGAAGTGCAGTTGTCCTACAGAAACTCTTGCAGTCTTGGTTATGGTTCTCTCCTGAGTACCGCAACAAATCTGAGAAGATTGGTGGGGAAGAGCATCAGTCTTCACACAGCATGGCCTACTTTCTGCTGTCAGCAGTCTCTACTGGCTAGTGCTGAAGCCTAAGAATTGCAGCTCTTCTTCACGTGTCCTGTTTGCAACGGCCAGCCCCACTGGTGGCACCAGCACTGCAACGCTGTGGTTACACATTCAGCAGCAATGCTGCTTGAACCAGCTTGTCCCCACCCTTTTCCACTCCCAGCTGCTTTTTCCATTTCTCGCCGGGCGCCCTCCCTACTGCCAGCATAAGTGTTTGTGCAGTTATGTGCAGAACCAGGTCAGCGATCTGATCCCAGCCAAAAAAATAGCCTGCAAATTTTGTTTGTTTTTTTTTTTTCCATCTGGAAGTTCTGTCTGGTTTCTTGGGTGGCTGCACAAGCACTTTGGCTGGCATAAGGGAGGGAATAGGATGGGGGTGGAAAGAAGCAACTTTGCCATGCTCCTCCCAAGTGGATAAGGCTGATCCACAGAGCCTCCCCTCCACTCTCAGCTAGCACGGGCTGATCTTGCAAGGGAAATCACATACTTGTTCTTCGTTGTGCCCCAGATGCTCCCCACCCTCCCTTCAAGCAACACTGCTCTCTCTCCATCCGGTCTTTAGTATCCATGACTGGAGAGACTCTGTAATCAATCAGCATCCATTAGAACAGTCAGGTTTTGGAGGTCTCCCACTTGTCTTGTGTTACAAAAAAAGGCTGGAAAAGAGTTCAGAGGCTGTTGAGTCTAAAGCTGGTGAGTGCTGCCACTCGTGTCACACAATCCCTTTTAGAAGTTAGGCTGCATTTTCTATGCCTTAATCTTTGGACCATTACAATAGTGCATTCTTGCATCATAATTAATAGTTACTAGAAAGATAGTTTGAAAAATTTAGTTCTTTGTAATCACATTTAGTAACAAGTACATTTTGGTTATAACTGTGTTCATTGAGGCACTCCTTTCTTGGGCAGCTATTACAATTCAGGTTAAAATAAACCCACTCCCCTCTCTTCTCATGTTTTTTTTGGCTCTGAGCTTTGCTATTAATGATGTAGACAAATTAATTTCCAAGAGAAATTTTATTATTTGAAGTTTTGTCATTCTAATGTGTTTGGCTCCAGTCGCTTCAAGGGAGGCCGATACCACCATTACTACTAATACACTTTGCAGAAAGACTCTTTCATGTTATCCTGGGAGAAGGCATTGGGAGCTTGGTTTGATTGCACTGTCTACAAGGACACAAGGGTTTCTATAACTTTTGGCTGATTCCCGTAGGTATTCTGAGGACATACATCTTTGCAATACCTCTCTGGAGAGTTTGTAAAAATTGAAAAAAGCCCCTAGCATAGCATTTAGATATACTGAAAAAAAAAAATAGTTTTTAAAAGGCACATTGTTATTTGTCATGCAGTTTTGTCTGAAATGTGTATACTAGTGATGTTTGTTTATCTGCTAAATAAAATAATAGATACTTCATTCCTGTCTGACCACTAGAAGATATTTTAGACTTGTTTTTAAGCTTATGGCACATATAGGAACTCAAAAAACTTTGGCCAGACTTCATGGCTTGTTTGCTGGAAGCCTGTTCACAAAGGACCTGCACAACATGAAGTCCTTTTTAACTCCCAGGAGTGCCTCAACAAACACAGTGGACACCCATCCAGTGTAAATTATGTATTTACAAGCAATATTTATTTATAAACCAATCAACCGTATCATCTTTTTATAGACTACACTAAGAAAAGTAAATTCAAACAGGTAATTATCTATGTTAGCATCTGTGCAACAGTGTACTTACAGGGAGTTTTTAGTTAGCATACAGATTCCCATCAGGAGAGCAACTCAACAGCAGCAGCGGCAGGCTGCATTTTGGGTTAAATGCTCCTTAAGTTAAAAAAAAAAAAAAAGGAAAAGCCAACAAACAGGCACTGAAGAGTAGCAATTAGTAGCTTCTTTCCCCTCACCTCCATTTCTGTGTAGGATTCAAACAATCACTTCAGTGATAAGAAGACACAGGGATCTTAATTTTCAAAAGCAGGAACTATGAGGGTAGCCTCATGGTTCCTGATGGGTTTCAGCCTTAGGCCAAATTTCATCTAAAGATGCAATGAGCTGTATCCTAGCTCTGCTTTCCTGTGTGACATTAGCCTGGTCCCTCAACACATATCACTGCTTCAGCTTGTACATCTATAGGTTGAAAAAAAAAGCAAGCTGTTTGAGAGGAATGCAGAGAGGCTAAATTCATCAGCACTTTGAAATGAACTTGCAGTACTAAGCACTGGTATTTTCATTGCAAAATGAGGCCTTTTGCTGGGAAGCATCAATGCAACAGGATCGTCTACTGACAGACTTGTCAGCACTTTTAGTCAGGCTGGAGTACTAGAACATACATTTGGCTAAACTGTTTAAACAGTATATATTACTTACCGTAAGTTTTCTATGCTACTGTAACTACAGAAATTGTCCTTCAAAAGCCAAACATGCCTACCTGATCTGCAGGTAGCACAGAGTAGCAGAGTTTCTCTAAAATCTAGAAAAGAGAATTACACTGATTTTTCTGCCTGAGGATTCCACGTAAAAATAAGAATGTATTTTTCCACACTGTGACTTGATTCTGGCTGCGTACATTTCCATTCCAGTGTCATTCATAGTTGCTTTTAACTTCAGCAAAAAGCAAGATTTATTTTCAGCTAAGACCAGACGTATCAAATTCAACTAAAAAAAAGTGTTGGGGAGGGGAAAGCAAAGGCATTTTGACTGGGGAGAAAAATAAGAAGAAGGGACTATAAAGAGAGTAAAGTGGAAGTTTTATCTGAGATTTAATATATTTAGTAATATCCTTGCGGTGATAGCAGCAGCAACTAGCAGGCACAACTTTCTGGACCTAACCTCTTCAGCTGTTAGTTTTTCATCTGTACGCTCTGCTGTGCTCTGGTGAGAGAGGGAGAGATCAGGATTGCTGCTGCGGCTGCACAGCCCATGCCAGGAACCTCTTGGTACACTGGCTGCATCACTGCGTCCCAGCCCAAGTGAGCTCATGAGGCTCAGCTGGACTCAGAGAGGTAGCACGGACACGTAACGAACACAACTGTCACGGAAAGTCTAAGAGGGATGCTTGTTCCACGGACTGCCCGGACAATGAAGAATTAGCGTGCCACCCCCTCTCTCACTCCCAGCTGATGCCAAGGCGGGCGGCCGGCCGCCGGCAGATGAATAGCAGGTCTGTTCCAGCAGCTGCGTGTCCCGGTCCAGCGAAGAGAGAGTCTTCGGGAGCAGAGTGTCCCGCTCTGTGCGCTGTCTGCAGAGACCTGGGGGCAAAAGGATGGCCTTGGAAGGGGAGAGCATCAATCTTCAAGTGAGTCTGTCTTGGGGAAATACCTTTGGGAGGGAGAAGCGGGAGGGAAGAGCCCAGTTTTGGGGGAATATCCACTACTCCTGTCATTTGCTCCTCAGCTTTGGCAGCCAGTTCCACTTGAAAACTCAGTTCTGCTTTTTTCCTCTGTTCTCCTTTGATGAACAGCTAGCGGCAGGATCTCTGCCTTTTTCTGCCAGGAGCTGTTATGAGCCTTTTTCCAAAAGAGGGTAAGAAGAGGGGTATTGCTAAAAAGAACTGCTTTTTGGGGGAAGGAGGGGCAGCAGGGGCAGAAGTTAGCCTTCAGCTCTCAGAAGGAGGCAGCACATACTTTACAAGCTGCAAAAATCTGAGCTGTTCCTCATCTCACAAAGCCTTTCTCTGTTCCGCAGAAAGTGCTCCAAATCTGGAGAGGAGGAAGAGAAATAAATACAGCAAATGCTGAGGGAGCACAGAGACCAGGGTTTCCTATGTAGGGTTTATAGAGAAACAAAACTTCTTGGTGAAGCTCTTTCAGTTCTCTGTGTTCCTTTTCTGCGTGTTTGTGTTTCTTAAGAAGGGTGTTTCTTGTGCTCAGCATGTGTTCTAGGAAAGGGCAACTACCCAAGTGTTCTGAAAAAGAAACTATTAGAGGTTAAATGGAATCAAAAGCCCAGATCACAAACGCCCATCAAATTTTAGAAGTTCAAGTCCAGATCCACACTTCAGACAACTCTGGAGAAGGGAAGAATATGAAACATTGCCCAGGGCACGGCTTCCAGCCCTCAGTAGGCTGGCAGCAGAGTCCAACTTTGGCAGATGATTTTTCTGTCTGTAATGGTCTTAACCGTCCTTAGACTTGAAAGTGGGGAAGTCTATTTGGGGTCTCAATTTTTATTTCTTTGACCAATGTCAAAGAAACTAAAATGGAAAGGTTTGTGCCCTTGGAAATAATCAGGACAGTTATCCCTAATTAGAAAGAAGAATTGAGACTCCTTGATCCTGCAGAAATTCTCTCCACTGAGATATGAGGTGCAGAGCAGTATTTGAAGACCTGGCAACAGTTATGCTCAGATAAGAGTCACGAATACTGAGGAAGACACACATGTAGCTGTGACAGTTGGTGAAAATGCACTCTATTTAGGACTGAGGAAGAGAGAGGTTAAGCTTTCCTAGAACTAGATAGTAAGGGGGAAAACATAGACATCAGTAAGCCAGGAACTGGGGCCAAAGGGCAAAAAGAGCAAGAAAATTGTGCTAAATAAAAAATCAAATTGACTCCTTGTATATTAAATCGTTCCATCCAATGGAAAGTTTCAGGTCTATTGTGGATTTGAAGCCCAAGTTTCATAGATGAAAAAAACAGCTTCACCGATTAAAATGCTCATAAACTTCTAAAAAATCTGGGGTTTAGTTTTTTCTCTTTCACCTCATCTTGAGGTCAAGTGAAAAGCCAAAAGTGATCCTCAACATCTTCAGCCTTTACAATACTCAAATAAATAAACCCAGAAGGTCAAAGGTTCCTTGAGTTACAAAACTGAAAAGAGTACACCTATCTCTTTCTAGAGCAGGAAGGTGTGGAGTGTTTCTTTCCGCCTCTACACAGGTTGCCCACAAGAAAAGTCATGCTATTGAGATTTTCTTTGCGACACCTTACAGGGATTTCATGAAGCCACCAGATAGTACAAAATATAGACGAATGCACACAGATTCCTGCATGCTTATGAACAGGAAATACACAGTTCTAGCAGGTGAGGGAAAGAGCATTTCATACAACCACGTAGTGTGATGGATGAACTTGACCCCTTAACCAAACTAGTTTGGTAGTTTGGTTCAGGCTCCAAAGGATGTAAAAGTCTAAGCCGTAAGTGGGCTAATAACTCCTCTAGTTTCAATCTGTTCTCTGAAAACCCACAAAGGAGCAGAATGACACAGTGAGCATCGATGCATATGAGCTTGGAACACCAATTATGCGATTAACAGATGAATAGCGGGTGGCTTTTCCAAGACTCATTTATCAAGGAACAAAGAAAGTTGTGGGTACAAGGAGTCTCATGCTTACCTTTCTTATTGCATGGATTTTGACTACAAGCCAACCACTTTATTCCATAAATATGACAGCCTAAGTGAGCCTTTTTTAAGCTCTCCCAGCTAAGCAGCCTGGCTGCATGGTGGTGGTCACCCCTTGAGCTGGGACGCCTCTCAAGTTTGTTTCTTGAGGCAGAGAAACCTTTTACCAACGGCAGATCTTTGGTAAGCGACCAATATTGCGCATAGCCTTGTAGTACGGTAATTTTGATTTGTGCCTTGGTAACTTTGATTTTGTCTTGGTAGCTTTGATTTTGACTTAGTAACTACGATTTTGAGTTGGTAACTTTGGTATTGCCTTGGTAACTTTGATTTGTGCCTTGCTAGTTTTTAATCGTTGTTCAAATGATTGTGCCGTACAGTAATAGAGTGAACCTTGCCATCAAACTTTGTTAAGTCACATTTTTACAACATCATATTAAAGGCACTTTCACTAACAGCTTTGCTGGTGATGCTTTAAGTGATCTAAATCACCCGTTCGTGACAAATTGGCGTAGTCGGCAGGATCCTAAATCAGGATTTGCGGCATATAGCTGAGACAAGCAGAGGGTCCTAGCAATGACGTGACTTGACAAATCACAACGTGAGGTGAGGGGAGGAGTGATCAGTGGAGGAGAGAAAAAAAGGAGTCTTTCAGCAAAAAGACTACATTTAAAAGCCTCTTTGGTCCCTGCTCTGAGCACTAAATGCAGAGCAGGTGTCTTCTTGGAAGTTTCCAGCTGTGGGTTTATGAAGAGCTTGTGGGAACGTACACTGCACGCTCTGGGGTGGTAATACATGACTCACTCCTCCTCAAAGAGCTCCTGGATGGAGTAGCAGGAACAGCTATGAAAGTTAACTATGATACGATACAGAAATAAAAATGTTTATTTATGGAGAGGGGGTCCTGTGCCCAAAGCAGTTGCACAGTACCTACTAGCATTTCTTATACAATGTTTACATGGCCAGGCTAGACAGGTAACAATAGAGTGAAAACAATGTGAGCTGCTGGCCTAGCATAGGAGAGAGCTAGAGGAGGTGATCAAGATTTAAGAAGGCTCTAAGGAGAATTGATCAGTCCCCAACTCTTTTGCTTATCCTAAGGTATGAGAACAGGAGCTCACTCAGCAAAATTGAAGGTCTCCATAACAGGAGACACTCCCTCACCCAGCATGTTGTCAGCCTGTGGAATTTGCCATCTCCTGGAGCAGGTTAGAAGGTCAAATATTGGAGCAAGCATTGAGAAGAGGTTGGGAGGTCCAGTAACAATATTTACAGTTATGCAAGCTAAAAATGTACTTTCAAATCCCATAAGCCAATAGCAGGATAAAAATAAATAAGCTTTTCAGTTCCCTACAGGCAATGGCACAATTGCTGACCAGACTGCAAGTGATATCTTGCATTAGAGATGTTACACACCAACTGTCCATAAGTGAGACCTAGGACTGCTTTTTAACAGCAGGAAGTATCTCCCATTAATCCACTTTCTCCTTCACAAAAATGATTTTGTTCTGTGTGTTTCAAAGGAGGCTGTTTTCCAGTTCTGACTTCTAGGAAGACCAATAAAACCTCAAATTGTGCACAGAGAGATGCTAAAAGGAAATGGTGCTGAAATGGAAAAAAAGGCCACAAGGCTGTAGAGCCGCCTCATCAGGTCTATGCCAGCCAGCCAACTGCTGACACAAAAGACAAAACTTGATGTAAAATATTTACATTAAAAAGATTAATTTACCTATTAAAAGTTAGAACTTTAACATTGGTTAATTTGAATGATGCATTTTTCTTCCCAGACATCTCTATTTGTGGCTTCCAAGTGAAATGTTCACCTTCCCCTATTAAGCATCTTCCATTGATGAGAAACCAAGCGGGCAGACTGGTAACCTAATGAGACACAACAGAGGACATCCTGAGATAGCTGGGATCAGAAAAACACGTTTGGGGTAGAAACAAGTAAGATAACCAACAAAATCCCATCACCAAATTATTTTTACTTCAGGGAACAAAGGTTTATAAATTAGAACAGAAGTATGGCTTTGATAGTTACACTCTAACTGATTTATTTGCACTTCTTTCTGCTATTATTCCCCCTGACTCTTGCCTCCAACCCTTCCATAGAGATTTTATGGGGGAGAGGAGGAGGGAGACATACAGGACCCTTCTTTTCAGCAGCACAAGACCCATTAAATCTGTTTAGCTGTGTACCTCAGCTGCTGCAGTTCACAGTCTGGCGTCTTAACACAGCCCTGTTTCATTGGTGATTTAAGCTAAAGTACCAGGCTTTGAATGGGAGAGACTGAGACAACATCCGTTCCACCACTTCCACCACAGCAGCAGTAACCAGGGGAAAGTCTGTGGACAGCTGAAATCAGTAACACTCACACATTATTGCCACCACTAAGCCTGTCAGAACCCCAGATGAATATTGCAGAACAGAGCAAAGACTGGGGCTGATACTAAACGGCTCCAGAGTTTTATTAGGTTTGTATTTTTATATTTTCTTATTCATGAATGGGCGTTAAGTTCTGTATAAATGTGTGTTTAAGGCGTGTGTGCTGGATGAATGTCATCCATATTCATACTGCACAAGAGGCTATATATTGTATGTTGCGTCTTTCTTTTTATAGTTTCTTACTCTTTGGATAAAAAAATTTACAATCCTCGGGGACGAGAAGCAGAAATAATACCTCACCATTTAGGGAATCGTTCATACATCAAAAGCAAAAAGAGTAAACAGATAAAATAATCATTCTGGAAAACAGACCCTACACTGAATTTTTTTGGCAGAAGCTGTTCGGTGAATACTTTGAATGCAAAATACATCTGCGGAAATAAAGACAGGTTTACAAGAAACTTGCATGGAAAAAAGATTTTAAATAATTGGATAGCTAACTTCCAGTGCTCAGTTTTTTACCAGATCTATGGCAGGAAGAATTTAGACAGGCAGATGAACAGAGTTAGCTATAGGCATGACAGTGTGGGCTTTTCCAAAATGCCCATGAAACAAATGGAAAATCCCACTTACCACTGTAAATCCCATCTCTCACATCCCACTTTCAGTCAAGTCCTGATGAGAGGATGCAGGCAGTGTGTTCACAACCAGGTTAGAGTTTTGGTTTTGTGTTTTTTTTGAGGCTTTAACATGTGCCTTGAGGCTGTGTTGTGCTCACAAGTTCGTGGCTTGGGCAGGTATTTGCCTGCTTCTGCAGCAACAGCCAGCTTGTGCTTTCTAATGCTGTAGGACCTTTACTCTCCTTCAGCGATCTCCTAGAATGGAGGCAGTCTAATATGGCTAACTGAGCAGTATCCTTGTGCCAGTGGGCTTCAGTAGTGTTATCTGGGTTCTGTAATTTGGGCCTGATTAATGACGGTCTGCATTGAGAGAGAGAAAGCGCCTTTCAGAATGAAAATCACAAGTGCTTCAGAAAGAGCCATTCCTGTGACATTCCTGTATGGTGTGTGCAACTCAGCCATCAAGAATTTGAGGAACTTGTCTCACTGTGTTTTTAACTAAACTAACCCAATTACTACAGCTTCTCAAACAGGATCCCACTCCCCACTGCCAGGGGTGCACTCCACCACCTGTGCCATTCACTTGACCCTTCTAAATCCAGTTCAGAGAGGTAAACTCAGAGAAAACTAACCACTTTTTGGCAGGGTTAGTGTTCTGGATTGCTGTCCTGCAGTGGTTCCCAGGAGGATCAGACAAATGCCAATGAGCAGGACTGCATGGCCATGACAGCATGTAGAGGCAGCAGGACCTCTCCTTTCAGTGGCAGCTACCCCTCTCTTCAGGACAGTTAGCTGAAGGTCCAAGTCTGGGTGTAGCCAGTGGAAGAAGAAGGGAAGGCCCAAAGAGTAGCAATCGTTGCTCTCACTAGTGGACATCGCTCAGATTGCAAGATTTCAGACTGCTACTTGAGAGTAAAGACTTTACAGGGCTAGCTAGAGATTTAGGCAGAGATTCACTATGCCTGAGTTGGTCAAAAGACAAATGTGAAATAGTATATCATGCTGAGGGGCAAGAATAATCCTATGCGCTTCTGCCCCCACCGCAGGGACCTACAGGTCTGCACAGCATTACCTGTGCTGGTCCCAGAAACCAGTAACACACTACAAGACAGAAAAGCATGATCACAACACACTGAGAAGAAGGAGACTTTCTTACAGGCAACACTATTTAGTCCTTTGTTCTATAGTCAGATGTGGCATTTCTCCTCTCCCCTATACATTCCACCTGCCTGCCCTACATGGATACAGCCAGCCTTCCCACTTAGGGTGAACTTTCACTTATGTCCTTCCCAAACACAGGGAGGGTATTTTTTGTCTTGAGGAACTGGACCCCAGGTTTTAGGGTATCTGGGGAAAGTGAGGCACATGTGGAGTCAAACATATCCTTGGAGTTATCCCATGGAAATCAGCAGCCTTACACCAGAGGTTGATCTGGTCCCTCACACTCCACCTTGTCAAGGGGTGGTGAAAGAAAAGAATTGATGTCTTTCTGAGAAAGGGAGCCTATTCCCTTGCTGTGCACTGGGCAGGCCATGTCCATTGTGAAACCCTGCATGTGAAGGCTGAGAAGGGAAAGGAGGCAAAAGGGCTGTTGGTAGAGAGCATATAAAACAGTGAATTAGCCTGACTGACTCATTGGTGAGTGAATCTGCTCTCACTGAAACAAGAGGCAGCAGAGGCCTTCCACAGAAGACTACAAGGGACTGTTGTTAAATAGGATTCCTCCAATGGGTTTAGGGTTAGGGTAGGATTAAGATAACCCTGCAGCAGAAAGAAAAAGGCAATGACGTGCTGTTAGAACAGTCGTTTCCTCTGATGTACCTGAAGAGTTGCCCGCCAGTGCTATAAACTACAGAAAGGAGGCCATGCTGCCAGAGGACACTGAATGCAGAGCATTCAGACCCCAGGCTCGCTGTAATGGAGGGCGAGGCTGCTATACGAGTGGTGCTACCTCTTTGGCCTCTCAGGGGTGACAGATGCCCAGACCCCCCAGGCTCCATGAGAGGCTCTGCCACAGTTGCACATAGGTCTACAGTGATGATGCATGCAGGTCTACACATGGCACTAGACATACAAGTTTCACTCAGAGCTGGGTCCCCCATAATAGTAAATTCTGGGACATGTTCCCCCACTGCCTTGTAGGGTTGGTCCATCGCAGATGGGAGCACACATCATCTTGCCTCCAAGTCTGATAACCACAGTAGAGCCAGAGCTTAGGTTGCAGATGGAAACAAAGTTGTGAGGGAGGGGAAATTTGCAATATAAAAGTTATCTGAGGAAGCCCAGGCATTTCCCAAGAGGAGACTGGGAGGGAGGGAGGGAGTCACTTGGGTCACGGGGTGCTGTCACCTCCCCTGAGGTAAGGGGAGAGGACCCCAGAGGTTAGCAGCAACAAAAGCTTATTATTAAAACAGATTTCTGTGCCTACTGTATAAAGCTTGTACAGCTGAAACAAGGGAAACAGAGAGGGAGCAAAGTCCAGGAGGCATACAGTCTCCCTGAGGAGGTGGGAAGGAGGTGAAGTAGCACAAGACCTGGGGTGACAAGGTGGTGCCTGCGCAGCACCGGGGACTGAGGGGACGCTCAGGGCTTTGCATGGTGGAGGTCCAATGCCTCACTGAGAGCGACAGCAAGTCAGTGTGTCTGCACCCCGTCCAGAGGACGAGGTCAGTCAGCAGCTCCACCAAACCAGTCAAGTCAAAACAGCTCCTGCTGCCCCTGTGCCACATTGCCAGCCCGGTTTGGCCTACTTGGAGCACCTGTGCATCAGCCACCAGCGGGACCCCTTTCCCCTTGTTCTGCTATCTACACAGCCACAACCTTTAGGGGCACCAGCTCTCACCATGTACCTGTTTCGCACGTTGAGATACAGATACATCTCACCCACACTTGCACATTGCAGATTTGAGCACATGAGGAGCGGGGTTTATTTAATCATAAACCTGGTTATGGTGGTGGCAACACATGGTTCTCCTGGCTGGCCAGTAGAAAAACCTGCCACTGAGACATCTTTGTGAGTGGGAGTCCTCTGCAATGTGAAGTACCTGCTAAACCGCAGCTAAATTGATTTTTGTGCCTTTTGTCAAAAAATTGCCTCCTTCAGCTGCATTCCAGCCCATGCCCAAGAGCTGAACCACAGACTTGCTTCTCTGTTCACCTTCAGCCAACGAACACAGCACCTCTGCTCATATAGCCACTAAAAGTGGAAGCCTTCAGCCCAAGTTACCATTTCTCAGCCCTTCCTGAAAAATATGTATTCATTTGTTATGTTTCTCTTCCAAGAACCAAAAATGGGCAATGCTGCATGAATACAATAACCACACACAGAAGTATAAGCTTCTCCAAGTACAAAATGGCACATGGGCATTTTCACTGCCATTTCCCCATCCCTGGATTGTGAGTCAGATGTTTATAAAACACTCTCTGAGAAAAGGCAATACAAGAATATTGTAATCTAGACTGCCCCAGGTATGTAAACACGTTACAGAAACATTTGAATTGGACACCAGAATGATGGAAGAGCCCATGTGCAGATGCTGCAAGATTCACATCACTAGTTACCATACACCTTGACACACTCCTTTGAACCAGGCAAGTTATAATTCCTTGTCAAATTACATTAATCAGATGTGTGACTATAATTATAGCTGTGAAAACCATTATACTCAGGATCTTAGAACTTTCTATCCAAAATAACCCTTGGGGAAGAAATTTCTCATGAAGCTGCTTAGGTCAAGGTTCAGTGAGTGCTGGAAATTCTGGGGGAATCCTGTCAGCAGGTTTAGAGAAATGAGAATGAGAAAATGAGATGATGTACTGGTTTGTGGATTGTTTGTGCTCTTTTTTTTTATTCTTTAGGGTTTTAGGTTTTGCAAATATTTATGCATATTTGCAGGAGTTTTCTCTTTGCACTCACACAACTCCAAATGGGGATTTAAAAAAAAGCCCCGAATTCACCACAGATCTTAGTTATGTGAGAAAAATAACTGCTCCTACCAATCTAACAAGAGCCAAAGGGCAACCAACCATTCTTCTGTAGGCTGTGTTTTACTGAAGGAACATTTCTGCAGAAAAAAATAACAACACAGCAATACTTTATACTCACACAGGTCTTGTGAGAATCAAGGACTGCTGTCCCTAGTTCTCCAAGTATTTTGTAAATGTCAGTGAATTTAATTTCACAATCCCCATATGGAGTAAGAGGTGTTTTCCTGCCTGTTTTACAGATATTAAATTAAGGCAGAGATGGTTAAATGACCACTGATATACCCAAGGACACACAAGTAGAAAGTGACAGAAGCAGGAAGGAAAGACTGAGCATCTCTAGATGGGTGGATTGCCATGCAGCAGCAGTGTGTTCTGTGGTTTCATCTCTACTACTCACTGGCTAAATTCTTAATCTCTGTTATTTTTTTAAGAAATTGTTAAAGATTGTTTTATTTTGTTGTCAGAGACCACTCTGTTACTTCAAACAATGTAAAGAAGAACATTAATTGAAGCTGTCAGTAAGAGAACAAACACAATTCCTTCCCTGCTGAAGGTAACTTCAACATCAATTGGAAACAAATTTCGACACACTTTCAAAAGTTCAGGCGCACAGCTGTGTTTGCATCTCTTTCTTGGTGGAGCTACAGTCATGCTCAACCATGTTAGTGTAGGAAGCAAACCCCAAAGCCAAAGTGAAACAAGCTAAATTATATTAAACATAAATTCTGACTCAGAATGACCATACAGGTTCTTGATGCAACTATTCTACTTCAAGTTTGCACCTTTTTTTAGCTGATTCAAGGTGAAATGTTACTGCATATCCCTGTGTGATTTCAGGCTGTGGCCACACATTTTTTGCTGACTAGAACTGGAGCGCTGAAGGGGGGGAGGTTCATTCTTGTCACCACCATCAATTATTATTGTTGCGTCAATGCAACTGCTCAAAGTAATCACACTATCAAGACTGTCTGGGCTAGGAAACCTCCATTACTGGGTGTCTAAGCTAACCTAGATCATTGTGAAAGAACTTGTTTAGAAAATATGAAATTATGTCTTCTAAGGAAGAATTAAGTCCTCTGTCCTCACAAGTCTTGACAGAGGCAGAAATAGCTCCTTTAGATAGACCTTCATCCATCTTATTGCAATGGGATAATTGTTTGCATTCTTGGATATTTCTTGGCTGGTCATGTTAGCTGACGAGCTAGTTCTTCTAGGATGATCAGAAGACCATGAGATATACAATCTGGGTTCTTCTTAACTTAGACATAAAGAATATGGAAAACAAACACAAATACAACAAAAAATATTCCTGCATAACATAAGCACCTGGGTTTTTTCGTCTTTTGCCCATGGTGACACCTTGACTGGTAACCCATGCTGATCAGAGAGACATCCGGCAAAGGATTAATATGCTACAAGAAAATATAGTATGCTGCTATTTTCTTTTAACGGAAGCAGATTTGAACTCCATATCCATCTTCATGTGCTAGATTCTTGGGAGCTGATTCTGGACCAATTCCTTAGCTAGCCCCCATTTTTGGCATGTGGCTGTGAAAAAGTTGCCGAAGGGAGTTGTGTCAAAGGGCTTTTAGTTTGCTCTTAATGGCTTCACGTACAGTCTGAAGGAATCTGAAGCGCTCACGAAATGTGGTTTCCCCTCTGGTGTTTGCTGTTCAGCTGGCTCAGCAGCTCACCATTTAAAACCATTGTGAGTGGATTTAGCACTTGTGAAATAATGCTGGCCTATTCAGATCCAGAGAGGGATGGGCAAAGTCCACAAGCACAACAAAAGCCCATCTTCCCTCCTTCTCAGATGAGGAGCCAGGGTGCAATGGAGTTTGAGGGAGGAAACTACTCATATCCAGGTGCAGCTACACAGATCTTGGGGGGAAAGACATGTCCCTACCACAATAAAAAAGCTAACACATACTCAGAGGAGGCAATATCTTCAGCATCGCAGAAAATGGAAAAAGAAAAAAAAAAACCCTACAAAACAAACACACAAAAAACTACCACTTAAGTATAGGAAGCAAATCATGACGGAGAGAAAAAAAAAAAAAAAAAAAGAGGAGTGCAGCCCCAGAAGAGAGCTCCAGTGGGGTGTGGTCCACAAAATGAGATTATGAATGCTAGTAAGCCAAATGGGGTGAACAGATACAGAGAACTGAAAGTCCCTGAGGTCTCCCCAGAAGCCAGAGAAGACAGAGCTCCCCACTTCATCCCAGCCTGAGCTACTAAGTATATCAAGAGGTGTGTTTCATCTCTGAGCTGATCTAATGCTCAGTTATTCTGCTGAGACCATGAAAAAAAAAAAGAGATAACTAAAGCCATCTCTGATGTGGACAGCGTTGCAGGCAAGCTGTAGATCTGTATCTTTATGCAGAGATTTGAACTCAGGACCAGGCTCAGACAAGCAACTCAAGAGCAGATGGCAACAGGTCTTGGTGGCTACTAATTAGGTTAGGTTTTGGTTAGTGATATTGAGCTGAGTAGCCCTCTGATTCATTTCCAACCCCCTCTGCTCTATCTTCAGCCACAAGCCTCCAAGTGTCACACTGAGTTACTGAAGTAAATCAGTCTTGCAGTGTTCACTTTTTTGGGCCATGGCAAAATGGCAGTTCTCTTCTTGATCCCCAGGTGGGGGAATGGGCTCAGGGTTCGGCTGTGGGCCAGCACCAGTGGTGGTGAACTCAGGTGTTTACAGCCAGAGTGGGGCAGGGTCGTTTTAAAGCATTTCCTCTTTCCTCACTCGAAAAATGAACAAACAGGGACATTATCTCTCCTGTGGGAGCAACTGACTCAGATGCTTGGCCAGCTGCAGGGAAAGGTGTCCCCATAGCTGCCAACTGCAAAGAACAGCTAAAAAAATAAAAAGATGCATCGCTCTGTGTCTGCAAATGATAACAATACATTCCTCTTTATTCTGATCCAAAAGCAATTTTTTTCTTCCTTTGTTCCCCTCCCTGTTTTTTCCTATCTGATGAGAACTTGTTTCTCAGCTAGGAGCCCAGTCTGTCTGTTATTGGTGTGCCTAACGTAATTTTTATATTCCTCCCCTTTTTTTTTGATTTTATGTATTATCAAATGACTTATGAAAAGTAAAGTTCAGCCAACTAAACCTCAGAGGAACTGTGCAAGAGCAAGTAGTACTGAGCTTTACTATAAGCCCTGTACAATTAGCCATGTATGTCCATGGACTTGATAAATCTGTTTATGAAGTACATTGTGGGCATATGCTGTTGCTGAAGCAGTCTGAAAGGATACTGTTCCCCATGGCTATCCTTCAATCAGAAGACACTGTCTAGCACTATTCTTGACCTCTCTGAGAAATAAGGGACAGTATCTAGCTGAGTAACTCCTCCAACTATATCAGCCATTTCTGTACATGATACTTCTGTACCATGCACATGACAAAGTACTTCTTGTCATCATTTGTTCAGTGGTCATAATTGTAAGGGTGATTCAGCAGAAACGAGAGCAACACTTGTGGGCAGTTTGTCTTAGGACCAGCAAAATACACAGGCTAAGAGAAAGCTGTGATTTAGTGATCGCAATCTTTGTATGGAAAGATCTATGTCCTTTCAAGGCCCTCTTCTCCTCCTGGTGCATTGTGAACGGCAGGTGGGACTCCATGACTCCTCTTGGTTGTGCTATAGATAATATTCTGTGGACCCAAAACTGTGGGAATATTGTATCTGTTACCAAGCAGCATTCAGCCTACCTTTTGCCCAAGGCACCTGTATTACGTACACAATCAACGCTAACGTGTTGATACCTGTAAGCAGAGAGAAATTCACATTCTGTACTCAAATGCTACAGGAGCTGAGATGTTAGGAGGATGCATGAGATTAAGGTAGGGAGGGCAGGGAAGGAGAGGAAAGACTTTGTAGCTACATTCAAATATCGTAGGTGTAGCTGAGTGAAGGCCTTTCAAGATGGAAGACCTAAGAGGTATCGTTTGAGGCAGTATTTCTTCAGAAGGTAGATTACAAGGTAAAACATCTTCAAAAGGCCCAATGAAAACAAGACTATTTGGTCCCAGGGTCAAGAACTGAGGAGAACAATTGTAATGATTTCACTAAATATTTATCTTCCTGTCAGGTAGGGATAACTATAGGTTAAGAGTCACTGGTCAAGATAATTGTATTAACAGGTGGAAAGTAGTTTCTTTTGCCCATCTTCTCTGACCATGTCAGCACAGCATCAAACAGAGTATCAGGGTGGCCAAACAGGCTATGAGAAACTGAGAATAAGAAAAAAGGGACAGACTGGCATTTGGGTTCGTTGGTTTTTTTGGTTTTTTTTTTTTTTCAGAAAAATAATACTGTAATGAGTCCAGAGAAAGGCAGCACAAAACCCCTTCACAGGGCTAGTGCACAACATATTGACGATACAGCTGAGCTGCTCCAATGACAGTGAGCTCTGCTGAGGGGGGAAGCAACCAGAAAAAGAAGAGTGTGATCGAAAGTGAAGAAACTATAGGGATAAATTCCTCCATCACTTTGTGCTAGGTATGTGTAAATGTTTCAATGCACAAGTAAAACTGGGAGCTAATATGAGCGAGTTCTCTGAGCCCATGCCAATTAATGACCATCACAACCACCATGGTGCTCCAAACATGGGTATCCAGTGCCCAGTCTGCCCCACATGGTCCGGGTTTTTTTTCCCTCCTTCTCCCTAACTCTTCTACCCCTCCTCAAAAATTCAGTACTTCATTTGAACACAGATTTTTGGCTACCCCCTTATACAAAACCAGCTCCAGTACAAAACACATACTGAGTGAACCCCACTTGAAATCCAGGGCATTTGCTCTGCATCAGTGGTTCCCACTTCTTTTGTCCCATTAATCCTTTGTCGGACATCTTGAAGTGAGAAACTACAGGATAAATACCAGATATAGCGACAAAAGAATCATAAGAAAACAGTTCTTGCAAAATTTTGTTTCCCACTCCAGAAACTTAGATGTTCGGTGGCTGAATGTGAACGCAATTCAGAAGAAGACTGTATTTGCAGAATTTGGGCATTCAATTGTCAGAGAAATGGTTATTTTGCTTTAATCTCCTCCCATTCCTATTCTGACCCAGAGGCATTTGCTTCCCCAATACAGTCTCCTAGGAAGGCCTCATTTGCTACACCCCTTCCCAAAGGTCTCTCAAAGCAACATCTACCCAGGAGATCTCTGAAATACACAATTGTCACTAAGGGGATTTGGGCCTCCCTTTAATTTCTGCCATGCTGTACTATAGCTCCTCATTATAAAGTTAGCTCTTAAAGGTTCTTTGTCTCTGCGGGGTTGAAAGTTGCTGACTGAATGTCTGGGTCCAATTTTCCACCAGTCTTCCTTTAACTGGCCATTCTCAGCTATGCAAAGTGTTTGCATAATGCTACAAGATCATTCACATCAATCTTGTTTAACATTTTGAATCTGTTTTGCAAAGGGGTTAATGTGAAAACAAACCACAGCCTGAATAATAAGTCACCAGAAAAAAAGTACTAGCCTAATCTTTTAATACAGAGCCTGAACAGCAGTTCTTTTCTCAGAGGGAAGAGGACTGACATTTTTTCTAATCTGAGAATGCAATTCTCAGGGACAGTGTATGAGAAAACAGCAGTAATCTACAGAACACCCAGGAACAGTTGTTGAAAGATTCCCAGGGTGTTACTTTTGGCAGGACATCAGGTTCCAATAAAACCCACTGAAAACACTAGACTAACAACAATAATAATAATATTTTACACAGATGAAGTGTCTTTCATCTGAGGGTCACAAAAGGCTTCTGCAAATGGTGAATGAGCTCCTTGAGGAGGGTTAGATGAAATTGATTCTCCGTAGATGTTGCCACTGATTCACTGATTTAGAAGATAGGTTATTGTGTACAGAGTGTTAGAGGGTACAAAAAGAAAAGAGTTAACATGTATAGACAAGCTTGGGAGCATTCCTTGTAGTGAGCTTGCATAGACATAGTAACCTATTTTTTAATGTTTTCTGTAAATCAACTGCTGACATTCCATATACACAATTTGAGCACCTGTACACAAATCAGGTAACCAAAGATTACATTGTGCAAATACACAAAGTACTAGGTGAGTACTAGCTGTACATGCACAGCTTCTTGACTCTAATGTGAAATTCTATATACTATTCTTGCAATGCCTACTTGGCATGCTCCTATATGTTTTCTGAGACCAATCTGGGACTTCAAAAATATATATAGTAATACATAAGTATAGTAAAAGTTAAGGACTAGAAATAAGAGATCCGTGTAGGCCACTTGCGAACTGCTAGATGTTTTGGATCCAGACCCACTCTTTGCACTGTTAGCCTGTCTCTGTAGGGGAACCATTCCACAGTGTGGCTCCGTTTCACAAAACCCAAGATACTGCACCACTCTGGGCCACATAAGAATCTCAGCCTATACTTCATATACCACACTGTGAAGGCATTGCTGGTGGTGTTATAGCAGAAAAACTTCCAGTGGAAATACAGCTTCTACTGCATCATTAACAGGTTTTATGTCTTTATTGGATTTCTTACGACTTTTTGGCACAAGTATACTATCAAATGTTGCTGCACTGACCTTACCTCAGTGACCTTAAGAGGACAACATATATTGAGATAAGTTGTTCCTTTCCTCAGGGTCTCTCAGTGTGTATTTCACATAAGGAATACATCTTGCTCTTTGTAGCCATTTCCAGAGTCAACAACACCCTCATTTCCCAGCCCAGCACTCTCATCAGACAGCAAAAGCTGTTGAGAAGTCATTGTCTGCGCACTGAACACAGAAACACGCAAAATTCCTACTCACTGTTTACATGAAGGAAATTATGTGAAACAAGTCATGTTTCCTCTGTGTCACAGGGGTAACAACAATAGCAACGAAGGTTTTGTCATGACACCCCCAGTCTAAAGCAATGACTAACAACCAGAAAGATTAGATATCAGGATGATCTAATAGCCTGCTGCTCCCAAAAGGTCCTGCTCCTCTTCAGCCTACGACCCTTTGCCCCCTTCTTATCTCTTGCTCCCAGAGACACATCCTACCTTGCCCTTGCGCTGGCATTTGCCAAACCCTTCTCACAAACAATTTGGCTCATTAAAGCCAGAGAAAATGGTCTATTTTTCTTTTTTCTTTCTTTCTTTTTTTTTTTTTTTTTTTAATTTTATAGCTTGGCTTAATGAGCTGAATTGGCTCAGAAGAGGGTCTTGCGAAAGTGAGAGTGCAAGAGAGCACAAGACTCATAGCAGGAGCATTTGGTCTGGACTCTTATGTCACTGTAGCTACAAGGTGTAACCCTCAGAATTACACAAAAGAAACTGTCTTGCTGGTAGTTTCAGTTTTTCATATAGATGACCACAGCTACTTTCTGAGATAATTTGGTCAAGTCAGGAAGGGGATTAGCAGAATAACTGGTGTAATTCAGAAGTTGTATATGGCTACAAATGTAGAAGAGAGAGTAATTCTGGCCTCTTAAAGCTGTACCATACAATACCGCAAAGAATGAAAGAGGGGCAATTAGAACCGATGACACACAACTGGAATAGCTTTTATGGGTTGAACATACCATGATGGCAAGGCATCACAGCCACTAAGAGCTGCATAACGCTTTACTCACTATCAGATATACCCACATGTCTTCCCTGTGGCTCGAAACAGCATCTATCACTAGGCTAAAACACACAGAAGCACACCAAGCATCATGAGTCACTGCAGAATTCAAGTCCATTTTCTCTGTCCAGTTTTGCTTGCCTCGGACCTGAGGAACGCTTTGTCAGAATCCTTAAAGAAGCTTCAGCGCCACCCTCACTGGAATGTCTTTGCCTCCCCACACATGCATGTGCATTTGTTCCTTTCAGTACTCGGTTTCTGCACAGAGATGACCGATGTCTAACTGCTGTCATTGAACACAGGTTAAAAGTTTACAAATTGGTCTTAGCAGCTGTATTTGGAAGCTAAATTCTGAGAAACGGAATTGTTCTCATCTTTCCAGATTCTGGTTTTGAGCAACCTCATAGTTATGGTCAGAGATTAGAGAGATTTTTGTGGTGTTAAAAGAATAGTTTGGAAATTCTCGTCCAGCCATCTGCCCTCAGAACTTAGCAGATGACTCACTAGCACTCACCTCCATTTGTTACTGAGCTAAAACTTTTATCTCCTCAGCTTCTTGTAAAGTTCCACTCTGTATCTTTTCAGAAGCAGAGCCTGTTCTAATACGAAATGACAAACAACATGGGAAGTGCAACTCAGAATTCAAGTTTTCAAAAGCACTCATGTTAAATTCTGGCTGAGCTAATATGCACGTATGCACAGAGGCATTTGCACACATAAATCACAGCTTGCTTACATCTGGCACCCGGAAAGAGCACACTGCTTGGCACACTGTTTAAATGTGCTTCAACTACTAGACTGCATTCAGGTCTACAGATAATTTTGAAAAGGTTTCTTTGTAGCCAGGAGACACAAGACCTTACTGAGTATTTTGCTGATATTCTTAGGTATCAAAGATGCTTACTGTTGCCTGCCATTTCCTGATGAAACTTCTGCAGCCTTGCATCCTCAGGTGCTTTTCATTTTTGGGAACTAGAAAAGCTATCTCCATATCCCAGATGTTATTTGTTTACCCTGCACAAGTTCGAAGCGGCACTTACAAGCAATCAAAGTTCCTAAGCTAACTACATAGTTTGACCAAGCTCCAATTCCAAGTAAAGCAGCACGTAGCTGTATCATCTTACCCAGATTCAATAGTTTATTGCAGTCTCACAGAAGCTGCTCACCATTTTGCTTGCATATTCAGCCCCAACTATAGAAGATATGGCCAGAGAAGTCCAAGATAAAAATATCATACTGGTGCTGCATCTAAATTGCTCTTACCACCTTGTACCAGCTTAAGTACACACCAAGTGAATTTTCCAGAGTGGTTTGTGAACACCCATTAGTCAGTACCACATTGATCATAGCTCTTTAAACTGTACTTTTTTTCTCCCTGCAAGTGGGTCAGCTTCCTTCTGGGTCCTAAATGATAGCTTTTGAGACAGGAATATTTCTTTTACTCTTAACCTGGAAATTTACAATCTGCTCAGAACTGCTTTCGAGTTATGCAAGTCCAGATCTGTACTTCTTTCATAATTGCCTACCATGGTAACAAATAGGGCAGCGCCATGTCTGGTCCCTCAAGCTCTGTACTTGTGCCAAAGATAACCAGTTATACTGGCATAATTAATTTTGATGCATTAATGACACAACAGCTTTTGTCTTTACCAGCCAGCATATTTGCCAGTAAGATTCGGCAAACATAATTTAGCAAAGTCCTTTCCTCTGTTAATGGGGAGAACAATCCCTGAGTTTAAAGAACAGGGGAGGAATCTTCATTTAGGGATTAATCATCACTTTATAACTCCTGCAAAATTCACACTCCAGGCTCTGATTTAGTTATACACAATAACTGTGGCTTGCTAATTAAGAACAACATGGGTATTAGCTTTTCTTCTTTTAGGTTCTTAAATTGCTGATTTAAAACTTCTCTCAATGTGAAATGCATTTCTAAATATCTGAAGTGTGAAATAGCAAGGACATTTGCATCTCCAGCCAAACCCACAGAGGTTGCAAAGACAGGCGTGATTTATATTCAATACCTCAACCTATAACCTGGAGGACAGCTGGAACTCTTCAACACCAACCTCCGCTCTGTGAAAGAGGGACTCCTCTCCTGTGGGTACAAAGCAGATTCACCTTTTGACTCTATTTGTTGTCACTGAGGGGGATTTAGCTTGAAATTATCCATTCTCTCCTATGACTTGTATATGAGACAAAACAAGTAGTACTTCAGAGACACATGAAGTTGACACAAAGTCTTTCCATACTCATTTGAAATCTTGTCTTGGCCTTTCACCGGTGTACCTAACAGGTACCCTGCTTTTCAGCTCATGCAGATTTTCCCAAAGCTCCTCTCTGTTTCTTATGAACAGAGATGAAAAGAAAATGGTTTCTACATCTCATTCAAGAAAGAAAAAAAAATACTTCACTTTTGCATTCCAAAGTAGATTTCAATGAGTCCTGCTTTTTTATGAGTCCAAATAAAGTTACTCTTATGGTAGAAACAAAACGATTTACAAGGTTCAGTCCACCACATCTGCTGGATGTTAGTCCAGTCCCTTACAAGTGGAGTTTGATGGAGTTTGATAGTGCTTCTGGTTGGCTGGGGTCATGGGATGATAGCTCATCTTAGCTTGATCAAGACAATATTTCTTCTGATCTCATATTATTAAGAAAGATGTGATTAACTTTGACTTCAGTATTCTGTAGACATTTTTTACTTTCCTGATTCCTTTGAGCCTGAGCTGGATTTGATAGCAGTGAATTGTGAAATTTGGTGCCAACTTTGCTTCAGTTGCATCAATAGCCTTGACTTTTTTTTCCCAAACTTTCACTGTGTTCACTCCTTCATGATACCAAGACTTGGCAATCCCTTTGTAGCTGCAGAATTTCTTTAAAAAAAAAAAAAAAAAAAAAAAAAAAAAAAAAAAAAAAAAAGGATTACAAGCACACAAAATTGCTTGCTGTACCAACTCAAAGCATTCAAGAATGCATGGCAGCATAGAAAAGATGCGGGGATGCGAGTAAGAGGAGTTGAACGATAACTCTGCAGGCAGCGGCAGAACGCAGCATGTGCACAGGAGCACACCACCAGTAGGGGCAGGCCTGGAGGCAGACATTAGGCAGATTAGAAATTCGGCACATGCAAGCATGTCCCCAACATGAGGGGTTCCACAGGGAACCCTGTGACCCTTTTCCTATTGACTTTGGAGGGATTCTGAAGGTAAATAGTTAAATTTTTTCAGCTGGAACATCTTCAATACACAGTAAACATTCACACTGGAACGGTCTACTCTTTCTGTTTCCTCAGTGTCAAGATGCAATAGCATGTTTTCTGAAAACTCATTCTAAAGATGATTGGGGTATGTAGGGGTGATGGGGGAAAATGGTGGTGGGGCAGCACCTACTTTATTGCTCAAGGACTTTCAAACACCTCTGCAAGGCATGCACATTGCATAGCCCTATGCTGTGGTAGCAGAAACGGTTTGGAGGGGTCTTTGGAATAGAAAAAAGTTACTCGGGTGAAAACCGTTTGTATTGGATGCTACTATTAAATTTCATTATGGCCTTTCTTTCTATGGGAACCTGGATTCCCAAAGGAAAAGAATTGCCAGAAAGGTCCTTTCTATGCATTTTTCAGTTAGCTGCAGTAATTTCTTTCATGTGGAGACGTCATTTCCACAACGCAGTGATTTCTCAGTCAGTTCAAGAATATATTCAAGAATATATTCCAGAGAGTACAGACTTGCAAGCTATCCAGAAACACTAGGTAGTCCAGATGGGGCTTCTTGTTCATTTAACTGTCAAATATATAGCTGATGTAAGAAGTGCTTTCTCTGCTGTCCTCTCCATTTCTAGATGCACTCCAAGGGATTAAATGCAGTTTTAAAAGCACTTAGGATCTGTTTGCAGTAGTAGCCATCTCTTACCCTAGCTGTAGCTGGAAAAGCTCAGACCCACTGCAATGATTTTACTAACATTCCAGTGACCTGACTATTCACAGGGACAGGGTATTTTTGATAGCAAGCCCTTAATTCTTCATCCTGTAGACCCAGCTGGTCCACAGAGGCTGACGTCATTTGACCACAAAATATAAGATACTAACCACTTGAGCTGTTGCCAGAGTATAATTTGATAGCTGAGCACCGATTAAAATTTCTTTTGGAATCAGTGTCCACTATATATGCTATTACTCATCAGTGGCACACATTCAATGTCTCTATGCAATTGGCCAGTAGGGTTTTTTTCTGTGGATACATTTGCCAAGATGAAAAACCAGAAAAAATTTAAACCATTTCCAATGTGTTTCCAACTGCTGAACTATGTTTTCTGAACCACATTGTTGAGTGGTGATCTAAATTAATGAATGTTCTCCTGGGCAGCTGCGATTCAAACAGTGATTCTCCATTTTCTTTTTTGATTGGGATCTGTAAATCATTGAACATTAGCGTTATCAAGTGGGGCTACACATATGCACAATCTGGGTGCATTGCACAGCAAGTCATAATGGGCAGTTATTTCCTCCTGTCTTCAGGTTTGAAAATTAGTCTGGAATGATTTTATAGTCTTCTTTGGAATAAAGAATGAAACAAAAAAAGGTCCATCTTTCCAAATATATGGTGATGTTGCTGTTGCCGGTTTGACAACTGTGACATATGCATATTTCACAGCAAAGTTTTGGGTTGTTTGGTTGTGCTCTCCCCCTGCCCCCCCCCCCCCCCCCCCCCCCCCATCCCCAGGCAGCTCAGTGTTCTGAAAAAGCTGGTGATGAAATATTGAACAACCACTGTTAACATTTAGTTGGAGCAATATAACAGCATCGCCATAAGTTTTAGTCAGAAGAAAATATTGATACAGAATTATTTTCCATTGGAGGAAAAGAGAGCTCTAACAAATCTTTTTAAGACTACATTGATTGAACAAAAATTTGTGAAAGTTTTCCATCTAAATATTTTAGAATGAATGAAAATATGAAAATATTTCATAATGAAAATATTTCAAAGTGAAGAGATTAAGTGTTTCATTTATGAAACATTAAATGAAACATTTAATCTCTTCACTTTGAAATAGCTCTTTATTTTGGATTTCATTGTCCTGGTATTTTATGTTACAAAACATTTGAAATATTGTTGGATTAGTTAAAACATTTTCTCTCAACAGAATAGAGATATTTTTTCCCTTTGACTTTTCTTTCCCAGACAATTTTTAAACACTTAGCACCATGCTTCCAGATCAGAACAAAATAAACTGAATGTAACCAAGTAATCAGTGCATATTACGCACTCTCCTCTGGATCCAAGCCACACAAGATCTGGATCAGTTACAGCTTTCTGCTGAAAAGCTTGCCTCTTCACCTCAGGCTGCAGGGACTCACATGCTCAGCTTTGGACATTCTCTAGTTAAGACTTCAGTGTCAAAGCATTGGCTATCACAATGGTATCAATACTCACTGGATTCTGTAATCCTAGTGCTGTAAAACCCACCAAGTGTGTGGTCTTAGTAAACAGAGAGCAAATTCCTAACTCTGTAGCAAAGTATCTTTAACAAACCCTTTTACTTATAATACATGGATCAATAAAATGGGAGAGTTCAGATTTTGAGGCAGTTGTGTGGAGAACTAAGAGTTTCTGCATAAAATATCTCCCTTTCTTTACCTTGGAAAAGAGAGGAGCTAAAAGCAGTCAGTTATCTACTATGTAATTATTGATTATATATAACTATTGGTTAAGATGCAAGTTTTCTCCACCTGAACACAACGATCTTAACTACACTGCAAGAAATTCAATGATGGTTGCTAGAGCATGTAATTGAGGTTGTTACAGGTAAACCATGGAAAGAGCTGGATATTTTACCAGCCCAAACCAGCTACTGCTCATGCTGTTCCATCATATACCAAGAATAAACCCCTTCCTGATCTGTTCTCAAATGGTTAACCTGTTCATGCATTTCTTCAGAAGGCTTTGGTGTAGAAGAGTGAACCAGAGGAATGTTTTGATTCAGGGTTTGACTCAGATAGTGGCCATGTCTCTGGCTGCTGTGGTTTTATGTTACTTCCAGATATGCAGATATCTGTAGATGTTTGTAATCTACAGTTTGGCAGGGCAGGCTTAGCTGCAGCACAGCAGCTGGATGGATTTTGTATGCCAAAGTCTACCCTCCAAAGGAAGAAGTCACATGTACTGGTATGCCATGGGGTCTTAAGTAGTTATTAAAATCTTTGTAATTCATCACTATCTTCAACTCATGAAGAAATTATGCTCATGGAGCCACACATATGACACCCCTCTGGTGCTCTTGGTTATTCACATACTTGAAAGATCCTGCAGAAGGTCATGCAATGTTGGGGCCAAGAGCCAGACATAACACCTTCAGGTGCTGTTCCATAGTTGTGTTCTGTCGAAGTAACCATTACAGGGAAAGACAAAACAGGAAAATCCTTCAGGTGGTTCAATACCTGTCCAGGTTGTCATGAAACTGCAACAGAATTAGTACAGTTCCACAGTCTTTTCAAGTGACATAAATCTATTTAAAGCCTTGCACAGTCCTACTCACCAACCATTTACATCTTTGGGATCTCATTAAAGGTAGGAGAATCAATTCAATAAAAGAAACTTTTGATGTCAGGGCATAACCAGATCCAAATGATACACTGCCTTCACCGTCTATTTAACTCTTCAGTTTATTGTCTTTTCAAGTCATGCTAGATTATTTATAAAGAGGAAAATAATAAAAGTGATATATATGGGAGAGATTTTAGAATGTGTGCTATTTTCTGACAGGAAGCTAAGCCAAAGCAGAGAAGTCACTTCAGGGAAATACAGCTTCCTTAAAAACGATAAAAATCTAGTACTACGAGAAATGTACTTTGTCATCATCACATGACAAGGTCCTTATAAGCACCCTTGGCTTTGGAATCTCTTAAAATTACACTTTGGCATCAATATCCTGATCCCATAGAGCTGTTTGAACAAAGATGTTACAGAGGTTACTTGGTTAAACTAAAGAATTGACTAAGTCTACTTTTACCCCTGGTGTAGTAATTGACAGAATAACTGCTATATCGGCACCAAAGCTGACTCAAGTTTACCATTGTACAGCAATACATTTCAAAAGTTCAGGAAGAGTAACAGATACTCATGAGTCCTTGGGGATCACTGAATTATTCAGTGTCACCTCCTGATACCGTATCGCTTTGCTACTTCTGCACTGAATCTAGTAACTGGTATTTGACTAGAGCATATAAAAGTGTCACATCTTGATTTGAACGTTTCAAGAGACAGAGAATTTACCTCCTCTCTTGGCAAGTTATCTCACTGTCTTCATTTCTAGTTTAAACTTACCTCGATTCAGCTTTCTGTTATGAGGGGTTTTAATATGTTTTCTCCAGCAATAATACGAAGTTTGTTTAGTACCAGCTAGTCTCTGTGCTACTTGTTAAGTCTGAATCAAGCTTCTTTTAAGCAGGATAACTGGATCTCTTTCAGTTTCCCATTGGAAGGCATTTTGTAGTATTTTCATGATTTCTATGGCTCTTTTCCTGTGCACTCTCCAGATTTTATGAGTTTCTCAGCTGTGAGAGAGTTTCTTACGTTATTCTGATATTAAGCTAATGAATCTTATGAACACAGCACTGCTCCTGTTATCACTGTAGAACTGCCATGTCCCACAGCAAGCTCATGTTCAGCTATATTTCATTAGGACCCTTAAACCCATTCCCGAATCACTGTCTTCCAGTTGTATGGTTCTTAAGGCTCATGAGCTGTACTTGTATTGTATCTAGTGATTAATAAAAAGACTAGATATGAAACCAGTTACAGTTACTGTTATCTATTATTTCATGTGAAATCAATGCAAACTGGCCTGACAAAATTACCTGGCAACATGACTGTGTCAATTAGAGTCAAGTTACCCGTATTGGTTCAACTGGCGCTGGTTTCACTTTGTGACACGCAAAGTTAAATGATGCCCTCTTGCCTTCCCTATCTCCACAAATAAAAATTAAAAATTTTTCTTTAAAAATATTAGTCTTACATGCTTCCTTAGCTGTATTCGTAGCCTCATGGCCCACATGGCTTCTGTCACAGGCTACCTTTCACATATTCTATTTTCCAGGCCTGCAAGAGTCTTTTATAGCACTTTGGGCTCAAGAAATGACACAGATAAAAACACTGAACTGTCTCAACAACAGTCAACACACTGATCCTAGTTTGGATGGTTCCAGCTCTAGCACTCCACATCTGTGCCAAATTCAGCTACAGTACCAACTTATTCTGGCCAAAAGAGCACGTCACTGAGGCTGATAAAGCACTGTAAAGGGCAATAAATCTGGCAGGGTATCATATAACACAATAAATATTTTCAAATAATATTTTCTGAAATAAAAAATAATGCCAAAAAATCCAGACCTTACTTTATGCTGGGCACAATATGGTATAAGTCCCTTTCTTCTTGTACTAATTGAATCCTGCATCAAGCTTTCTCAATATTTGCCCTCTACTATCAAACTGGGTTTGCCCAAAAAAGCTAGGCCAGGATTATCAAGGTCATCTTTCTTTGCCTTTCTTTGAGTTAACCCTCCTCTAGACTCAAAAGTTTCCTTATTGCTCAAAGATTTTGCACAAGCTAGCAAGAGAAGGCTATGCATCTCACACAACTCTCTTCTTATCTGGTGCTATCTAGGCATGCTGTGTTTTATTTTTCAGTTCTTTATGGTTGCTATTTATCATGTTTCATAGTTACTCGTGAGGGTTGGAAGGTACTTCTGCATTCCCATGATGCCTGATTACATCATCCTGGTTCTTTCTAAACACAAAAGAGAACTATTGAGTATTTCTGCCTTTCCTGAATCGTTAAGACTTTCACCATCTTCTGCTAGCAAGCGAGCTATACTATTGTTGGGAATTATTTTATTGCTGTTATGCTTTAAAATGCCTTACTATCCTTAGGCTGCGAGGTAGAGGTTTCTTTTGCTCCCTCTTAAGTCTTTCCCATCTTTATATTTCCACAGTCTCTAATTTATTTAATTGCTGCCTCCTTCCTCTTTCGTCTCCTCTTCCCCGTTTATTTGATACATTTTTAATAGCTGCCTTTACTTCCTCACTTAATAAGGTGGTGCTGCTAACCAAAGATGTCTTTATTCACAATTACGAAATTGTGGTTTTTAGTCATCTAGTAAACTTTCGTAGAATAATTTCCATTTTTCATTCATATTTTCCTGTCTAAATCTCTACTTCCATCCAAGTTTCTCTTCCCAGCCACTTTCAGTCATCCTTTTCCTGGTTACTTTGCAAAATAAGCTATTTGGGGCACCAAATATGTAAGTAGACAGAGATATAGTGAACAGAATAGAAAGTAAATTTAATAAGTAAATCTTTGCTTGGGCAGGTTAGAAGTGGAAAGGAAAGCCGTTGTTTATCATCCTAACGAAAAAAAAAGGAGGTAATTTTCAAAGTCACTTCAGAATACGCTGGTCTAGTGTTCAGTTCCTGTTCTAATTTAGTCTAATTACTTAGTCATAAGCAGGAGTTACTAGGCTTGCCCTGGCACTCTCTTTTCTAGGAATTAACCAGCCCTACTCAGCTTGAAAATTATTGGAAATCTGTTAAAGGCACTATTACCAAAGAAATGAGAGGCTGCTAGGAAAATCCGGTTAAAGAGACTAAAATTTCAAAGGAGCACTAAAATACTGAGTACTTACTCCTATGAAACCTTTCAGAAGCTTGTGCTTTATTAACAATGATGATTAAATGTGCTGTTAGCGAGCTTGTTGGACTGGGGAGTCCTGGGGGAAAACAGTAAGGAACAGCATTAGCTTACCAGATCTTTTGGAGTACCTTGGTGAAGGATGCAGAGAGTGTAGTGTACCCAAAAAACTAAGAAGAAATGAATGAAGTTGCCTGGTTGATGCTTTTCATGCCTGCTAAATGCTGCTGTTTAAGACTTATACGGAAGCAAAGAGCAAGTGTTCCTGATGATACAGAAGTTTACTAGAACTGGAAGGGCTAAGGATTATGAGATTAGAGTCTTGATTACAACTGAATGCTGATTTAGCAAAGATGTGGTATGAGTATAAAGCTAATTCTTGGTAGATTTTTTTGGGTTTGTTTGAGGGTAAGTATGATAACACACAACAGGAGTATCTAACCCTGTATGAACAGAAGTCCTAAACAGCTTTTCTGGTTTTTTCTTAAATCGGATCTACTTCAATAGCTAGAGGGAAGGGGGGCGGGAAAGAAGTTTTAGGAAAATAGTCTTCCTGATAAACATTATACAAAGTTTACTACAACATTATGGCTACTGACTTGATTTTAGTACTGCTATTTGTGAGGAAAATAAAATAGTTACAGCAGAAAACAGGTAAAAATGGCTGGCAGCAAGGAAAAATTAAACACACAGCAGGGGGAAATCAGGGCTTTGGGTATGTAGAAGTCAGAAGTCTGTCAGAAGGAAAATGACAATTGTTAAGCTTAAGAAAAGACTTATTCATCCCAGGCATGTCTGAAGTTATACTGTAACTTCAGGCAATATAATTGATGCAAGGGCTGAATTCTGTGTTTTATGTCTAGTATTACAGGAGAAGTAATTCCAATATAGGAATCATAAAGAGGATCTTTTCTGCCAAACCAGGCTCCTTCTATTAGCTCATTTTAAAGACTGAAAACTTGGAGAAGAGGTTCAGATATTTCTGACTATACTGGCTTCCTTAGCTGGCAAAAATTAACATAAAGGTTTAGTCTCAGCTTTCCAGACTAAAATAAAACCCAGTGTCCTATCTCCACTGAAGTTCAATTTAGTTATCTTGAAAACATGATGATGAAATAATACTGCAACTATTTCTCAGTTATGGTGAAACCAACAAAGTTTTATGGAAAAAAAAAATACTGTTTAACTGGGGCAGAGAATAGAACTACCTACTAAATATTTTACTAAAGAAAGAGATCTGGAACATTCACAATTTGGTGCAGATGTGGTTTTCTGTGCTAGTTGCAATTCTTTCAAAATTAGGTCTTTTCCATTTTTTTAAGAAAAAATAGTAAGTGGCATATGTGGAAATTATAACGGTGCAGCTTGAAAGCAACGTGCTTTTAACAGTATTCTTTCACATCCTACGTACATTGTTTTTCAACATACAACAGAAGATTTGTCAAATTGGAGTGGCCGTATTTAGCCCTATGTTTACATTTCTCTATAGCCGAATGCTAAATTAAAGCCATCATGTTGTCATCATTCTCTAAGACACTGTTGCTTGGCTTTTTTTTTTTTTTTCCCCCCCCACTGTTCCTTTACACACTCCTTCAAGTCATGGGAAAATTTACTTTGAATGTAAGTATTGGACTTTTTTTTTTTTTTGGCTGGGAAAGATTCTTTTCTACTTCAGAAACATAGTTCTTATATACCGAAAGACAAGAACAAGTACTGTAGATGACTATACAACACTTGTTCTCTACCTAGACTAATATAGATTTATCCTTACTTAACCTTTGACATTCATCTTTAAAACATCCCTTCAAAACCTCTATGAAAAAAAAAAAATCTCTGTGATGGTGGTCAAACATTGCAATAGTTGCTCAGAGAGGTTTTGGACACTCCATCCATTTAACACTTTAGTGATATGACCCTAAGCAACCTCAGGTATCATCACAATTGGCCTAGCTTTGAGCAGAGGGTTGGACCAGATGGCCTTCAAAGGTCCTTTCCAACATAAGTTATTCTCTCTTATGTATGAAAACAAGCAAAAGTAGTCTCTTTTCCCCTCTTAGGAATCAAAAGAGAGACATTTTTAATGGCCTCCTGTTTTAACATATGCATCCTGATACAAATGTTTCTGCCAGGACCACTTGCTTCTCTGATAGCGCAAGTGAAAGATGATGATTGGCTTTAGTACGAGGAGCAACAGCACAACACACCTTGATTTGACTCCCATTGGCAAATGTGAAGCAGTGCACTCTTGTGCTAGGATCCAGCACTCTGGATCACTGGTGGTGGTGTCTGGAGCGACTGTGAAGCTTGGCAAGGTCAGGACTAACAGCAGAAGTGCAATGAGAGCTCATGTGGAAGGCAATGCTGATGGGCGCTGATGCTGAAAGCGTCAAATATGCATGCTGTTGCGTTGAGTGGAGGGTTGTTCTTCCATAAGACTGGCCACAGAGGCATCTCCCCCTTGACAGAAATGCTGTTCTTCAGTACGTGAAATAATTATGAGATGAATATGAATTGAAAGTGCACTTCCTCTTGACCTACTTCCCAGGCAGGGAAGCACAGCTTGATGCCCTCCTGTTTGGAAAGGTAAAATTATCTCTCCACATTCCCTAGGCTCCACATAAGCCTCTATTGTTTGGTACCAACCACATGGCTAATTATCATACCTACTATGCAGTCTCTTTTAATGATTTCCTTCCATCTCTTGTCAACACCCAGGCTGACTAACCAAACTGGTTTCTTTGGAGAGAAGTGTACCTGTTTACCTCGTCAATAAATACACCTCTTTTTTGTTTGTACTGTGAAGGTAAATATTCAGAATGATAGCGTAAGCTGGCTTTGGGAAAGTGGCTGATCATTCTGAGGTGCTCCACGTTGCAGGATGCATCTTTTTACTTCACCACAAAATCAATTACATGTTCCATTATAAGGCCAGTGGAGTCCAGCGGGGAGCCTGAGCCTTCACGTACAAGTCCCACAGCAGCTTAAGGCTTAGAACAGGACAGTAATGCCTGTGACAATCTCCTTGCACGATGAACCTAAGCTCCAGAACTAGTGCTTTTGATACACGGGCCTTCCTGTTCCTTCAGAGAGGTCTGTGGTTCCCGTTCTGTAAGAATGCACAGCGCATGCCCCAGCACAGCTCTTGCTGGCATTTCAAAGCCATCAACTGTGCTGGCACTCTGAGAACTGCTGAGAGGCTTTGTTGGGTTTGGTCTTAGGAGTCCTTGGATTGACAGGCGAAGATTATTGCAGGCCATTTCTTCCTCCTGTGGAGTCACTCCATGGTTCTTCCATCAAAAGTAACTGTTCAAAAAGGGAGAAGCTGCTGGGATTTTCTGCCCTGGGTAAGCATTACACACACACACACACAAAAAGGATGTATAAAAAATAAATCTGTTTGCCAATACTCTTGGTTCATGATTTTCTAGGTAACTGTCATAAAAATGACATTTTGCTGTAGCAAGATATTACGGTGCCCAGGCTGTGAGAGCAAGCACCAAAAGTATAAAGGAGAAAAGAAAACTCAGCAATACGGCAGTCAGCAGGCTGTGGAGATTCCTAAATTAGCACTGAGCCAAGTCAGTAAGTCTGTGCACCCCCACATGGCGTCATGCAGCTGTAGCAAGTTGGACTGGAAGCAGTAAAGAACAGGGTGTTGCTAAATGATTGTTCAGTTAATCCATAACCTCAGTAAACCACCCAGAGGTAAGTGAGAGAGGATGGTGTGTAAATTGCCACCAAAAAAAAAAAAAAAAAAAAAATCTTGATTCCAGCTTCACAGGCAGAAGTCTGTTGATCACAGTGAAGAAAATTTATGCTTGGGAAGAATCTGATCACAGGTTGTGTTTTTTCCCCCCATGTATATGACACCAAAGATAATACCCTCTGCTGCGTACTTCACCCAGGATGAATTGTCAACATAAATCAACTGCCAAACCCTTGAGTGAGTCAGTGATAAGAATAAAAATTCAAAAGTGCAGGTGCCATATCAGCAGCTGGACTGGAGCTGACAGCACAGCTAGAGACAATGACCATTCCTGAATTCCTTCCTGGCCGCGGTTTGAATTTTTCATCTTGCTTTCCACATTAATATATGACGCATGTGAGTGATGCAACCTCTGTGACAGATTGGGATGTCCATCTGAGTTCTCTTGGCTTGTCAGCAATGATAATTTCACTTAGTTTGAACATCCATAGTTGCTGCTATAATCTTAGACCTCACTAACTAAACTTGCCATAACTACCAGGTGTGTCCAGTGACCAAATTACAGTTCTAGATTTTTTTAATCTGATGGGGTGGGGGGGAATGTGCGTGTGTGGTTTTTGTTTGGTTTATTGTTGGTTTTTTTTTTTTCCTCCGATATACTGATATTACACTCTTTCCCCATATGACAGTTCTGTTGCCAGCAAAGATACTTAACAGGGAAACTCCTTGTGAGACTAATCCATAGGAAACTGTTTCAAAGGCATTGCTTTCGTCATCAAAGCAAGCACAGCTTCAGTTGAACTGGGTTCCACTTTTCTTAATTTATTTCTGCAGCCTAATTAAATGCATCTTTCTTAATTAATTACACTAGAGAAGGTTGCCTCAAATGCATGTAAGTCCAGTCGGACTTGCAGAAATGCTGAGAGTGTGCCAAATCCACCAAAGCCAATAGCAGCTATTAATCAGTGCCCTTGGTCAGAAACCCACACCTCAGCACTGCCTGCTGAATGCCTGCTCCCACTTACCCAGGGAGGTCAGTGGGAGCTTTCTTCCCCGCCACTTTCAACAGAAACACAGCTGGCCATCAAGTCAGGTTATGTGACAAACAGGTCCTTGGCTGAAGCTAGTTGCAGCCAAAAGACCATTCCACAGCCATTTGCTTAATTGTTGCTTTGAGCTTCCCTGATGCAAAGCGACACTTCCTGTGACGCTTTAGATATATCAGCACAACGAAACTCAGAGTTTATTTCCATCCACCTCCTTTCAAGTGACTAGAAAGACGTCAGACAGTGTAATTTTCAGAGAGCAGTATTTTGCTGCACTGTTGCCTGGAACAGCTGCCTAAGCAAAGTACTGTGGCTGAGAGGTGCACACTGGTTATACTAGAAGTTCCAGCCCTGTTAGACTCATTAAAAGGAAGAGCACTTAGTTTAATGGTTAGGAGAGACCACTATCAATTTTGAAGTGGAGGATTTATAAATCAGTTATCGCTTCCGTGAGTCTTGAGACAGAATGCTGGACTGGATGGGTAACGACAACAAGGTCTGATGTGCTCTACTCTTGTGATTGGAGACAAACCCATGCAGGACACCTTGGCTCCACTGGCTAGGCAGGAACCAGCAATCTGATCTTCCTCCCCATACACCCTCGCAGAGCCTTCTTGCAAGCACAGCTTCAGCCAGATGAGCATTCTTAGTAGCCCATTTCTAACTCTTTTCTATTCAGTAATCTAGAAAGCCCTCTACACTTTCAGAAGCATCAAACCCTAGTCTCTGGGACACTTAAACAATCTATTTTTATAATACTGTTCCCTAAGCTTTGTCATCTATGCTTTGGGGTAGAAAGTCATGGTGTATGTTCCTTCCCCTGCCAGATCTGAGACAAGACAACCTTCACCATTTAAGGCTATATAGGAACACTCCCTTCAGAGCACGATTGCTCTAAATCATTGTTTTAAAAAGTGAAACAGGAGAACTTGCATTCTGTGCTTGCTTGCATTTTGTGCACTATCAGTAAGTAAGGTTGCATAGGATTTAGGTCAAGGCCAGTTTTATTTCTAAAACACTATCCAATCTGACCTTTAGCATTGCTTTTGCATAAAACTGAACAGCCACAGCCACAGCTGTATGAGGAACTGAGCCCAAAACATAATACTTCTCCAAGCCCTACTGCAGTGTCCTTCCTGTGGTGCAGGGAAGAGAAATTTAAGACTTCAGGAGGCTACTAATGACATTTAGGGTATGTAGTGTTAAAGCAGGAGAGACAGCTTTAACTGAAGAGAAATTTTGTTGGAAGAATGTGCGTCAGGTGGTTGGTACTCAATATTCAAAAGAATACAACCTAGGGCTCCAATGACCGTTAAAAAAAAAAAAAAATCAAATTTAACAAGAGCCAGTTTTACATGCATAACCAACTTCTGAAGTAGCTCTTTTTACAGAGCTCCCATCCTGAACTTTGTTGTAAACATTACTCACTATTACCTTCCAGTCACAACTTAGTCCAAGGTCTTGTGTATTATTTTAACACAACATAAAAGCACAAAATTAACTCTAAAATAGGTGATTAATAGAGGGAAAAGGAGGGAGGACGCGTTCTACAGTTGCTGCATATTTCTTTTACTGGGTGGATTGCTGCAGCACTATCTTAAATAAGTTATATCAGTCATCTTTGAAGACAAACAGTTATTCTTTCTGAACTCTTTGCCCTTAGACTTCAATCCCTGCTCTGCAGTTGGTCAGAGAAGTTTCCAAATTATACAACGCACTTTCGCAATACCTCCTAACCTAGGACTCTATCTAGCAAGCGTATAAGCCCTTTTAGACATAGTCATACCTAAAATCATAATCCCGTGGGGAAAAAAAAAAATGCTGGTGTATCAGCAGAGGCATGAATAACTGATTGCACTGCAAAAATTCTTGCTACCATCTTAACGATGGAGCAACCCTTTGAATTTGCGACTGAGCACCACCTGCTGGTTACCTCATCTAATTTGGCTATTTCTCCTGCCACCCTCCTCTCGGTAAATCCCGAGAGCAGATCCTAGATTTTAGGAAGCCGTACTGATGTAGCTGTTACAGCTGGGTGCTGTAACACGGGACACGAAATTTCAAGGCTGAGCTTCTGAACTCAGATAGACGCAAAGTTGGAGGCAGCTGCGATGCCACAGCTGGAGCAGTCACCAGAGGGAGACAAAATTCTGCAGCCCCCCATCACGGAGGGCAGTGGGGCAAGAGCCCTTCCCACTGCATCCACTCCCCACTCGGTCTCAGAGACAAACACAAAGCAAGCAACTCACAAATGAAAAACAAAAGTGGCAGAAGTTCTTTCCTTTTCTTCTCAATTCCTGTGCGCCTCATCCTCCTTGTTTGAAGCACACGATTGTGCCTTAATCTCTCCAGCATCCCGTAGTAATGAAATGCAAGTTGCTGATTTTCTCACCTAGTTCCTCTGTTGTGCCAGTGACCTTGTAATCTCAGTTTAACATTAACTACTTAGTCCAGTTGGCCAAGAGGATCAGGTCTGTTACCTACTATTCTGAAAAAATTCTGATCCTGGCACATCAATTCTGCCACTTTGATCTTTTAAAGTATTTTAATAGAGATGCTTTCAGACCCACACTGTTGGAGTATAATTTAATTTAACATTGTGAACTTAAGCCAAGGTGGCCAAAGATAAGTGTTTTAGTTGTTTAACTTTCATTGAACTCTGTGAAAGTTGGGTAGGAAAGTCCCAGCACCATTTTTCAGAAGTGGGAGATATTACTGGCCACCAGCTGTTTCACTTTTGACCTCCGCCCAGCAGCAATTCACAATTTATGTGTGATATTACTGATATACTAATGACCATTTCTATAGCGCGCTATACCACTGATCTGAATTTATAAATATATTTAGCTATGGCTAGCTGTTACAGCACTGTCAAGCTGCACTGAAGGATGGAAAAAAAAAAGGAAAAACAACCTTATCCTATGAATCCTTCTGTCAACATAGCAAGCTATAAACCCAAACAACAGGATGACCCCACCCTTGAAATTCCTCCAGGAAGACAAGGGAAAGCCAAACTTAATATTTCTAATTACCAAGGAAAATCTTACACTCTATAACCACCTTAAACCTCCTCCCTGAGCTTTACTGTACATCCTGAGGCAAGGCCTTGGCCCAGCTTTAAATTAAATTATTAACAGGAACAATAGACTCAAGGTTTCCCAACTCAATTTGTTAAACCCATATAAAGCAACATGACACTAGATAGGCTGATTTCAGATTTTCCTCCTGTACCCAGGGTTGTGTAAAGATGTTGTGTTGGATCTTTCCTTTGTTCCAAATGTAGGAAGGGCTCCCTTGGCGACCCAGTTAGCTCTGTCCCTGGGCCCCAGTGCTCTCTGGTGCCAACACCTTGCCTGGGAATGCCAGGTCCCCTGCCAGAGCTGAGCTCCTGCTAGGGCCTTAATTACAGAGCTCAGACCCTGTGTGTGACATTGTTTGAGATCTCATTGGATCTGTGTGGTTTGGAAAAATCTGCACAAGGAGAGAAAAAAAAAAAAAAAAAAAAAAAAAAGAAAAAAGATCTCTTGCCATCTTTCTTCTGCCCCCAACTCCTGCACTCTCTCCCATTGTCAGGGTCAACCTGCTGAAGCAGCTGGCTCCAGGGACTTGCATGGGACATGAGAATATCCCACAGAGCCTGGTGCTGCTGCCTTTCTGCACAGGGACTCACCACATGGGCTGGTACATGAGTTTGGGTGGGGGAGCTGGGTCTTGCACAGGGCTAGTTCCTCCCAGAACAAAGTTCCACAAACACTAATTGCAGCAGATGGCATACCTGTTTCGCTTTGTTGCTTCCAATTTACTGTATAGAGACTAGAAGTTGCATACTCCAGTAAAAAGGGCATGGCTGGGACACGCTTCCCCACTTGGGGATGGTGTGGGAGGACGGCTGCCCGTTTGCCCTCTGCCAGCTGTTGTTCCCTCAGCTATTGGAAGGCTGTAGAAGAGAGGGGAAAGCACCCAGAGCACACACTACAGGGCTACGCAGCGGAAAGAGGGAAAGTAACTCCCCAAGCAGCAGGGAGAAGGCTCTCCCAGGGACTTTAAAGAGACCAGCAGGTTTATACATACCAGAGTCTGTGGAAGTTGCTGGGAGGGGAAACCAAGACTGAAGGAATGGACTCACCATGCAAAGACACTGTGTTAAAAGTTAATGTCTTACCCAACAGTTTCTCTAATTAAAGAGCTAACCTTTTTTAGCTTAAGAGACTGTTCTCATAACTCTGGTTTTACAGACTAGAGGCTTTTTTTGCCTTTTGATGTGAGGCGATTCCACCTCAAGTTTCTGGCTGCTTCAGGTCTCTGTCACATATGGCCAAAAAAAACAGGTTCTGGCACAAAACTCACCCTGACCCCACCTGGATTTTCCTGTTGGTTCAGATTCATATAACTTCAGCTAACAGCTGCGAGGTTGCGGAGAAGCCTGAGCATTTCCTTTGCAACATCGTCCTCAAAACAATGTCTGCATCCCCCCAAACAAAAGACACTAGATGTGCCAATGAAAGAAAAAAATTGGAGAGGAAGAGCCAAAGGGTGGGATTATTTGGTTCCAACAGTGGGCAAGAGCTCAGCAAGCTGCAGTCTGGAGGAAGGGAGGTAGTTCTGCACCTGTCAGAAAACTAGATTAAATTCTGAGTTACTTCTGTCGCAGCCTGCCCATGTGCTCCTAAGCAAGTTTATTTGTACCTGTCCATAACAGGACACCCGTGATGTGATGAGGTATCTGGGTGAATCAGAAAATAATAGCATCCCCTCCTTGTGGGACATATCCCCTGCTTCTGCAGTTGAGTTACCTGACTCAGACTGCAGCGTCAGTTTTTTCCAGAAGAGGAGAGGAGCAAAGAGCCATTGTATTCAGTGCCTTACCTGCTTACAGGTTTCAGAGAGGCAAAAGCTTAGCCTTAGCTGCTTAGTAAGGGAACGCCTCTAGGCCTCGCTGAGGCATTTCACTACATGTTTTCTTGTGATTTAAAACCTCTGAACTTGTAAATGTTTCCCACCAGATTGGCAGATCATTATGTTCAAGAGCTGTCTTGCATATATGAGCTCACTTTTCTTAGTTGCCTCTTAAGGATACCCAAGAAGCAGATGTCTCCAATGGTCTGGTCCATAGGATACAGGTTGAAAACAGCTGCCTTTCCTAGTGGGAATGTTTCAAGCATCTTCCTGGTTCAGTCTTTCTTCATCCTGATCCTTTTAGAAGCAATGCATGCCTAAACTTCTCAATGCTTTGCCACTCAAAGGAGAAATTAAATTTAAGCCAGTGAATCCATACTCAATTAAGAAGTTTGAATATGCACCTTGAAGGGTTGATGTAGCAAGCATAGGAGACAGAAAATCCCTGTATTTGGTACTTTAGAAGTTAGCTATGCTCATATCTTGTCCTGAAAAATTAGAGTGCTTTTTAGTTGCTGGTAGTCATAACTGCTGTCAGGTAGGTGAAGCTTTGTAGTGAAAGCAAGTGACTCAAAGGCAGGACACTGGTCTCATTCTGTGCTCTTGCCATCCTTCACTGATCTGTGATGAGGCCTTTTGGCTTCTCAGCTGGTTCACTTATTAAAACATTGGTAATAGTTACATGTGTAAATGCTCTGTACAAGCTAACAATCAATCCTATTAAAAAGTCAGTTAAACTTTGAGGAACCTCCTACCTTATTAATTTCTAATAGAGTTAGGATAAGAGGCTCTGACTGAGACCAGAGCTCCATTATGCTAGTTACTGTACACACAAAAAAGAAAAAAAAAAAGGCATTCTTGGGCTGGAAAGCTCTTAACATGAGAGAATTAAAATAGTTTTATCCCCATTTTTACAAAGAATCTAAGACAGTAATTACACAACAGCTTAGAGCCAAGCTCAGACCTCTCCAACTCGTAGAAGTGCCTTTACCCACACAGTCCCATTCTTGTCCATTTTAGCCGCAGCACCAGTGAAACACTCTAAAATGTAGCTCAATGACTTGCCATAATCAATCCAAGAACAGGAGCAATAGCCTCATTCAGACAATGACCAAACCACAAGCAGAAATGCTAATGTATTCACCCCATGCAAAGCAATACTAAATTCACAGCAAACAAACATGACAGTTCTGGAGCCAAGCTCAGAGAGACACCGCCATGGATGTGCTCAAGGGTACTCAGAGGTGCTCCCACACACGCTGCTGAGAGCACAGCCATGCCCCTTTCAAGCACGGCACCTTGCGTCCTCTCCAAGTTACCCTTTGCCCCAGCCCTGCCGAGGCAGTAGCACCCCTCCTTGGCACAGCAGGCTCCCAGGCAAGAGGCAGCCTCACAAGTCAGAGCTTAATGGAAGGGCGTTAACACTAATCGAATCTGAGCAGCCATAGCCATGCATCACTTTGCATTTTCTCATGTTAAAACACAACAGCCATTTGTTAAAGCACTCCTAATGTGTTCAAAATCTTTCCAGCGACAGCTGATGTCGTTTCTAAGTGTGACATTCCCAAGCAGCCTGGCAGAGACCGGAGACGCTGCTCTGCAGTTCCCTACCCTGAAGTCCATTGGTGACTACAAGTATCTGCCCCTATAACCCCAGTTACTACCTCACTAGTTTCTGTGTTTGATAGCTAGTTTGGCCAGCACTGAAAAATAAACCAAACAGACAATTATGATTAAGGGCTTATGAAAGTTTAGATCAGCAACAGCACCTTTTTTTTTTTTGTTTGTTTTTTACCTTTCCTGACAGCGTGAGGCCAAGATGCTCAGCTGTGAACTGACAGAACTCAGAGCATGACAGTTCTGAACAAAATCAGCAAATTCAGCCTTTTTAGATTCAGAGATTGGCTCAGTTTCCTGGCAGAGGAGGAAGCTAAGCCTGGCAGTTTTTGAAGAAAGAGACTGCTATGCACCCAGGTGAGACTAAATCAGCAGGGTCTGTTTGGAGATGCTGGTGAGCACTGCAATAGGAGACCGACTCTAACCCAGAGGATAAAGACATTGTGAGAGTTAGTACACATGAAACTGGAAAAAATGCTTTGTGGATGAAAGACCTTATAAATAATAGAGGGACCAAAACCCCTGAGTGTCACTATTTATGGATGTGATTTCATCAGCTCTGCCTCTGTTGAAACCCTCAGTCCTGTTCTCCCCTCTTCCCACCCATATTCTCACAGCTGCTTTTCTGTGGAGAGCCTTGAGTACTCAGAGGGCACATACATGTCAAAATCTGCAGATGAACCTGAACTCCAGTGCCTTAAAGTGAGGTTTACCTAGGAAATACTGCAACATGTAAAGTCCCCTGGGAATAAGAAAAAACACCTACCTACTTTCATCAGCTTCAGTGGCTTACCTGCGTGATGAATTCAGTCCATGTGTATTAGACACACAACACAGGCACATATGGCACTTCTACAGTAGATCTTAGCCATCTCTCTCCCTACACATCACCTATGTGAGCATTCTCATTATTTTACAGATGGGGAAACCAAGATGCAGGAGGATACCCTAAGACACACAACAAATGACAAATTAACCTTGGGCTTCCTTACATGAAAAGCAACATCAAACCAGGGCTGGGATTGTTCTGTAAACAGAGTTGCAGGTCACTGGGTGAACAGAGCACAAGGGACCATTGCTACAAGCTTGTCTCATTCTAAGATTTTTTTTTTTTTTTTTCAACCCTGCACATCTGCTACAAACCACAGACAGGGGGGAGCTGGATCCCTGGTCTGATCCAGTGCAGCTGTTACTGCGTCCCCTCAGTTTTAGAAATTAACCTGACCCCTCAGCATTGGATGCAAACACCCTTAGACTTGGAAGAAGTTCAAATTTAGGACCTTGCGTTAGGAATGTTTTGTATTAAAGTGATTTATATGAACACATTTGCTCTTTTGGATCTGGCAGCAGCTTGCGATCAGGCCTAGCTTTTCTTAGTATTTTGGGCCATAAGCCATCCAGCTTGGGGATTTATTCATCTTAACGTGTTTAGCTTTGTAAGCACAATGCAGTAGTTACTGTTGTGCCTCCCGGCAGCTCTTCCATTTTTTATAAACTCATTTTCTCTGCTAACCTACTTTTATTTTTTTTCTTGTAAAGCTGTTTTTAGCCTTCCCTAGCTTTTTTTTTTTTTTCTTCTCCCCTGAAACACTGGGATAAAACTGCTCTGGGTGCTAAACACTAGTGACTTGAATAGGCTCCAGCTTCTATATCCTGGCTTTGGAAATAATTGTTTCCACTAATCCTTTTGAGTGCACTCCCAATTCCATACATTCAAAGAGCTGTGTCCCCCACACACAACATCCACACCCAATTGCTTCTGTCCAACAATCAGAGATCATGCATCAGCACATTGCAATTGCTGGTGCCGAGCAGTTCTTGAGCCCCCAAACCCACTAAGTGCTTCTGAGCTATGGATGGAGGCTCCTCCACTAGTGTCACTGCCCTTCCTGCCTTGTCTTCATCCCAGCTACCTGGAAGGGAAAATTATTCTTCTATTCCAGCTCAGCCCTGCAGCCTGCCAGTCGATTCCTGGATCCCTTCAATTCAGTATCATAAATACCCTTAACGAGGGAGTTTAATATAGATTTGGTAAGACAGCTATTTGAGCGATACATAATTTATGTTGCCCGTAGCACAGGAAGCCTTGAGTGGTGTCTGAGAGTGAACAGATTCAAGAAACTCGCCATACAGCAGTGCAGAGTGCCAAAGGGGGAAAAGAGTGGGGGAGAAAAAGGAGACAGAAACCCAAGGAAGGGGGTACATGAAGGAGGAGAAGAGTTCAATAGCAGGAAAAAGCATGAAAGAAAGATAAGGTGAAAGGTACAGGTGAGAAAAGAATGGAGAAAGAGAGAATAGAAGAGGAGGATTAAAGGAGAGAGGAGGAGCTGAACAGAAGATGCAGACGGGGGCAAAGAGGGTCTGCAGGATGCATAAGAGATGAGACACGTGGAAAGGGAGAAATAGAGAGCAGAGCGTGCATGCTTGATGCGACAAGCAGGTCTCTGCAGGCTGCCAGTGCCGCAGCCAGCCGGGAAGCAGAACCGACTGCCGTGTCAGCCGGAGGGCAAGGGCGAGGAGAGGCACCACGGCTCTCATGGGGCTCTGCTGCCTCGTGACTCACTCCTGCTCCTCTCCTCTGCTCCCCCAGCCAGCCACAGCCAGGGGACTGCCCGGCTTCCCGGCCCACTTCCAACCCTTCAGCTCTACATGGTGTTTGGTTTTGCCGTTAGCCTCCTGCTCGTTTTGCAAAGAGGTAGTGAGAATACGAGGCTAGCCTTTCAGCTGGGTAAATTGAAGAGGCTGTGCTGGCAGTCTTGCCAACTGCACTTTCATCCCTTTAGCGACAGCAGTGTCCTACTTTGGCACCCCTTAGCTCCAAGATGAAGGTCCTAAGTGCTGCACCATGGTGACATCTCTGCCCAAGAGAGCTCACCAAGTTTGCTCACAGGTGTGAGATGAGACACAGGAGGCAGATAAAGCAAATGGAGAGTGGGAGTCTGGTGAGACTGGAGAACATGAACAGTGCTTAGCAAGCACACAGGATCCGTGCCTGTCATTTGCCTAGGTTTCCACTTCTGACAAGGCACTGGCTCTCAGCTCCTGGAAGTTACTTTTTGGTTGGAGGGCTTTCATCCAGTTAGCATCAATGAGCCCCCTGTTACACTGAGCAATGACCTGTCACAGAAGCGCAGGAACACCTCAGCAAAAGATCTCCATCAGGACCAGTCCTGCACATGGGGAGAACCTGAGATACCAGGAGAACATCCCTGATTTGTTTCCTGGGATTTATCCAATATGAATTGAAGGCAGCACAACCATTGGGCTCTGAACAGGACCCCTAGTGAGCAGAACAGATGGCTATATTAAAAGGAAAAAAACCCAAGCTCAACTGGACTAGCTGACAGCCTCCACAGAGGCTGAGGAGAGGGACTGGCCCTGAACACTCAGTTTTCCTTCTGCCTGCAGCATCCGTGATGAGTTCGCAATATAGTTGGTATTGACCAAAGCGTTCCCTGTACGTCCCTTCCCTTGTACGTCTGTGGCTGTGCCCAAATCTGCTTCCTCACCCGCAAGCCAATGTGTAAGGCTCTGTGAGGGAAGTCTGACCTGGAGGGTGGGCAGATGTCTGGTAACAGCTGCTATTCCTGCTGCTGCCACTGACGCTGCCTGTGCCTAGGCATGGCACACAGGCCAAAAAGTATTAAAATTGCCTCCCTTCATCCCAAGTGAAGTGGTCAGGAGCTGCAGGGAGTGAGCTCCCCTGGAAAAGTAGAGTAGCTAATAATTAGTGCACTTAGAAGTATTGATTGAGAGCAAGGCCTTTAATCTCTCCGCTCTCTGCCCACAGAAAGCGAACCGTGCTCCTCTTGTACCTCGCAAGATGAAAGTTAAAGCACGCTGAGAGTCATCATCAACTGATGTTTACGAAGTACTTCTTAAGCTGCCAGTTGGCAAATACTGTGGAAAAATACCCCAGATTTTCCCTGGTGCCTGATGCCGTGCATGGGCATATCCATGTGTGGCTGGCTGTTTATTGGCTGGGATTCCCATGGTGGTGGGCATTCTTGCACCTACCCCTCCAAGTGCACGGCCTGCATTCACATCTCTGTTTTCTTTGGCATCCTGCAGCATTTCCTTTGGAACTAGTGGCCAATAATACAGTTTCTCCTCAGACATCCCCCTCTGCCAGAGCGCTCCCATGAAGAGGATTATCATTCTCATACTTGAGCCTCACGCTGTCCCACTGTCTCTTTCAGGCTGTTCTCACCTGGGGATAGGGTCACAAAACCCACAAAGTACACAGATTTGCAATTAGATCTGCTCCGTAAATTTTTTTTCTGCCCTGAAAAATACAACAAGAGAAACTGTAAGCTTTGTAGAAATTGTCCAAGTACCTTTAAGAAAGCTCTGTGCTCTCCTTGGCCCAAAATCTGCAAGCTTTGGAAAGAAATATTTAGATGAACCCCCTCCAAAAGTTTTCAGAAGAAAGTAGCTATTTCTTGTAAAAATAAGTGCATAATAAAAAGCAAAGAATTTCCCTTGAAAACTGATTTCAGTGGAAGTTTTTTAGGTAGCTTCAGTGAGCTGTGGAGCTCAGCATGCCCTCTGGTGCCAGAGCCAGGTTTCACAGGCCCTGGGACCTGCCAGCTCCCTCCAGCAAAACCAGAGATCAAGTATAAAAAGAAAAGAAAAATCCCACGCTTATGGTGATATCCATCCTTCTTTCTGTAGGAATTCCTACAAAATTTAAAAATAACAATAGAATTGAGAATTAAATGTTTGGGGTGGGGTGGGGTGTGCTCTGGGTAAGAATAAAGCCTCTGACTTATAAAACATGGATGCGTGCCTCACTCAGCTCCTGTAGCTATCTGTATTGCTGTGCCACGTTTACACAAAAGGAAGCAGAAAGAGGATTTGTTTGAGGTCAGACTGAAGCCAGCAGAGTCTTTGCAGGGAAAGAGGCTGTCTCTATGGAAAGCCAAAACATCCAGAAATGGCACACGGGAGTTGAGCTCCAACACCAGTTCAGCCAGCGCTATTGTGTGACTGGGCTGTACTTCAACTTTTAATTTCCCTGCCCTTGAAAAATGGGCAGAAAGGATACATCCCTATCTTGGGAAAGTGCTGCATACTCATGGGTGCTGTTTTCCAGCAGACATGCTGGCTCTGCGAACAACACTTGCAAGATGAACTTGGTGTCTGACTGCCAGATCCAGGTTTCCTCTCTGTGCGCAATACAGAGAAGAAAAGCCAGCGATCCCTGCTCTCAGATGGGGACCACTTTCAAAGCGACTAGAAAGACACCAGCTCCAGCCTGATGACATAAATCACTTCAATGAGCCTTTAGGTATGTCCTGTGAGTCTGTTTGCCAAAAGGGAATCATTTAATCTCACTGGTGATCCCACATAACCCCCCACAGCTGTCTGGGCAATCCTGCTGCAGGGAAATCCAAGTTGCTTGTGAATCAGCTTCTGAGCCACAGCAGTTTACAGGACCAAGCTTTAAAATAAAGCAAAAGCAGAAACACTCTGGCTTTGAAAAGCCATGCATGGCATTGCAGCAGCTCAGAAAGAGAGTCACAGCCATGCATTCATACTCCACAGATGCAGTGGTGACAACTATGGCACCAGGCATCCCAAGCAAAGCAATCCTCCTGCATTAATCAAAATGCCAGGTCTCTGAAGTCTCCTGGTTTGTTTAAGCCTTGTGTTATTTGAGATGCCAGGCTTGCATTCATAGCTGCTGGACTAGACTGGATACTAGGCCAAATCCATTGAGGAGCTGGATTTCTCTAACTTTAGCCTGCATCATAAGGACTCCTCCTGCATCATAAGGACTCCTCCTGCATCATAAGGACTCCTCCTGCATCATAAGGACTCCTCCTGCATCATAAGGACTCCTCCTGCATCATAAGGACTCCTCCTGCATCATAAGGACTCCTCCTGCATCATAAGGACTCCTCCTGCATCATAAGGACTCCTCCTGCATCATAAGGACTCCTCCTGCATCATAAGGACTCCTCCTGCATCATAAGGACTCCTCCTGCATCATAAGGACTCCTCCTGCATCATAAGGACTCCTCCTGCATCATAAGGACTCCTCCTGCATCATAAGGACTCCTCCTGCATCATAAGGACTCCTCCTGCATCATAAGGACTCCTCCTGCATCATAAGGACTCCTCCTGCATCATAAGGACTCCTCCTGCATCATAAGGACTCCTCCTGCATCATAAGGACTCCTCCTGCATCATAAGGACTCCTCCTGCATCATAAGGACTCCTCCAAACTGGTTGATTGTTTAGCTGCCTAAATGAAAGCTTAGTGTGCAGTTTTCATTATCCAGTAACATTTTGGCCACATTTGTGGATCTGCTAAGCCTGACCTGAACAAAGCAACAGGAATCACAGTTTTTCATATCTCAGTGTGAGGGTTTCCCAGATGCAGCGACTCCGCAGTGGTGAACAGTAGCTGTCCATGCCTGTGGTAACATGTCCCAAATGGCAACATGCCATTGCACTCATCCACACAAGAAAAGCCCATGTGAAGGCTGTCTATTTTCATTGTCCAGTCATCTGGGGCACAAAGCTCAGTATGTTGCAACTCTGTCCCATTTCACCCTCCAGGTAAAGGGAGGGGGGGGCAGCTCAAAAGCAGGATGAGTTGGAGGACGTGTTTTCATTCAACAGGAGCTCCTGACTTGCTTCATTTGTCTCCACATAAGCAACCAGGAACAGATGTCTCAGCCTCCTTGTACCAGTCACTCATTTAACAAAAGCTCTGTCTTGTTTGTACAGCGTCCTTGTTCTTGCACACTTAACTCATCATTACGCAGAGATAAACTATCAATGCCCAGCCTTGTGACGCTACAGGGAGGAGGGCTGACTCTTCAGGAATAATGAAGAAAACACATGAAAGGGGTCAAATCTCAGACCTTGCACCACTTGGTATAGGTACCAATCTGATGCAACAGGTTCATGTGCTTTTAAACCAGCTGAGAGCCAGAAGTACCTAAATACAGAGTTTTAAGATGTGTTCCCAGGATCAGACCTTTTGTTGGCCTCCTTTCCGTGAGACACCTCTCTTCTGCCCCAGACACCAGACAATAACGTTTAAGAAGTCTTGAACCCCTACGCACTGCCTTAGAGTTCTTGCTGGCTCTCTAGGTTTCTACTTTTATCTCCTTCCAGTATCTTTTAACTTCTACCTTCCACAGCAAGAAATACAGGCTTTGCAAAGGAGCCACTTAACCGCAATAACTTTACTGTTAGAAACCACAAGAATTACAGGCTTTAAGCTATTTTAAAAAAAAAAAAAAAAAAAAACAACCCCAAAAGCACTTTCCTACCCCAAGCCAGCCCCTTCTTAGGGATTACAGTTCACTAATAGTTCAAACTGGACATGGTCCTCCACTTTTTACTACGCACCTTTCTCACGAGGGTGATCACTGGCATAGGCCACAACCCCCTTCCAAAATTCAGTTACAGTACCAGACACACAACCACATGCAACGCACTCCCAGGATCTCTGGCTTTACTCACACCCCCACCCTAGCACAGAGAAAGCCACTCTTGCCCATGGGATGCACAAAGAGGCCAGAGACAGCAGCATGAAGCACTAGCCATAACTCTTCTCTAGTATCATGTCCAGAGCATGGAGGAAAGATTACATTCTGTACTTTACCTACTACAAAAAGACTGAAATAGGACTTACCATTTGATGTAGGCACAGTCCTATTTCCAGTATAGACCTGGAGAAATCTCCTCTACAACTCTAAGCATAAAAGGTCACCTCAGGCCCACACCTGGCCCTTGTCTCCAGATTTAAAGGGTTACCTATCAGCACTGAGGGCAAGGCTACCAGTCTTCACTACAGCTGACAGGAGGCTGATTACCCAGAACTGAAGCCTGTTGGCTTTATTTCTTTTTTAAGAAAGAAGATCATAGCTTGCTGCAGATATATCCAAATCTTTTGTAATTGCTGCCTTCACTGGTGGTTTATTACCAGCTGATGACACTCTGGATGAATTGAAAACTATTGTCTGCTTTTCTATCTTTCTTTTTTCATCATTTGGGTCAAGACAGCTAACAAGGGAGCTCACTTAACAAGGAAGGCAGAGAAAAAGTGGATGGCTAAAAGCAGTCAAATGACCTGCAGCTTGCAATTAGGTTAAGGGCAACCAGGTGATTTACCCCTTGTAAATACCTGTTTCTTTCCACTGACAAAAAAACGTGCCTGAATGATTAGTTAAAGTTAGGTGTGATTGATCCCACCGCTTGTCATCAGTGTCTGATGTTTTGAAGAAATAGTGCCCCTGGTTTCAGGAACAAAAATGTGGGGTATCCCATCTGCTCTGGGATCTGGTCTAAGTCAGTAGCCAGCAAAAAGCGTTCAGAGGAGATACAAAGCCCAGCCACTGACAGTCCTCTGAACACCCGACCCAAAGAGAAGATCCCTTTCTAACCCCCTGTAAGTTTGAGGCTTGTCTGTGCCCTGAAGGAAGAGAATTTAATATTCCTCACAAAATCCCTGGCTCTGGGAAATCTACATTATTGTAACTCTGGACAAGCTTGTTTTCCACAAAAATACACAATGTTTTTCTAACCTTGCTGAGCTTTTGATCACCACAAGTATCTTGTTCCTATTAATATCACGAGGCGACTGTGAGGAGAAACTGGGCACTCTCAACACATTTAAAACACACAACTGATTCTTTCCCAGGCTTTCTAGATAAACCCTGTGGGGAGGCAGCAGCCCGTTCGACATGGATAGATCTGTTGGCTCAGCAATCGTCCCAGTTCATGTGGTTTCTCCTGTCTCCCCAGGGTGTGAACACTCAGCTCCGGACTAACGGGCCAATGAACATCAACCACTACGCAACGAAGAAGAGCGTGGCAGAGAGCATGCTGGACGTGGCGCTGTTCATGGCGAATGTCACGCAGCTCAAAGCGGTGCTGGAGCAAGGGCCTTCCTTCCAGTACTACACTACCCTCATCGTGCTCATCAGCATCTCCCTCTTCTTCCAGGTGATGATCGGGATTCTCCTCATCATCATTGGTAAGGTGGCCTCCAAGACGCGTGCACCCTCGCAGGGTGCTGCAGGGGCAAGGCACCCCATGGCTTGGCTGGCATGGGGGTGGAAGGAAGAAGCCTCTTCACCCAAATCATTCCCCCTGGCTCCAACCAGGACTACGGGAGGGTTGAAGACAGCTTGACATAGGTGGTGGGGTAGTCTGTGTTACTGCTTTTGAAAGTGGTGAGTGGGTTGGTTTTTCTTCTTGCACAACAGCTCTGGGCACTTACTCTTAGATGTTTTTCCTCTGCTCCATCCTCCTATGTTGTCCTAGGGCAAGCTGTGGCCCCTGTAAAATTTCTGGGGCTACTTCCCCAGCTCTGTGGCCACAGTGCCCAGGGGCACCATGGACATTTGCCAGGCAGGGAAGGCTTGGAGTCAAGCTGTGAATCTCCCTTTCTTTTTGCATTGTGTTGCACAGCTCGTTTGAACCTGAATGATGTTGCAAAGCAACCCCGCCTGAATATACTCAACAATGCTGCCACAGCTCTCATCTTCATCACGGTTGTCCTCAACATCTTCATCACAGCCTTTGGGGTGCAGAAGACTGGCCTCTACCCTACCAGGAATTTTCGACCTTATTAAGTCATGGGGCAATGAAGTCAGGTAAGAAAGGGGTGAGTTCCCATCACTGCCAGCCCCTGTAGGGGCTCTCAGCCTCAAAAGACATCATTGCAAGGTGGAGAAGACAAAGCTGCATAAATTAACAAAGCATTTGCAGAGGCATGTTGTTGTCCCACAAGCATCAGGGGCCATTGAACAAAGTCACTCAGAGAAGAATTTCTCCTTGCTTGGTCTTTAAAGCAAGAACACCAAACATCCCGTCTGCTGGGATTTATCAGCAGCAACTGGTTTTCAGAAGGCTGCAGACCTCACACTAGGTATGGATAGCAGTTGTGGGTGGGAGCTAAATTTGGGAAAGAAAACTAGGCGCGTTCTGGGAAGTATTGAAAGATCACAGTGTTATCTGAGCAGAAGAGGAGGAAGGCGCTGGTGAGGCAGGGGTGAAAGAGTTCTTCACAACAGCCAGTGTGGCTTGGCAGGGGCTGTTTTAAGAATACAACTCTCATTTTCAAGAGAGAGGCTTGTGAATATAAGCCCAACCAAATGCTTGGGTTCCCATGTCAGGTCAATGAGGAAATGATATGTTCTTGGGTCAAAAGCGCTTTAGGTCAAGAAGCAAAGTTCACAGCTCTTGCTTACATGAGCTGCAACATGTAACATAGTTTAAACGCAATATAGTGGGGCAATAGCCCGCGAGAAATCTCAGCAGATGCATGATATGATGGAGGAGGGTGCAAACACCAAAAGCCTCTACAAAAACCCTGCTGGCTTGGGATCCAGAAGGGTGTGAGTGCTAAAGACCAGCACCCCACACCTGTAGGGATGGCCATGGTGCTGAGTGACCTGGTACGCCGTGACTGCTCCTCTCTGCCCGTGCAGCGCAGAGAAGCCTGCTGCGATCTTACTGGTGTTTCTTGTCTTCCCTGCAGGATCTGAGCAGCACGGCTGGTGGGTAAAGCTCTCCTCCTTCTCTGTGTTTTCACTGACCTCAGCAGGAGCCCATCGACGAATCCAGAGAACTGGGTTAAACTTTCAAAACTGTGCGTGTCGTGGTATACCGCCCCCTTACCGTAGTGCTTTTGCAGTTCTGAAGGGGTGAAAACCGCCTTTCAAAGCTAGAGCAAGCTTGCTAGAGAAAGCTGCAGGAACAGCAGCAGGTACACAACTTCAAAGCACAGTTCTGTAAATCTCATCTCTTATTTTAGTTGCCTGCTTCACACATTCAATATTGGCTCATTTTGTAGAGAAGACTGAACAATTTACTTTGTAGAATAAATAAACAAGTAAAGTCCAGCTTTTTTGTCTCAAGCATAAGTTCCTATACTTAAACCAGTGTTAGCCAGTAGTTTACCTCCCAAATTTTGGATTTCTCAAACTGAAAAGCCATACAAGTTCTCATGGGAGGATAGAAAAGTGTGTGTATGTCAGCACAGCTAAAACTAGTTCAAATGTTTTCCTAGTTGTTTAAAATTAAATGCGACACAGTTAAGAAAACAATCAGCACTGGAAAATTAATGATGATAGGAAATAGGTATTATGGTCTGATGTCATTGCCAGGGGCCTACCAGGAAGGTGTCAGAATAGCCTGACAATAGTTATCAGAAAATGAATGAATATTCTACATAAGGAGACACTCCAGGCTTATGCCATAATGAGAAATGACAGGTGCATAGTGTGTTACTTTATTAAAAACCCCCACCATTATAATTTAAGGTCTTATCACTAACATAAATGTTTTTAAATGTATCATTTTTATATTGACAATGCTGGGAATTCTTTTGTACTAAAACAATTTGTTTCCTTAAAAAAAGTCTTTGAATTAATGATTTTTCAGATTTTTTTTGAAAAAGTAAAACTTTATGGTCCTAAATTTTGTAATTTTGTAGTCATGCTAAAAAAATCTATATTTTAATAGCCTGGTGTAAGCCCATTTAAATAATTACATGCTTTTCTGATTATTAAATAATTTTTTCATTGTACAGCAGAATGACAGTTCAATCTGGATTCTTCATTTTGGATACTCTTGCCACCACTGAGAAAAAGAGGTCACGAAAATGTCCACATATTGTTCTTCAGGAGCTACTGGGAGTGTCTGACACTTAAAAAACCCAGACCTGGGCAGATTTCTTTTGTACTCTATACTTGATTTTACAGAACTAAAGTTCAGTTTAAGTCACAGGTGGTGCTTTTTCCTGGAGAGGGTGTGAATGATCTTGCCCACAAAGACTGGTGGGTAAAGATACGGGCCAGCATCAGCTAGTACCACACAGCTTTTTTGCAGCTGAAGGGAAGTTGCCTAGAAAGAGTAGAGTGGGGAAATGCCAGTTATGTATTTACCAGAATTTAAATCAGCAGAGCTGAGCACAGTCTGGGATCTGTTTGGTGAAGTAGGTAAAGACTCATCCTCCACTTTGTCCGGGCGATGGCAGGTCTGGAGCGACACAGTTTGCTGCTTATCTCGGTCCTTGGTCTCTCCTGAGACCAACAGCAAACAGGGGTGAATGTTCCTGGAAAGCCTCAGTTATCCTGCTGTTCTCTAGAAAAAGACTTCACTGTAGAGGCAGCAAAACTAGTTCTAGCCAATGCAAAGCCACTAGCTAAGGGCTTTCAGCCACTACTGGCCAGCTGGGTTCATGAAAAAGGTAAAAAATTATGCATCCTGTGTGCAGATCCCAATTCCTGTGACTCACTGCTTCACAGAGCAGGAGGCAAAGCAATTAGCATTGATGAGCGAATGTAAAGATAGAAAAAACCAGAAAAGGTTCAGCTGGGAAAGAAGCAGTGAGGGGAATTTCATTACCAGATCTTAACTTCACCATCATCGTCTCAGAGAGCTGCCAAGTCAGGTACAAGGCCTGCCCGAGCAGAGAGGGTTTCCCATCACCCAGTCCAGGCGAGCAGAAGACCAGCAGCATGCTGGAATGCATTTCCCCTGTCACCTTTAATAATAATTTCTCATTATAATGCAATCAGACTCATTAGCAACCTTGGCTGCCTTTTTACCTCTCTGTGTCTAACTCCTATTCCTGCCAAGGTTTTTATACTCACAGGAGGCACAGTTGAAGTGAAAAGGGGCCAAAATTTAATCTAAATAAGCAGTTGCCATGAAAGAGCTGACCTCCCATTTGCGTAGGCTGTGCCAAGTACCGAGCTCAGGTCTAGGCTCTTACCTGTGGCCTTCTCCAGGAATTGTCGCCTGCTTGTGAGAGGAACCACCTAGTTCTCCGCATTCTCTCTACGATCACATCGCACTTGTGCTTTGCTGGGATGTGTGTTTGTCTAACGTTCTACCTTGTTTCACATGATAAACCCAGGGAGACAAGAGAAAAACTGTTTTGCTGCCATCCCACTTTCTACAGCCCTATAGGAGACTGAAACAGGTCTCACTCCTGGCTAACCTTTCTCGCTGCTTCTCCCACCCACCTCTTGCTGCAGAGCTCTCACTGACTTGGGCAGAGAGTGACCTGTCTCTCTAGTACTGCCTACACCTTCGATTATATGAAGCCAGAGGAGAAACACCTGGTTTCTAATCCCTGCTTCATGGTGATGCAGGTGTGAGTAACACACAGACAGAGCCCTTGTAGGAAGACAATGTATTTATAAAACATGACGGAGAATCAGTATGTCCCCCAGCTCTAACAGAGAGGTGGCCCAGGAGTTGTCTTGAAGGCACAGAGCCACTTTAAGGCAGATAAACTGAAGGTACAATTCAGATCTTTAAAACAAGGCATCGGTATCTAAAAACCAATCAACTTCAGACATTTGTAGGCAATGAGAAGAGGTGAGATGTTCATACCAGGCAAACATTAAAGACAATGACAAAACAAGTCACATTATAATTTTCACACAATACATTTCTCTCAGAATAAAAGCCAGCCCATCTTCGTTCCCTTTGCTGATCTGCAAAACAAGCCTCAGCCCCACAATTCACAATCCTGAAGACAGCTGGTATTTGTGGGCGGAGCCCCCTTGCCATGCACCCCATGCTTGGAGGCCCAGGGTCCCCAGCCTGGCCACATCTGTCCCCAGCCAGAGAGCGACCAGAGAAGCTCCTTCCTGCCTGCCTGATGCACGGGAAATCCCACGCAACTGATTTCCTCCTGCCGTCAAGGCAGGACACAGCCAGGATGCACACGAAGGCCAGAAACAGAGGGCAAACTTCACCGCAAACTCAGCCACAGCTTCCTCAAAAGATCCTGGTGACAGAAACAAGATTGACTGTCAGGAGAAGTCAGCTTCCCGGCCATGGTGAAGGTTCCCTCTTGCTCTCCAGGAGCTGTGGCAGACCCAGAGACAAGCTCTCCTCGCAGCGGCAGTGCACGCTGAGCAATATTAGTGCCGGGGTGAACAACTGGCCGATCGGGGACCACGGTGGCCTGGCCACCACCCTGGATGGCCACATCCTTTCACTACATGGCTGCTGGACTACCTGCCTCTGCTCTGCGCCCTGATCTCCCCCTCTTCATGACTGTCTGGGGAGAAAAACTGCAGGTTGTTTTGGAAGAGGGGCAGGAGCAAAGCCCAGCACCGCTCCTGCAAGATTTGCTGCTGGCTGGCAGCCAGGGAGCGTGTAGCCCCTTCTCTCCCTACAACCCGCAGCGGCATCTGAGTATGTGGGCTCGAAGACAGCTTTTGCCCTCATGGGCTCTCTCCAAGCTCCTCCATGGAGGCTGCCAACCAGCGCCAATTAGCATTAATCACGTTTACTACTGCAATGCTTAAATACAAACTAAAAATCCCCACTGTGCTAGAAAGGGAAGAACATTTGTGATGGCAGCTTTGACTATGGTGACACCAGCCATCGGGAAACTGGACTGAAGCCCACTAACTCCTTAGATGTCCACCAAGGAGACCTCATGAGTTAAACAGTTCTGCTTGCCACTGGCCTGGGTTACAAGGTGTGAAGGAAGGAGCACAGTCACAGCTAAAGCATGGGGGTGAAATCCTCAAATTCTGCTGGCAGTGCTGAAATGAGGGCTGCACCCTACTTTCCTGTCCACTCTTTGCTGGCTGTCCTCTCTGGTGAGGAAGAGGGGTTACTCGTATCATTTAAGCCAAGAGAGTTACCTTCTGGGTGCACTAATTCTTTCCCGTGTCTGCAGATGAACGCCAGCTGCTAACTTTGGGTGCTGCAGACCACATCTAAGCCAGATGTGAAAGCACACAGTACAAATAACCCTTCCTCCCTGTGCGTGACATAAAGGCCGCCACTGAATCCATCAGCTCTCCATCTGCAAAATGGGCCGTTCTCTGCTTGATGGGGCCAAACGGCTGGGTCCTGCTAACACCTCGCCACGTCCCGGTGCTCGCCCTCCCTACCAGCCTCTCCCCATTCCACAAGGATTGCGTGACAGAGCCAGCCCAGACAGGCTGCAGAGGCACAGTCCCAGAGCCTGAAGAGCACCTCACCTGCACACTTGCAGGGTTGTGCCTGTGTTTGAGTGAAGGACAGGCTCCAACACGCACCGAGAGCACAACTGACACTGCACATTCCAGGCAGAAACATGACTTATTGCAACATTGCATCACAAGGCTTTGGCCTCCTAAACTCCTGTAATACACTAAAAAAAAATAATAGCATTGACTGTTGTCAGCCTCTTCCCTCTCACCCCAATGGCAGTGTTCCATTTCTTAGTCTCTATATGGGGAAAATACTTTCCCTCAATAAAAAGACTACTCTGGCTTGGGCAGAAAGTTAAGGCTGCCCCTTCTAAAATATTCAGTCTGCATTCTGACAAAGGCCCTGTGGACTGAGACACAGCCGTCTCTCGTGTACCTCTCACCATAGCTGCACACTGCACAGCAAACCTTTCTGAAATCTGATTGACTTTTTATGACTCCATCAGTCACAAAACCTGGACTGAGGCAAGCAGATGATTTGACAAGATTTCTATCTCACGTGCCAGAACTTGCATGTTCAGTTTTCGACTGCAATAGTGGAACTTGATGGACTTGTCAAGCGCCACGGAATTAATAATAAATGAACACCTATTCTGAATTGGCATCCACTCCATCAGGTAAAAAGCAAACAACTCTAGTACCATGTCAGCATTGCTTGTATCCTGCATACCTCCATCACTCACTTCTCAACAACTCCCCACAGAGCTGGGTGCCATGAGCAGCATCCTATGTCATGCCCCCCCCACCTCAAGCTTGAGACCAGTAGCAGCCTTTTCAGCACAGTATGGGGACACCAAAGCTCCAGTGTAGAGCACTGAGTGTGTTGGGATTTCTGGGTTTCTATAGTCTTGTAAAATGGTTACACGAGTAAAAAATCTTGCCTTACATTAACAGGAGTTTTAGGGGATGAGAATTCCCTGTAGCATCAGGCCAGCTGTGGACAGGGGCTCTTTCCACAGCTCTTGAATCACTGCCAGCATGGGTCTGAGCATCCTTTTATTCACTCTACCCTCTTCTGTCCTCGCTGTTCAGTGCACGTGCCAAGGCCTGAGGCCACCGCCTCTGTACTGGGCCAGAGCTCCCAGGGCTGTTCCAGAGATGAAGCACCAACAGCTGTGCTGGTTCTTCAGTCAAGAAGCCTGCTCTTTATATAAAAGTCAAACTATGACAAGACATAACTGTGAGGCCATAACTTATTAAATTAACCTTTAGATGCTGCACAAATGTACAGGATTTAGAGAGCAGAATACTCTGTCTCCTCTTTTTCTGACAAAATCACAATATTTCAACTAATAAAATATTGCCACTTCTTCCCTGCTAGGGTTTCCCTGATATCGTTAGGACAAACATACATGTCTGTCAGATAAGGCTGCAAAGTTCCTCCTGAGATGCCCTCCTAGCTCCTCTGTATAACCCCTCCACTATCCTCAGGCAGTGGATCAATAATTTAGGTGGAGTCATGACATCAACCCCTGCCACCTTGCCCAGCTGCAGGCAAACATGGCTCTCATAAGGGAAGTGTACCTGCATCTCCACTCATGGCCCGTAATTTGCTGAATAGGAGCACAGTTTTTCATAACGACTAAAGTGAAAAGCACAGAGAAACATCTAAGCACCAGCAGCCTAAAGTGCCTATCAGCTCCTCCACACCCAGATTTCCTTGGGTCAGCACATGGGCATGTGGACACAGTACAGTTCAGAGAACTTACTTTGGTCCCCTGCCCAAAAGCACGGATACCGGAGAGATGGGGAAGGAGGGGAAATGGGGAGGATGTTTTTTTTTTCTTTTTTTTTTTTTCATTCAAGTACTGAAAGAGAAGCTTTCTCTTTCTAAATAAACCATTCTGGGCTTAGGTGGGATTTGTGTTTGTTTGGTTTGCACCATGCAAGACTCAACGGGAAATATGGCACCTCTCCCACTGTACCCTCCACCAGACTGCATGGCAGGAAATACGAGTCCTTCACTTGTTGACATCTCCCCTGCACGCCTTCCCAGCAAGACACAGATCACGTCTTGGATAAAATGGCTCACAAGAGAAGCTCTGCTCCCCTAGCCTGACCGTCCCTTCCTCAGCTATGCCATCCCATCAGAGGGCTCTGGAGGCAGAGGAAGAGTTTGTGGGCTCGGCTGTGTGCCTCGATAAAGTGCATGTTGAGACGAGATGGTGGACGGTGCTGCCAAGCAGCTTTGGGGTTGAAGGCTAGAGCGTCTTCAGCTGGCGCCGGTTCCACATGCCCCGCTTCGAGTGAAACCAGTGGAAGAAGTTTCTCAGGGAGAGACGCTCCACTTCCAGCCCAGCCTGCAAGATCCTGGCAGAAAAGAGAAAAGTAGACTTAGGGAAAACTTGATCACAAAGATAGTGGTGGGCTCAGCCCCAGGAAATCTTTTAAGCTGTGCTGTTGTCAAGAGACTGCAATCAAATCGAAGAATCCAGAATAGCTATGGGGTATCTCACATCCATAAGCAGGCATCTAATAACACTTGCTGAGTGTTTATGCACCCTTGAAAGCAGGACTGGTCACGAGTGGCCTGTGCATGCCAGGTTAGGAGGAAGGACAGCTGGCCACACGGGATTGCTCAGGATGCTAGTCTTTTCTGCAGTCATTTGACAGAAAAGACAGGACAGGCCCCAAAACCTAGAACTACAAAGGCAGAGGTCTAGGATTTGTACAGCAGAGATCCCTTATCATAATCTCATCAGAAATTGTTTAACTGTACTTCTTAATCTTTAAATGTCTCTCTGACAGTTGCTCTTCTGGGCAATTGCTATATGTAGTACGGAAGTCTGAGGGACCCAAACTGGACCTACTGTGCACTGCACCACTTGAAGAGGACAAAGTCTTCACGATCAACAGCGCCTGATCTGCCTGTGGCCAACCAGCAGTGTGGCTGGAAGGCACCAGGAAATGGCTCCTCTCTTATCAGTGGTTGTGGCAGTGTATTTTGGGTCCACCCACCTACTAGGTTTGAGGTCAGGACATGCTCAAAGACTCTCCCTCACTGACCAAGCTTATGGTGGTATTAGTCGCCTCAGTCTCCTCAGATCCTCACTCCCCTGGTCATTGGTCCTCCAGGATCTAATGACTCTCCGCTCCCGAATGCATGAATGATGGCAATGGGTGCCTACCTGTCCAGGAGTTCCCAGTCCTCTCCTCCCCAGCGGTCCCGAAACTCTTTTGTGTTCATGCCTCCGATCTTGTCCAGGTCAGACTTGTATATGCCCAGGAGACCAAACCCATTCACCTCCCAGTAGCCTGAGGACAGCACAAAAGAGGCACAGGTATGTTGGTGCTTTGAACCATTGATGACTCCAGCAGGGCTGCTAGAGTGAGACTCAAGCTAGTTTCAGCACGATGTTGACACCAGAGAGTCAACTCAGCACCAAGGCAGAGCCAGCCGTATTAAACCCTTGGGCAGTGAGAAAGGCTGGCGGCCAGACAGCATGGGCTGTCCTACGAATTTGTTAGCAGAGCCTCTCACATCTCCTGTCTGTCAGCATAGTACCTAATATACCTGGACTGTCCCAGCTTCAAAGGGTCGTCCCTGTGCCTGGACAGCTCAGGATGGCCACCTCTGTCTAAAGGAAGTCCTACGCTCAGATGATCTGTGACACTTTCCTCCCCCTGACTTGGGTTGGTTTCCCTCACACCCAGGATAACAGCTCTCCTCAGGACAGGCTATGCTCCCTAAGAAAAGGGAGAAACAGAGAGAGGGTTTTCCAAGGTCCTCAAATCCATAGAGAGCCCTAGGAGATGACCAAGAGTAACATCATATAAAGGGCTCTGCTGGCTCTTTGATCTCAAATTCCAGGTACCTGACACTGTTAAACCCCATCCTATGTCTAATGCACTCTCACCTAGTGGCTCTGGAAGTACCTTAAGCTCCAGACCTTTGTAACACCAGAGGAACAAATATGGAGGTGGCAGGCATCCTCCCTTCTTTCCCCATGACCCAAGGTCTGAGCCAAAGAGGCTCTACTCCCTCTTACCGTCAGGCCACTGTGGAGACATGCCGCAGTGCAGCCTCATGACCATGGGTGCAAAGGCCATCTTGCCTTCCACGCAGTGCTTCCGGATTGAATCAATGATTCCAGCTGGGAAGTGAATGTGGAGGTCGCACAGGAAAATGATGCTGTGGGGGTCCTGGAACCAACCACACCGGTTGGGAAAAAAATAGGTTGACTTTAAGTAAGTCTTTCTTGAGGGGCAGGAAGACAGAGATATGGGAGTGAATTAGAGCGCCATGCATTGCTACATCAGAAACTCAAGATCCTAGGGGCTGGCAAAATGGCCACTGAGTGGCTATTCAGCGATGGGTGTGAAATACTGTGGCTATGATCTGACAAAGCCAGTATCACAAAGCTGCTACTGCTGACTTCCATCCTGTCTGATAGTCCCAGCAGGTGGACCAAGAACCTAATGGACCATAGGTTCCTCAGAATAAAGGGTGAGACCCTTGCTCTGGAGAGACAGGAAACACATCTACATTTGATCTGGTCTGCTAGGCTATTCACTTCCCTAAAAACCAGCATGATCAGTATGAAAGGCAGAGGTAGCACCAGTCACATAATAGAAACTTCCCTGTCCACCCCAAGGCCCCCCAGGCTTACCGTCACAAGGTCTATCCCCGCCTGCAGCCCAGCAGAACGCTCGAAATTCCCTGTCAGCTTCAAGTACCGATAGCTGGGGGTCAGATGGGAAAGGGAAGTTCAAGTGCGTGAATGCTGGCAAGCACAGAAAGCACCGCGAGCAATGGTACACCACAGGTTTCACGCTGTGGAGCTGCCCTCACCCCCATGCACTCTCTCATGGAAGAGGAAAGCCTTTGCTGTGTGAATGCACAAGCTCAGCGCTGCTCCAGGTCCCAGCACTCCCCCTTGTGCAGCAAGCATAGGGTAGATCCTAGCAAAAGTCTTTTCAGCTCTAGTCCAGCTCCATCCTAGGACTAGATCTGTTACTGGGAATCCCTGGCATGTAAAGGAAATGACCGGCCAAGGCTGGTTCAGATCAGACTAGAGTAAGCCAGAGAGTTACTCCAGCAAGTGGAGTCCCCAGATGTCTCCACGCTCTCAGTCCCACTTCTTACAAATTGCTTGACTTCTCTGTCCTCCCCCTGCCCCATCCCTGTGAGACTTACTTTCTTTTCTCTCTTGTAAACTTGAACAAAAGCCAGGAGAAAAGAGATGCATCTGGATGAATAACTACAATAGTTATTGCCTCACAGTTTTATAACACTATTATATGCAGTATACATGTATGCACATTATAACAACAATGTATTTGTGTATATGTGCAAAGTCTGGATGGATGTTATCTTTGGGTTTCCAGCTGCACGAGGCTGTGGCTGGTCAATACAGAGAAATTGGCAGATGTGCTGTGTTTGCAGGCATAAGCATGTGAGCATTTTGTGACCAAGCAGTACCCTCACCTGTGCAGGGTAGATCTCTTCAGAGCCTTCTCTACATCCATGTCATCGCTGCTGTAGTCCGTGATGATGACATTGAAGTACAGATCCTTAGTGACTCGGAACAACTCTTCCATGTCAGAGATGAACTGCAGCACCCAACGTGCCTGGTTTTTCACTGGTTATATTGCACAAGGGAGAGAATCAAAGCAAAACAGATTTCAAAGATAGTGTGGCTTCTCAACAGGCAAGGCTTCTCACCTCCCCTCAAACCCCACTAACCTTGCAGGGATGCTGAAATAGACCCAGGCTGAAAACCTGGACTAAAAAGCCCAGGAATCAGTGTGGATTCTTTCCCAGTGTGCGACAGGAGTTTTCTTTGATCTTACATGCCATGGGAGTTTGGGCTCTGTCATATTTCTGATGGAGTTTAACTTGGACAGAACAGAAACTGGAAGTCACCTAAATAAGATGGTTGGGGCTGGCCCAGACCCACTGTTCAGGTCTGCCCTCACAGGAACCACCCACCGTGCCACCCCTTGATGTCCCGGGGAGGCAGGGCCTCCTTACCTGGCACCACGAAGTGAACCACGGCACGGTGGTTCCAGTAAAAGCCCTGGGGCCAGCACAGCTCTGGCTCATTTGCCACAGCCATCAGACGCCGCCGGCGACCCCATGCCAGGTTCCTCATCTTCCTTTCCTCCTCCTCATCGCCACCAACGCCCTGCCAGCCCCGCGCAAAGACGTACTCGGAGAAGCGGACGAGCCGCTCTCCCTGCTCCAGCAGCTCCAGCTCCAGCAGGTAGCGGCTGCCCCGCATGCGGTCCTGGCGTTTCTCCACATTCATGATACGTTGCAGCTGGAACCGCCTGCAAGAGATACAGCTGGGGTGGGCATGTCCCCCATACACCAGCCCCTCTCCCATCTCCAACCCGTTCAGCTCTGCTAGGCTCTTTCCTCCTGGCTGGCACAAACCTTTTTGTCCCCAGCTTCCTCCTGCTTTGCTGCACTGCTTCCAAAGTCCCACGGGAAGGTTTAGCACCTGTTTCCTAAATCCACAAGCATGTGGGATTAGATCTGGGATTCCAGCCAAGAAAAAATACTTGGCAAAGGAAATGAAATAAAGGTGACACAGAAAATAACAAATGTGTCTGAATGATTATAGGGCTGGTAATAGTGAGTGTATTCCACACCTCCTACAATGATCTTGGCACAAGGAGTATGTTTGGGCTAGTGAAATTGGCTGATGACAGCTTATCAGCCAATAACATGGAATAGGACTGAGCAATCACATGGTAAAAACTGGGGTGGGCTGTAGGTTCAGAATGGCCAAAACAGGATGAAATGTCAGGTCATGCCCTTTTGGATCATAACAAGAGTTTCTGCTGTAAAATGGATGCTCATCAGTTAAAAATGCTGAGAAAAGCTTGTGTGTACTAATCAGTTACACCATGACTGTGACTGATGTGATCCTAAAAAAACAAATATAATCTTAAAATGTAGCATAAGAGCTACTTCCAGCAGGGATTAGGAACTAATAACGGCCATTCTATAAAACAACCAGGATACTGGTCACTTATGTACAGGAAAATTAACCCAAACTGAAACCCACATGGAGAAGGACAGATGGGGTAATTATGGAAACAGAAGCCAACTCAACAGAAGGATCAGGAGTTGGATTGTTTAGCTCATAGAGGCTCAGATGAGGTATATCCATTTGCCAGAAAGGCAATCAAGAGGGTAAGTCTTTAGAAGAAAAAGAACCCTATCAAGACCCTGTAAAAAGAGAGTACCAGCAAAAGCTGATCTCCAGTGGGTCATCAAAGAAGCAAGGAGCTGAAACATCTTCCCAAATCAGTACTAGGATCTAGAAATCTAGCTAGTTTTAAGATGGAGGTGCACACATTCATTCAGATAACAGTGTAGGGTACTTGGTTGTCTCTGAGCTTGGTATACTGATCCGTATTACCTGATAGGTCCCTTCTGGTCCTACATCCTAAGTGATTCACAAGCTGAGACGTGGCAGACATTAAATCACAAGCACAAGGAGCTCCAGTCCTACGTTGTATCAGCAGAGTTTCTTAACCTTCAGGTGGTAAAATGCTCATGTGTGCTCTCAATACCTACACTGTGCAATGAGGAGGCCAGCAAAAGGCAGTGATGCCAGCTGGATGGAAACCTCTAATCTTTCACGTTTACTGCCACCAGGTGTGGGAGGTGATATTCAGCCCCCAGACATGGTCTGTTGTCCAACAATCCCCATTTCTCAGCCACAAGAGGTATTTAAAGCCCAGGTTTTTACACAGATTCCTTGCCTGAAGTCTTATTTCCCACATCTAGTTTAATCTTTGATTCCCACTTGTTCCTCAAACAATAGGTATTCCCTGTGCAGCATGGTACACCACCTCTGGGATGCTGCCCCTTGATTTTTACACCGTGTCTTACCCTTTACTCCTCTGATTGAGCTTCTTCAGGAAGACACGTGTGACTTCCAGGGCCTCCTTTTCTCTTAGCAGCAAGTTTCCTGACGTGTTGCATTTCAGGTCAATCCAGTCTGTGCGCAGCATGTGGAAGTCCAGGTTGCTTGTGCTGAAGGTCTGCTCCCAGTTCACCACCTGGTCAAACACTGGTACATAATCAAAATCCTCCTCATCTTCCTCCTCTGGCTCTCCATCCACCTCTTCCTCTTCCTCTTCTGCTGCCACAGGTCCAGACTTGCCCTTCACAGGAGATGCCACCTCCGCCTCTCCCTCGCCCACGTCCCCGCCATTGGCTGCCTTCTGCTCAGCAATGTAGGACTCCACTTGGCTCAGCCACTGCGGCAGCCCAGGCTGCTGGCTGGCGCTGGCAGCGCTCACAGCGTGTCTGCCAGCTTTGCCAGAAACTGGGCCTCCTTTCCCAGCTGGCACAGTGCCTGCTGGCTGCAGCCCGTCCTTAGCAGTGCTGAGGTCTCCTCGAGGTCTCACCCCTTTGGGAATCGTGACCTCTGAGTCCCTGCGGCCACCGAGAGGCCGCTGCCTTTGAGACACGGTCCTAGAAGGAGGGTTCGCCTTTTTGACAGGCACTTTCCTCTGGATGGCCCTGGCGTGCTGCGGAGGGCTCCTGGAGTTATCTTTGACGCCAGCTTTTAAACGGGGTCTCTTCATTATTGGGTTCCCCTCTAGGCCAGCCTGGCTGAGGCTTTGGTTAGCAGAGGCCAGCGTGGCTGATCTGACACCAGACCTCTTTGTCCTTCTCCTCTGTAGCCCTTCTCCCATGTTGCCACCTGTTACCGAGAGGAGCCGACGATGCTCCCGGAGGGAATAGTCCTCATGAACGTTATTGCTGCCCACCACGCTGCTGGGACCGTTGCCTGCTGGCTCTGCCCTCCCCGTGTCAGGGAGCTCGGGGGGACTGGTACTCTCTGCATCCTGCTCTGCGTACTGCAGGTTGTCCATGTTCCCCTCCTGGGAGCCTGCAGAAGTGATCACAGTTACACCTCTGGCATCCTCCTGCTGCCTTCCCCATCCTGACCCAGGCACCCACCCCACTGGGGGCAGCTACTTGTCGCCTCATCTCAGCATTGTCTCTCCTGCTCAGAGGGACAGGGATGCTCTCACATACAGGAGCTGTGCTCCTGCTGGTACCAACCTCCTCAGCACCTATTAGCCAGCATTACCAAAGGCTGCGGAGGCATCTGGCTTTGCCTTTAGCTGTCAGTCTGGCCACAGCTTGGCAGGGCAGGTGTGAGCACAGGCTGCCACATGGCACACTTTTGGCTCTGTCACTTCTACCCACGGAATTGCACCTCAGCTAAGATGCAGGCCTGAGAGGTAGTTGTCACATTGTCCACTACAGCCTACAGTTTGGTGACCTCCTAACCTGCCCTTAAGAGAAGTGAAAATGGCAGCGAAAATCTCCTCCCAGCCACAGCAATCTGGCAGGGAAGGGTTGTGACTTCCTTGCCTGGAAGACCACACACAAAGGTGACAGATAAAAGGATCCTCTGGACATTAGGGCCCCTACCTGGCTGCTCTGTCTTTTCTCCAGAGTCCAGGCTCTTCTCTGGCCGATCCATTTTCATGTACTTGTAGAATCCAAATCTGCAGAGGAAAGGGCAAAACACAAATTTGATGAAAGTTACTTTGCTGTCTCCAAATAAATTATGGCCACTGCTTCAGAGGCGATAGTCCTTTATTCTGATTACATCTACCCAGCATCTCTAGATCTTCCTTTCCCAGCAAGTCACAGACTACCATCATCCCTGTCTTTCAAATCTTTGGGCAATCAGATATTACTCTGCACTGTCAAAGACGTCAGCTTTCCTTGCTTACCATCCCAGTCTCTCAGACATTTTCTCCTAAGTGCAGGAGGAAATCCCAATATAAGCACACTGAAACACTTCTTTAGCTTCCCTTAAACTGCTCCTTAAAGCTCACTTATGATGCAGTGCTCACAAACGCAAGTCATGCTGCAAAAGCAGCTCAGGCAGGTAATTGCAGTGATCTCCCTCTCTCTTCTCTCCTACCAGAACTGTCTGGGTGCTGTCCTCATACATCTGCGCTTCAAGATTTTGGGAGGGGTTTCCAGGACTGTTTCCCTCCATGTGTGCTTGATGCCAAGCAAAATGGGCTGCCACTTCCCCAATCCTATCACAGTACAAATGAATTGTCAAAGTAACGAACCTGGATGGCACCTTCCAGCCCATGGCAACCACCTTCTCCACCCTTCGCTGTGAACCTCAGTCCCAGGAGTTCCCTCCCAAACCTACAATACTATCTGTTGTTCCAGCCCTCAAAATAGTCCTGTAGGAAGGAAGAAAAGCCTGAACACAGGGAGGCCGACATCAGTTATCTCACCAGGAAAGTGACTCTCCTAATCCTGCAAAGAAAGTCCTCCTGAACAGAGAGGAGTCCTCACAAAAGCTGTCTGCTTGTGGCAGGGGGGAGCATGTGAGTTCCCTCACAGGGCCACTGCTGGGAGTCAGACCCCCTGAAGATAAATGACATGCATTTATTTCCCCAGAGAGATGCCTAGCGGTGAGCATGGTTTGGCTTTCACAGCAACAGCCATCAGAAGGCTCCAGCTGCTGGCAGGCGAAGTTTGCTGGAAATCCATTCCCTGATCATAAAATCATTGAATTATTCAGGTTGGAAAAGACCTTTGAGATCAAGTCCAACCATCAACCTTACTCCACCAAGTACACCTCTACACCGTATCGCCAAGCACCACATCTAAATGACCTTTAAACACATGAAGGGATGGTGACTCAACCACCTCCCTGGGCAGCCCATTCCAATGTCTGACAACCCTTTCAGTGAAAACATTTTTCCTAATGTCTAGCCTAAACCTACCCTGGTGCAGCTTGAGTCTCTTCCCTCTTGTTCTATCATTAATTACCTGTGAGAAGAGACCAGCACCTACCTCTCTACAATGTCCTCTGAGGTAGCTGCAGAGAGCAATAAGGTCTCCCCTCAGCCTCCTTTTCTTAAGACTAAATAGCCCCAGTTCCCTCAGCCACTCTTCATAAGACTTATTTTCTAGGCCTTTCACCAGATTTGTTGCTGCAGTGGAATAAACATGCTCTGACCTAGCTTCTAGGCTAACAGAGCAAGAAAAGCAGCGGCAGTTTCCCCTTGAGATCTAAATGTATTTTCACTTAAAGGGGGCATAGGTTATTGAAAGAAACTATAAATGCTTTCATGTTTTGCAGGACTTAGGGGATCTTTAAGAATTAAGGCAGTCTTTCAGAAGTGAACATGAAATTCTACCCCAGTTCTAGCCTTCAAACCATCTTCTCCCGCCCTGCTAGTAAATCTGCATTTGCAGCATCCTACCTTTCCAAGTAATAAGGATTTTCCTGATAGAAGCATTTGTTGTCTTTCTCCATGTGGCTCAGGCGGCTGTAATCATTCGGGTAAACAAAAGATAAATGAACCTGGGAAGAAGGGAGGAAAATCGAGTAAAACCCTCATAAATGCCAGATATCAGTCACAAGGTGACCCAGAGAGAGTTGCAGGGTGACCAGCCCTTTTGAGAGGGAGCAGGGGTGGCTCACTAACTACTTCCCTCTTCAAGGGACCTGGTAGCAGGCTGTGAGAATAGAAAACAGAAGGAAGCGCGCTGGGATGTATGCACAGGTGTGCCTTTTTCTCTCTCGGCATCTGTCTGTCTGTATCTGTAACTGTGCGCTTAAGTCCTATAACAGACCGATAATAACTAGCTGTGAGAGAGGTGGGCAAGTCCTCCTGAAGAGATGCAGGGGATCACAGGAGCCCAGAAAGTGCGTTGGGAGACCTCCAGGCCAGGCTGAGGGAGCCGGGGCTGCCCAGGATGCGAGCTCCCCAGGGAGTGTAGGCTTGCACTGGCATCCAGGGAGGGCAAACCATGCTGGTGACCTGTCCTCAGCAGCCCTCAGAGTCTGCTCTGCTATGCAGGGGGTTAATCCCTGCTATGTTGCATGCCCCACAAATGCGAGCTCCCCCTCAAGACCAGCTTTAAGCTTGTCAGGGGCTTTAGTAGTCCACACAGACTACAGTTCACCCCACAGAGAATAAAATCCTCGGCCACTGTGAGGCTTCACGAGAACGCAAGCTCAGCTCTTTGCTCTGAGGTCCAAGGGGCTCTGCAAGACACGCAAACTTGCACCCCAGTGAGACCCACGAGCAATGTGTAGCAACCATCTCCCTTTTCTTGGTGTTGCCCTTTGGCATGTACCGGAGTGCACAGACCTGAACAGCAGATAGTCAAAATCTGCTCAGGAGCTTCAGACCAGTGGAGAGGCCCATGCTTAACTGGATTTCCCTCCCGCCTCCTTACATTCTCCTGGGCATGTATCTGCTCAAGGAATAAAACTTACAAACTGGAGTCCCTGGTAGCGCTGCAGAGGAAATCCATTCACCACATAGCTGGGCTTGTACGAGCAGTCTGGCAAGGCTCGGCGCACACGAGACTTGCTGAGCAGAGGCACTGAGAAGAAACACGTAGGCAAGTGTTGCTGGAGGAGCCCTGCTGTAAGCGATGCACCAGCTGAGCTACTTCTGTGCCTGGTTTCTATTTATCCATGTGAAACACTAACAGATACACAAAGCAAACTATCTTGCACAGCTCATCTCTTTACATTGCTCTAAAGCACTCACAGTAAAACATTACGCCCAGGGATGTCGTGTGAGCTGGATGACAAGAAAGAGGAGCTGGGTTTAGTCTGTGCTTTGTCTCCTACAGTGACTGATATTGTATGCTGCCCCCTCTGCTCTGCACTGGGGAGAAAAAAGCGTGGCCTTTGATAACCATGGTGTAGGGGGACAATCTTTCTTGGCTGTGCTACTGCACGTGCCGTGACAGGCTGCAGCTACCTCCTCGACTCCTTTGCAAGTCTTACCTTTGTAAAGAGTGTCCCGGGGGTCAGGCTTCAACATGTCAGCTGGGTGTGCCTTGCTGCCTGCGCTGTCAGCAGGCCGCCTCGTGTGGCTGGCCAATGTCTGCGGGATATGCTCAACCTCATCCATCTTTAAAAACGTCTCGTCTGGAAACCAGAGAGAGAACGGAAGGGGGAGGAAGGGCTAATTCATCCCTTGTCCCAAAAACCGCCCTTCCCCAGTGTCAGCCCTTTCCAAATGGCATTGAATCCACGGCACTAATGCTGCCTCTGGCATAGCAAAGCCTAAATGGTGCTGATCAGGAGCTCCACTGCAAAGACACTGTAGGAAGGAAAGGCTTTGATTCAGAAAGCTGGAAATACAGAAGCTGTGGGGTAGGAATGTGGCTATCATTGAAAGCAAACACAGTGATAAGTAATGGAGGAAAATTACCTCCTACCTTGGACATGCCAGCATTGGTGTGCTGAAGAAGCCCCATGCTGGCAGGAATTACTGGACACGTCTGAATTATTAGCATTAAATTTATTTTAAAATGAGACAGAAAAGATGAAAGGGAGGAGGAACTTGTGAGCGGAGCTTTCTCCTATGCTGGAAAAGGAGCAGGACCCTGGGGTGAGGCCTTCAGTGGCTGAGGAGGGAATGGAGACCCTTACCCACAGTAAGTCAGGAGCAATGGGAAGCTTAAATTCAAGACTGGGTATGGTTAATGTTTTTTCTTGCATGCTGCTGCCAGAGGACTTGGTGCCTCCACAGATTTTACTCTGACATGAGGGAAACTGCATAAATATCCAGGCAGGAAAGGCAACATGCTGCCAAGGGCACTGGGGTTACCGTTAGCAACGTATGGGTACTGAACAGCATGGGAACCCAGAAGGAATGGGATGACATGTGATACAGCCAAAGGTTGATGTGGAAGAGGGAAACACTGTACGGGCAGAAGGTGCCAGATAAAGATGAGACTCCAGCACTGTGTCCAACCACAAAGGGATCTTCTGGGATGTGAGTCTTCCTTTCACAGGGAATTAATAAGAAGAAAAGAGCTGAAGGAAAAAGGATGGGGACTGAAGACCTAATGGAATGCCCAGTCCTGGCCAAATGGCAGGTTTCAGAAAATACAGCAGTAGGCTGCGATACAAGACATAGTAAACAGATGTCTCTATTACATCAGGCAGTGTTTCATGGGCAAAAGCGTTGGCATGGAAAAAAGCCCAGAGAAGTTGGAAGGCAACAGTGGTAGATATGGAAAGGGGGAATGCTGGCAGAGGAAAGAGATGCAGACAAAGCTAGATAAGGGTAAACAGGACCAAGGAACTCCTTAACTGATAAAGGCACCACTTGATGTGCTAAGAAGGGTTTACAAAACAGGAGGGACTGGGCTGATGTGCTTGCTGCAACCCAGCAGCAACTTGCAGAGACTTGAGGCTGACATGAAAGAAAGCAGCATCCCCCAATATCACTAGTGTATGCCATTGTGTCCATCACCCACAGTGAAATCTCTTGGAAGTGCCACAGTGGCCCCTTCTCCCTGGCCGTGTCCAGCTGCCAGCACACTCCCACAGCTCCCACGTTACAGGCCTCACGTTCCCCCTAGCTCTCCACAGACAATCTTCATCCCGTGTTACTCTCACATCTGGAACAGTTCTCACCCTTGCAGACTCTCCCCTCAGCCTCTAGATTTCCCTGAACAATGTTCCAATCCTACTTCTAATTCTCCTGTATTTAGTAATGAGTCACACTCTCGTCCAGAGGTCTCTCTCCTGACCTGACTCCACTTCTTTCCTGTAATGATCCGTACGCATGGTATTTGCGTGGCTAGACTATGATTCATGGTGAAACACCACTGATATGTTTTGGAAGAACGGGGAGGTGCTCGGGGAAACCTGTGGTGAAGATACTTACTAGCAAAAAGGGAGAGGTATTGGGAGTCAATGACTTTGAACTTCGCTTCTGGGTCATTCAGTCTCCACTGGAACAGAGAAACACATTAAAATGCAGTGCTTATGGAGTTAACCAAGCTTGAATAAAAGGAACAGGCACAAGACGTTTTTTCACCAGATGGGCTCGCAGCTCCCCCTTTCTCCTTACTATGACTGAGTTCACCTAGCAGCAAAAGACTGGGAATGAGCTGAGATCCCCCAGGACACATCCAAAGTAGGAAAGGACAAAGAGCTGCAACAGAGACCAGAGAGGGCAGAATTATCCCAAGCAAGCAGAGGAAAGGGTCATTATACGTGGCCGGGACTATCCCACACAGAAGTAAGTAAGGGGTCTAGAAGGGATTAGGTACATCTCATGCAAAGAGGAGTTGGGTCTGGGAAAGGAGGGCAACCATTACAAACGTCATTCCCAAGCTCTGCGGGGACACATATACAGCACGGCCATTTGCACAGACTCACCGCTACTTCCACATGGTCTGTTCCTCTGTCATCCTGCTTGTGCAGCACCTCAAAATAGTACCTGCCTGCAGCTGACAATCTGTGAAGAACAACATGTCTGTCACCAAGTGCATTGAGGAACATTTCTTAGCTTGTCAGCAGACAATGAGTGGAGAGCAACCACACCCATGAAGCAATTTAATTCTCAGGGTGAGCAGGGTTAGGACTGCCAAGAAAATCCAGATGCTGACAGTGAGATAGGTAGCTTCCCTTGGGCACCTGGAGCCCTCCAGACCCTTCTCAGTTAATTCTGGATAATTCCCTTTCAGTCTTGCCTGCTAGGTTTTGGCCCCTGGGAAATGTGGCCAGTTCCAAGGCAGGAAGATTGGGATACAGTTCATACAGAGTGGTCTGGATCTGCTGGCGGCTGCTTCCTCCAGGGAAGAAAAATACAGTGTTGCATTCCTGCAGTAAATCAGCAAAGCAACTGTCACAGGTGTGGATGCGTCACTTCAGCTTTGGCAATAGCCCAGAGTAATCCCTTCCTTTATATTGCTGAATTCTTCAGAACAACCATGGGTTCCTTCTCCTTGTCCTTGTGATTTCCCGGCCATGTGCAGAGGTGGCTAGGAGCAAGAGGCTCTGCTCACTCACCTCACCATCTTTGACTGCTGGCTGTGAAATTTCCCAAACTCCCCTGGTGCAGTCCACTCCTTCCCTGTCTGTGAACAGACAGAAAATGCTCTAGTTAGATGAGTTTCTTCCCTGGTTACTGTGCTGGGAGTAATGAAGAGAGAGAATTAAGCTACTCTTCCTGGTAAGTTGTCTGTGAGATCCATAACCTGTGGACAGAATTAGGTCCCTTATTCACGAACACGGGACTCCCAACAGCACTGACAATACGTATCTGGCCATTAGGAAAATTTTTTTCACTGAAAGGACTGTCAGACATTGGAATGGGCTGCCCAGGGAGGTGGTTGAGTCACCATCCCTTCGTGTGTTTAAAGGTTGTTTAGATATGGTGCTTGGCGATATGGTGTAGGGGTGTACTTGGTAGAGTAGGGTTGATGGTTGGACTTGATGATCTCAAAGGTCTTTTCCAACCTGAATGATTCTATGATTTTATGTCATACTCATCTGGCATCTGTGGTGCTGTTGCCTGTAGTTGGGCAGGAAAAGAAACTTGTGTAGTCCAAGGAAGTACGTAAGACAGGAAGGTCTCCATCCCCACAGAAACATTAAAGCCTTGATAGAAGAAGCCATGCAGCATGCACAGTACCTTGCCTACACTGGCCAGCAGCTGGAGACCAGAGGTCTTTTCGTCTGGACTCAGCCAGAACTCAGCATTGTCATCTGCAGCAATGGCAAACTGAAACTCCCCTGTCAAGAGATGGAGGGAGTAAGTAGGGCTCTGGGGTAAGGGCTTCTGCGCAGGATGGAATCTGCTCCTCTAAAATGCTGTCTTCACCTATTTTCCTGGTGAGACCATACCTTCCCTTTTGATATTACCACCCCCACCCCTTTGAACTTCTCTGAATTCTCTAACTCTGCTGTGATTGAGAACAAAACTTTACAGATGCACCAGGTTCACTAGCCCTCCCACATTGGCTTCACCTGACATCTAACCTGGAAAGCTAAGAAGTCTGTGCAAAGTCTCCCTGTCTCCCCTTTTGTTTCCAGAGCAAATTTTTGAGTGAGAAGCTGTGTTTGGATGGAGGAACATGCACGTGGAGCCACAAAGGGAGACGTGCTCGAGTCTCACTGTTCTGGCCAGGGTTACAGGGATGGCAGTTGAGGGTCAGGGGACCAGGAGACGTGGGTGAGTTCTAGGAGGCTGCTCCAGGCAGAAGCATGCAGCTGGGCGATACAGATGTCAGCTGCTGTCAGATGCTATTCATGCACCCGGGGAGCAGCAGGAACATAAATGATGTCACGTACACTCCTGTGCATGTGAGGGAGGAAAAGCTCAGGCATTGCTCGTGCCCACGTACACGCCATGGGGCTGTACATTCACAACAGCATTGGTTTTTATCTAGCACTTCCCATCTGTTTTCTTCTGTGCTTTTCCCTTCCACCCTACGGGGGAGGCAGATGTGTTTCACCCATGCCAAGGCCACAGCCAGTCACGCACAGCTAGCTGGGCCCATGAGGGGATTCGGTGTCGGGCTTGCCAGGGTAAGGGCAGCAGTGTTCAGCACCAGAAGGGGAGGGAGGGGCATGTGAGAAGAAATGTGAGTGGCAGCACAGCAGCCTCAGAGCCCTCACCGTCAGTGAAAGGATGCAGGTAGCCAAATATCCGGAGACCGTAGTTGGTCCATTTTGGGGACACAGCCAGCTTCTTCAGCGTAGTTCGCGTCTGAAGTGAAAGAGGAAAAAAATTATTAATTAGACGTGATAGGAATAAGGTGGGGATGCAAAAACCCTGGGACAAGTGGGCAGAGAGAATTATGAGGTTTGCTGTGGGAGGAGGATGGGACATGGTGCATGATGGAGGCAGCGGGAAAGAGCAGGGCAGGTAAGAGACGAACTGGACTAAGCGGGAATGCTGGTGAGATGGTGGGGATGGGACATAGCATTTGCTAGCCACTTGGAGGGAGAGCACCAAATACAGGGCTCCTTCACCCTGTGTCCAAGGCCTGTCAGGCCAGCATGGGTAAAATGAGCCTCCTCCCTGCAGCAGAAAAGCTGCCACTGTTGAACCCTTGCAAAAGTTTCCTGCTCCTCCAGGAGCGGGAGGACAGAGGAGATGAAGGAGAGGGATGGGGACAGGACACAAAGGGAGCAGGGGTGACCCAGCTGGGAAGCAGAGCTGGGAAGCATGGGACAGAGGGTGTCGAGGTCTTACTCACGTGGGGGAAGAGAGGGAAGTGGAGGTTTTTCCTGAGCTGCTCAGTGGAGCTGCCACACCAGTCCTCGAACACATGCAGATTGGCCTGGCCCTGGAACTGGGGGGCAGAAAGTGGGGGCACCATGAATTGCTGCGTCCCTCCCCGGTGTCCCTTCCCCGCATCCCTCCTCTGTCCTGCCAACCTCAGCCATGGCTGCCGGCACTGGAGCACTTGTGAGAGGAAAGGAAGATGCTGCTGCTTTGAGGGGCTGGTCTGCAGGAGACACGGGTCCAGACCCCTGTTTCTTGTCTGCTCAGGGTTTGGTGTTGGGCCAGGTGACAGTCTGAATGGCACCAGGGAACTGTGATAATGCCTGGGTCATCTAAGTTAAGAGGCTGGAGTTCACTCCCATTTTGCTCCATCAAGAAGGTGTTTAACCAGAGAGCTGTGCTCTGAGGTCATGGTGTGGGACATGCTGTAGCCCATGTAGCCCACCATGATCCAGCAAATAGAGCACAGGGTCTTATGTCCTCCAAGAAGGTACTTTGGGCTTCCCTGCTATTTTAGGGCTATTTTCCTGACCCAAGGAAGAGGGATACCTTAGGGGGGAGATGGCAGATCACCTTCTTGAAGCACATCTGCAAGGTGAAACTCATGGAGGATGATGGGGACAGGTAGATGGAGGCTCAGCAGGGTGGGGAGCAGTGGCACAGGCAGGTGAATGGGTGGCATGGCCTCTGTGTGCCCGCAGAGACAAAAATGCTGTGAGAGGTGGGGGTCCCTTCCTGGACAGTGTTCGAGGGTGTGCAAGTGTGCGTAGGGGTGGCTGTTACACTACCCAGACAATCCCTCCAGCAGAAGCTGTCCATGCCTGATGGAGACCTGGAGCACAGCTTTGCTAGGAAAACCCTGCTGGCCACTGTGGGATTTCAGTGATATGCTCTTCAAGGGATAGACTTTTCTTCTCTTTTTGTCCGAGCCATTCAGAAGGGAGGAGCTGGTTGCCTCCCAGCAAAGCCTAAGCTCTCTGCCTGCACCCAGTGGAGCTGGATGCTGAAACCATCCTTGTAGGACCAGCATCCAACAGTGGAGAATAAATAAACTGAAGACTGTAGGAGCTAACTTAGATGGGGGAATGCTGAAGAAAGGAATAGCTTGCCTTGGGATACCAGGGAGGTTTTGCTGCGGCTGTCTTGCCTACATAAGGGCTGTGGGGAAATCGCCTGAACAGCACCCAAATGTCTACAGATGGCAGCAAATTCTTAGTTTCCACTGGGGAGTCTCTAGCAGGGCTGAAGCAGCATGGTGGAGGAGGGCCCAACCCCTCCATGCACTCCTGGCACAGAAACTGCTTTACGGAGTTATTTTTCCCAGGATAGCAGGTTGGGGTTTCGTTTTGTAATAAACCGTGGCTTGAAGGAAGGACGCAGAGCAGACTTGGCCTGGCACCAGCTTATGCAGTAATGCTCCTCGCTAGCTGTGGGCTTTAGTCACGCACGTGAAAACCGTCTCTGTGTGCCAGGCGAAACACATTCACAAACACTGCTGTTCTTGAGCAGTCTCTCATCAGCCCTCTCTCACTGGTGTCCGCACTGCCAGGGCTTGACTGATGTCTGCAAGCCCGTGCCATCCCCCACTACTATCTCCTCTTCTTTCTGCCTCTGCTGACATCCCTCAGCCTGGATTCTGCTCATCAGGTAAGAGGAAAAGCAGCGAGACAAAGTGGTTGTAATTCCCCAGAGTGACGCTGGACAAAATCAGAGAGGAACTACGCAGAGCGCTCGGGGTGATGGATGCAGACAAGAGAAACCTGGGACTCTGCAGGGACTCACAATACAAATAAATCGCTGCAAGTGTGACAAACACTGAACTGGAATGTAATTGCTGGGCAGCCCCATGCCCCCTGGCCAAATCCAAGTTCACACCCAAGGGTCTATCACTACTTTTCTCAGCCAAATCAAATAACGACAATTGCTGTTTCTTGTGGAACATGAAGTGAAGTGAACAGGCAGGGCTCCCATGGCAAGTCACTGCCAGAAACTGACTCTTATGGCAGTCTACTGCTATCCACAAATGATGCTGGTTTTTCTTCTGAGAGAATTGTTTGCACACTGCAGATAGCAGGCTCAGATCTCTATCAAAAGTAGCACAACACTCCCACACCGTGGAGAGGCTGGCACTGCAGTCCCCTCCTGGCACAAAGACTCACGGGATGCTCCTGAGGCTCAGGACTGCAATGGAACTGGCCTAGCTTTGGCATGGGGTAGCCCAAATGCCAAAACAGATCTTTATGAGGCAAGTCCCAAAAGAGAGGCTAGACTTGCTCAAATGTTTGCAGAGGAAACTTGGACCAGTCTCACTCTAATGCAATACTTTACTGCAGAGTTTCAGGGAGAGGGCAGCCAATTAAAAAATAAGGCAGACACCAGTGTACTAGGTGATCCATTAATGCTGTAAGAGATGGTCCTTGAGACTTCTAGCCCAATACCCCTGGTCTTTACAAAGCCACCTGACAGGAGATTCTGGCAGGAGTTAATGAGATTGCTTTGCTTTCCTGTGCTCACTGCTACTAGAAATAATTAACTGGTAAATAATAAGCATTTCTTGCATGCAGTTTCAGGGTCTTTTCCAAAGCAACAGACTTTCTCTTGAGCTACAGTAGCCTAACTTACTCTCTGCTTCTTCTGAAAGGGAAAAGAAGACCATTATTGACAGATAAGTGCTGGCTGTCCAAAGCGCTGCTCTGGGACTGAAAACTGAGCCAGGCTTTAATTTTAGGCCCCGACGAGTCATCAGTGCAGCAGCTGTTTTGAAACCCTATCACCTCTGTCCCTCCAGCTCAGCTCATGGCTGCCCATTGCAGGCAGCTGAGAAATTCCTGTTTGCTATTTGGGTCTCCTCTGGAACACGCAGTAAAAATCTCCTGCTTGTGGCTTTTGGAGATTGCAGCAATAGATAAATGGCATCACCACTCCCAATTCATGCACACAGCTCCTGAGAAATGTCAATGGACTTTCTAAAACATGGCTACGGACTTTGACTTCCCAGCTAGGAACTACCTGGCCCTGGTTTTCAAAGGGATGCAAATTTAGGACCTGGTAAGCAACAAGTGAAGTTCACCTTCTTCCCTGAAACACACCTGCTTTGAAAATTTTGAATAGACTGATTTGGCCAGAACTAGGAATAGAAGGCAAAAGTCTGGGCTTTCAATGGGAGCTGGTATTACGTGGTCTGTGCCTTTCTATTTAGAGGGCTCCTCCTGCCCCTTGGCTTCGTCCCTGTCCCAACCCCATCTCCCAATTGCTCATCTCCATCCTGCTGAAATACCAGCATTGCAAGAACCCAGCTCAGATACCAAAATGGGCACAGGTTGTGCACCAAGGGCACTGCCAGCACAGCGTGAGTACGTGCTCAAGACCTGTTCTTCCCGAGGAGGTCTGGGCAGGTTGATACCCTCCTGAGCACACCGTCACAGGCACAAAGCGACAGCGCTGCCCGAGGGAAGGGAGAGCTGAACCTTAACAAGCGCAGGGAGGTGAGAGCTGGGATAGGCCCTCCCTTTGGTGCTGACACAGCAGCCTCCACAGCTTCAGGAGTGCGGCTGGGCTCCAAAACCCAGCGCCAACACTTCCCACCGAGCGTGCTGAATTAACACCCACCCGCAGCCCTGGCTTTGTATTAAGGGACTTTGGTGTTTCCGCTTCCTTCTAGTGAAGAATTTTAGATTAGCAGCCCCTCCTTGGAAAACAGACTGTAAAGGAGGATCAGGCACACAGAGAGCACAAATCTCTCTTCCTAGCACAAACCCTATCATGTCAAAACCACACAGGGGGGTGGCACCACACACCCAGTAGCTCCTGGCGAGCGAGAAGCCACAGGGAAGAAAGGCAAGGGGCAAGCAGCAGACGCTGGAGCAAGCAGCAAAGCTGGAAGGATTGCAGCAGCGAAGACACAACCTGCTGCACTGTAACTGGAGCAGGATGGAGAAGATAGGTCTCTCCTAATTTAATCCCAGGCAGCTTTGGCATCATGAAGGCGTAGCTGCATGCAGCCCAAGGAATGCACAGCGCTGGGGATGATGAACGGGGCACAGAGAGGGAGCCTGAGCCAGGGAAGAAAGGCGACATTGTGCTGCCAACTGGAAACTCCTGAGTTTCTAAGAGTCTTCTGTCTCTGCAGAGCGGCTGCGGCCCCTCCTCCTGCCTGGCCCAGCTCCCCTGACTGGGTGACATTCAGCAGCCAGCAGCTGGGCTTTGCTGCAAGCTCTGCCATGCCGGGCACTTGTGGGAATCCATCAAGACAAGTTAGCAACAAAGGCCCCCCTGTCCCACCAAGCCCTAACACCTGATGGGCATGAGCAGGCAAGGAAGGGACATGGGCAGGGACAGAGCGAGCAGCAATAGCTTTGTCTTTTAGTTCTCTAAGGAAAGGATGCTTCCTCTTAGGGCAGTTTTGGTAGCAAGAGGATGTCCTAGCACAATGCTCTGGTTTCGTGCAGCACCTATGCACCTATACAGGTGCTGCCTGCAAGGCACTGTGCTCCTGGACATCCCTTACACCTCCTTCCAGTGAGGAGGAAGTCCTGAGGCTGCGCAGACATGAAGGGGGAATGAACGTTTTAAATGCCCCCCAGCTCTGCCCAGCCTTTCTCCTCTCAGAGCTGAACAGAGGCTTTTGGAGAGATAAACAGGAACAATTGGGCTACCCAAGCCCATTTCTGAAAATCCTCCCGCCACACCTACAGCAGTGCCAAATGGTGACACTCATGGTCCCACATGGCAGGTTCACCCTGGCAGTAGCCAGGCACCTTTCTGAATTAATGAAACAAAATGCCCCACATCTCTCCAGCCTGAGGAGGCAGTGGGTGACGCTGGGAGCTGATGCCTCAAAGCGAGGGTAGGGATCTTATGCACGGGCACCTTGAGGAACCCAGGAGTGAGGCTGAACCCTGCTTTACCCAGGGTATACAACTTCATTAGGGATTTCCTATGCACACACTTCCCCAACACATTATCTAAGGCTGAAGACTTAAACCACTGATATCATCTCCTGAAACTGAAAGAGGAAAATTGAAACCTGTCCTTTTTTGGCCATGCTGGCTGCCAGCTCATGCTACAACCCTGTTCATTATTTATGTCTGTCAGGAATATACCTCTCTGTTCAAACAAAGCCCAGCTCCTCAACCGTGAGAAGCAACCTGCCACGCCTCGCCCCAAGAATCATGCTGAAATTAAGTTCTTAGAGATGCTGTGGGGAAGGCACAATGGGATCATAGACCCTGGGTAATTAATTCGGGCAGAGTTACAGAAAAACTTAATCCCCATCCAGGAGAAATTTCAGCTGGTGGTTAACAGGACAGCAAGCAGCTCTATACAGAGCTGTGCCCATAATCCCATCTCCTGCAGCTGGTACTGGTGAACCGCTGGCCTCTGTCTGCAGCCAGAGTGGCTCTTCTGACTCTCTGGGTACAGACATTGCTACCACAAGGGCAGGCAATTTTGCCTTACAGAGACAAAGGAAAACTTGTGAAGGAGGCGGGTGCTTCATAGGAGCAGCATTAGAGAGCAGGGCCGATGGGGCAGAATGGTAGGGTGTGTGAGTGGGGCAAGGCCACCCAAACCAGCTCCCCCAGTCTGGTATCTGTACACCGTGAGACTCGGTGTCTTCTCGTGGCACATGTGCCACACACCACCTGACACGGCCGGGGACTCAGGCACCCACAAACCCCCAACGCGGCTGGTCTAAGGCAACAGCCCTGCTACCTCGCAGAGCTCTCCTCCCCAACAGGGAGCAGCACAGGACAAGACAGGAGACAGGCAGGCGTGGGACCATCCCACACGGCGCACCTCAAATCCTACCCCTTCCCCTTGGCCAGAACACCTCTCCGCTCTTTCCCCCCTAGGCAGTGCCACACCAGGGCGGCAGGTTTGCAGGCTGGTGGGCGCCCTGCCCAGCACCACGGCACGCAAGGGCGTGAAGTCGCTCCACCAGCAAAGCAGAGGGCTTTGCAGATCAGCCCTGCGCTAGACACATACCTTCACCCAAGCCACAGCACGTACCCTGCCAGCTGCATTTCTGACCCTGTAAAGGCTCGTTACACACCACAGCCAGCAGGTTTCAAGACTAACATGCTTTTAAGAAGTCACCAGGGAGGGGATCAGGAGGTATCAGGCAAAGCCTCAGAGAAGCTGCTGGGGGATGCCATGCAGAGCCTGTGTCACTTGGTGCCATGGGAGAGGGGAGCAGTAAATGCTCCGTGTCGTCCGTGTGTGCAGCAGCAGTCCTGACCATGACGTCCCACTGGGTCTTCGCCAAAAACTGTTCATCTGGGAGGCTCCAGCTGGGACCAGCACTTGCCAGAGCCATCGGAGCAGAACAGATCAATAGCCTGGTCTGGTTCTGGGCACTGGAGGGTGACTGGTGTTGGCTGCTTCCAGGAAAGCTTTAGCTCATGCTGCAGTGACCTAAACTGCTCTGTGCAATGGCTGCAGAGAGGTGTTTTCCCTCCGCCAGCCGGTGATCATCTCCTGTCCGGAGCGCAGGGACAGCAGCCTGCTCCCTCCCCAGGGAAGCCACATAGGCCCTTCTAAATTGTGCAGGTCTCTAATCACCTTGAGGAATTTAGTGAGCTGACTCCATTAGCTAAATGCCCCCTGGCTGGTGTCCCTCTCATTATCAGCAGGCTGCATTGCTCCCTTATCTGAAGAGGAATGGCAAGATAAGGGAACAGGGAAGGAAAGAATAAACAAAGCATGAAGGAAACAAAGGGAATGTTTTACCCCCCCGTCTTCAAGGGTCACCAGAGAAAGGCTCTGTTCATCCGAAGTGTCGCTGAGGTGGAGAAATCTCTGTGTATGACATGCAGGGGTCGGATAGCATACAAATGCCAGAGCAAGAGCAGAGCATGACACTTAGGTGTGTCACAGTCATGTATTTGCTTGTTGAATCCTTGGCCCTATGCACTCCCAGCCCTGAATAAACTTCACCTTTCAGGAAGGTAGCGGGCTGCCTGCTCTCAGGGAATTGTGGGTGGGTGCTTGGTGCCTTGATGGCTGGCGGAGACAAAAATTATCAGGAATCTGGACACTCCTGTCTTTCCAGGTGATTACTCAGGTCTGTAAGTGTCATTAAGCCAGGAGGGAGTGATAGGGAATGGACTTCTTGTGAAGCAAATGAATTTCCAGGCAGAGGTCCCTGCCTTCCATTCTCGCTGCACAGGTCTCTAACTACAGCTTCCTCACGCAAACAATGGAGAAAGGCACCCACCTCTGGCATCCACGGGACAGGGTTGTCCACAGCTGCGTAATTCGATTTATTCCTCCCACCTCTTTGCAGCTCTGGGTTCTGAAATACAAGTAGAGGAAAGTCAAAATAACCTGATAAATGACCCAGCACTGACACCTACACAAGAGAGCTTAAACTTGGTCACAAGAACATGTGAGAAAAAAGCAAATTCCCAAGCTCCCGTTCCAAAGAACACGCTGGCTATCATGGCCATAGTGGGGTGAAAATACTCCCTGGCTTTTCTGACAGCAAATTTCCAGGGTGAACTACTGAGGGGAAAGGATACCTGCACTTTATAACTGTTTAAACTTAGGTCATACTCCCTTCCCCTTCCCCACCCCCCCATGCCCCCCAGTCCTTGTTTCAAAAAGGTCCAAGCAATAGTTCTTTCAACACTTCCTTCAGGCAACAGCACTGAGATGTGCTTCACCTTGGTACTGAGATAAAGAGAGCTACAACTATCCTGAGCTTTCATTTCTGCTTCCATCTTGCTCAGTGCTACTTTCCTGTGCCACATACCCAGCTAGCTTCGGCCCACTGCTGTGGCTTAATACATCTAAAATAACTTAATTGACTACAGAGGAGTCATTGTACACTCACATTTCTGTGAGTCAGCTCAGATTTTGCCCTGTGGCATGCTCTCTTTCCCGTGTGAAGAGAGAACTGTCTCTTGGGGCCAGCATCAGAAAGGAAGGTCTGCCCTTCTAAATGTTCAGAAGACATCCCAAGCCTCCTCACCTGGTGTCCCAGCTTCTCCGGATAGTAAAACGGAAGGCTTGGACCTCTACCTGGGACATACGTGTCTGCCTGATCCTTAGCCAGCTCCCTCCAGCTTTCATATCCTGTGCAGAGGAAGCAGAAAGAGATGTCAGAGTACAGGCTAAAAAAAGAAACTGCAGCAGTTACCAGAATAAACTGGTCCTTTACAAGGCTGAGAGACCTCTAACACTCTGGAACGGTCCAGCGGAGACCAGGAGTTGTTTATGTTACTCAGAGTTGGCAGGCTGACACAGAGAGAGAAATGGTCTTTGTCTTCCTTAAAAGCTCTTCCTTCCTTCTTATTAATTTGTTATATTAAAGATTCATCATAGTTCTAAAATACATGTCAGAGACTTCATTAATCATCACAGGACTGGGAACATCTTTGTAGATCTCTCAGACAGTCTCATTGGTCAAACTGAAGATCATATTTTTTTTTAACTAGCAATCCCAAGAAAACTACGTAAGACAATAACCAGATTACTAATTAGTTTAACCATCAAAAGAATATTGTTCTGAATATGCACCTATTCGCACAATAAAAGCTTTCAACCTTCTTTTCTCAAAGGAAATTATGGCAAAGAATGCACCTGATGGGACATTCAGCCATAATGCCTAAAATACTAGCAGTGATGCGGTTAAGCGCATCACTATCTAAGTGAAGTCAGCTTCCAGGTTCAAAGCAACTTCCTTTGACACTCCCTCCCCTCCCAGTCTGCTTGATCCAGGAGCAGGATCAGTTTTGGTTTCCTTCTACGACTCCGTTGGCATCCTGGACTTAAGGAGGGACAAAGACAGGCAGATGCAGCGTAACCCTGCAGCTCTCCGTAACTGCTGTCCGTATCGCTAACAAGACAGTGCTGGTGACCAGAGCTCACGCCTCCCAGCAATGTTAAGGTGGCTCACACTATGCAGTTTTCAGACCTGGTAAACTTTTTGACACTGAGTCAGCAAGTAAGTAACCTGTTAGCAGCTCAGTGCTGCGCCCTCACCGCACGATAGCTTAATTGTGAAGAGCACAAGTGGCAAAACCTCCATGAGCACTTGCTTCTCCCAGGCTGGTGGCGGACCAGATCAATATCCATGTAACAGGGAGCAAAGCCAGGCTCTCTGCCTATTTTCTTTAAAAATCAAAATCATCCCCAAAGCACTAGGAGGTCCAGAGAAGCTGGCTGCCTTGGTATATGAAGGGAACCATCCCACCAGCTTCAAGTCTGAGCATTGAGACGAATGGTCTGCATTGCTCCTGCAGCCAGAAGTGGCAGTGGTGTGCTCTGAAGGGGTAGCACAGCCCACTGCTGTGGAAACATCTACTGTTTTGGAGCCTGCACACCCATCCCTGGCTGTGATAAGCTCTTGGCCTGTTACTGCACCTACAAAGAGGGTTGCAAAACACTGTCTCTACTTGCTCCTGAATCTGGGTGCTGCAGGGTCTGGCAGAGGTGAGCAGAAGCTGCCTCCTATGATGCAGTGAAAAAAGGGGACAATTAGTGTAAAGAAAGTGCAAGAAATGTGGAAAATGTGAAAGTAAGTAGTCAGAGATGCAACTAAGAGACAAGACTCAGAGGCAACTAGGGTGTCCTGCTTTCCTGACATGAGTGTTGGCTTAGATGTGTAAATTTCGTTCAGGCCCTGCTAGATGCTGAACAGCCACAGATTTCTGATTTAGGTCTTTCCACACCCAGATTCTGATCTGAAGCTATGGGTTTAAGTCTATGACCAAAATCACCAACATCAATATTTCTCTTCTGCAGAAGATTTTTCAATCAGACACTCTGGGTGAGTAATCTAATGATTAACGCAGCTAGGCACATCTCAGGCTTCAGGGACTGACTGTCATGGGGAAGGCAGAGAAATTCCTGTGTCTTAACATAAAATAATGTATAATTGGGGACCTTCCGTCTTGTTCAGAGCAATGAGGCAGGAACCACTGTTTCTGAGTGTCCTGCAGCGGGACACATGGCCCCACTTGCAACAGGGCTGAAACAGACTTCGTAGTTCACACAAAATTCAGCATGCACTACTTTGAGGGCTCATTGTACTAGTGGGAGAGGGAAGTACACATTTTTTCAGAGGAGAAACCCAGAAGAGTGGGACTGGCTAAATTAGAGAGGAGCCAAGTAAAACAGGAATAAAATAAAAAAAACCTGCAACAAAAGTCAGTTCATTCCTGGAGATTCATCGAGGGAGGACACCAAGAGAAGAAGGTTTTTTCTTTTGTGCAGAGGGGAGAGATTATTTGGTTTCATTGTAAATTCAGGACTTCACTGCTCTATGCAATAAGCTCAGGATGAAACATCAGGAACCTGCTTCTCCTGGGAAGAGGATGTTGGCCACCACAGCCAGCTGCTCCGGCCACTCCAGCCGCTCCACTGCAGCGACTCCCGGCCTCGTCTGCGCTTCGGTTCCTGCGCACGGCTGGCACGCAGCCCGCCTCGCAGCTAACACAGAAGCCCAGCTTCACACAAGTGCCAACAGCTGACATTTCTCTGACCCTTGGAAAAGAGAAGAAAGGGGGGTAATCCTCTGTGTTGTACAAATATTTACCTAACTCTTACATCAGCCAAACACGGAAGAGACAAAACAGCTAGGAATTAATCTGGAGGTAGCGATTTCCTTGCTGGGTAATTTGTACTTTGGCAGGCTAATTCCCCAACGTGGTAGGAAATTATTTTCAGAAAATAATAGGATAAACACTCCTTTCAGTGAAAGTTCTTGGCACCCCAGTTCCTTCTCAAAAGATCAGCTTTTCCCTGGGGATCTCCATGGGGCACCCTTGGAGAAGGACCTGGCTTCGCCCATGCTTTCCTCGCTAGGAGGAGGGAGGGAGCTATAAAAAAGATACATATCTCCTCCAGCTTCCTGCAGCCAGAAGACCTGACGAGGCCAAATGCTGACTGAGGATTTCTCCCCAGCACAGGCCACAGGATTCAAGACATCACCTTGCAGGTATCCCCTCCTGCGTGACAGCTGGAGAGCAGAACTCTCCCAAGAGCAACAGAGCGAGGTTGTCTACCACAGGTTCGTTCTGTCCTTGAGCTCTCCATGAGCACTGCTCACCAGCCCAGCTGGCTAGAGCACTTTCTTGATGACTATTTAAAGTCAAAAAGAATATGCCTGGAAAAAAACAGTAGGCAGGAACTAAAATACCTCAGCAAACACTTCAGCATTGCTAAGAGGGAATGCCAGAACTATTAGCTTTGATGGTTTTGTTCCAGCCCCTCTACAAAACCGGTTCTGGATGGGATGGGAAAAATCAAAAAACTGTAAAGGCAGAAATCAAAGGCTTGGGAAGAGCTTGTCCCACAGCCCGGTGAATAGCTGAAGATGTTGGGCCAGGCTTTCTTGCCACTAGCCTGTCAGACAGATGCACCAGAAGCACCAGCTCCTGGCCTTTCTCTTTTCTGGGCATCACTTCCCGAAGCACACCGGTTGTTTTCCAAGGCTATTTTTTCAGCCCAAACACCTCCAAGGAAGGCAACCCTGATGCAGGCACAGCTGGTCAGAAGCAGCAGCCAGCCTAGCTGCCACATACTCACTCTCCTTGGCATCAGGACCATCCACAAGGTACAGTTCAGGGCAGTTATTCACCCAAAATCCAGCCCAAAGGAAAGAGGCACATGGCTTTCTGCTGGGCCAGCTTGCCCAACTGAGCTGGCTGCTGGCCACACAAGCATCACAGCAAACCTTGGGGAGGGGGATGCCATTGTAGCCGGGGTAAAGCAGCATTCATGCTTCCCATGACCTGCAGTTACACCACACGCAGTGTGACATCAGACCTGCCCCCTCACCATCCCTGCCTGAGATAGCACAGCTGGCAGCAGAGCATGGTGGACAGGGAGATTTGTACGACTTTGTGCCAAGAGGGACCTGATGAGCAAGATGTTCTCAAAGGCACTGTGGAGGGGCAGAAAGGCAGACAGATCCATGGCAATGACAGGGGTTTTGTGTAGAGTGCACCCAAACTGTGGTTTTTAGCCTCACTCCAATCTCCACGACATTTCCCCTATGTCTACAACCAGACACTTGGCCAACCTCCTTTACACAAGCAGAGATCCACCTTTCTTTCTACTTTTGTGCACCAGTGGTCCAAGGCTCAAGCCTCATAGGGATGAGCCATCACCCAGAAATGTGAAGGTGGTTCTTCTTCAAAGAAAAGGCATCCTTTTTCTCCCAGTACCCATCAGGCAGGCCAGCAGCTGCCTGCTGAGGACTCAAATGCCCAATGGGGCTGAGCCTCAGCTGCCCCTCTGGATTTGAGATGGGAAGCCCTCAGGACTTGAGCTTGCTTCTGGAAATAGAGGCAGGTGGACACAAAGAAAAGAAAAAGGGGCTGAAGAGGAGGCTGAGACAGATGTTGCATCCTACAGCAGAAACCCCCGCAAGAGGCAGCCAGTCTGGAGCCAGTTGCCTGCAGAGCCAGCGGACCAACTGTTCAGGGACAGAAAAGCTGTAACAAGAGGAAACAAGATGAAGATGTTACTTGCTTTGGGTCCAGCCAGGGCCCAGGGCCATGTCTGCCTCTTCTCAGCTACGCTTTTTACAGCTCTCAGGTTAAAAGTCAGTGAAGGAAGCTGCGGGAACAGCAAGTGGAGATAGGGAGATCTCATCTAGCAGTTATGACTCTGCCAGAGCAATGCACTTGAAGCCCATCTCAAGAGAAAAAAAATAAATTAAAAAAGCAGAAAGCTGCAGCCAGAGATAACAGATAGCAGTACCCGGGGAGCTCTCAGGCCTCAGGGCAGGAGCGTGACCAGAGCTGCTCTGCCTGTTCAGAGATTAGATCCAGCAAGCCACTGTCATGCCCCTGGCCCCAGCCGGCACTCGATGTTTCAATTAGCCTGTGAAGGTACCTGGCAATTGTGCAAGTGGGAAATCCCAGACCCACTCAGGTGATCAGCTTCCCCTCTGAAGGATGAGATTTGATTACTCTGCTGTTGTCACTGCTGCTTACATAGCTGCAAATGTTATTAACGCCCACATGCTATCCAGCCCTTTTGTAACCCTGCTAAATGATTTCACTAGGCAGCCTCAGGAAAGAGCAGGTCCACAGGCTGGTTTGCAGAAAAAGCATTTTCCTTCCAATGCAAGACCGTCCTCCTCCTCTTTTATTGCAGTGACAGGCAAGAAAAAACTGGCAGGTATGATGCAGGGTTTTGTTCTTAATTACCCGCAGTGCCCACAGACCCCTCAGCACAGCATGATGTTTTAACCCCCTCTTGGACAGTCTTATTTCTCCTGGTTGAAATGTTTCAACTTGCTGTTACCCCATGGGACTTCAAGGTGACTTGAGGTTTTTCCCAGTATTATTCCTGGCTGAACAGGTATTTAGGTGCAGGACCCAACACCCCCAAATATCACCATTAGGTGCCTTGTAAACTTACTAGCCCAGAAGATGCTGGGGAAGGTTGCTTGAAACTGAACATGACATGGGAGCTCAATTCAGGGAGCTATTTGCAGTCTCTCACACACATATGCATCAAGCCTCCTGCCTTGAACGTGAACCTCAACTCTACCTCCTGCCCCAGTTACTCTCATTTAGATTATACCCCACTCACACAGGCAGTGCACTGGTACTATCTTCATCCTGCCACATGATGCTGGGTGTCACGGGCAGTGAGGTTGTGGTCCAGGAACCAAATACTTCTGGCCAGTGAGATCACAGGGACAAGCTGCCACATTGTGCTGTGCACCCCAGGCAGCACGGTTTCATGGCTGCAGCCTGCTAGTGGCCACCTCCTTGTCACCTGCCCACGGCAGTGCTGAACTACACTTTGGGGAAGAGAGTATTTAAAGAGTTTGACACGCTTTTCACACACACACCAACCAGAGCAAACCCCTACTGCTAATGCCATGCTGCAGGGGAAGCAATACCCACCTGCTGACCTACCACGCACACGTATGCAGCCCCACAACACCAAGCGTACCAAGCATAAAGATGAGGTGTAAACTGACCTCCTAAAAACAGAGATGTGGTGGAAGGATAAAGTGAAAAGGAACGGCCAATGGTTTCTGGCCATAGGGGTGAGTGAAGGTTAGGTCAAGTCATGAATCACAGAGAGGGGGCCAGAAAAGCTACCCAAAAAATCATTCAAGGGTAGAGCTGGGCCAAGAGTCTCTTTAGTTACTTATTTAAGTCAATAAAAGGCATAGGCAGAAGAGTGAACTCCTTAACCTCAGATCAAGATCAGAACCACACTCTTGGAGTTAAAAGTATTCAAGAAGTTATAAAACCTCATGTTACAGAGGGAGCCCTGCAAACCTTTCCCTTTCTGGTTAGCGCAGAACCCTGCAACTACAATTGCTGACCTCTTCCAGGGATAAATCAACAAGTTAGAGACCACGTGTGCAGACACAAATTACTCCATTCTTCCTCCAGTAACAGGTCAGATTCACTGCTTTGTGAAACTGCTTTGCTATCTGCAAGTTTGCAAACCCTGACAACAAGCTGCAGAACATTAAAAGTACTTGAAGTACAACAGAGGAAAAGGGAAAACACTGCACTCAGGAATGAGAGGAAAATGAGCAGATGTAACTACCCAGGGCACCCATGCAGGCTCACTTCCAGACTCACCCACCAAATAATACCTTGCTGCTGTTGCCCTCCAGGTGTAGAAAACATATTTCATACAGGGAGGAACTGATAAGCAATGGCTAGGGCACTAACCTGTTTTGTGGAAGATAAAATTCAAATCTTGCTTCTGCCACTAAAATTTTCCATTGCCCTAGTTAAATCTTGAAATCCATCTATGCCACAAGATTATCTGGCAAATATTGCCTGGCTCCTGAAAGCTGAACAAGGATATGCACATGGAGATGCATTGCTGGATTTGGGTGAAGAAAGCCCATGATGCTGCTGCTGGTTGCACTATCCTTCAAAATTATGGGACTGAGCTCTTAAGTCAGTTCCAGAAATGCCTCTGTTTCAACCTAGTGTGTGCTAGGGTGAAAGAACTGCATACTGTTGCTTAGCTGCACTTGCCAAGCTGAAGGCAGAGGAGGTTCAGGAGCTGATACCAGCGTGGAATGGCGGCTATGACACGCAGCCAGCTGAGGTGCCAGGCCACACAGGCCCAGCTTTGGCTGCGCAGCTGTAATCCCCTGCCTGGGGTGATTACAGCCAACAGGGGCCCTGAGCAATGGAGACACGTCCTCTCCTGCCCATCCTCACCTCGCCAACCATGCAACTCAATCCCTCCTCACCCTCCTCTCTTCTGCCTCTGCAAAGTTGCACTAAGGAGCCCTGAAGGATTAGATTGGGGAAGGGGAAAGAGCAGGGCACTTTGGTTTTCAGGCAAAGGAGGGAACATTGACTCAAATGAAGCCTGAGAATAAAAGCACCTACTGCTGCTTTTGGGAACTTAAGATAAAGACCATGATTTTGGCACTGCTAACCTCCACAGCAAAGCGGGGAGAAATGCTTTTTATTCTGCTACTCTTTCACATAAATCCATGGGTCATCTTAACCACACAAAACACACAGAGAAGCTTTTAAATAACAAAATATGTTTTCAACATTACAGCCATAATAGCTGTGCAGTTAAAATCATTGCCTGCTGGCAAGTCGAACTCTTTAATTTACAGAACGTGTGGCAGTTGTCCTGCAATTATGGTGTGCTTGTCCCCAAGACACTGTGCTGCACACAGGCCAACTCTGTATCTGTCCGCTCATGAAACATCAAAAGCAAACAGTCTCACTTTTTACATTCTTCATGCACAGCAACAGATTTCTCAAAACAGCCACAGCCAGTGTTAAGAAGAGCTGCTTGCAGTCATAACAAGATTAAGGGTACTTGAGTAGTTCACATCATAGTATCGCACTTACCAAGCCAGGCTTTTGCCAGTCATTGTCTTTAAAACACGGGATTTGCATTAAACCATTATTTATGGGAGATCAAGATGTTTGGCTTGCTTGAACTACAATACTTGCAGTGCTTGGAAAAATTGGCAGGTTGAGAAAAAAGCACAGAATCAGGTGTGTTGAGACAAGTCTAAGTTTTGATTTTTATTCCTGCTTTAAGATCAAAATAATTTGCTACTTTGTGGACTCCGGTTTTGTGCCTTTCTTCCCTGCCCCCCCCCCCCCCCTTTTTTTTTTTTTTTCATAAATGGTAACATCTGACATGATTTTTGGAGCAAAAATAACTTTATTGGAACAAAAATACCTTTAATCCTGGAATATCTACATGGGTTTCTACCAATTCACTCCCAGTGACCAGAACCTCAGCTGCTGACTCACACTCTGCAGCTTGGCATACAGTCTGCTTTTTTTTTTTAAATAATAACAACAACTTAAAAAATTCCTATCTAGGTGAATTGCATGAAAAGCAGATGTTCCACCTGGTTATGATCACTGGAAGTGGTATTCCTGGCACTCTCCCCTTCATCTGGAGGCACTAGTGAAGCCTTGCCCTTAGAGACACAAGAGGCAATAAAGGCCTGTTCTACTGCAGTAATAAGTTAATTAAAGCTAACGTTTGCCTCCATATATCACCAGCTCTGTGCAGCAAATCATACACTCTGCACCCAGAGACAGACCTGGGAGGCTTCCTGCACACTTTTATTCGTATGTACAGCATCATCGTTAACGGCAGTAAGGACTTCTTACAAAAAGAAGCACGTTTCTAAATGCTTTCAACCATGAACCCATCTGTTGCTTTGATGACCATGGTATCTGAATAAATGCAATCAATAAGAAGCAACATATGTAGGCAGCTTCCCTACCCTGAGCACAGGGAAGTACCTGCAAAAATAAAGAAAGAAAGAAAATGGCAGTTCTATGCTCAGCAGCCTTTGGCACCTGTTTTTCTTTTTGCAACAAAACCATGCCCAAGAAAGTTCAACATCATACATGGAGCTTTCAGAAAGCTTTGGTAAGTGCATTTTTCTCTACTGATCCAAACACTGCAGCACATATACTGCTCAGAGATCTGTTCCAAGAGATTTTTTTTATACGGGAGCTGTCTAGGATGTGAAGCTGAACATCAACTGTGCAATAGACCTTCAAGTCACCATTTGTTATTGCTTTACTGAACATAGCTAATGCATTATTTCTTTTACATTGGACAGGGATTTTCCTAAAGACTCAGCAACTTGCCACTTCCACGTAGATGCCACATTCCCAAAATACCTGCTCGCAGCTTGATTTTCAGTTAAGTTCTGTGGAACTTGGTGCTGTAGAAAATGTCATCCACTACTTCCACAAAAAAAAAAAACCCACACCTTATTTATTTCTCTACTTGCCATTTCTATTTGCCATTTTGCTCAAAGCTGCTGTAGTCATTTTCTTCCCCTGAATTCACCTCAAAGGCAGTAATCCACTCCTGCTGAAATGTGTTGTTTCCATGGTCTCCATGAGCATTGTGACAAAATTATTACTCTATGCTATCAGTTTCAGTGGTGAATGGAGGCAGTCTAGGGACAAGACTAAAGGAAGAGAGAAATTAAGATAAAGAGCAGGCTGGACAAACATCCGCCAGAAATGGTGCAGGTAGGGTTGACCCGACCTCGAATCAAGGAAGCGAGCTAAACCAACACTGTTGAAGGCCACTCCAGAAGTATCTTATGATTGGTTTAAATTATTTTCATTTGCCTATGTTCTTAAGGGCAGCAGAATGACTGGTCTTCCCCAGGCTTTCCATAGGACACCTTGCTCTGACACCAAACAAAGCCCTGAAGACAGACTCAACCCTAAATTTGGGACAACACAACAGTTATCCAACAGCTATGCTGAGGAGGAAACAAAAGCAGGCATACCAACGAATATCAAAACCTGAGAAATATAACAAGTTTTCTAAATAACAAAGAGAAACTGACAGTGCAGTGATTGAGGTACTGGTTTGGTATTACTTTCTAGGTATGTCAGATTAGAAACTATTTGATTTTCTGATTGAATATTGAGTCAGATTAAGTCCTTCTACTAATGTTAATGTGTTTTGGTTGAGGCTCTAAAACTACTCCAAGAATTTCAGGAACTTGGATGCAATCCCTGCATACAAGTTTACTTCAAAATTCAAAACTACAGCTTCTGATTCAGGTTTACATATGGTCAAATGTTGATTAAAATGGCAGAAAAATAACAACTGGAATTTCAGAATATCTTTCAAGAACATCTGAAATTTCTCACCAGATGCTGACAACACCATATCTAAGCCCAAAACTTCATTTGGCCGCTAACCCTAACCTTCATCTCTCTTGTGGAGGAACTCTGCATGTGCCTCTCAACCCAACACCACCATCTCTATTTAGCAAAGGTGTGATTTGTAACACTGCTTTCCTCTGAATCATCATCAAATGCCAACTGCTAGTCAGGGCAGGCAAACATGCCACATTGACTCATAGTTTGATATGCTATGGAAAATCCTATATACCTATGTGTTAAAAACTGTATCAAGCCTCAGAGTATTAAGGGGGTAAGAGCACACTCAAGCTCCTCCATGACACAGGCTTAAAATACATGTGGACAAAACAAGCTGCCAGTCCTCCCTTCCAGCATCCTGCCTCTGAGCAAATGCATGCAGTGCAATGGGAAGGGCTGCAAAGCACAGACACTTGCTTCTGGGCTGGCTTTATTTACACAACATGGGTTGCTATGGGGAAGAATCAGGATTGTGTAAACTCTCTTTATAGAGCTCTTACCCAATGACATAATTCCAAAATACCAACTTCTGAAATACTGTTCCTTCTCTTTCTTGACAAAATCCCACGTCAATGCCCTGCTTTGGGTCTCAAAGCAGCCTGCGCAACACACTTGACAAAAATCAGTAAGAAAGTGGCAACCAGGAAGAGTTCACAAAAACCGCTCTTTGTCTCAGAGAGCGCAAACCCAGAGTCATTCACAAGCTGAGACACAGCTGAACTTTTCAGAGCCCAGACTGCAGGGGCCAGGCAAATGCTGCTGCGGGGCCCCTGTTCTCCACCAGCAATCCCTGCCACCAGTAGGCATTCCTGAGGGCTTCTAGGAGGTGATCCTTCACCCAGAAGGAGACGGCTGGGTTAGTCGCCTTGGAGCTGGGCCAGCGTGCCTTACAGAGCTATCCTGTTTCAGTGGAATATTTAACTGTGCTACAGCTTTCCAGAGCATTATAATGGCCCTCCCAACTGCTTAAGGTGGCTTGTGAGGACTGATCACAAAATTATTGTTTTCTTTCCAATGTGTTGGAAATTTCTGTAAGTCACAGAAAAGGGGTTCCTGCTGCCCAGCATTCATCCAGCAAGTGCCTAATGAACTTAAGGACAAATGAAACTGTAACAACTGTCCAATCCGCCTCTTGTGTAATTCAGTACAGGAAACTCACACAGTAATTCCTGCACCAGCTCCGTAATAAATATCCTATGAAAATGCCACGTGACATTGGTTATTTACATGCTGACCTGAGATTTCATCCAAACACTGTTCTCAGCCTCTCTGTTAAGTTTTACTGTCCTTTTCCACAGGCTCCTGGTGTGATTCCTACTGAGCTCCACTGACTCTGTTCAATTTCATTCCCCTTTCCACAATGGTATGACCCTACAGCCTTATACAACTTATCCACATTGTGTCAAAATATCCATTTCTAGCATGTTCTGCCAAAACTGAAGGCAAGTGAAAGCAGCTGGCCTCTCTACTGCATCTTGCCAAAGGACTAGTTGTTCATCGTCTGTCCTTTGAGTGCCTCTGACCCCAGGAACTCACAAAGCTCCAGGTTTTGCATAGCTAGGAGAGCATCAGACCTCAGCTCTGGTGTCCTGAAACACTACAGTACAGTTTATATGCTACACACTGTTTTATGGGAAAGTTCCTAATGTGGTGTCTCCTGGGACGAAGATGAGGACTGTGTGTGCCTGTGACTTCCCAGGCTCCACAAATAGCCCAGGGCAGTCCCTTCTTGATTACTCTTTTAATCTATTTTTTCTGCATGCTAATACAAACCCACAGAATTACTGAGGTGGGAAGGCACCTCTGGAAATCATCTAGTCCGAACCGCTGCTCAGAGCAGGGAGAGTCACTGTTGCCTAGAGCAGGCTGCGCAGGGCCATGTCCACTCGGGTGTTCTACACCTCCAAGGCCAGGAACTCCACAACTTATTTGGGCAACCTGTTCCGATGTCTGGCCACTTTTACAGTAAAAATAAGGTTTTCTTACGTTTAAATGGAATGTCCTCTGGCTTTGTATGTGCCCACTGCCTCCTGTCCTTTCCCCAGATGACAATGAGAAGAGTCTGTCTCCTTATTCCTTACTCCTTCCCACCAGGTATTTATACACATGGATAAGATCTCCCCGAAAAGCCTTCTCTCCAGGCTGAACAGCCCCAGCTCTCTCAGCCTCTCCCTGTATGTCAGATGCTCCAGTCCTGTAACAATCCTCACAGCCCTTGGCAGGACTCACTCCAGCATGTTCATGTCTCTTATCTGGGGGGTCCAGAACTGGACACGGCACTATAGATGTTTCATGTGGGCTGAGCAGAGTGGAAGGATCACCTCCCTCAATCTGACCTAATGCAGCCCAGGAAGCTGTTGGTCTTTGTTGCAAGGGTTCATTGCTGGCTCACGTTCAACTTGTTGTCCACCAGGATCCCAAAGTCCTTTCCTGCAAAGCTGTGTGTACTGAGGCATGGGGTTATATGGGGTATCCCTCAGGTGTCCATGCTGGGACCAGTGCTGTTTAATATCTTCATCAATGATACAGACAGTGGGATCAAGTGCACCCTCAGCAAGTTTGCAGATGACACCAAGCTGAGTGGTGCAGTCACCACACCTGAGGGACGGGATGCCATCCAAAGGGACCTGGACAAGCTGGAGAGGTGGGCCCAGATGAATCTCATGAGGTTCAACAAGGCCAAGTACAAGGCCCTGCACCTGGGCTGGGGTAATCCTCATAATCAATACAAGCTGGGGGATGATGTGATAGAGAGCAGCCCTGCTGAGGTAAGGGCTGGGGGGTACTGGTGGACAAAAAGGTGGACATGAGCCGTTAATGCGTGCTTGCAGCCCAGAAGGCCAATTGCATCCTGGGCTGCATCAAGAGAAGTGTGGCCAGCAGGTCAAGAGAGGTGATTCTCCCCCTCTGCTCTGGTGAGACCCCACCTGCAGTGCTGTGTCCAGGTCTGAAGCCCTCAATACAAGGACACGGACCAGTTAGAGCGGGTCCAGAGGAGGGCCACAAAAATGATCAGGGGGCTGGAGCACCTCCCCTATGAAGTCAGGCTGAGAGAGTTGGGGTTGTTCAGCCTGGAGAAGACTCCAGGGAGACCTTACAGTGACCTTCCAGTACCTGAGGGGGGGCCTACAGGAAAGCTGGGGAGGGACTGTTTACAAGGGCACATAGTGATAGGATGTGGGGCAATGGTTTTAAACTAGAAATGGGTAGGTTTAGATTGGATATTAGGAAGAAATTCTTTACCATAAGAGTGGTAAAGCACTGGAACAGTTTGCCCAGAGAGGTGGTGGAGGCCCCTTCCCTGGAGACATTCAAGGTCAGGCTTGATGGGGCTCTGGGCAACCTGATCTAGCTAAAGATGTCCCTGCTCACTGCAGGGGGATTGGACTAGATGACCTTTGGGGGTCCCTTCCAGCCCTATGCATTCTATGATTCTATTCTTCTGCTCCCTAAGACTGTCTTCCAAGGGATTTTTTGAAGCAGGTCCCTCAACATGGCAGTGTGTGCTCTCCTGAAGTCCAGGGCTGTTCTTTGCCTTGTTCCAAGTTAACTCCAGTCTGTTCACCACATAAGGCAAAAATAGTTTGTGAAAGTAGTTTTAAACCAGCCAGTCACCTAAATACATTGATAACTCTGAACCCCAAAAGTTTACAACTTCGCTGCTTTTGAAAAACCTGCCTGTAAGTACCTTCGAAGCAGAAGTCTCAAGGGAAAATGCTAGGATTTGAGCCAAGCCACACATGTGCCTTTTTAGAGCTCAACCTAAAATGGCAATACAACTAACTACTTCAGAGTTTGCAAAAATCACTGTGAGCTTTCATCTGTCCTTCTGTGCTTTCTACCTCCCCACTAGAAATCCACCTTCTCCACACTAAGTTTCTGGTCTGTGATCAAAAATCTTTGTGATCCTGAAAAACGAGCATGGAGGGACAAAAGAGAAGAGATTGAATGCTAGAAGGAAGGTCTTGTAAGCTAAGTTTATTATTCATGTCCCTACTATATTAATGAGATACTGTTTTTTTTCATTCAAATAAATCAACCACAGAATATTGTCCAGGCTACCACATCAGCATTTCACAGGATTTAGACAACTGGGAGCAGAACGTAGATCCTGTTTGCTGCAGGGGTTTGTATATTATATTTTATAATACCTGTAACTGCCACAGTTAGACACGCTTTTCTACTTGGAGAATTGATGCCAAAATGATGCAATTGATTGTCAGCAGCCTATTGTCTGGGAGCTTATCCATCAAAAAAAGTCCTGCTATGATGGAATACGCTAACAGGTAAACTGGCAACTAAACAAAATTGCTCACCTCTGCCAGGTTCACGTCTTTGCTGCTCCACCCTGGGTCTCAGTGACAGTTAAATCAGGAGCAAGACCTGGCGTAGTGCATGAAATGGAGACAGCAGTTTCAGAATGACCCAACAAGGTTCTCTAACACCTTTGCTCTTTGAGCTGACACCAAGTAAGACACTCGCACAACATATATCACACACTTGATTTTCACCTGCTTTTAAGGATCTGGGCTGCTTGACTGAAGTTCATCATGCTTTTTTTCCAATACTGACTGAAATATTAGGTGTTCATCCAGCACTGGTTTTGACATCTCATCACTGCAAAGACAGGGCTTTCATCCTGTCTGAAAAGCAGCTGTGTTGATGTTTGAAAATTCAGTAATCCTAACGGCAGCAATGATGAAGTAACAGGACAAACACCATGGAGAGTAAATACGGAAGGAGTACAAGCCATTGCTGCACCAGTGTCAATAGGGAAGCGTTAGCCCACGAATGTGACTGCATTCACACAGTTGGTGAAATCTGGGCATATCCTGGATAGTGGGATGCTCTCCTTGACTGCTCTTCAGTCACCATTTGATGGTGAGAATAACACAAATCTGTTTGCTTCCCAGGAGTACTGGGGGGCTCAATTATCTCACTTTCTAAAATACCAAAAGTGACAAGGATGGAGAGTCTGATTCACAGGGTCTGTGCACTGAGGCTTACATGGACTTGTTACAGAAATGCTGCTGGTCCTATCAGAAAAGTCAGGCCCCTGGGCACTGTGGTCCTCATTAGAAATAAGAAAAAAACACTTTATAGTGAAAGAATAAAAATTTTCTCATCTAGAAATCTCTGCATCTCTCCAGCTCTGAAGCTGGCAAAGTAAGCCTCAGTGGATTTAACTTCAAATGCTTATAACTGCATAATTGGGAAATGTCAGAGCAACATTTCTTATGCATCTTTGCATATGATCAAAAGCATAGAAACATAGAATGGTTTGGGTTGGAAGGGACCTTGAAGATCATATAGTCCAAACCCCCTGCCATGGGCAGGGACACCTTCCACTAGACCAGGTTACTCAAAGCCCCATCCAACCTGGCCTTGAACACTTCCAGGGAGGGGGCAGCCACAGCCTCTCTGGGCAACCTGTGCCAGTGTCTCACCACCCTCACAGTAAAGAATTTTTTCCTAATATCTAACCTAAATCTCCCCTTTTTCAGTTTGAAACCATTACCCCTTGTCCTATCACCACACTCCCTCATCAAGAGTCCCTCCACACCTTCCCTGCAGGCCCCCTTTAAGCACTGGAAGGCCGCTATAAGGTCTCCCTGGAGCCTTCTCTTCTCCAGGCTGAACAAGCCCAACTCTCTCAGCCTGTTCTCACAAGGGAGGTGCTCCAGCCCCCTGAGCATCTTTGTGGCCCTCCTCTGGACCCGCTCAAGCAGGTCAACGTCTTTCTTGTGCTGAGGGCACCAGAGCTGGACACAGCACTGCAGGCGGGGTCTCACCAGAACAGAGGGGCAGAATCCCCTCCCTCGACCCGCTGGCCACGCTTCTCTTGATGCAGCCCAGGATGTGATTGGCTTTCTGGGCTGTGAGCGCGCCTTGCTGGCTCATGTTCAGTCTTTCATCCACCAGCACCCCCAAGTCCTTCTCTGCAGGGCTGCTCTCGATCCACTCATTGCCCAGCCTGTATCTGTGCTTGGGATTGCCCCGACCCATGTGCAGGACCTTGCACTTGGCCTTGTTGAACTTCATGGGGTTTGCACAGGCCCACCTCTCCAGCCTGTCAAGGTCCCTCTGGATGGCCTCCCTTCCCTCCAGCGTGTCCACTGCACCACACAGCTTGGTGTTGTCAGCAAACTTGCTGAGGGTGCACTCAATCACACTGTCCATGTTGCTGACGAATATGTTAAACAGCGCCGGTCCCAGTACTGAACCTTGAAGAACACCACTGGTCTTCACCGAGGCACACAGCATGTCCCAGATCCTTGGTGAAATCTGGTTGCTAAAGCATCCATCTGCTGTAAGCGACCCTTGCGGAGGAATGCCCTTCATGAACATCTCTATTTTGGGCCACCTCAAATGAAAGAAGAGCTTAATTAGCAACTTCATCCCTGCTACAGACTGTTGAAGAAAGTTACAAAAAACATGTAGAGCATGCATAATTTTCCACCAACTCTACAGAAATTTTTAGGATGCTTCTAAATTTGAGCCCCATAGCTAACCCTAGAAACTCCTATGGGTCTTCTTCACAAAACCTCAGTTCACTTATGCTAGCAGTGTGGTAGGGTTTCTGTATAGGTAAACTCTCACCCAGCAACAGCTCAAATGACAGGAAAGATGCTACAGGCCTAACACCATCTCAAAATTATTAGCAAACATGAGGCTATGAAAAAACCCCATGGTTTTTTCTACCATCTCTGCAATAGCAAGCTGACTGTCCAGTTTCTCCTATCCGTCCTCAGCTGGCCTCCCTGTGCTTTTTATTTAATTTCTTTCCTGCTGTCAATCCCTTGCCCTCTCAGACTCTTCCAGTCTCCGGCAGTTTTTGGGGAGCACCCAGACCTTCCCATCTCCTAGTGACCCTCCTAAGACTCCTCCTTCAAGTTCCCTCATACTTCCTGGTGAGCTCTGTCTCCTCTTTCATCAGCTGCCTGCAAGTCCTGCCCCAGTCTTACAGCACTGGAAAGAAATGCAACCCGATAGCATTAATAAATGATAGCTAGTCCCTCCTCTCCCTTTCATCTCCTCTTTGACTGCAAGCGATCCACCTGCTGCCGAGGCAATGAGCAAGCAACCCGACCAGGGCCAGGCTGTGGTGCTGCCACGTTGTGCCTCAGGGCTGACTCCAGGCCAGGTAGCCACCTGAGCAGGTTGGTGATCAAGCCAAGATGTTGCTCTCCTCAGATGTTGCCTCCTGCCGGTACCTTGTCTGGAGATATGATGGGTCCAGCTTGAAAGACGAGGGCTCCCATCCAGCCCAGCACCTCCTGAGGGACACCTCCACTGAGGGGGCTTCCCCAGCAGCCTCCCATGCCACCAGAGCTCAAGGCACCACCACATTTCATCTGGAGGCCATGGAGAGCTTGTGCCTCCATCACAGCTCCTGAGAAATCAGCTGCCGCCTCCTGGTCCTTCCCTGCTCAGCGCCCAAGGCTCTTCTCATGAAAACCCATTAGATTTTGTGACTCATCCTTCACCCCAGGGTAAAGTTGAGAAAACAAGTAATGACGACATAGGAAAAAGAATTAATTGTCATATGAGGAAAATGTATAAGCTTTTCTTCCCACTCAGGACTTCCTCATCTCAAACATGAAAAAAGCACCAATTAAACCATTCCAGCAGACTCCCAGAGCCCCATCAAGGGCTGGGTGTGATGGACACCAAACAGCCCTGCTGACTCCTACCTAACTTGCTACAAGGGCCAGGGGGAACCCTTAGAGCTAATGTCCTTACGGTGGTGGGTCACATCTCTTACAGCAAAGGAAGTCCTTTCTCCTCCCCAATCTGACAATACATACCACTGAACTCAAATGGATTGGTGGGAGCAGGATTTGGGGAGACCTTGGTACTTGTGAACCTGCGATGGAAGACTAAATCCTTAGTGAAATGCCAACTGCTTCAACACCATGAGCAAGACAGGAGCCTCAGCACGGCACACTTGCTCAGTGACCTGATGTGCAGGCTTTAATTGGGACCCATGAGACACCAAAATGCAATTACAGTCAAAGAGGTGATATAGGACAGCATCTCGGTATCCTGTATTTTCTCTCTTTTAGTAGCTTGCTCCAGTTCACTCCGTGTTTAAATCAAATTGTTTTCTAACCAATGGTTGTGGAAACCACAAGCTGAAAAAACAAGTCAGGTTATTTTTTGCTCTTTAAAAAAAAACGATCACCCACCAGGGATCTTGCCCAATGGTCAAAACTGCCCAGCTGCTCATTTGTGTGCACAGCTGTATACAATTTGTACGGAGCTGTACAGCTATAGGAGCGGAAGGAACAGAGCAAAACCAAGTTGCCACAACCAGCAACATTAAAAAGATTCTTTTTACCGCTCATCTTCTCAGTAATTAACGTAGCTTTCTCCCAGTTTGAACCACCCTGGAAGAATCAACCCCAACATATTTTCAACCCATGTTTTTGTTTATTCAGAGAGGGCCAATTTTTAATTCACTCGTTACAAGCATTCACAACAGGCCTGGATTATCAAAGCGCTAGCCTTAGCCAAATCAGTAGGAAAAAAAAAAAAAAGCAAGGCCCATGTAATGAACTGTTGCTAAACAACATCAAATACATGTGAGGAGATTTTGATCTGCTCCTGGAAGTTCCATGAGCAAACACACGAAGTGAAATAAATATGGTAGATTATTGCCATTTCTTCACTCAACTCTAAGAGCTTCTGCCAGAAATACAGTTCCCGTGCATGGAACAGAAACCGCAGAGGCCCGCCCAGGGCTACTCAGCACACAGATGTGGTCCAAACTTACTGAATGCTGCTGGTTTCAATTAGGGACCAGAGTTGGTGCTTTAATTCCATCTTACAAAAAAAAGGTCTCTCTGAAAAGGCACAGCCTATGAACAGTACCTCCCCATGCAGGAAATAAAAGCCTTACGTAGGAATTTAGTAATTAGCAAATCAGACCACTGGTTCATCCCATCAGATAATCTACCTTTGACCAGTGGCCAACAACTAATGTTTAAAAGGCAGAAGAAAACAACCTTCAAAAGTACCTTTAGCTTTATTACTTTACAAAGGAGAAAAAAAATGTCCTCATGACCTATGCAGTCAGCTTATGCCCTGCAGCAGAAATTGTGATTATTCTTCTCTTGCCATGCGTACTTGCAAGTGTTAACTATTACTCATAAAATTATCCAACCCTTAAAAAAAAATAAAAAGATCCAGCCACACCACTTGCATCATTGGCTCCTGAAGCACTGAATTAACTATGCTGAAATTACCCACCACATACACCATTGACTTATTTTACAAATAATGCTTTTTAATTTAATGGCATAACTCCCTTGTGCTATGGGGCTGAAGGAAACCAAGAGACTGATTTCATTTTTAGAGCCACTTTGACTTCTGCTGTAGGACCAGCTTTAACCCTTCTCTCTTTATGGAAAAAAAAAAAAAAAAAAAGTAGTAGATATAGATATCTTACACAAGTAAATCCTGTCACAAGTGAATCTCTTCTGCCTCAGCCATCTTTGCTGTTCCTTCCTCAGACCTCATGATATGCCTGAGCACTGAAGCACACAGAGCTAGCTGCTCTGTTCCAGACGGAGACATATCTGGGTTCAAGGGAATGCCAGAGCTCAGTCATGCCTGTTTATGTACTCTTCCATTTTTAAAACAAAGCTGCTCTGGACCAGGTTGGCTTCAACCCAGTGGGAGCCCTTCCACCGGCTTCTGTGGGCTTAGATCCAGCCCTTGGCCCTCACTGTACTTATGTTTTGCTTAGCTGCAGCAAGCGAGGCAGGCAGCTTTGTTGCTTAGCCAGTTTTTACCATGCAGCCCAGTGTGTAACTCCTGGGTTGCTCACCCTCCTGAGCAGCCCTGTGTGAAGATTTTTGCAAGAAGTTTGCCTGGATTTTTTTAGTTTCAGGTAAAGAGTGTCTAGTTTCAGACTTTCTGCCTTTCCAGACAACTCTCACAACTCAGAGGGATCCAGTTATGCAGATGAAGGATGTATTGGTTGACCATATCAAACCTCATGCTAGCCTGACTTTAATTAGCTCCTTATGGCCTGGTTTTGATCTCAGAAAGGCTGTGGTAAATCTGGAGTAACTCCCCTGAGAAGCGGAGTTTTGTGAACAGCGTCTGGCCCCTGAGGTGAAGTTCTGACCTCCTTTTACACTCCTGCAAGGGCTGACCAGTAAATTGCCATGACAGCAGCTCCGGGCAAAACCAGTCATCCAGGATCCAGCTCTCAGACCCAGGTGCCCCAAAATCAGCAAGCTTGTCAATGTCAAGCTGGGCACTTCTTGCAGTCAGGGCCTTGCCATGGCATCCTATGCTCCCCTCCCATAGGAACTCTGGGGGGTGCAACTGACTTGCCTACTGGCTTTAGCCAAACCCTGGGGAAACCCAGGCATTTCAGCCTGGCTTGACAACAGCACAAAGGACAGGAGGGTAAAAGGGTGTCCTTCCATGGAGCAGCTGAAGCTGGGTGCAGCCAGGGAGTGTTACTTCTCCTGGGTTCAGTTCAGTGCTAGCACGTACATGAGGATCTCAGTGGAGGTTCACTTGCTCAAATCAGAGCTGTGTTGGGCCCACAGCCTTACAGAACTCATGAGCAGCTCTCTGCACCTTCTTGCCCTTGCAGCATGTGACGCTGACAAATGCTGCTGCAACAGGGACATCTTCCTGCCACTCCAGTGCTGTTTTCATACAGATATCTAAAGAGCGTGGGGTGCTTGACTGTTACCATGCCCTTGTGCACCACAAATAGCCTGGCTGAGGTACGGGTCTGCTGAAGGTCTGGAAACTACGTGAGGTTCTTGGAAGCAACCAATAGCATTTGGCCGCTCATATAGGAAATACACTTGTACAAACACGCTTGCAGACAGTTCCTCACCAGCTCCCCGTCCCGAAAGGGGTGCCAGGGGTTAGTTCATCCACCTCGGCGACAGCGCTGACCTGCTGCCTCTGACTATCCCCACCCAGCTGCCCCAGTCCTAGTCTTTTCCATCACCCACTAATCCTGACTGCTCTGCCATGATTTCCTTGGATGCCTATCTGTAACCTTAATCCTTGCTCATGCTCTGGCTACTTCCCATTGATCCATGGTCTGCCTGTGTCTAGCTCCCTTTGCAGCCCTTCCAGAAGACACAATTCGAGCATGGCTGCCTTCTCCTTAGTGCCTTCCCTGTCAATGCTGCAAGCAATTTCACTTGTTTGAGACCTGCATCACCTATAGCTTTTTTGCCAAAGCCATGCAACTCCAATGGTGTCAGACTGAAGCATCTGAATACAGGTTTCATTCAAAGTAACTGGCACTGAAATGCTCCTACTAGGCCTGCCTGGTGGACAGGCATGACTTTTTAAGGTTTGATGGTCTGTGCTAGCAGCAGCCAAGTGAACCCTGCAGGAAGAAGAGAGCTCCATTTTGCTTTACTGACCACCTCCCCTTCACACCAGGCGCTGAAGAATCAGCTGCAGTAAGCTGCATCTTGCTCTACTTGAGGTCAAAGGAATCTTTGTGACTGATCTCCAGAGCAAATCCATTTGGCTTATATCTTTTTTTCTGCAGGATACACATAGATGCCTGGAAATGTATAAATACTATGGTTTATGCTGGCTCCCAGTTCAGGTGTAACCCCTTCTCATACTACAGCTTAGCAGCTTTCTGTGCTGAGTCCTTGACTACCCCAGTTTCTTACTGCACCATTGCCGGATCCCCAAGCAGAGCGCTCAGACCTTTGCCCAGCAGTGTTGTGGCACAGGTAATGATTTGTACAGGCCAGGTACATGGTGGGGTACTTCAGAGCTACTGCTGCTCACTGGCATCAGCAGCCCGCGTCTGCAGGAGGAGGTTTTTAGGAGTCACCCCCAAAGCAAAGTAGCCCAGATGACCCGATAGAGCAGCACCTGCCCTTGGACTGCATAGATGGAAAAAAACAACCATGTGCATAAGGCCAGGAGGAAGTATCCCAAACTGTGGCACTGCCCATGGCACTGTTACTTGTGACAGGAGTAGCTCAACTCCATGTGCAGCTGGCCCAGGAGCCAGCTCCATCCAAGACAAGTTGAACAGCAACAGTGGCAGAACCAAACTGGGGACTGGATAAGAGCCTGTGACAGTGGTCTTGTGGGAATGAGGTCTGTCATTCACTTGCACTTCTCTCTGGGTCATTAGGAGACCTAGATAGGTCTCCAGTGACCTGCAGCAACCCACCCTGAGCCAGGGGGCTGGCTGGGGTCTGGATTCATACCCCTAATTTCCCCATTTCCACCCATCCTCAACCAGTGTCACTCACTTCACGTCCAGTTGCCTTGGCTGTGATCTCTCAGCCTCCTCTCTGCAGCATCTCCAGCACCACAATGAAAGGCAGAGGGGTTTTGGCATTGTGCGTTTTGATATATTCACAAGCACCCCCACTTCTTTTTATCCTCAGTTCCTAAAGCTAAATTTCTCAGGTGGGGCAGAGAAGGTCCCTGAGCTAGAGCTGGCAGAAGGCCAAAAGGCTCCCTGTGACACCCTGCTCTCGGGAGCCAGAACAACCTTCTCTAGCAAGTGGGGAGACAGCACGCAGTAACTGACACCAGTTCCCCATACAGACCTTCACATCAAAGCCTTCCTGCAGAAGAGCTACTGACTAAGACACTGATAGTCTGTGCCAGGACAGGAAATCTGGCAAACACTGCAGAGCACGTGGGCTGTCAAGGAGACCCTCTGCGTGAGTTCCCTTCAGATGCAGACAAGGCAGACCTGGCCCTCTCACATGTGTCAAGTGAGGCAGAAGGACACAATTCAGTTGTGAAGTTTTATATAGAAAAATGGGGAGAATTTGTTACAGTGTTGAAATTTCAAGATCTCTCCAGACTCCCTTGGTGCTGTTTGTGTGCTGCTGTGCCCTGTTAACCTCTATGAAGGTCCTGCAGTAACTGGACAACTAGTAAAAATATCTGTTATCTTGGCTAATAGGAGCACAAACAAGACTCAGAAATTAAGAATGAATTCACAGGATTTTAAACTCTTTTTCAGCAACAATATTCTTTTCATCTTTGTGAGCTTCAAGTGACAACTCTGCTCTTAAGATCTCTGCCTGCTGAGATACAATAGTTTCTTTGTGTTTTCTTTATGAAGTTGCCCAACACCTTCAGGTACTTGCATACCTGCCAACATTTGAAAACTAAAGAAACATCTGGGGAGAGAAATAGGAAGATTTTGCAGCTTTGATTGAGCAAAATGAGATTAAGAAAGCCTCTAAAACAACTGAGGAACAGCATGCTAAAAAAGAACATGGGTACACACCCTGATTAACTACAGGCTCTAAATATACGTGTCTCCCAGTATAGTTCTGGTCTGCAGAGGCGTATACACGATGCAGAAAGACCCAAGGTGGGAAGCGCGAGGAATGCTGCAGGCCAGGGGGAGGAAAAGCCATGTGAAAGCCCTGAGTGAGCTGCACCAAGTAACTGAAGGGGCCAGAAAGAAAATGGCAACTGACTGTATATTGCCAATACGATGCCCACGTTCTGCTGTGCTCTTCTTAAGGGCACAGGGGCTCCTGCCCTCTTCCAGCTCTGCTCCTTCAGCCGAGTTAGCTCACTGTAGCCGAAACACACGTCACGGTGCAAACAGGCACGTGTGTTGGTAGCCGCGTACACAGCGGGAAGGAGCAGGACTAGAGAGAGTGGCCTGTGCAGAGGAGGAAGAGAGGGGGCAGGTGCGCAGCACCAGAGAGGACTGCTGCTCTGTGTTTAGATGCACTGGCTGAGCAGTGCTGGGGGAGGCTGTGATTCCCCTCCTCAGTGCATGGACTAAGCTGGTGAGGAGCCAGTGTGAGATCGTGTCAGAATTTGAAATGGAAATGCACAGTTGCAACCCTAGAAAGGAAACTTGCAGGTACCATGGCCATGTCATGTCTTATTTATTCCAGGACCTGACCTACCACATTCATTGCTCTCCACCTTAATGGACCTCAGAAGGGAAAAACACTTTAATATACAACAAGCTGTGCAGTTCCAGGAGCTTGGCAGGAGAGAGTAGGGCTTTCAAGGTCATGAAAACATGCAGGGGAACACTATGAAAGATCCACTACGTAGGCGAGGTCAGCAACATGCAGGTACTTGCATGCTGGGGTGGACAGGTATGTATGAAGAGGAGTGAATACATCTACATGCCCAGAGAGCACAGCAAGGGGCATGAAGCTGTGAGATGAGGTGGGTGGACAGCCTCAGAGATGAAGGGATGGAGCTTTTTGGCAGGAGGAGAGATGTTTTGCAGGGAGAAGCAGAGGGATGCAGGGCTTTGGGTGTGCCTCCATGCCGGTGTGGGTGGGGAAGCCGGGAGGTGAGGAAAGCTGGTGTGGCAGCATATAGGAGCGAGCATGTACTGCAAGCACTGAAGCACACACTGGGGTTATCCACGTTGCTGACTTCCCCTGGGCAGGGAGTGAGTACAGATGTGCCTACATATGTACAACGATTCCTTAGGACAGTTTTGCGTGGGAGATGGCAGCACCTATTAGACAAATACTATTTACTTAATCTCTTGCCTGTGGCACTTTCACTGCATGAGTATCCTAGACAAAGAGGACGCTTGGCTATCACCATGCAAGAGGGAAGACAACAAGAGAGACCCTATGTGGAGAAGGGACCAACATTGGAGAGAAAGCTCATTTAACAGTGCCTGAAACCACTTGCTCCTCTGGTTGCGCCAAGCGCAGAATGCAGCCTGTGTCACTCAGGATGTTTTAACATAGCATCCAAGCCTATGATCTCATGAATCCCAAGCTGGGTCTTAATATTAACCCTAATGTTAAAACATTAGGGTTAAGTGTAATGAAATGTCCCACACCCTGGCTCTATACAAAGGAAACCACTGCAGCCTGCAAGGCTTTTATGCAGAATAGTAAAGCTGGCGTGGAAGACATGCCTTTGGTCTACAAAACAATGCAATGAGCATTGTCAGCAGGTCATATAAAAGCATTGCTTAGCTGCACATTGCTTAGCTGCTAAAACCCTCACCTCCACTTCACACCTGGCCTCCTCAGGATCAGAGGGAGGAGGGAAGGGCTGCAACTAGATGTTGATTACAGATCAGCTCCATGCAGGCCACCTCGGGTCAAAGAAGTGCATGTGAAATTGCCTTAGCCCTAGCCCAGCTGTCTGCCGTGCAATGGAGCTCACCATCAAATTCTTTGGCCACCTGAAACAACAAAGTGAAGTACAGGTGCTGCAATTCTTCTGCTGGGAAATAATCATTCTTATCCCAGAGCAAACAGGTTTGGTTAGATGTGCTCTGCAAACATGAGGAACACAGGTGCTTTTGGAGCACAGGACACTCAAAAGGTGCTATCATGAGACAATCTTAGCAGACGATGCAAAATTACGTTAGACCTTTGTTTTCTTGGGAGGTTCAATTGCCAATTTCTGGACTCTGGGCTGATTTGGTAGTACTTGGAGCACACAGAGACCCTCTATATGTGAAAAATGCTACACGTGGAAATGCCTTTAGAACCCAAGATACGCACATCTGCAACGAGTAAAGTTACAGCCATTTCTTTACAAAGCTACAGATCCAGCCAGTAGTCACATATATTTTAAATAATAATAATTTTTAAAATCAGGATTATTTACAAAGGAATGCAAAGAAATGCACACAGGGATTTGTACGGTTTCATTTAAGCCATATAGTGAGATGACAAATCCCAAGCACCCACAAAAGACATAGCTGGTAAAATCCAAAAGCGTGAAAGAAGAATCATAGCCTACGTGCCTGCAACTGTACAAACCTATCTACTACACTCACAAGCAAAAGCACTGATGCTGCATGCCTCTGCCTTGACAGGCTCTGCTGGAACTGCCAAGGTGGCCAGGGCTGGACAAGGGCTGTTTGCTACCAGCCCAAGAGGTGGCTCAAACTCTTTCCTCCCCACTATCATCACCTTTTCTCTCATTCTCTCTCTCTTTTTCCTTTTACTTGGACATGCCGGCTTTAAGAGACCCTGCTGAGTGCTGCCCAGTTCAAGGACCAGCCCAGTATCATTCGCCCGAGCTGTGCTCCCTCCAGGGGCCTCTACCGTCAGCCAAGCAATGTATGAAGCCCCACTCTCCTGAAGAAAGCTTTCCAGTAACTAAAGCCTTAAGCTGCCTTTGCACCATATCACTCAGCAATAGACAAATACACCCAGATCTAACACCACAGGATATGGGGGTCCTGCTCAGCCTGGTAATGAACCACCCTGGAAAAATAGCGGCAGATCACCCCACTTGAACCACTCCAGCTTCAGGGTCTGAGACAAGAATTACAAGCAGCCTTCAGACCTGCAGAGACCAAGAAAGGCATCTCTAAGGATTTTAGCAGCTTGACTTTGAGAAGAGATCTCAGCAGACGTTGCAAACGCCCAGCTCTGCAGAGGGGAAGCAGCAGAATATTGCAATGCTGGATTTTAAACAGACCGGTTGCAGAAAGTAAATTTAGCACAAAAACATGAGAGCACCCTCCAAGTCATACTCCAGCCCTCCTTCCTTTGACGAAGTGCTGGCAATGCACGCTGTCCCAGCTTCAGGGGAGAACCAGCCCCTTCCCAAATGCCTTCTCTAGGGTGGTGGGGGAGTCTCCATGCTGCACAGCACCTAAAGCACTTACTATCATGTAGCATCTTCCCAGCAGCTCTGCAGGGCCTTGGACAGGGATGCTGACATGGCAGGGAGCCTGCCTGGCATGGACAGAGGAGCCCAGCACCGCAGCTGGAAGACAGACTCTTCCTGGATAGCCTCAGACAGCAAAAGCAGGCCACTTCAAGTGGCTGTCTGGTTAGAAATTAGTATTTTTGCCAGTAGTCAATGCCAGAACAGAGTTCAGCGAGGGGAAGAGGACATGGAGGAACAACTTCCCCCCTCCCTCAATATATGTTGATTATTAAGAGCAAGGAGGTCCTTCTTACTGTTACCAGCAAGTGCAGAAAAAAGCCGCTTTTCCGTCACAGAACAGCATTCAGCTGGGAAAAGACAAGTCCATCCTCTCAGGCTTGTGAGCCAAAGCGACGCAACTGGCTTAAGCCCCTGGCCCCAGCAGTGCCAGTACCCTGCAAGGTCACTCCAGCCCCAGCCCTTGTTCGTTGCCAGTGCCAGCACAGAGAGCTAGGAGCTTCCAGGATTGTGGGGTGCCAGTATCAGGAAGAAATGTCGTACTAGAGGACTTGCCAAATTTGTGTGAAGGGGAAAGAGCAGGACACAGACACCTTCTCACCCAGCCTCCCAGTAAGTCTGCAGGTGATGGTGCTCTCTTCACCTTGCTGGGTTTCAGGCAAATAAATCCTTCCCAGCAAAAACAGTAGCCCTAAGCTGGTCTGACATAGAATGCAAATCCTCTTGCAGCTGCAGGAGGCATATTTTCCCATATATTTTATATTTTTGCCTTTCTTTACCCATGCTAAAAATGCCTTGATGTCTTTCACATAGATACTCCTAATTCTACATCCAGCAGGAAAAAGGAAAGGGAAGCCAGGAACTCACGGGGAAGTTTTGCTTCCTTTACTTCACCAGCATGAAAACTGCAGAGCGGTGCTTGCAGGTGGGAGGCACCTGTGCCTGGAACTGAAACAGGAGGAAGGACAGACCCTGCCAGTACTGCACCCCCTCCAATTCCTGAAGCTCTCTCCTTCCCATACACCTAATGTAATGGGAGACCTGGCAGAGGGCTAGCACACATCCTCTGTACACACCTCCACACACAACTGGAGAGGCCACTTTCCAGATTAGCTGGTCAAATGCATAAGACACAGCTAGTGCAGCCATCCTAGCTACTGTAGTGTCTTTGCTGTTTGCAGGAAGAAGGGAATTTCGCCTCCCTTTCAGCAGAAAAAGTTGTCAGGCAGGGCATGAACACGCCTTCCTGGTTTCTTCTTCCTGCAGTCGGCCCAGCTTTCCCCATGAGTAGTGCCCACCAACCCTTGCTGAAAAAAAAAAAGAAATCTCAATGCAAACCTTGTGTATGTTTATTCTGAGCTTCACTAGGCTGTCAGGGGGGCTTGTTTTGCTTCACCACATCCATGGTGTCCCTCGGACTGCCTCCTCCTGAGCTGTCAGGACGGATAACATGCACAACTCTGCAATCCTCCCTGCAATGGTCACAGTTTGCCTTTGTGCTGCCCTTGCACATACTGCAGACAGGTCCTTCTAAAGGCCATGAATAAAAGGCAGAATAGGGTTTAGGGACTAGGTGCCCCCCTCTGCTGCATCTTTCCACCCATTTCTTGCCCCAGGCTGTGCAATTCAGGCAAGTGTAATGAATGGGAAAGGTCAGAGGTGAGACCCGTATTCTGGGGGCCCAGGCAAGTTCCTGCTGCTGCCTTACACACACTAGCAAAGTTGATTCTCCAAGGACAGGGTAGCGGCATGCCTGGGGCAGTCAAACAAGCAGGACTGTACCAGCAGGGCAGGCTAGGCCCAGTGGAATAGCCAATAATGGAGCAACATGCTTTCCCCTTGCACTGAAGTAATTTGGAGCCCAGTTAATGCTTTTCCATTCATGGACATTAAGCATTTCAAAAGAATAAATAACAATCATCATCGGCGTCTTTGCCGTAAAGCCCAAATGGGGCACGGGCTGCTGAAGCAACTCGTTCTGAAGGCTCAGCTACTCAGCAGCAGAGACAGCGGTGGTGTGCATCCTCATTCCTCCAAATTCGTGCCATAACCACCAGACCGCAGCCCCTCCTGGAGCCCGCCCTGCTGGGAGACCACTGTCTAATAGAGAGAGAACAAGTCCTTATTTAGGGCGGGCATCTACTGCGGGCAGTGGAATCTTCAGCAGCTTGTTCTGGCAGGGTGGGAGTGGTGAATACACACTAGTTTTCCTACAGCAGCCAAATGCCACATTTGCCCAAAAAACCTCTCCCTAAGCGGGGAGATGCCTGCAGCTCTGTAGACATCCAGGAGCAAGAATTGGCCTCCCTGACTGTTTATATGACATTCAAAGGGAGACTGAGAAGGAAACAGAGTTCTGGGAATCAGGATTTCCTGCTGTGTCCTAAGACTGTCCTGGCAATGCCCTATTCTCCCCACTGCTTCAGCTTCCCCCCAAGCACCCCCACCCCTTGCAACAACACCCCCAAGAAGCCATCAGGCATTGCAGGTGCTCTGTGTGGAGAGATTTAAGACTGTTTTCCTCTCCCCCTCGCCAGGCTCGCCTTGTTCAGACACAGCATTTGGCAAGAGAAGAGCTCCCTGCTAATTTTAGCCTCCAGCTCTCCACCCAAGCAGCAGCAGCTCAACTGCTATGGAAAGCTGGGCAGCACCGAGGTGAGGGCTGGGAGATGCTGCCTTCAAAGGGCCCACGTGGCCACGTGCTGCCAGCTAAATATAAAGCAATGGTAGGCAGGGGGGAGCCCCACTGGCTCGGACTGAAGTAAATCATTCCCCCACCGCCCAGAGACAGAGCAAATTGTAGCTCCCAAGGGGATCTGCTCCCAGAACCAGGCAGCGCTCACAGGACTTGCTTTCTGCCCAAAACGATAATTTAGGCTGCAAACTTGCAATAGCATCCCATGTGTTTTACATATTTTTGGACAGATCTGGAGCTGGTGCACCTCAGGCCCCAGGGGCCATGCCAAGCAAGCAGCAAACACCACTTGTATGAGAGCCTGGTCCAGCTCCTGTCTGTAATAGTCCCTTCTCCACCATGCTGCCTACTACAAAACGGTTACCCTGGAGCGGGTTGCCCTCACTGCCGAGGCTGATAGCTGTAACGTTGCAGTCTCTGCTGTGGGAGTCGGTGATTCGAGTGGGAGTCGAGTGGGGCAAGTTTTCCCCTGCGCCTGGATGCAAACTTGCACTGGTTCCAGCAAACAACACCTGTCCCTCTGTGTAAGTGAAAAACCCCCAAAGAGCATGCAAAGAAAGCCAGAAAGGGACCCCGAGAATTATGAAAGGAGCAGAGGTAGCATGAACCTCAGCAAATCCAGGAGTTTCTGGATTAAATGCTACGCAACCATGGGCCACAGGACTATGCACAAACCAAGCATCTTTTCTTTGATTTTCACTGTACCTAGAGAAAACTGACTTTACATCCTTTGTAAAAATTCCTGACTCTATTAGCAAATCCTTCTTCTGCAGAAGACAACTGTCAAAGTGCTGAGCATTTGCTAGACACCCAGGACAAAACAGGTAACCACACTCTGCAAATCAAGCAGAGCAGCTGCAGCACTGAGGACAATGCTCTACACAGGGAAACCAGATGTCTTGGCAGACATCGACTACAGTAAGAAGCCACCGTGATACTAATTTTCAAGGCATCAAGTACCCTTACGACACCAAATATGTTCTTAAACATCTCAGTAGAGCAGCTTAAGGTCCTCATCAGCTTCTGTAATTATTATCCCTGCTTTATCCTCGACTCTTTTTTAAAACGCTGAGTCAGTGGTTTACTCTATGCCCTCCGACTCCTTTCTACATCTCCTCTCTTTTTGATCTCTGCATCTGAGATTATTGTTTCCAGCCTCTCTGCTCCACTGAAATCCCAAGTATTTGCTTCTGTTTTAGCCTTCAGTTCCTTCTCCCTTACAACTTTTTAGTGGCCATTGACATTTTCTGATCACTCTGCTCCAATACTCATCTCACTATGGCCCATTTTTGGCTGCTTTTTACTTTTGTTGAATAATCCCTGTCATCTGTATTCCCAAATGCTGCCTCCTGTCTCCTGCTTGTCTTGTCTTTCACTTTTCTTTCTTCCTCCTTCTCCATGTGCTGCAAGACTTGCTAAAATATTTATCTCCCCTCCTTGATGTGCTTATGTCACATACCTAATTCAAACACAGAGTTACAAGAAAAAGGTGAAAACAGAATTTACAAAGGATCTAAGTTTAGGGAAAAACCCAACTAATTATGCCATTTGGGAAGTACAGGATTTTGAGACAAAGCACTCATCACGAGAGAGTACTGGAAGACCCAGAGTTAATTGGCAAAGCAATTACAATTTACGAAGCAAAGGAAATCGGCCGCATGGCTGGAGCTGATGGAATGCAGACAGTGACCAGACAGTGCAGGCAAACTGAAATAATATTAGCCAGACTGAGGCAGGGGGACAATAGGAGTTCAGAGGGAGTGCATCCTCCCCTGCCCCACCAGCACACACAAGAGACCCTCTTCCCCACTGCAGCAAGTGATGTGAGTCAGTGAGCGCACCTGGAAATGCCTTGCAAGACCTGCAAGGAATGGCGGCACGCTGAGAGGAATCGCAAGTGCAGAGCCTGACTATAGGGCAGCAGCAGCGTTAGCCTCATCAGGACTTCTTCAGAGGAGCACCAGGGGTGAACACAAGGGCTCAGTAAAAGGGGAAAGGAACATGAAAGGCGGAGGCATTTATTAACTGCAGACTAGGCGCAGGTGAGCAGCATCAAACCAGCAACAGAGAAACTGCCAATGGATGAAAAGGCACTAGCAGGAAAAGCAAATTAAATTCAGGCTGAATGCTGGCAATCTTAGCTCCACTACTGGAGCAGGTGAAATACATGGACAAGTAAATACACATGATTAGCTTCAGTCAGTATCTACAGGAGAAAGGAAAACACCCATTACCAAGGTTAAAGTCTGTCAAACCCTGGTCTCACAAAGCACGTCCAGTTTCCTGAAGAGGCAGGAGACCAAAACAGCAGAGACAGAATTATTAGAATACATCTCTCCAAGGATAGATAAGCTCCCAACATACCACAACCTGGAGCAGTACAACTGTCCTTCAACTCACACACCTTACAAAGCTCTTCCTGCCCTGAAGAAGCAGCTGCAAAAAAGCTGGATTGGGAATGGCCCCGGGAGTCGGCAACAGAGCTGGAGCAGCCCAGGCACTTGAGCAGAAAGAGGTGATGAAGCAACCCCCACCATGCTCCTCCTGCCACAAACCTGATTGCTTAGGCCCTGAAGAATTAAATATATTTATAAAAAGGGCTTTGCCACTGTCTACAAGGGGAGAGGAGAACAATGGCTGACAGCAAACCATTTCTGGTGCTTGAGATGCTCGCAGCTGGGGGACCTGGCCAGCGCGTGGAGACAAACCAAGCGTCAACTTGGCAAAACCTTTTTCCACAGATCACCATTTGGGCCGTTTGGCACTGAAGCTCTTTCTAGGACCCCCATGAACTTAGATCCATGCAGATGTTTACTCAGGGCAGGGGGACAGTCCTAGATGATCATCACCCAAGGCTTGGGAAAAGCTACACATGCTGGGTGTAAGCAAAAGGGTCTACATAACCTATGCGGTACAAAGAAAAATAAAAATTGAAAGGTAAAGCATTTGGCAACAGTAATGCCGAGGCTGCTGTCAGGGTGCCTGTCTCAAAATCAGCAGGAAGGGACACAATGATTCTTGGAATAGTGAATTATATCAGACAAATTAGAAATGCTTGAAAAAACATCCTTCAGAGCTAAAGCATCCTACAGGCACAGAGCTTGAGTTTCAGCCAAGAAACTAAGAAATGATGCAGGCTTAGTGTTTTGAGAATAAGCAATAATTCAGTGATCCACAGCTGATCCATCGCTTGGTTTTGCTGTACAAGCCTGTTTTACAAACTGAATATAAGCCTAAGAGATGGCAATTGCAGACACTTACTAGCACAGGCCACAAAAATGCAGTGGAACCAAGCGCAGCAGCATGTTACACCATTGCCTGTCTCATAAACTCATAGAATGGTTTGGGTGGGAAGGGACCTTAAAGATCACCTAGTCCAACACCCCTGCCGTGGCCAGGGACATCTTTTACTAAGCCAAGTTGCTCAAAGCCCCATCCAAGGTTGCTTTGAATGTTTCCAGGGATGGAGCACCCACAAGTTCTCTAGGCAACCTGTTCCAGTGTCTCACCACCCTCACGACCAGAGGCTGTTCCCTCCGCCTGCCCTCGTGTGCCCTGGCCTCTCACCACCTTGAAGGCCCTGGTCTGGGCCCACACCCCACACCCCAGTGTTCTTGCTGGACTAGGGAAACCAGGAGGGAACAGAGTGGTCCAGATGAGTCACCAAAGTACCAAGTAAGAGAGGAGGACAGCATTTTTACTGTTCTTTCTCTTGTTTTATTGTTGTTTTTTTAATTGTTTGTAGCCAATCTTGAAAAGAACTCCTAATGAAGCAGCTAGAAGAGACCTTAATGCCAAAGGCCACCACTTCTTCCCAGCAGAACTGCAGTCTCCCGCTTCTCCACAGGAACAGCCGTCCCTCTAACTTCTTTGTTTGATCTGTTGCTATTCTTTGGGCACCGCCACAGAGGGTCTGGCTTCATCTTCAACCACCCATTGGGCAGCCTTCTCACCAGACTGAAGAAAACCCACCTCCAGGCCCCAGGGACCTCTGTCTTCCTCCAAGGGATTCCTCCTATCATCCCAGAGCAGCAGCCTGGTGGAAGGCAGGTTGTCTCACCCCCTTTTCTTGGGGCTCAGAGCAGAAGAGAAGGCATCCTTTCAGGAAGGGTGGGGGATGGGAAAGAAGGGCTCACACAAACTGTGGCAATCAACAAAATAATTGTTGACGCTGGGAGACGGAACGGGCAAGCCCCCAGGATGGCCAGTCATGGAGGCTGGGCCTCCCAGCTAATGCTGGGTCTCTCAGCTAATGCTGAGTGCAAAGGCTGGGCCAACAGTAGGGCGCTGGCCAGGCACTCCTGTGACACGGCTGCCATGGAGTTATGGAGGGGAACCCTGGCACAGGGTCGTGGTGCCAGGTAAGCCATGCTGGAGATGCATCCACTTTGATTGGTTCTTCTTGATCTTCAGGTGGATCCACATCCATGAGCTCCACACCATTAACCACATAAGCAATGGCCATTGCTACCATGTGGCTGATGGCATCCCCCCTCCGACGCTGGCTCCTTTTCCTCCATGTCTCCTGCAACCACCTATCTGCCTTCTACGCAAAAGTGGGCAGCCACTCGCCTTGCTGCTGAGGGACCTCTTTCTTCAATCATCCTTGGAACCCGAGGGCCTCAATGCTCAGAGAATCGTGCACCAGCTGCCAGTATCCCTACATTTATAGGGCCCAGATCATAAAGCAGTGAGGTGGTCCCAAGGGAGAGGGGAGGATCGAGCCCGGCCTCCCTTGGGTCACTGCACTGGCACAATGAGATGAGTCTGTCGGAAGTCACGAAGGGAGGTCCGTGGGGCCTGGTGGTGGTGGGGTTTCTTTCCACTCCCAGGTTCACCCTTGCTCTGTTCTCTAGTTTTAAGGACAAACCTTCTCACTGCCTTTTTTTTTTTTTTTCCTTTCCTAATAAGAAAGGGGCAACATATGACCTGGGAAAGAGGAAAGACTTTAATAGTGCATTCATTCTTAACACCTTGGCTTCAGTGTTATTTTGACTTTCTAAGTAGATGCAACTACCCCCTCTCATTGGTATGAGAGTACAGGCTATGGGTCAAAATCACTGTTCACAAAATCTGCTCTGAAACAGGCATGCATTGATGTTTTCAAGACATAGCAATAACAAAATGAGACTTCTTATATTTACTATTTATGTTAGGCAGACAAATTTATTTTCAAGGTACACCTCTGGAAATTATAGTTCAGTCAGGTTTAATAGGTTTTGGCAGACTGTTGGTTTATTTTGCATTTTTGATTGAAAACAAATGAAAGCCTCCAAACCAGCCTGCTTACAACAAAACATGGACTGTGGCAGCTAATGCTGAGTGAGCTGCCGCCGCAGTAATTGAGACTATTAGTACAGGGTGGTCTGGACAGGATATTCTCAGCCCATTACAAATTTCATTCTGCAGCTTAGATGGGGTTAATAGCACCCAGACATGACTACTGCAATTTTACAGAAAATAACATTACAAAATATAAATAAAACTAATTTAGGAAGTGAAGTATTTACGAGAAGGGCTGGAGATATCTTAACTAGGCTCAAATGAACAGCAGCACTGAGGAAGCTGTCAGAGTTGCCAACACCAAATACACGGGCCAAGTTAAACAGCCCACACTAATGACATGGAAATAAGTGGCCTCTTGAAGCAAGGCAGAAACAGATTTATTTAGAATGGCAGGAAAAAATACACATATCATTAATGGAGATTATCCTTACTGCAAGAGAGCTCTACAAGGCAATTCTGCAGCCTAACAGGTGATGATGCAGATCAAATGTTTTTACTGGTAAATGTGATACAACAGTATCTGACAATGAACTACTGCTTAGCTTAGCGTGCATAAATTTACACAACTTCAGTGAAACACAGGCTTCCATATAAGCCTACTAGTTCCTAATACTCACAGTCCAGAGAGCTGGAAAAGAAAGTCAAAAAGATAAAACATGTCTGTTGTAGAAGGTCCCATAGTGAAATATCTGATCTGTACTCAGTGTTTTTACATTACTGAGTAGCTCATATTTGGCTCAATTGAGAACAAAAAAAAAAAAACCCAAGAATATTTAGACTATCAGAAACCATCATCAAGCTTACAGAGATGGGAACCATGAAGGAAGAAAACCCCCATGGATGATGCAATGTGGCCTTCACAATTAAAGAGGAAGGGGTCAGTGACCTACTACACCACTTAGATGCACACAAGTCTATGGGGACAGATGTGCTACAACCAAGAGTACTGAAGGAGTTGGCAGATATGCTCACCCACCCTCTTTCCATCACCTACCAGAAGTCCTGGCTAACTGGGGAGGTCCCAGTGGACTGGATAATAGCAAATATAACACCCATCTACAAGAAAGGCCGAAAGGAGGATCAGGGAAATTACAGACCTGTCAGTCTGACCTCGGTGCCAGGGAAGGTCATGGAGCAGATCATCTTCAGTGCCATCATGAGTCATTTACAGAACAACCAGGTGATCAGGCCCAGTCAGCATGGGTTTATGACAGGCAGGTCCTGCTTAACAAACTTGATCTTCTTCTATGACAAGATGACCAACCTGATGGATGAAGGAAAGACTGTGGATATGGTTTACTTCAACCTCTGTAAAGCCTTCGACACTGTTTCCCATGGAATTCTGGTGAAGAAATTGGCTGCTCATGGCTTGGATGAGTATATGCTCTGCTGGGTAAAACACTGGCCGGGTGGCTGGGCCCAGAAAGCGGTGATCAATGGAGTTAAATTCAGCTGGCAGCCAGTCACAAGTGGTGTTCTGCAGGGGTCAGTACTAGGGCCGCTTCTGTTTAACATATTTATCAACGATCTTGAGGAAGGGATAGAATGCACCCTTAGTAAGTTTGCAGATGACATCAAGTTAGGTGGGAGTGTTGATCTGCTTGAGGGTAGGGAGGCTCTACAGAGGGACTCGGACAGCCTAGATCAATGGGCTGAGGCCAACTGTATGAGCTTCAACAAGGCAAAGTGCCGGGTCCTGCACTTGGGTCACAACAACCCCATGCAATGCTACAGGCTTGGGGAAGAGCGGCTGGAAAGCTGCCTGGCAGAAAAGGACCTGGGGATACTGATTGACAAGTAGTTAAATATGAGCCAGCAGTGTGCCCAGGTGACCAAAAAAGCCAATGACATCCTGGCTTGTATCAGAAATAGTGTGGCCAGCAGGAGTAGGGAAGTGATTGTGCCCCTGTACTCAGCATTGGTGAGGCCACACCTCAAGTACTGTGTGCAGTTTTGGGCACCTCAATACAAGACAGACATTGAGGTGCTGGAGAGAGGGCAGAGAAGGGCAACAAAGATGGTGAAAGGTCTACAGAATAAGTCTTATGAAAAGTGGCTGAGGGAACTGGGGCTATTTAGTCTCAAGAAAAGGAGGCTGAGGGGAGACCTTATTGCTCTCTACAACTGCCTGAAAGGACATTGTAGAGAGGTAGGTGCTGATCTCTTCTCACAGGTAATTAATGATAGAACAAGAGGGAAGAGACTCAAGCTGCACCAGGGTAGGTTTAGGCTAGACATTAGGAAAAATGTTTTCACTGAAAGGGTTGTCAGACATTGGAATGGGCTGCCCAGGGAGGTGGTTGAGTCACCATCCCTTCATGTGTTTAAAGGTCATTTAGATGTGGTGCTTGGCGGTATGGTGTAGAGGTGTACTTGGTAGAGTAAGGTTGATGGTTGGACTTGATGACCTCAGAGGTCTTTACCAACTTGAATGATTCTGTGATCTAAGAACCAGCTTCATATCTGTTTCCATCCCATGCATTACATGGATCTTTCTTAAATCTCACATCACATTTAAATAAGACAGCTTATTTCCTTTTCTGGAAAGCCCTTCTCAGCCATTACTACAAGCCTGAAAAAAGCAACAGAACTGGGAAGTGACTGGAAAAGGGAACATCATAAAGCCAACTGTATCCTGGGCTGCATCAAAAGAAGCATGACCAGCAGGTCAAGGGAGGTGATTCTGCCCCTCTGCTCTGGTGAGGCCCCACCTGGAGCTCTGGGGCCCCCAGCATAAAAAGGACGTGGACCTGTTGGAGCAAGTCCAGAGGAGGGCCACAAAGGTGGGCTGGAGCACCTCTCCTATGAGGACAGGCTGAGAGAGTTGGGCTTGTTCAGCCTGGAGAAGAGAAGGCTCCACAGAGACCTTATAGCGCCCTTCCAGTACTTAAAGGGAGCCTACAAGAAAGCTAGAGAGGGACTTTTTACGAGGGCATGTAGTGATATGACAAGGGGTAATGGCTTTAAACTGAAGAAGGGTAGATTTAGATTAGATGTAAGGAAGAAATTCTTCACTATGAGGGTGGTGAGACACTGACACAGGTTGTCCAGAGAGGCTGTGGATACCCCCTCCCTGGAAGTGTCCATGGCCAGGTTGGATGAGGCAGCAAACCAAATGGAGCACAGAAACCAAACATGTTTTTTGGCTTACAGTTGAACTATGAAATGCTCCTATAAACTGGGCTGTACCAACTCTTCTTCTCATGTCAGATATCCTGGGAAAAATCTTCAATATAAGGGTGGTGAGACACTGGAACAAGTTGCCCAGAGAAGCTGTGGCTGCCCCCTCCCTGGAAGTGTCCACAGCCAGGCTGGATGGGGCTTTGAGCAACCTGATCTAGTGGAAGGTGACCCTGCTGATGGCAGGAGGGTTGGAACTAGATGATCTATAAGGTCCTTTCCAACCCAAACCATTCTATGATTCTATGATCAATGCACAGCAAGAATAGGAAAGGGAAGCTCAAAGTACAGCAAAACATAACCAAATCAATTATTGAGGCTATTGTTGTAAGCACTGGAGAAAAGAACCTCATCATCACTCTGTTCCCCACTGCCACAACCTACAAGGCAACCTCTGTCTTCAGGAAAACATCCTGCCTTTTACCATAATTGCAGACATCAGTAATTCCAAACCACCAGATGAAAGATTATGTCCATCATCTCTCCCAGCTCCACTCTTCCTTCACATCTGCCTGAACTTGCAGGCAAGAAAAGTCAGAGCCTTAACGTTACTATACCATATGCAGAAAGGCACCTCCAAAAGACAATAGCATTCCTCTGCCAACCCCACAGCTCAGAGACGCACAGGAGGGCACTACTCTGTGAGATCTGTCATCTGAATGCAGTCTGACTCAAGACAGGAAGGTGTTGTGGAGGAATACATGCTGGGTTGGCAGACTACTACACAAATCTGTCACGGGTGACGTGTACATAAAGGGCTGGCGCAAGAGTTTATTTATAATGATAACATGTAATCTTAGCAAATGATTGAGGATCTTCTGGGGCCAGATAAACTTGGGCCAGGTTCCAAGAAAACAAACACTCGCAACTCTCACTCAGTGCACAGGGACCCAGGTGCTTGGTGCCACTCCACAAAAAGGTTATTTAAGAGTTAAATCCTTACCTGACTCAAGTCAAGAGGTGAAAAAGCCAGGTTCACAAATTAGCTGCAGTACATGCCCCAGCAGCAGTGAAAGGATACACTGGCCCAGGACAAGTATGGCATAGCTAGCATGAGGACCAGGCATCCCCTGGCTGCTCTGTCAATGAATCTCACAACCAAGCTAGATCCAAATCGGTCTCCATGGCCCTGGCTTCTCCATCACATTTGTGACAGCAGTCTGTGCTGTGAATATGGGCCTGAGGATGTTGACTCGCTTTACGTACACCACTGCAGAGCATATTGTGACAGCACTTCCGATCATCCCCGAGGGAGACTGAACTGACCACCTGGAAGTAAAAAAATCTGCCCCACCTGTAGTGCCCATCCTTCTCCCCACAGCTATAGTGGCCCACAACGTGCTTTCAGGACCTGTTGGCACAGGTCCCTGGGAATGAAGGTCTCACTAGTGTCTTCAAAAGCACAGAAATATCATATGGAAACTTTACGGTATAGATGTTCTGCTGCCAATACTTTTCTTCAGTCAGGATGAGGTGCTTTGGGGGTGATACCTCGTTCAACTTTTCCCCTGGGTTAACAGTTTCCATAAAGAGGAAATAGATACTTCAGCCACCACCAGAGAACCACATGGTCCAATCTCTCCCCACAGGCATCCAGTAACCTTCGGTGCCATTAGCTATGCAAAAGAGCGATACTGTGCATGCACGGGCTAGTAACCTTGCGTGTGAGCGATTGCAAAAGTCAGCCCATGTGCATGTGAATGAACCAGCATGTGTAGGTGTGCTCACCCTTATGCATAGGTGCTTCTGAGGGTGCCTGGACAGGGAGGCTAGAGAAGGAAGTCGAGGCATTACATTAAATGAGCAACTTCAGCTTTTTGCTGGCTACTTTTCCTCATACAAACACTTGCACCTGCCCATTCACACCAACGCTTTGGTCAGTTTTTAAGCAACTCGTGCTACTTTATAGTAGCCTGGATGTATGAAGATCAGACAGCTCACCATGGTCAGGGGTTAAGAACCAATTTTCTGGGAAAGGAAAGGGATGCTAAAAATGCACATACTGGGGAGGTGGAAGTCTTGCCATAAGGACTTTTTTTATTTGCACATCTCCATGGTTTCTTCTGAACCCCTCCTACGTCCCACTGCAGAGAGCAGGACTGCACGCTACTAAGTTAGAAAAGCAGCAGTCTGAGACATTAGAAGTGAGACAGAAACCACTTGTCACAATCCAAGACAGAAAGATAACACACGGTGTTATTACACGCAACAATAAAATGTGGAGGAACAGGGCTAGGTTGAAGCAGCCAGAAGAGGCCAGTTAAAGAAGGGCCCCCCGATCCCTTGCTCCTACAAGCTGCACCTCCCAGCAATCCAGTCTAATCCTGCACACCCTGCTTGTGCCTGGCTCAGTGTGATGCTCACACCTGCAACGGAGGAAATCAGTGCAAGTGATTTACAGTCTCCCAAGATACCATGGTCTTTGCAGCAGAAAAAAATGGAGTCTGCACAGCCATGGCTGAGAATGACCTCACCTCCAAGTTTCTTCAGGGACTGGGATTCGCTTTTACTATGTTGACACAAGGTTTTAAAGCAAAGGGGGGTCGTTGCACATCCTCCTCGCCTGCAGGAACAGCTCGCTGATGCCAGCCTTGCTCCCTCAGAGTCATACCTTTCTGCATGGGCGGGCAAGATGAGGCACTGCTGGGCACAGAAGAGAAAAACAGAAGCAGCAGGAGGAGGTCCTCCACCCAGCAGCGTTTCCATCCAAATGGAGCATTGCAGCAACTCTGGGAAGAGGCAGTGTCTTGGGGTAGGGGGTCTTCCCCAAGGAAGACCTGTCCCTGCCCTTGCACCTTCCGGGCATGCTGACCAGCCAACAGCACTGGAGCAGTGAAGGTGGGGTGCTCTGTGCTTTACTGGTATTTTTTCCCTCCCCAACACCTCATTCACCCTTGAAATAAGGAAGTTTCCCTTTCCAGCGTTCACTTGCAGGAGCGAAGTGTGCTGTGCAGCAGCTAGCAAAGATGAGAAAAACATTTCCACTGGAGAGTCCACTCCAGAGAGGTTAGTGCCCGTCAGCAGCGGGAGTAAACAGACTGTCTCCAGCTCCTTAGGTTTCTTGGCAGGGAGGCAGCGTCCTGCCTGTTAGAACTTGTTTTGGACGACAACAAGCCACATTTCACGTGAGGAGAGTTGTGCCCATCTTCGACTCACATCAGCCTGCTTGTTTTTCTTCACTCAGCTGTAAACATATTTAAGGTTCCTATAAATACCTATTGGGCAGCAGACCAGCCAAATGCAGGAGGAGGAAAGGCAGGCAGGCAGGAGGAGGAAAGGCAGGCAGGCAGGAGGAGGAAAGGCAGGCAGGCAGGAGGAGGAAAGGCAGGCAGGCAGGAGGAGGAAAGGCAGGCAGGCAGGAGGAGGAAAGGCAGGCAGGCAGGAGGAGGAAAGGCAGGCAGGCAGGAGGAGGAAAGGCAGGCAGGCAGGAGGAGGAAAGGCAGGCAGGCAGGAGGAGGAAAGGCAGGCAGGCAGGAGGAGGAAAGGCAGGCAGGCAGGAGGAGGAAAGGCAGGCAGGCAGGAGGAGGAAAGGCAGGCAGGCAGGAGGAGGAAAGGCAGGCAGGCAGGAGGAGGAAAGGCAGGCAGGCAGGAGGAGGAAAGGCAGGCAGGCAGGAGGAGGAAAGGCAGGCAGGCAGGAGGAGGAAAGGCAGGCAGGCAGGAGGAGGAAAGGCAGGCAGGCAGGAGGAGGAAAGGCAGGCAGGCAGGAGGAGGAAAGGCAGAGGCAAGCCCCACAACAAGTACAGGAACAGAAATACCCTCCTGCCCATGAAACACAACAGTCCTGCCAACAAGGCTCCCTGGAAAGAATATGTAGGAATACCTTGATGCAGTCATATTACAAGAAAAAAACATTTTTTTGACCAGACCAACTGTTTATTTCAACATCACCTTCAAAGGAAAGCTATTATTCATGAGAGCCCATACTATCATCCGTCCCTGTCCAGCCCATCCCAAACCTCCCTGACAGCTAGAAAAGGGCCCAGATCAACTTCAGTACGTATGAATCCCAAACCATGGGGTATACTGCACACGAATTCTGCACCTCAGGCTGGTCCCTCAACCCTTGACTTTAATGTTACAGCAAAAGGAACCTCACGGCCAGAGCCACCTCACAGCCAGAGCTTCTCCCAGCATATGGCGAAGCAGCACCACTGAAAGCCAATGGGTACTGATGATTACAGCACATTCTTCTAGGCCCTTTATTCTTTCTCATCCAAACTTATTTATATGCTTAACTTTGTTGCATTGCAGAGCTGCACATACACCAAGGGAGGACAGTCAGGGCCTCAATTTTTATGCACCACCTACTCAAATGTGCACACCCAGGCCATCCAACATTTGCTTTCTCCACCACACAGTGATCTGGTGGGGGAAGAAGAGGAGAGGAGCATAAAGCTGGGCAGGATCCACCATGCCCAAAGACTTGATCTAAGGTGCTGAGTCGGGAACAGGAGTGGCATGTGCTCCATCCCATGCATGGCTGAGAGGAAAGGGAATATTTTCTGTGACTCCTTACAGCCTTGCAAGAAGAGGGCTCACCTCTCTGCAAAGAGAAAACATACTTGGCTGTCCATACACAGGCTGTTCTGCAATGCCTTTTAGGGAGGCAAGAAGAAACTCTGTTACAGACATAGGAGATGGAAACAGCGATGTCCTGCAGATCTCCTTCCAAGCCCAGCAGCTCTTCAGCTTTCTGGCCCCAATGAAGAAAGCCTCTTAGCCTTTTGCCCAGAAAAATTACCCAATAAACAGCCTTTGTACTTTATCATTAATAACTGGGGAGGCTGTTGCATCAGATAAGTTGAGTTGGTAGCTCTTGGTTAGTCCCAGGTGTGACTTACAGTACGGTTCCCACCTGGGATATGTGACGGAAAACAATGCAGAAATGAGAGAGGAAAAGTATTAATTGCTCTGAGAGCCAGTCCCTCCTACACCAGCTCCCTGGGACCTCTGGAAAGAGTCACCACATGGAGTCACAAATGCAGCCGCCCCAGTCCCCAGAGAAGAAAACATTACTTAGTTTTAACAGCCAAAAGAAAACAATTACTATTTGTCTTTCACGCCAACTCCTGAATTCTCTTAAAACAAAACAGGCTTGTAGAGGTACTAGGGCAAGAGGAAGGGTGGGGAGGGTCACAAATTAACCTTCCTCATGTTAGCAGGTTTCAGGACCCTGGCCACAAGGCCAGGAAAACATGATGCCAAGCACCCAGCGCACCCGCAGAGCCTAGGCTCTCTGGGCACAGCTACTCTCCCTCCGTGGTGCTACAGAGACGTGAGGAGCTGCCTGCCAGAGGGTTCCACCCTCCCACCCTTTCCAGCAGCATTTAAATGGCTTCTGCATGCAATGAGCAGCAACATCCCTGGTGGACTTAGGAGAATCTGGACTTTTATATAATTGAACTTTAATATAACAGAATGAATTTTCCTCATCTTCTGTTTTAGTTGGTAGCGACCACAGTCATGTCACTGTTTCCAGTTTTAGTCTTAGAACAGAATGACTTTTATAAGAGAGATGTAAAAGTAACCCCGTCTAAAGCAAAGAGGAAGAACCCAATTCATAGAAAAGTTGTTTGCTCCTGTGCATCTCTTCCATCCTCACGCTCTCTGCCCGTTTCTCCCACCCCCTCCCTCTCCCTTTGCATTGCTGGCAGCAAAAGGACCATCAGCTGCACGGCTCCAAACACCTGACTCAGCCCTTCTCTCCTTATAACCACTTTTTTAAATAGCTCCAAGTGGTTTGTTTTCTCCCTTGCTGCACTGCACAAGGCCTCTACATACCTCTAGAGTCTTCTCCAAGGATCTTTGGGGGGTATTGGCAAGGTGGTGCACAGTAAGAGGCTTGGCTAGATTGCATGAAAGATATAACACAAAGCAAACTCGTAGTGCAACCCATCTTCTCATGTCTCAACTAATTCCACCAGGCATAAAAAGCAGATTATAACTAGAGGATTTATCCTGGCCAAAGAAATCAGATCTCTTACGCTGTTGGAACAATAAATACGTGTTTTTAGCCTTAACATCACGTATAATACGGAACAAATGGACATGCTGAAGTCCTGTAATGGACTGTGTGGGAGTTGACATTCATGGAGCTCCTTACACAGCCACAGTCTAAAGCTTTAAGACTGAAATCAAGCCCAACTCATGGGAGCAAGAATCAGGGCTTTTATAATGTGTAATGAGGGGACCAAGATGCTGAAAAGTATTAATAGTTAAATGCTCACATGTATTTGAAAAACCACTATCAGATTGGCACCAAGCACTGGTATTATTTTAAAAACAGCAGCAACAATACCATAGGCTTTTACAAAAGCCTGGGCCACTCAAAACTTTCTTGTAACTGTAAAAAAGAAGAGAAGCATAAAACCCCACACGACAGTGATAGAAATAGCTCTTTTTTTTTCCGGAGTAGAGGAAAACAGTTAACTGCACTTAGTACCAGCCCTGCTGTACTCCTAAGAGTTTGCACAAAGCGAACCTATTACTAGGCGAGCGGTGCACATCTCCAGGGTATGCATTCCCTCCTCCTTTGCATACACTTCTTCTCTCATCAAAGCAATATTCAAAGCATCTTTGCTGCCTTCCAGGTTAGCACCAGAGCACTGAGAACAAGAGCCGCCTCAAAGCCCTGTCTCCGGGCTCCACAATTCCAGCAAGGTCCCATTTTGACAAGTCTCCTGACAGAAAGGAGGGTGAGAGCCGACAGGCCAGAAGCCGAGAAGCGAAAACCCCCGGCACCCATCTCCTCTCCAGCGGACAAACCCCACCTCCGCCCCCGAGGGCTCCCCAGGCAGCGGCTCCCCGCTCGCCGCAGCAGCGAGCAGCGCTTACCCCCTCGTCCCCGGCCGGCCTGGAAATGGGGGAACGGCACCGGGCTCCCGAGAGGCACGGAGCGCCCGGGACCGCACCAGGCTGCGAGGCACGGGACACCCCCCCCCCCAACCCCGCCTTCCCCTGCCGTGGCGCCCCGCGGGGTAACTCACTGCGGTCCGGGGGAGCCCCGCCGCCGGCCGCCGGCACCAGCTCCAGGTAAGCGGCCCAGAGCCCCAGGGCGAGCGCGCCCAGGGCCAGCAGCGGCCGCAGCAGCCGCCGCCGCCGCAGCCGCGCCAGCAGCCGGCCCCGCATGGCGCCGCTCAGGGCGCCCGGCTGCCGCCGCCGCCGCCCCGGGCCATGCTCCCGCCGCCGCCGCGCCGCACCGGCACGGCACAGCGCCGCTGCCCCGGACCCCCCCTCCTCCGCGGGGCGGGCCCAGGTGCGGGGCGGCGCCGCGCCCCCGCGGGGGCAGCTCCCGGCCGGGCTCTGCCACCGCCCCCCGCACCTGCCTCCGCCCCGCGGGGACCGAGCGGGGGGCTCCGCGGCGGTGGGGCTGACCCCGCCATCGTACCCCCGCCCGCTCTAGGGGCTGGCGGGCGCCGGGACCGGAACCGTCCCGTCCCGTCCCGGGCGGCGGGGGTCCGGCGGGGTGAGCGCTGCCAGAGGGCTGCGCTCCCACCGGGGCGGCAGGAAAGCTGCTTCGGTGGCGGGGGAGGCGAGCAGACACCCCCGGCTCTGAATCCTCCTCGGAGCAGGTTTTCGTGCCGGTGGAAGCGTTGGTGGATCTTTCCGGCGAGAGGACGGGGGGTGATAACTCCTCTGCGGGGAGGGAAGCAGGAGGAGAGCGGGGCGATTCAAACTCGGACAGTTAAAGCACAGCTGAATCCATTTTAAAGTGCCTTTCACCTGGTGCAGCAAGTGTATTTACTTCAAAGTGCTTTGCTCCTCAGTCAGGAGGAACAGGGCTCATAAAGTCTCCAAATTTGCTTTCCGAAGCAGCTGACTAGCTGCAATGTTACACTGCCCAGACCCATCAGGGGAAGGACGCCGGAGGCCCCCATGAAAACCAGGACCTTCCTTGGCTTTGCTTCACATTTCATTCCACAGCTCAAGCACAGTTTTGAAGTGACTCTCTCAGCTGCCGCCGCCCACCCACCCCCCGGCATGTTGTTGGTTCGGTTCACATCGCCAAGCGGTCTTGGAGGATGCAAACTGGATTCCTCCTGGGTGAAACTAAACTGGAAGATGCTGTCTGGGATGCATGTAATGCATCCAGCTGGGGAGCTAGCCCAGAATAACCTCTTTCCAAAAGTGTACGGTGTGGGTGTTGGGTCATTGGCACCGTTTCCCTTCACCGAGCTGCTGCTGCACAGATGCAGCTCCTGTGCTGTGTGCAACCATGAAGAGAAACCCTCAGGCTGAGGTTAATTGTTAATATGCATGCAACGGTGATAGACTTTTTTTTGAGGGTCCAGCTTCCTTTCACAGCAGCCTTCTGAAGCAGGAGGCTGCTCAAAAGGACGCTTGCCATTATTTAGCCTTAGAAAATGTGCCAAAGGCCTTTTAAATGCCATGGAGGGCCGTGGAGAGTGGTGTGGGTCCCAGCAGGGACAGGCTGATATTGGCAGGGTGCTGGCATCCCAAGTGTTGCGCAGGTTCAGGGCAGAACCAGTGTCTGTAGTCCCTGGCATCAAGTGCTGAGCACTGTGTTCCCAGTGTCCAGGCAGCACCTGGAGACCCTGCTATTCGCTGTCACACATTGGGATGGACAGACAGATGACAGGTTTCCTTTTTCTGAGTGTCTCACAAAGATTTGAGAGCCATCTCCCTTCAGGTCTCTGTTGGAGAGATTTCTCTTCTTTTGGGAAAGTGCATCCAGAGAGTTTTATACCTCATCGTGGAAGAGGAAAGACATGATGTTTCTCAAGATGGAAGCAAATCCTGCGGAAGGGGGGAGGCCGGTGAGCGGCTCTTCCCTTGGGCTCCCCTGCCTCCCCAGGGCAAGGTCCATTGTGCAGCTTTCGAGGACGCAACACTTGCATTCCTCCTGCCTACCTTGCTGGAGGCTGCAGGTGCATGAGGCACCGATCCAGGCTTGAACCATGGTGCTACTTCCCCCGCTGCAAACGGCAAGGGCTGCCAACACCCAGCCACCACCAGCACCCATAAGCCTCAAAGCTTGATGCTGTGTGCCAGTTTAATCTTCGCAAGGCTGAAATCTCCTATAAGACTACAGCACTCACTGTTGACCTTTTTTTTGGCAGCGTGTTGGTTTGGGTTTTTTCTCAGCATGAGAGAAATAAACCAAGTCTTTTACATTTGTTCAAAAAAAAGAGAGAAAATATTAGGAGAAATGTGTAATAAATACGGATCTAAATTAAACTTTATTTACCATTTAAAGAACGAGAATTGAATGATGTCGTCTCAGCAGGAAGTTGCCTGCATTTCTTAAATGAACAACCTTAAGTCTGAAAAATTAAAACTGTGCTTTGTTGAAACTTTGTTGCATGTTAAAATATTAAAATAAGTAAGCACGTTTTTCTCTTGTGAACATGGTACTAAAATGGAGGGGAGGGGAAAGTGAAATTATAGGCTAACAGTAGTATTGTTGACTTGTAAAGAAACAAATCTTTTTCCTGATAGAACTATGCTATAATGAAGATATAGAAAAGCTCTTGTCTCTGGACAAAAAAAAAACTTAAGGAAGCAAGCATGGCACGTTGATGTCTATCTGTTACAGTACCGTCACAATAGAACAATATTAAGGAACAAGATTAATCTGGATGTGAATAAATAGTGAAATGAGGAAACCAAATAGCCCTACACTGTACTTAAAGTAATTTATTTTGAACCTCTTATTCATTACAGACAGCACTGATGCCCAAGGATAAGATTACCACTTACAGTAATGGTTTAAAACCACCTCACACAAATGTCTTTATCCCAAGCCTACCAGCAGTCTTGTATTCCCCATTTCTCAGGTGTCCCAAGTCACACAAGCCTGTGCCCAGGCCTCCACACCTCTCATCTTCACTGGGTGCGATACAGCCCCTCTAAGGATAGAAACAGCAAGCGAGCTGGCAGTGGGTGATGCAAGAATAGGGTCTGTGTCACACTGAGGTGACCCAGGGAGCTGATGCTGCCGATTGCCCCGATGGCCCACCCTTGAACATCAGACAGATCACTGCTCACTTCAGGACACACCTCTCCTAGCCTACCCTGAACACCCGCTTCAAAGAAACTTGAGTATTTGCCAGAGCAGCCAACTGGAGTATTTTTTCGCTTTGTTTGGGCTTTTGTTTGTTTTCTATTTTGGCTATGTTTCCTCGTGATAAAAGCAGCCTTTGATAGGAGCGCAGCACTTAAGGACGCGTATCTCCTGTTCCTCCCGGCTCCCCTCTTTAGCTCCGTCTCTGTGCATCCCTGCCTCTTCTTGTTACGCTTTTGCTTCTAGTTATCTAACAACTGTTTCTCTGTTCTGTAAATTACTTTTTGCTCTGTGCCAACATCCTTTCTCTGTAGGCTCCCCAAAGGTTCAATTATCTGCCACTTGCTCCTTCCCTTCGTTCTTCTTGTGTAATTTTCATTTGAACACTAATTACCAGCTCCACACCAAAGATACCCAACTGTCTCTAGCTTTCACCACCCCAGCGGCTCCACACCCCTCCTCCTGACCTCAGCCATGCTCTGAAGCACAAACAATGACTTCATCTGAACATTCATAATCGAAACGGCTCAAAGGCAGAAGTGTTTCTAAGAGGAAAAGGCAGTCTCTGAAGACACAGTTCCCTATTATTTCCCCCTTTGGCTCCTCAGGAATGGACTGGGCTGTAAAAGGCATTACTGGTGGAGCTATCACAGAAAAATCCCTGTCAACGCTGCAGTGTAACATCAACCGTAAGGCAATCCGTGTGCTCTCACAGCTGACTAACTATTAGCAAAAGGACCTTCTCGCCCAGCTAAGGTGTGCTGATATGGTAGGGTTTGCTAACACAATATTATTAATCACCAATGTGATTTTTACCAATACAGTTACGCTGCCAGTATGAACTGGCCTGAGCTGGGGTTTGAGACTTCGTCTTGCTTTCGCTGTTCGCATGGCTACGCTCCCTCTGTTCCAACTCTGACTGACAGCATCACCATCACACCACTGCTCTCCTGCAACTTACCTGTCTGGGTGGAAAGCCCCACTCAAGATTCTGTCGTTTCACTGTGTAACTGCCTTTTCATACGTCTCAAGCCCTAGCTGTCCTCATAAAATGATGTAGAAATGGCTGCCCTTCCTTTTCAGCTGTACAGAGGACACATTTTTACGTGAACTTCACCCAGTACCTCTAGGAGCACCTCCGTATTGCGGGTCCTGCCCCATGAATCAGCCTGAATTGCTTTGTGCACATCAGAACAATCTCTCAATACCTGGAGCACACGTTTGCACTTCCAGAAAAAAAAAAGTTTTTATATACTTTAAGCTGAGAACTTTCAAAAGACTTTTCAGGGTTTAGACATTTACCACAAAAATGTATCTACATAGGTCCATGTTTTCAAATCTGACTAAAGTCTTGCCTAAATTTCCTCCTTCCTCTGTGTTAAAAGTACCAGACTGTGCTCATCCTCCTTGTGTTTCAAGAAGTTCCAAAGATGTGCCACAGTCATTTTATTAGGGACACTAGAGAACGCAAAGCTGAGCAGCTCTCCCTGTGACCACACCAAGCAGACCTCTATCCGCCCAAGCACTGAAGAGGAAAAAACCAGCTTGGAAGTGACTCTATGCCGAGATGAATGTTTACAGTGAAAGAAAGGCAATTTGGTCTCTGAATCAATACAGGAGAATCCAGCACATCCTGGACTTCTTCACCAGAGTAAATCCAGAGTTTTTTATTCAAATTGAACCCATTTCAACAATGAAACCCTTCAGGCCTGTGTAGTTAATCATTGTTTGCACTTTAACATTGCAATACTTCTGTGTTGAGAGCCTCTCTAGGTTTTCTGAAAAGAAACAAATCTCTGTTTATACATTTGTAATCTGCCCACAATCCAACAGCATCGCAGCTCTTAAAACATGCAATTTAGTGTAAGTGAAGAGTCAACGCCGTTGAGAGCTGTTTGTAAAGCTGTATTTCTGGAGCTTTCTTAAAGAACAGCTGCTCTAGCTTATACTCGAAGATGCCCTGTCTCCAAACAGTTCATTTGGTGCTAAATGGGAAATATCAGAAGTCTGCCCCAATGTTCCTGCTAGCGGGTTAAATTCCAGTTACCTCCGACGGCCTGTTTCAGACAGAAAGTCCTAAACTTTTGATGCAACAAAAGAATTAAAACGAACTTTGTTCTTTGTGCCCAAACCCCATGAATACAGCAGCCAAAGGGAATCATGGCAGCTTCTTTCACCTCTCACACCTTCTACATTGTATTCAAGCGTGTTTTGCTACATAATCGAGACCATGTGCTAAAAAGCGTGTGTACTTCTACAGCTAGACTTGCAAATTTAAGAATAACCATTTAGAGAGTAAAGGGGATTTTTCTTACAATTCAAAGCAACTTGGGAATATAAAAGGAAAATATTGCGGAAAAATTCGAAAGGAAAATCTTAAAATGTCCCTTATATACAAATGACCTATGATGCCACTTTAAATGGGGACAAATGAGATATCTTTATTAGGATTTTGGCTGAGCAGGCACAAACACATTCTAGTGTAGCAGAATTAAATGTGTTTGTGAGCTGTAATTAAAAAGACTGAACGACACAGCTTTTCACAAATACAAACAGACCTACCAGAACAAAGTACACAGGGATGTTGCTTCCAGCTAGTCTCAAAAAAGTATTTGATTATCAAAGAATTACTTCCTGGACTACATACAGGGACATTATTATGGTTCTGGAATATTAGGCTGCCCACAGAGTCCATCCATACTGGTAAAATGTGCGTGTTTCTAAACTGATACTACTACTCAAGTAAGCAATTTAATACTTCCACTGCATACAAGCATATACTACACTATTATTTAGATCTATTCTGACAGCTATCAGAACTGTGGCTACTGTTAATCTGCCTTTCTAAGCGCAGTCTCAGCACCAATTAATTTGGGAATTACTGCAAGTTGCAGTATAGGAAGATCATGAGGGACTTTTTTTTTAAGTTTTGTTTTGTTTTTTTTACCTTGTGTAACCTTGCTGTGTAGGGTGAGCTGACACAGCGTACATTCCTGTAATTAAGGCAACTGCACGAGTGCTGAAAAACTACAAATATTGCATATAAATCATAGGTTTAAAGCCAAAGGAACCATTAAATGATTTCCTGTTAGTTCATGTCATTATATTTCATTAAGTTCTAATGTGTCAAAACCAGTAACTTATTAAAACAAGCTACCTTCTCCAGAGGTGCAATCATTTTTTGATTTGAAGAGAGAGATGGAGAATTTGTTACCGCCACAAACAGTTTGTTATAATGAGGGGAAAAGAGCAATCTTCCAATTAAAAATGTGTGCTTTTTTTCCCCCCCATTAACTTCAGGTTCAGGCTACTGGTTCTTGCACAGCCTTTCTCTGCTGGGATAGAGGAGCCTTTGGCAGTTTTTCATCTTCAAGATACATGTATATTAACCGGTCTTCTTAATGTAATACAATGAGCTCTTGCACAACCTTTTTTCTTCTGCTGAATCATCTGTGGTTCTGTGCCTTACCCACTATTTCAACATCCTTTCTGAAATGTATGCGCTCCTTCCTTACCTAAATAAGGCTACACAACAATAAAGTTTTCCCCTGCTGCTCATTTTTCTCCTATTTATGCAAGAAACGTTTTAGTATCTTGGCTCAGAGTAAGAACATTCATCCAGTTCTAACCTTTCATCCTCTGTAGGATAATCTCCGTATTCCTAGAATCAGCCATTTTGGAGATCTTTCAAATTCTGTGCTCCTGCATACATAACCTGCCATTTAGTTGTACGTGCGAGTCACACATTACTAACTTAAATTAGCAAAAATATCTAATCACTCTTCAGAGTAAATGCCATTTTTTGTTTTCTACCCAAAAATTGTGGAAGAAAATTGACTGATAGAGGTCTTGGAACCTTTCCCAGGAAATCCTTTTGGAAATGCCGATAGTTCTTTACTGGTATCTTCAAGGGTAGTTGTCAGTGGTAGAAAGCACTTGGCTTTTTAAAGGAGTTCTTTGTTTTAAAAAGGTCCACATTTGTTTTGGCAACATAAAGCAATGTTTCACATGATCACGTGATGTCACACAGAAAGAGCATGTACAATACTTTACACTTCCTGCCCTTGGACAAATATTCAAGCTTCGAAATAAAATGGATTTACAGAACAGCACTACTGTAATTCCCACCCCCCCACCCCCTCAAATAGGAAGGGATCACAGCTTAGTGACAAATCAAGAATAAAGTTCAAGCTGCACTTTGATTTTGACACACCAGCAGATGTATTAGGAATGTTGTCATTTTATTCTGTTCGGTCTTTCAAGTAACAAGGAATACTGTTAAGGAAGACAGCAAATTAAACATTTACATCCTTCTTCCCCCAATACTTCCTCCCAGTCTTACAAACCTGAATGTCAAAGCCTACAGTCTTTATCCAGACGTGCTTCATGGCTTTCAAGTGAGGAAAATGTAATTTCATAGGCTAAATTCTTTAGCTTGGAAGAGCTGACAATAAACAGAAACCAATTTATTTCTACAGGTTCAAGAGACCTTTTTGCTATCTTCCCATCGGCTGAATTTAAGTAGATGGACCCTGCTGAGTAAGTGGCCAATACTTCATTACATAGCAATTTTCAGAAGCAGCCTTCCAGGACCTGTGATAACTTTGATATCTTATCTTCAAACCAGTAGCATGTTATTTCCCATACAAACACACTTTAATTAGCTAGACTTACCTGAGAAAGTACTAGTCAACTAAGGAAGAGTGACACTAAATGATGGATAGTGTTACTTAATAACCTTCCTCAACTGTTCGCACAGCATCGGCACCCAAGTTGTTCACAAAGCAGCTTCGGAACTTTTCGGCATTTTTAGCTAAACTAATCAGTGCCACATACTTTAAAACACCCTCTCGTAGGTTGTAGTAGTAGTTGGGCATCCAGGTACAGACTGTCAGCCACCCAACACTAAAGTCTGTTGGTGATGAACTTGAGCCACAGTACAGGACCACAAGGGACAGCATGCTTGTCACAAAAAGGATAGGCAATTGAAGCAGGCCTTGACTTCTCGAGGGAAGTTCCCCTCCCATATTGCTTTAGCTGGTACTATAAAAACAATTCTTTCTCCAAATCTTGACAGCATAAAACTACCTTTTGAATATCTACCTCTTCCAAACACTGGATGAGGATCTCCATGGCCACTACCACATCCAAAAGAAACTGCCTGCTTTCACACACTAAGTTCTTTTCACAAGGAAGGAAGTGCTGGTAGCCTACAGGGGTATACTTCAGATATTATTCCACTTCTGTCACATTGAACAAGTTAGGAAAGGTACAGTAGGAAGCAGAGGCACTGAAATCCCTTTTCCAACACAGACCTGCTCTCAGTCTACAAGGAGGATCAGATTTGCTGATGCTACAGTAGAAGCATGAATACCTGCAATTATAAACTGGGCTGAAGCCATGTTGTAACCCTTTTCATGATTTCATCTGTTTTCTAGAATTGCAATGTCCTGATGTCTGCTATGAAGCTAATAAACCTATAGCTAGAGTTATATTATCATGTAGCAACTAGGTACCTGCTCTTCCACCCCAATTTCAGTTACAGTTCAGTAGAAACAACTGCTGTAGCAAGAGTTGAGCGTGATTTGTTTATACATAAGCATGATATTGTTTAAAGCTACAAACTTAGACAATATAGTGGTTAAGGAAGATATGGGATGCCTTTTATTATGGGCTACCTCTGTGTGCTAAGATAAACTGGGAGGAGGGGGACAAGAAGATGACACTCAATAGTGTAGTATTTCCTCCCCCACACAATATTCAAAACAACTGTTGATGCTGGTTTTTGCAGATGAGGTCTATAACAGGTCATCCTTTTCCACCTTATTAAATCAGGTTTGTCCCAATTAGGTTAGAACCAAGCAAGGGGAAGCCATTTTAAAACAGTTATACTGTCAAGGGGAGAGTCAGATGTAATACACTCTAGTACCTACTTTCTATACACGGTCTTTTTCAAAGAAAATTTCCAGTTACATCCCGAAGTGCCTAAACACCAAAATAGTAATCATTTAAACCATTTTAAAACCTGCTTCTCACATCGGAAAAGGTCAATCAAGCAATTCAGCTCTTGAACTAGATCCTTCCATGATTAATTTCCTTATAACCACATATGTGGTTTATAGTATGCTCTAAGTAAAGGTGAAGGCCAGTATACACTGACCCCTACCACAGATATGAAGGTGAGATGAAGTCATAAGCATATTCCTGATATATCAGTCATCATGTACTTTCTATGTCAGTCTCATCAGATGCCAACTCTCAGCTGAAACAGCAATATAATCTGGCACATCAGGAATGGCTCACGTACAATGCTGTGACATTAACTGGAGGCTTCCCCAAACCTTCTGTCACTGGATGCCAGCAAACAGACAGGCAGGAGCTGCTCTCACATATGACTATTCCAGCCTAGCAATGTCCCATTCCTAAAACTAGGATGCCAGCTAATACATCAGCTTCAGCAGATGCGTAGTTCATTCTCTAAGCCATAGATTTTTGCTTTTAAGTTTTTTAGTTCTCCTTGAATTTTATGGGTTAGTCTGTTTCCTTGGCGGATTTCATGTAGAATTGCAAGATCCTGGTCTGGCCCCATATTCAGAGTCACCTGAAAAGAAAAAGGAAAACAGATTAAGAAAAACGAAGCTGAACAGAATACAATTTAGAGAGCATTATGATGAGAATACGAGTGAGAGAGCTCTTAACACAAACCCTTTGTAGCTAGCAAAGAGGATGCTTAAGCTAATATCACTAGGCTAATGCATATCACCAATAGAAAGGTGCTCCAGAACCAAAAATAAAGAACAAAGCTTTCACATATTATGACAAAGAAGAAATCTGGATAGAATATAATCAAGTTTACCCATAACCTGTTGACGCCTTTCTAATTCCTGTATCATATAGAGACTCACAAAAAGAGGCAAATTAAAGTATTTATAAACTAACGTTCATCTAGTTCTCAGTACCTCACCTGACACGACGACATTTTGTCATCGTTTGCTACTAGAACTAGAGGTGGTTTAACTGCTGTGGCCAACCTGCTGCCTTCTGAACCACATACAACTCAAGAGCAGTTCAAGTACAACACCTAGTCTCAGGCCATGCCATATGGCCCAAACTGAGCTGAACTAAGGCTGCTGGATAATCGGAATTCCTGATGACAAGCTAGCCAGGGCTGTCATTTCCTCTCACCCTGGAACTAGACAGCATGCCAGCCCAGTCACTTTCAACAGCAGAGAAGCGCAGCTTTGGAAGCTGCTCTCAAAGCCCTCTTTTCTCTCGACTCTTTATCTCACTGTCATCATGTAGTTCTTGGTCAAAGATTTTAATATGCAAATCAGGAAATTTAAGCTTCTGTAGTCCTTTTGACCACAAGTGATGAGGATTTAAAGATCACTCGAGAGACTCCCAGCAAGTATTTTGCACCTCTGCCCTCTTGTGGTTAAAAGTGTAAAGAAATTAGAGAATGCAAGAGCACACCCACAGTTACAAAACACACAGGTCTGTAGTAAAGGCATCATAGGCAATTTTTCCCCCATTCACATGTGCTGTTTAGTCCTGAAAGAATAAAGTTTAAAAACGCACAGCCCAACAAAAGGTAAAAATAAAAAAAACAGAAGCCTTTAGTGAAGACAAATGCATTAGTCTAAGGAAACCGAACTGTGTGCCAAGAGTACAGAAAATCAATGAATTGCTGTCAGTTGGACAGAAGCTCTGCCTAGATCATCCGCTCAAGCACATCTTAGATAAATATCTCATCCTAAACTTCAAGCAACACCAAGGCTGTGGTTTTCCTTCTAAACTGTTCTGATGTTCGTCTACACATCTGCAAGCTACTACAGTGTACACAGCTTCAACTTCCAGCCATTGTATCTGCAGTGATTTTTGCAGAGTTACAAATGAGGTTTTAGAAAGGAATAAATAGAATATTCACAATATTTAACTTAATAATCTACCTCTTACTGGAACAAAACCAAACACTATGGCCTCTAGAAAGAAAACAAATCACCACCATCTTTGCAGGATATACCTCTGAAACAAACTATACTGCCTTGCAATTTTGAGACAGCTAATTGACTACCGGTATCAGATAAGAACTTTCAGAGCTGCATCAAAAATACACAGCTAATGTATAATCAGGACAGTTCCTGTCAAGCTTGATGCCTGAGTGATTGACAAAGACAAATCTTTTTGGCTTCATAAAATACATAAGAGGGCAAGATTTATCAAATACTAATATATAAAGGAGCATTTAGGAGAGAAATTATTTCCTTAACTCTAGGGAAATATTGCATTTAAATAGCGAGAATACACATCTATAGGGTAAGCCCATAATAGTCTGCCCGAGAAATGCTTCACTATTACCTTAAAAAGCTGCTTCTCTACATCTGTCAGCTTCTGCCGAAGCTGTTTAATGTCATTCTTGAAGCCCTCCACTTCCATATTACGACGTTTTTCCAAGGCCTCATATCGCTGAGTCATCAGCTTCAGGCGCTTCCCCATCTTTTCTGAGCGTTCCTATGGAGATGAAAACTCAATCGGGTATACAAGATAAAGGCTGCAAGAGCATCACATAGCTAGCAGATGATTACAGACTAATTACCTTAAAGAGTTCTCTGCCAACCTCTCCCTCCTCACGAATCCTAGCCAGCTCCCCTTCCAGGGTGACACACTGCTCTCTATACATGTTTGACAGGCGCTGTTCCTGCATCAGCTGTTCTTGCAGTGACTAGGACAACAAAGCAGGAGCGGAAAGAATCAACTCAAAAGCCAGTGCTTACAAAATTTACCCGGCTCTGGATAAGCAAGTGTGACAGATTGACAATATGACAGGCAGATAAAAACTAACAACTGGAGCCACAGCTGATGAAATAACTAGGTAAGGACAACATTCTAACGCCACTTCCATTACCAAAACATTTTAATTAGGTTATCAGTCCTGCATGACTCCTCATCAGCAGTTAAAGAACTCTCTCCTCTTCCCCTTAAAAATAATATTCAGCTAAGGCTGTAATTCCCCTTTTCACAGCTACTTGCCCAGTACTGCATTTCAGAAGCATCTGCATTCAGTGGTAGATGAAAACAATTCTCTATTGCCTACTTACCCACTTCAGATCTCCCAGGTTCTCACTGGAGGTATACTAGAAGTGGAAGAAAAATCCTCACTACTGTAGAAGAGCTGGGGGACATCAATTGAAAGGACTTACTGTCCCCAACAGCAGCAAGGAAAATACAGACACTGCATTCTAAGTCCATCAACTGAGAGCATTTACACTAAAAGGCAGGCTTGTGCAATAAGCAGGTTAAGAACTGTTGGCCCACATATCATGTGGCTTGCAGAAGTGAGGGATCTGTTCTGGGCACAAAAGAAACTGACAGTGAAGTGCTACCATAAATCCTAACTACATTTTATCTGACATTTGCAAGCAATGCTGATTTTGAGGCAGGAGAGGGTTTTTTTTTTTTTACATTAGTGCCAACAACAACGTAACTTATGGCAAGCCAGTACAGCTTTGAAACAGCTGCTGGCTACTGCCTATCTTGGTAAAACCCAGATGCTTGCAATTTTCTAGTAAAAAACTGTTAAAGATCCTCTACCTGTGACAAAAACATCACCTTTATTTCTCTGCTGTGGAGTTTCCAAGCTCCGCCACCTGCTCGAAGCATCTTCTTGGTATCTCTCTGCTGCTTCTCTCTTCCTGGCTCCCTGCTGATAATAAGCTGATCCACATCTTTGTCAAGTTTCCTCAACAGACTGTCCTTCTCTGCCATCCATGCTTTCTCATTGGCCCGGGCATCAAACTTGAGCTGCAGAAAGTCACGAGTGCTCTCATATAAGAGATTTTGGGTCTTATGGAGTCTGTAAAAAGGCATCCCAGTGGAGTTAGTTAACTTCTTTCCTATTCCTATCTAAATTCCCTCAGTCATCGTTGCAAGTTGAAAGAAGAATGGAAGAAAAAAATAGGTGCTATCCTAACAAGTTTAGCTCTTCTCATCTAATGAAAGAAGCGATATTCTTCCAATGTGAAGTAGGATTTTTAATATGTAAATTACTCTGTTGATATTCTTCCACATGCACTAACAAACCGATGGCTGCATAATTTGCTTTTCTGCCTGCTGCGGGAAGCAACACACTGAAAGCCAAAATATTTATTTGTTCCCCTCTCTTCTCATCCCATGACTGCACCATGGTCATTCTCTCACACTCACTTATCTGTTATAGTTTTGATCTTGTCCTGGTCCCTCTGATGCTGGACCTGGGCTTCTTCCATGTGAATGCGCCTGTCTTCTAGTAGTGCCTCAACCTGTTCCTTGGATAATCGTGTCTGTTCTTCTATCTGAGCTTGAAGGGCCTCCACCTGAATAAGCAAACAAAGACATTACTGAATAAGACCTCACAGCAGCTGTGCTCCTTTTAAAGTCCATTAAGTCTTTTAAATTCCAAGATTCAGATCAAAGACTCTACCTGATAATATTTTTGAGAGTTGTAATTTCCCCAAATTTTTATTTTTGTTTTAATGCTAAGTATTTCAATCAACTAAAACTTTTAAAGAAAAAAAAAAATCTTGCTATAGGCAAGACACGTGTATTACAAGCAGCAACAATAGATTGAAGATACTGGAAAGATTTAAATTGCACACAGGATGTAACAAATCCTGTAGAATACGCAGAGCCATTTCTGTCCCTATGCTACCATCTTCCAATGAAACAGCCATATAAAAATACCTAAATTCTAGGAAGGCACAAGTCCGCATATCTTTAACAAAAGAAATTACTCACCAGAATGAATTACTAAATGTAAACAAGATACTGAGTGAAGGAGAGGGACGCAAAGAATCTTGTTCTAGGGCACATAGTCAGGGAGACAAATTGGAACAAGTAACTGAAAAATGTGCATCTGGCCTATGTGTAAGAAACTATCTGAAAAAATCTGGCGTGTATTTAGATCGCTTATTTTTGTGACAATTTTGTACGACTTTTGCTCCAGAATTAATATTGTTAGACAGCTAACTGGCCACTAGGTCAGTCATCACCGCCCTTGAACAAAAAATAAAATATATAAGTTTAAAAAAAAAAAAATGAAAAAAAAATCTATCTGCTGTACAAGTTTGCTCTAATTTCCTTTTCTTGTCTCACCCTTCCTCGTGCTTTACATACAGCTTCTGGTATCTTCCCCAATTCATGATTCTGTACATTTTACATTTCATTCTGTCATGCTATCTACACCCTATCTTTCACTGAAGTCTAGCAAAGGGAACATTTCATTGTACTAGTGCATCTTATCAGGGATGCCCAATTCAGTCTCCGACACATTGCTTTTGTCAGACTTCCACAAAATACCCAACCCTGCAGATCTTCCGTGGCTTTAATGTACATTCATAGCCACAATCAAATTACAGGTGATAACATCAATTATACACTCTATATTTAAGGGCAACACATTCCAGTTGACATTACTGGAACCTCTGCTCACGTAAACCTTCCAGAATCAGACCCAAGTTCTTAAATCTAAGCCTACATTCATTACAAAGAAACAGCTAAGTAAACTGATAGGAAGTGGGAATCCATAGTATGATGTGGGGACTGATAAAATTGGTATGTCTACATCTTATCTAGGCAGACAGCGTATTTGTCTCTCAATTTCCTGGACAGCCAGGAATTATGTCCATTGGTTAGCAAATGTTTTTACCTGAAGTAGAAGTGTTTGATTATTTGTCTGATATCTCTCAGGACTTTCTGATTTCTCTCCTTTTGCTGCTGGTTTTGAAGTGCTCCTCTTGGTGCCTATTGCAGAAATGTAACAGAAGTAGAAAAGGGTTTTCCAATCTACCTGCAGTGCCTTTCCAAGCATGAAATATCATATGTTCTGGCAGGCCTACAAGAACAGGAAAAAGCTTGCCACTGCTACAGTCACAAGAACTTCTAGGAGGGCTAGCTGGAAGAAAAGAGTTTCAGAACTCATGGTCATTGTATACCTTTATCCCACACTATCACATCACAACATTTAGGCAACCTACTAATTTTCTTGGCAAACAGAGAAAGCAAACTTAACAAATTTTCTTAAATAAATGATGAAACAGGCAGATGACACAGCTGCACAAGCATCAAGCCTTGAATGAGTTTTGAGCCTGTTGGCTAATTTCAGTCAATTTGAAAGTGGCAGTTCTTTCAAAAGAAAAAATCAGTAAACAGGCATACAGACCCACGCTACTGTCTACACTAAAGGCCGGAAGAACCTTCTCACAACCTTGGAATGGCTGTGGCTGAGGGTGCTGGTCGGTTAGTACCTGCATAATTCCATGGTCATACCAGCCTCTTCCGTAGCTGAGCAGATCGCACACGCAAGAGCCAGCTCAGGTTATTTTAAAAGATTCTGAAGTGAAGCCAAAAGTACTGTATGTATATGTATGTGAGTGTGGATACATTTAGGGAGCTTAATGGAGGTATACCAAAGTATTCACAGTAAAGAACTATTTTGGTATACTGGCCACAAACACACAAACAAGTGTCAATAGCTGAGCTGCTTTAATCAGTTTGGTGTGGTACCTGTTCTAGAAGTATCATTTCTTTCGTGTGACTCTCTGGATTTAGCTGGCCTTTGCAGAACTGTAACCTATAGAAACAAGATTAGATATCTGCGCTGAACATCTGACTTCTCCAAAGTTGCAATGGTCAAGAACAAATCTTAAAGACAATGAGATATCCAAAAGAACAGCATTACCTTACTTCTACCACAAGACAAGGAAGACATTCACAAGAGTAATGTCCATGTTGAAAAGTTTCCTTTATCATGGCTGAGTTTTGCCATTTCTGCCTCTATTTTTTTTTCACCAAAACAACTGGAAAGTAATCCTGCCTTTGCTGACTTCATTAGGATGAAAATCAGCACCCTCAGAAGGAAAAGGAGCATTTTGGGGACAGAGAGGAGAAGAGGAAGGTGAAAATTAAGATTATGTAATTTCCTTCTTTCATGCTCCTTGCCTTAGCAAGACGGAGAAACACGAAGTTTGATTTATCAGCACATTCACTCAAGCTATTGAACAAGCCTGGGATAAAAGCTAACCGATACAACTATTGGAACAAATCAACTGCTGAACAGAAACCTACTTAACAAAAACAGGAGGCCACAAGGGAGGAGCAAGTTATAACCCCAATGCTCATCCTGAGGTCGATGCTATATAATAGGCCTATTAGAGCTACCCTGTATCAGGGAATTTTAGAGCTTCTGCGAGATTTTTGAACTGCTTGAGCAGTGCAGAGCAACCACAAACAATATGGCATTTCAGCCTTTTTCTGCACCTTAGTCCATGATAAATCTTATATTCCATCATAGTCTCTGTATGCCCGAATCATTCACGACCTTCTGAAGTAGGTTTGACTACACAGCACTTCACGTGCACCACCATTTAATCAATTTGACGTTATTTCTGAAATATGCAACACAATATTGCCTAGAGGGGATGGCTCTTCTGCAGTCTCCTGCTCAGGAAACTGCTGCAACAAGCTCAACCCTGCTTTATGCTTTACTGGGGCCCCCAAGAGACAGGCACTCTGAGATAGCTGATCTTCAAACACCACACCTGGTCATTTTCTGCATTTTCTTTTTTTTTCTTTTTCTCTTTCTGGTGTTCTCTCCAACTTCTCAATGACCATTTGCCAGATGGCTTCACATTCCTATCTGACATTTAGGAGGCTGATCTGGAAGTATTTTGGAGGCAGAAGGGGACTGATTTTAAGAGGATCTGCTTCCAGTGTGCTTGTTCCTACTTATCTGCCAGCAGCTATACTAAAACCTGATGCTGTTACAGAGCTACAGATCCCTCCTGCTTTGGGCACATTTAGCAACTTTTGACTTGCGGGACTTTGATGTGGGCTCCGGTCAGCCGCTGGGGTACAGATCTTCATGTTACCATCTACAGAAAAATAGAACTTACCTTATGTGGAGGCTCCTTGTGAAAATATGTAACTTCTCCTTTCTCTGTTCCCACTAAAGCCAGGAGATGTTGAATTTTTTTTCTATCCTCCAGTTCCCTGGAATTCAAAGGAAGTGGTCAGCACATTGTTATTTTTAAGTACACCAAGACATTGTTAACAGTTTACTCCTTAATGCTTACAAGTTTTCCAAACTGTTGCAGTTCTTGAGAACACTGCTTTGAAAACAAAAATCCCCAAAACTTTACTGATGTTGCCGATATAAGAACACACATTGGGGAGCATTTCTCTTTTCAAATATGACAATACTCCATAGGCTGATACAGCAATAGCACATGGTGGTAAGGAATTTGTATTCCAGAGTCACGAACTACCTAAAATCCTTTCAGATACTTCATTCAATAGAGTGTAAGTGTCCATTGTTTTTAAGGCAAACTACATTAAGGGCTGTCACTTTGAGAAGTACCAAAGCACACCAACACATATTTTGACTCAAGTTTTTAAAACTTTAACAGAAAACTTGAAATTATCATCCAGAAACGTTCTGAAGAAGGTGGGGAACTCCTTTACCACTGGCAGATAGTCTGGTACAGCAGATCAGATTCCAATTCATCAACTAAATGGCATTAAAAAAGAGTGGCTGTCAACATGATCTCACAGAGTGAAGGGGAACTATTTGCTTTGGTCTGTATTTTCTATTTGAGCTTAAGTGTTTTCAGGGCTGAGGGAGGAAGTTTTGCCAGGCAGGTGCCAGGTCTGGGTATTGGGTTTGTGTGGCAAGGTTTTGGTAGCGGAAGGGGCTACAGGGGTGGTTTCTATGAGAGAAGTTTCCCCTATATCTGATAGAGCCAGTGCCAGCTGGCTCCAAGACAGACCTGCCACTGGCCAAGGCTGAGCCCATCAGAGACAGTGGTAGCGCGTCTGGGGTAACATATTTAAGAAGGGGGTGGAAAAACCCTGCACAGCACAGCTGGAACAGAGAGGAGTGAGAATATGTGAGAGAAAGAACTCTGCAGACGCTTCAGTCAGTGAAGAAGGAGGGGGAGGAGGTGCTCCAGGCACTGGAGCAGAGATTCCCCTGCAGCTTGTGGTGAAGACCATGGTGAGGCAGGCTGTCCCCCTGCAGCTCATGGGCGGTTAAAGGTGCAGCAGATGTCCACCTGCACCCCGTGGAGGACCCCATGCTGGAGCATGGGGATGCCTGAAGGAAGCTGTGACCCTGTGGAAAGCCTGCGCTGGAGCAAGCTCCTGGCAGGACCTGTGGACCTGTGGAGAAAGGAGCCAATGCCTGAAGCAGGTTTGCTGGCAGGACTTGTGACACCCCTCATGCTGGAGCAGTCGGTTCCTGAAGGAATGCACCCCGTGGAAGGGACCCATGCTGGAGTAGTTTGTGAAGAACTGCAGCCTGTGGGAAGGATCCAGGTTGGAGAAGTTTGTGGAAGACTGTCTCCTGTGGGAGGAACCCCACACTGGAGCAAGGGAAGAGAAAAAGGAGGAAGGAGTGGCAGAGACAACACGTGATGAACTGACCACAACCCCCATCCTGCATCCCCCTGTGCTGCCCAGGGGGAGAAGGTAGAAAATTCAGGAGTGAAGTTGAGCCCAGGAAGAAGGGAGGGGTGGGGAGACGGTGTTTAAGATTTGGTCTTATTTCTCATTATCCTACTCTGATTTGATTGGTAATAAATCAGTCGGCCCAAGTTTGAGTCTGTTTTGCCCATGACAGTAATGCATGAGTGATCTCTCCCTGCCCTTATCTCGACCCACAAGACTTTGATCATATTTTTTCTCTCCCCTGTCCAGCTGAGGAGGGGAGCGACAGAGCAGCTTTGGTGAGAATCTGGCATCCTGCTGGAGTCAACCCACCACATTCAAACTGGCAACTCACAATTCAAATCTGAATCTATGTTCAACTTCTGCTCTTCCTTCTACTGCCAGAACAGGAGGAATAAGTGGAAACATATTTAGCAGCCCAACAGATTGCATTCCACCTCCAAGATTGGTACGATTTCATAGAAGCCCTCCCTGGAAGCGTGGCATAATTGCTTCTCTGAAAACTCCAGATCTGGAGGAGAACTAGAACACAATGCATGCAGTTGCCACTGCCAGGGACCCAGCCCACCACACCTGATTTTCAGCCGGTCATTCTCTGAGTAAAGACGAAGGACATGTTCCCTTTCCTGGAAGAGGTAGACTTGCATATCGCTCAAAGCCTTTTGCAACTCCGCAATCTCCTCTTCTCGCTGACGTACTTCCCATTGCAATTTGTGCTAGGTAGAGAGAATGAGGTACTTGAAATGATACAGAACATTAGGCAACACTTGCTTGTGCCCTGCGCCTGTAACTCTTGACCAGATGAGGGCAGTATTGGCAAAAGTATTAAAAAACGTTTCAACAGGGAGTTCAGAGCCCTGAGAATCATTGTCACTATACAACAGTCAAATAAGGCCTAAGCTAGGCTCTCCAGTTTCCAGTGGTTTCTGCACTGGTGGTCAGAGCAGCACAGGTATGGGGAGCCTGACAGGAACAAAAACCTAACAAAGCCTCTGTAATAGCACTTACTCTTCAAGGAAATTACTGATGAATAAACACTAAAATATCCATATAGTTTAGTAGTGAGCAATCTGGCTAGTTACTAAGTTTCATTAATGATTTTCTACCTGGTGTGGAAAACTAACAAGCCTTTCAGAAAACCATTCCTGTAGGAGAGAAGGCACTATTTTGGAACCTGCCTCTCTTTCTCCTGTATGTTGAATGAAAGTAACTTGTACGCTCTACATTTCCCTGGCTTTCAGGCTGCTTCAAGCATGGCCAGTACTGAAGATCACCTCAGAAGTGATCATTCTGTTCCCCAAGGGCCATTCACAATTACAAAGATGACTGCTAGACAGATATGTGCTGTGAGGCATCCCAGAGCACTATCTTACAGATATTCTGTAAGACTTCCTCCTCTTAAAGGGCAAAGATTTTTAGGTTCAGGAGTTCCTTTTAAATTCACACTTATTTGCTGTGTAGTATACTGCTTAATAGCCTATAGCCAAGCTTATGAATTCCATTGCTGTAAATATAAATTACATCTGTCTCTCAAAGCTCATTAAATTTGGACAAAAAAAGCACTCTTTCTTCTCTATGAGAAACAAAGGAAAGAAGTTGGACAACATGGGAACTGAACATCTAAACTCAGGCTTTAATTTAAAAAAAAACAACAGAAACAAACAACACACTGTGAAGATATAACCAAACTATAATAACTTCAGAACAGAAGAATATCCTACAGGCATATTTCTGTTTGCTTTGACAGAGGACAGACAGATTTTACAATCAAACCCTGAAATCTACTTCTTTCTTCTTAGCTCAGTTCTACCACATGACTGGTAATTCTTAAGTCCATCTGTGCTGTGTTTTACGACTAAAGAAAAATATTATGTTTGCATAAGGATACGTAGTCCATCATCATTCAAAAACTCTTTTCCTAACCTGCTCATCATACGTTTCTTTGTATCTCTCCAGCCTTTTCACCAAATCCTCGTGTTCTTCATCAAAGTCAGCAATCTTCTTGCGGTAGTATTCCAGCAGCTCCCGGGAGGGACGGAGAAAGGCTAAGCGCTCATTGATTGAAGGGAGAGGAGTAAAGTCCTCCTGACTCGGAGACTGAGAACTAGCATATCTGGATGAGACATGGGGGGTTGCCAGCCTGGACAGAAACAGTTCCTAGTGACATGTAAGCTTCAGAAAACAAAACAAAAAACTTTCTAAAATAGTTAATAATAGGTTTTCAATTTTAACACAGGTTCAATTTCAAACACAGATTAGCTTATCTGTGCTTCAGGTATTAACAGGAGATCACAGCATTCAGAAGAACCAAAAGCCTTGATAGAGAACAGCTTGCAGGCTTACCATACTGTGCAGATGGGCCAACTGATGGAAAAGAGAGAAAGAAAGTAAAGTCTCACAGGTTTTTTTGGGAGGGTGAACGTGAAAGGAAGAGGAGGAAAGAAAAGAAAGAGAGAACAAAGGGGACAAAGTCCTTTGTTGTGCAATTAGAAGCAGCAGCCACTGTAAGATCAACAGGAAGATACAATCTGTGACTGAGTCACTATCCAATATCCAGAGAGAAAAACACTTTCTAAAGAAAGATTGTTGAATAAAGACAGTAATCCAGGTTAGCTGATGCACCAGCCACCATAATTTAAGGTGTAGGTCTAGGAACCTACATGCTTTCCTTTCTGGTGTACTTGATGTCCGTATCCACATAGCTCATCCACCTCAACAGTGAAACAGAAGCTTCCAAGTTCTGGGATCTTGTGCTGAGGTACTAATTGAAAACCATGTCAATATTACATAAATCAAATCAAGAACATGTATGTATAATTACATATTCAATTTTACTTTCAAGGAACGTTTACTGCATTCAAACATTTAGTCTGCTCAAACATGCATCAAATGTGCAAGTTCACACACAAAATTCAAAATTCTCTTGGAAAGCATTCTTTTTGTTATTTATGTTGATTTGACAAACACTTTGTTTTTTAATGATACCATGAGTAACAGAATTAAAGCTATGAAGCCTCTTTTCCAACGATCTGCTTAACAAAAAACACAGTCCAGAATCTGATTCTGGAGCCAGTGCCAGAACTTTCATCATAAAGTGCTCTGGCAGGTGACACTGAGGCAACAGCGACCTTTAGGGACCAGCTCACCAAAGCTGCTTAGAACCCCAATATGCTACATCCATAAAAACGTGCCAAGCTCCTTAACTCCTGGCACTGCAGGACGTATTAAATACGCAGTAACGCGATTACTTCACGTAGGAACGTTCCCATCAGCTGTGTCCAGAAATGCCTTCAACACCACACTTGGAAAAATAAATAACAAAGCAGAAGAAAACAGGTAGATCAGCACAAAGGTGAATACTTTATTACTGAACGACAGAACAGTAGAAACGGAAAGGCGTAAGGGTAATGAAGCACAGCAGGTACAAGAAAGGGCTGGCAAAGCGGTGCCTTACGTGAAGCCTGGCTACCGGACAGAACGGGTAGAGTACCGGGGCCCGAGCCCGCAGAGCGGTTTGGGCGCGGGATGACCACGCAGGCAGCCCCCACACTACCTTCTGGAGCGAGGGGAGGTCCCCGGAGAGCAGTCCGTCGCGCTCATGGCCCCGCAGAAGGGCCGGGGGTCGGCCGGGGCTCAGCCGGGCCACCTGCCGCCCCGGGCACCCCGGGAGGCCGGCGGAGGTGGGGGTGCCCGGCGGAAGCGCAAGCTAAGGCACGTTGCAGGACCCGCTGGGAACGGCCATAGCGGCGCGGAACAGCCCCAGGGCGGGAGGGGGCGGAGGGGCCGGGACCGGCCCTGCCAAACAGCCCAGGGACAAGCTGCAGCTCCCAAGGCAGCGCGGGAGGGGCCGCCGCCTCACGGCCCCGATCGCGAAAGGCCCCAACGGCAAAATAACCGCCGTAGCCGACCCTCCGCAACTTAAACGGCCAGGCAAACTGCCGCCCGCCGCCTCCTCCAATCACGGCCAGCCTTCCATGCGGAGCCCGCCGCCTCTACCAATCAGCGTTCGCGACACGGGCGGCATGAGCGCCGCGCGGGCGCGTCCGGGAGTTGTAGTCCTTGGGTGGCTGGGGTGGGGGGCACTGCGCGTGCGCGGGACGGTGGGGAGGCGCGGGCGGCAGGTCTGCACCGCGGCCTACCCACTATGGCGGCGGGGGGGGGGGGGGCGCGGTTGCTTGGGAAAGAAATGTACAGCTTTCGCTTAGTAACCCTGTTTTTGGGATGGCAGGGCTTAGAGCGCTGGGTAAAATAAACGCAACCTGCAGCGGGGCCTCATTTCCTCAACAGCAGCACAGAACCCACCCAAACATCCATTTTTTCTTTGAAAATGAGCTGAAGGAAACATGGGAGTTGCGAAGCACTCGCAGGTTCAAACTCTGGCTGAAGATGCACACGTGTGTTTTAGATCATCTAGGTGCTTTTTAGCCTCTTCATCCCCCCCCCCCATGTATCCCCCAAACACAGCTGCGCTTAGTAGCGGTCTCACAATTTTATGCAATACACTATTTCCTGATTTACTAAGTGTGCTGGAAAAAAAACAAGCCAGCTTCTTTTCTTAAAGTTTCTTTAAAGAAGTGGACTTTCTGTATTACAAAAAAAAAAAATAATCTAGGCTTACTTACAAAACTGTGAGGTTCTTATTCAAATCAATTTTCTCAATAAATAGCGAAAAGAGGAGGGCAGGTCATTTTCTGGGCAAAGTCCAGAAGAAAGGCTGCTGGTACCCTTGGCTGGACTAGCTGCCTTCTCCGCTTCCCACAAAGCAGTTGGATATATTGTACAAGGGGCTGAAGCCTCCTCTCAGGGAAGTGATAAACACTTCTAGGGGACCAAGGAGAATGAAGATTGATGTGGGGTACATAAGCCCCAGCACGGCCCAGTGTCTCAGTGGACAACAGCCCCCAAAACAGAGGGGGTTACAGCAAAAAATGTAAAATTCTGTTTCAAAAAGGGTGTTGTGCAGAAACGGTGAAATGAAAAAACGCCCCTCACAGGCTATTGGGGATTTTTAGCTTTTTGCTCCATCAGGAAAACCTGCACCCTTCCCAGCAGCACCTTCCAGAGCTCTCCACTGGCCCAAACATACACAAAAACAAAACGACCTTGAACCGCCTAGAAGGAAATCAGCAAAAGACCGGTTCTCAAAACAAAGGTTTTGCGTGGATTAGGTGCTTCCTAGCACAGAGTTTTTCTTCCTCCCTAGTACTCCTGGCTAAATCAGCGCTTATCTGGGGAATTTGGTACATTGGTGATTCTGCTGCTGGAGTAGAATATACACACATTTCCTCAAAAGAATCTGCTACAGATCATCAGAGGAGAGACACAACCAAATAATTAAAAACAATGGCAGGAGTATGTAGAAATATGATTTCTAGATACTGGTGAGGAAACATCTGCACTCCACATGCTTTTTCAGTCATAAAAGCATCAGGCCTCCATGTCAGGAACCCTCTGCAAAATACAAGATGACATTACAACAACACAACAACCATCAGTAAATTCACTCCATGTTTTTTAAGATTGGTTTGCTCTTACCTATAACTTCTGTGAGAATTAACCATTTGCATGGGAGCCATTTGTCTCCCACCTGTAAAACAGGGGTGACACCTCCTTAATCTGGGAGGGAAACAGTGCTGATTGATGTATTTGCCTGAAGCAGATCTTGCAAGCCTCATGGTAATGGGAGGAGAAAATTGCCTGAAATGTTACACCAGGACCAAGGCTGGAATAAACAGTAAGAATAAACTGGGATGTGGAATATGGTGAATGCTGAAGACAGGGCTCTGGTTAAAAAAACCACCACCACACAATTCTTTGTGAAGACTATGTCATAATGGATAGATAGAAGAGGTACTGAGCAAGTCTCAACTTGTGAGTACTTGGCTATATTTAGCCTATACCCAGGGCTTTATCACCCAATGACCCCTCACCAGCCCGGGAGGGGAACTGGGGAAAAGGAAAGGAGACTCACGGGTAGAAGTGAGAACAGATTTTAATGAGGTAACATTAATACCAACAGAGATATGCAGAGTTACACTCAGCCAAACAAATATCCAGCCATCACAATCACCAAGAGAGCAGTCCTTGGGAAGCAGGGAGAAGCCAGAGGAGCAGGAAGGACACAAGCAAGACCCCAGAGAAGCTCCCCTTCCTCAGCAAGCCTTCTGCCTTTATAATGACCATGACATCATGGTGTGCGCTACACCTGTAGCTAACTCAGGTCAGCTGCCCTGGCTGACTGGAGCCTGCCTGGCATGGCTGGGCTGTGCTTCTGTCACAGCCAAACCAGGACGGCACCGGATTTTGGAAATAAAGCATTCTGTACAGGGAGATCAGCGGAGTATCTACACATAGCGCAGAGGCCGGCGGTCGATGGTGGAGTACGTCACCCAACCTCGTTATGGGTTACCGGCCCGACTGCCGAGACCTTAATGGAGGAGCAGCGAGAGGGTCGCTGGGCCGGGGATGCCGGGGCTGCCAACGGACACGTCTGTGGACGGGCCTTACCGCCGGTTAATTGTGATTAAACTCAAGAGCGGCCAGAGGAGCCGCCCCACAGGGTCACAAGCGCAGGCCCGCCGGGGCCTGCTCGGGGCCGACTGGCTGCCCGGCCCCGCTGACGGGCCCTGTAACGCAAAAGTGAAACAACCAGAACAGAAGAATCCGCGGCGGAGGCTAGGCACCGCCTGCCGGGAAGCGCGACTGCCCGCCCGGCCCGGCTCGGCTCGGCTCGGCTCGGCTCGCTGGGCCCTGCGAGAACGGCGCGCCGCCCCTCCCCGGGCCCACCGGCCGCCGCGGGGCGCGGCCTGCGAGAGGGGGCGTGGCTCCCGGCCCTCCTCCTGACGTCCGGCTCAGACAATGGGCGAAACGGCCCTTTCAGCACCGGAAGTGAATGTCTCGAGTTTCGTCGCACATTCCTCCGCGGCGGAAGTGGAGGCGGCCCCGCCCTCCTCGGCCCCCCCCCCCCCCCCCGCCGCCCCCCCTTTCTCAGACCCGGGCCCCCTCCACCCCCAGCCGCGCCGTAGTGTGTCCTGAGGGGCGGCGGGCGGCGCCGTTTCGCTCTCGGGTCTTGTCGGAGGAGTGTCCCCCGGAGCGGCGGGGCCGGGAGGCGGCCGGGTCCTCGGCGCTGGGACACGCCTCACCAGAAGAGTGGTGGAGGGACTATTTTTTGGATCGGAAGACAACAGCTCCTCCCGCTTCCGGGGGAGGTCTCAAAGCGAGACGCGTAACTTCCGGCGAGCTGGAACGCGAGCGAGAGGGGCTCGGTGTGGGGGGAGGCAGCCCCGGGGGACAGGACAACAACACTCGGCAGGAGCTGCCCCCCGCCGCCCCGCACGGTGTCCCCGCCGCGCCGCCCGGCAGCCGCCGCCAGAGGATGCACCTGGGCCACCGGCCCAGCCCCTCCGGCAGCCCCTGAAGGCGCCCCCCCCCCGCCCCCCCCCCCCCCCCCCCGCCGCCCCCTGCCGCCCCTCTCCGCCCTGCCCCGCTGCGGCCCTCGGTGCGCTCCCCGCGTCGGCGGCGCCCACCCCCTGCCGCCATGTCGGGGGGTGGAGGGTCGCGCTATGCGGCCGAGTTCGTCCCCCCTCCCGAGTGCCCCGTGTTTGAGCCCAGCTGGGAGGAGTTCAGCGACCCGCTCGGTTTCATCGGCCGCATCCGCGGCCTGGCCGAGAAAACCGGCATCTGCAAGATCCGGCCACCCAAGGTACCGCCGGCCTGGGGTGGGGGCAGGGCCGGGGACCGGGCCGGGCCCGGAGCGGCCGGGAGGGGCTCGTCGTGTGCCCTGGGCTCTGCAGGGTGTACCGGGAGGTCTGAGTGGGCCCAGGGTCTTGGTGGCAGAGCGGTGGACGGGGGGACCCGGGGAGCCCCTTCCCCCACTCCCGGTACTCGCCTGGGGCTTCGTGTGTCGCCTTCGGTAGGCCTCGGTGTCTGTGCCGGGGCACCAAGGAACCTGTGTAGCCTTTGATTTGAGAGCTAGGTTTTGTGGAGGTTGCTTTGGAGCAGGTGAGAAGCTGGTAGTACATGGCGGTGTCTGGGACTTCACGCTCTTTTTACTAAGAAAAAAAACCCAAACAAAACCACAAAAAAAATCCAACAGCCGACTTGTGAAAACGGTGAGGGCATTGTAGATGAAAATCAGGTGTTTGCTCCGGGAGGGTGGAAAGGAAGGTGGAAAATGTGTTGGGTTTTATTTATTTTTTTTTGTTTAATGGATCGTTGTTTACGAACGTCATCTTTAAACTGTTAATAGACGCACGGCCAACCTGTTCGTGCAGGGGAATTAGGTTTATGCGTAGCAGTTTAGAAAGTAGAAACTTAATCTCTCTGACTTGATCATTATTTTATGATGACTTGCCCTGTGACCTGGTAAACCGTTTAGGCGAGAACGTCAGGCAATTTGGCAAAAGGCGGTTAGATCACTTTGTAATTAAAGTACACATCAACTTCAAATACGACTGTAAAATGAGAGTTGAAAATACTGAGAGAGAGGATGAAAAAAAAAAAAATGAAGGCGTGTAGCTGAGAACAACGTGGGTACGGGGGTTGCTGATTAGATTTCATGATCCTTCCTCTACTCCTGACCTGTCTGGGTCGTTGGAATCTGTTTAGTTGGTTTAATGACATGGGGAAAACTTGACCTCCAAGGGGCTGCCCTTTCTAAAATAAGCAGAATGGCTTAGGTTGAGAGGCCACAAGAAACTGATCCAGATCCTGGTCGTTGAGAATAACTAGAACTTTCCTGGCCGTTGAATGCGTTTATATTTCTCCTTGATTGCTTAGCTGTTTGCGTTGCAGGGTTTTGCAGGATGCATGCGTCAGGTTGATTTGCAACCAGCAATAAGGACTAAATCAGGCACTTTATACTAACCTGACTGATTTATTATTCTTTTCCATTATTTAAAGCTGTAAATATTTTACGATTGTGCTTGAGGCTTTTATGTGCTGCAGCAGTGCAAATAATAAATATTTAGTGTGTAGCTTGTCCACCTGGAATGGGGTGTCCTTACTTTGTTGTATTTACTGCTAGGTAGACAATCTATGGTAACTTAAGCTGTCTTAAAAAGTACCAAAAGGCTGAATTATACTTGTCTTGATGTTGTAACACAGTTTTGAGAGATGGAGCTAGGAGGCACTTGTGGTGGAGCTGACTGCAGGCTGTGTTGAGAAAGTCATTATTTAAGGCTGCGTTTCTGTTAAAGAATTGGACTGCCAACTGGTAGTCTTATCTTTATTGAAATGGCTGTAGATAAACACAAAAAAAGTTAGATGCGTAATAATGTGCTTTATTTAGTGTTTGCCGATGGTGAGAATTTTGCAATGTGCAGGATATATGGAACTTTAAAAAAAAGTAAATAAATAACCCACAAGCTACAGAGTATCGCTCATATTCAAACTCAGTATGATGTAATGCATGCTGAAGTGCTTTGAACCTTCTTTTCTTTAGTATTTTTGATTCTGTGAGGATCTTTTTCTTCAAACTAAAATATTGTGGGAAGAACATTATTTTAAAAGCATAAGAATGTCAAAAAATGGGAAAATGATGTCACCAGTTGTACTGAGAAACTCACTGTTGGGAGCTTGTTTACTTAGACATTGTTAGGGTCTTCTGTTTTCTGCGGGTTTTTTTTTAGAAATTTCTTGAAGCAATCAAATGTCTTTCTCTCTGTAGGACTGGCAGCCTCCGTTTGCATGTGAAGTACAAAGTTTTCGTTTCACTCCACGAATTCAGCGCCTGAATGAACTGGAGGTGAGCTTTTCCACTGTTGGTATGTTTCCACTGAAAACAGTAGGTCTCCTTGCCTGAGATTTACATCTTGGCAGGTTTCTGGATGGGGGAGACTTTAGAAACCCGTAGACCACATCAGTGTTTATACTTGGCAGTGGCAGAGTTCATGTAAAATAACTCTCCACGGCTTTGAGGAAAGTCTGGGTTTTATTTTATTGCCCAAAATAACCACAAGAGTTTTTCACATTCAACTGGAAATGTCTAAAATGAATGCCAAGTACCATGTTGTGTAGTAAGAGCAGCCACTGTCTGGTCTTCAGAGCTCCACAGGCAACAAAACTTTTTAAAAAATGTTTACTGCTGTTCTGAAGCCCCTGGTTACCTTAAACTGTCTTAATAATGCCTTTTAAGTCTTAAAATGAACTGTTATTTTACAGGCTTATTATAGCTGGTTAATTTTATGATTCAAAAATGTATGGGAGCTTTCTTGAAAGCAGTAGGAGTCTCGTTCTGTCCTGGTTTTTCCTTTTTCTCCACAACATTTCTCAAAGCTTTGCTCTGTTCATATACCAAGAGCCAAATGATACATGATGTTGTAAATGGGTCTTCTTACTGAAAGTGATTTGAGTACCTCAAAAATACTCAAGGGAGGAGGCCTTTCTGCATGGTTAAGGCATATATAAAAACGGTTTATAACTCTCCCCCTCCTCCCCAATGTACATGTTAATAATTGCTCTTGTGTTTCTCCCTGGAAACTGATTTTTCATAACTATCCATTTTGATTTCAAACCAAGGAATTGTTAGGTATAGGAGTTTGGTTTATAGGCTCTTGAATGCAAGTATTTCTAGAGGGTTTTTTACATGACTAACAAATATGTCGCTTGTCAAGTTGCACTTTGAAAATGTAAACACTATAAAAACTTGTCATATTTTTTCTCGGGACTGAAAGGTATTGTCATGCTTGTTTTGGGACATACGCATTTGTCTCCCTTTATTGATTGCAGGCAATGACAAGAGTGAAGCTGGACTTCTTGGATCAGTTAGCAAAATTTTGGGAACTCCAAGGATCCAATTTAAAAATCCCTGTGGTGGAGAGAAAAATATTGGATCTCTATGCCCTGAGCAAGGTGAGTAAGTAATTGTAGGCCTTGGTCAGTTAGGGACCTCATCTTTCATTCCAGCTCATGAAGCCAAGCAACAGGGAGAGCTTGTTTTACAGCACTTAATCTCATTAATACAGAGATTAAATGAGAGAGTGGGGGGAAAAATAATAGTGAAAGAGAATTTTTAAATTGAGTGGTTATGGCAGACATGTCAAGCATAGTTAAATCAATTGCCTTTGGTGGGATTGTATGCAGCATGTGTTCGTTGCCTTGTATACAGCTTGAACAGCGTGATGTCAGCTGGCCGCTTGCTTTTAAGTTCTGCTTTTTTACGTATAGTAGGTGCAGCAGTTTGAGGTGTTTTTTGAGAAGGTGGCAGTATACTTGCGTGCAGTTCGTCTCCTGACCTAGCAATTCTGTAATGAATTGTTGTTTTAATTGCTCTCTCCTTTCTCCTAATAGAGATTCTTGATGTGACATAAACATGTGTCTTTGAGAGTTTATAGTGTCAACTTCTGGAATAATTATTTTAATTAAATTCCAAAACAGGCTAGGTTTAAGACTGGCTAGAAATTTATACTACTATAGTTGTATTTGGTATAGTTTTGTTTCAAAGTTTGCACACAAACAAAATCTCTGTTGGTTTGCTTTGGCATTGGTAAAATATCTGTACTGCTATAAAGTTACCTGCTAAGGATGGTTTGTTGATACAAATACATGGTGGTTTGACCCTGGCTGGATGCCAGGTGCCCACCAAAGCTGCTCTATCACTCTCCCTCCTCAGCTGGACAGAGGAGAGAAAATACAATGACAGGCTTGTGAGTCGACATAAGGACAGGGAGATCACTCAGCGATTACCATTATGGGCAAAACAGCCTTGACTTGGGGAAGTTAATTTCGTTTGTTATCAATCAAATGAGAGAACAGCAATGAGAAATAAACCCAAATCTTAAAGCACCTTCCCCCGACCCCTCCATTCTTCCCAGGCTTAACTTTATTCCCCATTTCTCTACCTCCTTCCTCCAAGTGGCACAGGGGGACAGGGAATGGGGGTTGCGATCAGTTCATCACATTGTTTTCTGCTGGTCCTTCCTCCTCAGGGGGAGGACTCCTCACTCTCTTCCTCTGCTCCAACATGGGGTCCCTCTCACGAGAGACTGTCCTCCATGACTTCTCCAGCGTGAGTTCCTTCCCACAGGCTACAGTTCTTCACGAACTGCTCCAGCATGGGTCTCCTTCGTGGGGTGCAGTCCTTCAGGAACCGACTGCTCCGGTGTGGGGGGGCGTCACAAATCCTGTCTGCAAACCTGCTCCAGTGCAGGCTTCCCACGGGGCCACAACCTCCTTTGAGCATCCACCTGCTCTGGTGTGGGGTTCTCCACAGGGTGTATGCAGATATCTGTTCCACCGTTAACCTCCGTGGGCTGCAGGGGGACAGCCTGCCCCACTATGGTCTTCACTGCAGGGTGCAGGGGAATCGCTGCTCTGGTGCCTGGAGCACCTCTTCCCCCTCCTCCTTCACTGACCTTGGTGTCTGCAGAAATGTTTCTCTCACATATTCTCACTCCTCTCTGGCTGCTGCACAGTAACATTTTTCCTATTCTTAAACACGTTATCCCAGAGGTGCTGCCGCCATCCCTGGTGGGCTCGGCCTTGGCCAGTGGTGGGTCCCTCTTGGAGCCAGCTGCTACTGGCTGTATCAGACACAGGGGAAACTTCTAGCAGCTGGAAACTTGTAGACACCCCTGTAACCTCCCTGCTACCAAAACCTTGCCTTGCAAACCCGTTACAAAATAGGTAGATTTCTTCTTGTGAGGTAAGGAATTAAGATAAGGTAGTTCTAGTGCTTCTAGGTTAGAGCATCAGTTTCCATTGCCCATCAAGCTTTCTTTCTCTTAGCTAAAAATGTAAAGATCTGAATAGATTTCATTTTTAAGGAAGGAAGTCATAGTCTGGACAGTCTGGAATTCCTGATAAAGTGCAGAGAAAAGCTGATAAAATGTCTTTCAGTATTTGGTTTTGTGTTTTTTTGGGGTTTTTTTTGTTGTTGTTTTCATGTCTATGGTGGTTTGCTGGAATATGGAGAATTATCATAGGGTACTGGGAAATATCTGGGTCACTGTTGTGAGCTGGAACATTTTAGTTGACTGCAAATATGCAGGTCTAACCTTATTTAGTTACTTAGTGGCTTCTCTAGCCATTGCTCATTTGTAGATCATTTTAGAAATCAATTTTTCATTGACATTTTGAAGAAAACTTGAAATCTAGGAATAATTTCATTTAAAATGGCTTTCTAGTACTTTGCTGTAAATACAAGGAAAAATAATGGTCAATAATACTGTTTTATCTAGGTGTAGCTATCTCTGATCATAGAAGGAGCCAGAAGTAAGTAGTTTATTTGTCACTGTCACAATTAGGCTTTTGAATTTACCTCAGCCTCAAAACTAAACCATGAATTTCACTCCAGTAACAAAATGTTTTTGCACTGAGGTTTTTAAAAGTCTGTGAGACGTTAAGAATGAAATTTGGACCTCATGTGTGAAGAAATGTAATGTGAAACTACACTGTCATAGAAATGCTGTTAGTCTTACAGTAATATAAATGAAATTAAATCCATTTGGGTTTTAAGCCACTTGGCAGTGAAACAGTAGAGGGAATGGAGGCAGTGGAAATATGGCCAGTGTTTCTGAGGAAGTAACTCTCATGCTGTTTGATTGTGGCTTGGAGGCAAATAGTCTGTCATCTTTCATTCTGTGTATGTACTAGTTACATGTAAGCAGTGATACGGTTCTGTATGTGGATTACTAGATGATGTAACCAATTGAAGTTAGGTGAAAAACTGGACTGAGTTAATTGGAAGGTAAGTTCACTTTCTCCTCTTTTTACAGTAGTCTCTCTTCCGTTCAGGGTTTTGTGAGAGTTTCTATAACTGAAGTTGTGAGCTCCAACGTTCCCTTCTGCCTGGGGTCTGTTAAAATGACCTTCATTTCTGGCCAGGCTTGTGTTTTGCATCAGAGCACAAGTCTGGTGAGAGTTAACTTTTCAGTTTGTTCTGATGGTGGGGTTTGTATTCTTTCCAACACGTCATAAATCTTAACTGTTGGACTCCTCCTGTCTAGGACAGTACGCAGTTTACATTTACTAGGGAGATCATTCTGTTAAATGTATTTGGTAATGAGGATAAGTAAGTGCTTAGTTTATTGAAGTACTAGTCCTTCAGGAAAGAAAATCTAAATTCAGGATTCTGTCACTTTTTAATAGAAACCTTTAACATTTGGTTCGTTTAATTGGTTCTTGGTTTATGCAAGGTGGTGAGAGCAGCTCAGAACCCTTAACTTTTTTATTTATGTCTTTCAGATTGTTGCCAGCAAAGGAGGCTTTGAAGTAGTCACTAAAGAGAAAAAATGGTCTAAAGTGGCAAGTCGGCTTGGCTACCTGCCAGGAAAAGGCACGGGGTCATTACTGAAGTCTCATTATGAACGAATCTTGTACCCCTATGAGCTCTTCCAGTCTGGGGTCAGCCTTATGGTGAGACACTTTCTTTCACGATATGAAGAGGGAAACCAAGCTGCACACAGAATGCTGCTTGTTATTGCAGACAAAACTAGGACATAGGGTCTATGCTTTTAGAAGCTTTAGCTATATAAACAAACCTAGAACCGCCCTCGTGCTTACTTGTGGCAGAATAATGCTGGAAGTTGTAATGTGACCTTGTGTAGTCATTTTCTGGTAGCCATTTCTTTATAGGACTGAGGCCAACTGTTGGGAAGGGGAACAAGGCAACAGGTGGTATGATTAGTTGGAAAGATGTCTTTCACTCTCTCTCGATAAGCTGGCAGTTGAGATTCAGCTTCCTTATTTGACGGGTGCATGGATTAATTGGACTTTTGTCCAAATGGCCTGCGTAATGCTCTGTGATTTCACTTGTCCTGTTTCTTACTAAATTGAATGATTCACGGACCATGGAATGCTTAGCACTGTCTGATCAGTCAACCTGGTGTCCTGTGCTCTGATCCTCTAGGGCATCCAAAAGCCAAACTTGGACCTTAAGGAAAAAGTGGAGGCTGAGGACCTCAGCTCAGATGCCCAGGCTTCCCCAAAGCAGGCTTCAAGAATGAACGTTGTGCTGAAGAGAACCAGGCGTGTCAAATCCCAGGTACGCCTGCTGGTTGGCTCTTAGGGGCAGAAAACACTCATTCCTTCCAGCAGCGCAGCAGCCTTGGCAGTGCAACAGCCTTTATCTGGCTGCGGGAGCCTGCTCAAAAGCACCACCAGAAAGCAGTCTTCATTTAAATAAAATCTGGAGAAGGATGTCTCTCTGAGGCCTGGTTTGCTTATGGTAGATGCACTGTTTATCTGAAAACTTTTAAAAGCTGATTTTTGTTTATTGACACCTGACCTAGGTGCTTTGGTAGTGAATAACCTGTGAAAACTAAATGGATAAAAAGCCATTTGTGAAATGATGTTGAAACTTCTGCTTGTGCAGAGTTTGAAAAGTTCATGAAAACTCTTTCAGATACGCCCTTTAGTTACACAAATGCAAACGTATGTGGATAAGTCTGCCTTAATTGTGGAAATTGCACTTGGGACTAATTATCTCAACCTGGACAGACTTTTTCTGAAGAAATGAAACAGATATGTGGGGAAGTGCTCAGTGATGGCTGGAGCTATATAGGGTTTCCACAGTTTTTCTACTGAAAGGAATTTCTTCTGAGTTAGTGGTGCTATAGGAACTTACGATATTCTACTAGGTCATATTAAATCCTGGGAGTATCCCCCAGTAAATCTCAATTCAAACTGACTCACCACCATTTTAAATGCCGTATCATTAGAAGTAGTCTTGGAGGCTTATCCTGATGGCTCCATTGCTTCTGTTGCACTATTTAAAGCCGTCCTTCACCTTTTGACAAAGATATCTGTTGCAGGCAGCATCCTAAGGCTCTTCGCAGCAGGTCTGGTGACTCCCTGCTGGCCAGTCAGCGGAACACGGGCAAAAGCTGGATTTGTATGCAACAAACTTACTGCTTGCTTGATGCCATTCTAGACTTTCTTTAAGCACCACAAAGTTTTTTCAAATGCTCTTAAAGTGCTTTTTTTCAAATGCATCTTTTTTGTCACTGAGATATTTGAGTATCGTTTGTAAAGTTTCATCTTTTTCTCTGATATCATGATTGATTTAGACTAAATTGTCTTTTTTAGTCTGTTTTCTCAACTTACTGAAGCTAACTCGATGCTATTTATCATAGTCATGTAGCAAGGCATCACACAAAGAGTCCCAGGCTGTGATCTTAGCAGATCTGTGGAATCCTGTATGGTTAGCGAGCTATCTGGAAAACCTGAGAATGGTGCAGGAACTGAAGTGGCCATTCATTACGTGGAATTCTGCTTTGAATTTGAACACTATCTTGTGGGATAATGCCAGTATGACCACTTTCTTACACATGGCATAAAAGTGCCATTATGTTATCAAGATCCCGTGGGATCTTTTCTTTTGCTGATTTCAGTAGAATGATGTACTTCTCATTTCCCCTTGTTGGAAAAAATGGTTCTGTGGTGATCCTGGCACAGATCAGAAACACAGAAACAGCTGTTTCATTTAATTTAAAGGGGCTGCATTTCAGAAATGAGAGGTGATTTTACTTGGATCATCTGCAAATGTAAATATGCACACACACATATATATATATATATATATTTAAAAATACCTTTTATTAGGCCTATAGCCACGCTGTCTTTTAAGCATTACAGTTCTTAAAATGTCTGAAATGGGTTCTTGAATGCAGGAAAACTCAACCTACTTCCATAGCCAGGAGAAGTATTTTTTGGCTGTGTTGGAAGCTGTGTGTAACTCTCTTAAGTCAACTCTGGAACTGTTTATAGAAACAGATTTGTCTTCCGTAGCCCCCAATGGTAGAAGTCTAAATATCTGGGGAATGCTGAGAAATTGTTCCAGATTCCAGTGCACCTCCTTATTTAACATTGTTTAAAGTGCTTGGCTGGAGTTCTACCAGAGATTGTCTAGATAGTCTTCAGAGAACAGGTAATATGCAAGTAATGTAAAAACCTGCTACATAAATGTCACCCTGCTCTAGCTGAATCATCTGAATGATTTCTGTGTAGTGTGCAGAGTAGCCCAATGCCTGAGTAGTGAGTGTGGGTAACTACACTGGCCTCTGCATCTCATTAGATTTTTTTCCAAGTGCCGAAAGTACTTTCCAAAAATGCTCTGCATCTTCTTCTTGCAGATAACTTACTTAAGAATGAGTGATGAACAAGAAAGCATAAAGATAGTAATCAGAAATTACTGAAATAAACAAAAGATCCTGAGCGGTAGAAGGGGGTGGCAGACTTTAAAAAGGCAAATTTTTTAATTTTTAGAGAGAATGAAAAATGAAAGAAAATAGGGAATGAGAATTCTCCTTTGTGAAAGATGGACTGGGAGTCTTTGGATACTACAATCAAGTGTCAGTTGAATACGTTGTCTCTGAATAGGAACAGGGTAATTTGGTAATGAGAGATTCTGCTCAAAAATAAACTTAATGCTTTATTCTCTTTCCCTTTTCTCTGAAGAAAGCTATCGCACACAAAAACTGGAGAAAGGCAACTGAATTACTAAAGGCTTGTAAAGAAAAGGACAACAAAAAGTAGAATTAATTCAGATTAGAAAAGAGGAAGGTTAAATTTAGGAGAATGCTTCTTAGAAAAGAGTAGTATATCTTCATAGATGGTGTGTTTTAACTGGCAAGGGATTTGTCTGATGGGGTTACATCATGATTTCTGGTGGAGAAGTGCAGTACTGGGAAAAAAGATGATGAAGTGCTGTCTTTTCAAAAGATTTTAACTTAACGTTCAGAGAATTTTCTGAAAAATTAAATCCAATTTTAGGTAGTGTATCTGCTTTCAGGTTTCTCTTCCAAATTTGGTTGATTGCAGAATAACAGAACTCATACAAGAAACTTCCATTTCTTTTTTTTAATTTGAAAGATTTCTTTCCATGGGAATAATTGTGTGAAACAAAAGAACTCTGGGAGATGCTGACAGATGTCCAAAACACATAAATATTTTGGTTTTTGGTTGTAACTGTTCTGGCCTTGCGCACTGGGGGCGTAGTAGTGGGGATCCAAACGTTTCAAAGTTGATGAGGGTAGGACAACAGAAAAAGATAGTCTGTGCATCCAGTGTAACTGCATCATGTTATTAGGATTTGCCCATATATGAGAAAAGCCTTTGGGTTGTACTTTCAGTTGAGAAAGTAAAAGAAACAAAAATGTATTGGCATCTTTCAGGAAAAAGAGGAGCTGAGAATAGGATCGTGTTTAATCAAGTTCATTTTGCTTATATGGAAAAAAACATAATGTGAAAGTGTGATGGAGTTTTGTGTTGTTAGCAATGAGAAAATGTCAAGACATGCAAGATTTCTGCTTCCATGTGCTCACAGTTTAGTGGTTTTGTACAATCTTAAAGGACACCACAGAAGGACTACTCATTGAGGTTTCTGAATGCTTTTGATATTCACACCTTAAACTATCAATATCCTGGCAGTGTTTGTAAGGTTATATAGGAATCTGATTTTTAAAAACCACTTGCATTTCAATATGCAACCTCTTTTTGAAAACTGTATAGCTTTTTCCATCTGAGCCTGAATGGTTTGCATCCACTTAGGTTTAGTGGAATCCAAGTAAATCTGGACGATGAAGTTATGAAAATATATTTGGGCAATGCATTTTTAAACAGAGCTATAAAACTGAAAAGAGATTACTGCACGTTAATTATTTACTTCTAGTAAATACAATAGTAAAATTATTTTTCAGATGTCATTGAGAAAATTATCTTAGGTCACAACAGCAGGAGAGAGAAATTGTGGAGATTGTTCATAAATGTTGCTGAAATGATGGAAAATTGTCTGGTGAGAAATGTAATGTGGGTTGATTCTGTCAGGTTCTATTAGTTGAGAGAATGGATGAGCTGTTAATGAATTTCAAATGAGAACTGAGGGACTATGAAGTCTCCAGGTGGTAGGCTTTCCTGTACAGTGAAAAAGTCAGTGTTTCCTTATTGCTTGTTAGCCAAAGAGTGAGGAATTTGTGAGAAAAATTTGCCAATTAGTGTCCGATTTCAGAGTGGGCTTACAAAGTTGATAACATATCTCTAAACTGAAAATAATTTAAGGGCAACATAGGATTAATAAATGTTCAAAGTCAGAATAACAGCAACAATCAGTTTGGAAAGGTGCTGGTTGGCGTGCTGCCTACACAGTTCAGTGGGAGCAAGGACTCTAAATATCACTAAAAATTTGTTAGAGTAATAATGCCTAGAAAATGATATCTCTTTTAATATGTTCCTGAAGCAAGAAGAACAACTGATTTAGGCTGAGTAAATGGAAATTATCTTCTTTCTTTTAGCTGTGTTTCAGGTGCATATGAACTTGGGGTGGGTTTTTTTTTTGTTGATTAAAAACTGAATGTGTGTCACCCCAAGGGAGCTTATTTCATGCATGGGATATCAGGCCATAACTGTGGAAAACAACAGGTGAAGTATCGTCAGTAAGTTACTTGAAGATAACCTTGTTGGAATTAGATTTGCTGAGGTCTTTTTAAGATGAGTCAATTTCAGAAGGAAGATTGCAAATGTTGAGAATTTAGTGGTCTTCTATATCAGCTTAGAAGGGGTTTTGAAAGTATAAGGAGGCAGCTTAAGGAAAAATACCAAGGTGATTGCATTGCAGGTAAAACCAGCATATGGAGGTTCTTTTTGCTGTTAGGTTAGTGGCCATGATGCAGGAACATGAGGTAGGTGAGTAGTGGGGAAACAGAAGTTCAATTGAACAGAACTCTTCAGGAAACACTACTGGCAGGGACATGGAGTTGTCTTCTAATGGGTCTTTTCATCTCTGGTTTTGAGGTTGCAAGGGCACCGTGAGTAGCTGTGATTTCAAGAGTTGTACTCAGAATATTTCATCACAAATAAACCTGGGAGCAGCCAAGCTTAAGGAAGTAGGTTGAAAGTCAGTAGTTTTGCTTGTATATGTCTACTCAAGGAATTGGTTAAAAAAAATCCTGTTGAAACAGTGTATGTGTTAGCATCCAAGCTCTTGACTGAGTCATGGTGATTTTGGAAAACACTGCTGTGGCATTCTTCTTATTTATTTTTTGATAAATATCAAACATAGTTATCTTATTTGCTGTGTAGGTGACTTTCTGTGGTTTATCTGTAATCCTAAATGAGAAATAATTTGGGAAGTTGGAACAAAAATGCTGTCTTTTATTCTATTTCCGTTTGTTTATTTGCTTTAGGAACAGAAAATTGTGTCTTTTCATGCCTCTGTTTCCTTTCTTTTGATGAGCTGATGTTGTGGGAGAGTGAAATATGAACAAATTTTGAAGAGACCTGGAGGGGAAATATTGATGGTTTGTGCTGATTTGTTCTTGTTTTTCTTTTTAGGCGGAGGCGGGAGAAATGAGTAGAAATACTGAACTAAAGAAGCTGCAGATCTTTGGAGCTGGACCTAAGATGATGGGACTGGCATTGGGAGCAAAGGATAAAGAAGGTAATTAAATCTTGGGCTCGTTGCTTTGTAAAGTAAGGAGGCTGTTAAATCTTTCTGAATGTCTCTAGAGACAACATTAAGAACTAAGCAAATTATTGTAACTGAAGAAAGCAAGCTAGATATTCTAGGGTTTCATTCATGAGAAGGATTTACAGGGTGCTTCATGTAACTTGGCATAGTTTCAGCTCTTTATGTATTATATAGTAAGAATAACAATTAAGCAGCTGTTTCATGAGCTGAGTCACTGAAAGGGAAAATGGGATTTGACAATACTGAAACTGATCTTACCAACTAAGTGTACAAATTACGAGCATAATTCAGTCTGTTTTGTGAGGCCGTTGGGATCACTTGTGAGGATAAGCAAAATACATTTTCCTAATCCGTGTTGATTTTGGATTGTCCAGGTATAACAAGGCATTTTTGCCTTCTTTGGACTATCAGGTAGTTTCTGATATGAAAGGTGGGGTACCAGGCTGGATATCCGTGGTGTTTTTGCAAGTTAAGTCTATCTTGATGTGATAATAATAACACCTACCTTTATTTTACTTCAAGATGAGGTGACACGAAGACGCAAGGGAACCAGATCAGAAGCATTTGGAATGCAGATGAGGCAGCGCAAAGGAACTCTTTCTGTCAACTTTGTGAGTTTGATTCTTTTGCTGTGATTTCTGATAATAAGAAATTAATTGATTTACTAAGATTTTTTTTTTCTAAAACACCTCCCTGCTCCCCCAAATAGCTGAATGGATGGACACTGCAGCAGATGATACTGTTATGGGAAGAACAAACAGTATGTTGAAAAATATGTTCTATGTTTCTGTTTTAATCTCTCGGACAGGATGGATGTTGTAACATGGAGGTACTTGCTGATCATGGGTTCGAGGGCTTTGCCACACGCTTCTTGCATGTCTTCAGTGGCTCACTTTCTATTTGAGCTCCCCTTTGTAGAACGGTTATAATACTACTTCTCTTCCTTGAAAGATATTTTGAGGTGCTCTGGTAGTTTGTGAGCTTGTTCTTCAGCAATTCCAGCTTCCATGTCTTTTCTATTTTGAGTTTAAACTAGTTGTCATACAAGTCCATGCAAGAGAAACCCCTAAGGGGAAAAATTAAATGTTTAGCTCTGATGTTTGACCATGGAAAAGCAGTGTATAGTTGTTCTTAATGTCTTTTCATAGCACACGACTTTTTACTTTTCACGTATCACAATTTAGCGTGTGTACACAGCCATGAGTGAAGATGCATGTTTTTAAAGTCTTAAGAATTAGACTCTTCGCTAATAATTCAGCTGTTCTTTTCCTTAGCCTGGAGAACACTTAGAATAGCTTATTTTAAATTTCAAACGTGGAAGGCCAAGGCAACCAAGTGTCTCTAGTGATCATATTTTTATATATGGAAATGCCTCCTGGGGGAAAAAATGTGGGGGAAGTTGGCTCTTTAAAAAACCAGATCATTGTGCCATTGCAGCTAAGTTAGAATTTGTGTGACTTGACTGGTTTTTTTAATTGTGCTACTGCTTCTGAGTATATTGTGTTCTTAGGCTGTGTAAGTGTTGCGACCATTTTGTTTTAAGTATGCTTTAATTTTAAAATATTTTGTCTAGTCCCTGTTGCTTTATAGAAAACTGTACTTTTGTACTCTTTCCATTTACCCAATTTATAAGAGAAAATGAAAATGCTGTAGCAACAGAACTGCTGTTTTGGAACTGTATTGCTGTAGCTGTAGTCCTGTGCTATTCTGTGACTTAGTACTCTTCGGTTCCACGCTTTTTTTTATACTTGGATGAGAGATCTTCAAGGAAAGCAGCCTTTGAATTGCTCAGGTGATACATTAGCTTTGTAACTTTTGACTGAAAAATACTGCGGTGCAGTTTTGTTTGTACTTCTCTCATTCACTTACCTTTCTGTGAAGTGGTAACTGTGAAATTTATTTTATCTATGGGAAATGCTAACTGTGAAATAAAAGACACCTTTTTCTTTTTATCCCCTCCCCCCTTGACACATCCAGTATCATCATAGTCTACTCTGTTACATGGCTAGGAGATTTATTTCTGGTTGTTGTGTAATCACGGATCTGCTTGTTGTGAATGTTATTTCAATGTAGTCTTTGTATTTGACAAATCATCACTTGAGCTAACATAAAGATTGCATATGTTAATATGAATTTGGAAAGAAGATAATTATCAGTGATAGGTAACTAGTGGGTAACATAGAGTAGCCTCCACTTATGGTTGCCATTTTAATGCATTCTTAGTTTTGGGAGGAGAACCTGGAAATGTCTGCTAAGGTGCCCTCCCTCCCCTGTATATACTTGCGACAAAACTAACTAGTTTGGTGTTTTAGACACGCGTGATATTCCATGAGGGTGAGTGCATGGATTTTTTTTTTAAAAGGGGAGAATGATAAGTCTCTTAATAGAACTGCATTATTGTTTAAAATTGTTTCTTAAGAAACCTGAGCAATCTTCTTTAGTATGTTATTGTATAGCTACTAGGAAGTTACGTGCTTAACTAGGCTGGTGTAACTAAGATGGGATTGACATTAAATATTTAACACAACTGTGGACCTAATCAGCTGAAAAGCACATGTTTCTGCAACATCTTGATGAAAATACCAGACTCCCAAAAAACAATCCCACTGCTTTGGTGCTATTTTGAGTTGCATGAAGGAAATATGTATAGCCTGAGTTGCCCAGTGACTGATGGGAGTAGTAGCGGAATTTGGAGCAAGTGCTGTTCATGAAGTTCATGTTGTTAGTGAAAATGTATAAATAAGATATTTTTTTAGCTGTGATAAATTAATACACAGTTTCTTCATTTAGATTCTTACAGATCTTCATACTATATTAAATGTTTATACTAGATTAAAAATCTTTTGAATAATACAGGAAGCAACAGCAAATAAAATTTGAAACCTGTTGATATGGTTTTCTCTTTGGTCCCTGAGAATATCCCCCAGTCAGTGTTGTTCTTGTTGAGAGATTATCTCAGACAGACACCTGTGAAAATTGTTTGCTATTGTATTGGGATGAATACTTATCTGTTACCATTTGGAGTTTTTATCTTTTATTTTGGAGAAAATGAGAAAGAAGTTGATACCTTTACGTGCAATTTCCTTCCCTTCCCCTTGGATTTTTAGATTGAAATCTGTATGTTTGTGGGTTTTGTTATCTCTTTTTCCATTGCAAAGGTAATGACTGTACTGTTGCAAGCGATGGCATGTACGTTTCTGAAATAGTTTGTGAAGATTTTCTTCACTCTGTACTCTTTTTTAGGGATTTAGTTTGAATTGTTTTCCATGATAGAGGCTCAAAGAGAGGGGGAGCATAAAGTTCTAAAAACTGTAACCTATTCTTTTGCCTTAGAATAATGTAAATGAGATGCTACTTTGAGTTATTTAGAACACAATTGTCCAGCTGAACTGGATAGTTCTGCAGCACCCAAAGTCCCCTGCCCCCCATGTATTACTGCTTTGGGAAAGGGAAGTATAATGGTTCATTATCGATGCTTCTCAAAAACCAGAGGAGACTGCGTTGATTACATCCTTTATTCCTTAGTTTAAGGAAGGCGAGTTCTGGATGAGGGAACGTTTTGTAACCTTGTTTTCCTTTCTGTATTTTTTTCTTTTTTTCTTCACAGGTTGATCTGTATGTTTGTTTATTCTGCGGCAGAGGAAATAACGAGGACAAACTGCTACTGTGTGATGGATGTGATGACAGCTATCACACTTTTTGCTTGATTCCTCCTTTACCTGATGTACCCAAGGGTGACTGGAGGTGTCCGAAGTGTGTTGCTGAGGTACAATTCAAGAAGTGCTCAAGCTTCGTATGTATACTTGTGTTCCTGGAAAGATCAGAAGAGGAGCATTTTGGCTCAGTGCTGTTCCATCCAAGTAGAAGCTGTAGTTTTGTTTGGAATATTGTCAAGAGGAGCTGTGAATCTTCAACTGTTCTTTGTTGATGAGACCTGAGAAGTGTTCCTTCTAGAGCTCGGGCATAATCTTTGTTTGTTATACAGCCATGTGACAGCTAAAACTTTGGCCTTTGTATGCTAAGAGCTGAAACTCAGTTTGATAAGCTGGTAGTGGGAAATTAGGGTGAGAAGTAGGGTTGTGGTAGGCGTTTCAGCATAACAGTGAGACATTTTGTAAACTATGAAGTAAAGTATGAGATTTGGGCGTAACAGGGAGCTTTTAACAGTTGGGAATTCATTATGGCACCGTTCAGAATAGCTTGGAGCAGAAAGTGAAAGAACTAATTTAAAAATTTGTCGCTGTTTTAGGTTTGGTTTAGACTAAAAAAGGAACTGTTGACGCTCTGAAGGTGGAAGCTAGTTGAATTTCATAGTTCAAAAAAGAGCTACCATGTTCCGAGAGATCAACAGCCTAAAGGCAGCGAACCGCTCTTGATTGGCTTGGTATTTGTCTTAAGAAAACAAATTTCACAAGCTTAGGAAATTGGTAGATGTAGGATTCGGAGGATGAAAGTTTATGTTTCTAAATCTGTAATTTTGTGACTGGCTTCAACTTTTTAGACCATGTTTTTTCCAAAAGGGGCAGTTGCGCGTGCACACACGCTGGTATGTATGCATTTCCCCCCACATACCCCGCATCCTTCCTGGCTGTGGGCTTCTGCTATTCTTTATGGTGGTGTATGAATCGTTGTGCAGCCATATAATGGGGTGGATCAGCTTGCTGCTCTCTGGCCATCAAGAGAGATTAGGTTGTCAGATGAACTCAGGCAAGTGCTGTTGTGAGAGGTGGAAACTTGTAGTTACAGGCAAGGGAAAGGATGCCACTGACCCTTTGGGGTGCCGCTACAGAGCAGATTAAGCTGCTTGTTTATTTTTCTCTTGAGAGGGCAATAAAGCAGTGTTAGCAAACTACAGCAATCCAATGTGGAGGTAATTCAGAGAGTATAGTAGTAAATACAGTGACTGCAGTGGTTTAAGACTGTGGAAACTTACAAGAAATTTCAGTACTAGTATTAGTAAAAACTGGGATATGTTGATCCCGAGGAAAAAAAAATCTCTGTGTAGGGACAAAATCAGGCAAGTTAAGGTGCCAAACAAATTGTTACTGGCAAATCATACAGGAAGTACTTAAAAATTCTGGAAATACATTGAAAATAAGAGGAAGGAGGGAAAAAAACGTAGCGATATTATGTAGTGGAGGGTAAACAAATAACAGCAGAAAGAGGTTTGAAATGCTCAGTAGTCCTTTTTGCCTCAGTATTACTTTAAATGATAATTGTGCACAGATGCTTAATCTAGTGTTAACCAGCAGGGTGCTGGAACAGAAGCTAGGAAGAATAGGGTAAAGGCTCTTTATATGTATTCAGGTCAACGTTGTTTGACAGTGTTTACAGATGTTGTAGATTCTCTGTTGCAGGCTCCATTGAAGGACTACTTCAATAAATGCTGGACATAGTCTAAGGATAGTTCCTCTTGAATTCCTTTCCAGTCCTGTTTCTTTATGACTGAACATCTGACTATCAGATAGTTCTAGGTCATGTTTGTTTTCAAATATGTCTTGTACGTATAAATGTTGCGTCAAATACAAAGGAGCTGAAAAGAAAGAAATACACTAGAAATGGGTGGGAAGAGTAGCTGAAATGTGAACTAGTATTTTTTTGCACTCTTGGGATGAATGGGGATAGAACAGTGGAAGACTTGGAGGTTTTCTGTCAGATAGACCGTGTGTGTTGTTAGCTGTGTTGCGTTGTTTTAGTTTACTTCTTCCTCTTTCCGCCTATTTACTTTCACAGAGCCAAACCTGTAGATGATTTGCTGACTTGATAAGACTGACGCACTTGCAGGGTTTGTTCCTGTGCAGTTATTCTGCAGGTGCTTGAATCCAGTGTGTCTAAGAAATGTCTTATGGCTGTCTGAGCATCTCGTGCACTGTTTTGCTTTGAGGCTGGCAGCAGTAGATGATGAAAGTTAGTTTTGGATAGGAAAGCAGAAGTGTGTAGCATTGGGGTTTGCAGTGTTAGATTAGCTTCTGTACAATTAATTCTGTTGTGTTTCCGTTGTGGTAGGACTTCCTCAGCTGAGAAAAGCACTCAAAACTGGTAGCTTATTGTGTATGGTAAGGACCCAAACGGACACTATTTTTTTTTTTTGCTAAAAATGTAGCTGTGTCATAAGCTGCTGCAGGGAACAATATTTTTGTTCTGTCTCCTAGGAATGCAACAAACCCCGTGAGGCTTTTGGATTTGAACAAGCTGTCAGGGAATATACTCTCCAGAGCTTTGGTGAAATGGCTGATAACTTCAAGTCTGATTATTTCAACATGCCGGTCCATGTGAGTTTCAACTTTTGTGATTCCTTGTAGGGGAAAAAGAGAAGAGGTTTCAGCTGATCCTGGATTTTTGCTGAGGCATCTTAGCTTTGTTTAAAGAGCCACCATAAGCTTCAAATATGTAAACAAATGATTTAGCTTTCTGGCATCTGGTCACATTTCAACGTCATTTCACCCCTTTTCCTGTGATGGACAGATAGATTTATTGTTTGTTAGGGTATACCTTACTGACTGTACTCTAGTTAAGTTCTTGTCCTTTATGATTAATTGAACCTAATATCTTGTTGTTTGGCCAAAGGATCTTTCTCCTGCCCTTTTTATGGTTTAGTTTGTTCAGAGGGTAAATCATGGTTTTCCTCACTGTTACAGTCTTTTCTTGTAGACAAGTCAACAGGCTGAGTCTGTCTGATAATCACAGGGTTTTTTGTTCTGCACCTCAGCAGCATTTTTAAAACTAGCATTTCTGCTTTTGCACACTTTCACGATTCCGCTGCCCTGTAGACTGCATGCAGCACCAAGCTCCTCCTCCTCCCAGGATTCTTTGGTAATTTATGGGCGTTCTTGCTAATGCTTCTGCCTTTTAAGGACTCCAATTTATGATGCATCTCTGGACACTGAGCAAAGCAAGGAACCAAGCTTATCTTACAAATAAGCTTCATAAATAAATGCATATAAGTAAGAGTTGTAATGAGCTATATGAAGACTATGCTCGTCAATGCAATTTCCTTACTGTTACTCAGAAGTTCTGGTCGTTATCCTCTGAAATACTTTGGAATTTGCGTACTTTCATTCTGTTTGTTGCTTGGCTTCTGCTCACTGTTTCCTTCTCCCCTTCTTTTTAGCTGTACTTCTGGTAACCCCGTCTCTTTTTGTTCATTCTATCCCTTATGAGGTGGCACCCTATTTCTGTACATTGCAGCCACTGCTAAGGATACAGACCAAACTGTGACTTTGAAGAGATGGAGGGGAGAGAGGGAGTGGCCTTGGTGTTTGAAAATCCATGAGGAATTAGTAATGATTTATTGCTTGAATGATAACTTTATCTGCACATACCCTAACATCTTTTCTGCTTTCAGATGGTTCCCACTGAGCTTGTAGAAAAAGAATTCTGGAGGTTGGTGAGCAGCATAGAAGAAGATGTCATTGTGGAATACGGAGCTGATATCTCATCCAAGGACTTTGGAAGTGGCTTCCCAGTGAAGGATGGCCGACGGAAGCTGATGCCAGAGGAGGAGGTGAGGAACTGATGCAGACTGACCCAGTTCTTTGCTCTGCATGAGATTTCACATTAAGAATTAGGTCAGAAATCAGTGTGGATTTTTTTCATGAAGAAATTGCTTAAGGCTTCTGCATGCACTTAACATGCCTTTTGTGCAGGACATTAATCTGATATTATAGGTTCTTTTACAGATCTGATTGCTGCTGGCTAAGCTGCTTTTCATGATTTAAGTCACACCTGTTTTGTATCAGTTAATCTTCGTAGGCAAAGATGTGCAAGGTCTTACAATATGTCCAAGTATGAGAAGACTGATAAGATTTTTTTTCTTGTACTGAACCTTTTTGTTATACATAGCTACAGAAACATGATTCTAGCCTCCTTAGGTGGTTTGTAATAGGTAAAACAAACTAATTTGATTTAGCTTGTTTTGTTGACTGTGCATACTGTGCATGAAAAGCTGTAGATACAGCATCCTGTTATAGAAAGTTTTATAAAGAACATCTGGTAAGTATATAGTTTTCCTCAGACCTTACTGTAGCATATCAATTTTCTGGCTGCTTATATGTTTAAATTCAGACAAAATGAGAGAAAGGTGTGGTTTCATGGTTACACATACCAATTTATACTGCTCACTGGAAGAGATAATCCTGCTCGCTATTGTCTTCCACCCATACCTGCATCTTCCTGCCTGTACCTTTGTTGGCTATGCGGTGATCATGTAGCTGCTCAGTGAGTCAGAACTGCTTGTTGATCTACTTGTATGAAAGTAGTAATTTAAAAAAATATTTTCTAGCCAGATCACTTAAGTCATCTGACTCACTGCTTTGTCTTTATAGTGTCAGAGCAAAGGAAACAGCAGGAATATGCTGCTGAGCTGAGGGTGTGACCAGTCCTTTCAGCAACTATGAGATATGCCTGAAATGACTGTGAATCTGTGCTAACAGCTTTTTTTAAGGTGTAAAGTAGACTAATGTTAAAGCACAGTAGTGAACTTTTAAAGCATTCTGTTTAGATTCTCATTTTTTATACAAATTTGTGTGTATTTGAAAGTAAAGGTGGGATTACTTAACTGGTGATGCTGTATTCTCAGAAATGAGTGTGTAGGAATGTTTTCTCTTGAGAAAACTTTCTAAAGTAATACCTAAAGATCAAGATAAAACTGCAGTGCAGTAAAGCAGGTCTTAAAAAAGCTGAAATAATAATGTAAGATTCATTGCATTGTTTACAATCTTAGGTTATCCTATTTTATTGAGGATTTCTATCTTTTGTTCTACTAGTGTTGCTGGTGTTTTGTTTCACCGGAAGAGCGTGAAACTTACAAACTGGGGGGGGGGATGGGGTGGGGGTGGGAATCAAAGCCTAAGTGTACAAGCCTTGATCCAAAGAAGATGGGCTATGTATGCTGGAATACTAGGACTGGCCTTAAATCTTAATCTGATTAATTGCTAAGGTGTTTAAGGAATTATTTCCTACTTTTGTTGCAGAGTATTACCCACTGTCAACTATAGAAACGGATAGGCTGATCTGTTCCTTTGTACTTTTCTGGAGTCGGTGTCCTTACGTTCTTCTGATTTGTTCCAAATTTTCTCTGTTTTTTGGCAGGATTATGCGCTTTCTGGTTGGAACTTGAATAACATGCCAATTCTAGAACAATCAGTCCTTGCTCACATCAATGCAGATATCTCTGGCATGAAGGTACCTTGGCTGTACGTAGGGATGTGCTTCTCCTCATTTTGCTGGCATATTGAAGATCACTGGAGCTATTCCATCAACTACTTGCATTGGTAAGGGCTCTGCTTTGTGCATCGACCTTACGCTGTCCTGTTTGCCATTAGTAAATTTGTAATTCTGCTTAAAAATGCCTAGGCACCCTGATGGCATCTTTAGCTAAATGTGATGAGTGGTCCGTATTCTTAGCTGAGGTTGATTAAAAGCGAATACGGGTACTGTTTTATGCACTTCAGTGTTTTTCATTAACTGATTAAATATTCTTGTGCCACTATCAAATCATGCTTTACAGACTTACATCTTTTCTAAGAAAGCTTTTGATTTTGAACCGAGTTACAGTTCACTGATTCACTGCTTCACAATTTAAAGTTGTTATGTCCCTGTGCTGGAAATGGAGGCTGCTGCCTAGTGGCTTACACAGGCATCAGAGCTGACAGTTGAGCAGCAGATCTATGTATACGCAGAAATACTCACAGTCAAGAGAAGAGAAATTTGAAAGTAATTCTGACTTTCTGAACGATCCTAGAAGTGTTCTGGTGTTCATCTTTTGTGTTTGAAAAGAAGGATCATGGCAGATTAACTATTTGCATTGCAGTCTTCGTGGTTCACCAGAGTCAGTCACAGTGGATGGAGCAGGGCGGGAGGAGGGGGAAGCTGTGGGAAGCACCGCTTTAGAACAGGAAGTTTGTTGTACAGATTGTGAGGATGAGTTGATAGCCTTTAGATTGTGACTGCATGTTTCTGGAGAAGCATGTTTGCTAGTAAGATCTGATCCGCAGGCTCAGGAGGGAAATTAACTTCGTTTTGAGTTCAGTTATTGTCCTCAGCATGTGATTAACTAGCTCAGTGTGTGAGGGTTTTGTGTCAGCTGGTGGGATTCCAGCAGCCCAGATGCAGAGTAGGTTACTTACCGGGGTTTACTAGCTGTGTCCTACCAGCAGGTGTCAGTGAAGCCTGTAGGAACCACCGAAAACGCTGCACTGCCTCATCTAACCTTTGGGATGGTTGGGGACAGGATCATTAATACAGTTAAATGGTGCTATGTAAACGCTGTCAGCTATTTTGGCGGACTACTGCTTGTACTTCTTAATAAAATAAAATTAAAAAATAAAGCTCAGCGCCATAGGTACTAGATCCTTATAGTTTATTTAGGTTAAGACAAGACTGGAAGGACTGGAATAATTCATGTTCTCGAGTAATTTTCTGTTTAGTTTTGGTCTTGTTAATGTTTTTCTTCTCTCATTCTTAAATAATTCATGCTATTAGGCATTTTTCATCTTAAAAGTCCAGTGGACCACTGGTTTTCAGTAATTGATTATGTATATTAGAAGGATTGCTTATATTTCATTGCACTGCCTGGTGTTTTATTCTTCCAACTTCTGCTTAGCTGGTATACTGTTGCATTGGTTTCAGGAATATGACTACTTCAAGCCTAATTAAGTGGTGGAGTACCGTGATCTCTTTTTTTCTTAAACATTAGATGTGACAGCCAAGGTTTTGTTTGTTAAACTTACTTTCTTCTTCCTAAAGGAAAAGAATTCCCCATTTTATCCCTTTAGAGCATGGTAAATGACAATTATCTTCCACGTTAGGTTTGTCATGGCAAATCTGCTGTTGGGTATGTTGAGAATTGTGTTGTGTAATTGATGTTTCAGATTAGAATGATACATCCTGAAGACAACAGTTGTTGTTTAAAGACATTTTTGTGTGTAAATGCAAAATATTTGGCTTGTATGGACAGTAGTGCTAGATTTGAGCTGTACTTTGCAGTTGCATGGCACCATTACTTTCCTTGAAGTAGTGTGTTTGTTACTGTGGTTGTGTTCTCCTAGGGGAGAGCCGAAGACATGGTATGGCGTTCCCTCTCATGCAGCAGAGCAGCTAGAAGATGTGATGAAGGAATTGGCTCCTGAGCTATTTGAATCCCAGCCTGATCTCCTGCATCAGCTGGTCACTATTATGAACCCCAATGTGCTGATGGAACATGGTGTACCAGTGAGTAGCATTTTTTACATCAGTACTCCTATGCACGCTCTCTTTTTTCATTCTACCCCGGATTTGTGTAACAATGGTTTGGCATAACTCTGAAGAATTTTTATGAACACTTACATATTCAATTAATTAGTTATGGGGCATTTTTTAAAGCTGTTTTCTAGAATCTTCCCTAGACTCACCATGAAATTTAAATTATCTTATATGAGAATTGAGTGTGCCGAACTTATTACATAATATATCTTATACGTTGTGTGTTATGTTTAATTTTTAATTTAAAAAACCGCCACCCTGCCATAGAAACAAGTTTGTCTGTGAAATGCTTTTAATATCTTCTGACAGTAAAATACTTGTCTTATGTTTGGTAGAAATCTCAGCATTACAAAATGCTTTTTTGATGAAACATAATTGACTGCAGACCTTTAAGCAGCAGTCACTATCATTTGCTTTTGTCTTAGGATAAATTGCTTCCCTGGCAAATGCCCCAATAAAGCAAACCATAAACTGTTTCCAGAAGCTTTTGCATGTTCTGGTGTGAGGGATTAAATGATGATAAGAAACATCCCTTTTGGGATTCATAAAGAGAATTTTCAACTGTTAGCTTATATATTCAGCTTTTTTGAGTAAGGCTATAAACTGAAGATTCACTTTAAAAAGACATAACCAATCCTCACCGCTTTTGGGGTAGCTACGTTACCCACACTAAAGACAGTGGGGTTCAAATGTTTTGTAATTATTTGTCTTAAACTCTGTGGCAAGTTTCTTTTTTTTTTTCTTTTTTTTTTTCCTTTATCCTCACTTGTATTAGGTATACCGGACCAATCAGTGTGCTGGCGAGTTTGTTGTGACCTTTCCTCGTGCCTATCACTCTGGATTTAACCAGGGATATAACTTTGCTGAAGCTGTGAACTTCTGCACTGCTGACTGGGTCTGTTCTTTTGTATATGTTTGCTATGTCTTTGCTAGGTGAGCTTTGCAAGAAGTGTGTTTGTGACTTAATTCTCTGAAGAATAGTCTTTTAAGTTACATAGTATGTTTTATGTTTATAGTTCCTGGTACAACAAGTAAAGACTGACATGAGTTTCCATTACATGAAATAATGTTGACAAGCACATAATTTTAAGCAGCCTCAAACTGAAACTTTGGCATGTGGTCTTCCTTTTTAAGTTTAAAGTATAGTCTAACCAAAAAGGACCTTTAGCTAGTATTTCTGTGATGCCTCTCTCTGAATTTGATACACGTTAATGTACTGTCTTGAACAACTGTTGTCCTTTGGATATTGGAGGTAGGCATGTAACAGTCTTTTGTTCTCCTTTTGTGCCAGCTCATTGCACCTTTTAGTCATATTAGTGCTTGTTCTAACAGCCGTGCCACACTAGAGCACAGCTTATGTGGATTCTTCAGTAAGTTGTCAAAAGTGTGTCCTGTCACTATCTAGGGTTTACAGTTGAAAATTTCTCTCTCTAATTTTTTTGTTACTTTCAAATAGGAATTTTAGTCCTTAATCACAGAATTCTGTTCATTCATCAGGAAAATTGACTGTACGATTGACAGTGTGTCAGTGTTGTTTTTTTTTTTCCTGTGCTCATGGTGTAATCTGTGTATAGCCTCTGTGAAAAACTGCTAAACTCACACCAACTGTCTGAAATTTCCTTTGCTTAAGTAAAATTAACCATGTGTAGGAAATTCACGTAGCATTTTATAATTTTTTGCTTTAAAAGGCACAAAGTGAGTGATACCAATTTTGGTTAACTCGAGGCATCTTATGTTACATGTCTATGTCCAAGCACAGTAATGTCCAGAGGGCAATGCATTCACCTTAGCATAGATCAGAAGGCTTCTTTTTGGTGCCAGTTTCTTACAACTGGAAGTAAAAAGAGCTTATGACAACTCTTAAACTTGTGTTTGAAAGTTAGGCACATAAAGTTGTTGCAGATGCCCAACCCAACATGGGTATCTTTATACTCATCTGTGACATGATTTAGGGTTGTTATGATTTGTTTTGTCCCATGAGATACAACTCTTACAGTCCCAGTCTTTGCCCAGGTTCTGTCAAAGGAAGGAAAGTGGGAACTAAGAGACCATCTTGAAGTGTCTTTTCCCAGAATGATAGATGCTTTTTTTTTTTGTAGCTTCCCATTGGACGTCAGTGTGTGAGTCATTACCGAAGGCTAGGACGTCATTGTGTTTTCTCCCATGAAGAGCTGATCTTCAAGATGGCTGCAGATCCAGAGTGCTTGGATGTTGGGCTGGCTGCCATGGTCTGCAAGGAGATGACTCTAATGATAGAGGAAGAGACACGGTTAAGGGAGTCTGTTGTACAGATGGTGAGTAATAAAAGACAACTCTTACTTTGCTTGCAAAAGAACTTTTCTTCCCCCTCTCCATGCCTGGATTAGAGTTTTTTAGCAAGTGTCTGTTTTGTTTTTTTTTTTTGTTAGGGAGTGTTGATGTCTGAAGAAGAGGTGTTTGAACTGGTTCCAGATGATGAGCGTCAGTGCACAGCTTGCAGAACCACGTGCTTCTTGTCAGCTCTTACATGTTCCTGTAATCCTGAGCGTCTGGTGTGCTTATACCATCCGTCTGATTTATGTCCGTGTCCCATGCAGAAGAAGTGTCTAAGGTACACAGGAGGACATCCCCCCCCCCCATTTTCATCCCTATCCAATCGTTTGCTGGAGACCAGTGACCAAATACAATGTTTGGCCACACTTCTCTCTTCCTTTATTTAAGCAGTATTTTTATCCTCTTTGCTTGTTGCTTTGTTCCAAGGCAGCAGGTACTGTACATGCTCTGTCTTTCTGGCTTTGTTGTAGCTGGAAAAACTCAATGTAAGCAATATCCTGGCTTTTGTATGTGACATGGACATAATACTCTTTCTGTATTTTCCTTCCATATATCCAGGTACCGGTACCCACTAGAAGACCTTCCTTCTTTGCTGTATGGAGTGAAAGTTAGAGCACAGTCTTATGACACTTGGGTCAGTAGAGTTACGGAGGCTCTATCTGCCAATCTCACCCACAAGAAAGGTCAGACTTCTGTTGTTCGTAGTAGGATGGCTTCTATTGTTCATAGTAGGATGTCCTGAAACTCCTACATTGTTCTATATTCTCATTTAATGACAGAAACACTCTGTATTGTTTAGTGGAAAAAAGAAATGAGCTAATCTGAGTGTAATGCAACTCATTATAGTGCGCTTCAAATTGAACTAGCCTGTTGGAACCTTGATTGAAGGCCTTTGAAGCAGTCTAAAATCTCTTTTGTTTTTACACACAAATTATTTATGTGCTGTTATTACAGACGTGATCGAGCTGAGAGTAATGTTGGAGGATGCTGAAGACAGGAAGTACCCGGAGAATGATCTTTTCCGTAGGCTCAGAGATGCTGTGAAAGAAGCAGAGACCTGTGCTTCAGTAGCACAGCTGCTTCTGAGCAAAAAGCAAAAACACAGGTAAGGCAGGCACTTATTCAACAGTTTCCATTTGTCTGTTGTTCCTTGATTGGACCTGGAAATCTAAGAACCCTGAGGTTCTCACTGCCTACTAAATTCTTTCAGTGTTTCCTGCTCTTAGTGCTGTGACTCATTGAGAGGTAGGGGAGGCAGATACAGTGACACCAAGGTCCATAAAAGTGGACTTGGTTGGAATGTGTTAAACGTGCTGTTTTCAGCTGACTGAAATGTGAAATCCTTTGGAGAAGTTGTGTATTTGATCACTGAGCAGGTATTTCTCTGGATGTGTGGGAGAGCTATAGAGAAAGACAACTAGAGGAAAAACGGTAATGAAAGTAAGTCTTAATATGAACATTTGTGTTTTAGGTAGCGTGGCTAAGTGCATAGCTTAAAGCTACAGAAAGAAAATCTGTTAAAACATTGTGTTGCAATGCAGAATGCTTGAAAAGTGGGAAGTACCAGCTCACGAGTGGTGAGACAAGCACAGTTGTATCTTCTGGTACAGCACTTCTCAAAAATATTTATAATTTTGCCAGCTGTTCTTCCATTGCAGAATGTGTTGTGATGCTGATGGAGTTACTGGAAGATGCAAAGGAAATGTGTCTTGCCAGCATTAACTGGGACAAAAGGATCTTGGGGAGCAGAGCAATGCAGAGAGCCAAAACAGTCCATAGTTTGAGCCAGGCTTTTACTTTCTGGGGGAGAACAGTGGGAGGCAATGACTTGTGGCTGCCGCAGTGACTTCTAGCAGTTTAGACTCCCTTAGTTCTCTGTGTTGCCTGCCTTGCCTGTGGCTGCCTCAGTGTTACTCTGTCCCCACCTCAGCAATCTGCTGGATGTGTCCCATTGTTCTGCTGTCATGAGCCTTCCAGCAGTGTGTTCTTTCTTCTCTTCTGTGCATTCTGTGCACTGAATAAAAGTCCTATAGAAAAGAATTTGATCAGGTGACCATAATTCTTGTGCCAGCAGTTGTGTGGTAAACTTTTTGAGCTTGCATTGCCTCTATTGAGTATAAGATTTAGCTTTGTAGTTGGTTGGGTTTTTTTGCACGTGTGGTTTTTGTGTATAATAACTTCTCAAGGGAGAGAGTAAAAAAAGTAAATAACTTGTTGATTATAATAGCCAACTTTGCTACACAGAACATGTTGCATATAATTGCTTGAATTTGAACACTGAAATGCTAAGAATTACACCACAGATCCAAGTACAGTACCTGTATTTTTGCTGTATTTGAAGGGGAAAGAAGGCTCTTTTGCCTGTTTTTTGTTGCTTGTAGGATCCCATTACCACAGAGGTATGGTCACTTAGAACTCTGGTCTGGGTGAGGGCAGCAGTGCTACAGGGATTGCGTTGCCCTGTTCCTAGTGAAGTTTAACTATTTTAGTAGCTCCCAGGTGTTCCTGGTCTGTTGGTGCAACTTTTGGTGGTGTGTCTGGTCTAAATCTGAAAGAATTCCATGGGGGAAAAAAAAAAAAAAGGACTTGAATATACATCTGAGGGCTGTTGTATGCTAAATAGCAATATGATACAAAATTGGGGTTTGACAAAGAGACCTCTTTGATAAACAGCGTTAGGAAATGTAAATATAGAGGTCGCGTTCAGCTGCTTTAGTGTTTATGTTCATATTCGATACATTGAGAAGGATCACATTTATACAAAGGGTAAGGTTATTAAAAAAGCAACTTGAAAATTAGTGCTCAAACAGAACAATTTGGTAGGGATTAAAGCAGCAATAAACTCCTGGTCAAACGTAGGAAAAGAAAATCTATCCCTTATGCATCGGATAATATATAAGCCTGAAAAATAGGTAATGTGTAGCTGTGAGGATGTGTCCAATGTTCCAGTCCCATATCTCTTTTTCCCTGTTGAAAGCTGTGAGTTTCCACAGGCAGGGATAGTTGTATGTTTTTGTGCAGCATCTCGTGCTGTGGCAGTCCGTGGTTGGACTAGAGGCAGAATGCCCCTGCGGTGGCTCCAAGCATGTGTCCTCCCGCAGCGCGGTCCTTGGAGCACCGCACCCCATTCACTCTCACGCAGTAGCACTGGAGGCACAGCAGGTCCAGTGCAGCCACCGCTCCTTCTCACTGTCTGTCGTGGCAAGTCAAAGCCTGCAGTATTCTTTTTTCCCCCTCTTGAGTTTTAGATAGTATGTAATTATATTTGACCATTAATCTAAATTTTAGTTTTACAATTATATTTAAGTCCATAGGTTGAAAGATGGAATTTTGTTTTTTCTGTAATGTTTCTGTAGTAATAAAATGTAGATTCATTAGCAGGGAACAACTCTTCAGTGTCTAAAATCTGTCCTGCTTGTGAAGTTGTTGTGCCTGCCAGTGATAGGTATACCAAGTGTTTAATTTGTGCAGTGTGTCACTTTTAAGTCTTCTACTGCATTCAGTGGGCTTGTTGTACTTGCTTCGAGTGATACTTAATGGAGCTGTCTTTGCAGAACATGTCCTACTCAATAGCAGTCTTTTCCTGTTGCAAGGCCAGTTTCAGCAGTTCTCTGGCTCTAGAAAAGAAGACTTCTGTTCTGAGCTTGTTGCTGTTGCATAACTCAGACTTCTTGTCAGTGCCTGTCATGGCAGTCAACTTGAGCTGCCTAAAGCAGGCTTTTTGGGGCTATGCACTTTTGGAACGAACTCAATTTGAAAGTTATCTAGACTCTTCTACCTCTGAAGAGCAGTGTAAATTCTCTTGAAGATGCTTAGAGGAATTAAATTAGTTTTCAGTATTTTGGAATTTTGGTGGAGTTTGGGTGTTTTTTTGAGTTCTCAAGTGATGAAATTTTTTTGGTAACTTCTCAGTAATCTTGATAGCTTTCTGTCACTGGGAGTAAATCCCAGGAATTATCATCTTACCTCTCACCTAATATTGTTTAATTATCTCCATTCGTACAGCAGACAGAGCCAAGATAGTGGAAGGACACGGACCAAGCTAACTATGGAGGAGCTTAAAGCATTTGTACAGCAGTTATTTAGCTTGCCCTGCGTTATCAGCCAGGCCCGACAAGTAAAGGTAAGAGTTTGCATCTGCTCCTCAGATAATGTCATGCTTTTTACTTTGTTTTTGTGGTGTTTTGTTGTTTGGTTTTGGTTGGTGTTTTTTTTTTTTTTTTTTTTTGAACAGATAATGTTGCCTGATGTAAAGAATGAAAGGCGTTTTTCTTTAAGAATCTAAGAATTTCGTTGAGAATCAGTCCTACACTGGCAGAGATGGATTGAATGGGGTTTATCATTTATAGCTTCTAATGTAAAGGAAATAGCTGCTTTGCAATGGTATCTGTGGCCTCAAGAAAGGAAGTAAAATACTCTGGGCTCAAGTGTCTCCCTGTTTTACTGGGTAATATTGCTGTTGTCATTGAAATTTTGCTGATGAGATGTTGCTGTCTCCATAATGGAATGGTAACATATATTTCCTGCTCATTTGCAAGCATGTCTCATAAGTGGGCAACGATGGCCCAACTTTTATGCTAGTGTAGTCATAGCAGCTCAATGTGTAGGGCTCAATTTTTGATAGCCTAAGCTATCTAGTTATCTAGTATACGGTTATCTTGTGCCCTGTGAGATGCTCTGAAGTATCCCACCTGCTGTCTGTTGACATTCTGAAAGAATACCTTAGCTCTTGTGTATCAGTCCCAGACAGTGGGAGGTGTTGCACGTGGCAGTCAGCATTTAGGCAAACAAACAGAGCACTTTATGCAACTGTGCATCCCCTTTTTAAGGTGCCTGTTGTGGTGGGTGTTATCGGGTGTGGTGGTCTCACTCCAGCTGAACCAAGATAAAAGATCCCTACAGTTTTATCTCTCTGAACCAGTTACTCTTACTCCAGCATCTTTAATGCTATCTGTAGTGGTGGAATTTCTGGTTAAATCCTACCCTTTATATGTTTTTATAGAAACTTCTAAAGGTTATATTGGTGTGTGTCTTTAGGGGAGAAGGAAAGCAGTACCACATTGGCAATTGTTCTGTAAATCCTTCTTAGCCTTGCTTTCCAGGTTACAGCCCCCTTAATCCATATGCATGGCCTGCATTTCTTGCCCTTCATATATATCTTTGCGTCTATCTTCGAACGAATCTAGACTAATAAGTAATCCAGATCATACTGAGTCCCCTGGCTGCTATTACCGTTCATCACTCTGGCAGTCTGTATCATAGCAAGTGTTTTCAGCAGCAATCTTAATTTGTTTCTCTGTCACTGATGAAATGGTAAATAGTGTTCCGCCTACTAACCAACTTCTAGAAAACTTCTATAAAGATTTTTCACCTTGAGAAGTCGTTCTTAAGGTGTATGTTAACCTCTTATTAATGCATATATTCTCTGTTGCTACAGTTTTAAGAATGTTCTGTACTGCTAGATTGAGGGCCTAAAATTCTAAACACGGCATTATGGCAGCTACTGCTACATAACCAAGCATATAGTTTAAAAATAAGTTGGTCTTGTTTGAGAAGGCCTCTTTTCCATAAGTGTTTACTAGTGTTAGTTGCGTCCTTCTTCATTCATGAATTCTGTATTACCTTTTCCATGGGAGTTCAGTGTTGGTATCACAGAGAGACTTCACATTGGACTTTTTTCTTGTCTTTATGATAGTGGCATGTTGTTGCTGAAAACAAATACCTTCAGAAAACTATAGGACTCCAGGATGCAGATGTTGACACCAATCTTTATGCTTCAAAGGTGTTTCCCAGCAGCTAATAGAGTGGAAAGTATATTATCATCCTCATATGATAGGATGATTTTACTACACTTTTTCCACATACAAACCAGAAATATTTACTAATATTTATTCATTAAATTTTATCATCATCTATTAATAGACATATAAGATTGTTCTCAAAGGTGTTTTTTGTTTCTAATGTATTTAAAACATGCTTATAATTAAGACATAGTTCATGGATGACAGAGCTGCAGGCATACAATAAACTCTTAACAGTTTTAGTTTGCATTTTTCATCTAAATATTTTCTCCCAACTCTCTTCCCCTGCTTCCCAGTCTTGGGGTACTGGTTCTGTTAAAGTGCTCTCTCTGTGCATGTGTATGTCCTTGAAGTTCAACATAATGACTAGCCAATAAAATAAATATTATTTTAGAAACCATAGTCTTTTAGTTTCTGAATGAAGTCTGATAACGATCACTTATACTTAAGCACTGACTTTCAGCATGGCATTTGAATGCAATTGTCCATCATAATGAATTGCAGAGTAGTTGTCATGTTTGATGATGAGTATTTTCTAACACAAAAGGCAATATAATTATTAAACTGTAATAATTTATTGTTGTCACTGTGAAGTGTTCAGCATATGTTCCCTAAATCAAAATCTTTATAATGTGGACCTTGTTCTTTTTTTGTAAATGTCTACTGGTTTCCAGGCTGTCATGAGCAGCAGTGTCAGACAAAAAGGGCAGTAAGCTAAGGGTTAGGAAATGCAGGTTTTGCTCCTCACTGTGCCGTCGACTTGCTATCAGAAATACCTGTCTTTTTGTAAGAGACTCAGGCGTGAATCAATTGAGTATACTGGTTGAATGTCCTTGAATGAATCTCCTGCAGAGATTCTTTCCTGTTTGCTGTCTTTGATTTTTTTTTTTTCATTGCAGTACCAAAACATGAGGATGAGGACAACTGCAGCAGTGCAGTTGGATTTCTGTGAAATTGTCTCCTTTCATTAGAGAATTTTGCATTTTCATTTCTTTCCTTTGTGCAATAAAACCCTGATGTGTTTAAGTGGTGGGGCTGCTTTAGGAAATAGTAATTTCAAACTTGACCATCGTTATTTTAATGATCTTTTGGTATTCGCATCCTCCTACAACTCTGGTTTATTCTTTCTTCTCAGCATGTTTGTTCTGTTGTGTATTACCATCATTGCTGTAATGCCCCCAACACTAGATTGAAAGGGTGATCTGTTTACAGAAGTCCCCTTTCTCCTCACTGTTTTAAAATTCATGTTGACTGGGCAGTGCTTAATATTCTGTTTTCTTGGGAGCTGTAGTTATTTGCAATTGTATTATTTCAGGTGCAGAGTTTGCAACTAATATGTCTGGTGTATGAAACATTAGGCCACAAGATGAGTTTAGACAGTCTGTTGCTTAATGCCAGAACTGATAGCTTGTGACAACTAGCTGGCATTGTGTGTAGAAGCTCTGACTGATTATGTGATGATCACATACAAATTCATAGCTGACTGATCCCTAGGTCAGCTTTCCCTTTTGATTCTTTGGGCATTTTTTCCTAATTGATTTGTACTGTATGTTACTTCAGAATCTGCTTGATGATGTGGAAGAATTTCATGAGCGTGCTCAAGAAGCTATGATGGATGAGATCCCAGACTCTTCCAAGCTGCAGGAGTTGATAGACATGGGCTCTGGCCTTTATGTGGAGCTTCCTGAACTGCCAAGGCTGAAGCAAGAACTGCAGCAGGCACGGTGGCTGGATGAGGTTAGGTCCACCCTCTTGGATCCTCAGAGGGTCACCCTAGATGTGATGAAAAAGCTGATTGACTCGGGTGTGGGCTTGGCACCACATCATGCTGTAGAGAAAGCCATGGCTGAGCTACAGGAGCTGCTTACAGTCTCAGAGAGGTGGGAGGAGAAGGCCAAGGTCTGCCTGCAGGCCAGGTGAGTGTTCCTTTGCAAACTGTTCTTACAGGTCACACGCTTACGGCATTGTTGGCCTCTTTTGAGGAGTGTGGTGAAAAGTAGGGGCTTTGAAGCTGTAGAGTGTTGGGTTTTGTTTTGTTGGTGGTTTTTTTACCTCTCAGCAGTTTGATTGCTCAAGTTGGATTTGAGGTTGTTGATGAGTTGCAGAAGAGTTGATTCCCTATCATGTTGCACAGTGGCAGGAGGCCATGAGTGTTGCTGTTGTCTTTGCTATTCATCCCCCTCAACAAAAACCAGAGTATACTACACAAGACAGCTTCCTCGATGTTAAACAGTTCTGATGCTCTGCCCTTTTGAACTTGATTGTGTGAAGTCCATCAGCTTTCTCACCTCTCCTGTTCTTTGGTAGCCAGTAGCGCCCTCCAAGGATAGAGCTATGGTATCCTACGCTTCAGTGTAGTGATGAAGTTGCATCAACAGCCTGTTCAAATTTATGGCTGTAGTTGACTGGCATTTTGAGAGAAGGCTGGAATTCGGTTTTTCTTACTCTAGACCACGCCAAAGTATGATGGCTCTGGAGGGCATCGTGAACGAAGCAAAGAATATCCCTGCTTACCTGCCCAATGTGCTGGCGCTGAAAGAAGCCCTGCAGCGGGCTAGAGACTGGACAGCCAAAGTGGAGGCCATTCAGGTAGGGGTTACAGCAGGGACTGGAATCTTCTGCTTGCATCCTTTTATTTAGACTTGTTCTTTGTTCTTAGCCCCTCTACCCTCAAAGGTGACCTGAAGGGAAGCCTTACAATAGCTGTTAAATGTGCTTACTGCAGCTTGCATGCTTGAATTTATTTTTCTTTTTATGTTGCTGTTTCCCCATTGGCTATCCAGTTTTTATTTCCCTTCCCTTTATGTATTTCATGGGGAATATGAAAGCTGGCAAATTCGTTATGATAAAAGTGTAACTCTCAAAGGGGTTTTGGTATTGAAACTGTTCTGCATACTGTCGCTGGAAGTACTTAGCTGCAGCAGCAAATGTTCTGCTTGCAGGTCTTCAGTTTTGGAGCTGGCTATGGAAATGGTTGGCTGGTTTGTTTGTTTGTTTTTTCTCCCCAAAATAGTGTGAGGTTTAATGTTACTGATGGTCAGAATTTCAGTCTGAGATAGATGAAGTTATGACATGGTTAGTTCAGTAGCCTCCCCTTCTATCGGTCTACCCACAGAACTTGATCCAAAGGGGACATATGACTTCTCTGATATTTCTAGGTGTTGATCTCTGGACTGCTACTGCTATTCTTATATCAAGTATTTGTTGGGAACTGAAGTGAAAATCCCGGTTGATTTCACATCATCCCCTGTACAACTCTCAGATACAGTAGCTTGCTGTTAAGCAGACAGCATTTAAGACAACTGTCTAGAAATGGAATGTTGTCTTACTCCCTAAGCCAGCTGGCCATGTCCAAATGACCATTAAAAACTGTATGAGAGAGTTTTTTAAAATATCTGTAAGATTGAAACATTGCCCTCCTTTCCTTTCCTATGGAACTTTTATTTTAGTCAGTGACAAAATAGCATGTGGCTTGAAATTAAGCTGGCCACTGATGTAATGGTGGAATCATTGGCTTAGAAAAATGTGTTTTACCACAGAATGGGAGCAACTATGCCTACCTGGAGCAACTCGAGAGCTTGTCTGCCAAAGGCCGCCCAATACCAGTGCGTCTTGATGCCCTGCCGCAGCTGGAGTCACAGGTAGCTGCAGCACGTGCCTGGAGGGAGCGCACAGGCAGGACCTTCCTGAAGAAGAACTCAAGCTACAGTCTGTTACAGGTGAGCAACAGTCACTTCTGTGTCAGCCTTCAGAAATGATCTTGATGGCGCTCTGTGGTCTGGAGGGAACAGCTGGTTCAGTTGCAGTATATTACAGCTCCTTTTGTTAATAGAATATAGTAAAAAACTTCAGCTGTTCTTGGGTTAAAAGAATGAAAAAGGCAAAAAGTCTGTGTTTGGGTTTTTATGTATAGACAACCTCAGCTGTTAACTTTTGAAGAAACAGATTAAAATTTTCCTTTTTGGGAGGGAAAGAAAAGGATTTCTTTTTTTTTTTTCTGTAAGTGTAGAAATGTAGGGCCTGAAATGGACATAGAAGATATCTTTAATTGATGGATGTTTACCTTGTTCCACTGCTTAAATTCTAAGAAAATAGATTGGAAACTTTTTCTTATAGTTAAACAGCTTACGAAATAAGTCAGTTACTGTTTATTTCACTTCAATGAATGTAGTCATTGTCTTTATTTTAATAAAAAGTCATTCATGTGTTTGAAGATTTATCATATCTACTTGACAGCCTTCTCTTTCCAGTTCTTTCAACACTTTCTTGTAGGCTGTATTTTTCATACTCTTGTCTTGTTGCTATTGTCTGCGGTTTGTCTTCACTTTTAGTGTGATGTCCAAAACCAGACAGAATCCTCTGACTAAGGCTTCCCTAGTGCCATGTGAAATGCAATAATTACATCTTGTGTCTCCAAGGGGATGCTGCTGTTTAACATTTCCCTATGGAATCTGCCTCTATTGCAACAACATCACACTCATTTCAGTGCAGCTTATCATGTACTCTAGGTCCAGATTTTTTCTCTGTATTTTTTCTACCTAACTAGTTATTTCATATGTTTTGGTTTTGCGTTTGACTGTTTTCCTAAATGCATCAATCTGAACCTTCCTATATTGAATTTGATTTGCTAGATTTTCTAAGTGTGCCGTCCAACTAATGAAGATTACTTAACATTTAATTTTTATCCTTAAAAGTGCTTTGCAGCCTCTCGTGTTTTGATATTAAAAGGCTTATAACTTATGTTTTTAGTTTTGCTGATGTAAATATGAAATCATAGCAGATCTTGTAAGACTTGCAATTGATGAAGGCACTTGAAGTGAATGTTAAACCACTGGCATCTAACTGCGTACAGTATTTGTTAGCTATATATATGATACCTTAATCCAAATAGATTTTGTAGTTTAATACCGAAAATACAGTGGCTTTCAAGTTGACCTACCACGTCACTGTGGTGCTGATTACGTTAAAATTCCATACGTATGAAATACTTGTATCCTTTTCTGTTTATTTCTCTTCTTCCTAGTATTAATTGACAGATACCAAAGAGATTGCTGAGTATTTTTTGCTCTCTGGTGACTCTGGTGTAATTGCTGTATTAGATGTTCTCATATGTGTCCCTGAAATCATAATGTTATAGATTAGAACTTTTTTCTGTTCTTGGCATCCTTGGCTCTGACAGTATAAATTTTCTTGGTTTACAGGTCCTGAGCCCTCGGACTGATATTGGTGTTTATGGGAGCAGTAAGAATAGGCGGAAGAGGGCAAAGGAATTGATGGAGAAGGAAAAGGAGAAAGATCTTGACTTGGAATCTCTAAGTGAGCTTGAGGATGGGCTGGAGGAGGCCAGAGACACTGCAGCTGTGGTAAGGAGCAATGAAAGGTAGTGTCTTCTCATACATGGGTTTCATTTGTCTCTAATGTGTCTAGAACTGATAAATGAATCTCACTGAAACAAATATCTCATAATACGATGTTTGACACAAGAATATAGTTCAGCTTTGATTGCAGTGGAAGTAGAGGGAAGCACAGTTCAGAGTCTTAAGTGCTGGTATTTAGTATGTATTGGGCTATGTGTAAGACTTAAATGCTCTTGGGTTAATATCTGTGGCTGCTGATCTAATATTATTAACATTTATTGAAATCCCATCAAAATAATGTGGAATGAGGTGCAGCTCCACTTTAAACAGTACTGAGACGTACTTGGTTAGGTTGATTTTGAGGGCAGACTCTAAGTGTTTGGTCATGGAAACTGAGCTGGCGGGGGGGGATATGTTATATTTGATTCTTCCTTGTTGGGAGGATATTGATGGAGTGTATCAGAAGAATTTGCTGTTGTCTGGCTGCCCTTTCTCTGGGAACAAAGAAAATATATGCGGGGTCATTGATGTGGCATATACACAGTCTATTTTACCTTAGTATGGTTTGCTGTATTTACTTGGATGGAGACACTGAGGAAATACAAGTTGCTTCAGGAGAGCTGTGGTCACTCAGATGCCCCTGGTGCTGAGTCAAGATTAAAACAATACTCAGCTGCTTTGTGCCGGTAGGCAGATGGTTGGACCAATTCTGACTTCTTTCCTGGAGTCAAAACCTTGTGGTGGCCTTATGACAGATTTAATTATGAACTTCAGAAATTTGGTAGATATGGAGAATGTTATCTAAAGTTTGCATAGAATCTCTGTCAGAAGGACCCAGGGGAGTAAGGAGTAATTGAGGAGGAGGTATTTCAGCTAAAGTATTAATTAGATCACACAATTCCTAAATTTAGGGCTAGTTTAACAGGGAAGATCTCTTGATAATTTTTTTTTTTCTTTTCCTACGGTGCTAATAAAATCCGATCTCTCTTAGCTGTGAATGTCATGAACTGTTTTTTGTCTTTGCCGTGTAGGTGGCTATATTCAAGGAGCGGGAGCAGAAGGAGATTGAAGCCATGCATGCTCTCAGGGCAGCTAACCTGGCCAAGATGACTATGGTGGATCGGATCGAAGAAGTCAAATTCTGTATCTGTCGCAAAACAGCTAGTGGATTCATGCTACAGTGCGAGCTGTGCAAAGACTGGTTTCATAGTGGCTGCGTGCCCCTTCCCAAAACAAGTTCTCAGAAGAAGGGCTCTAGTTGGCAGGCCAAAGAAGTGAAGTTTCTTTGTCCACTTTGCATGCGTTCTCGAAGGCCACGGCTTGAGACAATACTGTCTCTGCTGGTGTCCCTGCAGAAGCTGCCCGTACGGCTGCCGGAAGGGGAGGCATTGCAGTGCTTGACAGAACGTGCCATGAGTTGGCAGGACCGGGCGCGGCAGGCTTTGGCCACTGACGAGTTGTCCTCTGCTTTGGCTAAGCTTTCTGTGCTCAGCCAGCGAATGGTGGAGCAGGCAGCACGGGAGAAAACGGAGAAAATAATCAGTGCAGAGCTACAGAAAGCAGCAGCTAACCCAGACCTGCAGGTAGGGATGTGGATATCTTGCTCTTTACTGTGCTTGTCCTTCTGCAGTGTGTCGAAATGCCTTACCTTTCTTGGAGAAGCTTGGGGGAGAGGGGGAGGGGAGTTAAAGGCTGAGAATTAGACATACCAAAATTATCCAGTTCAGTGCTCCTCACGCTATGGCTGGCTTCAGTCAGTTACAGGCTGCTCCAGGAACAGGCATGTTACTTTGTACTCACTGACAATAGCAACTCTCTAAGGTGCTTTGTAAGAGACGTGTGTTCAGATATAACAGCTGGCTAAGGATCTGAAGATGTGTAAAGCAGTGGCTGCTTTGGTGTCCAAATTCCATTTCCATCTTGACAGAATTGAAGGTCTCAATATTTGTAATTTCTCATGGATTGTCATTCTCAGGCATTTGGTGTCTTGTTAGTAAGCCTCAGTGAGGACTATAGGCAACCACTGGTACTTTACGGCTGACCTCTTCATCTTGAGATTGAGACCAGTAATCAGGTAATGCTGTGGTGAGGAAGTCTGTACAACCACAGGCTGTAATTTGGAAGCACTGAACAGCAGTATGTAGAACTTTCTAGTCACTATTATTCATAAACATGGAAATAAAATGTAATGTAACCTTTTCCTCGGGTATTTCCCTATTTTTTTTTTTTCACATCTTGCTGTAACTAGGCTTTTATGTGACTGTCCAGGCAGTTATCCTCAGGCCGAAAGAAACACTGTTTTCTTTGTCAATAACTCAGCTTTTTTTATAGATTTTTCTGGAAATGTTATTGTTTCATTCCCGTATTCCATTTTTGTTTTAGGGACACTTGACTAGTTTCCAGCAATCAGCGTTTAACAGAGTGATAGGGAGTGTGTCCTCATCCCCACGGCAGACTTTGGATTATGATGATGAAGAGACAGACTCTGATGAAGACATCAGGGAGACGTATGGCTATGACATAAAGGTAAGTAGTCCAGTGTGACTTGTCTACATGAAGTTAATACAGAACACGTATGTTTTATTAATTCACTTTATTTAAGAATATTTTCCATATCTTAAGCTATCTTTGTGCATTCTGGCTGGGCTGCTGTTACAGAAGAGGTACTTTGTGGTTTCATCTGAATGTCTCAGCTCTGGGCTATTAAGAAGTCTTGTAATGTTTATATTCAGAGTTTCCAAATGTCCTGTGATTGAGTTTCAAAAGGTACTTCTTAGTGCTAAGCAAAAAGATACACTTCTCAAGGGAGTTGTGTGTATAATACCATGGAAGGTGAGCGTTGTCTTTATGCCCCACTGAGAGATACAATGAATCATAACTATGAGTAGGTGTCTATATGGAGAGATCTTCAACAGTTTTTGCTACAGCAAAAAAACGGAATCTTTGAAAACTGCGTGCACTGTAAGAAGTTTCCTGATGCCAGAGCTTCTTTAACATTTCCATACATTTCTCTTCATTTAGCCCTCATATGAAGGAGATAAATCTGTTCCATTTTGAATGTGTGCAAATACTCAGAACTAGATGTCTGGATCACATTGTAAAATTAGTGTCTGGTTTCAGTTTAGTAATTGTAGCTGCAGTTAAATTTTTTAAATATTTTAATTAGAGAAGAACTATCATGAGAAAAGGCAATTGTAGAGATAGCCAGCTGTTTTCAGTGTGATGTATTTAACTTCAGAACTTCTGAAGTGTTCTTTTGAGATATGTAGAAACAAAAGCAATGCCACTGTTTCTTCTTGTACAGTGTTCTTTTTAGCAATAGTGTCATATCTGTCTTAAAAGATGCTAATTTAAAAGGCAGTGTGGTTAAGTAAATTCTTCTAAGGCAGATTTTCTGGTTTGTAAAGGAACAGCAAGTTTTCCAGGTATAATTTGCCTCAATCTCTTATTTTTAATATGTTGTTTCTAAGCAGCTTTTTGCAAATACACCCATTTGTGTTAGTATTATGTGAGATGCCAAGAAGAGTACATTGCAATTGGATGTTACAGCTTTTAATTAAATTAGCTTTATATATTTAAAAAAAAAAATAATTCCAAACTGTTCTTTGCATCAAGAGTCATAATAAGGCATTTCTGAAAGATGTGGCATTTTCTGAGGCTGTGATAAAGCATATGTCAAGAAAGACGTTGTATGCTTCTCAGGTTATGCGGGAGTGTAATTTCATTTGTTTAATGACTCTGTTGTCACGGTTTCAAAATCTGTTACTTAACCCCTTTGATTTGAATGTCCATCGCGATATGTAGTTGTAAAAACCTAAAAGTAAAAATCTGTCGAAGCAAAGCTGATAAGGACCAGAAATGTCTTGTTAGGTCAGCTAACGTGGTTGGGATAGAAGACAAATTTTCAGTCAACCAAATTCTTCAGGTCTAAACTAGAAGCAGCAAAGTTGCTCAGACTTTAATTATTTCTATACTGTTGGCTTTCAGAGGTTGGATGTTTTCAGTTTATGATCTATAAACATTTTCCAATGGAGTGATGTGGGTTTTTTTTAAAAAAAAAAAGGTTATAGATCATGATGCATCATATATGAATTTGCTCTTAATACCTTCTTGTGGATCTTGTAGAAGTAATCCTTGGATCGCTAAGGGTCCATAGGCTATATTTCCAAAACCATGGTCTTGAACATCTAAAGTACAACAGTGGTTACAAAAACACATGTAAAAAGGCCTGTTTGATTATATCGTGCTTCTTCAAATTAAAACATGATTCTTGCCAGCAAATAGTTCATTATTGAGCGCAATAGCTAGACTTGTTTTAAGATTTATTGCAAGCAATCTGACTGATTCACTGGTCAAATTTACTGTAATATTTCTTCATCTCATAATTGCCTTAATTTTTTTCTCATGTATTTTTTTCTCATTCCTTTGCACCTATGTCGCCTATGGCTGCCAAATGGTGATTTTTATTAATTTCCCTATTGGCCCTGAACTTTCTTTAATCTACTATAATATGATATCCAGAACAAAATACTGTATGAGATACCAACCTACTATGTAGGGAGAAATATCTTCCTCTCTTTGAATATATTTATTCCACCTTTCCATCTGGGCAATTTAAACATGAATTTCCCACTTCTAGTTCTGTACTGAAATTGTTAGTGAGCACTTCACTTCCTTTTAAGACTGTAACTGAAAGCCAGAGAGAGATTACCATTCTTAAACTCCATTTTTGTCATGAAATGACAGTGTCTGGGTGGTACAATTTCCTGAGTTGGCCATTTTGGGACCCACACAGCTAATGTTCAGGTAAATATTGTCAATAACTGCTCTACAGCCTTTCTCTTCTTTTAAGCCAACTTCTTGGGTTTTGCTGTTTTCTGAAAGATTTCAGTCTTACGTGGCATGCTAAGTATGTTTAACCTGTTGGCCAGTTTCATCACAAATGTGGTGGGATAACTAAGTTCTGGAAGGTGCTGTGGAAATAGACAACTGATTGAGGAGATTATCCTTAGTGATTTCCCCTGCAGGGGTGAGTAAGAAGAGGGAGAAATTAGTACTAGGGGGCATCAGGGAATCTACTCAGATGGGCTTGTGCCTTCTCTGGATTCTCTGCCTAATGTAATGCAAAGTCAAACAAAGCTGCTCAGAGGTTCCTAATCTCTTTTCTCTTAATGGATCCACCTGCACTTGAAGGCATGCATCCCGTTTCAGAGTGTAATGCATCTCAAAAGTCAGGCAGCCATCCTGCACACTGCATTGAGCTGAGCACAAGCCAAAGCCATCACTATTCTGTTCACAGAAATACTCGCAACAGTCTCAAGTGTTACAGTCCTCTTCCTTTCAGTGTTTGGTGCTATCTTAAAATGTTTCAAGACTGCCATAAAAGTCCTGATCCCAGGGCAATGCTTGATTGTTTACCATTGCATTGATACTTGTTGCTGTGCTGGAATACCCTGTTTTTCCCTCACATGTAAGATCTTTAATAATTTCTTTCTAGAGTAACCATTATTTACTCAGCGTACCCTTGCTTTAGTAAAGGTGCCAGTCTTTATGGTCTTGCAGTGAAATTTTTCAAGCAAAAAAAAAATTATGTAGGCTAAGAGTAAGCCTCTTTTCATTGTGCTGACTTTTGAAGACCATACTTGAGGAACTGCTGAGTGAGGAAAATTGTCCAGTGTTTTATGCACTAGCTATAAATCTATTGGCCTGTCTCCGTAGTTGCTGCGTTCATCCACTATATACACAGAATCACAGAATAGTGAGAGTTGGAAGGGACCTCTGGAGATCACCTGGTCCAACTACCCCTCCAAAGCACGTTCACCTAGAGCAGGTTGCACAGGATCACGTCCAGGCAGGTTTTGAATATCTCCAGGGAAGGAGACTCCACAGCCTCTCTGGGCAGCCTGTTCCAGTGCTCTGTCACCCTCAGGGTAAAGAAGTTCCTCCTCCTATTCAGATGGAACTTCCTGTGCTCCGGCTTGTGCCCATTGCCCTTTGTCCTGTCACTGGGCACCACTGAAAAGAGCCTGGCCCCATCGTCTTGATACTTGCCCTTTAGGTATTTCTAAGTGTTGATAAGGTCCCCTCTCATCCTTCTCCAGGCTAAGTAGGGATGTAACTTGTACCTTTTGCATGCGGTCTTGGTGTCTCTGGTGGGGTGCTTCGAAGTAGGGTTTTAAGAACAGCAGACTGGTCAGTCTTAGTAGTGTTTATTTTGAAGTAGGTATTTTCTGGATCCAGATGTTGCATGTTTTCTGCGGGTCTTTTTCAGGACAATGCCAGTGTAAAATCTTCTAGCAGCTTGGAGCCCAATTTGTTTTGTGATGAGGAAATCCCCATTAAATCAGAGGAAGTGGTGACACACATGTGGACTGCTCCCTCATTCTGTGCTGAACATGCGTATTCGTCTGCTTCTAAAAGCTGCTCTCAAGGTATTTGCTTTTGTATACGTTGAGATAAAATTGAACAGATAGCTGGGATGAGCAGTCAGTAAGGAGGGGAACTGCTCTGTTACCTGTGCTAGTTGTAGAGGATACGTTGTTTGTAAGAAGTAGAGTTACATTGCAGTTAGTTTCCTGATGTCCGATATATAAACCTGTGTCAATGTTCCTTGCTTGGGATTGTCTCTCTCCTTAGATTGTTATTGTGAAAAGTGTGTCTTTCCTTTGTTTTTGATCTCTTCCTTTTATCCTTATGTGACTTGCCTCCTGTGTGAAAGGTTCTAGCACTCCAAGGAAGCAGCCTCGGAAGAGTCCACTGGTACCTCGCAGTTTGGAGCCCCCTGTATTGGAGCTGTCACCTGGAGCGAAAGCTCAGCTAGAAGATCTAATGATGGTAGGAGATCTGCTAGAGGTATCCCTGGATGAGACTCAACACATCTGGCGGATTTTGCAGGCTACTCATCCACCCTCTGAGGACAGGTTCCTTCATGTCATGGAGGTATGGAACTTGAAATATTCTGGTATAGGAAAAAAACCCATCCACATTATTGGTGTTTGGGTGGGGGTTTTGGTTTTTGTTTTAAATATAATCTTGGGTAGTTGAGTGCTTAGTTACTTGAAATGTTTGGATTTCAGTTGGGGAATAGTATATTCCAGAAAATAACAGAATAAGAGATCCAAAAATTCAGTTCTTGAGCGCTGATGCTGTAGCACTGTCCTCCACAATTAACCACATTTGGAACAGTTTTCTCAGGCAGTTCCATATGCAAAGCTTATTTTAGAAAATACAAGGTTAGGGAAGGAAGCGCTGTTCTTGATTATGCTTGGAATCAAAATTGCAAAAGAATTACAAGAAACATTTAGGAAGGTGGAAAGTTTACACTTACCTTATATAAGTTGATAGTTGCATGTTGCTGAACTTCTGATGTTGCTGGGGAAAGAACACTTTTGTAATAAAACGTGGTTTGGTAATGCAGGTCATAAGATTCCTCTTTTTCCTCAGAATAACAGACATAGCAATTTTTTTATTCATATACTGTGAAGATGTGCTGATCACTGCTCTGCTGACAGTGAATGAGGCAGGGTTATCTGATTCTGAGGTCTAGTTCAAATTGCTTAGCCTCATTCATGCAGTGGGTAAGTGGTGTGTTTGAATGAGGGCTGTGTACTGGAAGAGAAGGTAAAGTGTCGAAGAGCTGCGCTGGGACCCATCCTTTATTACCTGTCAGCTGAGGTTGGGGGTCAGTTACACCATGTGTGGTTACAGAGTATATGATTGCTTTTTGTGTTACTGAACTGCATTTTCAGATGGTTCTTTCTTGGCTTTTTAGTAGTGTACGGTGCACAGCATGGAAGGTTACGTGGTATGAACAGTGAGGTTAGATGAGCGTGTTAATCGGTTGTCTCATTTTCCGAGTGCCATCCATACAAAATGGATAAGTCAAAGTGTTGCTGAACTGCCATTAGTTAGGACAGTGGTATAAAGCAGACCCCGCCCCTGAAGAAGTGCTGCTTTACTATGTTTTGACCCAAGTGCTTCACATCATAAGCTTCATGTTCTTTTAATGTAATGGTTTTGGCATGAAATTGATTGAAGAATCAATTTGATGTTTGAATGCCAGCAAATAGCAATTTATAAATAGTATGCCAGACTTATATTAACAGTTGAACACAGCTTTTTTTTTTGGTGGGGTGGGGGTAAGAGGGTATGTGTGTGATAATATTTTCTGATTAACCCTTATGAATACTTGTTTGACCAGAACTATTAATTTTGAATTGAATACCTTTCTATGTCTATATACATGCAAAATAGGTAGACTTTCATACGATAATCTTCAGAGGATTTGCTTTTGGGCAGAGTAGCTATATTAAGTAATGTACAGTAAACAAAGTCTTTCCTTACTGGCTTATAGTGTGTCCTTAATTCATTAATAATTATTAAGGTTAAAGTATATAGCTGGATTAACTGAAATTGAGTCAGTCCTGTTTGTACAAAGGGGCTATACATGTGAATCTTTTAGATATAAATAGGACTTGTCACTGTGGATGTTACCTGCAGTGACGAAGTTTGCCAATTTTAAGCCTCACTTCTCATCTGAATCTGCTATTTAAGAGTTGTTAATGACGCCAGGATATTTACAACGTGTGGCGGTTTGGAAGCTATTCAAATAATGGATCTGTTACTTTCTTCTCTTGCATGAGTTGATGATACATTTTAAGAATTCACCAATTGCTCTTTCTTAATCTCCAGAATAGCAATTGCTTTCTCTCAAAAATAATTACAGGCAAGACTGACCTAGGATGAAAAATAAGCAAGAGCTTTTAACAAATGATTAATCTTCTCAACTTTCATTAAAAAGCAATGCGAGAAGGGAGTTGTAATTATTGCTTATTCTGCCTCCTTACCCTTGCTGATGATTTACTTTTTCTGCTGGACGTGTTTTATTCATTGCACTTTGACACAGTTGATACCATTTAACAAATACTTTTTTCTAGTATGGTGAAAATAAAGTTGAGCCCCTTTTTGTTTAGAATTTGTAACAGTATGTTGTTGAACAGTTTCTTCGTAGCATGTCAGGGTAATGGTGGAGGTAAGTACACCTCTCAAACCATGGGTTTGCAGTATATGGAAATTTGCATTTGAAAAAAAAAATAATCTCTTTTCACCCTTTCTATGAAGGATGACAGCATGGATGAGAAACCGCTGAAAATGAGAGGGAGAGACTCTTCTGAGAGGAAGCGGAAACGAAAGCTGGAGAGAGCAGAGCAGTTCTTTGGAGATCTGAAACAGAAATCTAAAGAGCTGAAAAAAATGGAAAAACCCAAGAAGAAGAAGCTAAAACTCACCATGGATAAGACAAAGGAGCTGAATAAGCTGGCAAAGAAACTGGCTAAGGAAGAGGAGCGGAAGAAGAAGCAGCGAGAGAAGGCAGTTGTCGCAAAGGTGGAACTAGCAAAGGAGAGCACAGAGAAAAAAAGAGAGAAGAAGGTTCTAGATATTCCATCGAAGTACGACTGGTCAGGAGCGGAAGAGTCGGATGACGAGAACGCTGTATGTGCTGCCCAGAACTGCCAGAGACCCTGCAAGGACAAAGTGAGTTTTCATTTAGTTGTGTCATAGGCAATTCCATAGGCAAAGTCAAAAACCTCAGTGCAATTTGATAATTAGGTTGAACGGCATGACAAAAGTGTTGTGATTAGAAATGAGAGGGGATTGAGTAGTACTTGGGGTAGGTACACAGATGTAGTAGATAACAACACTATAGAACTTCCTTATTGTCTTAGGTACTTTAAAACAGGAGAAGATGGAAAAGTAGAATATGGGAAAAGGTACTCTTGGGTGGAAGTTTAACCTCTTCAAGCTGTGTAGTTTTTTGCTAGCTATTGGCTGATTCAAAGGATTAATTCTTTGTCTCAGCGACAAATATTCCTGACTTCAGTGTGTTTCTGAGCAGAAGTAGGATTTGTGATGTTCCTAAATGAAGTAAATTTTCTGTATTTCTTGCATTCAGTCTCTGAACGGTGATGATGCAGGCTGAGGGATCTATAAACTGCAGTGCCTCACTTTTCTGGTTGGAGATAAGTATCAGTGATTTTTAGACCAGATTTGATTATTACAAAAGGAACTTGATGAGCCCCTCTCTGTGGTACTGCCTATTCTGGTCGTCAGCTTTTAACACAGACTAATTGCGATCAGAAAAATGGGGGGGGTTAATTTTTTTTTTCTGCTTTTTGGAAAGAAGAAAAAAACGCTCCCTAACAATTGGGATTGACACTATACCGCACTGGCTTGCAGGAGGGAGTAGGAACAACTACAAATACTGAGAACTTATTTCTTGTTTTGAAAAATTGAAACATGGAATTCAAGTGTTTGTTTGAACACTTAAAAAGACCAGTTAAAAGACCAGTTTTGAAGCCTTAAGCTTGGACCAAGGTTAGAAATTACACTCAATCGCTCAAAAGATGATACAGTCTTTGTACCACCATCCTCTTTACTTCACAGATGATAATTAGCTCATATTAGTACATTTTTACAGAAATTGCGTTTGCAAGAGGGAGGAGGGTGCCTTTAAGTTCATATTATAAAGAAGGTTGTACTAAATTTGTCAAACTTCCGTAAATGAAGCTGAGTAAAATTTCTGGTTGTATAATCAAAGCTTTTAATGGAATGATTGTCTTGTCGTGAGGTTGGACGTGTTTCTGTACATTCAACAGGTGAATGCCATGCAAGTCAAAAGTGGCAGATACAGGAATGTAATGACTGAAGCTGCAGCTGTTACTGTCCATTACTAGTCACTTCTAAAAATTTGTTCAGGATTAGTTTTTCTACAAACTAAAGTAAAATCTTGAGCTGATAGCTTGCTGCTAGTGCTGTTTTTCTAATAAATTTTCATTTTCACATTCCCCTGTAAGGTGAAAGAAGCAGAACTACAGCAGTAGCAATTCCTATAGCTGTACCAGTGCATGTGTTCCTTATCCTTCAGATCTCAGCTTCTGCCCACTGGCTCAAATTAACATGCACTTTTATTCAGGGAACTAGAGAAATCTAGTAACTCTTCCTAAGTTTTAATTTACTTTTTATGCCTTTTCCTAATTGTTCTATAGCAAGTTCAGCTCCAAGATTGAAATATTTTAGCTTGAATGTTCTGACACTTTGGAGTTATAGTTTGTGCATATTTTTTGGCATTTGGTGGCCAGCTGTATACCAAATGTCTAGCTGGTAGAAAAGTATTAAAGCACTGATGTTATGTGCCTTTTTTTTTTTTTTTTTTCAGCCAAAAGCAGTAACCAAGTTCTTTTGTTTTCTGTAATTTTAAAGCTGCGAAAGGTACCATTTGATAGTGCAGCCTAAGGGGATATATATAATTTAGGACGTATATTTGTAGACTCTCATCTATGCCGAAGTAACTGTCCCTGAGCATGCTTCTATTTTAAGTGTGTTCTAGCGTACCTGTCTTTCATTGAGGAGAGCTGAGTGTCATCTTCCTCAATACCAATAGCGTGTGTTTGTATTGTTGGTGTCTAAGGATGCAAGAGGGGCAAAGTTTGTTGGAAGTGTGTTGTGTTGTGGGGTGTTTTTTATTAAACTGAAGAAGCTTGTTAAAACAAGCTCTCTAGGGCATTACTTTGTGCTCAAAAGCTTTTTGTGTTCTACGTGTATCAGGTGGATTTAACAGAAGGTATTTTCTTCATAGAAACGATGCCTGTCTGTCTTTCCTTGTAATGTGCTATGTGTTGCTGATCTGATCTCTTGCAGGTAGACTGGGTGCAGTGTGACGGTGGCTGCGATGAGTGGTTTCATCAAGTTTGTGTTGGTGTCTCTCCAGAAATGGCTGAGAATGAGGATTACATCTGTATAAACTGTGCAAAGAAGCCAATGCAGGGACCAAGTAGCCCTGCTCATGCACCACCTCCTCCTTTCTTATTGAGCTACAAACTACCAATGGAAGACCTTAAGGAGACAAGTTAGCAACTACTCAATGACTTATTGGGAAATGGACCACTGAAACCCTACAGAGAGAGAGGGTTTGAAGCTAATGTAGCCACTGAGCTTCACTTCCAAGGATGTACAGACCTGCAGCAGTCGGTCCCTTCCTTACAGCTGGCTTCCTTCATACCGTGGGGACGTCAAGGCACAGTGGTACCGACTCATCTATGCAGACACCGCCTGATTAGGAGCTGCAGCCAGTGTTTTTTGACTTGAGTATTTCCATCTTTGAGTGTGGCTGTTGCTCTTAAAGACTGAGCAAACCCGAGGCTGTTAGATTAGACACATCAGGGTGTTAGAAGTACATGTTGGCAGTGGAGCTGGCCTGGAATTGGTGGGCATAGGCTGGAGCTTTTGGGTCTGTCAGGTTACCCTAAGGAGGTGACTTTGGAAGTTATCTTTTGCCTCCCCATGCCAACCCGGTGAGTAGGGCAATGTCTTGGGAGAGTTACGTTGCCTCCATATCCAGGCAGCTAACACAACACTATAAGGATGGGAGCAAGTGGATGAATTTCTTTTAATTTCTCTTTTGTAGCTAAAGGGCAGAGGAGCTCATGATCTCAGAAATCAGCAAAGGTTCTGTTTACCAAAAAAAAGAAACCCAACTCTACTCCACTGGGCAAAATTTTTTCCTTAGTGGGGAACAGCTGATCTTCCTGTCCTGAGGAGGAGGGCCAGAAAGCGTTGATAGCGTCTAGCTAGACCAGAGCTTGGGAAGAGCAGAGTGCTTCCCTCTCCACAGGGGTGCCCTCTCCTGTTCTGGGCTTTGGAGTTCTGCACTCCTGCACATTAAAAGTTGTCTCACGCAGGATGGAGCTGGCAAGAAGGTACAGCACCCAGGGCACCAGCTTCTGTGATCTGTACCCAGGGATGGGAAGGAAAGAAGACAGCCCACTTACCTCAGAGGTTACACTGACACGTGCTTCTGTGAAAAGTTTCACTCACAACTATTTCCAGTATCACCAGGCTACGGGCATGGCCTCAAGCGATACCAGCAAGCAGTCTGCAGATACTGTTCGCAGCGCAAATCCCCCTCCCTGCTGGCTTTGCTGGATGTGTACCAGTGTACAATCAGCAACAGTTCTTGTTTGAAGCTGTCCCTGGCTTTGCTAGAGGACCAGAGGGCTTGGGGTCATCCTGGGTGACAGTTGTTTTAGTAAATCCATTTTTAAAGAAGGACTTGTTTTTACTTTTTTCTAAATGTCTCAGACTACTGACTTGTTCTATAAATAGATTATTTTTCTTTGATTTTTTTATACTTACCACTGTTAACCAGCAGCACAGACAGAGGTTCACAAAGCAAAAACCTGCCCGTGGGCTTGGGTTTTTTTACTCCATTCCTTCCTTGTAGTACAAGGAATTAGCAGTTACCTTCCCCATTCTAGCTTGACCAGCTGCCTGTGTTTAAATAGGTAAATACATTTCATGTGCTACCTTTGTGTTTGGGTTTGTTCCTATTAGTGGGGCATCTGGGCCTTAATGACTCCAGTGGGTGCTGGCTTTGTGTATGTGAATGTCTGAAGCCAGCCACTGGCTGTCTTCTCCCCCTCTCCACTCGCTCCCTATTGTGTTTCCATTCTTCTGCAGTTCTAGGAGTGTTGTAAGTAGTGTCCAGTCTTACTAGGAGCTGGACTGGGATTTAAAGAAATATTGACAAAAACAAAAGTGTTCTGTCTTGACTGTTCTGTGTCCCTTCTCTTGTTCTCTAATATTTGGAAGTTTATTTATCTGGCAGAATTACCCATCCAAAAAAAAAAAAAAATTCATCTCAGGTAGACGAATTTTACCGTTTTTTTAATATTTGTGCCTGCTACCTGGGAAGAAGATGATGTGCAAAAGAAAAAGAGCTGAGATGGCGGGCAGAAGATACAGGGTCTTGGGAGCTTTGAGTGCAAATTTGGCACAGACTTCTAATTCCTGCTCCTTAAAGACTAATACGGTGTTAAAAGCAAAAGCAAGCTGTGGTTAAGCATGTGGCTGAACGGGCACCCTAGCAAACTTAAGAGTATTATTTGTTTACTTATTTATGAAGGAGTCTATGCTGTAGCTAGACATACCCTCTTTTTGCCTCCAGTTACATTTTTTTTTTTCCTTCTCAATGTATGCTTAGTTTTGGTAAACTGATTTGAACAGATGTTACTTTCCTTCAAGCTTTAACTGATGGTACTACATAAATGTTTCCCTATATGGAGTGGATAGACTATCTGTCACAGATGTTTTAATCGTTCCAGAAGTAGACTAGTACAAGATTTCTTAAAGAATCCCAGTGTTCTGTATTGTTTCCTGACTCCTAGAATCCGTGACACAACAGGGAAAATATGGTTAGCATATCCTGTTAGCCACTGAGCATATCCTCTTAACCATTCCTACATTCCTGCATTCTCTGTCGTGATAAAGTCATTGTTATATGTAATTACCATCAACTGGAAAAGAGATCTTTTAGTAAACCTGCATTGAATGTTCCTGTTTCTCTGAGTAGAAGGTGTGGTGGAGAATGTTAACAGTAGCACTAGTTACAACCAGAAGGAAACAAAACACCTATGTGATGCAGTGGTCAATCATTCTGCTTGTAACAAGCACAGAAAAGAGTAAATGACAGCAAGAAATGTGCAAATAATGTGCAAAAGGTCACATTTTTTAGTAGCTGTTTTTCGTATTGTCACATGGAGAGGTTCTTTATTACACTGTCAAAAGGAGATTGCCACACTTTTTCTAGTTACGGTTGTCTCGTCTGCTTTCAGGTAAGGTGCTCATACACCGGAGACCATTATTAGCTTTACATCTTATTGCTTAAGCTTATTTTTTAAAATCGTAATTCCTATCAAAGGATTGCTGGTAGTATGAACTTATAAATAAATGTGAACTTTTGGAAAAATCTGTAGATATGTAGTTAGTGGTTGAAAAATCTGAAGCTACGGCTGTGATATTGTCTCCAGATCTTAGGGTTTGGAATTTTTGTGAAAGCGTATGCAAAGAGGCAAGCCAAAGCTAAGCTAAGGAAATAATTTTCTTGCAGGTCTGCCACAGCTGTAGGAAAAATCTCTCGTGCTTTGGGGACAAAATCTCAGACACACAAAGTCTTAGCACGTGTATCTAGAAAGGTACATGTCTTAATGCTGTATTCTAGAAAGGATACTAGCCACTGTTTGTGTTACTTCTTTTCGTGTGTATGACACAAAAGGTCAAAGAAATGACCTGAGCTGTTATGAGGAACTAAAAATGACCAGGACTTGAGTTGTGTATCTTATCCAAGCCATGTAGTTTCAAGTTGTTTGGGTTTTTTTTAAGAACCAGGGCCTGGAATTGGGCAGCTTTACTTGCATAGAGATAAACATCGCTCCTGAACTTCAGTACCATCACTTTTAGGATTTATGCTTTTGACAGATCATCTGTAGCTGAATGCTTGTGCAGCCTGGACTATCTGGTAATGAGGGCTTAAGGTAAATTTGATGGTATTTGTGGAAATTATCTTAAGGGATTGGAATACAGTCACACAGCATAAGATAACAAATCTGTGTGTGTTTTGTTAGCCACACTATGAAGCTTGCATTGATCTTTCCACTTTTTAGGATCAGAGTAATTTAGGTTGGGGGGACTTCTGGAGGTCATCTGGATCAACCTCCTGACCAAAGCAGGACTGATGTTGAAAATAGGTCAAGTTTTTCTGTGTCCAGTCAAGTTTTGAGTATTTCCAGGGATGGACATTCGGCAACCTCTCCGGCTCCCTGTGTGGTTTTGTAGCATCTTCTTCAGTGCAAACTTTTGTCTAATGTACAGTCAAGGATTCACTTCCTGTAGCTTGCCTGTTACCTCTTGAAGAGTCTGGATCCATATTTTCCGTAACCATCCATTAGGTAGTTGAAGACTGCAGGTCCTGAAGCCTTAATTTCCAAGCTGAACAAACCCAGCTCAGCTTCTCTTCAGCCATGTCATGAGCTGCAGCCCTCTAACAGTCTTGGTGGTCCTCAGCTGGACTTGTTGCAGGTTTGTCGATGTTGGGTTTTGTACTGAGGAGCCCAAAACTGGATATGTCACTCCAGCTGCAGCTTACAAGTGTTGAATACAGGGGAAAAATAACTTCCTTTAACCTGCTGACCGTGCTTTTAGTATGCAGCCTCGTACAGGGTTGGCTCTTGTAGCTGCAAAGGACCACACTGCTGACTCTTACTCATTGTGTCCACTGTTGGCCCCAGGTCCCTCGGTTTATTATTTCTCAGGTGCAGGGCTGATGAACTTTGCAGACTTTCCATCAGCACATCACTCCATCCAGCCAAGATCCAGCTGAATGGGAGCCCTCTCCTCCCATGTTTTGGGTTGTCCCACACCTGTCCTCTGCCAACGTTGTTTGGTGTCCTCTGCAAACTTGAGTGTGCTCTGTCCCACCACCCAGGTGGGTAAGACATAAACCAGCAGCCTCCAATACAAGCCCAGAGGTACTCACCACTTGCAGCTGGCCACCTCCTAGATTTAAAATCTTTGACTACTAAAGTCTGAGCATAGCACTCCACCCTGTTTTTCACCCCCATTGTAGGCTGTCCCTCCACTCTGTGTGTCTTTGCTTAAGTCAGGATAAACATCCGCTGCTCTCCCCTTGTCCTCATCACAGAAGGCAACCAAACTGGGCTAAGATCATAGTGGTGACTGTTACCTTATCCCTCGCGGACTTGGATGTGGCTTTGAGGAGCCACATAATCTTCCCAGGGCCCAGGGTGAGACTAGCTGCCCTGTAGTTCCCCACATCCTCCTCGTTTCCCTCCCTTCGTTGAATGGGCATGACGTGCAGAAGCGTTTATCACAATCCATCAAGAAAGTGATCTTCCATACAGATGTTTTCCTGGGCCGCCTCCATCATTGTGACATATAAGATTCAAAGAAAAAAACCAACCTGTTCGAATTGTTGTTTGTAAGATGCATGGAAAACTAAGTGGCAGAACCAAACCTCTTCGAGTGCTGCTCGTACCTGAACTCCACGTGGGCTAGTGAGCAGTTATGTCGGTCCCATACATCTACACACAAGTCCAAGCTGGTCTGGTTGAAGTCAGTGTTACTGATGCGTGGTCCTTCTGTACGCAGTTCTTCACGCTGGAAGAAAGCCATAACATGAATGAGCGTGAACGGGGGCATCTGGTTTTCTGGGAGAAATGAAACAGTCTACAGCCTTGTTCATTCAACAGTAGGCTGTTCACTAGGCAGCTGTCCAAGGATAGCTGTCACCTTTGTTTTGCGGTGTTCTAATAAGTTACTGGAATAAGCACCACGCAGTTGTAGCAAAGTAAAGCAAAAAGCATTCAGATACTCATCAGTTGCTTATCAGACATGCCTTGCTGTCGTTCTAGGTACACGTTGCATACATTTAAAAATAATGACTGAACCGCTGTACATTAGCAGTCATTTTGTATGTTAGAAATGAAAGGTTTAAAAAGGGTGGAAAAAGTTTCTTAAAATCATTCCTGAAATCACTGTTGACGTCCCTGTAAGAAGTTGAGAACTGTGAACTGCTAAAAGCGAGATTTGAGGCTTTCTTGAGTCAAATGAAAAGCAGGGAACTCCTTCAAATCCTCTCCAGCTGTGGTCACTAAGAATGTGTTTGGTCAGCCTGCCTGAACCAAACAGGAACTCTGCTTGGGGCACCGAGGCAGTGAGGAGATGCAATAAATCCAGCCCTTATCGAAATTCTAGCCATGCTGGCTTTGAGAGGGTGATAAATGCGTAGGACAGCTGGAAACTGCACAGCAAGACGTTGAGAGCATTGAGCCTTACGTAATGAGATGGCTTGGTGGGAGTGAATATTAAGTCTGAATGTTAAGTTGCAAGGTAAAGGCAATGAAAGTAGCAAGGATTTACTGAAAACCAGAATTATTTCTAAGGGGACATGCCCTGAATGCTTTTGAAACAAAAGCTCTGCTGCAGTGAATAGTTTCAATCCTAGATGGGGCATTGTGTCTCAATTGGAGGCTTTTCAGAGGCCTGTTTTTGGCAGTTTGTATGTCACCACCCTCCGCCAAAAAAAAGTCATTTTAAAGCCAAGTGCCAGAGGGAACTGCTGTGGGTCTTAATACCCGAGGAGAGCAACCATCTCTGAACATAAGAGGTCCTGAGTTGGTTGATGTCACTAGCCAGCCTGGCATCTGCTTTTAGCGGACGGGTGCTGTGCCAGCAGATCAAACTGCTGCGTCCGTTTCCAGGATGACCCAGTCCCTGCTCAGTCCTGCAGCAACTCGAGTCACCCGCCAGGCGACGGGCACGCTGCGTTGCTCCCCGGAGGAGTAAGGTGTTTGCTACCGCTGTTTTGTGGTAACAGCAGTGGAGCCTGCGCAGATCCAAATTATGAATTTGAGAAATAGCTCAGGTTTTAGAGGGATGCGAGGTGAGTAGCACATTCTGTTTCCTTCTGTCAGCTAATGGTTTAACTTTTCCCTTTGTACAGCTGGAAATTCAGTTAGTGTGTCGCTGCAATGGCATTATCGGAGCAAAATACTGTAAAGATCAAAATCTAGGCATTATCAGTGTATTGTTAGCGTTTCATCCCATTATTTCCTTGCCAGCTTTCCTGATAGTCTCTTATGCCCCTGGGGAGGCAGGAGCTTTGCCTAGAAACGTTCTTGGGAGAGACAAGCACTGCACAGCAGTGTGTGAGGATACCTGGTAAAGAAGTGGGATCCCCTGGTAGCAACCCTCCCTAATGCTGATGAGCCCCCAGGTGAGTGTGTGATACTTCTGCTCTTCACCTGTTGCTAGAAGGTGGTGATCTACTGGTGCAGCTGTAAACCATTATCCAGGTTTGTATCCATACTGGTAAGGTTTAAAGGCAGCCGGGTTACTTGCTTTCTGGGCATTACCTCACACCATGGCCTTTTCTACAGTTTTCAACCCAGACTGGCAAATGGTCAGTCCTGGCTACTCTGTTTCACAGTTACTGTTGTATGAAAGGAGACCGTGGAGTAGCTTGCCAGAGGGAGAAACCAGAGCCTTTGCCCTGAGGAGTGGACAGATTTCCTTGGTAATCAACGTTTGTCTGGAGTGCCTAGTAAATGTGAAGGAGGGAAGAAGCTGATGTAGTCAGGCACTGACACCCTAAGCCCTGGACTATCGCTTGCTGTGTCTGCAGGGAATGTAGGTGCAGAAGAAAGTGGATTGTAAGAAGTGGTTTTCAGAAGAATTAAGGAATTTATGAGTGCGCTTCCCATAATGTTTATGATGCTTTAGTGGCCTTTCATATCGCTGGTATTTTTGCAAGCTGCATTTGTTAGAAGGGAATGGATGACAGGTTACGAATTAGATAGCGGGGGTGCCATACAGTGCTCTGAAAGGATCCTGCCCTGTTCCTGAATGTGCATGTGTGCACAGGGAGTTGAAGGCTGGAGCACCGATTTCCCCTGGCTTCCGGTAGGCATGCACTTACAATGGTCGCTGGAATGGTAACACCCCAGGATTTAGGGGTGTAGAAAATCAGAGAATACACAAAACTGGAAAAAAAAAAAAACAACCACCAAACAAATAATGGAAGAGAGTCCACAGCAACAGAAAAGCTATTCACAACATAAAGGTTGGGGTTTTTTCATTTTTCTTGCTGAGTAAGGCAATTCTTGGAGGCTGTTGAGGCAGATTCCTGTTTGGAGCAGAAAGCAGACACTTCTTTTGTGTAATTCCTGTTTACAGAGGGTGCAGAGAGTGCTGCTGCACAAGCAGCACCTGAGACTTCTGCAAAAAATCCCTTGTTCTGCTTTGTCCTAAGAAACAGCTGTTCTGAATCCCTGTTTCTCTTTGCTCTGGTGGTCTCAAACACAATTGCTTAATTGCTCCATGTGCTTTCCCTTCAGGCCTTCCCATTACACCTTGGGAAATCCCTTCTTCGAGGGAAGTGAGGCCAAAGGAAATCAGGGCAAATTCCCTTTGCAGGCACTTTTTGCTCCTCCCCAGCTGCTTTCCCTTCCCAGCAGGGAATGTCTCACCTCCCACCTCCCTAAGGCTGCCTGTCTACTTCCAGAGAAGCTGTGAGACTGCAAACTACCTGTCTAGGGATTTTCCTACCTTGCAGCTCAGCATCCACTTATCCCACTGCCAGGAACTGCCTTTCCCCACTTCCAAGCCGGAGCATCCTCCATGCAGGTTAGCAGCCTGCTGCTGTCCTGTCAGCCCTGGCTGCTCCTCCAGCTTCTCCACTGAAGTGGAGTGGCTCTGCAGCTCACCCTTCCAGGCAGCCCCAGGCTGAGCTTGGGAACGGCGTGGGGGCACCTATGTCTTCAGACTACTTTTGACAGCGGCTGTGTGGGCCATTGCTTGGGTTCCTCGCTGCAGCTGCACCTACAAAGCCTGGTTTTTATCTCTTTGGTGGATTGGTCCCTTCTGAAGTCCCTGTCTTTCCTCTTCAGTGAGCAGAGTGCCACATCCATGTCCATTGGCATTGTTAGGACCAGATTTGGTCTGCCATAAAAAAGGGCTGTTTTCTGGTGTAAATCCACAGCTGCTGTTCTAGCAGGTGTATGCTGGTACTGCCACACGATTTGAGCATTGCTATAGGAAACTTGTAGGGTAAGTAGTATCAAAGATCAGTCTCATTTTACCCCTAGATTGCAGTCATGCTGAATACCAAGATTAAAGGTTTAATTGGCTCCATATTTTTCATTGTTTCCCCTGTCTGGGCACATTACCATGGATGCTTCTGTTTTGTTTTTTCTTTTTTTCTGATTGCCATAAAAACTTCACATCTGAGCTGTGACTGCCTTAACCACATTTCCAGCACTCATCAGACGATTGGCAAGCAGTACCTGACCCTCTGCCTTAGCTTGCAGTGGCCAGGAATGGAGTTTATTCTATCAAAAAGAGCAGTGATGCTCTGAGCCTGTCTGGCTGAAGGAAAGTAATTAATAAGTCATTAATATTCATAGTGGACATACCTGGTGTTCCCGTGTATTTCTCCTTCTGACCTCTTGCTCAGGTCAGCCCCCATATGCCTTATTTCAGGGGGGCATCAGTATTGGAATTCATGGTGGCAAGAGGGTAACATGGCTTGGAATTTCTATTCAGTTTGGTGACAAAGAGTGAAGCATGTGTGCAGCAGCACCTCTTTCGTTCCCTCTGGAGCAGGCTGCTCTCAAGCAATGCCAAGAAGCTACCTACTCTATGTAGCATGTGGCTTTGCTAATATCTCTGTGCCTGGTGCCTGGGCACCAAGGCCCTGCTCCACCGCCATTCCTTCTCTTGACTGGAAAGGTTAGCTTTCTTCAGACATCAGCTGGATCTAACTTGAGGCTTAGCTTTTTCATCTCTGGCACTTACAAACAGAAAAATAAGATCACCTTAGTTATCAAAACTCGCAAATGACTCTCTGATGAGATTTTTGAGGAAAAAATGTTTAAGCCTGAAAGAAAGGGACTCAGTGCCATGATATGTTGCAACTGACCACCAGAACAGGAATGACTTGTAGACAGGAGATCAGCCTCGGGGTGAAGCTTGCTTCAGGCAGAATCCCATCTGTCTGGGAAGATGTCTAAAGGCTCTAGGTCTTTCTCATGTCTCAAGTCCCCACCACATGCTGAAACAGTTCAGTAGATGAGTGATAGAGAGCACGTTTCCAGTACGTGAGCTCCTTTTTAATCTGTCTGCAGAGGTACCTCAGCACTCTGAGTGTCTGCCTACGCTACCTTGGAGGCACCTCAGCAGGGCAGCCAAGGAGAAGGTTAGAGAAGAGGGGCAGCACAGGTCCCCCCGCTTCCTCCTGCCCTGCCTCAGGCAACTGCGGAAGCAAAACAAGAGACACAAGCAAGTTCTGAGGCGCAGCGGCTGGGAGCAGACATGCTCTGTGGTGATCTCGAAGCTCTGCAGAGCCTTGCAGGGTGCCTGGTACCGAGTGGCATTTCAGAGACGGGCTCTGGACTCGCAGGTGGTGCTTTTCCATGCACAACATCCCGGTGCACTGTGCTGGCCCAGGAGCTCAGCCGGGGCACTCATGCCAAAAGCAGGGCTGCCTGGGATGTTTTGAAGAGGTAACACCTCCTGGCAATGCAGGGGCTTTCTAAAAGTCTGCTGTATTTCTGATTTTTGGAGGCTGGAAAAATCGAACCCATGTTTTATTTCTTATTGACCTTTTTCAGAATGCTGAAGTTTTTACTTTGTCATGTCTTACTTAGAAACTTATTTCTCAGAAACTTTTAAAAAATTTCTCTCATTCTGTCTACCAGGGACTATCTGACTATTTGATTTTCTCCCAGAATGGAAGCTTTGTATTCTAGTACTTACCAGCCCAGTAGGTCTCCTGAATTAAAAACGATCCTTTTCCCTTTTTTTAGGGTATGTAAATAAGGATGAACAGATGCTCTGAGAACACTGCCCAAACCTTGCCTGTTTAAAACCAGGTTATGGGTTTTCTGTGGGAGAATCAGTTAAGCGGGTGCAACCGTGTCTCACCTCTGAGAAAGGCTTTTCCTTTTTCCTGCCAGAACATCCCCCTTGCAGGCAGACAGGGTGTAGGGGCATCTAAAATCCCAGCCCTATCAAAGCCTTTGATTTAATTCTTTCTGCAGAGACAGTCTGTTTCAGATTTATATCTGCACCTCAGAGGAGTAGGATGTGCAGAGCATAAGGAATGACCATCATCCCAACGGTCCCAATATACAGCTCATTCTCTATGCCCAGTCTACTCTGTACCTAATCAATCTGCTGATCTTACACTTAAGCAATAGTGCTATCGTTACTAGCCTGAAATTATTATTTCCTTTGGCACATGATTCTTGATATGAAAATACTCTCTAATTAGCTTCTTGGCTGTAGGAACAAACTGGTGGGTTTTATTTTCTTGATGCAGACTTTCAGTTTTCACATCAGGAGGTCAATGACTAGCCTTCAAAAGAGTGGTGATTCCTGCCCTCTCCCTAACATGACCTTGGGCCCTGTTTCCCACAGTTACTCTGCAAGGGTTTGTTCAGGCTGCGCAGTCACTGGTGAAGTGGAGCTAGGGAAGAGCCCTGAGGAACTGGTGGTACCTGATGGAGTTGGGGGGAAAGTAGAAGGACATGCTGAAAAGATTGAAGTCTTCAGGCTTAGGAGTCTTTGCTTGCTACTCAGCTCTTGTTATATATTATAAGCATATATATATAGGTATCTGTACATATGTGCTTATAACTGCATAACCTTGCAGTGCTTTCATTTTTGCCCATAAATGAAACTGGGATACTTATAAATTTTGAGCAGAAAAAACCCTGTTCCTTGCTTATCTGTGCAAAGGGCCGGAGTGTTTAACAGAGACAAGCTATTAAGCAGAAGTCAAAGCAGAGGTAAGATGCGAAGCACTGCAGATCTGCCTGCCTGGGCACTCCTGCTGCGCTTGTGCTTGTGCACACCACACAAATGCCTGCACGTTCCCACCTTAGTCTTGGGTTTGCTGTTCCAGACGAACCAGTGCACACCCAAGAAGCGCGGGTTCCATCCCCTTCTGGGTGTGAAACCACTGGCACTGGGTGTAGCTGAGACAGCGGCGATGGGAATTGGCAGCTCTGTTGCTGCCTCTCCCTTAGGCGGCTGGGAATTCATATATGGCCAAAGCAGGTTTTGGAGCACAGCCCTTTTGGTCTCAGTTTATCTCCCCCTATGCTCTCCCACTTTTGACCTTTGATCAGAGATGCATCGAGAGGGACTCTCCAGCATGCTGTCAGCCTATGCACTGAGCACAGCGCAAGCACCACCCTTAGCTTCTGCGAGCAGAGGAGCAGGGGTTACAGCAGTGATATCTACAGGAGGGGGTTCTCCAGCCCTGTATATGCTGTGAGCATGCTGTCCTGTGTTCAAGCTGGTCCCTGAGCTCTGGCTAGCGCAGGAGTGTCCTCTGTTTATCTCCTGTACACAGAGCGTGGTGTCCACAGACAGTCGTATCTTGACCCACAAGCAGCCTGAGCACGAAAGTGAGGCCTCTGCTGCTCTGCAGGCATCCAGTGGGGACAGGACTTTTCTTGCCTCAGGATTCCAGTTGTTTGGGTCATTATTTGGAAGCGGGTATTTGCTAGGGAGGCTATGTCTGAATAAGGCTGTCCAAATGGATAAAGCAGGATCTTCTGTCACTGCAGGAACTGCAGGCTCTTGCAATGGGTTTTGGCTTCTGCCATTGTAGTTTCAAAATATACGTTCCTTTTTGGGAGGGAGCTTAGTGGCTCAAGCAGGAGTCAATCCTTTTTGCTTACTTTGGCTTCTTTCTCTGCTGAGCAGTCCCCAGGTTCCTGTAATGTGCCAGCCAGTATCAGCCTCTATTAATCCCCTTTCTGTGCGTATTCATGACAATTTTGCTTGCTACAGCCATGGTCACTTAGCTGAATAACATTTTCAGGCTGAAAAAGCTGGTAGCAGGGTGGTTGTCAGATAGAGGAAATGCATCATATTTGCTCTGGCCTTTGGCTCCCAGATAATATAACGGCAAATTGTGTTCCTGGAAGCTGGGAGGTGGCTTGCAAGATTACAAGGCCCCAAAACACATGGAGGCAGTTTTTTACGTGTGGCAGACCAGCAGAGGGGGAGGTGGAAGTGAGCGTAGCCGCTCTTGGTGTGCAGCCCTTGGTGGCTGATGGCTTCTTCACCTTTGGAATGCTGAAGCAGCAGTAATTGTGCCCTGGCCACTCTCCTGAAAGTGCTTTGGTGGGTTAGAGGCATAAGTTCATTTAAAAGTCACTGGTACTTGCAGAGCAGTGAGAGGTTGTGCATGTCTTCCCCAGTGACCATTTCCCTCTCCTCTTTTCCCCTCATCATTCCTCCAAGCAGGTGACTTTCAATCCCTCCTCCTTTTAGGTTTGAACCGTCTCTCCGGGTGGCTGGGTGCTTTGGAGGAAAAATCTAATTAACACTCGTTCCCTGCCTAGCTGGAGGGAGACACAAAGCAAGACCAGACCTGGGAGTAGCTCCTGTGGTTCCTACTAGAGCACTGCAGGATGTGGCAGGCTGGGGCCAGTTCTTTTGCACATCTGACCCAGAAAATGTTGAAGTACCTTGTTGTCTCCAGAGGAAGCTTGTTCCAGGCTTGCTTTGTCTGGGCCATGAGCACTTCCTCAGGAGAACAACCTCAGCTGCTGGTGGAAGAATGGGACAAAGCTGAAGACAGAAATGTTGGTAACTGTTGTAAGGTAAAGATGAGCAAAATGCAACATAAATATCAGGAGAGGAATCAACAGCCTTTAGGACTGGGATTATCCAGCCCTTGTCGTGGCTGAGGTGTGAGGCACACTGACAGAGACCCCCCTGGTCCAGTGCTGTTGCTCTTCTCCAAAATGGGCACTGGGGAGAAGTGGCTAAGCCAGCTGTGCACCACTCGTGCCCTGTGCACCAGTGCTGTGCTGCTCTGCACCAGCAAAGGCAGCTTGGCAGCTTGCCCGTACCTGGAAGCTGCTTCAGGACCTGCTCGGGGAGGCATCCCTCCAGCACAGCCTGTCCCAGTAAACAGCAGGTCACAGCCCAGCTGCCTGGGACAGGGCTGGGAGGAGCGTGCCTGCTCTGGCTGGCGCCGTCTTCAGCCCTATGTTCTGGGGGGTTACTGAACAGGCAGGCTTCCATTTCATACCTCCAGCAGGGGAGGCCACTCGCAAAATAACCCCTTTGTGCCATCCTTGGGGGTGGCACGAGAGCGACGCCCGCAGGACGGGCACCCGAATTGGACTGCCACTTGCTGGCACTTGTATTGGGAGGAAGATGCTCTGCAGCTGCCCAGTAAGGTTCAGCTTGCACAACTCTGGGTGGCACACGCTGCTGCAAAAGCCCTTCCCTGGTGTTCTCCTTATTCATACAAATAAAATCTATGTATATGTATCTATCAAAATATTTTTAAATGGCATTATCTCAGTAGATCTCAGGATGAAATAGTTTTCCTGTCACTACAGCGTGCACGTTATCTAAGTTATTCCTTTTTTTTTTCTTTTTTAAAGATTCACATTCTTCCATCTCTTATTTGTTTCTTGCAAATCTGTTTCCTAAGGTTTTTTTCTGACTATCCCCCTTCTTCCACTTGGCTTAGATATGGTTAAAGACTCAAAATCTGAGAGGTCCAGATTTCATCCTTTGCATTTTTCCCTTTAGATTATCATTGCCTCAGATGGGCTGATTAAAGTTCCTCCCAGTTTCTTTGCCTTCTGCAATTTCAAAAATGTGTGTTGAAAACATCTTCTTCTGTAGTCTTAACTGATCCTTTGTGACATTTGTTAGTTTTCTTCCTATCTTCAGTAAAAAGATTGATTTTTTTTTTTTTTTTTAACTCTCTCAAGTAGCATCTCCCAAAACCATATGGACTTTTTCTTGTTTCACCCCACAAGATGTGTAAAGTGATGTTTTACTTTAAATATGCTTTGCTCAGGATTTTCCAGCTTGCTTTTGCACTTGTAGATTTAATATTTCCTCAACATTTGTTTTAATTTTCAACTTATTGTTGTGTTCATGCAGTCTTATCTTGCTGGGCAGAAGTCAAATAGTTTGTTATTGATTACATGGTTTCCTATCACAGTCTATTAGTTCCTGCTAATTATCTTATCGTCTTGTTGATAAGATTATTGCCATCGGTGCGCTGTAGTGATTGTGGTTATTCAGGGATATTTGAGCAGCGATGCTGATGCACACAATAATTTTGAGAATCTCTGTAAATGTTTCCTTATTCTGTCTCCTCTCTCCTTACACTTATCTATTGGACAAGGCAAGGTATTATTTGACTTTGCTGTTGCTTTTTTAATCCCTATGTCCTTACCCTAACTATTTAACAATTACACTATTCACTATGACATGGCTTCTGCGCAGGGGTTTTCTCTGCTTCTTATAGTCTCACGTAATTCCTCCTCTGGACCATCTTCCCTGGTTTCCAGCGATCACTGATTTGAGGACTGGAGCTGACTGTTTTATTTGGACCATCTTGTTTAATTGCTGCTGTGGAGGAGCAGCCCTTTGTGAATTTGCCTAGTTCCTTTCCGAATGATATTCTGTGGCAATGGCCACAGGTACCCCATTTAATTAATTATGCACAGTGGGAGGAAAAAATATTTTGCTTTAAATCTGAATATTTCATCAGATGCCATTAGCTGTTGCATTATGAGATGTAGTGAACAATCTGTTCATCTTCTCTGTCTTTTCCTTGTTGCCTAGACCTCTGTTGTCATCCTCTTTTTATCCTAAGCATCTCTTCCTCCAACAAAGAGTCGTTGTGTATGTGGTCACTCCTTGGTTGAATCCTTTCCTTACCTCTGCCAGTCCCTCTTCCCTTTCCCTGTTTCTCCTGTAGGAAGTCTGGTGCTGTGGGTACACCACAGATTAACATGGTGACACCTCTGTTTGCTGCTTCATTCTTGTTCTAATACCTTCTCAAACGGCCTCTACACAAGTCAGGTTTTGCTGCTGCTTTGCATGCCTGATACAAGGACACTGAACCTGAACCCATGAATTTTTTTTTGTTTTCTCTTGCCCCAGATATTCATCAATAGATGTAATAAAAATATTTTAAAACCTTGCCTGGCTTGTATCCTTGGACCATCACAGCTGTAACACATCTACCCTGAGCAATATCTGTTTGCCTTTTTTTATGGCCTCAAAGTATGGACCTAATGTCATCAGGTAATTACTTGCAGTAATCCCAAGACCTCCTTCCTGAGTAGCCACAGCTAATTTTGCACCCCAGTGTTGGGTATGCACAAGTGGGGCTGGTTTTCTCCCTGCTGCGTGATTTTTCATCTACCCTTCCATTACCTGCTCCCGTGGCAGCTTCTGGAGTGATGTCCTGGGATGGGGCAGTGCTGCTCATGGGAGAGATCCATAGCAAAGATCCCTGCATGTGAGGGAAAAAGTTTGCAACCTGCTGAATTTCTGAATGAGGCGGTTTTGGGCCTTTAATAAGAAGCAGCAGAGAGTTTAGCAGATTTTATTTCCAGCTCAGAGCTCTGCTGCCTGCCATGGCTCCTGGCCCTGGCACAGCCCGGCTGCCCCCCTGGGCATTGCGGGTTGGGCTGCCATGCAGGACCTTGCTCTGTGCCCATGTTCTCCCCACTGAGGAGCAACCCCGTGATGGCAATGCGCTGTAAATTTGTATTTCGTCTCTTACCCCTTCCCAGCAGGTCTTGGGGCTTTGGCTTCCTCGGGCAGGGCTGCAGAGGCACCTGTGTGTGGTGGTCTCCCATTTCTCCTGTGCTTCCAGGGACAGGGTTGGGCAGAGAGACCATGGAGAGTGGGAGCCAAGCAGTCCCCGTCCCGGGAGGGAGAGCACTGGCGGAGGCGGTGTGAGCCCTTCTCGCAGGCGGGGGGGAACGAGCCCCTTTGCACTGGCCATGAAATCAGTCATGTGTAGGTTTTTGTCCAGCCCTGGGGGGTGGGGGGAAGGAATGTGGGTTGGGCGAAGTCTAGGATTACACCACTGCTGAATTTTTTCTTTCCACACTTTAAATAGCCAGCACCTTTCGGTCCTGCCCTCGCGTCTCCCGTCGGCTTGTGCCCCGACAGCGCCATCCGCAAGGTAACACCTCTGCCCCTATTTTCTTCTGCCCTGCTCCCCCCACTCCCCACACCCACCCGGGTCTGCCGTGGATGAGAGGTCACGGTGCGCTTTCTGCCTGTTTAATCATTTTCTAGTGCGGAGGGGTCCTCCCAGTCCTTCCTTGCAGGCGCTGTCAAATGCCTGCTAGTGCTTCTTGCTCCTCTTCATGTCCCAGAGTGTTTTATAAGGGAGTATGTAGGGGGAGGGGAGAGGTTGAAAATGCTGCTTTGCCTTTTTTTTTTTTTTTTTTCCTCCTTCTTTTTTCTTTCCCCAGATAGGGGAGAGTGTCATTTGCTGCCTATGCCTTTTCCTGCTCTCCTGGCAAGGGGGTTGCAGGCAGGAATGAATGGCAGCATTAGGCTGGGTTTGGTGGAGCTGCCTCTGCAGGGCATGAGCAGGCTCAAGGGCTGGCACCATGAGAAGGAAGGTGCCCTCCTTGGCACGAGGTCCTCAGCAATCCCAGCTTTGGCACCGGGCACTGGTGGGAACCACAGTCCTCACCCTTTGCCCTCCAGGGCTTGGCAGCCGGGAGGGCATCCTGCCCGTGAGGAACAGGCTCGAGTACCCCCTGAGCCTCCTAAATGGCTGCAGCAGAGCTGGTGCCACCCGTGCTGCATGTACCTATCTCCTCGCTGTGCTCTGAGCCACCAGCTGTGCACCAACAGTCACTTACACTATGCCCTGGCTTTCCTGGGAGGAGAGGTGTCCTCTTGGAGGTTTTTGGGGGAAGGTGGGACAGCAGGAGAGGTGCCCATCTACTCTGTGCCGATCTACTTCTCTTGGCAGAGATCTGTTTAGAGACGGAAGAAGCTCTTGCAGTGCCAAAGCTTCCTGAGAGTGGTACTGTGGGGAGCCTCTGCAGGCAACAGGTGGATGTTTGTTTGGAGGGGCAGACCCTGGGAGAGGAGAGACCTGAGATGGCCATGGCATCTGCATCCTTTCTTTTCCTGCTAGTAGAAGGATAGGACCATTCTGAAAAATCACCTTTTCTCGCAGCCTAGTAGGTTGCCAGCAACAGTTGCCACCACTGAAAGAAGAAAGTCATCTCCCTCTTCAGTGCATCCTCTTCCTGTATCTAAGACTTATGTGTGTTTTGTGGCTTTCATTGCATGGTCTGTAAAAACAGACCTTGGTAAGCAGCAACAAAGGAGAAGAGAAGCCCTTGTAAAATATCTTGTCAAGTATTTGATCCTGTTTTCACCCCCCTCCAGCCCTAAGTCTGTTCCAAATACCTGCTGCGGTGTGAGCTCCAGCTTGGCTGAGCTGCTGGGTCTTCTGTGCAATACTGTGCTTAGTGGATGGCCTTCCAGAAGTGTTTTGAGACAAATTCATTAAAAATAACAAAACCGATAATGGCTTTTAAGGACTGGTTTTGGACTAAGCAATGAAAGCGCGTGCAGGCTCTTAGTGCCTTGCTGCCAGCAGGAATAGGTATAAGGAGCAAGAAAGGAACCACTCAACATGTGTGTGTGTGCGTGCCTGTGTGTGTCCTCTCCCCTCTCCTGCCTCCCGTAGCCCAGGCTTCTGCCTTGTTGCGTGGCTTGTGCTGAACATAACAAAGGAAACTCCTTCTGAAGGTGGGATGGATTACAGAGTCCCCGGCGCCGTCAGTAATGGCGAAACGGTGCCTGCACACCCCAGCATGGAAAAGGAGAAGGAGGAGGACGACCAGACCCTGGAGCGAGGGCAGTGGAACAACAAGCTGGAGTACGTCCTGTCTGTGGCTGGGGAGATCATCGGCCTGGGAAATGTCTGGCGCTTCCCCTACCTCTGCTACAAGAACGGTGGAGGTCAGTGCACCCCTAGTCCCAGCCAGCCCCAGGGGCGCCGGGTCGCCGGTGTCCCTCCGCGGTCCCTCCTGCCTCTGTGACATCCATATCTGGCCCTGCTCACTGCTGGCAGCAGCTTCTCAGCAACGCCCGAGTCATGAGCATGAAGAAAGGATGCTAACCTGCCAGCGTGGTGCCACCTGCCATTTGGGCCACAAGCAGGGGTCATCTGGAGCTGGTGGGGTATGGGTGACCGAGCAGTAATGTCCCAGGGTTTCTGATAGCTGTAGCCATGCTTCCCTGAGGCGTGCGGAACCCGGGTCCCGCTGGTGAGATGGGTGGCCATATGCAGGGGGAGGCAGGAGGAGCAGGATGGGGGCTCGGTTCTCAAAGCAGTGTGACTCACCCCAGGCACCTCTTCCTTAAGACACTTGCAAACAAGACAGTGGGTCCCAGCGGCATTGCAGGGAGTGTTGTGGGAGGCCATGAGGCACTGATGTCTTTGCAGGGCTGAGAGGAACTGCAGCATTTCCTGGAGGCTCAGGGGGCCTCCAAGGGGCTCTTGGCCACAGGTCCCTGTCTGGCGTCTGGCCATGGAAGGACGTCCCTTGGGTGCTGGAGCCAGGTGGCAGGGGCAGGGCAGAGTGAAGGGGTTTTCCTCGCCTTGATGCAGAAGCACAGCACTCCTCCTGTGCCCCATGGTGCCTTCCTGGCTTCTACTGGAGCTGCAAGCATGTGGGAGAGGGGATCCCTGCCTCTGAGCCACGCAGCAGGGCTGTGAGGTGTGCAGATGGATGTGCTTGATGGGAAAGAGAGGGAGCGGGGCATTGCTGTTACCAACGAGGTGCTGGCACATCGATGCTGCTCAGGCTGTGCTTGGCAGCTGCCCCGTGGCTTAGGGCTGGGCTTGCTTTTGCAGGTGGAGGGTTGCTGTGGGCTTTTACAGGTGTTTGTGCCTGCTTTTAGTTTGTGGCTCCCTTTTAAGGGAGAAAATTATTTTAAAAAAAGAAAGCCTGAAGCTCTTCTCAAGTTTGGCTCAGTGGCATGTGGCGAGAGGGAGTTACTCTCCCTGTCTGGTGATTAATTGCTAATTGGGCTCTCCGGAAGGGCAGGGGAGACGGGGAAACGGCACTTGGCTGGGAGCTGGCAGGGAGCGAGCGCTGGAGACCTGGGGCTGAAATCCCCTGGCTTGAGCTTGAGGTAGTCTCATGGGCCTCACTAAACTGCTTTCATCCCAGTGGCATAAAAGAGGATTAACTGCTGTTTAGCTACTTTCACGCCATGCTTTGCTTAGCACTTGTTTCTTTCCACCAGGTGGTCAGGCATTTTCTTTCCCTGTTGAAAAAGGAGGTTTTACCGTGTTCTCCTTTTCCACCAAGAACATTTCTCGGCTACTTGCTGAGCTGTGTATTCCCCCACTGCTGCACCCCTTCAGGTGCCATCCCGTCATGGCAAGCGGGACCCAGGACCCTGTCCTGGCACCCCTTTTCCTGTTGTAGCCCCTGCTGTGCCCCCACACTGGGGCTGGGGGAGACCTGGGGGAAGGCTCTGAGGAAAGCGCAGCCACAGTATGTGGTTGGGCAGCAGAGGCAAGGTGCAAAGGGATTTCTCAGTCTTCCCCCCCCCCCGAAGCAGGCCTGAAGCAAAGCCCTGTGAAGTGGCAGAGATTATGAGGAATTTGAAGTCTCAGGCAAATTTTTAATCTCTGGCTGCCTTCCCCTGAGGTTAGAGCAAGGATGGGGCACAAGACTCTCGTGCAGAGAGGAAAGCATTTCCTGTGTGACTTCTGAACATGAGGAGAAATTTCTTTACTCTGAGAGTGACAGAGCACTGGAACAGACTGCCCAGAGAGGTTGTGCAGTCTCCTTCTCTGGAGATATTCAAAACCCACCTGGACACAATCCTGTGAGACCTGCTGTAGGCGAACCTGCTTTAGCAGGGCAGTTGGACTAGATGATCTCCAGAGGTCCCTTCCAACCCCTATTATTCTGTGATTCTCCTGGAGCAAGGCAGTGTGATGAGGCTGTGCAGGACTTGAGGCTCCTTCCTGCACCGCTCGTGCTGTATCAAATCCCTTGTAACGCCTCAAGATTAATTTTGAAAGCTGCTAGAGGTTTTGTCCTGTACTCCTTTGGGAGGGATGGTCCAGGCACTTGCTTCTCTGGTACTTCAATAAAGGTGAAGGACCTGTATTTAATTTCCAGCTCCAGGTCAGTCATGCCAGCCTATAACCATTTGCTCCTGTGCCAGTGTTACCATCCAGCTGAAATAGCTCTGCCATAATGGCTGACTTTTTTTCTCCCCATGTTGAACTGTGTGTAGGCAGTGGTGACAACCGCTCTCAGCTCATGCTTTGCTGCCCTAAATAAGCCAGACTTCTTGCAAAAAAAGGTATCTGCAAAATCTGAGCTGTGTAGAGGGGCAGCCATTTGCTTTTCCTTTCTTTAGGGATATTTCCACACAACAAAGAAAAAGGAGTTCCTTACATATTCAGCGCTCAGTGTCTGATACCAAGGTCCTACACAATGTGTGTGTGTGGTGGGGTGGGAGGTGGGAAAGAACAAAAAGTGTTCTTTTTCCTCTTGTTCGCTCTTGGTTTCACCTCCCGTGGTGGGGTCAGGCCCTCCCTGGGCAGGCTGGCCCTGCCGATTGGGAAATACCGGGGAAGCCTGTCTGGTGATGTGGCTGCCGGTGCCGCACCGCCTCCCCAGCACTCCTCAAACCAGCCAGTCCCAAGGGCCCACTGCCACCACCATCCCTGCACACACAGAGGGGCGTGGGCCGCAGTGGAGTGGGCACATGTGGCAGCGCTTCCCCCTTCCCCTTCAGCGGGGCACATCACAGCCCCTGGCCCAAATGTGTCTCTGCAAACCTCTCCTTTGCCCCACCATAATTTTGCATCATTTCACAGCCTACATGTTGGGACCCTCCACTTAGATTCCCAAAGCATGAAACCTGCCAGTAAACCTGAGGAAAAGGAAAAGCCAGATCCCAGGCTGGAAATAAGGGAAGCGCCGGCTGGAGAACTGACCTGCCACCTCAGAGACCTCCCCTGGGATACCCTGGCTGCAGTTTAAATACAAACTTTTTATATAAGAGTAATCTCTCTTGGAAAAAGTACCACTTTTATGATAATATGATTACATGCAAGTTGGGAATTGACGGGATGGTGTTGGTACAACCATTTCCCCTATCCTTTGCCCTCACCAACTTCTCTTCACTGGTCGAGGGAGAACATGTGGGCAGACACTCGTTGTTCCTGCTGGCGCTGCCAGGTCTCAGCACGCCTTCAGCTGCTCTTTGCCCACAGAGAGCTGCCAAGATGCTCTCCCTGTCTATTTCCTCGATTGGTTTTTTTTTGAAGTGAGGAGAGGGCTGTGATTCTGTACCAAGCTGGGATGAGTGTGGGGTGGGACTTCTGGCAGGTCCCCAAAGCGCCCCCTTCCTTCTCTCCACTGCTGCTTGCTAGCTAAGCTTCTTAATGAAATCTCCTGGGTTTTGAGTTTACTTATGCACCAGGATTGTTATTCCCCACATACCCCCACCGAACTGACCACAGAGCCAGTTAGCATCTTACAGACACAGAAAAGGGCTATGCAGGGAAAATGTGGTTAGTGGTTGGCTGCATTGCCACCTCCAACCCTGTGTGCCCTTCTGAGCCTGCTGCAGCCCAGTTGGCCCTCTCCACTTGGGGGTACCCCTTTCCACACCAGTCCTGCCCCATGTGCCTTGCCTTTGCAGCAGGGCTTGAGCAGCTTTGGTGGCACATGAGTGCAGCAGGGAGTGCGGACCATCTTGCAGGACTGTCTCCTGTGCTCTGCGGGGCAAAAGCTGTTACTGCATTTAATGTTAAGCCTGGGGTAATCAAAAGCCTGATGCAGTTTTTCTCTACCTGCCTGGTTTCATGACAGGGCTTGAACAGGAGGGCAGCCCTGGCTGCTGGCGTGAGGTACGTGCTTTCCTACACTTCTTACTTACTTTTCGTTTGTGTGTCTGCTACTTTCCAGTGAGCAAATGATTGAGCAATCCCACAGACTGGGTGAAGGTGTCAGTCTCAATGTGCTCCTCAGTGCCTTGGTGTTGTCATCCATGGGCTTGTCAGCTTACGCAGTCAGAATAACCAATGTGAGAGTTGTCACCAACTTGATTAAAAGTCACAACGGTTTTACAGCAGGGTGTTCTCCTGTATTTCCACACAGCTATTGAGATCTTGTTTCACACTTTTCTGCACAAAAATCAGGCCTAGAAACTTTCCATCTTTCCTAAATGTTGAGTTTCTCATGTAATCACATCACTCTGGGAGATGAAACATGAGGAAAATCCCTTTTTCCTGGCATCCCATCCGTGACCTTCCTGCCCCTACAACCTTCATCCCTCCCAGGCTGTCCCCCCCAGGGAGGGACCTGCCCAGTGCCAGTTTGGAGATGGCCTGACCCCAGTCACCCCACGGGGCTTATTTTTCCTATCTGCCTCTTGAATCTGTCAGGTGCCTTCTTCATCCCCTACCTCATCTTTCTCTTCACCTGCGGGATCCCGGTCTTCTTCCTGGAGACAGCGCTGGGGCAGTACACCAGCCAGGGAGGGGTGACAGCCTGGCGCAGGATCTGCCCCCTTTTTGAAGGTGAGTGGGGTCAGCCAAGGAGGGCATGCCAAACTGGGGGGGGACTGAGTGGCCCTGGGGGGGCAGGCAGTATTTCTTCTCTGCACAGCCTGGATCGTTACTTACCTCCATGCTTCTGCCACCCACCCCTGGAGATCCCAGCTTGGGAAGGCCATGGGCTGCCCCCTTTCTAAAAATGACGCTGGAAAAATTGATCGCCTTTCTCACCAAACAGTTCCCATCATTATGTTGCATCCTGATTTCCTTCTTCATGGCCTCAGCCCTGGCCAGGAGATTTGCTCCCAATCAAGGTTGTCCTCCAAGACCTAAATGATGAAAATGTTTCTGGTGGTTATGAGGAACCTAAAACATACTACTATTTTTTTTAAGTCAATGCTATGCCATTTTCCTGAGTTTGCAGATGGCTTAAAACCTCAGTGGTGAAAGATATTAGCTGTCTTAATAAATTGTTAGCAGTCAGATACACTTCTAATACTTGTTTCAGTACAGTCATCCAGCCTCAAGCCATTTTCCATGATTTCTCTGAAAGTGTCAGTTGCTTCTTCCCGAGGTATCAAAACCTTTAGATGCTCCTCCAGCACCTCCCAGGGAAAGCATGTGGTGTTAATACAAAAGCTTCCCAAAGAAAAGTGAAAAGGGATGAGTGAATAAAAGGTGAATTTTGGTAGAAGAGGCATTATTCAGCAGATGGAGAGCCGTCATATGTTTCTGTCTTTTTGGGTGGCTTTCCAACCATAGTCTGCCTGTCCCCTGCCCAGACTCCCTCCCATTGCCACCCTTTCACCAGGGAAGGCTGCGGTGGGGTAGCAGAAAGAGGGGGTCCCTGAGGCCTCTGTTTGGACCCCTGCTGGTGCAGCGTGGTGGGCTTTGGAGAGGAGATGATGGCTCCGGTGGCCACCCCACTGGCACTCAACTGGTAGCACGGTCGAAATGCAGAGCAGCAGCAGATGAAAAAGTTGGGTGTGCACCTCCCAAAGGGAAGTCCTGTTCCCATCCCCCAGCGCGTGTGTCACCCGCCTTTGGGGTTTGCTTTCTGCAGGAATTGGCTATGCCTCACAGGTCATTGTCGTGCTGCTGAACTTCTACTACATCATTGTCCTGGCCTGGGCCTTGTTTTATCTCTTCAGTTCATTCACCATTGACCTCCCCTGGGGCAGCTGTGACCATGAGTGGAACACAGGTGGGTGTGGAGCCCCCTTCCAATCCTCCACTGGATCCTGGCTGAGGGAAACCTGCTGCTGCCCAGCGCCAAATCTCAGGAGAATGGCTTGCCCCTGCGTGGGTGGGACTGCTGGTCACAGGGGTGGGGAGTGCCGGGTCACTGCAGTTCTGCTGGCACTTTTGGGGAAGAGGGTCAGTTGATCTGGGTCTTTGCTAGAGAGCACCAGTGCTGGTACTGGCCAACCACTTGCAGCTCTTGGCTGGTGCTGTGCAGTGGTGGTCCCCCTGGCAGCTCCTGCTCTTGGCTCCAGCCACTGTGGGCGCCTTCCTTCTTGGCATCTTCCAGTCATCCTGTGCTGTGCATTATCTGTAGACCCAGTGCTGGTTGGGACTGCTTACTGTGTCCACTAGAAGGAAAAACTAAATGCCATTGTTTTAATTGTCCTAGGTTTCTTGCCAACCTTACCATGGAGGGGACTCCTTTTGTGCATCTTTGGGACTATTCAAAATTTGTCTCAGAGTAAATGACAATGAGTGTTAACACTGTGGATGGAAAGGAAGGGATTTTTCAGATCCTCCAGTGCTCCAGACACTGCTACTTACACTCTCTCTCTCCCTGGGCCTCTCCTGCAGGGAACTGCATGGAGTTCCAGAAGGCGAACTCAACGCTCAACGTGACCAGCGAAAACATCACCTCCCCTGTCATCGAGTTCTGGGAGTAAGTAAAGGACAGACCTTTCCCTTTTCTCTGGGACATACCTTCCCTGGGCAAGGAACAAACCCTGCAGCGGCACATCCTATTAACCCATCCTTGCCAGAAGAGGACACAGGAGAGGAAGCTGGGCAGGTCAGAGTGAAGGCTCTCAGGGGCAGCATCATCAGTCAAGGGTAACATCACTGGGCTTATGGTGCTTGTCTGGAACTGTGCTGGCATGCCTCAGAGCCATCTGACTTTGTCCTTCTCTGATGCTGTATTCCTATTCCTCTGGACCTTTGGGCTTCTTGGTCTCACGGATCTCAGCGATGCCTAACTGACTGTGCAAGACCTTACTTCGCTGGTGCTTCACCTCCTATGGTTCCTGATATTTCATTTATTGTCCTTTTCTCTCTTATTCCTCCTCTGCTGTTGCACTCTCCCTTGCTCCATTTGTGCTGTTCTTCTCCCTACCTCTACCCTTGTTCTTCATTGCCAGCTGTGAACTTCCTTATATGGTTGTTTCCTCCCGCAATGTAGGTGAATTGGCTTCATGTTCCCCGTCCTGAAGCTTTGATGCAGGTTTTCTCAGGGTGCAAACCTCAATAAAATTAGTGACAGTCCTTCAGCGTATAGTGGTCGTTACCCTACAGTTCAGATTACAGTTTCTACATCTGCTGGATTATCCATTGCTCTTGTTCGGTTCAGAGCAGTCTGCCCCATGCAGTCCTCAGCCTGCCTAGTGGCTGCATCCAGTGAACTCATGCTCAGGACGCGGGTGTCAAGACTACAGGTGGGAGTGGGATGAGATCTGTGGAGATCCACAAAGCAGCAGCTCTACAATGGGTTTTTGTATGCATATTTTGCCAGCTGTAGCACGTTCAGCTGTTGAAGACGAGACCTTAAAGCCCTGTGATGTACTGCAGGAATCCTTGCTGGTGATGCAGTAGGTGATCTCTTCCCTTTGAATCTGTGCTACTGTGTGATACCAGCATGTTCCCAGGAGGCTCTGGTATAGTAGGTGGTTGACTTTGTATGTGGGCTAGTCTTCATCTTAAAAGTAGAAAAAGAGGTGATGTTTTCACTTTAGAGTGAATAGTATGCAAGCTATCCCAAGGAGAGAAAGTCACGAATATTGAAATAAAGTATTAGGATAGGGTCGGCTTACCTCATGTTGAAATGTGTTCCCTCATTGTCATTGTTTTCTCATCCTGTATTAGTTACCCTGAGGTAAACTAATGCCTTCATGCGTTTTGGCACGAAGGCACAGGCACGTTGGCTTGGGATCTCTAATGATCCTCAGCATCTCCTGGGAAAACAGGCCCAGTTACACACTGGGCACTGGCTAATAGACTGTGCAAGTAACACCTCTGCTGCCACCGTGAATTTCCCTTGTGTGTTTAGATGGATGGAGGGCTCTGCCCTCAGCAGTGCTGCTGAGTGCTGTCAGTGCACGGAGCACACAATGCCTCCAGGGCATCCCTGGCTCTGCACAGGGATGCTGTTTTTAAACTTTAAAGCTCTTAAATTTTCCTTGTCTTCTGTGTGCTCCATGAGCCTGTATTCTCCTTCTGCCTGCTGCTCATATGTGATTAGATAGTGGCCTGCCTTAGAGTGCTTTTCCTGAGGCTGGCTGCTGGAAACTTGATGTTCCCACCACTGCTGTGACCATCCCTGTGTTACTGGGCAATAAGCACACGGGACTGGAAATTTCCACTGCCCATTGCTTCTGATGCAGCATCTGTTCCTGCCCTCCATGGGCGGGGAGGTAGGAGGCCACCGTTTCATCGAGAAGCGCTGACCTGCCAGTGGGCTGATGGCACACTTCTGAGGCCTCTTCTGGCTGCAGTACAGTGCCCAGTTAGTTACGGTCCACTGGTACCCTTTCCCCTCTGGTTACAGAGTCCATGTCCTTAGAAGCAGGCAAACAGCAACGTGACGAAATGTATCTGGTGGAGCACTGTGATTTTTCCGACCTCTCTCTCATCCTCTCAATCAGCCATGAGGCTGTGGTGCAGGACAGGAGGCAGTGTGTGTTAGATTGCGATTCCCTGGGAATGTGACTTTTTTTGGGGGGGGAAATTGCTGTCTTTTGCAGCAGGGCGAGCATTGCTGCTGGGCTCCAGGGAAGTGCATGTCCCTCTCTGTCTGTCTCAGGCTTGGGGTTTTGGGACTGCACCATGGTGTTTCATGCTCAGATCCACCTGTGCAGTGTAGGAGATGGAGGAGAGTGAGTCCTTACTTCTGTAGGTGATGAGGGAGATTTGACATACATATGACATGGAAAGCCACTATATGGCCAGGGTGAGACCATAAGACCTCAGCTGAACCAATGACCATCTAGCCCAGGATCATATCTCCATACTGGCTGAAAGAGGATGCCCAGGATGGCCTCTTCTGACTGCACAATGGGGATTACTGTGGTCTTGGTTGGGTCTTAGTCATGGTGTGGGACACTGTGCTGCTCTGAGTCCTGAGGTGAAATAGGTAGCTGCTCCTAAAGACAGAAGTGTTCTGTGGGGAAGGGGTTAGACAGCATTGCTTCTTGGGTGGTCCTGATGGATTCTGCATGGTAAGTGCACTGTATCATTCACTTTGAGGTTTGAAGCATGTCAGAAATGTAGGTGAACTTTGTAATGTGCACGAAAAAGGCCCAGGCAGAGCTTGTACGTGCAAAGTGCTGCATGTTCTTTCAGAGACAGAGTTCTTACCCTAGAGGACAAAACTGATGAAGGGTGGGAGGAGGACAGGAGAAGAAATATCTTGGCCAAACAGGCCAGCACTTGAGTGAGCATAGAAGTAAGTGTCCGTGTGTGATCTGCCAGGCTGGTAGTACTTTTAAGAGGGGAGCACTGCTTGATTCCTCTAAGGCTTGCAGTTCAGACCTGATCTTTGTTAGTAAGACAGGTCTTCTCACCAGAGCCTGGTGCTGTGGAGGTGTTGTGAGAACCAGCATGGTGTTGGGAACATTAGTGGCCAACATCAGTGACAACTGGATGTTCTCTTGCTTCCCCCCCATGCAGGAGGAGAGTGCTAAAGATTTCCGATGGCATCCAGCACCTGGGCAGCCTGCGCTGGGAGCTGGCTCTGTGTCTCTTGCTGGCATGGATCATCTGTTACTTCTGCATTTGGAAAGGGGTCAAGTCCACAGGCAAGGTGAGTCCCTGGTTCAGATCAAGCCTCTTCCCTTAATCACAGCTGGAGCGCTTGATCTACTCACCTTTTGTACATTCAGAGAGATCCTAGTCATCCCCTGGGAACCACCTTCTGAATAAGCTGGCAGGAGCCTGTGGGGCTCAACTTGCAGCAGGAGTGTGAGCCAGGTTTTGTGTTTTGGGTAGGAAAGTATGGGGGCATTGAGACGTCTCAGAGCATTAACTTCCAAGGTTACATAGCTATCTGGTCCCTCTCTATCCGCAGGCCCAGGAGACCCTGCAGTCTTCCTATTTATGGGGTTGCATATTCCCTTACCTCCCACCACAGTGTGAGCAAGCAGCATGCTTTTGCCTCTGCTGGCAAGTGCAGCTCAAAAATCTTCAAATTCATTAGATAGTGATGAAGGTAACTCTGATGGCCTGAAAGCCCTCTCTGCCTCATGGCCATGGGCATCTTCTTTTTTTTTCTTTTTGTTCATCCCAACTCTTCCTAGAGTTGCTCGTATTTCCCAGCAATAAACGTCTCCTTTTTTTCCCCTCACACACTAGTACCACAGAGGTATTTCTTTGAATGCTTCTGGAAAGGGTTGGTGTGACTGTCCAGCTCCATCTCACACTCCCTCTGTTGCAGAGTGTGCCACTGTCATTTGCACTGACCTCATTACTTAGTTTCTTCTACTAGCTCCTGACCCATTCCCAGCCAGCAAGAACAGATGGAAATGAAAAGGTTTAGTATGTTACCTAAACGGTGTCTTCTCTGCGTGCTTTGAACAAGACATCATGTGTGGTGGGGTGTAAATTTTAGCTACATCCATTTCCATCAAGTTGATGACATGGATGTTAGCATTTTCTCCTGCTTCCAGAATGGTCTGTGATTATGAAACATGACAGGAAAATCAAGCAGCTTGCAGAGATGATGTTTTCTGGTTTCCATGGAGTAAAATTAGAAGAAAAGAGCAACTGCTTGCTGTGGTGGCCTGGTAAAAGAAAGCAAAGGCTGTCTAATAACAGCAAATATGATACTAAGATATAGCAAACATAGTGTGGGAAGTGCTGAGAACAAATTCAATCTATTTTAGATACAAGTTCTAGGTTAAATGCAAGTGCTTTTTAGCAAAAAGGACTAGCGATGGTGAGATCTTGAAAACAGAAACCTGCTTTCAGTAAAGCAACAGTGTCCATAGGTTTGTCAAGCCTCCACGTATTTAATAATGCAACTAAAATAATTGCTGTGGGAATACAATCCCACCGGGGAAGAGATATACTTTAGTTCTTGGGATTTGCCTGTGGGGGGGTAAACATCATGAGCTGAAATCCCCCAAGGCAGAACAGCAGCAGCAGTTTGCATCCTCTGGAGTGGGGGCTGCCCATCCCTGAGGAGCACTCACAGATGCAGGAGGTTGTCACAGATGGAACCACTTTGCTGAAGCATGTGGATCAGATTCAAATAAAACCCTGGATGTTGTTGACCAGCATGTGACAGAACGATCACACTGATCCCGGCAAGGTTCCTAGTGGTGTAGTTAGTGCTGATGCCCGAGAAATAAAAAGATTGAGTCTGAGCCAAGCACTGAGTAATATCTCATTGGATCCAGATGTTCTTGTTAGATAGAAGTTTGGCACTGAAAAGCTCTAAATCAGAGACTCCTTGAAAATTTGAGAATGAAACAAATGATGGTGTTTGCCTGTGTTGAAGGATGCTGTCCCTGGGTTTCTTCAGTGTTCAGGACTCAGATGGACAGGGATGGATCTGCTCACACAGACATCTCAGGCAACCATGAGCCCCTGCAAAGAGGTGTTTTTCACTGGCCTCTGTGACATTACCCAAGACTGCTGTGATATATAGCGCATGGCACATGAAATGCATAGAAAAGCTGGAGATGCAGACAGAGATAATAAAGTAGTAGTGTGGTTTTTCAAGGATGGGATATCTCTCAAATCCTTCTGTCCTTCTGCATTATAAAACTGCATCACTGAAGAGCGTGTATCTTGACTTAGAGGAGGACTCGCATTGCAGCATCAGGTGCTTTGGACATTGCTTTATTCAGATGGAGTACCTCAGAGTGGATCCAGGAAAAAATCTCTTTTTGAATCACTACTCATAAGGATTACCCAGGGACAGAGTGAAAATGTCCAGGGAAATCATACACTCGTTCTCAGTAGGACCTTCTCTAATGCAGAAACTGCTATAGCTGTGGCAGAGCCTGTGACCCCTGCTCAGGGGTAGTGGGCTTTAGGTGAGTTTTGAAACAGCTCATTCTGGATGGGTGGGCAGGTGGGAGAAGTAGATCATTTCACATCATTCTGTTTTGCGGTTCCTCCAGAGACGAGCTTTAGCTCTCCAGTGCATAACTGCCGAAACTGAGAAAAGAGCTGTAGGGTAGCATCCAGGTGAAGCGTGCTGATGTGAATCCTCACTTGGCACGTCCACATAGGAAAAACCTGAAGGGGCAACATCTCTTTTTTGGCCTAGCGTGATACAACAGACTGAATGACTTTTTTTTTTTTTTTTTTTTTTTTTTTTCAAGGTGGTCAGTAAGTCTTGAAGGTGAAGAAGCATTGCGAAGGAATTAATGACACTACTTGAATTGCTGGGGAGGCTGTGTGAGCCCTTGGTATCAGTTTGTGTGGGAAACACAGACTACAATGTGTTGTTGTTACACACTACCGCAATTAGCCTGAACAGTCCTGAAAGTAACCTGGTGATCCCCACATTAAGTGTTATATTTACCAGGTGTAGAGTCCTTGAAAGGATTAGCTGATCCTGGCCTGCAGCATTCCCCCAAGGGACGTGGCTCCTTTGCTAGAGGAAGGGTTTTCAACACTACCTGAGTATGTCTTCGTTGCTCATGGGGCTAGGGGTGTAAAAAGCAAGAGGATACAGGTTGAAGATCCTGTTTGGGTTTGCGTCCTTGGTGGCAAGTCTGAGGTGTGCTGCCCTGCCCTGCGTGAAGTGCTCATATTGGGTATTTGAACAGGGGTCGGTCAGAGGCAGTGGCTGCGAGTCACTGCAGTGGGGAGCAGTGGGCACAAGCCAGTTGCCAGCGCCAGCCCTGAGTGGGGGACTCCCAGTGTTGTCTCTGGTGGTCCTTCGGTAGCAATCATGTTTCAGGTTGTATCTCTTACCTGCACATCACTTCACTCTTGCCACTGAACGCTGCAGAGAAGAGACTTTCTGTGTGTGACTCAAACTCTGTTGTGCAGATGGCTACTGGGGGCAGCTCCTTCTCTGTTGCATGTGGATATTACACTGCTGGCTTCAGCAGAGCTACTCTGACTCCAGCCTGGTGACAGCTTTGCTCAGGGTCTGGATTGCTCTTAGGACTAGAAAGGTTTTCTCTGGCTCCAGACACATCATAGCATGTCACAAGTTTCCTGGGTGCATTTTAAAATGCATTTCTTTCTACTGCAGGTGACAGCAAGGTGCTTGGTGAGGTAGTCTGACCTGTCCCCTGCTGCTGCTCGTCTCTTCCACCCCAGGGTCGGTGCTGTGCTGCTGATCTGCACTGCTCGCTCACGCTTGTCACTTTGTCCTCCTCCCAGGTGGTGTATTTCACGGCCACTTTCCCATACCTCATGTTGGTCGTTCTGCTGATCCGGGGAGTCACCCTGCCGGGGGCATCCCAGGGAATCCTGTTTTACCTTTATCCAGACCTCAGTCGCCTTGGGGACCCCCAGGTAAGTTGGAGAGGGGACAGAATGGCTGAGCTCTGCTTGCATGGATGGCTGTGGCTGTCCTCTCTCCTTCCTTTTCCTTTTCCTACGCTCTTTCTTCCAATTTCTTCTTTCCCTTTCCCCTTTTTCTCCTTTGTGGGCACAGGGCAGGTCTGTGATATTGGTGCATAGTCCTGCCTTCACCAGTGCTGTTACTGTATTTTCTAGTCTGTTGCCCGGGGCTATGGGAAGTGGAATTTAACCCTTCATCACAAGTGGTGCCAGCTGTCCTCCGGCTTTCTTGGGGAGACTCCTCTGCTGCAGAGGCAGACGGTGTATGGGGTCCCACTCTGCACCATGCAAGCACCTGGCATGCTTGCCCTGGCTTTCCTGGGAGCTCTGGCAGGTTGCAGCAGCAGTCCCCAGGACCCGACCACCCTCCTTGCTTCCCAGTCCCCAGTGAGAAATTCCTCGCTGTCTGACGGGAGGGTCAGTGCCCAGCTGCTGCTTTTAATCTGTTTGGGACAAGTTCTTCCATGTTAAATCCTGGCTCCAGCTGAGCTGCTGTACCAGCCTTTGTGTGAAGGTGTTTCCAAAGGAGATTAAAGGGTGCCTGCCTGGAAAATAGGCCAGCAAAACCCTTTGTAACCCCATTAACTCTTTTTGGTCTAGCCCCAGTGCTGCCTTGGTTATTAATTTTTCAAATGGGGATATAAGTGCTGGGGGAGGAAGAGCTCCAGCTGATCCTGCCCTCCCTAGTGGAGGAGAGAGGATCCCTGTTCCCTGCGGGTGGGGGTAGCAGCGTGTCAGGGGCTGCAGGACATCCCCGGGTCCTGCCTGTGCCACTGGTGTGGTGTGGCTTTGTGCAAGTCAGTTTGACTTACGGCTTCCGATCCAGGGAGCTAAACAGAAGTGTCCGGTTTCCAGCTCCAGGCAATCTGTTTTTTATCATGGGAAGGACTCAGAGTTCCTGCTCAGCTTTCTGGAAGCTGCTGTCTGGTCAAGGCTGCGCCTGAGCAGGGGGTGAAAAGCCTCATTTGACAGTGCCGGCTGCTCTCTTGCTCTCTTGGTTTGCCTGTGGGCAGGAGGTGGGTAGGACAGCTGCCACCTTAGTGTGAAGGTGCAGCAAGACTTCGAAGAGGGTAAGGACAGGTCTGTGTTTGCCATGTTTGTGGCTCCATTTGTGCTGATGAGGTGCAAGAGACATCTGAAATGAAATTACATTTTCAAATGGTGCTCATTCACTTATGAAAAGTCCCGTTGTTACTGTGGCTGTGTCGCCCAGGGACTGATTTAAACCACTCCAGGCGTGGCATGGTTTTGCTGCTACTAGCTGTGTCCTCATTAGGCCCGTCCTGGCAAACTATTCCAATTACAGCCTGAGCTTTAAAAGCACAGCTTCCTTCCAGCCTGGAAAATGCTAATGTGCTGGTGGAAAGGCAAAGTAACCCTTCAGAGCAAGATGATGGCTTATCCTTGACTGGGGGAGGAAAACTTGCACCTCTCTCCCTGATTCCATCATTCGTTGATAAACGCTTCACTTCTTCTTGAGTAAAGCAGGAGTTGGTAGCAGTGGTTGCCTTCCTTTGGCATATTTTAACCAGCCTACTGAACCAAGTAGGAGGGCTTGAGGTTTCTTTTGCGTTTTCCCATCAGAGAGGGAAGGGTTAGTGCCTCAAGCCCCACATGTGCTCGGCTGTGCCTCCCTCGCTCTGTGCAGGGACAGCGTGAGTCCTGCCAGCCCATCGGGGCTGAGTCAATTATAATTGATTTGCACTCAGAGGATGGCAAGCTGTAATTGCTTACCCGCAATCCTGCACTGCCTGGAAAAATGGAGGATTCTTTAGTGCCTGAGAAGGGATTCTGGAAATTTAAAAAAAATTTAAAATACCCTATCCTATCTAGGCCTTATGATAAGGCATCTCAAGGGGAGGTTTAAACAAAGGGCAAACAATATACCAGGGGACAAAATCAAAACTCCCTTAATGTGTATGAAAAACTTAGGTGGAAAGAGGGGATGAATTATTTAGCAGATTCTGCCAGGGGAGCAGCAGCAGCTGAGATGTGATTAAGTGTCAGAATATCAGACTGGTGTGTGGAAATCATTGCTTCTCACCTGCCAAATGACCTTGGACAGAACAGGGAAATCCTGCCTACGAGAGCTCAGGCTAGCTGATTGATGGAGGTCTCTTCTGGCTGTGAAGTCTACAATGCCCTAAATCTTCCTGTACCTTCATTTTCTAAATCTATGAAATGCTTATAATTAAAATGGTAAATAAAACGCATTTGATAGGTAGATCAGACCATGAGGAGAAACTGCCAAAGAAAAGTTTTGGAAAATGAAGTCCAGTTCTGCTCAAATACAAGCAAAGATAACAGTAAAACCACCTAAGATATCATCTATTTTGAACTGTATGCCTCCAAACTAAAAAATCCAAAAAACCAACCCCATAGTTTGTTTTTTTATTTGTACAATATTTAGCATTATGGCATTAGCATGTCAGCCATTACTAGGCCCATTTTTTCCCCCCTTCCTTGATTGCATTTTCCGTGCTTCAGAAGGTTCCTACTTGTTTCATAGTGCAGGTTGTGTTTTAGCTGAGAGGGGGTCTCGGGGTTTTTCACAATTTCCACTTTTGATCACTCCGGCCTTTGCAATTATCTTTGTGGCAATTTTATCAATTGTTTATTTCAGTAGATAACGTTGGGGATTTACGGCTGTGATTAAGGAGGCAATGCACAGTGTGATCCACTAGCAGGAAGCTGAAATGAGAGGAATTCAGAGTAGAAATAAGGATTAAGTTGGGAAATTTGTCATTAGAAGAACTTTTCTCAGGCGCTGGCAGGCTCTCCATTACTTGATGCTTTCATACCATGACCAGGCATCATTTTAATAGACAGATTTAAAGAGAGGACTGATGGGCTTGGTGCAGAAAGTGCCTGCTGTGTGTTTGGATTTGCTTTAAAGAGAAGAAATGTGATGGTCTCCTTTCACTTTGGTATCACTTCTCAAGCAATTTTAGCTAAATTTCTTTAGACCTGATGAGTGAGAATGGAGGAGTTAAATTCAGCAGCCTCTGAGCATATCCCTCTCTGGAAAAGCAGCAAATGTTACTCAAAACCTCCCACTCTTGTTTTCCTCTTGAAATTTCCAGAAAACCCACCACCTTGCTGTATGTGCTTGTGCTTGTACTTTATCTTCATATAAAGGAAGAACTTTGTACCGAGTTGCTTTCCATCTGTCCCAGATGTGCTGAAGGCCCTGGCAGGGGCTGTACCCTTGGTCCTGGGGACAGGGAAGCCCTGGCAGTGCTGAGGACCAGCAAAGGACCCACAGTTCTGTGGACACCCTGTAAGCCATCCCCGCTGCCGTACTGGATACCTGACCCTGCACAGCACCATGCCAGGACAACTTGACTTGCTCTGTGCAGCTAAATTCAGGGCATTACCTTCATCTAACCTCTGTTCTCATTGTCTCTCCCTCTCTCATCCGTATTACTTTTCAAACAACCTTCCCTACATCCTTCTCATTTTCTTTCACCCATTTCCCTGGCGGTTGCTTTTTGGAGCAGCATTTGCCCCTGCAGAGTCTCCACAGGCTCCTGTTTCCCGACAGATGCAGTAGGAAGGGGAGGCAAGAGATGAAGATGCCCCCACTGTCTGGGGGCTGTCTGCTGTGCCTGTGGCTGGAGAGGGAGGCTGCTGGGGTCTGGCTCATGGTTTGCACTAGAGCAGCTCTTGCTGCTGAGGCTGTGCTGAGGATAAGCCCCTCGGGCCACCACAAGAAGGGTGGAAGGTGCATGCATCTTTCAGGGCTGTGACCTGCTGGGCTAACCGTGGGCCTCTGTAGCCATGCTGGGGAAGGGGTCAGAGCCCCCAGATCCTCTTCAAATTCAAGCCCCTCCTGCTGCTGCTCCATGGCCAACAAGAACTGCTTCTTCCCAGCAAGGAGGGAGGGGGACTGCGGGCCTGCTAAATATTATTTGTTCCCCTTATTTATTTTTTTCCCAGCAAGCCTTTAGCTTGACCCTGTGTGCTTGGTTTGTGCTGTTGCCGGCCCCCCGCTTCCCCTTTCTTGAAGGCCAGCGTGTTTGTTTTCGTGCTGGAGGGCAGCCCGCTGTGCCTGTGCGTGGATGCGTGCGCTGGCGAGGCTGCCGATGGCAAGCTGCACTCGCTCCCGCCACGTGCCCTCGCACCCCAGCCTGGGCCCTGTGCCCCCCCAGCCCTGGCAGAGGGTCTGCAGAGGATCTGCGAGCCCAGGCATCGCTGCCCACTCTGCCTGGGGAGGCAGAAGGCAAGTACCAGGCAGCAGGGCAGGGAGAGCTTGTGGCTCCTGCAGCGTGCTGGAGGGGTTTGGGGCTGGTGTTCTCTCCTCCGCCTTGCTGGAGCAGTGCAGCCGCATGGGGTAACCCACAGCTGTATTTACCTTGCAGGGCTTCCTCCTCCTCCTCCCACGCCTCTTGCCAGCCCTGCTGGTGTGGGATCTGGGCGGCTGGCTGGTGGCAGCTGCGCAGCCCTGCTGAGTCTGATCTCAGTGCTGACATAGCAGGAAGGAATAAAGCTGTCTTTTTTGTCCCCCCGCAAGCGGCAGGGCAGGGAGGACCATAAGGGAAGCTGACGGCTTCCCAGGCAGCAAGGAGCATCCCTCGCCCTTCCACATCACCCTGGGGCAGGCAGCTGTGCTTTTTGGGGTGAACCAGAAACCTGTTTGTTTTCTTGCGGTGTTTAAAGAAATCCCAGCAGTGGGAGAGCCCTCCTGGGTGTAAAATGTCCCCCTGGATCGGCAAGTACCCCAAGGTGTGTGGGCTACATGATGTTGGTGCTGTCTGGCAGTGCATTGCGGGGACCTTGAGTGCCAGCACAGGGAGATTAATTGGGGAACAAAGCTCCCATCCCCCAGTTCCAAGGAACCCAAAGATGTATTTGCCAAGCAGCTGGGGTTTGGGGCTGGGAACGTGATTCTTGAATGAGTATAGGGTGGGCAAAAGGACCAGGAGTGCTTTACAGAAATGGCAGTGACTCTTTCCCTGCCTCCTCTCTCCTGGGGTAAATGAGGACAAGGGAAAGCATTGGCCTGGGCTGTGCAGCAAGGCAGTGGGCTCTTTGCAGCAGTGCCCCAGGGCTGCAGAGCCCTGTGCCGCAGCAGTGCTGTGGGATGTGGACTGGGTCTTTGGGCTGGGGCCTGTAGGCCAGTCCTGAATGAAGGGGGAAAGGCAATAATCTGGAAATGGTGCCCTGGGTGTCTTGAGGTAAAATCTTAGGAATCAGGATGTCCCCTTTTAACTCTGGGCTGAAGTGATGTGTTTGCATGGTGCAGTGCATGGCCAAGTGGGTAGCACCAGTGCCACAGGCTGACTCATGAGCCGTGACGCCAGGAGTGAAAGAAGTGCTGGTTGAAGAGCAGCTCAAGACTTGAGTGCGTTTTGCCCTCTGCTCTGCATTACACTGGGCATGACTCTCCACACAGCATGTACCCACTCTGTGCTGTATCATCTCTGCTTGCTGATGGGGACAGTCCAGCGCTTCTCAGCGTGGCACCTGTATTTGATATATGACATACACTGGGGCTCAATAACATTTTGCTTGAAAATGATCTTTACTGTTATTTGCAAGTGCTTTGAGCTCTTCCTAAGGAAGGATCTGTTTCAGTACAGGGGCTATTAAATTCCAGTACATGTAATAAAGCGAATATTGCTGAGAAAATTAAGGGGCGAAGGAATATGTCCTCTTATAGGCCATAACCATCTTGGGTAACTGCAGCTCAGGTGTGAAAGCTTTGGCTAAAAACAGAGAGTAGGAGGTTATTACAAACTGGAGTGAACAACATGTTCAAGGAAATTGAATTATGAATTAAATAAACTGGATGGCTTAGAAAACTGCAGACAACAATCAAATCAAAATACCCATGCTGCCAATGTGCCAGCAAAATCTGAACAGGATAAATTTTACCAGTCTCTTTGGGACCAGCAGCCAGAGAACAGCAGCACACTTTTATCTGCAGGGGAAAGTGCCCTGCCCGACCCCTGTTGAGCCCCTTTAGTCAGAGTGGAAATATTAAAATGATGAGAGGCTGATGATCAGCAGCACAGAAGGGAATGGGGGGGGGTCTTGGAAGGGCTGGAAAAAGCATTTCTCTGAGTCACTGCAGGGAGACAAATGAGCACAGGCAGCAAGTTGGGGAGGGAAGATTCGGGTTGCTATTTTCTGAAGTGAGTGGTCTTAGTAGCCCCCGTAAGCCCATAGGGCCAGGTGGGCACTGGTGCTTCTTGTGAGAGGCTTGAGGAGGAGGTTGGACCACAGACAGGCTGAGACCTCTTCTGACCCCAGTGATCCTGCAGTCCTGGGACTTGCTGCTGCTGCTTGGCTCCATCACTAGTGGGTCAGGAGTACCCATGGCATCAGTCTTGTTGCAGTCCATCGACCCCCAAGCAATTTGGAAACTGCCAGAGGGCTGGGAAGGAAGCAAAGGTGGCTTGGTCTTTGGCCCAAGAACTGCAGTAACCTTTTAAAATGGGAAATAAAATGCATGCAGCCCAAGCTAGTGCTCAGAGTCATGCTGACTAAGTAGGATCATAAGCTTTGCAAGCCAAGCTTATTTACAGTTTCAGCCACAGGCTGTCTTGCTTCAAATGGGAGCATAGGCTAAGGCAGATTCTGTGTTCCCTAAAGGAATACAGCCTTTGGGACTGGGCTGACACACAGCCTGGTGTGTACCCCAAGGGTGTTGTGTTGGGTAGAGCAGGCAGTGGACAGGGGGAACCCACAGACCCTGTGCTGGTCTCTGCTACACAGTCAAAGGTATCATTGGGTTTTAGAAATGAGCCACTTCATAAGCCACAGAGCTAATGAAGCTTGGTGTCTTGATATTTGGCTTCTACCACGGCTGGTAAAGCACCAGTTCTCTTCCTGCCCCTGGGATATTTCTCATGTCTCTTGCTTGTGTGATTTATCTAGTATTTAACACTGGTTGACTCTTCCTCCCTGTAGCTTTCTGCTCAGTGGGGATGCTGAATTCCTGTCTTTTTCCTGTTCCCTGGCTGTTGTGAAATTCATAGGTAGTTGATATCCTTGAGGTTTCTACCAACTGTTAAATCTGTTGAAACACGTCAACTGGGTCCAATGATATGGCAAGCATGAGGTAGGCAGTTTGATGGCAGAAGTCTTGTTATTTTGACAAATTGAACTACAAGGGCTCCAAAACCCATAAGAGAGTGTGATTCGAGCTCGAATTTGGTGAAAAAACAGAGCTCTATCAATGAACAGCAAAGTAAAAAGTAAACCTAACAAAAATATTTTATCCTGATCTGTGCAAAGATGCTTAAATTATTGATGCGAAGGTGTCAGCTGGTCCAGCTCACCTCAGTGCCCTGCTGTGCCAAAAAAGTAGCTGAAAAGTGAAGGCTGTGCCCTTATTGCCCACAAGCACAGTGATGCTTTAGGAATCAAATATAAACAGGGTTTTGATTTTTTTTTTTTAATCTTTTTGAAAGGCAAAAATGAACTAATACCCTGCTCTCTAAACCCACCTCCCCAAGCAGCTCCTCCAAAAAGAGTAAAATACGCTGAGATCAATCACTTTTTCAACGTCCCAGTGCCTCAAACTAGTTGTCCCAGTCCCACCTTATCATCTGTCCCTTTCCATTCTACAAATCGGAGATTTGATCTGATTCCCTGTGAAATTGTGAGCAGACTTTCCATGGACTGAAGAGAAGGTGGTGGGGCTGAACGTTAGCTGAGCTGCTTGCAGGACAGTCAGGGAGAGCAGTTTCACCAAACGCAGCCCCAGCAGTGCTTTGCTTTCTCTACCCGCGGACTGCACTGCTGGGTCTTGCAGCAGTGGGCATGGGGAGAATTCGTTCTGTGCAGTTGTCCCTTGAGCTAAACCCAGAGTTTCCTCCAGAAAATCACAGCTAATGGGGTCATAACATCCCTTCATAAGGCCCATCAGCCTAGGAGGGAGAAGAGGTAAATATGAAACAAAACCTCTCGCCACATGACTGCTCTTTGGCTATTGTGGAAGAGGAAAGGCAGAACCATACATTGCTGAGGGTGGCCTGAGAAACAGGGGCAGCTGGGCAGGTGGTACCCAGCTGACCATTGCCTCAGGACATGAGGTCTTGGCTGACAGGTCCAGGTGTGATTTGGAGTCATCAAAACCACTGTGGTGCTTTCCATTGAATTCTGTTCCTCTCAGAGGGGATCCTAGGGCAAGGCTGCTGTTTGTCCAAGGACTATTGGTATAGCCAATGGAGAGTTTTCTCATTAAAGTTGTCCCAGTAATAATTTTCTTCTGCTTTTCTTTCCTGATTAGCTTCTCTTTTGTCTCTAGAATGTGGCTACCCTTCAGCGTTGGTTGAATGATTGTCTTGTCTCTATTTTATAAACCCCTTAGGAAGAAAGATCTTAGAAAACAGTGGGTTTAATTAATAATCCTTGTCATTGCTTCATTCCTCACTGTTGGTTCCTGCTTTTGCTGTTCTCTGCAGAAGGCAGTGGCAGTGGTTGTATTGGTGACTGCACACAGCTAGGCTTTCAGATCAAATTTGGCATTGACAAATGTCAGCCTTGGAGCACTGGGACATGTTACTGACAGTGAGAACGAAGCAGAGTTCAAAGCCGCCTCGTGGGACTAACAGCGTTCTTGTAGTTTCTTTTAGGAGCCGTCTTTTGCAAACAACTTTGTTTATTTCTAGTACTCCTCTCCTCCCCAGTTAATTTTCTTTTAAGTTTTGGAGTCTTTAAATTCAGCCTTAGAGAAAAGGGCCACCACCAGAAGCTGTATATACCCCTGCCACCAAGTGGGAGACTGGGCTTACCCAAATCAAGTCCCCCTCCTCTGCTAGCAGAGGGCTCCTTCAGCTCTCGTGGAAAGTGTTCATCTGGTCTCTCACTGCTGAGAGGCTCTGGAGAGTCACAGCGTTCTGCAGATTTGTCCAAGGAAGAAACAGACGAGAATGAAGAGCTATAAGTGGGTTTGCAAGGCTCCCAGTGCATCCCTTACCTTTGGCACTCTTAGCACCCCTTGGGTGCCTCACTGAGCACTGTAATTCCTGGCACTGTATAACTTGCCCCTAGAAAAGGCTTGTCTAAGTTTGGAGTGTTGCCAACCTCCCTGTAGCTGGCCTTTCTGCTGATTACAGCAGCCGCCAAAGTTCTGTTTCTTTGCATCCGTGCAGTGTCTGAGCTCTGTGCTGGCCTTGTCTTCTCACCTGTGTTTGCATCTCCCTTGCAGGTCTGGATGGATGCAGGCACTCAAATCTTCTTTTCGTATGCAATTTGTCTGGGATGCCTGACAGCTCTGGGCAGCTATAACAAATACCATAACAACTGCTACAGGTAACTGGAGCATGGCTCTGCTGCCTAGAGCCTCCCCCTCCCTGAACATCAGCGTACACATGCTGGTGAACTGCTGGAGGCTACTGGCCTTTCAAAGTGTCGTGTTTTCTGTTTCTACTCAAGGCGTAAGAAAACTCTGTCCAGGTGCTTTCTCCCCAAATCCAGATCTCTGTGCTTTCTACCCAAGGGAACTTTCTGTCTGTGCCATGGATGACAAACCCTTTCTTCTACACCAGCTGAGACCCAGAAAAGTCGGATCCTCTTCACTAGCTCTGACCCCAGCCCACATCACCACCTCCCCTATGATATGGGTGCTTGAGTAGCCATAGAGGAAGTAGAGCTGTGAGATCTAATGGCTCTAGACTGGAGTCCTTTCACCTTGTGATTTAATCTTTCCTAGGTTCTTTTGGACCTAGTGTCTTGCACAGTTGTCAGTGCTCTGGGTTCCTATGTGCTGTCTACCATTTACACATACACCTGCAGATACGACTTTTTGTTTCTTGTGTATTCTCCCCCTGCTGGAATGCCCTTGAACAGAGATGAGCCAGGTTGCCAAATAGAATAAGGCTGTCCAGTTGAAGTGATCAGGTGAAAATAAACTCATTTTGCTGTAGATGTATTCAGCACCTGGAGCTGCATCCCCAGAGGTAAAAGGCTACTGTGAGTGGAAGAGCCCACCTCTAGGTAAAACTACCCACCTCCCTTCCCACCCTTTCTCTGCTGACTATGTTGCTCCTGGCACTGGGTTCTCCACACACCTTTTAAATTCAAAATTGTGGTTGTTGCCATGGAAGGTCCGGGCAGACCACTGGCTGCACAGTCTTCAGCTTAGGAGTTCACTCCTGCTGTAGGGATGCGTCTCCTGCAGCAGCTGGGCTGGGACTCTCCTTTCATGTCCCTTCTCCCAGGTGCAGTTTTGAGTGGAAAAAGCTTTGGGAAAAGAACAGATAACAGATTTTGCTTTGGCCTGCTACATGTCCTTGGGCACTAGCCCTCTGCATCTCCAGCCTGGATTTGTAACATGGAGATGACAGGGACTGCTTAGCAGCAAGGCTGTAAAGAGACTCTGTAGCTCCAGCTGGGAGACACTATAGAAAGGGGAGAGATGCCTGTTCACACACAAACCCTTCATGCTATTTGGCTTTGCTAGGGAAATTGCTCTTAGTTTTGGTGTCAAACATCTCAGCAACCTGCTCCCAGGCATGGATGTTTCAATGAGTTGATTCTGTGCTCTGCAGCCTTGTTTTGCATAGGAAGACAGGACCAGGCTTTAATAGGGCAGAGGGACACCAGTGTGGTGCTCCACTCAGTTATCCGAAGCCAGGTATAACCTTTGGTGACCTGGAAGAGAAAAGGTGGGAGCACCATTGTTTGTATGGCAGCAATCCAAGATGGCACCAAATGGAATAGACCACTTCTTGTTTTCTGGGACAGTAAGGTATATAATCAGGATTCCCTGGCTCCCTTTCTGTTGAAAATCTAGAGACCTCTTTGCTCCAGCCATTCTCCACATGTTATCCACCACCACGACACCACTCTCTGCCTGCCAGGTGACTGGTACCTCCCAAGTGGTGCCCTGCCTGTTCAAGGAGGGTTTGACCTGTCATGCCTACATCCAGGGGAAAGAAGGGGAAACACTGGGGAGGAAGAGGAACTATTTGAAATAAACGGGGCTCTGTATAAAATGACTGAGAATATAATTTGAGTGGAGAGCAGGTGGTTTATAGCAACCAGAGAAATGAGGTTCTGGTGTGGGCTTCCCATTGGGTTAGCTGAATTTGATGGAGTGGGACCCTCCTTACCAGCCAGGCGATTTGTGGAGACACCCTGCAGGCCTCTTTCAGTCTCTCCTGCCTTAGAAACCAAGTACAAAGGCAGACCAGCGGTGTTAGGGGCTGTGCAGTCCTTGACAATGCGGAGCTGTGCTTTGGAAGGAATAATCTATATGTGCAGCACAGGGTCTCTGCATGAACTGTACTTTCTCTCTAGAAATGGTTGCAGACTGTCAATAGATCTGGCTAACGTGCAAGGAGGAGCATGAAACACCCAAAATGCTGGATACTTGAAGACTGATACCAGAAAATCACACTGGATTTGCAGAGTAGCATTTAATAAAGTCAGAGCAGGCCATGAAATGCCAGAAGCGATGTGTTCAGTTCGGTTCAGAATATCTCTGAAAGATGCTGCAAATGTTATTGTTGTCCCCAGGGTTGCAGTCACAAGAGAACTGGGGAGACTGGAGCGTGAAAAGGATTTGGATAGATAAGAGATGTTTAGTTTAAGGAGTAGATGGATGAGAACAAGATGAAACAGAGACAAAAGGGAATAGATCAGAGAAAATAAATTGGATGGCTCTCTTCATCTTTTTCTCATAATGCAAGGACCAGGAGATATCAAGTAGTGCCGAGAACCAAGAAGATTGTAACTGGTCTGAGAAATCTATTAAGGAAAAAAAGCATGTCCCCTTCTCAGACAAAAATAAACTCTGGTACTCTGTGCTACAGGAGGAACCAGGGGAGAGAGAGGGGAAAAAAGAAAAGAATCAGGCATTTAGATGTGTAGCAAGACTATCTCATGACTGAGGAGCATCTTTATGCTGTCTTTGGAGAAGGCTTTCCCTGGGGGGGCTCCTGCTGTGTTGCCCACCCTGGGGCATCCCCCTGCAGCTCCTGGTGCTAAGCTGAGCTGTGGGGATGCTGGGAGAGAGGCCCTGCTGTGGGCACAGTGTCTGGGGTGGAAGAGCAGGTGCTGCCCCGGGGGGTTCCCATGGCATGTGGGTCATACCTGGACCCCCACCTGGCTGATCCTGTGCCCCGTCCTCCCAGGGACTGCGTGGCCCTCTGCTTCCTCAACAGCGGCACCAGCTTCGTGGCCGGCTTTGCCATCTTCTCCATCCTGGGCTTCATGGCAGGGGAACAGGGTGTGCCCATTGCTGAAGTGGCTGAGTCAGGTGAGTGGGGCTGCGGTGGGATGAGGCTGTGGAGGTGCTGCTGCTTGGCCCCCCTCAACAAGGGGGACATGCCCACAGGATGCCCATATGATACCCACCCTGGGGCAAACAGTATTGCAGCTGCAGGTTCCCATCCTGGTGGGCAGCTCTGCTTTCTGCCTCCAAAACCAAATGCATGCTCATGAAATATTAAGATGCAATGGCCATGTCTTGAGGTCAATATAAGGGTTAGGGTTAGGCAGCTGCTGTCTCTTGGTGGTGGGGTGAGGTGCCTGCATGGCATACACCCAGGCTTGTGCTGTTCTCCCCTGGGCTCAGAGGCTTTCCCTGGCTCCCAGCCCTCATGGCGGCAATGCAACTGGAGCTTGCTCTGTCCCCTTTCCATCCCTTCCTGCTGGGCTCCTCCACCCTTCGAGGAGCCTGGGTTTCATGCACACCACCGGTACAACTGGAGCAAGAGGCTGCATGGCTGCAGGCTGTGCCTTGGCCAGGACCAAGCAGGCTGTGCTGTGCTGCTGCCATGCTGGTGCCCGCTCTGAAAGCCCTTCTTCCCGCAGGGCCTGGCCTGGCATTCATCGCCTACCCTCGGGCTGTGGTCATGCTGCCCTTCTCCCCGCTCTGGGCGTGCTTCTTCTTCCTGATGGTGGTCTTGCTGGGACTGGACAGCCAGGTAAAGGTGCAGGTGCAGGGCAGTTCCCTGCTAGACAAAAGCCATGATCCCTTCACGACAGGCTTGAACATGGCGGGGGGCGGGAGGCGGGGGTAGCGGGGCTGGAGAGCCAGTCAGGATGGGCTGATGGTAGTGGACCCTCTGCTTTTTGCAGTTTGTCTGTGTGGAGAGCCTCGTCACAGCTCTTGTGGACATGTACCCCACCATCTTCCGCAAGAAGAACCGCCGGGAGACCCTCATCTTGCTGGTCTCCATCCTCTCCTATCTGGTCGGGTTGTTGATGCTCACAGAGGTATTCTGGGCTCAGACCACCTGCGTGGTGCTTGCTGGGTCTGAGTGCGCCCCTGGCAGAGAGGGGCCTGGTGGGTGGTAGAGTCCATGCTGGGGCTGAGCTTGCTGGTGAGGTCCATCTTGCTGCACAGTGCCTGGGAGGAGGCTGCCCTTCCCTCCTCATGGTGTTTGCATTTTCCCCTTCCAGCTTTCAGCCCTTGTGCAGTCACAGTCCTGACACCTCTCCTGCCAAGACTGATAACTGGAGCTCTGGACAGCCCATATTTTGGTTATAGGTTTATGTTCACATGAGCCAAACCTTTACAGCTGTAGCCTGTTGCATGGTGAGAGTCTTTATCCTCTTTCCTCCTGGATGGAGCTACACAAACTTGGTGGGTCTGAGTGTGCCCTGTATCTGTTACACTGATTTCCTATATATTCCCCTTGTTGTGATTAATTGCCTGGGAGTTAAACTGTTCAGCTTTAAACCCTTTAACTCTTCCTAGCATTATTTGTTTGTGGGGATTGATCTTGCCATGATGCTCTTTGCATCTTCTGTTTTCATTTGGTCATAATTTCGAAAAAGTTGCCTTTGATGTTGCAGTCATAGGTTTGTGCCTGCACTTACCTGCAGGCCCATTTTACAGACAACCTTGCAGGCCTGGGCAGTGAAAAAGCTGGGCTGCAGCCTGTGGGCCCACAGCAACAGGTGCTTGGAGAACTGCATGCAAAGCTACTCCCCTCTGCAATTTAGGAGGCAAAAGTAAACCAGATGCATTGTGTCTTATTAAGGGGGTTTCCACCCTTACTTCCAGCTATAAGAGTTGCTTTGGTTTTATCTTCTCCTGAAATATTCCCACGATCTCTGGCAGTCACTTGCCTTCCTCTGCCCTGCCCTGCCGTGGAATGAAGAGTTGCAGAGACTCTTGAGAGCAAGGTGGCTGCATGTCTCCATCAGGCCTTGAGCACAAGGGACGTGGCCTTTTCTGTTGGCTAAAACCCTGCCCCAGAGAGAGGAAGGTGCCTCCAGCTCTGGTGAAGATGTTGAGTTTGTTTCCTGCTCTGGCTGGAGCTCTTTGCCTGTGCCTGATTCCTCTCCTCTCTCTCCCTCTCCACCTTGCCTCACTGCCCGCTTGGCTCCTCCCAGGGTGGGATGTATGTCTTCCAGCTCTTTGATTACTACGCTGCCAGTGGCATGTGCCTGCTCTTTGTGGCCATCTTCGAGACTCTCTGCATCGCCTGGGTCTATGGTGAGTATGAACCAGGGGGGGACACCCAGCTCTGGTGTCTCAGGCTCTTGCTTTGCCCATCTTCAAAATGTTGGTCTGTAGCTCATCTTGGCAATTGCTTCACAGTACAAGGCAGACCTCTAAACCCTTGCTTTGGTGCCCCCAGACTCAGCTGGCAGGGACTTCCTGAGAGCAACACCGTGGGGGATCTGCTTGGCAGATATCCCTAGCATTTTCCTATGTGCCCCTGCTTTTGAGGCCCTCATTCCTTGGGGACTTGGAGCTGGCTGGGAAATCCTTTCCTGGCGTGTGTATAGAGGACTCTGAGACCCTCAAACATATTTGAGAGTGCTTTCTCAGCCTTGACGTTCACAATGGATGGATAAAACTTGGGTTCAGGTCCTAGACTGGGTGATGCTGAGGGGCTGGCCCCGCTGACCCACTGGGCTGTTCTGGGGTGACAGATGTTATTCCAGGACAAAGACTGAAGCTGATCACACTCCCGGCAAGCTCCTTGACAGAGTGTTGGCTATGCTGAGGTTACTGCCTTGTCTTCTGGGGAGCACCCAAACAGTGGTGAAGCAGGACCCCAGACATGCAGGACCCCAGACATGCAGACCCTGCTGCTCTCCTTCCCTTGTAGCACCGAGGCATCCTTCCCCTCTTCTGCAGGTGCCGAGCGTTTCTACGATAACATTGAAGACATGATCGGTTACCGGCCGTGGTCCATCATCAAATACTGCTGGCTTTTCATCACCCCGGCGGTTTGCACGGTGAGGGCCCACAGGAAGAGGAGCTGTGAGGAGGAAGATGGGCAGAGCTGGGTGCCTCTGAGATATAGATACCTACATATATACAGAGGGATGTGTGTGCTTGAGTAGTGTCTCCTCTGTTGCTGTCCTGGGGAGCTCTTTGTTACCATGAGACTCTGTGCAGGTGTGGACTCACCAGGAAGACCTCTCTTGGCTAATGGTGTTGTTTTTCTTGCTTTTTCTCTTGGTCTTCTCCACCCTGCCAGGCAACTTTCCTGTTTTCTCTGATCAAATACACCCCACTGACCTACAACAAGAAGTACGTGTACCCATGGTGGGGAGACACGCTGGGCTGGCTGCTGGCCCTCTCCTCCATGGTATGCATCCCTCTCTGGATCGTCTACAAACTCTCCACCATCAAAGGCTCCCTCAGAGAGGTGAGGCTGGTGCTCTGGGACCAGGGTGTGGGCTCTACTTCTGTGTTGAAGTCCAGCCTTGCAGGGGGTTAATTTGTGTGTTGCCGATTAATTAGCAGGGAGCCTAGAATAAATCAATTGAATCAGTCTATTTTTGAATGAGCCTGTTGCTATAACAGACTTTTTTTTTTTAAGTTCTGCCTGTCTGGAGGGCTGCTCCAATCTGGCTGTTGCCTCTTGGTGGCCTTTCTTTATTGTTTCTGTCTCTTTGCAAGCACCATTAGGAAAAAGTTCATTAGATGGAGAGGATAAAGAGCATCTCTGGTGCCTTGAGTCGGTTTGGAGGCTGCTCTTGACTGAGGCTTGAGGATTTGCTCTCAGAAAGCTCCAGATCCCATGAGCGTTGTGGGCAGCTGAGTTCCCCAGTCTATGCTGAGGCCATAGAGATGGAGTGGAGGGCATCACTGTGAGTTTGGAGCTTCCACTGCAACCTCAGTGCTCTGGGCCTGCCCAGCTCACATTGCTGGATGTGCATTGGGAGGGCAGGGAGCTGGCAAACCAGACCTTGCTGCAGACAGGCATCCTATCCCTGCCGTGGCTCATGGTTCAGAGGGAGGTTTCACAAACAGTCCTGAATGCCCAGGATCCCATCTGTTCTCTGCCTCCTGCAAGTGCTCAAGAATGGGTTGTGACAGCAATGGGCCCACGACCCCTGTATGCAGCACGGACGGGGAGGGGTGGGCACAGCTGCAAGAGCATGGCAAGTGCCGTGCTACATGACATAGGAGGTAGCCCCTTACGCACTTGCTGTCCCAGTTAAAGCCAACTCTGTGTGCACAGGCTCTCCCTTTGCAATCCGTGCTGATGGAGGGGATGACCTGGAGGTACTTGGACACCAGCCTTTCTTTGTACTGCTTTCTAGCCCTGGCCTGGAGCAAATGGAGGGCAGAGCTTTCCTACCATGTGTCAAGTCTCAGTGCTTGTCTTGGGACAAGTGGTTTGAAGATGAGTTTATCCCCTCAATCTCTGAAGCACTGACTATCCTAATTTGGGGCATTTCTGGTATTTAGGGACAAGACCTACAGCCCTGCCTGGCTGGCTGAATGATACCCATGACTGGAAGGTGAGGGTTGTGGTAACCTTTTGTCCTTGAGGCTGTGTTCAATGCTTGCCTTTGCCTTCCAGAGGCTCCGCCAACTCACCTGCCCACTTGAGGACTTGCCTTCCATGCTGGACCCAGGACAGCCCCTTCCCTCCACCAGAGCTGGCCTCCTGATGCTGACAGAGCTCGAATCTCATTGCTAGGACCAGTGTGACTCTCCCTCCCTCCCCCCAGGATTGTTTCTGTACAGCCTTTACCACCTGTTGGATAACACAAGGATTCTTCACTCACCAAGGAGAGAGGGATTTCTGGGCTGAGTTCCCTTCCTTGGAAGATTTGAAGGGCTGAGGAAGAGGCTGCTGTGGAGATGGTCTGCATGGAGTTAGCAATGCACCTTAATCCTCTCTCTGGAGAGGGCTCTGAAGGGGCAGATCAAGCACTGGTATTCCTGAGCATTCCCAGCCTTCTGGTGGGCAGAAAGGAAGGACTGATCCTGGAGCGGAGTGTCAGAGAGTCTCAGAGTTGTGGCTCCAGTGTGGACTTTGGGAGCTTCTCCATTCATTCTATTAAATCCTTGTTTTCCCTTCTAGATCTGCTCTGTCTTGGTTTTGTCTCACCAGCATACCTTGCCCGCAGCATGTTAGGTGGGATGTGTACTAGCAGAGCTGTGCTGCTCGTTCAGGTCTGGGTCTCTGTTGCACTGCCACATTGCTATGGGAGGGTTGGCCAGAGGAAAGGAAGCTTGGTTAGGGTGGGAAGGAAAATGGGGAATACTGGTTTGGAGGCCACTGTAAATTGTAGGTCGAGGGTACCTAGGTGAAGGGAAGAGTGTAATGCTACCTTCTGCTGGAGCCATTGACAGCTGCCAGCCAAAAGAGTCACCCAGCTGATGAGTCACTGGGCTATTCCTGGGGTCTGAGAGAAGCACCTGGATTTGCCTTTTGTTTGTGCAAGTGAAGGGTCATGGGAAACTCTCCCTCATCCCTGCAGGTCTGTGTGGTTTTTTGTGCTGACTGCCTTCCAGGTGCTTTAGAGCCGGTCATTTTGGTCTTCCTGCGTACAGAAGAAGGGCTGCGTGGTTGAAGCAGGATCTGCATGTTACATCAACAAGCAGGGCCCCTCGCTTCCAGGCAGTTTGGGTTTAAAAAAAAAGAAAAAATAATAATAATAAAAAAAAATCAAAGAGCTTGTGTTTGAAGTGCTGTAGCCCCAGCGCCCGAGGAGGGCAGCCAGAGGACAGGCAGCCCCGGGAAGCTGGACGGCTCCCAGGAAGCCCCGAGGAAGCTGGAGCCCGGGCAGGGCTGAGCCAGCGGCCGGAGGCGCTCGGCTTCCCAAGCGGTGGGCACCGCGCTGCGGCCGAGGCTCCCGGTGCCGCGGGGAGGGGAAGAAGAAAATTTAAAGCAATCCACGCCGTTAGCCACAAGGTGGCCCCAGGGCTTCACCTACCGCCGCAGCGCGGCCAGGGGTCCCTGCGGGGCGGGCTGGGGAGCAGCGGGCACCCCCGCAGCCCGGCCGGCATCCCCCGCCTCGGCAGATCCTCCCGGCTGGGTGACTGTTCGCTCCTAGGGTCGGTGGCAGCCTCTTCAGCGGCGGTAGGGCTGGGGAGGGATTTTCTCCCGAGTCACGACGATCTGGTCATTCCCCCCCACCCCCCCGCTCCTGTTGCTTGTTGAGGTTTTCTCTGCAGACAGCTGCATCCCACAGGGAATGGTGACCTCCGTTGTGGCAAACGCTGGTTTAGGTCCCCGAGCACCCATAGGCAATGGCAAGTTATTTGGCTTGGTTTTCTCGGGTTTGGTTTTCCTGTTGGAGCCTGGTGACCTGAGGTGGGAGACAGGTCGATGATGGAAAGGGGTCACGAGCTTTCAGTCACACAGGCTGTGAAACAGCAGTGAGCACCAAGAACTGAGGGGATTGTGGCTGGGAAGGTTTCTGAGACTGCAGATTTAAACTCCAGGAGGGAGAGCCCAGTGATCTGTGGTCCTCTGGGGCTTCATTGGCTCTGCTCCAGGGTGCCTGTGGATACCTCATCTCATTTCCAGCTGGTTTTTCCCTTTTCCCATCCCATTTTCCACAAGGACATGAGGGCGGGTGGGTTCCTTCACTAGGCTGCACGTGCAACCATGGGTGAACCCCTTGTGGTCAGACTCGCACCTCCTCTGTCAAAAACTCAGGTTTCTGCCTCCCTCCCTGCCTCTGGAGAATGCCGGTGATGCTGAAGGCATAGGGCTGGGGAGTGCAAGGCCAGGGCTGAACTGGCTGTCACAGTTTTCCCAGGCAGCCTCGAAGTCTCGGAGCTCCAGATTCCCCCAGATGCCACAGCACTTCATGATGCTCGTGTGTGAGCTAAGGGTAGGAAAGAGTTTAGAAACGGAGGGAAAGCCACTTTTGGAAGAGACCCACAATGTGATGAAGGATGGAGCCATCCAGCTGCCACGCTACTTGGAATACAGTACTGGCTGGTAGAAGTTACTTCTAGAAATGAGTGGAGTTCAATACAGAAGTTTTTTTCTGTTGTCTTTTTGCATGAATCATATTAGAAGTTCCAGCAACAGATATTTTTATACATGCCACTCTAATCTTAAACAAACTTATACTTTCATTTTCCAGCAGTATATGTAAGGGGTTTGGCCTACTGGGAAGGTATTTTAAACCAAATGGAAAACAGCAGCTGTCCACAGCTATCTCCAAAATATGGCTGATATAGAAAGTCTGATCAGCTGCATGTAGGCAAAGTGGGAGTCTGCTGAAAGGCTTGTGACTTGCTTTATTTCAAAGTAGTCTGGTGTCCAGCAAATTAGGCATGTGGTTTAATCGATCTGGTTATATATGAGCCAGGAAACTTCCCAAGCCTGTGTTCCTACATGACGCAACTGCTGTAAAGCTTTGGATGAGCTCGGCAGGTCAGATGAGCAAGAAAACCAAAGGTTTTGCTAGACATTCTTAAATCAATGTCTTATTTTTGATAGGACTTTAGGACAAAGTATTGGAATCTATGACGCTGGCTTGAAATATGAACCAAGTATGTTCTGTATTGCTTATTGAGAGGGTTGATGGACCAAATCTGAAATTAATACATTTTAAACTTCAAGACATGACATTTTTCACAGCACTTTTTATGACCCCATGGTTAGAAGGAATTTTGGTGAAATTCAGAATATGGAGATTTTGGAATACGGTGATTGTTCATGATTTGGAATAAGGTGAAAGGAATTTTTTTTTGCATTCGATATCAGCCAAGTACTGCTCTTCTTGCAGTCTGTGGAATTTACTCCACTCATACTTTCTCCACCTGGGGAGATGCTGATGACCCTTGGGACAGCAAATGTGTGGTTGGAAATTTTCCACCTTCAGAATCCAAAATCTGCAACTTAGCCTGAGTATCCAACCTGTTAGTTTCAGGAAAATGGGGATGAGATTAAAGGCACATTTTTTTTAATGTTTGTTTTTGTTTGTTGGTTCATCCCTGTCATCCCGTCCCATCCCTCCCACCCCATTTCAAACAAGAAAGTTTGCATTAAAATAGTGAAGTCCCTGAGATTCTGTCCTGGGTCGTTAGCGCTTGAAAAGGATGACTGAGCTTTCTGTTCATCTGTCTGTGAAAACCAGGCTCTGCTTTTCCCGTACTGCGGTACTTGCACCATTGGTGCCTGGGGAAGGGTCTCAGACCCCTAATCAGGCAGAGATACTGTTGACACAGATGTCCTCTTCTGTGGATGGAGATGCCTACACAGGGCAGGGGGGAGACTTCAGATCTTGGAACAGGATGCATGTGTTCCTGTGGGGAGCAGCCCAAACCCAGGGGCTCCCAGCATGTTTGAACTGATGCCCTTGAGGAGTCCTTATCCATTTGCCGCTAGCGATACATAGCATGGCTTTCCATGGCTATTGAAGAATCATGCAGCGTAAGTCATGTTGCACGTTTGGGTGATAAGAAAGGAGGATGTGTGGGGAGGAGACAGGCTGTGGTGCATAAATGGAGAGAACAGAGTAAGGTTAACATCTTAACACGTGGCATACGTAATCCTGTGAAGCAGAGATCCCCAAATAATCTGTTAAGTGTGTCCTACAGGCCAGTGCAAACGAGCATATCCCTCAGAGCAGAGTATTTGGCTGAGTTCTAATATGGTTAGCAGCCTGCAGGATGGGGATCTGCATGGTGCAGATAAGGTAAGTGTGTGTAGGAGCACACAGATGGATTTGAGAAGTCATTACTTCTTAGAACGTACCAGTGACTCGGTCACCCCCTTCTCCACCTGACCTGTCCAGAGTCACATCAGTTTGGGCAGCAACATGCGCTTCTCTGTCTCTGCAGACCGACCTTGTCTTTTGTGTCCTTGTGCCTTACGCATCAGAGGTGTTTGCTGTCACCACACACGTCCCACAGCAACCAGCTCAGCCGCCCTTAGGAAGCAGGGAGGGAAAGCAGGAGCAACTGGGCATCTACCCACCTGTTCTCTCCCTGCCTTTCTTCTGTGGTCCTCCTTGGTCTCTGATCAACAGTGAGCATTGCTATTAGACTCAGAGAGGCTGTTAGAGCACAGATGTCTCCCCGGCATCGCTGTTCCTCCCTCCTGACTGCTTTTATTGCTGACACTGGCCTCCTAAGCCATTTGCCCTTGCCTTACCCTCTCCCCCACCGGGGCTGCTGTGAAACAGGGGATGTCTCACCCTGCCTGTACTTCCAAAGGGGGAGGCTCCTGACGGCCTCCTCTCCTCTGGGAGCCCAGTGCAGGAGCGGTGCTGCAGCTGCCTGAGCCCATCACGGTTCTGTGGGGCCTCATTAGTGCTTGTTACTGTGTTCACTTCTGATTAGTTACGGTGAAACTGTTGTAGGAAGTCACAGGCTTACTTAAGCAGAGATTAGCCGTAAACATAAAAAATAAATTATATGAATGCCTAGGGGAAACTGCTCTGCAAACATAGCATTCAGTCGGCTAGACAAGTTCCAAACAAAAGCAGCAGCTGAGCTGTGCCTGCAGAGGAACCAGTGTTTCTCCTGTTTCATTAGCAAAGGTGTCAAAAGGTGGGATTAGCTTGGATGAGCGAGGACACTGGTGTCTTTTCCCGCAGGTGCCTTAGCAAGGGGGACAGCCAGAGCTGCAGGCTCCTCTATTTCCCACACAAAACCCAGCACCCACCTCTCCCACCCCCTAATGTTTGCAAAGGAGAGCCATGTTTTTGATGCACTTGTAGGATGTCACGTCGACAGACTTCTCCCATCAGCTGGCTCACGGGGAAAACGGATTAATTTTCGCTCAAAGCTTTGTGTTGTGCTGGCCCATGGAGGAGGGACGCATTGTGGGACCCGGGGCTGGCTGCTGCCAGGAAGCAAGGCCCAAGTGTGGGCTGATGTTGGCAGTCTCCTGCTCTGGGCTGGCTCTCCAACAGGCATGTCAGAGCTGGCCAAAAGGGAGGAAACGGTGGGGAGACCCACATAAAGGGAAAAGCCAACAGGTGCTCTGAGGCAAGAAAAGGCAAGCTAAAAAGGAAGGCAAGAGTGCAGTGTCAACTGGCAGGCAGTGAGCAGGGTAGGGAGGAGGAGACCTTTGTGGAGGTGCAGGATGTCTCTGAGGTTGGGGTTAGCCATCCATTAGGGTAAAGGCTGAGTCCTGGTCTTCAGCTTCCCTGGGCCCGGCAGGCTGAGGAAATCAGGTCATTTTGAAGAGAATTTTCCCCCTCTGCTGACAGGAAGGGGTGGAAATCCATGCGGCACGCTTCAGGCTGTCAGCTGCAGCGGGAGTGGGTCCCTCTGTGTGGTGGGACAGCAGCGCTTTCCGGTTCCTCCTGTGCACCCTAAACAATGGGGCTTCCTCTTGTCTTGGTTTTCCTGCCTGCAAAATCGGATGCTGCCATCCCTTCCATCGCAAGCTGCCTCAGGATGCACTGTGGGGAGGGCTACGGAGAGCTGGGTGCTGCTGGTGGCAGAGCTGCACATGGTGGGGAGGGTCCCAACCCTGAGAGGGTTCATGTGGCTGGGGAGGGGCTGGGGAAGGGGGTGCTTTGAATGTTTCCAGGATTTATTGCAAGCAGTGCTTCCCTTTTGGGGATGGAGTGTTTAAGAACAACCTCACCCACACTCTCCCTACCCCCATTGCCAGCAGGGCTGCTTCTTCCCCACCCAGCTCCCTCCATATCCCTGTGTCAAGACACCTTTCCTGGGGTCAGCATTTATTCCCCTCCAGAAGCTCCCAGGGCTCACCTCTGCCAATGTCTATTCCCTGCGCTGGCTGTGGCTCCTTTCATTAGGCTTGCTCACAAATTTACATCCTGCCACATAATCCCTCTGCCAGCCCCTGTGGGAAGCTGCCTCTGCCCATGGTAATGGTGGAGGAGGAACCTGTGTCATGGGGAGATCTGCAGTCAGATTGCGGCATCCTTTAGCAGCCCTCTCCTACCAACAGAGCTGCGCAGCCCAGGGTGCCTGCTCAGGGGCTGTCTGCCAGCAAAGGTGGCAATCAGTGGTCATGGAGTGCATCATGCCTTCCTTGCCCGCTCCCGGAACAGGGCTGAGCACAGTCCATACCCCCACAGCTGAGATGGTCAGAAGGTGATTTCTAGTTTTCAGTCTGGGCCATCACACTTGTGCAATCCCTCATGTAGAGGCTGCTGTGGTGGGATAAAGGTGCCCCATGCCTGTAGCAGGATTTAGAACCACAGTAAATTATTGCCTGGTGGGAAACTCTGAAGCCTTAGTGTAACTTCTGGTACCTTCTGGGCTGGAAAGCAGAAATAGCAGCCTTTTTTCCTGCTGGAGAATGATTTTCACACGTTGCTGGATAAAGTTTTCATTTAGGTTGACTTTCTTCTTGTTTTACCTTAATGTCACAGGTCATTTCCCATCTACAATTTTGCAAAAACTGATGATGTTCCTGTGAAACACTTCAGTGTAGATAAATCAAGTTTTTAGGTCAGCTCTGCTTACCTAGGCTTATCTCAATCCCCTTTTCATATCTGGATAACCTCTATTGCACCTTTTCTCCAGCTGTGCTGGGTCACACCAGTCCTCTGTGGCAGGACGGGCAGCGGCACTGTCCTTCATTAGTAGGGAGGGAGGCAGTGCAGTGCCTGTGTTGTGTAGCTAAGCATGTGATGTTCACCTTGCAGTCTTTCACAACTTCAGAGACAGCCCCTAAAAGGCAGAAGATGGAGCTTGGCCCCTCTGATGTTGATCTCAGCCCATGCAAGGAAAGAATCAGCCTGTTTTTCTTTGGGTATGGGACCTAACCACTCAACCAGCCCAAATGGCAGGTGAAAGCCAAGGCTTTGAAAAATGGCACGCTTGGAAAATTTAATCCTGTAAACAGGGTACTGCATGCTGTCTTTGTCTGCCTGGGTAGAGGCATTGCCTGCTCCAGCTGCCACCTCAGCCCTTTGCCCTCATGGCCCCATTGCCTGACTGGGGCCGCTGGGACAGGTCTGGGCTGGCTCAGAGTTCCTCAGCCTGTGGGAGGTCCTCCAGCGCTCACCTTGAGCTGCTCTGCCTTCCTTTTGCACTGCCCAGCAGCATGGGCTCAGATTGGCTGCCCCCAGTGTCAGCTGAGGTAGTAAATAAACACCCCCAAAGTAGAAGGAGACATTTTCCCCTACTGCCTCCAGTGCTGGCCTCAGTGGTTTATCCTGAGGATCCCGCCAGGCACAAGGGTGACTCCCTTCATGCGCATCTCCAGCATCGATTGTCCCCAGGGCAATCCAGCATACTCTAATGCAATCCGATTCACTGTCTTCTGGCACCCGTGGAGGATTTTTTTCAGAGAACCTTACAAACGACCTCTATAGAGCATGCAGGCATGTAAACCTACTGCTTCCCCACTCTGCGGTGGTAAGGACTTTTGTTAGCTCCCCGATTTCCCACTGAGGGGGCCTGGGGATCGTCATCTGCTGAGCTCTGACACAGTCGAGCAGATCGGAGCATGTGCTGGATATGTCCTAGCTTCCGTCGTGCTGCTGTGGTTTGATCACATGGGTATGTGAAAAGGTCAATAGGAATTTGGCAGGCATATTAACAGCCAAAGTAAAAGACAAAACAGTAATAGCATTAAACATAACATTTAAAAAAAAAATCTGAGCTGAACTATTTTGAGGAAAATGGCATAACTGGAATGCCTGCTGCTGGTGTGGGTCACAAGAAGCCCTGGAAAAGTGCATCAGAGTTGGGATGGATACAAAGAAAGCCGCCAGTGCAGAGGCACAGAGGGATTGCTCACTTCTAGCAAGCACACAAATACTATAATGACTCGGGCAGTATCTCTCCCTGCTGACAGAACTTGCTCTTACGAGCTGTGTTTGCACTTGCAGCATATGGCACAGGCACGGAGGGGTCTGCGTGAGCCTAGGACAAACGTACTCCCTCCACCCACTCTCTGCGTTTTGCTTCATCTGCTTGATGGCGTTGGTGAGCCTCAAGCTTGGCCAGTGAAGCAGGTTTAGTGTAGTGGTCCCTGGAGATGGAGGTGATTTGTTCTGCACATTTGCAGGATGATTTTAAGGGAAGCCACTCTCCCACTGAAGCTCTGGAGCTCCAGAGAAGTGGGAGCAAGTGGCAGCCAGCTTGGGCCATGCTGCAGGGTCTGCAAGGAGAGAACTCCCTCCCGCTGAGGTCAAGAGGACCTGGAGTCACTCCATTGACTGCTGCAGTTGATCTTTTCAAAATTTGGGCCTTTACCCTGCCTGACCGTTGCCACTTTCTTTTCTTGCTTTCCCATCAGGGCCACAGTTCAAGGTCTGGAGAGGTATATGTTGTAAGGGAGCTGTGGAGAAAGTTCTCTGGCCCAGAGAACTCCCTTCCTGCCATCCCACCACTCACATGTGAGCTGGGTGATAATTTACTGGGGGGAGCTGGTGGAGGGGGAGGGACAGGAGGAGGAGGGACCGAAGTCTTTGCCTTACCTCTTGCTGTATCTCTTTGGCACTCAGTGGATTCCCTGCCTGGACTCCAGTGGGACTGGACAGGACGGGACGGGCTTGCCTGGGGAGACCTGTGCTGGGTTCAGGTGAGTTGGGCATTTGCTCATTGAGCAGATCTGTCTGGATGTGCGTGTCACGCCGGGAGTGCTGGTGCCTCCAGTCCTCCCGCAGCCAGCTGCTGCATGCCAGGTGCCTACCATTCTCTGGGGAGTGGGCCAGCAAATCTGTAAGGGGAAAAGCTTCTCAATGTTAAGCAAAGGAAGAGAGAGGTGGAGGATGGGGAGCAAATAATCAGTTTGGATCAACCCAGGGAAGAGGTTTTTCTTTCAATGCTTCCTACAGGAAAGGACAGGCAGTGATGCTGCTGGGAGGCTGCTGGGAAGCTGCAGAGCAAAGGGATGCCTGAAGGATGCATAATTGGTACTGAAGGTTGTGGCATCAGAGAAAGAAAAGGACTCAGACAGCAGAAAGACTGAGAAGAGAGATGAGAGTGGGCCAGACAGAGATTGGGAAGAAAGGCAGTGATGCCTGGGTGATAATAGATAGAGGAGCAGGTGCTAGGAATGAGGTAGGCTGTAGACATTTCAGCTCCTGCAAACATGAGACAGTGACCCCCTGTCCTCCTGTGCCGCCCTGAGGAAGTGCTGGCCCTGATGCATTGACTTGGGGGCTGCAGCTCTAAAAGTGCTCCTTGTTCTTCTTGCCTCAGAAGATTCATCAAATTTGTTCCCGTGTAGAGGTGAGGCAGGGAGACAGCACAGTTTGTGCATGTGCTAAACTTTATGGGCGTATTCATGAACAAACCCAGGCAGAACACATGAGGGTTTCATAACACCTGATCTGTGTCTCCTTAAATCAACAGTGCTTTTAAAGTAATCACTACTAATCAGGGCTTTCATCCAATGCCATTGGAAATGCCATTGCCCCAGTTTTTCCTCTTTGACAGCTGCTGATACAAGAGGCTGAACCTTGGACCTGACCTTTGCAGCTCTGCAACAGCCCAGTTTTTCTGGATTCATAGGTGCAGATGTGGTCCTTGCAGATGACGGGCTAATGAGCCCTGCATTGTATCTCTCTACCTGCCCATGCTCCTGGGTGGGGCTACAAGAAACTTTTGGTGCCCCAGGTTGGAAAGCAGATATCTTGCCTCTCGGAGGTTGCAGGTGGGATGCAGTCCCATTGCCCTGCAATGTGGCATTACAGCAGGCATTACTAGGCAGGTGTTATGGCGCTGCTAGAGTCATATGCCTCTGCCTGTCCCAATTTCACCTGCTGTGCCTTGTCCTGTGCTCCAACTGGAGATGGCCGAGTCTGCCCAGGGTCAGCCAGGTAGATCCTCAAGCCTGCACCTGAGCAGGATGCGGGGTGCTGGGATCCCTGTGCAGGCTGAACAGGGAGCTCGGTGCAGGGAGGATCATGGCAGGGAGCCCGTGCAGCACTGCTCTGCTGCTCTGCAGTGGCTGCACACGCATCTGTGCCGAGGCCCTGGGCTTTGCTAAATAAGCTGTTGGCTACCCTTGTCATTGGTGCTGGGAGGCATAAGGTAATGTGTCATGCCATAACCTCACCTGCCTTTTGGAAGGGTTTTTCTTGAGTACTCTTCCCCTATGCTCCCTGTTTCTTATCACTTTAATAGCAAGTGCCCCGAGGCTGTGCTTTTGGGATGTTAAGCAGGGTGTGCCTGCCTGGGGGAGTTTAGCTAGAAGTGCCTAGAGCAGTGTGATGCCAAATCCCCCGTGCTGCTCTCCTGCCTTTGAACCTCAGACTTTTGGAGACGTTGGCTGTGCTGGCTCCTCTTCTCCTGCCCCAAAGCAGCCACCCCAGGGAAGCGACTGCAAGGTTCAGATTTTAGGCACTGCAGAGGTTAGGATTTTTGTGTGGGCCCACATGCACCTGCAGGGGGTAGCTTCTTTGCTGCCCACTCTTCCTTAACCCCTCAGCCTCCAGCCTCAGGCTGGCCTAGGTCAGCAGCAGGCAACCAAGCTGCAGTGCTGGGGGCTGGCAGCCTCCCTTCCTTCACCTGACCTGCCCAGGACTGCTGGGTGGCATGCCTTGCTCTATGAATTTGGTGCCCTGGTGAGGTGGCAGCCCTATAGCCACTATATCCCCTTCCGTGGACTCTGTCCTGTCCCTGTGGGGCACCTCTGGGCTGCACCACAGGTCTCTGCCCTGCCGTGCCCCTGCTGCATCTGTTTGCAGAGTGGGTGCTGGAGCAGTGTGGCATTCACCCTCTGTGCCATTCACCTGCTCCGCTCCTCCAGCCAGACAGGAGCCCTGCTGCCCCCACGCTTTGGCTGTGCTCAAGGACCTCTGAGCAAGTCTGACGCAGCTGCGGGACTTTGGCCAGATATCTCTGGCCAAATATCTCTGGGTGGGTGGCTCTAGAGGCTCCACTGGGGCCAGGCTGGTTCTGTGTCCGTAGGAGACCTGTCACTGTGGTGCTCTCTAAGAAAGATGGATCCTGCTGTGGTTGCATGCTACTGGGCCTCCTGCTATGTGGCAGTGGATACAACCAGACTCTGGGCTGACTGGAGGTCTTGAGAGTATCTGGTTTGATGCAAAGGCTGGTTTCTGATCATATTTACATCCCATTTATGGACTTCATCAGTTAGTCTTGATTTTTCTTCTAGGCTGAAGTAAGAAACCACCTCTGTGTCTCTGTAGCCCAGAGCAGGGCTGGTGAGCTACGGACACCGACAGAGACTGAACCGGCAGTGAGAACAACAGCTTATACTGCTTTTGTCAGGGGATTTGCTACTAATACTCAGAGAAGTCCAGCCACCACTAGGTGCTTAGAAGGCTCTTCAGTCCTGACAGCAGAGGTTAGGGCAGGAGCCATTTGGTCCCCTTCTGAGCTGGGGATGTGTGCTCTGAAGGTTGATGCTCTGTAATCCTTGCAGCTTGTATCACAGACGTACACGTCATTAGCAAACTCACAGCTGCTTCTTATCTCACTCTTGCTGATGTCAGTAAGCAGCAAACTCACAGACTGCAGAAGAGTTGCTCTTATTTCACACTGGAGAAAATGTAAGCAGGATCTGATCCTTGTGACAGCCTCATGTGCCCAACGAACCTTGCTGAACAGATGCTTTGAAAATGCCCTGCAGTCCACAAAACCTGGAATTTATTAGAAGGTGTAGAGAAGCCAACTAGCTTTCAACAGCTTGAAATGAAAGGCATTTTCTCTTTGACTGCTGTCCTAGAGTTGATCAGTTCTTCTCTTGCTATATCTTTCCTTGCCTTTCTCCTTTTTGCAGCTCGAGTGAGCCATTCCTCAGCAGCATTTGGGTTTGGAAGAAGCAGTGGCTGAAGCAGCTGTCCCCGCTCACGTAGCTGCTCTTAGATTGGCTGGAAAGCACTTCTGCTGCTAATATTTTCCTGTCCATCTTGCAGATATGACCTATACCAGTAGCAGCCCCAACACACTAATCTAACTAGGTTTGTTCCTTAAGCTGTACCTTAGCACTGCTGTTCCTCACTGAGCCCTAATTTTCTGTCTCTGCTCCCATAACCACCCCCGCCTCCTGCCATCGAAATGCAATGCAGGATTTCAGCTGCCAACTCACTGCTGGCTCATGTTGTGCAACCAGAGAATTTTCTGTGTCCTCCTGCTCCTCCTTTTGTAACAGAGAGCAGCCTGCTTGCTTTCTGATTCCTCCCTCCCAACCTTAAATTGCAGTTTGTGTGTTTGGTTGTTGCTTGTTTCAAACTGAAACCGAGAAATAGAAATGCAGTGCAGCTGTCTGCAGCATCACCTGTGATTCTGTCTTCTGCAGTTCAGGCAGAACTTATGAGTGTCCAAAGGTGCTTTTAAACTGTGCTTCCTCTGACAAGTGTTATTGGCTGCTTTTTAATGATATGTCTATTCGCTGATCTCTCTGTTTCACTGTTCACTCTTGAGATTGTCTTCCTCTCATTTGCCTTAAGATAAAACAGCAGAAGAGGTCAAATGGAGGGTGTTAACTTCCCAGCAGTAGGAGCTCCTGTGTGATGGCAATCAGGAACAAGCAGTAAGTTTGCAGGAAAAAAAGCTTTAGGAGAATCTCTAACAGCTTCTTCCTCTGGTATCGAAACCCCAGGTGGCTTCTCTCTCATCTCTCTCTTGTTCCTTGTCTCACCTGAGCAGTCCTGAATAGCACTTTTTGCCCTGGAAGAGGCTGAAGATACCACCATGCTTACCTTTCAGAGGCCACTTCCATTCTCCTCTTTTTCTGGTTCCCGTCTCACTGTTTAGTTGCAGCTTGTTCCCAAATAACAGCAACAAATGCTGCTCTCCTGCATCACTGCAGTGTGTTCAGCACGTTGGACACACGTGGTGAGTGTCTACGGCACTTGACGTATCCTTGGCTTTCCTTGTCTTTTGTGGCCATTCTTGAAGGATCCCATGGTGGTGATAGGTGTGGGACAAACACAGCCCAAAATTCATGACCAAGAGGGACTGGGCTACCTCATTCAAATATTGAAGAAAGGAACTTGTTGGTGGGGTCTGTGTTTGTGGCTGCCTGCCTGCCAGCTATTCTCTTTCCAGTACCTGGGAGAATCCAGGTGTATTCTTATTTTCTCAGCAATAAATCTTGTGGGGAAAAATGTGTCTGCCTCCATGCACCAGGCCTGGTACCAAGTCTGGTAACCATTTCATACAGAGCTGCCTGTTGCACTGGGCATAGAGGAAGCTCCCTTCTCTCTGGGAAGATGGCTGGGGGTCATGTCTGCAAAGGGTTCTCCAGGCCTGGAAAAAGGCATCTCCTCAAAGTGCTGAGGGTTGAAAATACAGCAGGGCACCTCTAGAAGAGACTGTTGAGGGCAGAGGGAGCTGAAGAGGGAAGGTGGTGGTCGTGGCTAAGTGGGTCCAGGAGAGAGGTAAACTGTGGACTGTGTCAGGTGGCATCTTAAAAGTTGGAAAAACTTTATGGCAGAGGGAAAAAAAGAGGCTGGGCGTGGAGGAGTCAGAAGATTTTTCTCCAAACTTCAGTGTAGGAACAGCAGAAAAAGTGCAGGCAGCAAGTGAGGGGCAAAGTCTTTTCTCCACACTCGTGTATTAAGGAGAGGGGCATCTAAAGGGAGAAGAAAATGCCTGCCTGTTGGGGAAGATGTAAAACAGTGGGTGGCTGTGGCTGCTGTGGGAGAGCCAAATTGCTCCTAGCTGGAAACAAGAAGTTATTTGAGCCCCCATCTGGCCTGAGAACATATAGGGCAGGGGCACAGTAGGATTAGATGTTCAGGAAAAGAGGCAGGAGGTGTGTAATAGGCTTTCTCATAGAAACAGCAGGCAAAGCAGAGGGAAGCAGTGGGGAGGTGTAATGCTGTGTGTCACTTTGTTTGGGAAGGGAGAAGTTGAAGCTCATGGCATGAAGGGCCAAAACTTTGAGGACCACTTTAATCTACCACCTGTTCCCAGTTGAAAAGGTTTGATTCCATAACCAGGGTGGTTTGCCCCTTTTTAAAACAGGAAAATGATCCACAAGTGCCACATCTCCCCTTCTGGTCTGTTTGTCCCAGCCATGTTCGCCACTGCAGCATCCCAGTTTCTTTCCTTCATGTTGGCCTATTCAGGAGCCAGAGGACAGGTGCAGAGTCAAAGTCCTGGTCCAGGTGCCCCTGAGTTGCAGCCTGGTGACAGGGTTGAGGCTGCAGTCTGGCATTCAGGGTGTTCCCTTCCTGGGGTCAGGTGAGAGGACGTGACTCCCTGATTGTGATCTTCCCCTGCTCCCATGTGTGAAACAGGTCTGACATAAAAACAGGTAAACCACAAATATTAGTAGAAATAGGCTGGCTCTTGGGGCCACTTTGCATTAAAGGAATAAAAGCAAAGAATTAGCTAAGTCCTCTCCTGTCAGCTTCTCATGACATCCTCAATAAGCCTAGGCTTAAGCATCATTGTACTTGATAATGTGCCCTGGACTGCAGCAAATTGGAACGTGCCGAGGACTGTGACAGATCAAACACGTTTCATTAAGTATGTGTTATTTTTTCTCTCACATTTGACAATGTGTGGAGCTCTGCTGCTCTCGAAGATGAGGAGGCTGTGCTGCAGCATCTGAATGAACTGATCAGCCAGCTGGCAGGCCTTGCTGCAAGCAGGCAGTGGGGAAAGGGGCCTTGCCTTGGCTTTAGAAGCTGAGAAAAGACTGGTGGGAGGACCTGACATTTCCACCTACCAGTTCAACCCAGCAGGCAAGCTAAGTGAAGGGGACTGGGAGGACCTCCATGCTGGTGAGCTATTGGCGAACTGCAGAGCTGCTAGTTCTGCACCAGTCAGCATTTAGGCTGCATGCCTTGATTTCTGGGTTGCATCATCTTCTTTAAATGTGGGGCTAGAGGTTTGTATAACCCTGAGGACAGATTCAGCTTCACATTCAAGTGTAGATCTACATGTGATGTAGTACTTGGTGGGTTTGGGGCAGTGCAAGCCAGTAAATAGGTGCTTTCCAGCATATAGACCATAAAGGGCAAGGGCTGGGGAAAAAAGGAAGGTTGCTTCCTTAGTGTCCTGGTGCATCTACATTTGACACTGAAACTGATTGTACCCACTGTGGTACTGCCCATCTATAAGTCCTTATTGGAAATAACTCTAAAGAACTCTCAAATTTAATAGGGGATCAGAATCCTTCTGCAATGTTTTTGAAGAGGCAGCTATATAGCCTGGAGGACAGTCTTCACTGACCCTTGACTGCCCTCCTCCATGGTTTATGCTCCCTTGCTGCCTGCTGCAGCCCCTCTTACTAGAGGCAGTGTTAATGCTTTGCATGGGATTCGCTCCTCTGCATTCAGAGTCTGTGGAAATCTGCTGATGATTTCAAAGGGAATAGGTTGTCAGCACTGTCATGGTTTAACCCCAGCTGGCAACTAAGCAGCAGACAGCAGCTTGCTCACTCCCCCTGCAGTGGGATGGGGGAGAGAATCAGAAGAGTAAAAGTGAGAAAATTCATGGATTGAGATAAGAACAGTTTAATAATTGAAATAAAATAAAATAATAATAAATAATAATAAAATTGTAATGAAAAGGAAAAATTAAAAAAAAAGAGAGGAAAAAACCCAAGAAAGACAAGTGATGCAAATGAAAAACAGTTGCTCCCTGTCAACCGATGGATGCCCAGCCAGTTCCCCATCAGCAGCCCCTGGCCAACTTTCCACCTAGTTTATATGCTGAACGTGACATCATATGGTATGGAACATCCCTTTGGTCAGCTGGGGTCAGCTGTCCCAGCTGTGTCCCCCTCCCAACTTCTTGTGCACCCCCAGCCTCCTCACTGGTGGGGTGAGGTGAGAGGCAGAAAATGCCTTGACTCTCTGTGAGCACTGCTCAGCAGTGGCTAAAGCATCCCCATGTTATCGACGTTGTTTTGAGCACAAATCCAAAACACAGCCCCATACTAGCTACTGCGAAGAAAATTAACCCTATCCCAGCCAAAACTAGCACAAGCATGAAGCCAGATGGGGGAATAAATACTGTTGTTTCTCTGGGCATTTAGAGAGCAATTGGTGTGTTACACTGTGAGATCTGGTTTCCTTTCTTTACTTGAATAATAGAGGGAGGAAACATGCCTTGTGCCAAAAAAATGCTTGCTTTGCTATGAACATTCAGTAGAAGCTGTGTTTTCATACGCAAACATCTTTCTTTGCCCCAGGGCCTGATGTATCCAGAAGGTTAGCATTTAGGAAATAATTTCATTTGCGCTGGGCAACTTACAAAAGCAAACGAGACGTGGTGATAATGATGCTGTCTTGTGTGGAGTAAGTCCAAGCATGGCCAAACAGTTCCTGCTTCCCCTTGCCTCGTTGAAAACTACACTGAAACACGTGCCATGATGTTTCTAGGCTGCTGGGCCAGTTTGATATTAGGACTAGCTCTTGTTCCCAGTTAGGTCAGACTCCCTGGCAGTCCCTGCTCCCCACAAGGTGGCTCATACGCTGATGCTAGCCCAGAGGGAGATAACTGGAGAGAGACTAGGCACAAGGAGAGAGGGAGTAGTTTGCCATCATGGTCATGGTGTGCCATGCTGATGCAAAAGGTGGATGGATAGGTTTGGTGGTCCTGTCAGGTAGAGGACATCAAGGGTAATGAGGTTTTGCTCACCACTGACTTGCTGACTAGGAGAGGTCCCTGGCCGGAGCTGCTTCCAGAGCTGTGCTTGGACTTCGCCTGGGACAGAGCAAGTTGAAGTGGTCCAGAGCAGATTCAGGGGCAACAGAAGAGTTAAGTAGCATGGGTGATGCAGATTGCTGTTCCCTGGAGGTGGGAATGACCCCTTAGGAGGCACGGAAGCAATGATAACACGTGGTATTAAAAACCCTATCAAACCACCAGCAATCCGAATCTGTAAGTTAACATGAAGGAACAAAGCCGTGATTTCTTCGCACTCTCAGCTTGTGCGAATAGAAGCAGAGATGCTGCTGCTTTGGAGAGAAGCTTGTTTCCAGTGTAATTTCCTAATCCCAACATGGGAATGTGTATCCCTTGCTGATGCTAATCACCCCTTCAAAGGACAACTTCTGCTCAGTAAAGCCACCAGTGAAACATAGCTAGAGTTAGGACTTTCCTGGCATAGTTCATCATCCACCCTGTTTGTGTTAGGTCTGTACATTCTGGCTGGGCTCACACGTACATCCCTACCTCAGGTAACCCATTAGAGTAAGCTTTTGAGGAGAATTTTTTTTAGCTAAAAGTCAAAGGGAAATTTTTCTCTTTGCACTTTAGTTTCTTCTCATAATCAAATGTCTGTAAACAATATGAAAATGTTGTCAAAAAGAAGATTCAATCTGGTCTCTGTGAATTTTGTCTGGATTTAAATTAACCAGTCAATTAAAGGACTTTGTGTATGACAGAAAATTGTATCTCGTAACAAGCAGCCACTAACTTTGCTTAATTAAGATGATGCTAAACATAGTTCAGGATTTAGTACAGACCGGAGAATGTTTTCCTTGCACCACCCTACAGGCCAAATCATATTCTGTGTGCCCCCCCTCCAACAAGGACTTCATTCTGTGTTTCCCCAAGGCTGGGCTTTTTCCTACTGATATTTTCACTGCAATAATTGACCTTGTCTAATCTCAGTACTCCCTTTTCCAGACCTGAAACACCTGCCAAGTATGAGGTCCTTTTGCTCATCTCAGAGGCTTTGTTTCCTTGCTCTTGTTTTGCAAGAGGGTTGGGAAAAAGTGGAGGATTGGTGCTCCTGCCTGTTTCTTGCTGAAGGGAGCCTAGGTCAAATAAGCATGTGTGCATTTTACTGAGGTGGCAGGCTGTGTGGTAGTATAATGTGGTATCCAGAGGGTCAAAGACAGTGCTTCTGGCAATGCCTTGAAGTAAGATGGTAGGTAGTCCATTCTTGTTCAGACTATTAATCCGTAACATTTCTATCCTGCCCTCTGAAACCACGCCAGGAGACTGTTGCTGCACAAAGCACACGGGGAAGGGAAACTCTTTTTGCCCCCCTGCCGTGCTTCAGCTTCAGCTTCTTTTCTCTTCCTCTGAACTGTTGTTTCCAAAGTCCTGGACAAATTTCCAGCAGTGATGGAGATGCAGAGCATTTAGTCAGGGTGTGGAGGGACAGATAGAAGTACACTAAGGCTGGTGGTCTGGGAAGGATAAGGAAGAGAGCTGTATGTGTGTAAGAGTGAATTCGGGATTGAGTTCCATGAAGAGGTGGTGCAGGTGGGCCCATCTCACCCGACCAGTGACCTTTCCTCTATCCCTTCATCACAGACTTTCTGTCCCACAGACATAACTTGGAGGAAATGCTTTGTGCTGACACTAAAGAAGCCATTTTCCAGAGGATGAAGGAACCTCAAGGTGACAGCAGGAACACATCTGCTGTGGTGACTGGTCTGTCCTCTCCCTCCTCTTCCTACCACTATGTCCCACACTAGCTCCTTATGTCCCATGCCCTCTTTTTCCTCTGTCCCACAGAGCCATGACAAGAGCTGTGGCTAAGGAAGGAGAGCCCAATGGGACCACTGCAGTTTCTGAAGAGATAAAAAAGGAGGAAATGGAAGAGAGAGGCCAGTGGAGTAACAAAATGGAGTTTGTGCTGTCTGTGGCCGGGGAGATCATTGGTCTGGGTAACGTGTGGAGGTTCCCGTACCTCTGCTACAAGAATGGTGGCGGTAAGTTCACAGCATGCATGAGTTCTCTTCAGTCTCTAGGCATGACAAGAGATACATGCGTGCCTGGATCCATTTCTTCTAAGCCTCATGTGCCCCCATATGCACTCCCTTATTCTCTCCTCCAGCAAGTTAGCTCCTGCCAAAACCAGGAGGAATAAAAACTGAGGGGTGAATTCAGCTCCCTAGCAATTACTGTTTCTCACAGCAGCTTACCCAAGTTTAGATGCCAAATGGAACTTTAGTAACTCTTTAAGGCTCTTGGGCATCTTGAGAAACAAGTGGTCTTCCGAAACCATCAAATGCTGTGAGTGGTCAGGAAGCCATCAGCAACGTCCTTCTACATAATTCCCTTTTCCCGCTCCCTGTGTCACCCCCACCTTTCTCAGGCCCTTGTTACAGAGCAGAAAAGGCTTTGAGGGTGCTGGTATCCTTGCTAAGGCCTGATACCCCCTGGAAGGACACTGGTACCTCTTCCTCAGGAACAGTTCTCCCAGTGGATAACCCAATGCTAGGGAAACCCATCCCCAGAAAGAGGTTTTTTCCCTTCCTTTCCCTTTTTTTTTTTTTTGTGTGACTCTCCTCTTCCAATAACACTGCAATAAGATCATGACATGGTTAAAAATCAAAATTTCTCATAACAATAAAATGAAACTGGCAAAGAGGAAGGTAATAATTGACTGTCACTAACTTTTCTTGGTGAATCAAAATCTAACTTTATAAAAGAAAAGGAGGAATAATAAATTACATGTCAAATAGAGCAATAACTTCTCTTTTGTTCTTGTTCTCTAGAGACACCTTGAAATAACGCTTTGGGACTTGCATGTTCCCCCCACGTTAAACTTCCCTTCTCTGCAGACCATGCCACAAAGGCCTTTCTTTCCCAAGGTGCTGTGAGCTTTCGCCAATGGATGAGTGATTCAGCTGTAGCCCATCCCAGTACTACCAAATTCCTGTCTCCTGTGCTGTTACTGGAGTTTATCCAAATCAATCAGGAGTGAATATAATGTCTCCTCTGAACCAAATGGGGATTGGATAAATGGACTGTTAAAGAAAATGGAATTGATTTTTTCTTGAACCTGGGATGGTTTTTAGCAGATCCTTCAGTCTCCTTCTCTGAGGTTTTGATGGTAGGCACTTGGAGGCACCAAAAGCAAGTCAGACTGGCATGGGTTAGTGAACACTAGTTGTGCAGCTGGTTGAATAGCCCATTCTACAGTGACGCTTTGAGAGAGAAGTCATTGTTTTTGCATGGAAAATTTCTTCCTGAGCTCAGATGATATCTTTGCATAGATTATGCCTATGGTATCCGGTTCAGTAGTCCTTGCAATTTGTATGCTAATTAGTGTAAGTGAAAAGGCTACTTTCGTTCATTTTATGTGTCTATTGATTTTTTTTTTTTTTTTAATTAAACTACTCTAGAATATCTAAGGCTGTGATTCAGAGGCCAACAAGTCTAGGCGTGGGAAGGCCTAGGATGGGAGAGTCCTTCCCTCACATCTCACATACTGCCTTTGCAGAAAGTATGCTAGTACTGTAGAAGGTACATTTCTTTCTCTAGGGCTCTAGGGAACCAGATGGCCAACAAACTAGTATGGGACGAGGCACTGTCTTTCCCATGACATTCAAAGACATTCTCACCATTGGAAAAGTCCTTGAAATCGCAAAAAAGACATTTTCCACCTATAAATGCTATGTCTTTGTTGCATCTCCCCCTCCCCCCCCAAACTGGACACTGCAGTCCTGTCACCTTTCTCCACCTTTGGACGTACTGAGATGGTTATAAAACAGTAAAGACAGATGTCATAAAACCAATTATATTAACTTGCTGAAAGCAACCATGTGTAAACTTACCTGTGGTTGCACTTTCAGATTTGATCTAATTGCTCAGTATCCTGAAATTGTTATTGACTCATAAGGAAAGAGGATCTGTTTCTGGGAACCCCTATGAGGGCTGAGTCTCCTCCAGTGAAGCAGCAAGCTGGGGAGGAGACCACAGCCGGAGTTTCAGCTGGTAACTGCTCTGGGAAGGTTCAGAGAGACAAGACAATAGAGGTGTAAGAAAGCCCTCATTACTCAGAGACCAACGTGGATCAACCTCTGGGACAAATGGTATCAGAGAGGGTCTGGGACCTGCTGAAAGGCTGATCTGTGTGCAGGATAATAAAACTGTTTTGCAGATTTGGCATACAGATAGATGTCTCGCATCACCAAAAGCAGCAGATGCCTCTAGTTCAGCATATGCAGTTCCCATTCTCTTCTCTGCAAACCCGGACTGACTGTGAACCAGCCTCCCTCCCTCTGGCCCCAGGTCCCCTGCAGCTATGGCACAGCTGTGTTTAGGGGAAATTTGGATGTTCCTTGTTATTGTAACATTGTTGGCCTAAAATCAAGCGGAAGTGTTCTTAGTTGCTAATTGTCATGGGAAGGAATTTCAGTGCAAGTGCCTGTGCTCGCAGGGGAGGAGAGGGCCTGGGGGACAACATCTGGATCGGCTGAGAAATGGGGCCCTCCTCTTGGCTGCAAACCACAGAGATGCTCTCCAGGCACTGATGGTGGGAGGTACTCATGACCAAAGGTTTACTGTATGGGATGACAAGACCTCGACAGTCGTTCCAGTGAGGAAGGCAGTTGTCTTGACCTATTTGGATGGAAGTGAAAGCATGAAAACCTACACCAATGATGGGGAGAAAGACTGTGAGGTGGTAGAAGAAAGATCAGAAATGAAACTGAGATCTTAGGGGCAGTTTTGATCAGAACAGTGAAAAAAACATGGGTTTGGGTTTCGCAGGAGAACTGAAAAGAAGGAAAAAAGATCCAGACAGCTGAACAGGGCATTAAACCTTTCTTTTTTGGGGAGTTTGTCTTTTTTGATACTTTGCTTTTGTTGGTCTCTGTTTCTCTTCCATTTCATCAAGGGTTAATCTGAGGGGTATTTCAGGCTGATTTCTCTGAAGATGTTTTTCCAAATTTTAATAAAAAATTGAATTTGAAGAGAGAAGTTGATTTTTTTCATTTTGAAAATGCTGGAAAGATACTCTTTTGCCCTTCCTCTGTTTCCATTCTTTTTTGCAAACTGCTTTTCAAATTTGATGTGAAATATGTCTCAAGCAGATTTATATCCTGGCAAATTTATTACTTACCAAGAAACGTCACCATCCTCCAGGTTTGTATCCTCTAGGCAAGTGTGAGTTTTGCTGTGACTCCCGGGAAAGGCAGAACAAATGTGATTATGTGAAACAAGGACTTGTTTTGCTTCGCCTGACTCCTGCTGAATGCTGGAACGAGGTCAGGAGAGTGAAGCAGGGAGAACTGCTCCAGCACTGTCTTTTTTATCCCCTTGCCTGGCTACACCTTACCTCTAGGTTTTGGCCAAAACCAAATGCAGAAGTACTGCAGTGGCACAAGACGAGCCATGCTTGTACATTTTTCTGAGAAATGATGGTGTTGGAGACCTCTTTTTTTTAGCAGAGGCTGTGCAGTTAATTCAGAGATATGTTTCTATTTATCTAGCTGATTCCAGCTGTGGCCCCAGGTACTTGGCAAGCGATAGTGGATAAGATTTTAAAGAGGTTTCTGAGGCAGCATCTTACCCCTCTCTGCAGGAGCCTTCCTCATCCCTTACCTCATCTTCCTCTTCACCTGCGGGATCCCCTTGTTCTTCCTGGAGACGGCACTGGGGCAATACACCAGCCAGGGAGGGGTCACTGCTTGGAGGAAGATCTGTCCCATCTTTGAAGGTCAGTCAAATTATGGGAATTACTGGCAGCCCTTTCTAACAATTAGTGACTCAGAGGTTTTTTTTGAAATGTTATTGTGTTTTTTTCTTTCTGCTTTATTCTCCTTCCCTGCCTCTTTTTCCCAGCCTTGTTATCCCTCCTGGTGACTGCTGTGTGTGTAGGGGCAGTGCCCCGACCCCCCGTAGGTGACTGAGGCTGTGTGGTGCTGACTGTGGGCTGTGCTGGTCCAGCCAAGCCATGGGCTCTGCTTTGAGATGCTCAGAGCCCAGGAGAGAGGAGAAGCAGGATGGCCAGCAAGCAGGATGAGGAGGATGGAAGTGTCAATACACAAACATCTGCATGTAGTCAAGGACAAATACTGAAGAGAGAAGAAGATGAGGAAGGCTGACTGGTTTATGGTGCTTTCCCTGCCCGTCGCTGTGCCTAGGGCTGCTGTGGCAGCATTTGCAGGCTGGCGTCCTGCAGACTGGGGGAAATCACACTGCTCGTGCTGGTCTGATAGCCCAGAGATGGGCTGGGGTTGTGGTTAAGGGACAGGCATAAGAACCAGGACTCCTGGGGCCCTGGGGAAGTTTCTTTAATGGCATTAACATGTTAATGAATCTAATGTCCACAGTCCTCCTGTGCAGAGGAGAGCTTTTTACCCCTGTTCTGCAGACAGAGAAACCTGTGCTCAGGCAGATTAAAGGCCTGGTTAGTTTGCTCAAGCAGAGGTGTGCAGTGCTATTTGAAATTCCCTAGGGAGTCCAGGACCTCCTGCACTGGGGACCCCTGTGGTCTGGAGGTGGGCCTGAAGGTGCACAGCAGTGGCATCTCAAAGGGCACTGACAACCAGTTTTAAACAAATGAATTGGGCCTTTCTGACCTGATTACTGTTCTGACGTCTCAGTGAGCAATGGGCACAAGCAGGACCCAAGACCAGAGCTCAGCTCCTAAGTCTGTACTTTTCCCCAACACCATACTTTACAGATGATGTATATCAGCTGTGAGAACTTTTTTGCCTGGGTCTTTCCAGAAGGAACTCACCTGCATCTCTTTTCTTTAAAGGATAGATTTGGCTTTCCTACAGGAGAGACAGTGTAATGCAAATGGCATGGTAGTGGTCAGAAAAAAATTTTCTCATCAGTGAATGTTTTTCTCTCTGCTCTACCATAGACTTAACTAGAGATGCCAACAATGTTTCCTGTCTGCATGCACAGTCACAAAATCCTTCCTCTTTCCCTGAGGCAGGTCTTGCTTTATTTTCTAGTGAGCCATGTGGCTGGTGTTGCACCCTTCTTACCATGGCATTGTCTTTGGAGTTAAACCCAATGTGTTGGCAATTGGTTGGCAGCCCCATCCTCACCTCCTTTGCTTTTCTTCACAGGAATTGGATATGCCTCACAAGTCATTGGGTACTATCTGAATATCTACTACATCATCATCCTGTCCTGGGCACTCTTCTATCTGTTCAGCTCCTTCAATGCAGTGCTACCATGGGCCAGCTGCAATAACCCCTGGAACTCAGGTACACCTTCCCTTGGTCAGCTTCTAGCTCCTTCCCAATTCCCAGAAATTCTCTGAGTTTTGTAGAAAATATTTTTTATTCAGATAAGAGGCTCTCATGGGCTGCAATGTGGTTAGGGATTCCTGCAAAGGTGACTGTCTTCATTCACCATGGGCAAGTGTCAGGAAGAATGAGTAGTATGATCCTATGCCCAGCAGCAGGGGACAGTAAAACTATTTCCACATGGAGATGTTTTGGGTGTTGAGATTTCACTGAAAAACCTGAATTTTCTGGCAAGCAGGAGAGGTAGGTAGGTTGGGAGAGTTTTCAAACCCATCTAGAGTCCTCCTCACGTGGCAGGAGCTTTTCATTAGCTCTGGTACAAGTATTTATCTTACAGTTCCCTTATTCTACCCCACTACTTTGGAGTCACTGGGACAGTTGCTGCCGTGTACTGAACAGTTTCTTTTGTGCACTCAGCCTTTGGCTAAATCAAGCCAAGCCTGCACTGGAGGATTTTGCCAGTACAGGTCTCCCAGTGCAGGAACCAGTAACAAAAAACTCTAAAGGCACTGTTTTTTCTGATCTAATCACTTCCATACAAACCTCTATACCATTACATTGGATAGGGGTCTCATCTCCTCATGCCCACAATTCATATAACTGTGCCCAGCAGAGAAGACCTGGCTTTGGTTTTATTCAAGGCACTCAGGCTATGCCTGGGAAGATGGGGCAGATGTGATATAATCCTCATGGATCTGATGTCCTTGACAGGCCTTTTTTACCATGTTGAACAGCTTGTTTTGCTTTCAGTGGAAAGCCAGGCTAGAAAGAGCTTTGGTGGCAGCTCAGTTCCCTCCCTTTTTCTCTTGGGTCAGATGATTAATTTCTGTGATGTGTTAAATTTCTTCACCCTACGGACCATTCGCTTGCAGCTTACTCTGCCCCTCCATCCCAGCAGAGCTTGGAGCCTTTTAAAGAGTTGATCTGATTCCTTCAGCTCCCCCAGCATGGGTTTGTTTGAGAGGAAAGCCTCAGATATTCTCTTATGAGGCAGAAGCTTCCCAGCTGCAGCTGGACTTCTTTGGTTTTCTGATGGATTGTCTTTTGCTTGCGAAATGCAAGATGAAGTGCGTGTTTTGGATGAGTGGCATCTTCTCTGGTTTTAGTTTCACGCTATGTGACAGGGTTGGGGATGGCGGCACACGAAGGCATATGTGGTATGTGTGAACACATGCATGAATGTGTGGACAGGATGCATGATGTGGGAGGAAAATGGGATTTTCTATCATAGAATCATAGGATCATTTTGATTGGAAAAGACCTTTAAGATCATCGGGTCCAACCACTATCGTAACACTACCAAGCCTACCACTAAACCATGTACCTAAGCACCACATCTATTTGTCTTTTGAACACCTCCAGGGATGGTGACTCCACCACCTCCTCGGACAGCCTGTCCCAATATTTGACCACTCTTTCGGCAAAGAAATTTTTCCTAATATCCAATCTAAATCTCCCCTGGCACAGCTTGAGGCCATTACCTCTTGTCCTGTCATCAGTTACTTGGGAGAAGAGACCAACACCTGCCTCACTACATCTTCCTTTTAGGTAGCTGTAGAGAGCAATAAGGTCTTCTTTCAGCCTCTTCTTCACTAGGCTAAACAATCAAACAATCAAACAATCCCAGTTCCCTCAGGCGATCCTCGTAAGACATGTTTTCCAGACCTCTCACCAGCTTCATTGCCCTTCTCTGGACCTATCCCTCAATAATCCATATTTTGCAGCCATCTGGTTTCTGTTTGGCAGGGAATTGCTCTCTCCTTCCCCTCTCCTCTTCCCGAAGCCCTCTGGCTACTGCTGGATTGCAATTCGTAACTGAGGAGAGCCAGAGTTTAATGAGATGCCTAATGAGATGCGAGAGTTTAATGAGATGCTCAATCGCATGGTGTGAAGGGTCTGTGTGCTGCCAGAGTGAGGGTTACAGTACAGAGGGGAAGGAGCATCACTCCTGGAGGAGCCTTGGAGAATTTCTCTGGCTCATCAGCTTCCTTTTCTTTTGGTAGATCTCTGTGTGGACATTCTGAATAGCTCCAGCATGGACAACAGGACCTTGCCTGCGAACGCCACCTCCCCAATGATTGAGTTTTGGGAGTACGTGATCACTTTCCCTTTCTTCAGGCTCCTCTCTCATCTAAAGGCTGCAGCTGTAGGAGTATTCGGGCAGAGGGCTGTGCATCTTTATAGGACCAAGTGAGGTGCCACACGTCAGACCTGAACACAGGGAGCACAATACACAAAAGCTGCCAAGGAGATAAGTGCAGAGCCCAGGGATGTGAGGACTAGATACACCCTCTGCTCACAGTGTGCCTGCCCAATGGTGCTCATGTTTGCACATGCACAGGCATGTTCCCTTTCTGGCACTGAGGTGCCTGAGTGAGTGTGGCCACAGAAAGAGGCATCAAAAGAAGATGAGGACTTGCTGTAAGCAGGGGTTACTTGTGTTGAGTGTTGCAGGCTACTGTTGGCAGGCAAGCATGAGAGGCCAGGGCATACTGAACAGTCCTCTACAGTGAAACTGAAAGGGACAAAGCTGCCTTTTCCCTTCTTCTGACCACGTCTTGCTTGATGCCTAAGGGAAGTGGTCCATCAGGCTGCTCAGGCTCATTCCTGGACAGCAGGGATCTGAGGTGCATGTGTGAGATGCCAAAGAGGCACTCGGGAAGGTTTGTCATGGGGCTGTAGGTAATAAAACACCTCTGAGGGAGAGGTCCTGCAGCAGAACAGACAGTACCCCAGAGAGGGTCACCACTGCAGCCTGGAGAGGTTGAAATGCCTGCCAAGGCCATGCTACCTCTCCATACTCAACTGAGGAAGGTCTCATAAAGAAGAGGGGTGTCAGGGGCTCAGCTTCAGCAGTATTTTTATTTTTTTCCCTTTTCCTTTTTATGGCTCCTAAAGTGCCTCTGAGAGAGCTGAGTGTCCTTTGCCCCTTGCAGCCACCACAAGGGCACATAGAAGATGATGTGTGCCCATGGGTGCAGAAAGGGTCTGCACAGTGCTGGACCTCCTCTCCTGCCCAATTCTTTGCACATATGACTTAGCAAGAGCTGTGACCCCTCCGAAACAATTGCCCAGGTTTTCTGCAGAGGTTGCAAGGGCGAGGACATCCTGAGGGCACTGGTTTGGAGAAGGGTGTGCAGAGGAATCGTAAGTGTGGGGTTGGGCTTCTGGGGACTGCATGAGCTGCAGTGCTGAGCTCTAGTGTGTCCCACTTTCATGATGGAGAGTCTTCAAGGAATGAGGCTGAAGGAAGGGCATGGGAATCATAAAGGCCATTTATGCTTGTATATAGAGTCTCTGTACTATATGGGGAGGCCAGAGGAACAGCGGTAGCCATGGGGTGATGATGGCACTGGTGATCTGCTTTGGACTGAGCAGTGTCTGCTGGGTGGCTGCCAGGGTGGGGGAGCAATGGGGAGCATGTGGTCATTTTGTGTTGTGTGGATTTGATGGGTGCAGTGCCATGGGCTTGGAGAGTGGGAGGGCTCAGGCCAGCTACAGGACATGGTGGAGCAGCATCAGCAGGAACGACAGAGAGGGGAGCCCTAGGCAGAGCTGGGGTGATTCGAATGGCTGGGAACCCTTGGCAGATGTGTTGTGGATAGTCTTTGGGTGGGGTAATATGGGAAAGGTTGGTATGGATGAGTGGGGTCTGGGGTGTTAATGCTTCTCTCCCTGTCCCTGGACACCGGCAGGAAGCGAGTCCTGGGGCTCACGGATGGTATTCACAAACTGGGCACTGTGCGCTGGGAGCTGGCTCTGTGTCTCCTGCTGGCGTGGATCATCTGCTACTTCTGCATCTGGAAAGGGGTCAAGTCCACAGGCAAAGTAGGAACAGAGATTGTCCTCCTGGTCCATAAGCCTCCTTGTACCCATCTCACATTTCTTCCCCAATCTCTTTTTCCTCTTCATGAAGTAGAGGCAGAAGACACACAGCACCAAAGTCAAACCTAAAACCTGCTGGAGCCATACTGATTCACACTGGTTGTGTTTGACCCATAATAGGAAGAATAAAGAGTAGGTCAAATGGGGAGGGGAGAATAGGGAAAGACCTGGGAACTGAGGGGAGTCTTGGGTCACCTTTTCCCTTGCAGATATCCACGGTGGCTGATGGATACTCCCCAAGTGCCCTTGGGAATCATCCACTCACCAGTGTGTTGTCCTGGTTTGGCTTGCTGGTGTTTTAAACAAGATCTTCTGCAGTGGCAAACTTCTTGTCCCTGGTAATATTTAAACACTTGAGCAAAACAGACAAGCTGCTGCCTGTAACCAGCTCAGTGAATAGATAATAAATCTCTCCTGTTCATTTATCCTGCAAAATACTTGGGGTGGGAGAGGTGTCTTTGTGCTCTCCTTTGTACTCTGCCTGGCTCTGTGGTTTTTCGCTCAGCAGGTCACTTTCTGCACTTTGCTAGTGACACTGAAGTCAATGTTCCCTCCTGATGTTGATCCCACAGATCAGGTGGACTGGTTATCCTTCTGGAGTGAATGAGTGTGTGATGCCTTGGGGTGGGTGCTAGGGATGCTGCTATGGCCTTGACTTGTTCAGGACTTCCTTCCTTCCTGGAACTGCAATGAGATGGGTGGGTCATTAATGATGGCTGGGTCATTAATGATGGGTGGGTCCTGTGGGTGTCCAGGGTATGTCCCAATACCAAAGGGAGGGGAACCAAATTCTGGAACAGACTTCTTCCTTCAAATAACTATCCCTAGCACTGGCAGATGTTTCCTGTAGTACTGGACACCCATGTTTCAGTGTCAAATTCCCATCTCCCACCTTAAACCAGTGCTGGGCACCCACTTTAGCAGAGCAAGACAACAGTTTGCTTTGCTTGCTAGGTTTCTCTCAGTCTTTGCGGATGACTTGGGCTCTTGCTGGTGCTGACCTGCTGTCCACCATGTCTCAAGAAGGGAGAGCCACACTCTACATCTATGGGGAGAGGGGATGCTCTGCATTTTAAATCTTAAATCTCTGATGCTCCCTGGTTTGAATACCACAGTGCCATCTTCACGAGAGATATCATTCTGATCTTGGGAGATTGGATCTGAGAGGCTGTTTAATCTGCATGGAAGTGTAATTAAGTCACCCTCACCCCAGGTTCTCTTCAGCTCTCAGCCCTCTCCTCTGAGTCTCCTTTTCCTGGTGCTGCCTGCACAAGGAGAAAGCTAAAGAAGTTCAGTCAGGCTGGTTGGGTTGATCAGGTTTGGCAGAGTCAGACCAGAAAGTTAGAGGAAACAGTGAGTGTATGTAGTAGCTGGGATGTTTTTCCTGGGACCACCGAAGAATTTTCCATCACAAGTTTTAGAATACAGGGCTTACTTTTTATCAGCCAGATGTTATGGACAGAGTGCAGCAATACAGAGTGGGTTTTTCTGTCCTGAGACATACCACAAGTCAGTCAGGCCATTTGTCTTCTCTGCAGGTGGTTATTTTGAGTTCTTCAAGGGCACTGTCAAAAAAATAATTTCCTTCCTTCTTTTTCCTTACTGACTATGTATTAGGATAATCAGTAGGGAGGACCCAGGGATTCTGAGTAGGTGCATAATTTTATTCAACAGCTGCAGAGTAAACAGGATGTTGTGCTTGACTGAGAGGCTGCTCTAATCGGATATCCCTGCCAGACCCTTGTGTTTATGCTTCTGTGATTTAAGGAGTCCAAACTTAAAGAAACAATAGCCACCTCAGGAAAATAATTTCAACAATTCAGTGAAGTCTTGTTTTCTTTAAAAGCCTTTTTCTTTTATTTATTTTGCCCACTCTTGTGCTCTTTCCATGTTTCCTTTCCTTATGCATTCAGCTGATGTGTATAAATGTTGCCCAGAAGTGATTTCTGAAGGTAGATTTTAATACTTGTGCCAAAAGTGCTTGCATTGTCATTCAATTGGGGAACAGCAGAAGTACCACATACTGTGACTTATTCAACCAATTATCAGTAAGCAGAAAAAAATGTCATTTTAGGCCCCTCACTATGAATCCATAGAGTAAACAAGCCTTCACATTACTCGGTTGAATTTTAATAATGAATAAATGTTAGGAAGTTGCAACTTGCTCATGGATATTTTTGCCAATAGAAAAAAAAAATGTTACATTAGGCAGTGGATTAGAAATGATTAATTGTACTGTAATATTTATTTACATCACACATTAGAAGAAGTGAAAAGAAGATTTTACAAAAATAATGGTCTAAATTTTCTTTAAAGGCTTTGAAGTGCCCCCATTTTTTTACCTGTGATCTCAGAGGCATTGAAGGGATGAGAGAGCTGCATGAGCACCCCTGGAAATGAGTCCCCTCAGAGATGTCTCAAATTGGGCAGCAAAAGTTGCTATTTAATTTGTAAAAGTCTTGCTGGGAATAGGACCATTTTAATAATTCCTCATTAAAACTCAGTGACAGGAAGAGATCTGGGTTTCTTCTGCAGCTCTAGAAAGATGAAGAGAACAGCTGCAGAGCAGTGAAATTACACGGACTGGAAAGAAAATAAAGCAGAACAACCAGTGGCAGAGTCTTGGGTGAGGAACAAAATGTAGATTAACTAAATCACCGGTGAGATGTAACCTTGATTAATTTCTTTCCCACCCCTCTTCTACCCTTGCAGTAGCAGCTATAGGCAACAGCAGAGTCCAGGGACGTTTGCCAGGGTGGGGGCCTGCAGATGAGATGAGATGGTGCCTGCACCCCCTCCCCACTGACCCTCTCTCCTCTTGTTTCTGTGCGCCTGCAGGTCGTTTACTTCACTGCCACCTTCCCGTATGCAATGCTTATCATCCTGCTCGTGCGAGGAGTCACGCTGCCGAGTGCTGCTGAAGGGATCATCTTCTACCTGAAGCCAGACATTTCCAGGCTGGTGGACCCGCAGGTGGGTGGGGGTCAGGCAAGTGCTGACCACAGGAAGGTTTCCAGCACCCTGGAATCTGGATCTGCTGCTAGCTGAGGATCTAGGGGTCTTCTCTGAAAGGAGACTGGTGAGCCAGCGAGATGTCCTTAAAAGAGCTGAGAGGGATCCATTACCCCTGGACAGCACAGCCTTTTTGCTTGTGCATCTGCAGCATATGGGCATATTAGGTCATTTCCACTCATGGGTTCAGCAAAACCAGAAGAGTATATGAAATATTCAGCATGTAACAGATGGTTTTGCTGGGTCTTAAATGCAAATAATTAAGGCAACGGGGGCGGGGGGAATAATCTACCACTTTTCATTTTTTTTTCTGGCCTGGTTAGCACTTTGTTTGGCTCCAACAGGCCCCTTCCAGGGAGCGCAGGGTCCCTGTGCTTGCGGAGACCAAATGCACACAGGTAGTGTAAGCTGTGCCCCAGCTGGGCATCAGGTTCCCTTCACCTGTCCCGGGGGGCTGGTGCCACCCACCCAGGTCAGGGGCTGGCCAAAGGCTCAGCCCCTACCACTACTCGTTGGAGCTCATGCAAACCCCCTCTGGCAGGGAGGATGCTATGTACCCAGGGAGGCCAAGTCTTAGGTGGGTAGCACCCTTGAGGGTGCACAGGGCAGGCAGTAGGACTCCCCTGACCCCCTGGGGTGTCTGCTCCAGCACTTTTCTGTAGCAGCCGGTTGCTTCCCTTCTCCAAGTGGGCTCAGTAACACTGCACAGGCTGCCTCTGCCATCCCAGGAAGGTGTTAATGCAGATCTCCCCCCCTCCCAGAAGAGCATTTAAATGACACTGCTGCCAATTATTCCACCGCTGAATCTTTTCATGGAGGCAGCCAAGCAGTGTGCTTAGCCCACAGTCTCAGCTTACCTCCTGCATCTTCCCAGATGCCCAAAGCCCCAACTGCTCCCAAACCAGCTGCCAAACACACTGTCTTCCCCCAAATGGCTCTCAGATGCAATTATGTGTTGTCAATACAAAATCTGTAGTGTGCTGAAGGCAAAGAGACAGCTGAACATAAATGGCATTTTAATATCAAAATAAATAACAAGGGGGTGACTGGGACTGAGTGTGTTTTATTCATGGTCGGGTCTTATTCACTGAAAACCTCCCTATCTTTCACAGCCTCACTAAAGCTGACATGGTCTTTCCAGGCTGCTGCAACCCAGCATAGCAGGAGTGAGAAATCCTGCTGCTGAGTTTAGGCAGAATGTGGGACTTTGGTGTAAAGCAGGATGTGTGCCCATGCCCGTGCCTGAAGGGCTCCCATGTACATGACTATCTGTGAGAGATCCATGTGAATTTAAGCAACAATGCCTGGGCTTGGGTTTTTTGAAGGCTGCCAAATTGCAGCTGCCTGGATGTTTGCAGCTGGGGGCTGCTTAAAGGAAAAAGAGATGGGAGGGAACACACAGACGATCAGAAAGGTGGGCTATTTTCCTGCCTGCCTGCTAGCTTGCAGCTCAGGGCTTTCCCTGGGAGGGCATGAGAATGGAGCTGCAGTTCAGCAGCAACATGTGGAGTGAAGGGATTCCTCCACAGGGGAGAGGGCTGGAGCAGCAGTGAACAAGCTCACTCAGCTTTTCCCATGCAATGCTAGAGCAAAGGGGAACCAGGGTGCACGACAACCCACTGGCTGAAATCTCTCAGCCTGGAAATTTTCTGCCATTCACCCTGCACCATGGCCTCAGAGATGTGGGAAGCTAGATTGGGGAGCCGAGAGGGGAGTAAATCGATCGTGCAAAGGACTTGCTGGCCCTCGTTTGGGATGACTCACCAGCAGCTCCACGAACCCTCAGACATGTAGGGACCACAGACATCTGCAGTGTCAACTTCAGCTGGAGCCATGCCGTCAGAGATGCCGTCTCCAACCAGAATGCAAAGGTGTGGTATGAAGAAGTGGTGTGACCTTGAGTGGGATGTGAAAATACTGTCCCCTCAGGAGACTTTTCCTAGAGGACTTTCAGTCCTATAGCTCAGTTTTCTCAGAGAGGTATCCCCATTTCTGTGTCCACTGAGCCTCTCTCTGTCTCATGGGGTTTGTTCTGCACGGATGGAGGGGTTGTTCCTAGACAGGGCACACCATTTGTTTATTTTGTTGCCAGGTCTGGAGACCACTGACCTTCTCTGTTCCAGGTCTGGATGGATGCAGGCACTCAGATCCTCTTCTCTTATGCCATCTGCCAGGGGTGCCTGACAGCTCTGGGCAGCTACAACAAATACACCAACAACTGTTACAGGTAAGAGGAGCCTGTACTCCTCATATCTTTCTGGAAATTTGCTCAGAGACAAACAGCACAGAGCTGCATCTGAGGCACCCAGGGGAGACCATAGGTCATGCTGCTTTGACTAACGAGCTGCTCAGAGTGTGGAAGCCGCAGAGGACTCAGCACAGGGACAGAGAGCAGCTGAGGGAACACAGGAGCTCCAGAAAATGGCTATAGTAGTGCTCTCCTGTGTGAGTCAGTGTGGAAACAGGAAAGACTGGAGGAAGGGGAGGAATGAAAATGGAGAGTGTCTCCAGCCACTGTGGAGACACCACAGTCTATTTTGACAGGGTGAGTGAGCAGGGGTGGCATGGGCAGCTCTGCTGTCACTTGCTAGGCAGGGGAGATGGCACAACAATGATGGCCGGGCCCCCTGTCTCCAGTGCTTTACTACCATCAGGGTGATGCCAGTGGCATTTTGATCCTATCAAGGAGATTAATCAAGTCTGTCTGGCCTCGTCCTTGCCCTTGGATTACAGATCTATTTTATCCAGGGCCCGACATGGAGCTCAGTGAAGCCATCAGGACCATTTCTGACACCTTCAACAGAGCCCTGAGGAACAGGGGCTTTGTTATTCCTTCATGTATTGCTCCAGCATGAATGGGAAAATGTAATGGTACTTGGGAGACATCAATCATCTCTCCTCTTCTTCTGTTCTCCAAGTGGTGCTGCCACGGCTCTTGGTCAGGCAATTAGTTTCCCCTATATGTCACCAATGGAGTCGTGCTCTGATGCCTTCCTCTAATGCCTTAGGTGCCTCGGACTGGCAGCTTAGCTCTGGGTGGCCCAAATGTGTTAGGCATCCACACTGCCCCGTGGCAGCTGATGCTGTGGGTCAGCTCTGGCATCTGCCCATGCAGGATCCTGGGCTGTGGGGTTTCCAGCCCAGACAGCTCACACTGGTGCCCTGTTTTCATGGGGAATGAGTGCACAAACATTTCAGGACAAGTATCATAGCACGTTCCAGCCTCCATCTGAGCACTGTTAATAAAGACAGTGTAGACACAAACCTTGTCAGGTGAGGATTTTTGTTAACCTGGTAGTCCGTGTTTTACCAGATGTGCTGAACCTGTACATCTTCGTGCTTTCAGATGCTCCTCTTTCTTGACTGTGTTTACTTCTGCAACCTCTTCCCTTTTCTAATTTGCTGTTTTCCCCATTTTTTTTTCTGTTGTTTTTCTTATTGTCTTGACTCCTGTTAACTTTTTTGTTGCCATGTCCCTATGTATATCATTTTGGTATTCTGTTCACAAGCCACTGGTGGTGCCCTATGTCTCTGTGCCACACATAGTCCTACAACTCTTGAAGAGTGGGATACAAGGTTGGTAGGCTGATTTTTGGCTCTGTTCTGAGCTTTTTACTTGTGAGGGAGTTCAAGAGCAGCATTGCTGTTCCTTGATCCATGCTGTCTGACTGGGAAAACTGGGTGCAGACAAGATCCCAAGTGGACCCTTTCTGCAGCGGGAAACACCAATTTCTCTCTGGTCTCCCCTTTGCAGGGACTGCATCATGCTCTGCTTCCTGAACAGTGCCACCAGCTTCATTGCTGGCTTTGCCATTTTCTCTGTGCTGGGCTTCATGGCTCGAGAGCAGGGTGTACCCATTGCAGAAGTGGCTGAATCAGGTAGGTTTTTCTAGGAGACATCAGAGCCAAGGCAAAACAGAAAGCCTGAAGGGGAGGGGATTTCTCTGAAGTGAAGTCCAGGATGTTGTCTACATCCTTCATTGCTATGGGTGTCTGCAGTGAGGTCTGCAGGACCAGTGGTCCCTGACACAGCTTTCAGCCCTGTGTGGGCAAGGAGCCATGGTGATATGATCTTTGAAGCAGCCCATGAGCTCACTCTCTGCTGCAGGGTGGTGGAGGCAGGCAGTGGTGTGGGGGGCACACGTGGTTATCCTGTGGTCTGTTGGCAGGTCCTGGCCTGGCTTTCATAGCGTACCCAACAGCAGTGACGATGATGCCTGTGTCTCAGCTCTGGTCCTGCCTCTTCTTCCTCATGCTGATCTTCTTGGGACTGGACAGCCAGGTACAGCAAATGATCGCTCATCTAATGCCCAGGTGCCGGTCCCCACTCTGAGCACTCCCCAAGACCATGGGAAATGATAAGGTGGTTATGTGCTTTGCTGGTACCCCAAATATGTTCTTCATGTTGTCTGCAGCACTATCACACTGTGAGAGCTCAGAGCCAGGGCCAACAGGAAGCCAGTGGTTATGTGTGCTGGCCTCCCCGTGTGTACGTGAGGGTGTCCCAGCTACATCTCTTCCCACCTCTGTGCCAGCACCGAAACAGCGCACACTGCAGAGTGAGGTCTGGCACAGAGCCGGGCAGTCTGGGAAGGAGAATGGGGCTGTTTTTTACCAGCTGCATCTCACCAGAGCAATCTTCTCACTGGTGTGCCCATCTCTTACCCTCCTATACCCCCGTTATGCCAGAAGCCAAACCCAGCAGAGCGCCCTGCAGAGTGCAGCGTGCAACTCTGGTGTGCTGGCACGAGGGGAGCAGGGGATGTGCTGGCATGTTTGTCAGGCAGGGTGCTCTGCTCAGGCTCCACTTTGCAGCATCTCAGCCCCTGCACCTGGAGAAGTAGATCTCTTTCCTCTGTTTGTCCGGGTCAAGGTGCCCTCCTGCTTCATCTTGTTTATGGCTGTGCTTCACGCTGGCTGGGCTGTCCTAGCAGTGGCTGACATTCACCCACGGGTGATGTGTGCTGTGGGACCATATGGTGAACGGGCATCCTGCCCCATGGTCAGCCCTGAAAGCCAGCAATTCACCTGTGGGACCCCTGGCCATCCGCTCTACTGGGTCATGCCAGGCAGTCATGGCATATTTTGCAGCCAATCCTGCTGTACAAGGGGTGTGCTTGAAGTTAGCGCTGAGCTGTGCTCCCACACTCAACCTGGTTCCCCTTAGCTTCACAGTGGCAGGGGGAGCTCCCCTCTGACATGAGGGTTCCTTGTGCCATCTCAGGTGCTTCCTCACCCTGCTTGAGGGGCGCAGTCTGCCCCTTGCCTCCCCATCCCTCGGCCATTCCTGCTGTGCAGGAGCATGCTCTGTTGGATTTGCGGCAATTCCTTGTGCATCTTGCAGTTCATCCCCCCAACATGGGACTGTACTTTTAACCCCTTTGCTCTGCAGCTCCAGAGGAGATCTCACTGATATACAGAGCTGTGTTTGGGTCCCTGACAGCTGCAGCTGGCCCTTGGGTAGAAGCAAGAGAGACAAAAGGAGAAAAAAAAAAAAAAAGGATTTGGGTGGCTGGAGGAAAAAAGGACAGTGAGAGGGAGTGTGTGCTTGGGGAAACATTGACGCTGATTTTTCTGACCTATGTTCTTCTGCAGTTTGTCTGTGTGGAAAGCGTGGTGACATCTCTTATTGACATGTTCCCAAGAGTGTTTCGAAAGAAGGGGCGTCGGGAGCTGCTGATCCTGGCCATTGCAGTGATATGCTACCTTCTGGGTTTATTGCTGGTCACTGAGGTAAGAAAAGAGTAGCTAGGGTATACAGCTGAGCACTAGAAACCCTGCTAGAAATTCTGGAGGAGTGGGTAGAGACAGTAAGCTCCTCTTTGATGCTGTTAATTATCCTTTGTTTCTGATGCATTAGCTGGTGTCTCTGACAGCTGGTGCTGCTTTTACCTTGTATGATGCTAGTGTACTCACTGCATAACTGAGCCTTCCAGAGAGACAGGCCCACAGCCCAGAGAGGCTGCCTGACGTACAGCTTTGTGCAAATACCAGGTCTGGTGGCTAAAACAAGCTGAGTTGCACAAGCAGAAGCTCTTCTAAGGGCAGCAATTGTTTGCTGACTGCTTTCCACAAGAAGCAGAGCATCAGAAGGAGAGGCTGGGAGTAACGGCTGCATCATAACCCTGTCTGAGCCAGTGGGAAGCCTGTGACCCCTGGGACCAGAAGGGGCAGGGCTGTGTTGGTGCAATGCTATGCACACTGTGTTTGCCCTGCTCCACAGCTAATAGCCGAGCACCCCTTCCTGCACAGTGATGTGCTGTGCTGCCCTGTGCATGCATACTGCACTCTTGGGCAGGGGTCTTAGCACTCCCCTGTGCTGCCTGCATACGCTGTGTAATGACAGCTAATTTCCAATAAACGTCTTGGGCACTGCTGAATGATCCTCCAACAGGATCCTGGCTAAGGATTTGCTGAAGGCAGCTCTTACTGTGACTGAGAGAGTGTTGAGTGAAGCTGTGTTACGTGTTCCCATGGCTTTTGCATGCCTGCTTGCATCGAGGTACCTACTCCCATCATTGCAGGATGTCACCTCATACATAATGGGATGAAGGGGTAACTAACTGCTCTGCTACTCTGGCAGTGTCTAGAGCCCTTCAGCACTGTTTGAAAGCATCTGCTTGACTTGTATTGGAGGGGCTTTCTCTTTGAGCAAACACATGGAACTATGAGAAAGTCATCATCCACTGGGCTGTAAAGGTAGCTGATGGCAACTATGCAGGTCTCAACTTGAAGGCAGAGGCAGCAGGGAAGACACATGCCTCTGCCATTGCAGGGCTTGGACCTTAAGCTATATGCAAAGATTGATGGAGCTAAAATGAGGTATCTGAATGTCCTGATTGTTAGGATCCCAAATTCTTATGTGCAAAGTTCTGCACTGCTACATGGTATTTTGAAATGATGCTGGAAAATTGTTAATTGATTTACAACAAGCAAACGAACTGGCTCCTGCTGCTATGGACATAGAAACCAGCCTAGCACAGCAGTATCATAAAGTGCTCGCCTGCCACCAGGCCTGTTTATCTTTTTGGGGCAGAGTGGGGGTAGCCCCGAGAGAATGCTCTTCTTCTCCCACCTCCCTTAGGTGCAGTGTTTCTGCTGCTATTCTTCTGCTTGCCTCAGTCATTTTTCCCTCACATGGAATAGTCCTGCCATGACTCTCTCTTCTCTACCTCTTCAATAGGGTGGGATGTACATCTTCCAGCTCTTTGACTACTATGCTGCCAGTGGCATGTGCCTGCTCTTCCTGGCCATTTTTGAAGTAGTCTGCATAGGATGGGTATATGGTAAGTGGCTGTCAAAAACTTGTATTGCTCTTTCTCAAGGCAAGGATGGGAGGTTGAGAAGTGGGAGTTGATAGAAAAGATCCTTCAGAGGCAAAGAAATGCTGTAACTACCCTCTTTCTTGTCTGGTTTCAAATGTGTTTCCTCTCAACATTTCTTAATTGCTCCACATTTAGAGTAGGAATGCTTTTTTCCCTCTGAAGGTTCCTCACATTGAACTACCTTGCTGCTCTTCTCATTTGGCCTTTGAATTAGAAAATCATCTCTAGAGGAGTGACTGCTGTTCTTTGGTCTCTGTTACTGTCTGTTTACATTGTGCCTTTAGTTTAGTCCTGTCAGTTAATTTAACACAAAATGCTGGGATGCAGACTTGCTGTATGTTACTTCTGAGACGATACATGCTTCCTGTTTGCATGGGCTGTGATGGCACTCCTAAAAGAAACGAGAGGGACTGCTTTGGCTCTCAGTGAAGTCTGTAACTAAACTACTCAGGAGCAGGATTAAACTGAGCTCCACGAACTATCAGAAGGAAACCAGCTGCTTGTTACTCTGTGCAGGAAGAAGAGTATCCTGTGATATCCTACGGGAGATCTCTTCCCTGCTGAACAGTGCCTGAACACACAGGCTGCAGTTCATCTCCCCAAAGCTTGCATCGAGGATGGTTGTTTTAGGAGAAAGGGTCTAGATGTGTGTGATGCAGAGCAGCTGCTCTCTCTCCTTAGCTTCATGGAGTTACAGGAGCTCAGTACTTGTAAGGATCATGCAAAGCTATAGTAGATGCCAGCTTAGACCAGACCCTCAACATCCAACAATCATGCATCTGCTGGCTCCTAATTATGCCAAGCAGTATGGCCATCCTAACCAAAGGAAAGAATGCAGGCATGAGCATCGTGTTGTGTCTCTTTCAATGGCCAGGAGTGGACGCTGAGAAAGGAGTATAATAGCGGAAAAATTAGCAATGATACTTTCTGTGAATATTCTTCTAGCTTCTAACAACTTATTACAGAACCACAGAATGGTTTGGGTTGGAAGGGACCTTTAAAGGTCATCTTGTCCACCCATCCTGCCATGGGCAGGGACACCTTCCACTAGACCAGGTTGCTCAAAGCGCCATCCAACCTGGCCTTGAACACTGCCAGGGAGGGGGCAGCTGCAGCTTCTCTGGGCAACCTGTGCCATTGCCTCATCACCCTCACAGTAAAGGATTTCTTCCTAATATCTAATCTAAATCTACCCTCTTTCAGTTTAAAACTCTTACCCTTTGTTCTGTCACTACAAGCCCTAGTAAAAACTCTCTGTCTTTCTTACAACCTCCCTTTATATATTGAAAGGCCACTATAAGGTCTCCCTGGAGCCCTCTCTTCTCCAGGCTGAACAACCCCAACTCTATCAGCCTTTATGCACAGAATTGTTCCAGCAATCTTTGTGGCCCTCCTCTGGACCCACTCTAACAAGTCCATGTGCTGGAGGTCCTGGAGCCAGATGCAATACTCAGCTTGTAGCCCAGGGTTTCCAGAGCCAGAAGTAAAATCTATTTATTTCTCTTCTGTCCATTTTTCCAATTGACTCAGGTAACATCAGGCAAGCAAGGATCTCCATGGCTTGCTCAGGTGTCGTGTGAGGAGTCACTCTTTTTTTCTTGTTTTGAATCTGTCACCTGCTAGTTTCATTTGGTGCCACCTTTGCCTTATTTCAGAAATGACAGTGAGCAGTCAGTCCCTGTGTGCTCCCGTTGGTGCTCACAGTTCTATAAAGGTTGCTTTGGCTGTAGTGCAGTTGCTGATGAAGGGGTTAGCAGTTTCTCCAAATGCTTTACGTCAGCAGAAGCCAATTGCTAGTCTGGATGGACTCCTCTCTTACTGAAATAGTAGCAGGTCCGGCTCCTTGGGCTTGACCTCTGGAGTATGCGAGAGAAGTAGATCTGTAAGAAAGATTTGTTCTAGAGAGATGTACCGCAAGGGAAGATCACCTGAGAGCACGCAATACCAGACCCTGGCCAGATTTTAATTTAGAGTTGCCTTCTACTCAGTCTCTGTTGGATTTACAGGGGGATGGAGATTCCCATCCATCTGTGACATGGCTTCATCATCACCATGCTCGGTTACATTAAACTGAATTATGCTTTAATGTATAGAACCCCTCTGCCATTTTTACAGTCACACAGGCCACATGTCTTTTGCAATGACCCATGGAGAGGACCAATGGCAGTCAATGAGCAGCAGGAGAGGTGATGCTGCCCCAGGAGCCTGGAAGGGGGACGGACCAGCTGGGGATTGAGAAATGACCCTTTCCCTCACCACCATGGGTTCATTTGTCCCACTCCACACAGTGGGATTTTACCCTCTTGATGTTCTGCTTTACATCCACTGGGCTGATTCTGGTCTGAAATGTAGTCAGAGGGCCAAGGTGAGGCATCTTATGGAAAAACAAAGGCACCTGGTGCCAATTAATGTTTTTTTCCCAGCCTCAGAGTTGGCAGGGCTGAGCCTCTTGCTTACACTGTGAAGAATTACAGCATTTTTGCTAACACAAATACGCGTTCTGAGTTTCCCCTCTCCCAGCACATACGCCAACCACCCACCACTTGGCAGCTTCCCTCTGCTGCCAGGCAGCTGCTCTTGCAAAGATCTGAGGATTTCCCCACGTACTGCTCTCTGGCTGTGAAAGGATCAAGCGACATCAGACCTGCTGATCACGTTCCCTAGAGGGGAGTGTTAGATGGGTTGGGGTACCCCTCCCTTCTCCTCTCTCCCTTCCACTTTGGGACAGGCAGCCCTCATATAAGCAGGCGTGTTTTTTGAGCACTGAGATTCACAACATGATGCCACTGAAATGTGCTGCAGGGAGGATATTTTCCAGGCAGTCACAGCACGCACATTACATTAATATTAGCTGTTCCAGGAGAAAGCGAGTGCCTCCATCACTGCAGGAGAGCCAGGGCTGAAACCATTGTGATTGTTTACAAAGCTAAAGCAAACTGATGCCAGCAGGTACCTGCGGGTGGCCCTAGGGTGAACCCGTGTTGTGCTGGTATAAATCTTTCTCTCGCTCTCTCGCTCACATGCAGCAGCCTCCTTCTGCCTGCATCCTGCCTGTTGGGTTTGCTCCGGCTGTGTGTGCTTTATCCTCTTGGATGCATCGGCTACAGGCAATCTTACATGCTTATTTATGGACCATAAGGGGCCTGCTCTGTGCACCTGGTACCCAAAGGGTGTGCAATTGTTGCAGTGCCACAATGCCTCTGCGGCTGGCATTTTGCACAGGTTTGGCACAGGTGTTGATGCTGCAGGTTTGAGACAGAGAGGGAGGAGAGACAAGCTTAGCACTACTGCATAGAGCCGGGATCATCACCTGTTAAAATCCTGTGGATGAAATTTATATAGATGAATACAAATAAACACAGCTTGGACAAAAAGACTTAAAAGGAGGGCTTTTTCATAGTTTCCAAACTAGCAGATATGTGAAACTCACTGTTTCTGGATATTGTAAGAAGAAAATAAAATCTTTGTCTCTTTTACTTTGGGTATAACATGCAGTTGTTATAAGATACATAAAATGAGAAGGGCTCCATAAGAATACGACATAAGAATGTAAAAATGTGAGCAAATCTCTAGTTGGGTTCACGTGAAATTTATTCCCATGAATTTATGTAGCAAAATTAAATGTTTTGTCAGAAAATCATGCAACAGCTTTGAAGGTACATGGGATTGGTCAGCACAAGACAAGTGGCACCAGCATGCATGGATAACTACCCTGTACCTGCATACCGTTCTTCCTTGTGTTGGGATATTGGGGGTAACAGCAAACATCTTTGTTCATTTAAAAAAAATGCTTTGGGGAAATCTTTATGGTTTTCTCTGCAGGAGCTTTATCAAATCCTTCTAACGTGCTGGGAAGGAAGGCGGGCTGCACACATCCTCCAGCTTCTAATTTGCTCCAAAAGCCGATGTTGAGTGATTGAACCAATGACTTCTTAAACTTGATTACTTTTTTATCTGTCTGTGGAACACAGAACATATAAAGCTTCCTGTTCATGTACTCTCTGAGGACATTCATGTCAGTCCCCATTGTGTTTCATCACATCACCTACTGCCACAGTGGCTGTGGAAATGCAGGACCTGATAGTTGTACTACAGAGAACAGGGATAAGGACAGGCGGAGGCACATCATAACCAACAACATAAGTTTTGGGTTGTTTTCTTTGTAGAGGATGGATGTCTGTAGTGTCTTTCTTTTTTTTTGCCGTCTTTGTATTTCTTTAATTGCTATGTCTCTTCCATTAGATCCTAGATCCAAATTTGCAGTGCAACTTTGACTTCCACAAAGTTGTATTATGAATGAATTTATCTGTCATATGTCTGACATCACAGTGTGCTTCTGTGGAAACACTGCATGATATAAGAGACTATGCTATGCTCATATTCTAAACTGCAAGTTGCACTATTTATATCTGTTGTCTTTTTTTTTTTTTTTCACCCTGTGGAAGATTTTGGCTTTTTGGCAAAATACATTTTTATACCATCTCCTTTTCATCCCTAGTATATTTTCAGAAATGCTACCTGAATCCTCATGGTATTTACAGCTCGGAAGTTTTAGGGTTGTGTTCTCTGGTGTAGGCTGGGCTCCCACACAAGGCTGCATGTCCCTTGATGCATCACAGCTTGTTGTCTTTGCTTGAGGCTACTTGTTAGCTTGCCAACTCAAGACAGGAACCATGAGGTGTTCAAAGAACCTGCCCTCCCCAGCCTAAATGCTTCAAAAAGCTGGGGTTTAAAAGAGATTTCCTGTAAACTTTAGTCAGGGGATATAGAAAATAATGCAAAGAATCAAAGAAAAGCACACATAATGTGTTTTTGTAGAATTCATATTTTTAAAAGAAACATAATACGGCAATTTAATTCTAAGACATAAAAAACACAAACCAAAATAAAACTTACCAAACCCCAAATGCTTGCAAGTTTGGCCAGTCCTCTAGGCATATATTTTTCCCAACCCAGCCTTCTGGTGTTAAGATGCAAAGAAGCAAGGTCTCATCATGCTTGCAGGTGGGAACTGTGGCATGACCTTGAGTTCACAATGGGAAGAACACCCCTAAAAGCAGAGCCCTTCTTTATCATCTAAGCATTGTGATTAAACTTCAGTAAGACAGATATGGTATTACTTCATCCCAGAGGTGCTTAATTGGTAACCTTTTCTATGGATAGTCTAGCTCCATTTTTTTTGTCTAATATTGTTACTCTGTTTTACCTGAGTCAGTCTGATATAGTACCTCTGGTTAGCTCTAGTTAGGAAGAAGTTAGGGCATCTTATGGATGATTTTTTGATTCTTCATTTTACATCTCTTTCTGGCCAACGTTAGGCACTTGAAGACATCCTAGAGCTTACTACAAGGTCTGCTGAAGTTCATCTGCATTACATCGTCTCCTCTATATACCATTGCATGTATTTCCTCTTTGTGCTCTGGGTTGGGAAGAGTCAATGGTTAGGGTCTGGCCAGCGGCGGGACTTTTAGATGCTCTTCACAGGTATATCCCACTCTGGTGCACCATGAGATTCGAGTGGGTCCCACGTACTGTGAACAACATAATCTAGTAAGTGAAACTAGTGAGAGGAGAAGGAGACCAGGCACCCACAGGACAGCTCCCATTGGACAGTACAGCAGCACTTGCAGATGGAAGGTTTGGTTTCCAGTTCGGATCTCCAGGTCTTCTGAGTTTATGCAAAAAATAAAGTATTCTGTGGAATGCAGACTCTTGATGACAGGAGAAATGCCCAGCTCAGTGGGGATTCTTGACATGACTTCCCTGATGTGTAAATCTAGTTACAAAGAGAGGGTTTTGTTTGGTGTCCTCCACTCTCTTTGTTCCTTTTAGCAGTAGGCTCACATGATCCCATGTGCTCAACCTGTAAGAGCTTTCCCTTGCTGACCTATACACCAGGTGCCCCTCCTTGCCTTGTGCTGGTCCTTACCAGCTCTTGGTGGCACATGGGCTGCATCCTCTCACTTGCAGCTGCTGCTGTCTGAGGGAGACGGCATTTCTTCTGTGTCAGGCTTTCTGATAACTTAGGGCTGAAAAAATCTCAATCTGTATTTAGCCACAGATGGGCCTTTTCAATGCCAGAAAAGCCTGTTACCTGATGTTAATTATTAGGATAGCTGCGTTTTTGCTGGGAGTAAAACTGAGGATAAAAAAAGTTGGGATCTGATGTGAATGGTGGTTAAAGGAAACAACGATGATCTGACCTCTGACTTTGTGCTGGCTGGTGGCTAAGGTGCCAACCGCTTCTATGACAACATCGAGGACATGATTGGTTTCCGGCCGTGGCCCTTGATCAAGATATGCTGGCTGGTGTTCACCCCGGGTCTGTGCTTGGTAAGTGCAATTATGACAAAACGGTGTATTATTCTGGGTCCCTGAGTTCTCAGTAGAAAAGGTTGATTTGTCTTCACGGTGCTGCTGTAATTTTTTCAAATTGCTGTGAAGAAACTGAATCTTGCCCATAGCTGAGGCGGCAATTTGTTTGCTTTGTAAAGCCTTATCTTTTGCCTGGAAAATTAATTGATCCTAAAAACCCACTTGTTTACTGTTAAGGCATAGGAAAATGCGTCCTCAAAGTCTGGAGAGGTTTGGTCGAGTTACTTTTGAATAGAAGACCAGTGAGAATTACCCTGTTCTGAAAGACTTGCTTCAGCCTTGTGTTCCTGTGACCTCCCGTGGTTCAGAAATATCTTTCCATGGCCATTTGCTTTCTGTTATTAAATCTCTTTTAAAATTTCTGTGACAATTGTGTTTAAGGAAAATGCACCCTAAATCAGGTAAATTCTTGCCTGTTTTAATTTTATGTCCAGTCTTGCTCCATTGATTTTTACGTGATTTCTGAGCCAAATTCCACTCCTGCATGATGTTCAGTGTTGTTTTGTTTGATCTCAGTGGGAACACAGATGGGTTCTATAGCTTCAGCTTACAAAAGATTTCTAGTCCTTTGTCCTCAGGCTCCAGCAGGAGTTGAATATCAGGGAAATTTTCAAAGCAAGCCCGATCCAGCCCAAATCATCTGAGAGCTCTGTGGCTAGAGAGCCCCAAGAGGGGTAAATCTCTGCCCGTGTGGTACTTCTGGAGGGCATCTGCCAGAGACAACACCAATTCCTGACTTTGATATGAATAAATTGCTGTCTCAATGTTGTTGGACCCTCAAAGCTGCTGCCAACTTTGCTTATGTTGGACTCTTAGGAAGCTTGAAGGCTTTTACACTGTGGAGAAGCCTGGCCCTGGCTCTGAGATAACTCCTCAGCAAGCACCAAGCTCTGCCTTGCTGCAGCTAGCAAAGTCCATGCTAGCTCATGTGAGACAGCACACTCATTGCCACCCAGCCGGTGCTTGCAGGGTGGCCAGGCTGCCCGGCTTTGCTGCTCCCTTTGCTCTGGCTATGTTTGCATTTTCTGCTCCTCAGGCTGTCTTCCTGTTTTCCCTGATCAAGTACACACCCTTGAAATACAACAATTCCTACGTGTACCCGCCCTGGGGCTACGTGGTGGGCTGGCTGATGGCACTTTCCTCCATGGTCTGCATTCCTCTCTACGCCATCTTCATCGTTCTGAAAACTAAAGGACCCCTGAAGCAGGTACTGGGGTTGTGGTCACTGGGCGAGTTGCTGCTGCTTCCCCCAGATGATTCATGGGAATTGCCCTGGGGAAGGTGTATGTGGCACATTTCTCCACTGAGAAGGCAAGTGGGGTGAGAGTGGCTCTTCCCCCGACCGCTCCATAGCTCTTGCTGACAATTTGGATGCCTTGGAGAGTCTCAGCACAGCTTCCAGGGTGATCATCAAATGTCCAGAGTCTCCCATGAGACGTTGCACCGCCATGCTCAGTACAGTATGTAGACATATGCAGAACGTCTCTAACGCTGGCTCTACTGGATGGCAGAGGACTCCCTCAATGTGGGCTACCTGAGGCCACAGGAGGATTGATTTGGTTTATGGTTCAGATAGTCCTGCTGGCCATGTAAGTAAAGACAGCATGCCACCACCTTTGCTTTCTCTTTTGTTACGGACTAGCGCCTGTGCAAACCAGGTGCAAAACCAGGATCTGTTTTGCCTTTACTTCTTGTCCCTTGCCCCTGCTCCCCTTTTAGTCCTGAGTCACGACCGTGCTATTTTCTCAGAAGAAATGACATGTGGCTATTAAAGATGACATGCTCACAGAGCTGTAAAGGTCTGCCTTGTGCCATACCCAAGCCTGTCCTTTTTCACTGTAGACACCTTGTCCTAGGAAGAAGCGTGTTTAGGAAGATGGTGTCATAGAGATGACACCCCACTGGACCCATGAAGACCTAAGTGATGTACAGTGCATATAAATTTTTGTGCAATTTTTCTTCTGGTCCTTCCCCATCCTCACTGACTGTAGGCTCATCTGCAGCTGGCTGGGGTGGGGAGCAGGTGAAGGAGGGATGGGGGCATCCCTGTGGCTGTGGTGTAGGTGTGACAGTCACATTGTAGGTTCATGGGGAGGAGGAATCTGTACTGCCAACATGGCCAGGAACAGGCTGGGTGCAGAATGTCCTCGTTGGCTCCATTGCCTCAAGGAAGGTGAATCTGTGCCTACAGGGGCTCTTATTTGCTGTCTGGGAGATGTGACTTAATAGGCAGTGACAGAAGTTGTGGCAGAGCTGGCTAATGCCCATCTCAAGCTCAGGAGAAGGTGCAGTGCAATGCCCAGACAGGAATGGTAGCGATGAAAGTGTTCAGTGACACAGTGAGATGGGCACAAGCTGTGCAGGCGGGGAGATGGAGAAGTATGATGCTGTGAAATAGTTCCTGTTTAGCTGCCTTTGGCCCTTGGGCCTCCTGGTTGCCGTTGGTGGCCATGAAGAGATGACAAGTTTGGGAGGGAGATGGGAGGTGTACACCTCCCAATATGAGGAACTCCAGGTGAATCTTTTGCCAAGGTGCTGTGATATGATTTGCTCCAAGTTCAGACCTTGAGTTCTGCTTCTTACAGCCCTCTCCTGTAGGCTCTGGGACATGTACCGCTAATGCGTCTGCCCTTTCCTGGGGCCAGTTTGAAGAGCTTGACTGGTTGGCTGACAACGTCTGACTCGCCACAGATCAGAGGTTTCATATGTCTGAATGAGGACTTGGAGCTGTCAGTAAAGTAATTGCCTGAATGTCTTGCCTGCTAAACAAGCAGTATTTCTCACCTGCTGCAAGGTGCTTTGAGCCTTTGGACTGAAATGTTGCTGTGGATAGTGTTAACACTTATTTTACAGCACACAAAGAATTGATTTGGCTAATTTCAGATTGAGGGTTTTCTACTTGGTTTAGATTACATTAGTTGTGGTTTCCAGGGACTTCTCAGTTATGTTAGTATGAAGAAACTTCCAAGGATGTGATTTAGGCATGTAGGAAGGAACCAGCTGCTAAGCCTGGGTTGATTTGGGGGGAATCAAAGCCAACCACACAATACCTCCTGAAAGAGTTGCTTCTGTTTTAAAAACAGGTTTTCTCAAAATATACCTGTTCCCTTTTTCCAGTCACACCCCAGAAATTTAGTGAATTAATTTCCTGACACAGATGCTTCCAGGAACAGTGCCTTTCAACTGAATATTGCAAACCATTCACTGAAAGTAAGTTTGTAATTGGTAATCGTGATCAGTCACTGAGATGAACCGATCCCTCTTGTCACACTTGACTGACCAAGAAACACAAATGTTGTTTCCTAATGTGTCTAATTAAGACAGCACGAGCTCCAGAGACTGAATACTCACAATGAACTTCTCATAGAGCACCTGCAGGCCCAGGCTGATTTCAGAAATCATGGGGCAAATACTTTTGAATAAATGAGCAAACTCTGGGATTCTGGCAGGTGCTTCACAAGTAGTGGAAGCACTGACACTAATCCAATGAGTCATAGATGAATTACCTGCTCTGCTTGTGATGTGCTCTGCAAGAGAGGAGCATGCATTGGCCTGAACAGCTTGTGACAGAAAAATCCAGTAACTGTGAAAGTTGGTATTCAGCAGGGAAATGAATCACTGGCCCATGGAACCGGGCAGGTGGCTGCAGGACACTGCATATTACTTGGCTTTGGGAGGAGCCCAGGTGCTCAGGAGGTGTGTGGCACCAGAGGGCCTTCAAAAATGGGATGAGAAAGACCAGAAATTCACAGCAGCTCTCTCTGTGGGCCAGCACCTTTTGCCCAAAGAGCACCAAGGTCTTTGCATTTTTCAAGAATAACCCCCCCAAAGCTGACATAACACTAGTGTACATGTGTGTGGAGCAGCCTGCAGCACCCCTTCATTGCAGAGGATGGGGGGAGCTACAGGCAGGCAGCTGCCCCACAACCCCTGCCTGCACCATCACAGTCTGGCTGGCTGGAAGAGAGGAGCTGGCATGGCTCAGGGGCAGGAACCAGTCTGCAAAGGGACTGCTTTACCAGGGAGGTGCCACTGAGGTAAGTATCACCTGCCACTCTGTTTTGGACTGTAGCAGGAGATGCCCGGCACTTTCTGATGGTCAAACCATTTAGAAGGCTCCACAGCTCCCACCAAAGTCAATGGGAGGCACAGCTACCTGGCATAGGGAAAAAAAAAAGGGCTTTATGGTGTTTTTTCCATGGCCACAGAAAATGTCTGTGGGCCTAACGGCTAGCATCCTTCTTCCCAGAAACATGACCGTGAGGAGCCCTGTACATTGAGTTGTCAGTCCACAGCCCGGGTTTGAGCCCAGAGGTGGAATAATTGTCGCTGAGCGCAGTTAAAGCGAACCTGCTCTCCTTCCTCTCCCTTTCACAACCATTCGGCAGGCGAGGAGCAGGGAGCTGGCTGTCTAGATGCCTTTGCCCCCAGCAACGGTTGCAGATCACTTTTGGGTGGCAGTTTGTTTATCAGCTTAATTAACAGAGACCTCCTCTCCACAGCGGCTAACACAGCTGATTTCCCCAGCGGAGGATCTGCCACAGCCAAAGAAGCATGTGGTGGGGCTGTCCGAACTGAAGCGCAAGGGATGGTCCCCTCCAGTCCGGGAGGTACTCAGCATCACAGAGAGAGAAACCCACCTCTAAGGCACTGGGGATGTCTCCTCCATACCCTGGACTGATTCACTCTCTCCTTCCTGAAGTGGTTTCTTTTTTCTCCTGGGGTCTTCCGTTCTCTCCTTCACATCTGAGACAGAAGCATCTGGGACACCTTCTCCTTCCAGCCAGTTGGTTGCACCCACTGGGGACAGCATTTCTTTTGACATCCTGGGAAGAACTCTCCCTGTCAGCAGCCGGGGAGAGCGTAACATGCTTTTGTCAGTAGTATCCTCCAGTACTGACACTGGTAAGGAAGAGAAAACCAATATATATCAACAAAAAAAAAAAAAAGAAAAGAAAAAAAAAAAGCAGTTGTGTTGGGTGGAGGACAGGAAACCATAGTGGTGAGAGAGAGCAGAGAATAAAGATGTGCAGGAGCAAAGTTAGGAATGCAAAGACAAAAAACAATGGGGCATTAGTGCAGTGAATAAGTAAGTTGGTTCAGAAGTACACAAAAACCTGGAGGATGACAAAGGAAAGTGCATTGCTGGGTGACCTACATACGACGGAGAGGGAGCCAGGAACATATAGGCAATGATAAAAGGAGGCTGCAGTGTTAGTAGTTATGGCTTTGGTTGTCACTGAAAGCAAAGAGAGTGTCAGGGTTCTCGATGCAATCATAGTTATTGATGATGGATCTCAAGGCAGCTACAGGCTGCAAAAGGGGTGAGGAATAACTATCTAGGGGACTTGCTCTTGGTCAAAACTACACGGCCCAGTGAAAATACATCCGAGAGTGAAACAGCTGAATGTTTGACAATTCTTTCGGAAAATTTGTGGAGTGCAGGAAAAGTCCCAGAGCAGTTGGTAAAAAAATGAGCTGCAGCACAGTAGGGAGAGATGAGACCCTGGGGACTGCACGCCCACAAACTTAACTGCACTGCTGGGGCATTTTGTAGAGGAATTAATGAAGGAGTTGATGGGACTGATTCTGTGCTGCAGAGTAGCTTTGGGGTGAAGTGGAAGAAGGTTTGTGCTCCCTTGGCTTTGCTGCAGCTGACTGCTCAGGGGATAAGGAAGACATAAGTGGATGCAATAACCATAAGCTCAGGCAAGATAAAGCAATAATTAATAGGTAAGATGGGTTCATTGGAAGCAGATTGCATCGAATTAAAGGTCTCTCATTGCCAAGGTAGTCATGAATGTGAGGCGGTGGCTGGAAGGGACTGGGCTTGGATGCGGCATTTGGTGTGGTGCCACACAGCTCTGTTCTGTGGAGGCTGGGGCTGTAAAACTCCCTGCCAAAACCTGCTTGAATGCCTATCAGAATTTCACAGTTAAAACCACAGGAAAACACAGTGGCAGGATCCCCGCAGGAGCTTTGCTGTGGTCGAGGGCATATGCACCAGCGCACGGCTGTGCTGCAATAGTGCTGCATCAAACCGTGCCAGAAAATGGCCATTAAAAAGAATCAGAGATGCCACAGGCTCCTTTCCCTTGTTCCTTGTTCCAAGTAATTGCTTTTCCCTGTGCTATGTGGAGATAAACCACCAGCACTGAAGGTGAGCGAGAAAATCGGGCCTCATCTGTGCAATGCGGTACCTATTCCAATTGCTATGGGAACCTTATCTTTTGCAGTTTCCTGTGAGTTTAACTGGTGAATTAGCATAGGGCAATCTTTTCCTCATTTAATTTCCTTTCCTTTAAAAACTAAAAGCTAAAAACTGTTGGTGAAATGAACACTGAAAGTCAAGTATCAAAATTTGTACCTCTCTGGGACATTATCATTTGATTGGAGATGATTTACTGTAAAAGGTAGAGATAGCTGGCAAACCTCATTCTTGTTCCCTGCAAAGGACTGCAGCACCACATAAGACACCATTTACTTTATTTTTATTTTTTAAAGAGCTGAATGTCACATTGCAGCAATAGTCGTGGGAAGAGCTTAACATCCAGAGGCTTTCAGTCAGGCCTCACGGTAAGTATTTTGGTGGTTTTAGCTCTCCTTCCCAGCAGTGTTTCTCATGATTTGGTGGGGGGAGCAGCTCCCCGCAGTGGGTCTCTACACGCAGCCAGAGCAAAAGCCAGTGGCTGCCATGAAGGAGCAACAGTGCCAGGGACACGCGGCCTGATCAGCTGGAGAAATCACCAGCCCTGTGTTCTGTGGCTGCTCTCGGGGCTGCAGCAGGGCTGTGTGTGGAAGATTTGAGTTCAGGCATGGGCTGCAGCTGCCTTGACAGTACGGGTGGTCAAAATGGTGGTATTGGTTTTGAGAAGGCAACCTGCCTTCTCTTCTTCAAGCAACAGAAAGTTAAAGGACTGGAACTTGCCATCCAGATGCAGTCTTAGGCATTAGCATGGGTTTCTTGTACGACCCTTGGTAGGACATTTAGCCCCTTTGCTCCTGCTGTTATGCCTTTAAGATGTAAGTTAGTGTCATACTGCCAGAGAAGATGTGGAGATTGTGTTCACTCCTTTTCCTAAGGTCGTCTGATAACACTGCAAAAATCCTGGGTAGAAATTTATCACTTCTCAATTTTGAGCAGAAATCCGGGACTGTGTTATTGAAAATAAATACTGCATGAACTGTTTCCTCTGTTGTTTATGTATAACCTGATAGTATCGTTCAACATCTGCCAGGAAGCAGCATAAAGTCAGAGGAGATATTGCTGTCCCCATTGAAAGCAATTACAAAATTCCCAGGATCAGGAAATTCATCCAGACACTTTGGATGGGATTGACAGAGTCTCAGAAAGCTTAAGGGAAAGCTCAGTGACCCAAGTCACTGGGTCAGCTGAGGGAACAAGGGAAAATGCCACCAATGGCTGTCTTTTGCTGTGAGACCCATAGCATGCAGGCATGGTGAGAGACCAAGTAATGATCTGCTAAACCAATACAAACAACTCAGGCACTGCTGTGTGCATACAACAGATCTGACAGGTCTCCATCAGTCCCTGGAAGCAGGCATTTCTGGAGACCTCTTAATCTATCTGGTGGGAAACTGCACCTTTCCTGCGCACCACCAGCATGTAAATACACTATCGAAGGCGTGGTATGGAAAGGAGGGAGAGATTTTTTGTCCCCTATAATTGTTGATAAGAGGCCAAGACATGATGCATTTGAAGCTGAAGTCAAAGGGAAGTTATAAGGTGGCCATACTGTGCTGCTCCTCCTGGTCAGAGGAAAAACACTGTATATAGAAGAAAGGACAGACATTGGTCAAGCACCTAATTACCACTTTTGGGTTTTCAGTTTTGGTTTTGTTTTTTTTTTTTTTTTCATTAAAAGGACATTTTCACCCCACTCTCCAGAAAGGAAACACAGGAAAATAACTTGTTAAAACAAAAAATCAAGACAAAAGGTCTTATATTTTCGTTCTGTTTTCTTCATTCTTTGTTTCTTTTCCTCCCATTTTTCCCATTCCCTCCCCTTCAGCCTTCCCTTCTTCCTTTGACAGCAGCAAATGGAAAAAAAAGAAGAAAATGTCAGTTGAAAACTTGTACTGAACAGAATTTGAAAAAAGAAAGATAAAACAAATGGCAAGCAAGCCAAACAAGTTGTTAAGGGTTATTTGCTTGCCATACTCCCCCCAACCCTCATCCACCCTCCTAGCCAGAGAAGCTGTATCCATCCCAGTGTGCACCAAACAAGCCCCTTCCCATGTCCTTCTGGCAGATGTCTTTTTCCCGAAGAGAAATGTGTTATTCTTGAGCCTCTTCCCTTAGATCCTGTCTGAATGAAGGCGATTCCTTGTCTGGCTGGACTGCTGCCTGATCAGGTAGGGAGACACTGTGGTGTCCCTCACACGGTCATGGGGCTGCAGACAGCTGGCGAGCCCTTTCCATCCTGGCCCTGGAGGATGCATCCAGGATCTGGAGGACTCTTATAGCAATCCGTGCACTTCTACCTTTGTCCAGCATGAAGTAATATGTATTTCTTCTCATATTCAGGATATCTTCGATTTTAGTGGCTCCAACACTCAACATAGTTTTCTGTAGGGAGGAGAATTGCAGTGGCATTTCTTGGTTGGAGGTTGGCTCTCAAGCCTTCCTCTGCCCCAGGTGACCATGGTAGCCCTCGGGCAAAGGACAGTGATCTACTGTAGCTCCCAATGAACGAGAGAAGCAGTTGTGCCCTCCCTCCAGCCTGCATGGTAGTTTTTTGGGTGGAGAGAAGCTATGCCCATGATAGCCTAGTGCAGGGGTTAGCTGCCAAGGATTGGAGCCACATCCTGAGCAAAGCTCTTGATTTTCCCTTGATCCTGTGCATGTATTGCTCCATGCCAAGGGCCAGAGAGGACAAAGGGCAATAGGGACTGAGCTGGAGGAAACTGGGCATTTTTGTTTGTGAAAATCCTTAGAAGAGCAGGGGAGACTTGTTTCTCAGATGCCAGGGACCTTGGGTCATGTTTGCGTTGTATGATTTATGGGTGCACAGTGGCTGTGTGGTTTGTGCTTGCATCTGGGGACTTTCCTGAGCTTTTGCTTCCCTGGTGTGTGGCAGGAGGGGTTTGATGAGGTGCTGTCCTGGTCTTGAAGGGAGATGGGCCTTGCCCAGGTAGAAATAAGAGACAGTAGCCAAGATACTTGGGTGTACAGCCAACAAGGGCTAGCAAAGAGGCAGTCTGCAGTCATGAGGGTATAGAGAGCATTAGGTTATCTTGCTGTTCTTTGCTTTATCAGGTTACATGCAAGTACATACAGTAACCTCTTACTAATTAGCTAAGCCAGGTTTGAATAGGGTAAGAGGGGAGTAATGTTCATCAAAGGACAAGATAAAATAACATAAACTTTCAAACAGCAAGAATTAAATCTTAAGACCTGAGGAGATGAGGAGATATGTATATGCTGCCATCCAGTTCCACCTGCAGGGCCGCAGGGAAGGGCTGGGGCAACAATATCAAAGACTTTATTCCTGAATCTCTTGCTTGGGCTAAGGAAAGAGAAGAAATGTGTCTAAGCACTTGAGGGGGCAGTGAGGAGTTTGTTTTGCTTTGTTTTGTTTTGAAACCTAGAATAAGCTCTGCCTCCTCGACTGCTCTTGGAACACAATCCTGGCTCTGTTTTGAATCCCTGACCCATGACTGTCTCTTCAAGGGAGGACGTGTATTTTTGGAGCTGTCTGTTCTGGTTTGTCAAGCCTGTGCTTGGAAAGCTATGTGGAAAAGAAAGGGATTCCCAGGGAGAAATGCTTTCAATGGCTATGCAAAGCCAGTCATGGGCAACTCCATCCTGTCTTGCTTTTGGTGACATGCCAAAACCATGCTGTGAAACAATCTCTTGATTTTTTTTTTTCTCCTTTTTTTTTTTTACAGGCTTTAGAATAGTTTCCTGCCCAGCCTGGGTTACAGTCAGGATCTTTACCTTTTTATGTCTAGGATGGCTGCTCTGGACCAGAGGTGTGCTCACACTCGTTCGTTATTTGCCAGTGGCCACTAGACTTTTCCAAAATATATTTTATGGAGTACGAGGCTTTTGTTGTGCCGTGGTGTACATAGCGGTCTCTGGAGAAGGAGTGATTACAGGCAGCCTCGTGCCTTTCTTGACGTCATATTTCAGCAGGAGGTGGAACGAGCTTCTTTTTCTCATGGAGAAATAAACCCACCCACAAACAAAATAGCAGCCTGTCACTTTCCCACGTCCTGGAGAAGGGCCATTGCCACGTTGTGCAACATGAGCCTCCCTCCCCATGTGTTAGCTTTGAAGTGGGGATGACCTGAGAGCTGGAGCCCAGTGTTTCTAGACAAAGTTCTCCAGGAGCAGAGGGCTTTGTGCTAGGATGCTGCTGAAGAGAAATCCCACCAGTGGCAAGGCACAGCGGTGTAAATCAGAAACCCTGGGTTAGCCTCTTCAGGATGGCAGGAGGCAGCCTGGCAATGGGAACTGGCCTAGTGCTGGGACTTAACCTTGTAATTTTGGGGAAAACACGTCCAGGCAGTGCTAGCTTTCTGTGTTACACTTTTGGATGAGGTATGAATTCCCCAGACAGACCAGGGGACTGTGGCTCCCATTAGCACCGGTGTGATGTGCACATCAGTTACGTAACAGGGAGATGATGGTGGAGTCCTCTCTCTCATGCCCTGTGCAGTCCTGTCCCATGGGTGTCTGTCCATCACTGACACCAGGCTCTCCCATTCCTGGCTGCTTTTGTAGGGCTCAGCTTTACACCTGCTGCTTAGCTAAAGTGTAAGCTCCTGGCTAAGTAAAACTAGAGCCCGGGGGCAGCCTCCAGTCATCCTGTCCCGTAAACCTCCTTGTCTGGGTGCCCAAGTGCAGGAGTGTGTGTCTCCACGTGGGTGAGCGGTGCTGGTCAGGCACGGTCACTTTTTTTAAGAGCCTGTAGGTGGAGGATATTTGGACACTTTAAGAACACAATGATTTTTACAGTGACAAGTTGAGAAAATGCCAGGAATCAATTTCCTTTTTTTTTCTTTTTTTTTTTTTTTTTTTTTTTAAAAAAAAAAAAAAAAATTACCTCTAGCCAGTAGTTAAAAGATCCAACTTTCAAAAGTTACTTGGTGCCTAAAATTTTACATAACATAATTTTCAATATGACCCCTACACCAGACTCTTTTGCAGTTCAAGATGGGGTGGCATTTCCTTTGTATTTGGGGATGGTTAAGCTCAGTCCCACTTTCCTGCTTTCTTGCTCTCCAGGCAGTTGGAGTTGGGCTTTGTTAAGGCAGTGGGGTGCTGACCTGTGTGGTTACTTCTGGGGCGGGCTCTCCAAGCAGCTGTCACAGCCTGTGGTCAGGGGAGGTGGCAGCAAAACCCTTGCTATTGGATCTTGTGTTGACGGAGAAATGCGAAACTTTTCAGAAAGTCAGGGATACTGATCTGAGTTGTTGCGTATCTCCGCGTGGGTGCATGTGTGTTGGGGCATCTGGGAGATAATTACGCTCTGGTATTTTTTGTGTCTTAATCATACCACTGATGTCCATGTTGTGACAGAGATTGGTGAGTAAATACGTTGCTGCCAGCGTTTCAAGTTTGTGAGCCTCCAGACCTTGGCTGTAAGTAGTGGTAATATGTAATCTTAGTAAAACCCTCCAAAATTTCTTCCCTCTCTGAAAGGAAGGGAAGGGTGATTTACTGACCCTGGGCAGAGGTGTCAGCAGCACCTTCTGGTTGTTCTGGCCAAAGTCCCTCGGACAGGCTGACATACACCACATCGAACGATGGCAAAGCAATTTCCCACCATCCAATTCTATCGATACAAGCAAATACCCCGGGGGTGAAACACGATTGCTGCAAACAAGGGCTCATTTTGGTTGTGTGCATCACATGGGCAAGCAGCAGCAAGGCTGCAGGCTGGAGATGCTTTCCCTCACAGCGCAGGCACTGTCCCTTCCTGTGTGGTGATAAATGAGATTACACCCTTGTGGCACTTCACAGAGGAGCTGGACCTTTGCTCTTACTCCTCCTCTTGTCCCTAAGGCCTGTGTACTTATCATGATGGAGCACCTGTGCTTGGCAGTGGTTATACTGCCTCTGTTGTTAACTTGCCCTGGCTTGCATCTCATACCCAAATCTGTCCCCTTTTTCCTCCACTCCTACAGCCATGCAACAAGGCTTCTTCTTCCTGTAGGAGGACGTTGCCATACAGTTGTATTGGGAAGTGGCATAAGCTCTATCAGTATACCAGAATAAACTCTACCCCCTCGACCCTTCTTGGAGCACGATCCTGGCTCTGTTTTGAATCCCTGACCCATGACTGTCTCTGCAAAGGAGGACGTTATTTTCAGAGCTGTCTGTTCTAGTTTGTCAAGCTTGTGCTTGGAAAGATATGTGGAAAAGAAGAGTACTTATGCTGATTTAAAGCACCTACCTCAGAGCTTTTATCAGCCTAAGCTTCTTAATAAAGATGGAAAAAATCATACGTTCTCCTGGCAGAGCTATACCAATAATGTAACTAGACCTAAGGGCACATTTATTTTAAAGTTAGGTTGGTTTAACACAGTATGTGATTTCAGTTAAATCTTCCAAAGTATGTGAGGACACTTCTATTTATGTTCCATTCACACTAATTTTAATTTATATTAAGTCCATCAGGATCAAGTTGAGCTAAGTTGAACACAGTGTTACTTTTCACACTGCTTTGGATGGATTAGGAGCAATAGAGCTAAATCATCACAGTCCCTTGTGAAAGCAGTTTCACTGATAGAAAGATGCTCAGGTTTTTAACTACATTTATCAAAAGAACCTGCAGACACAGGCATGCTTTCATCAGCATGACTATGTCCACCTACAACCCAAATGGTTTTTAAACTGGAATAATCATGTTTGCAAAGTGGGCCGCTCTGGTTTGATTTAGCCTAACTGTTTTTGATTTAGATGGGCAACACCGGTTGCTTATGCGTAGACAAGACCTAAGAGAGCTCCCTGCAGTGGGTATGTACTGTAACCCTGCTATTACACTGCCAGAAGTCCTTCTCCCTGCAGAAATCCCATGGCTGGTGCTCATGACAGCTCTCACTTCTGGTTCCTGGGGCCTCGTGCCCCTTGTTGGTGCACTGGCCAGGAGGTGCACATGACAGGGACATTGGACACCCAGTTCCACTCAGATATCCCTGCGGCAGGGGATATAGTTGGGAAGATGGGGGCAAGGAAAGGCTATGACGTACTCAGAGTCTGCTCCCAAATCCCACCATGGACACCAGTGGCACATGGCCTCCTGGGCCCTCTGGGGCCCACTGGGAACACCAGTGTCTCTGTGTCACCTGGGCTGCAGGCATGCTTGCACTCTGGGGACTCCAGCCTTCAGAGCACCTCTGGAGAAAGCTGAAAGCCCACAGGCAGATGCCATACCCTCAGCAGTGCTTAGAGACTAACCAGCAATTGGCTCAAGAGCTTTCTGGCAGCTCCTGAGAGGCGCTGGTAATTAAACCTCACACTTTGGAAGGACAACTCAGGTCTGGCTTTGCCAAGCAGGAAACTGAATCTGTGTTGTAGGGAGGTGCTGTAGCTATCAGCATGATCAGATGAACAGACTGGGCTACTCACAGGTACAGGCCATCCTCAAGCACCATCACCATCTTTGCTGTAGCCGGGGAAGGAGGCGTTATGACGGTGCAGAGGCCTGAGCTTTCACTGTGCTTTAGCTGTCCACAAAAGCCATAGGCATGCCACCCCGTGTGAAGCAGCATGTTTCTCTCCTCCCAGAAACTCCCATATATACAGCCCTATTTATTTCAATCAAATAGAAAAATTGGTCACACACCTAGAAGTACTATACCCAAACAAACTGGAGGTGAAGGCTCTTCACTGAAAGAAAGAGTAGGGAAAATGCCATTGTGACCTCTTTGAATGCACGGATTTTACTTTAGTGGCCTTTTCTTTCTCTTCTACCTAATATCCCCCTTCCTTCCATAACACATCTCAGGACTTGTCAGACTGATCTTTTTCACTTTGTGCTGGAGGACTCTTGGACCTTCAGGTCTCACTTGCTAACCAAAAGCTCAGTGCTGATAAATCTTGAGCAGAGGAAGTTTTCTCCCAGGTGTTTCTCAACCACACGAGTTAAGGTGAAGTGCACAGGACAAACAACTGAAAAAACACTGAGCTTAACAGAACTTGGCTGTTTCACAGCCGATGAAGTCTTACTGCCAGTATCTCCAGTGACATTATCTCACTAGTTCTTCCTGTCTCCAGAGTATTCCAGGGGAAAAAAAAAAATGAATAGATGAGTCCTGAACAAAAGTGCACCAACCCAATCTATTTTTCTTTTAATCTCTGCCAGGGTGGAAATTCCTTTTCTTTTCTTGTACTTATTTTCAGTTTTGTTCTTACTATATTTCTTTTACATTTTTTGTTCCTCCACCATGTTCTGCTTTGTTTGCGCTGCTGGCAGTGGAAGTGATTTAAAAATGCCTAGTCTTTGAAACGAGTGATCTCCAGATGAAATTGCTCCCAAGGGCTCCTAGCAGCTGCAGGGGCAAGTGGCACAAATGTAGATTTAAGACCAGTGGGTGAAGGCAACTGTAAATAAAAGTGCTAGCTGTGGAAAGTATTGGACAGGTTTCCCGGGGGAAGGATATTTCAAAGAAGCTGTGTGCCCCAGGAACATGGCTGGCAGTCTGTGGAGAACTATAAATGTGTGAGGCAAGACGTCTCCCTGTGCCATAGAACTGGTTCATCGCACCATGACTAGGAGAAGTTGCACAAGGTGCCCAAGATCAGGAGGAGCCCGAGATTTGGCGGCTTTCCTGGGGAGAAAAGGCCAGTGAGGCTGGGAGGTGATTATGTTACTGGGTATTAAGAGCCCAGACACTGCTGATGAAGCAACCCTAGACTCCAGCAGGGGAGTTTTCAACAGGCCACCTGGGTTGGGAGTCCTGTATAGCACCTATGGGTGGAAGCTGGGGGGATTGAACACAGGAATTCTCCTGCCTTACCTACCCTGGTTTTACATGTTTCCCCTGTCTATACCCTACTGACACCATTTGGGGGATGATGGCTTAGGTGGCAGGAATCAAACCAGACCTGAGCTCTGAGCCTGCTCGGGGAGGAAAGAGGCAAGCCGGCTTGGCCCCCACTGCAGGTTGGCAGGATCACTGAGGTTGGGGAGGAGAAGGCCGTACCTTTGACTGGGCTCAAAAAAGCAACTCCTGCCAGAGCTGCTGTGCTGGCCAGCTTTGCTTCCCTTTGGAGGAGGTGGACTTAGTGGGCTTAGTCAGAGCCAGGCAGCTTCGCAGCTTGTAGCAGCTCTTTTCAGTGAGTGCAGCCCTATTCCTCATTACAAATTATCCTCGAGTGATTATACTCCTGCTTATTTTGCAATGATTGTGCTAATGATTTTTGCAAATGAATTTTAAACCAAGAGATGGCTAGCCTGATTATTTGGCTGCTTTAACTGCTGTCATCACATCCAATAGACATTATTCAGAAAACACTCTCTGCACTTGTGTTTACTCACCCAGATTATATGGTGGGGTTGGGCTCTTTTGCTGGATACGTCCCAAGCCACCAAAAGCTTTGGAGGTGTCAGCCTGAACACTTCAAATGCAAATACTCAAGCCAGTGAGTATTTGTCTGAGTATCTGCCAAGCTCCCATTTTCTGGGAACATGCTGGTGAATCAAAATTTATTCTCATGAATGTTTATGGAGAGCAATCAAGAGAACAGCTCCAAATCCTACCCTTTCAACAAATTCCGCTTCTCTCCTAAGGCATGTTCCCAAATTCATTTGGGCTTACCAGTCTGTGTCCAGTTTTAGCCAAGCATGAAATATCCATGTACTCTCTTCTTTTCTTGGTCCCACTTCCCTTTCTTCGAGGACAGGAAGGCGTTGCTCAGACTGATGCTGAGAGGCATTCTTGCTCCCCAGTGCCTTCAATACTCACTGCATGCTTCTGCCTCTAACTTGCACAACAAATGAAAACACCTGTTGCTTTGAAATGTAGTTTTTATCCCTTCAGTGGAAATGCCTGCTTTCTGTCCGGTTTTCTTCCAGACCAGCAGTGCATGAGGTGGGAAGACAGTTTGCTGTGCTTGCAGTGAAAGGAGTGAATGTCTTTGCTTATGGCAACTGGTGTTTCCAGTTGACCCATTGCAGCTCTGAAGTGTTCCTCAGCCAGGACTGTGTGGAGAGCTGTGAAAGCGCATGTAACAGACTCGTTCCCTCAGGCCACAGACCTGCACCTGCCCTGCAAGCAAGCTGCTACTCTTTCTCTCTGTCTTTTTATTTTAGGAAGTGTCACATCAGCATGGGGCTTGAGGAGAGATTGAAGACCAAGAGGGAACAGTGATGGATGGGCTAATGCCAGGCATGGCGTGCTCAGGAAAGGGTGAATTACATTATCTCAGTAGCTGAAGTTTCATTCCTTTTGATAAAAGGAAGCCAGGGGCTTTGCTGTTGGCTCCCCACTGAAACTACCATCTGCAGGTACCTGCTCGGATTTGGTTTGTTTGGCTAAAGCAAATCTGACCTTGTAACACAGCATTACATTCAAAAAGACCTTTCCTGGCTGGGGCCCTATGGCGGCTGCAAAGTGAGCCTGGCATATGAGGGAGAGCTGAGCCTCCTACATGGTCCAGCACAGCCAGGGCTGTGCCCACGCATTCCCCAGGAGATGGGGGAAGCACACCTCTGCAAGTCCTGCTTTCACCAAGAGCTGTGAAGAAGTTCTCTGAAACACTGCGAGCCTTGGCTCACCGGGCAGGGACTTGATCTCACTCCTGTGGGACTCAGCTGGCAGCAATTCCGGCAGAGCTCCATGGCATGATGGGCAATAATGATTTCCCTGTTCTGCACTACATGCTCCCTGTCCTTGCAGATCTGGCCAGTGCAGGCTGCGCTCACTTGCATAAATGCAGAATGTGTTTTTTAGGGAGCGAGGGCAGTGCGACATTTTCACTGACTGTTTTTTATCCCAGACAAGAGTCTAAAGGAAAGATTCCTGAGACGGATGTAGTATACCTCTCTTTTAACTTTATTAGCTGCTAAATAAGAGGTACTCAAGCTCAGAGAGGGGTGTGGGGAACACAGGCTCCCTGGCAGAGAAGAGGGATCAGGGCGCTCTGTCAGACCCATAGCTTGCTCTCAGATAGGAATCCTGCTCACAGCATTTGCTTCAGCTCAGAGATGATGCCTTTTTGTCAGGATGCTTCGAGCTGTATGCGATGCTTCCGTTCAGCTCTTAAACATTCCTGGGTTTGCCCAGCAAAAACAATTTTCTTTTGTCATTTTCCCTCTCGCCAGCCTTGCCAGCCCTCCTGGCACCACTGTCTTTCTCCTTTCACGGCTGAAATAACCAGGGGGGGTGTCTTATTGCCTCCTCCATGCTTCTCTAGTGCCCGCTTAGCCTCAAATGTGATCTTTAAACATAGTCCATTAGCAAGATATTAGCACAGATGTAGATGGGACCAACAGCAGCAACCTCAGCAAAGATGTAAGGCAGCGTGTCTTCCCTCCCACCCGTATGGGTTAAGGGCTTTGGCAGACGAGCTGCATTAGTTTTAGCTGTGATGGGTTATGGGTGAGATTGCCTGTTCTGTGGAGACCTTAGACCTAAGGAGACCTTACACAGGGAACCTTTAAAGAAGGTGAGTTTTGCTAATGAGGAAAAAAATATGTGGGATAGCCAGAGTACCCTCAGGCCACCTGAGTGCCTGGGGAGCTGGTGCAAGGTCACAGCTAGGGTGAAGCAAGCCCTTGTGTATGGGCTAGGGGTTATGGGGGGAATCCAGGTCACTGGCCACATTATCTCTGCAGCACTGAAAGCTGCTAAGTGTACTTTTGTCACCAGTTTAAGCATACCTAGCTCTGTTTTCACACAAAGAGAGGAGCTGGTAAATAAGAAGGTGTAATTTCTTATTTCTGTATAATCTTCAGGCAGAATTATACTTTAATTCACTTGGGCTCCTTCCGCTGTGCCTCTGAAAATGCTGCTGCTAACAAGGCAATGCTCATAGAGCTGGCAGCTCCCACACCCTGCCTTTGAGAGAGACATATCCATGCTCCCAGTGCATGCAAATTGTCTTGGTCTCCAGAAAAAAAATGAAAGCAAATAAAGGTTCCATGCAATCCCTTTTAGAGCCAATGACGGGATTTACATGCTAAGCAACTGGTCAGATGCATGTGGCTCCTTTCCTTGGCTGGTGGCTGGTACCTGACACTTCAAACGAGAAGTATCTCTCTTCCTCCGCCTTCTCCCTCCACCCCAAAAGCCTGACTCATAGCCAGTAGTGCTCCTAACTGATGACAATGTTGTGTCCTTTGGGACAATTCCTCCTGAGCCATGCCTGCCCTGTTCCCCCTTCACAGGGCTGCGCTTTTGCAAGCTTGGCCCTGTGCAAGGGTCGTTTTGGGCAGGGATGTGTGAAAGCAGGAGAGCCGCATGGACAGACACCCAACCTCCCTGCCATGCAAGGCACGCCAGACCTCTGCATCCTCTGCGTGGCTGCAGCCAGCCCTGCTTCCGGAGAAGGTGGACACCAACTGCAAACACAGAGGGCAAGGGGTGTGCACAGTGCCTTATCATGGCCTCTTATGTATTACTGCTGCACCCATCCTTGCAGGAACTGCTGCAGCATCATGGGTGCAACCAACACCATGTAACCCACTCAGCTGCTGCTTCCCCCGTTTTTCAGTACCAGGCCCCTTGCCCACGCTCCTGCCCTCCCTCCTGCCCATGCCCTTGGAGCCTCTTCCCTCCCAGTGACGTGTGTTTTTCCAGTGGCTCTGGGTACCCCCCCCCGCCCCACACCCGCGACATGCAGGGTGTTGATTTGACTGGACGTGAGCTCAAAGCTCATTAAAGGCTCGTCAATATGGGCAATGAGGAACTGTGTGGGGTGAGGCAGGGGGAGAGGGGCCCTGCGGCAGGAGGGGGTCATAGCTCCCCTCTGTGCGGTAGCAGGTCAGTATGTGCCTCCCCGGGCTGGCGTTTCCGTGAGCAGCTCTGCGCGCCCAAAGGACCTGCAAGCAGCTGGCACAGTGAGGTAGGTGTGTCCATTGGGACAGCGGTGTCTGGGCTTGGGGACATGAGCGCTGGGGTTGGAGAGGGGGGCATTGCAGTGGTGGTGGGGAAGAGCCGCTTGCCCACATAAGCATCCCTGGGGAAGGGCCGCTGCAGGTGCTAAGTTCTGCTCCATCCACACTGGGCTGGATATGGGGCTGAGGGGCTCAGCACCCTGAGGACAAGGCAGGATGAAGGGTGGTTTCTGCCTCCCAAAAGGTGCCGAAGACAGGTGAGCGAATGGGGGCAGAGGTGCCTGCCTGGCGCTCAACTGGGGCAGTGTGAAGCAGGCATGTTGCCCAAAGCAGAAGCAGGCATTGTCTATGCTTTACCTTCAGCTGCACCACTGCTATGCCTAAACGTCTTCTGTCAGCTGCCATTGCAATGTCCCCTTGGTCAAGAAAGACACCAGTTGATGGGAAGGCAGTCTTTCCCATCTGTCACTACCACACAGAGCTAACTGGATTCCCCTCAGTATTAACAGGCAGCTGCAGCAACCAACCTCTGCTTCAAAACCCCCTCACCCCGAGCAAAAGCCTGGGCTGGGGAAGATGCTTCTGCTGCAGTGGAGAAGCAGGGCATGAGCCATCACCCCCTACATCTGCTGCAGTGGGGGTGGCTCGGGAGGACCTGCGGGCACTGCTCCTTGCCCTGTGAGCAGCCCCCCGCTCCCATCTGGGGAGCTGGTGCTGCCAGGCAGGGTGAGGGGGAGGACTGCAGTCCCAGAGCAGCATCCGAAAGCAGTATTGGGGCCCCAAAATGTGGTAAGCTTCTCACAGTGCTTATGGGGTGGAGAAAGACGTAGCAGGCTTAAATGATGGCTCAGTAAAGATGCTGTAACATAACTTAGGTGGAAACCCAGGGCAAGTTTCCCTGGAGAGGCTTTCCAGTGGGTAGGGCTCAGGGGATGGGCTAGGTGATATGCATAGAAGAGGGATTGGTACAGCTGCCCCTCCCTGGGGCTGGGACAGCCCTTCCCAGCCTTGTGCACTGCAGTCCCAAGGATCAACCTGAAACACAGCATTTCATGCTCTTGGCATCCCTTCGCAGAGGTTCTGCAGGCTCTGGTGGTCTCTGACAGTGGAGCTGAGCTTCCCTGCCTGTACAGCTGCTGGGATGTTTCAGGTGGCTATGTCTGTGCCCCTCCTTCCTATTTATCTCCAAGAGACAGCCACAACCTGGCTACCAAACATTCCCCAGTTCACTGGTGACCTTGCTGTGCTTCTGTCAACACCTGGTGGAGACCTCCAGCACATTTAAGTTCAGTTGTCCTTCCTCCCAGAGAAGCTCTGCGGCAGTTTGGGATTTTGTTCTGAGGAAAACAAAAATAAGGCCGAAGACAGGCAGCTGGAAATGTGTTTTCTTCTGGAGAAACTTAATGGGCACAAGGAACAAACGACTAATGTCCTTATACTGGAGGTGGACCTCCGCCTGTTTGCTGGGGATAGAGAAAGTGAGTGCCATGTCTGGCCCTTGTGGAGGTGCTTATGCAATAAAGGCTGTGCCTGGCACTGGATGGTCAAGGTCTGCACCCTGGTATGGGCTGGCTGTGTGAGCTGTGGCTCAGATCTCTAGCCAAGGCAACAGGGACAGCAGCCTTTCCTTCATCTGCCTTATCTCCTGATATCACAAGCCCCAGGGGAAGAGCTGCTCCTTCTGCACTGCTGTATCATGCTTAGCACAAGAAGTAGGGAGAGGAGAAGGAAGATCTGAGTGTTAAAGTAGTAGAGATAATAATGTCCAGCTAGTTACAGGCTGATTCTAGACTGCGGAGAATGATGCCCTTACTGGGTAATTGATACAAAATTTGGAGTTTCCAACCCCCCTTGCTTTCTAACACTCCTCACCAAGGTGGGAGGCTAGGTGCGGCTGGGTAAGGGTTCTGAGATGAAAACTCAATAACAACAGAGTGTTATTAAGCAGGCATTCTTTATTGCAGCGCTGGACAGGACTGTGGATCTTTCCACCATGAGTGCTCCAATGGGTTAGCAAAACAAATCAGTTCATATACACAAAAATCATACAGATTCATCAGATTTCCTGAGAAGGGCAGTCTTATGGTGATGAGATCCTGGAATTCATTTACATAGTCCAAGCATGCGCAGTAAATTTAGGGTGAGGGTCTTTTCACCCTCTGGTGGTCTCTCATAGCCTTCCTCACGCTGTCCGCTAGTTGAACTTTGGGCTTCCTTTGTCCATATATAGTCATTGAATGAGCTCATCAGTTCTTCAGCCTCGGAATGTTACAAGGGGTTGGTTTAAATTATCTCCTTGGGTGCTTATCTCGGCTGAGTTCATGTTACCAGTGACTTACATGGCAAGCCTGATGAACTTACTCAAGGTCTGTTCAATCTTGTCAGGTAAGATGTTACCTATTTATCAACTCTGCTCGGCAAATAGTTAAAACCATCCTTGTGGGGGAAGGAAAACAAGGATGCAAGCAAAACTAAAAAAAATGCAAGTAAAGATTTTATGTATCACAGTGAGGTCTTAGTCAGGGATTGTCAGGGGTTTAGCTCTTTCATAATGAGCAAGTTTTCTGGGCTATTTTGAGGAAAACCTCAGCCAAGGGGCTGCGGGCTAACAATGCTCATGTGTGGTTCCTGTGGAGGGAGCTGGCTCTGCCGTTTTCTATTTTCCACCCCAAAAAAGCATATGAACAAATGGATCCTTGCAGCAGCCTCAGGGCTTTGGGGCATGATTATCTCTCCACTTTTATGGAGAAGGAGAACAAAGAGTTTGGCATCTGAAATTGGGACACAGATTTCCTCCCTGGCTTGGCTGTGCTGTAGCAGGAAAGTGATGTTGTGCTCTGCATGGTGACGCTCTGGTCTTTCTTGGAGGTGAATACGCGTAGTGGAGTGGTGCCGGGCAGTTTCACGGGTGCCATGTTTTGAATGAGCTCTTGGTGACTTGATGCAGTGCTCGGTAGCTGCTGTGACCCTGCCCAGAAGGAGCAGGGGAAAGGTGTAAGTTTTGTTTCCTCCTTCTCCCATCTATCTTCTCTTTTGTACTTTCAGCTGAACACAGTAGCAGAGATTTTTGAGCCAGTGCAGGCTTTTTACCTGCTCATCTCATTCCAAGAGCAGCAGGTGCTGGCCAGTGTGGAGCAGGCTGGACTCCTCTGTGCTCTGTGGACGGGTTGTGTCCTCAGCTGTGAGTTTCCCAGCCGCAGGGAACATGCAGTGACCAGTCCTTTGCTCTTCTGCCATGCAAGATGAGGAGAGATTGCTTCCCTGCCATGCTGGACACTTCAGGGAAGTCTCTGGATCATTCTCACGCTTGTTTCTGCTCCTCCCTTGTCCATTATTTTTCTTTATTCATGTTTTCATTATTAAATTGTGGCAACAATGTCCAAGGTGACTTTCTCAAGTAAAGGTCATCACTTCCGATTGCAAGACCAATCTTACCCAATTTGCGCTGTTCAAAAACTTAAAAAAACCCAAAACCCCCTTAAAAAAACCCAAATCAAACACACTAAATAACCACTGACATTACTTGCAATGTCCCTGGACGTGCATCAAATCTAGCTCTACGTGTAAGAAGTTATTGTTTCCCCTCCTGACACATTGCGCAGCCATGCCTTTTGCACAATTCTTGTGGCTCCCTGCGAGATGGGAAAATTTACACCTGGGAAGGCCACAGTCTCACTGAGGATGTTGCTGCAGCTCAGGGCTTGAGCTAAAATCTTAGCTCAGAGGCTAAGTTTTGGTAAGGTGGTGGCCAGCAGGAGCAGTAACTCACTGAGAGGCTGAGCTGTGACATTGCAACCTCTCTGGGGGAAAGAGTGAAGGGGCCAGCAGGGATGTCTGCCTGCACCGTGATGGCAGTGCCTGAACCCCTGATGGGCTGTAATGAAAGGGAACAGAAGGTATAAGGCAAGCGAGAAATTCCAGCTGAAATGACCTTCTTTGCTCATTTTTAGACACTCCTGCCCCAGTGATGCTCTTGCTGAAGTCACTGGAAGGTATTTTGCATTAGCCTCCCTGGAATAGGATTGTCCCTTAGGAAGGAATAAGGCAGGCAGAAGAGGCCAATGAATGTTATTCCTGGGTTGTGCATACAGAAAAGTTGGAGAAATATGTGCAAAACAGCAGCTTCCATCCTAGAGGAGGAAGAAGGAGCTGGGGTTTTTTTGCTCAGCAGAACTAACAATAGCTGCTTTTCATAATGTCCTTTGTCTCTCCACCTCTCATGACAGGTCCCTTATGGCAGTGTTTACTGTCTCTCTGGTCCGCCTCACCAGCCCATCCTCACTGCTCCTGCCTATCTCCCATGTCTCCAAGCTGTCCTCCTAGGAGCTACCTCCCTCCTCCCTGGCCCTGTGCATGCTGGCTAGCTAGCATGTGATGCACAATGGGGCACTCCTGGCGTCACCCCACAGCCCTTCCTTGGGAGAAACACTAACCTAACTCTCTTCCTCTCTCCATTCCCTACTTCTTGAGGAACTTGATGTCTCTGAGGGCTGTGCTCCTTTTTCAAGTATGGGTGAAACTTGCCAGTGAGCTCAAAAGGCAACTGGGGTTGGGAACAGACAGACGGGTCTTTGTACAAGAAAGCTGAGCTAAAAATGTCCACATCACTTCAGGCAGGGTAAAAGAATAATGTAGCAAAACTGCGTAAACTATCAGTGTTGTGAAACTGGCATCCCAGTGTGCCAGCTATATATGCACTATATAAGAAAAGGAAAACGCTTCTTAATTTAATCAGTACATTTAAAATAGGCAGAAATAGGCCTTTAATCTTTTTAATGCAGTAGTTTTGCTGAGGAGGATGGAGACAGGGATGCCTTTAAGCCACTTGTCTCTCTTTCCCAATCTGGAAGCCACCGGGGGCTCAGAGAGCTGCCTGCAGTCTGCTCAGAGGCTGCCATGAGGGGAGCAGGACGTGGCCCAGCCTCAATCCTCACTCAGCTGTGGTCACTCGGGCTGGCTCTGGAAGGTCTATGGGAGCCAAGGAAGAGCCCTGCCAGCTCTCTGCTACCCGAGGAAGCTTCTCAGGTGCCAGGAGGAGCTCTATATGAGAGCACTAAAATGCCTCAAAGGCTGCATCATTTGCATCATTCAAAAACGGCACAAGTGCCCTACTTTCCTTAGAGGTAACGTGAGGCTGCCCCAGACACTGAGGTGAGAGCAGCAGTGGTGGGTGAAGCATAGTCTGCAGCCAGGACCAGGATCTGACCCCGCTTCCACCTGGGGGATGAGGAGCCAGAGGAGAGCATCTGGAGCCAGGGAGGGCGTTGCAATGGCCGACCCAATTCCTCCTGCTTTCATAATGCAAAAATCAGGGTGCTGCTTAGCAAAGCCGCCATGCAGTAGGATGCAGCCAGCACCAGCAGCAGCTCAGCAGTTCCTCGCCTGTTTTTTTCAGGGCCATGAGGGACTGCCACAGCCCTCCCAGGATGTGGCATGGAGCTATGAGATGTGTTCTGGCCTCATGTGGACGTCCTGTTCGCTTATTGTTTACAAAACACAGCCCATGCCTGCCTTACCCCCTCTGCTTATCTGGGTAAGATTGTGGTGTGGCGCCAACCTCACCTGTCGTGTTATTGTGAGTGATGCTGGTTGCCCAGGGGCTGCTGACAGAGGAAGGAGGTTGGCCAATAACCACAAGTCAGACCTGGACATTGACAACCCAAATCTCATGCAGGAGGGTGGAAAAGGGTGGTGGAGGTGGAGGCCACCTGGCAGCTCCATCACCCAGGAGAGCTAGTTTATTTTCTTCTCATGTCCTCTATGACCACTGATTTCTCCTGTAACCAAGCAATTGCCTCTCTTCAGGGGAAGGGAGATGAACGGTGGGGTGGCTGCAGTGGCTGCCTCTCAGGCAGCACGTGGAGAGGGCTGTGAAACACAAGCCCTGTCCACCTGACCCAGCTGGGCAGGACAGTGATGCTCCGGCCCTGCCAGCATCCTCAGGCTCCCATGGGGGACGCTTCTCCAGACCATCCAGCTTTCATGGATGTGGGAAGCTCAAGCATATGCTGCTGCTGCAGCCAGCAGAAAATCAGCTGAGAGTCTGCTGTGCCCTGATCAGCTGGTCATGGCTCTAAACAAGACACAAGAGCATTTGGGCTACTCAGCTGTCATTAAAATGGTGTGGATGGAAGGAAAAGTCTAATTGACTGAACAACAGCCTGCGCTGTGTAATTAAACTAATTGTGGCTCTGTCTGCATGGGTCAGAAGTGATTTGCGTGGCTGTTAAAACACTGACAAATAAGAGGTGGGGAGGTGTGAGTATTTCTTACATGCATTTCCATAGGTAATTTTGCTGTTTCATTTCAGGCAATAGTATGTCCTTGAAATCTTTGGTTTCTGCCAAATTTGAGGAGACTGTTAATGTTTCACACTGAAGCAGTGGAAAGCAAAAAGGTCACCATTGTTAGCAGTTTCAGGCGGCAGCGTTTCAAGCGAAGGTTAATACTTTTTCAGGGCTATTTTCTTATTTGGAGTGAAATTCCTCAAAAAAAGGAGGGGAAGGACTGTTTTCCAGAATATGTTTCAGCTTGGATGTGCACCCGCTGGGGACCATGCAATTGTTTTGTTGACTTAAGCAGCAGAAGACCAGGCCTTCTGCACGACTCGGTGAAACTCAGGTCACTACTTCACTGCCAGGGATTTATGACCCTAGCTTTTAGTGATTGTTTTGAAAGTCTTGGCTTCAGAATATGATGTACTTAGAAGAAGCCGAATGAGAAACCTTCTATAGTGTCATGTTTAAACTTTTTGACCTTGTTTTCAAGTCCTTGCAAGGCAGAGCCCACCTCCAGCTTGTAGCTCTGCTCTTATTGATTACCATTTTGAGTCCTTCAGGCATTTCACTGTGCCTAAAGCACCGTGTGCTTTTCAGAACAAATAATGTGACATGACAGAGAGCTGCTGAACCGGCTCTGCTCTCTCTAGGCTGTCAGAACAGAGCAGAGCCCTGCACTCATGCTGGAGGAGACCCATGTGGATAAGTGGAGAGGCTGGTGCATTTTGCCCCAGTAGGACCACTTGTCCAGCGTGTGAGCTGATGTTTAAATATAGGAGTCACTCAGCCTGGAGCAACTGATGCCTGTATTATTCCTGGTCAGAGCTGTGTGTCCTGGGAAGGACATGGCGTGGCCAGGCTGCAGGACATGCGTGAGCCCTTCTGCCCTAATCATCTATCACTGTAGGAGAAAGGACAGTAGGTGGGATGAACCTTCAGTAGCTCCTCTTGACTGTTTTTCTGGTTTTTGACTGTGGAGAAACCTCTACAAATCTAGTTTGTTATTTCTGAGCTGGAGATGAAGGACCTAACTTCTCAGGTAGGAAGAAACTGCCAGTGAGGTCTGCTGCTCCTCTACCGTCCTACCCCAAATGTATGAAATGTGAGGTGTGATCATCCAGGTGCAGTATCGCTCCAGAGGTGTGGCAGCAAGAACAGGGGAAAGAGCACTGGGAGAGCAGGATATATATACCTTTTTTAAAATAGCAGCTTACCTACTGTTTTTTGTCTCAGAAAAAAAAGTGAGTCAAAATGGCTTCTGCTGAGCCTAATTTGTTATGTCTCCAGGCATAGCTAATTATCCTGACTTAGCCCAACTCTGAATTCTTCCCAGGGGTTTCAATGCTATTTCTTCTGTTTTGATTTATAAATTGTCTTTATTTTACTTTCCTCCTACACATTCTGTATAATCTTTTTGCTCGCTGCCTTACTGAGGAGCCAGGAGCTAGTGTGACAGTGCTATCACAAGGTGTAGGACAGAAAAAGGATGCGTTAATCAAAGCCTTTGCTTCAGGTCTCCAGCAATGCTTGCTTCTGGCATCTGTGTTATGGGCTATGTGAAACGGTCTCTTCTCCCCAGAAGGCCTTTTTGTGCTGCCACTTACTTCTGGGCTTGCCTGCAACCATTCTTGGGCTAGAGGAGCTGTGAGGCTCTGGGCTGGCTCCACAGCTGAGAGGGCTTTGGTTACAGCCTTCATCCCACAGCAAGGAGTTTTCTGGCTTCTCCACTGATGTACCAGAATGAATCACAGTTATTTTCTGGTTCAGCCATTCCCTTCACAGTTGACACAGTTTTTCTAACCTCAGCAAATAAATTCTGTGGGGGAAGGAAAACCATCTGCTGTAATCATGGGGTGTCAATTGTAGTAAGCAGCAGCTGATACTGCAGTTGAGCCTGGGCTTGGGAGACCACGTCTGTTCAGGACACTTTAGAAACACCAGTTAATGAGGCCCCCGACCATCTCATGTGGCGAACAGGTACTGTTTGCTTAGGAGACAAGACTGCCTAGAGTAAGGAGCTCAACTGCTAAAGCACGCCAACTCTTCATAGCATTGCTTTGTTTCCTGATATACCTACTTGGTTTGTTGGTTTTGGTTTTGGTCTTTTTTTATGTGTGCATCTGGGGAATGTTTTTGTCAACAGATTTCTCTGGGAGACTGTAGCACTGGCCACGGCCACTAGCAGAGGCTTAAATTCAGCTCCATGTAAAATGAATTGAGACCTGGGTGAAAGGCAACGCCATGCCAGTTCCAAACCCCGTCTTCTGCACTGGCTGAGGGCAGATGCTGAGGGGAGAGGATAAAACCATGAAACATGGAGAGTGATACTTCCCGGAAAGAGTCCCTCAACCTCCAACAGCTTGCAGCTCAGGGATTTTCTGAATCACAGTGGTAGCTCCTGGTGGATTTTCCTTCCATGATTTTTCCTCTTAATTTCCTTTTTGAAGTCATATAAACTCTTAGCATCCAGCATGTTCTGAGGTGAGGAGTCTTGCTCCATAGCTGTGCATTTTGGGCAGTATCACCTTTTTCTCTTTTAGAACCTACCACTAGTTCTTGTGTCACCAATGGTGAATACTGGTGTATTCTATGACACTTATACATTTATAGGCCTCCTCCAGTCACCTCTTCCATGGGATGATGGATCCTAGTTCATTTAAACTTTCCTCACACACAAGACGTTCCACACTTTTGAGCATTCTTTTGTCTCCTCTGTGCCTTTTTCTGACTTTGCAATAGCTTCATAAGGGGAAGGAAGAACTGCACTTAGTTTTCAGGACATGAGTGCAATGTTGTTTTAGACACCAGTGTAGTAACATAGCCTGTTCTTGCTTTCTTTCTGTACTGTTTTGGTGTGCTGGTTATATACATCTTAGGGCCTAAAGTCAATGGAAATATTAATTAAATTTTTAGTCAGACTCATCCAGTTAATCCTCAGGAGTTTTAGTGGGACTTCAGAGGATCACAGGCTGGCTGTAGTCACTAGCGAGCACCATCTGAATACACCTGGTGATTACGATATCACATGTGACATGGTGTACAAGGAGGTGTTGATTCCCTTGCCAGGCATTGCAGGTGCACAGCTGTGGTCATGGCTGTGTCGCCGCCATGACAAGGGATTAAGGCATGGGTTTGCAACGTGGGGCATGTCCGCAGTGGAGCTGCCGTTGCAAAGCTACACTGTCGTAGCCATGCATGGCTGGCTGGGCCACACAATCTCTCAGATGGCTCCGTGGCTGGTGCCCTCAGTTTTGCGTCCCAGACCTGGGGGATGTGACATCTGCATCATGTCCTTCTCTACTGTCTCTCAGACATGCTATATATAATTCTCTTCCTGGACTGCTCTGTGGTGATTCATCCACAGGCTGCAACTTCCCCACATGCACACTGGTTCTGGTGCTTTTCTTTTAGAGCAGGTGTTGGGGTGAGGAGATGAGAGTTAAGGGATTTTCTATGTCCTGGTAACAACCAGGTCTGAGCCTGTTGTTAGCAATTTACGTGACTGTGGCTCCTCAGAAGGATGGCTGTGGAGCAAAGCAAAATTGTCCTTTTTCTCTCTGGGGAAAGCAGAAAGGCATGGAAAGTCTCCCCTGATGTGCACCAGTCTACCCCGCAGGCCCATCTCAGCCCCAACAAGGTCCTCCCCCAAACCCCCTACATTAACACAGGATAACTTCTTTCTCTACTTTCTCATCAGGAGCTTTGCCTGCCGCTTTCCATTTCATCTGTGCTCAGTCAGGGTGGAGGGTGCCCTTCCTGCTTCTCCAGCCCCTGAGCAAGAGTGGCCATACCTCTGAGTCACGATGGGCAAGATGGACAACACCTCCGTGGAGCTAAGCTCTCCCTCCGAGGTGAAGCAGGCAGCCCTGGAGGAGCCAGAGCCCGTCACCCCTGAGGCTGTGAGCACCAAGAAGAAGAAGAAGGAGATCCCAGACAGAGGCTCCTGGAAGGGGAGATTTGACTTCTTGCTGTCCTGCGTGGGCTATGCTATTGGGCTGGGCAACGTCTGGCGCTTCCCATATCTCTGTGGCAAGAATGGAGGAGGTGAGAGAAACACACAGCACTTGCATTTGTCACTGAGCAGCTTTGTCCACTGAAGGGGCTTTGGTTTAGTGTGGGTCTGGGCAAGTGGCTGGTCCCCTGTCTGAGATCCCTCCTTCATGATGTGAGTTATTAAGCTGTCAGGAGACTAGTTCCCACAGTCTGTGGGCTTTACTAGCAAGTGCAGGTTGGGCAGAAGCAACCCAAAGAAATACAAGAAGTTTGAGCTTTGTCAAGCTTCTGCAGTCCAAATTCACAGGGCTACAACAGAGTGTCTGGGGACCTCGTTTATTTACAAGGAGGGCTATATGCACATAGGGACCCAGCTGGATGCTGGGACATTCCCAGGGAAATCAGTTTATATCTGCTAATGGTGGGCTTCACTTCAGTCTAATGTATTCTCAAGGGGTAACAGATTTGCATCTGAGTTTGAGTCACATATCTGAGGAGTATTGATTAGACGCTTTGCATGGATCATATCAGGGCCATGTATACATATGTACACGTACACAGACACACGTAAGTGTCATTCCATTATTGTGGAAGGAAATGAGCTTTGACTTAACTACAGTGCTGTGAGAAGGGTCACAGTTATTTCCATCCTAATGTTTGGAAAACAGGCCACGAGAGAGGGCAGCAGCTGGAACTTACAGTAACTGTGATGCAGCTGGTAGCAGTGCCCTCCTCTGCGGACAGCTGACACCAGCCTTTTTGACTCTTTTTATTATTGCCCCACTACATCCTTTCCTTATCACCATTCCTCAGCTGAGACGTCGCTGAACCATAAGAGGCTAGAGAAAGGCAAGCAGATGGGGAAACAATGCTGGGCTACAAATCAAGAGATCTGGGAGATCAGCTCCCTATCCAGCTACAGACTTTCTATATGTGTTGGATCCAGTCAGAAAACACAACCTTGTGCCTCAGCTCCCCTCTAAAATGGTGCTATTTCTTCAGCCTTTTCTGGAGGGGAGTATGGGCTGCTTTGGTGTCAGTAGAGCAGAGGTTCTTTCTTCCCCTCCAACCATGCCCAGCTCTCCCATTGTTTGTGCTTGTGACTAAAACAACCTGCCCTCCCCCCTCGAAGAGCTACTCACTTCCTTGAACCATTTCTCAGAATTCCTACACAAGTCCAAACCCCTTCACCTCACCTTTAAGGCTGTACATACAATTTTACTATCACCTGCTAGTCTTCCCATGTTGTTCTTTGCTTCCCTCTTAGCTCTTCACTTCCCAGAGTCCCTGTGCCCGGTGCCACATTCATTCATGCTGCTTTGAGGGTCTTTTCTCATGCTTCTTCTCCACATTTTCTTCTTTTCCTCTTGCCTTGAATTCCCTGTTCAAAACCCACTTTGTCTTGGACTCTTATGACTTCTCCTAGTATCACCAGCCCACTTCTGCTGTCCACGCCATAGGTGGTGTAGGATGCTCTTCTCCTCCCACCCTGGGAAAGAGGAGAGGGGTCTAGCTCCCTGCAGTGGTCCATCCGTGTAGTTCCACGGCATTCAGGGGGGTTTGGCCCTTTCTCTGAAGCACATGGAGTGAGTCCCAGTGGGAGACTGGACAGTTAATCCATTTTGACAAGACGATTTCTAATTCAGTACGTTGTTTTGTGCAGACGTGCAAGACTGTGGCTGAGGTGGGTGAGGTTTATGGGAATCAGCTCTATGGGAGCCTGTGCCACCATCGCCAGAGCCACGGTGTGGGTCTGCCATTTTTATCTAGCCATGCTCTGGCACCTGACTGCACTAGCCCTCCTCATACATCATTAGCCACTTGGCTAGGACCCAGCACTGGTTTTTAGCCCGGCCTCTGCCCTGTGATTGCTGCGCCATCTCAAACACACTGGATCCGCGCTGCCTGTGGCTCTGTCTCCTCACATGTAAAGGTGGGGATGACGATATCTATAATTAGACGAGGGGTGTTTTGAAGCTAAAATCAATCTTATTTATAAAGTCAGCTGAGATCCTAGGACAGAGGATGCTGTGGTGCTGCAGAGTGCTATTATTAGCATTAGCAATGGCAGAGAGGGTGATCTCTGCCCCGGCAGCTGCAGGCGCACAGAGGGATCAGCCAGCTGTGAGCAAAAATGCCGGACAGATGAAACGTGGGAATTGGTGCCTGCCTTCCCTCAGACACCCTGCCTTGCCTGCCGGTTCGTGCCATTCGTGGCAGCCTGTATCACTCATTCCTCTCACCCCTACCCGGTCTGGCTGTTTGCAGGCACGACTGTTCCCGCAGCCGGCAATAATGAGCAGCAAGCGGAGGCTGCTGATGCCGGAGACAGACAGAAGAACTGACGCACGAAAGCGTCACTGGGAGCCGATGTGGAGCAGCGAGGAAGGGTCGCACAGCATCTGATTCACAATCGGGTGGGCACCGTCTTGGCTCTGCCCCGACGGAGGTGCCTCCGGAGCAGAGCAGACTGTGGGTGGGACTCTAATTTTAGCGTCCTGCATGTGCGCTGCTCCGAGCACGGTCGTGTGGGCTGCTTCCATTACGCACAGGCAAATTGAACTGAATGGAAATATTGTCGTCTCACTTACCGCTGTCACATTGTATCAGCTCACGGCTGATTTGCTCGGCATTGTAATTGGGCACATAATTAGGGGATATTCAGCCAAGGTATGGCAGCCCAGCGCAAGGCCCATCTGCTGTGGGGGGCAGGCTTTACCCAAAGTGATGCCTGGGCTCCCTGCTGGCTCTGCACACAGCTGAATGTGCCCAGCTTATGACTAACGCTTCAGCCTCTACACTGGTTTCTAACCTCATGCAGTCCTTCTGATGTCAACAGGATTTTACCGGACTCTGAATTGACTCTAAATGCAGCAGTAGGTGCTAAAAATTGTCTGTGAGATCCTGAGCTTGAATAACTTGAGAGAAGAACATTTCTTTAAATAAGCATCATGTATTTCTCATTTACATTTCGAGGCTCCAAGCAATGGCATGTAACAGCTTGCAATGCTCAACTTTTGATCCGTGGGCAGCGTTCGCCATTTTAAGGATTAATTATTATTCCTTGATGTACAGCATTAGGAGCTGGAGATAGCAGGCAGATTTGGGGACTGCAAAGTGAGTGCCAGGCGCTGTGTGATCCTTCCCTGCCTCCAAGGGCCAGTGCCCTGAGCAGGCAGGGCAGGACCAGTGCCATCACCCCTTTGACCCATGGACTTTGGATACAAGTTTGGACTCTCCCAAGGTCACATGGAATCATTTGTAGCCGGCCCAGGAACTGAATCAGACCTTTCAGCAGCCCACCCAGGGCCAGAGACTAAAGACCTTCCCATTCTCTCTGTGCCAAGGATTTATACACAGGCATGCAAACTTCAGGTACAAATTTCAGAACTGATTTCCCCTCTGGCTGTGCAGCACTCGGGGATGTTATCCATGTCCACTCAGGGACCCGACCCTCTGGAGTGGCAGTGTCATTGCCAAAGGCCTCTGTTCAAGGCTGTGGTCTGGTTTGTAGATTTTCTCCTATTCTAGAGGATTTTTGTCAAGCCAGGATAAATGATCTGGGCCCAAAAATTTGTCTGTTTTTTTCTCAATAGTTTAACAAAATCTTTCACCTAAAAACCTTCCTGGCCTGCTGTAGATAAAAAATGCAGGATCATCAGGGCTGTGGCCAAATTTCATTAGCTGCTTGTCAGAAGTGAGCAAGGCACTGTGACTGCTGATAAGCTCAGTCTCCAAACTCTACAGTAAGGCAGAACAGTAGCGAGGCAGCATCCGTGTCCTTGGAGCAGACCCTGGCTTCCCGCAGGGCTCGTAGGGGGCTGGACCTTGCAGGCTGTGGCGGCTAGCGAGAGCGCAGGGGAGGATGCCGAGCAGGCAGCACTCCTCTGGCAGTGATGCTCAAAGCTGTTCACTCCTCCACACCAGGCTGCTGGTGAAGCCAAGAGCCTGCGTTTCCATGCCAGCTTGTGATTCAGGCTCATGGTCATCGAGCTGCTGGCCTGGAGCGTGTTTTCTCCCCACCACCCGCTGCCAGCTCCTCTTGCATGCTGCCTCCCACAGATTCCCATGCCGGGTGCTGGCGTCTGCCTCTCCCAGCTGGGCTCAGCTCCCTGCTTGGCAGGCAGGCGTCCCCAGCTGGGTGTCCCCTGAGCCAGCATCCCTGGCTGTGCCTCACTGCTTTCGTGCCCTCAGAGAGCAGCTGCTGGAGCCTGGCTCTGCCAGGTGCAAGCTGGATTGCAGCTTTTCAGAGTGGCTTTGCTCGCTGGCTCTGTGTTTGTTTTCCCACTAATATCTGGAGAAGACAACTCAGACTGACACCTCAGCCCTCCAGCTAGTGCAGAAACCAGTGCCATCCCGAACACGGCCAGCTGCTTCTGAGCAAAGTGAGCATCCCCTCTCTCTCCCCAGCCAGCATCTTCTGCAAGGGTTTGTCCTCCTCAGGAATGATGGCATGCTCCAGCACATGCATGAGGAAGTTGGAAAATGAGCTTTGTCCCAAGTCCTAGAAGTGAGGATGACCTGAACAGGTACAGCCTTCAAATCACATGGCGAGGGTCTCCCATTCTATTTGCTCTTCTAATAGTGCAAGTGGTCTTCTAATAGTGAAAGGGATGCCAGTAATATTCCTAGTGAATAGCTGCACTACCTCATTTCTAATGACGAGATGATTTCCATAGGGTCCATAGAGAAGAATAACGTTTTTTCACCAGGAATTATATGGGTAAAACCTAGAACAAGGGTGGGAAGGTGTATAGGGCTGTTACAAGAGCAAATAGTCTTAGTCAGAGTTTCCTTAAAAGGCTGAAATAGCTATAAACAAAGAAAGTAGTGGCCAATGCCAGATATTCCTGTGTCCTTTTTCAAGGTGAAGAATGGGGGCTGCTGCAGGTAAGACAGAAAGCGTTGTCAAGGACAAGTTACTAATGTCAGTGTCCAGGCTTTTGGGTTTGGTGTCAGATTGGCCTTAGCATTGCCTGAATACCTAACAACAAAGTGAGACAGTCATCACATAGCTAGTGACACCAGTATATATGTATATATGATACATATATATCCATAATGGTAGGAACAGATAAGGGGAAGGCAGTGGTGATCTCAGTGGGAGACTCACTGAACACACCAACTTCAGTTGCAAACTGTCACCTCTGCGCAAGCCTGCTCCTCATCATGTGGGTGCTGCAGAGCAAGAAACTACACCTGGAGGCGTTTGCTTCTTTGTAAAAGGGGGAGCTGTCTGATAACATTGCTCCTTCTTTCAGGGGCCTTTCTCATCCCCTATTTCCTGACGCTGGTGTTTGCTGGGATTCCTCTCTTCCTGCTGGAAACTGCTCTGGGCCAGTATACCTCTGTCGGCGGACTGGGAGTCTGGAAATTAGCACCCATGTTTAAAGGTATTGTGCCATGTTTTTGTGAAGGTGATGGCACATAACTACAGACAAAAACCCTTTAATGGTCTGGGAAGCAAATCAGCAAATCAGCAAATCCCTGGGGACTGGGATGAGGTGGCAGGTGAGGGAAATTTTGTCCCTCTGTCTTTATCAAACTGTCCTTGATCTTGATGCCCACAGTCACTAACATCACTGTGCTCTGTTCAAGCAGTCTTACATGGTGACAAGGCACTTTATGTGTGGCAGGGACTGCAATGGAGGGGCTCTGGTTGCAGAAGACCTGTCCCAAGCCTCCCCATGTGGGCTCACTTTAATTGTATGGGGAAGCTATAGATAGGGGACGTGAACTTGTCGTCGTGTCTGCAGTAGCAGCATTCTGGACACCAGTGGTGATTTAGAAATGCCTTGGATGTGGGGAAGAGTGATTCTGCCGGGGAAGTGACCAGATCCTGTTTTCACAGAGCTCTGTCCCTAAAGCACCTGTAGCATACTGAAAGGTAGCACTGTTCACCCAGTGAAAATGGGTATGTGAGAGATGTGAGGGAACAAGCCTCTCTTGCTGATCAGTTCAGTGTAGCTGTACCAGGTGCCGTTTTGATGAGCTGGTTCACTTCTTCTGGCTTTGCCACAAAACTTGTAATGTCCACAAGTGCAGTTGGACGCTGGAGACCTGTATTGATGCTGCTCTCTGCCTTCGTTCTCAGGAGTGGGGCTGGCAGCTGTGGTTCTCTCCTTCTGGCTGAACATCTACTACATTGTCATCATTGCCTGGGCTCTCTACTATCTCTTCAACTCTTTCACCACGGTGAGTCACAGAGGTGTCTGCAGCATGGCATTGTCTGCACTATGGGTCCTTACCCCCTGCTTTATAGGGAGGAGTGGTTTACGCCACCAAACAAGCACTAGCTGCTTGTAGTTTGTGCAAAGAGCCTTGGTCAGCACCCCACTGGACCCTTCCCAAAGAGGTTTATCAGCCCTGGAGGCAGTTGTGTAGTGCTGATGGGTACTGATACTTGTCCTCTGGAGAGGGTGGTCCTCTGGAGGGGAGGTTCCATCCCCTCTCTGGGAACTGTTGCCAATTAGAACAGTCTTTAAAACACACCCTGTGTCTCTGTCATATTTCTAGAGTTGTGTGAATCTAAGAGCTGCACATTTCCACAACTGGCCTTGTCACTACGTGTTCCTATTACCCAGGACTTAGTCCTGACCTTAATTAGTCCTCATTTACATGTCTCTTGATAAATGAAATCCCAGGGATTTTTCTGCTGGAAAAATAATCCAGAAAGCATTTAGACATCTGCTTGTGACTGTCCCTTAGCATGTACTTTGGCATTGTAGTTTATAGTGGGTTCCTCTTCCATAGCAGGGTCTTCTACTGTACAAGGTCAGAATCACGCCCCACATTAACTTCTTGGTAGCCAAATGATTTATTTCAGCCCAGCAGCTGGGAAGACCTCCCTTAACTTAACTCTCTGAGCAACCTGCAGCCTTAAAGACATCAACTCTGTGGTTCAAATAGGATCCTTTTTCATTTAGATATAACCCTGAAATGCTGTTATGAGTGTTGTACATCCAGTTTCACTTTTTGTTTGATCAAAATTTTCAAATATCTATCAAGACTTCTGCTAAAATATTCTGTTTGGCATTCCCAGCTGTGTTTTTACTGCCAATACCCACTGTAGGCTCCTGGGTCCAGAACAAAATCATCAGTCATGGATGATTAGGTGTATCCTTGGGGGATTCCCAAATGAACAAACATCTACCCCAAAGGAACCCGTCCCCATTCCACCCTGGGAAGGGCTCATCTTAGGATGAGGCTTTGGTACAATCAGGTGTCACAGACCCAACAAGCAACTGTGCTTGTATCTACACAAGCAGCTGCAGGTGTTCAGCTCAAGGCCTTTTCTTTTACCAGAGACAATTCAAAATTCCCCAAAGGAGCCAAGGTACAAATGAAAAAGCTAGGCTGAGGCCTGTCCCCTGTTCCTCCTAAATTTGACTAGGAGTATTTTGAAGCTGAACAGGAATCCAGCTTGCTTTCTGTGGTTTCTGTCCTCTGAAATTCAGAGGAAATGGAGCAGCAACAAACCATCCCCCTGCCTGCCCCTCCTTATAAGAGCTACACAGTGTCTCTGATGTGCAAACTGCTTGGTTGGAGGGCTGCTGTGCGGTGCTGCTTGAGCCAGTGCAATTAGCAAGTCCACAATGAAATCACTGGGTGGATGCAAACAGCCTGGGTGGCCACTGGGATGTCCCCACCTGCACCTCCCATAGCTCTTCTGCCAAGCCAGCGAGCACGTTAGGAGGTATCATCTGCTGGAATGAACTGATTCAGATGGGTGGGCAAAGGCAGCGCTTAAAGGGACTGATGCCATAAAGCACTTAAAACACAGATAATATTTCTAAAGGGGTCTGTGTTCGTGGATGAATAAGAATGGATACAAACATCTTCTTAAAGCTTTGTTGAGCTGGAGCCTGAGGTCTTATCTGCAGAGGGAAATCATCCAGAATAGCCGTTCTGCATTTATCTACATGCACTGCACTCAGGAAATGAGATTGCTGCACATGGAGACATATCTGAGCTGCTCTTGTTGAGTTGCCTTGGCCGTGGCACTACACGGCATGGGTGAGTTGCCCTGTGTGCTCACACAGCCCCTGATGCTGCGGTTTCATTGCTTGCAGCGCCAGAGCTGATTGCATTAAATCTGTAGCAGTGTGCTGCTGTCACACTGCTACCTACGGTGTAAACATCTCCCAGGAATCCCTTTGTGCTGCTTGTAATCAGGGCAGGGGACAGCATGAAATAACTACTATGCTTTAAATTTACTCCTGGGCTTATGTTACAGTAGTTTATTCACATAGACAAACTGGTAGCCCCCATTCTCAATGCCATGTTGCTTTTAAAGATTGAAGCTTGGTATAAATGAGAGATAAGAAACAGATCAGCATTTATTCTTTGTGCAGTAAGTTCCAACCACTTGTTGAGTGAAGCTAGCCAAATGCTGTAATGATTATAAACACAATACTGACCAGTAGATATTTTAATTAGTAGCTATTAATTACCAACAGTTAATTGGAAATGGCTTTCTATCTGGGGAATTTTTAACATTTTATTGGAGCTACAGCACTGCCCTAATCACGTCATGATATCGTTTCCTGAAAAATCCACGTCACAGCGTATCATTATTTTGCAAAATAATTTCATGCTTTGGGCTGCAAGGTTCCTGACCATCCAGAGGATCCGCCCATCCTCTTTGGAAAAAAATGGGGTTTTGGTTTAAAAGAAGCCAAATTTTGCTTCTCGCTGCTGCCCTTGGGAGATGTGACATTAATGATAGCGTTGCTGTCCTTGTGCCGGTGCAGGACCTGCCATGGCAGAGCTGCGGGAACGCCTGGAACACCGACCGCTGCTTCTCCAACTACTCCCTGGACGACACCACCAACCTCACCAGCGCTGTCACCGAGTTCTGGGAGTACGTCCACAGCCTGCCTACACCAGGTTTCTCCCCCTCGCTGCAGCAGTCATGCCTGCTAGCCAGGGCTGTGGCCGTGCTCTCCAGGGCTGCGGCTGTGTGCTCACCGGCACCCTTCCTTGGACAGTGTTGACAGGAGGGCACCAGAACCGGCCGTCAGCCTGGGTGGGCATGGGCATGGAGTGTGCTGTGCAGCCACAGGTTCAAGTGGATAGAGAGGATAACAGCCTCTTTGCCTCTCTTCTCCTTCCTTTATCCCACCACGATGAGCCTCAGGTCCCTTTAGGGTTTTGCGGGCTCTTGTGCTTGTCTGCACCTGGCCCTTCACCCTCCAGCCACCTCTGGCATCTCTGATCCCCCTGCACACAAGGGTCAGACTCCCCCTTAACACCACCTCTCCCACCCCTAGGAGGAACATGCACCAGATGTCTGGGAGCCTGGGGGAGCCTGGCACCATCCGCTGGCCCCTGGCTGGCACATTGGCCCTGGCCTGGCTGCTGGTCTACTTCTCCATTTGGAAGGGCGTGGAGTGGACAGGCAAGGTACGGTGCGAGGTCCGGGTGTTTCTGTCCTGCCTCTCATTGCTGCGCTTGGGTCTTTGCAGTCGAAGTGTCCTCCGGACTCAGTTTTGTCTGAGTGCCTATAACTAAGGTTATGGTGCTTCAAGGCAGAATCACAGTAGATGTTATTAAATTCCTGACATTTACCTTTCATGGTTGTAAAAATTGCTGCTGTGTTTGTGGTAATTTTCATTCTAAGCATAGAGAATAACTCTTCCCCATACAGTCAGGGGTCTGAGTGCTCAGTCTCTTCGGGAAGAGACTTGGGCAGAGATTTTCGGAGATTATGTATGTTTCCCACCTCAGGACAGCCCTTTGAGAGAGCAAGACCTCTTCTGGGCTCCTGCTTTTGAAAATCATTGTCTCTTAAAACGCTGCTGGTGGAAAAGAACCTCACCACCTCCTTTGAAAATTTTCATGCTGCCCTTTAGGTACTGGTGGGAAACCTTCAGATCAGAAGCACGTTGTTATTCACTGTCTAGCATTTCAGGCTAGCACAGTGGAAAGGTAATTGCTTAGTTTAGTGAAACAGCAATGCTGAGATACTGAGATGTGTTATTTAGAGCACAGCATGGTGTAGCAGGACACTATTATGAAGGGAATAATCTAGAGGAGAGATCAGAAAGAAGCACTTCAGGCATAGGTCACCTAAGCTGTTAACTTCCCCAGTGGCTCTCAAACAGGTTTTTGCTATGCATCTGCAGGAAAGCCCCGTCGATTGCTAGTATAAGCCCTGTGATGAGGGATGGCACATACCTGTAAGGCCCTGAAACAGTGCTGAAAAGAAAGCAGTGGAGTCAAGACGACTCACATTGCTTGATGCATTGGACTACAGGAACATCAGCTTTAGCTCTGCAAAATAAGGATGTGATGACTTAAAGGGATTACTTGTGCGGACTAAATTTATCCCTGTGCAATTCCCTTGTCTTTGGGCAATTCATCCAGACTTTAGCCTGCTACTTTTGCGATTAGTGTGTCCTTGCATGTCATTGGCAGAAAGAAACCTCAAACAGCCAGAAACATTACTAGCACAGGAATGGGAGACAAAAACCACAAGAGAATGCTGCCAAAAGCAGTGGTGTACAGGGAGCCTGTCCCCATCACAGAGGGACACGCTGGATGCAATGCCACCGCAGGCAGGAAAGCTCCTGGGCACCGGTAGGCTGATGGCTTCTCTCCCATCGTGTCTTTTGCAGGTGGTGTACTTCTCGGCCACCTACCCCTACTTCATGCTCTTCATCCTCTTCTTCCGAGGAGTCACGCTGCCGGGAGCGAAGGAGGGGATCCTCTTCTATCTCACGCCCGACTTCAGAAAGCTCTCTGACTCTGAGGTTCGTAGCCTGGTGATGAAATCTCTTACCTCCTAGTTTTCTGCCTGCACCACCATCTCTGAGTCCTGCCTCGCCTTGGAGATAGGTGTTCAGAAAGTCATGGAAAAAAGTCTGTTCTTCAGATGTGTTCAGCCCAGTTGGCAGTAACGCAGTAACACAGTTACAGGTTTCAAGGTGGCTCCTGCGATGTATCCAGCCACTGGGCCAAACATTTCCTTGGAGCTTGGGTCAGCAGCCAGTGTTGCAGGCACCTGCGGCCCTAGTGACAGGGTGCCCTCAGGTCCTGACCACCCCAGTGGGCTGTACAGCCAAGCACCCCACAGTCTGCATCCATCCCCCTTGCTAGCCTGCACTGAGATGCTTCATGAGCTGCGCCTGCAGCATGGAGTCCCTCTCGCTAACTCCTCTCCTGGTTCCTTCTCCGCAGGTCTGGATGGACGCAGCCACACAGATCTTCTTCTCTTATGGCCTGGGGCTGGGGTCCCTGATCGCTCTGGGGAGCTACAACACTTTCCACAACAATGTCTACAGGTCTGTCGTTTGTTTTTTTTTTTTCCAGCCTCCTGCTTGGTGGGGAGTGCTCACAGGTGAGGGAGGGGGTCATGGCAAGTCTGTGGTTCCTGATCTCTGATGTCTCCTTGCTGGCAACATGCAGCCTAGGGTGCATGCTGCAATCATCGCATCGTAGCTCCCCCACCAGCAGGACACGTAACACATCACCCGCGCTACCTCCGCAAGGCACAGCAACTGCTCTCGGCAGGGCTTGGCCTTTTGTTTACCCCACCCTTCGCTCCTGGCCTCTTGGTAGGGATGTGCAGGTGGTTTCTTTTCTTTCTTTCTCTCTTCCAGAGACTCCATTATTGTCTGCTGTATAAACTCCACCACAAGCATATTTGCTGGATTTGTTATTTTCTCTATTGTTGGCTTCATGTCACACATCACGAAGAAGTCGATCTCAGAGCTGGCCTCCTCAGGTAAGCAGAAACCTAGGTTCAAATGCAACAGCAACCTTTGCGATCAATTTGTCAGTGAGCATGGGGTGCTCCCAGGCCTTTCCTGACCTGGACCCAAGTGTGCAACCCCCTTTGCACACCCTCCCACCAAGATGGATCTCAGGCACCTGTGGTTGATGTTCATCGTGCTCTGGCTGCAAAGGACACCTCCACCTGCTTTTAATGTTCACCTTCTTTTAGTGGTGAAATTTTATGTGCTTTTGTTGCGGTGAAATATTTAGGCCATTTGCTTTCTGAAACCTTCCTATGGAGAATAGATACTGCCTGTTTTCAGTAGACGTGGTCAAAATGTGGAGTCCCTTTTCCATGTGAAATTTTGAAACTGTAATCTCAGAATAGTTTTTTATCCAAGATGAGACTGTGTCTCTTTGAAAAAAGAAGTATTTTGAAATTGCTGTCTTCACAGAGAAAGCTTTTATCTCAAGAAACAGCATTTTGTAATGTAAAAAAAAAAAAAGACATCAGGAAAGTTGTAACCAGCTCTGAATATCGGTTTGTTTTTCTAGCAAAGTGCTCCAGCTCCATTTGTTCACAGTAATTCAATGACTTTCTTGCAGGAAGTGAAAAGGCAAAGTGTTTCTCCAGTCTTTCCTGCCTCCCCATCCTACTCCTGTGCACCCGGGTTGGTGTATCATGGGCAAAGGCTACTGTGTTTCTAGCTCCTATATAAAATACCTGCAATTCTTGACTGATTGTTGTCTCTCTGTTCAACTGTGGCCCTTAGCTCGGAATTCCTATCAAATGCTTTCAAAACGTGGGCTCATCCCTCTTTTCATTACTGCAGGCCCCGGACTGGCTTTCCTCGCCTATCCACAGGTTGTCACACAGCTGCCTCTGTCCCCGCTCTGGTCGATCCTCTTCTTCTCCATGCTGATGATGTTGGGTCTGGATAGTCAGGTGAGGCAACCCAGCGACAAAGTGGGGTAAGGTACGAAGATATCTTCAGATATGATGGTGGTGTCCCCTTCCGCACCTTGGAACAGTGCTGAGCAGGGTCTTTTCTTACTCTTCATGGTGAGATGCAGCCGTGTGAAACAAAACCTCCTCTGTGGTCATTGCCTCTGTGCTCTTCCCTAACTTTGCGACTGCAAGTCTGGCGGTGTCTGATCACTACCCAATGCACCAGTCCTTGTCCTGCTGCCAATTAAAAACAAGAGTAATGACCAGCTTTCAGCAGCCCAGCAGAACCAGTCAGCCGTATAAGACAACCACCACTTCCCTGTAGGAGGAGAGAATCTTTGGAAAGCTTTTCTCCATTCAGATCAGGTTTTGGCCCTAGTGAAGTGCACAACAAGTCCCCATCTTGCTGGGTGACCCTGGCAGCTGAGCCCACAGGCTCTAAGTAGAGCTAGCAGGAAACTATCCCTGCCAAAATACTTTGGGACAAGGGAAAAAGGAAAAAGATTTCTTTCAAGTAACAACTGCTTTGTTGTTGTAAGACATGATTCCCCCTACCCCCAAAATAGGTATGTGAAATAAGGGAAATCAGTATTAACTGCTTCAATTCATACCTGGACAATAATAGCTTGTGGTCATCACAGCTCTTTTGGTATTTTGTGAGAAGCTCAGTTTGGATGTGTTGGATTTTCTTACTCTGTCACCTTGACCAAACCGCGTTCCCTGTGAGGCAAGAATATGTCATTACTTCGGCTTACTTTCATAGGTTAGGGTAGAAAGTCTCCATCCTCTGTACTCCCAGGAGCTGAGAGGAGCATCTCTGCACAAGGTACCAGTCTCCAGCCAGACCCAGTGCTCCGGTGCGGTATCGACAGGTTGCGCTGAGAAAAGCGGCGATGCAGCGTTTGAATTAGGGCTCTCCCATGGTGTGAGGATGGTGGTTCGATGCGGTGTTTTGGCATTGCTGTTGATAACAAAAGTGGCCCTGAGCAGAGCTGAAGCACCTTGGCCTGGTTTGTAGGTGAGCAGGGGTAGATCCTGGCAGGAGGAAGAAGCCATGCCTTGGGAAAGGTTGGTGCCTGGGTACACTGACTGCTTTTCCATCAGATAAGTCTTACAAGATATTTGAGGGAGAAGCAGCTGGGTGTAGCAAAAGGTATCTACCCTGTCCGCCTCAGAGCCCTCACAAAACAAACAAAAAAATCATAGTCTCTGTGTTTTTACAAGTGGTGATACTTTTTTTCTGATAATTGAGCATTAACATAGGTATCCAGCAAAGCAGTGAATTGCAGTGTGCCTCCCTTTTGAGTGCATCAAAATCAAAGGCTCCTTCAAAAGCCTGTGCTTGGTCTGTCACATCCTCCCCTGTGCCCTTTCCATGCAAACCACTGGTACAAAATAGATGCTTTCTTGGATTACAGGTAGCGTTCATAAACCCAAGTCTAGTTCATAATCAGACTCAGCCTTATTCCTGAAATATCACACATGGTTTCCAGGAAAATCTAATCAACCAAATCTGGTTTTCAATTATGGCACACTCCCATAAACACATCCTAAAGCTCACATCTGCATTACCACAGACATTATTTGGCAAATAATTTCAAATAATGACTAAACGTTCCAAAAGAATCTGTGTTTACAGAAAAAAAAATTACTCTCCATGGATTATTCACTCAGCACTGGTAAATAGTTTGAGACGTGACAATAAGCCCTCTAAGCACTGTGTGGAATTTATTTGCTGCATTTGCTTCTGAAATACCACTTGAAATTCTCCAAGTCCCTTCTGACAGCTAGGCTCGGAGGGCAGGCAGTCTGTGGGGGGCTATCATTGCCTGGAGGAGGAGGAGGAGGGGGCTGGGAACAAAGCATCAAAAGGAAAACAAGCTTTTAAAAATGAGCAGAAAAATACATATGAAGAAGCTTTCTGTCTGCATTCAATCAAACACGCCATTAACAGCATGAAATCTTATGCATATAAAACAAATAACATAGGCTGCAACAATGGCTGCAATTACACGTGCATTTTTGAATTGTCCAGTTTAAAAAAAAAAAAAGACAAAAAAGAGATGGTTTTGCTATGTGCTGATTAAATATCATTCGTAGTATTTGCAGATGGGGAGCAGACATTTTTCATTTGGGTCAGCAGCCCAATCTATGAGGCCTGGCAGGGCCATAGGGCATTTCTTGCACCCTGCAGCCCAGGGCTGCTAAGCTGGGGCTGCCCCTTGTCACTGGCTGGGCACGGGGCCGTAGGCACAACAGAGATGCTCAGAAGCCTGGCTATGGAAGGAAGGTAGGGCTGAGATCTGTGTTGGTGATGCAGCGAAAAGCCCCAACTCCTTAACGACGATGGGATTAGGTCCACTTGTGTCCATTGTCTTCGACAGTGAGTCTTCTGCAGATGCAGCACAGCTACATCTGCCTCTTTCTGCCAGGGTGCTCATCTCATCTGCAGTTACTTGAATGGGATGAATGACCTATATTGATAGACACGCGCCTCCCTCCTGTGCCCCCACTTGCCGCTTCATGTGCCTTAATGTTCACTCTGCCTCTGATCCATCCGGGCTTTAGCTCTCTTGCGTCTAGACCCTCTTGCATAATATGCTAATGATTTCTTTTAACCTACCAGTTTCCAGGTCAGGCATTTTCTCCCCAGGGGAGCTAGCAAGCCTTGTGACTGCAAGCTTGCGTCTGTCCCATGTGAGGCCGCCTCTCGCAGGTTATTCATGAGGAATTCCAGCTGCCAGCAGTGAGACTCACTCTCGTGGCTCTCTGCTACACATCTGGCAGCTGTGGTCAAACCCCCTACAGGCCCGGTGCTCTGCATGGCCAAGGAGGGAAGAGCAAGCCCCTGACACTGGGAAAGGGTGGGAGAGAGACTTTTCTTCAGACCGAGGTGCCACCTATATTGACTCCCAAGCCCAGATTATCAGACCCGGCAGCCTAGGTAATGATTAGGCCCCTGAAGCGGAAAAAGAGCAAAAGAGAAAAGTGAATGGAAATAAAACATTCAGTAGAGAAACAATATAATGGGGTGAGGCATGCGGAAGAACAGAATATGTGCTAAAAATTGTGGCTGGAGAGAGTTGGTGAGAAAAATTGAACTTTTTGGAAAGCAAACTGAAGTGTGCATGTGTGTGTGTGCATGTGTGTGTCCACTCACATGCACAAATGCACACACAGGACAAAGGCCAGAGAACACGAGGCATCACAATGACCAGATCGTCATCATTCCCGAATGCAGCATGCTTTCACTCAGGTGCCTACTTATCTCACGTGAGCATCTAAGGTTGGGTAAGCCGGCTGGGAAATGTGATCCCCAGGCCAGCCAGGAGCCACAGTCCCCAGGTTTGGAAAGGTGAGCCTCCTCCAGACTCCTCTGAAGCCTGAGGCTGGCACGAGGCAGTTTTCAGTAAATGGTATGAAGGCCATTGCCTGTTTTATGTCTGGAAAAAGCAGTGTACCACCATTTGGTTCCCCACCTCATCGATTACATAGCAGCCTAATTTTGATAGGGGGCAAAGAGATTTCAACTCACTTTGTAGCTCTGTCCATCATCACTCATCTCCCTGTCTTTCCCTGACTTTGATTGTATATCCCTTTTCCTGCACAGAAAGGCTGTTGGTTTTGCTCCCTCCCATTATCCGAGGCATGTTTATCTTTGCTTCTTCTCTGCTGAACATCCCTCACATCCACTCTCTGCCCCCAACCACTCCTGGCCCTGCTCTGAACCCTTTTCTTTCCCTCTCTGCCTTGCCAGTGCCAAACCGCCTGGCCTGCTCATTGCTCCAGCAAGGTGTGGCCATGCATCCACGTGGAAAGAATAGCTTTCGACAGTGTTTTTTTTTGTCATGCCAGCTCTTCACACTGTGGTGCCAGCTCAGTCCTGACTCTTCCAGACAACAAGCCGGGTGGGATGGGGTGAAGAGCTCGCTGTCTACTAGTATAAAGGCAGCTTAACCCATGCCTGAATAGCAAAAGATGCTTTAATACCACTTGTGTCCAACATAAAAGGCTTAACTCATTAAAAAGTTGACTTGAAGTAGTTGAGCTTTGACGCTCTGGGAATACTGGCTTTCTGCACTGCACCATGTGGATATAAAACCCTGGGCAGAAACATCGCCCTTTGCCTCACTCTATCCCATGTGGAAGCCAGCCCCAGCAGCCAGGGGTATTCAAGCTCTTCCACTGTCCCTGCCCAGCTCTAGGCACGGTTCAGACTCCCCACTTTTCTTCCATATGTCTTTCCAGTCCTCTGCTGCTCTTTTTAGGTGTGTACCTCCACCTCCACTCTAGGGTTTTTTTTCCTCTTGTCTCCCTATTCAAAGCTGAATCTAAAAATGCCAGCACTTTCTAGAGCGCTCTCCCAGGGACAGGGAGGGCCCTGACATCATTTTCATTGCACTGGCTTGTACATTTACTGAGGTTGACTAGGGAAGCTAGGAGCTTGCTGCCCTCATAAACTTCCCTGGATTTTTGCTAGAGGCATGATGTGCTCTCTGAGAGCTGTATGTTACCAGTAGTTTCTGGTAGAGAGTGAATCTCACAGTTTTTCAAGAAATAGGAGGGAAGGATGCACTTCCCATATATACAGCCAAACTGTCCTCATGTAATATGGCAGAAATAGTAGGAAAACTGATTTGAAAGTAACACTCATGGGGAGTTCTTTATGTGTCATGTTACAGTCAGCGTTAATACACTGTGCTTGGTATTGCACTACACAAGCCATGCAGGTGTTTTCAGATCTGGAAAGACCGTGTGCTGCGAGGATGGGCTTTTAATGTGCGATGTGCATTTAATGTAGTGTGCTTGAAAAAGTGAAATAAAGTCAAGGACTTGGGTAGTCAGAGTGGTTGTTATTACACACATGCATGTGAGACTGGGCAGTGGGTAATGCAGCCCCTTCAGGAGTGAGTGTTTCAGATCATCGAACAGCATGAGCACTATTGCAATAGGCTGAGAAAAGCATGCGTGGGAAAGGCAGAGCAAGCAAGGTCCTGCACGTGTCCCAGCAGCAGACAGTCGCATTGCTGTGACAGAGAGCCTGACAGCATGGGGGAGCAGGGCCATGGCAGGGAGGCCCTAGAGAGTTCGGGGGAAGAAAGAGGAGGCTTTCCACGGGAGGCAGGAAGTGGATATTTATCTCAGCTAATTTTAGGTCTTTAACCCTAGTGCTTTTAGCTCCCTCTATAGAGTTTCAGTGGAGGGAGGGAGGCATTTTCAGAAGATGAGTTGGACCAACTTTGTGCAGAGGTGCCTCCTTTTCTAGTGTCTGCAGAGAGCTTTTAAAGCAATGAGGCTCTCAACATTGGAGTTAAATGTAGGAGGTGATGATGTCAGGTTAAGATACTTATATATATATATATCTCTTTGGTGTGTACCTTTTACTGTAGTTCTGCACCGTGGAAGGGTTCATTACAGCTCTGATGGATGAGTATCCTCATCTCCTGAGAGCCAGGAAGAAGGTCTTCATCGCGGTAGTCTGTTTCATCTCTTATCTCATTGGATTCTCCAACATCACCCAGGTACAGATAGCTGTGCTTATACCTCCATTTGTGTCACCTTTCTAGTCACTTTTGCATAGCACACTGGCACCAAAAGCTTTGGGAGAAATGACAGCATCCCTAGGAGCCATCCTAATGCTGGATAAACGGACTTGCTCATCACTGCTACGTCTCAAGTGACTTAGGATGCCTTCATAATTTTTACCACTGTTCTGTTGTCAGTCTGGCTTGGGTTTTTTGCTATTTGCAATAAGGGCTTAAGTGAACAGAGCTCAAGCTGAGGGAACACTCAGTGCAAAGGGTTAAGATAACATAAAGACCAGTCTGTCGGGACCCTGAACATTCAGGGCTGAAGCCAAGGTTCATGTGTGTGGAGGTTAGGGCTGAGCGATCTGGAGACCATTTGTGGAGCACTGTAGGTTCATGAGGAGGCAAGGCAGCAAAACTCCTGGGAGGGGCAGAGCAGACTAAATTAAGTGACTCTATCTAAAAAAGAGAAAAGTAAGAAATCCTACTGAATCTCTGCTGTTCTCCTCACCCTTGGCCATGCCTGAACAGGCTGGCTAATTATCTGCAAGAGCACATCAGTTTTGCTGCTGGGAACCAGACTCTAGTGGAAACATGACAACACTGGCTCTACTGTCCCAGGAAATTAACATTAAAGGCATCAGATGCAGATAGAAGCAATCCAAGCAGTCGTCTGATATTGTTGACCATAATCTATAACTAAACTCCTTCACCCGGGTTTTGTCTCCTCAGGGTGGCATTTATGTCTTCAAGCTGTTTGATTACTACTCAGCCAGTGGCATGTGTCTTCTCTTTCTTGTCTTCTTTGAGACCATCTCAATTTCTTGGTGTTATGGTAAGAACAAAAGACCTTGTTCCTTTGTTTTTGTTATGGGCATGATGAGTTATTTCAGAAGCCTCCCACGGTGAAGCCAATGAAAACTTTACAACTGAAAAGAGCTTAAGCTGATAACTCCAGAAAACCAGGAGCGGAAGGCTGTCCTCTCACTTCTCCAGGCCACCACAAAGACCTCTGCACAAACTGGCAGATGCCTAGGGTCCTGCTCTCTGGTCCTTCAAGAGGACACCAGGAACATGGAAGCTGCTAGCATGAATTTGCTTTTGTGTCCCCATACCCCATGCCCTCCAGATAATGCTTCTCATGCCACAGCATTGTCACCCTCTTGCCTGTGTCATGAGAAGAAGTGATGACCATGGTGCTGAGATGGGATGTTTTTTTTCAGTGCTCATTTCTTCCTGTAGGTGTGAACAGGTTTTACAGGAACATTGAAGAAATGATTGGCTACAAACCTTGCATCTGGTGGAAGATCTGCTGGGCCTTCTTCACTCCTCTTGTCTGCCTGGTAAGACCTGGGGCATCCTATTTACAGGAGTGGATCCAGAAGTGCCTCTCAGTTTGGATGGGCTGCAGGGGAAACACTATGTTCTCAACCCAATATAGGTCTGGCGTAAGGTGGTCCTAGGCAGACTTGAGATGGATAAAGTAATACAGAAACATCTTTCACTCTGCCTGCTGGAAATCACCCATAAGAAAAGCTCTAGGTGATTGTTTTACTCTAAATTAGGCCATCAGTTTTTCATTCTTCTTTCTGAGATGCCAAAAGATAAGCAAGTAATCTTAAAGAAAAAGCTATTATTGGTTCTGGGGAAGGCTCTCAACTACTCCAGCTCCAGCCTCTGCCCCCGATAGGCTTGTCATAGCAAAAGACATCAGCCAATGCAGTATAACTTACTGCAGAGCAATTTTGCCATTGCTGGTTCCTGCATTTCCAGCAGAAGTAGTACAGGGAACAGTGTAAGAAGGCCAATGATAGGAAGACAAAGGCTCCTGAGGCCAGCTATGAGGATGCTGTCAACTTGCTTATGAGCTTCTGGGGGGGCACCACTTGCCTGAGTAGTCTAATGAATAAGAAAATCAGGGGTACTCCAGTTCCAGCTTTTTAAATAGGATAATAAGAAACAATATGAAATGACCACTTGGTGGGCTGAGAGCATCTAGACTAGTTTAAGGAGCTGTTGGTTTGCTGTAAGGCAGTCGGGAGCTAAGGGGATAGTGAAGGAAAGTATGGATGGATGGACCCTGATTTCACGTGCCTTCACCTCTGACGGTTGGTGCTCTTTTCCAAGGGCGTGTTCTTCTTCAGTGTGGTGGAAATGACCCCTCTGACACTGGGAAAATACGTCTATCCTGCGTGGGGACAAGGCATTGGTTGGCTTATGGCTCTGTCCTCCATGGTACTGATTCCAGGATACATGCTGTACTGTTTCTTCACCTCAACGGGGACTCTCCGGCAGGTATGAACAGCTTCACCACTCCTCTTCTGTTCTCTGCTTAGAGTAAGCCCCCCCCACTGAACTAAGCATAAGAAGAACCAAGCAGAATCTACTCTGACAAAGTTGTCAGAGTACTTCAGGTTGGCGCTGCAGGAGCTCTGCGCATCCTCTCCTCCAGGAGGGCTCACATCAACCCCAGTGCACAGAATGGTCTCCACAACATGGGCTGGCTAGAGAGGACTTACCAGCAAAACTGAGCACTAACATGTCTAAATGGCTGGGAGTACTGCTGGGCAGCACGTGGCTGGCTGCGTCTGGCCAAGTGGGTAGACTTTCAGATAGTCTCTCCTTAGGTCAGTCCCCTGTCTCTCATTGAGATTTGTGTTGTCGTTGTCACAAAAAGAGAGCCCTTTCCCCCTGGATATCTCTTTGATGCAGGTGACTGGAGCCCTGGAAGGGACTGGGAAGACATCTCTGAGGTTTCTTAACCCAATTCCCGGCAGTCACTGGCTATGAGCATTGTTACCTGGCATGTCTCAGCAGAGAGATCAGCACCCTCCAAGCATGAAGCCTGGGATAACACAGGGCTAGGACCTGCTAGTGACAAACACACATAACAGTAGTTTGTCACGTGCTTTGTAAAGGGCACTCAGCAAATGAGGGGTTAGGAAGCAATGCAGAGTTTTATGCAGGACACACAATACCCACAACTCTGTTCCTCTGTTTAATTTTTTTTTTTTTTTTTTTGATAATTGGAGCAGGGTTTTATGTAGCAGTGAATCATGAGTCTCTGTATGTCATACCTAGTAATTACTGCTAAGGTTTTATTTACAGTATTGACATTCAGTCTTGAGATCACTGTGCATGAAGTCCCTGTTTCGATGCTGTCTGCTGTAAGCTACAGGTGTAAGAAGTCACTGCAGGGGTGCGGATTTACAGCTTTCCCAGCCCAGCAACAACAGCCACCAGACCCCATCTAAACCCCAAGAGTTTACTTCATGGATACTGTATTTTGAATAATGTTTAATCCAGAAATGTTTTGGATGAAATTGCTGGACTGAGGTCAGTCTCTCTACCTCTGAGGTCAAGTTGCAGGTGAATTCGACTTTCCTTTCTCCCAGCTCTCCATTTGGATGGGCTCTGATTGGGGAACTGGGCAGGTTTGGTGTTTCAGATCTGCTTTCAGTTTCTTGTCTCTCATCTGAAGTCAAGTTTAGGTTCTTGCCATTTTGTGTCGACAGCCAGGAGCAATTCCAATGGTAGGTCGTTTCTCAGATGTTTCAAGGGCTCCTTATCCCCTCATAATATGAGCTGGAAAAGAGGCAAAAGGGAAGACTGCAAATACAGATATGGGTTCAACCCTTTTCTTAGGCTCTATCCTGTTTCCACTGGGGATGGTGAAGCGTGTCCTGGAATCCGAGGGCAGCTCATGAGCATGATTCCATTCACTCAGCACCTCATGCAAACCAGCAGTGCCAGTTAGCAGCGTGAGTGGCTGGTGTGTACCCTCTCTGTCCTGCTCTTCCTCTACAGCACCCACACATATCAGGAGACCCAGACCTCCTCCCCACTGTTCATAGACCCAGGAGTGAGCAGCAGATGGCAGCAGGAAGAAAGTAGGCTTCTGTGTGTGTGTGTGTGTGTGTGTGTGTGTGTTGGTATCAGAGAGACAGAGAGAATTTTTGGCCTCTTATATGCGTAGATCCTGGATTAGCTTGTAATAGAGCTGGAGCTGGAGGGAAATTAGATGCCAATGCTGAATAAAGTGGTTTTGACAGACAGAAAAGATTACAAGTCATTTTGATCCTACTGAGCACGAATGTGAGAGGAAAAAAAAAAGACTGTGATTGGCAGAAGCAGCTCAGTGAACATTTCAGGGACTTCACCCAGCAACAGCCACTTCAGTGGTATTGAAGAACAGGAGCTTGTTTCTCTTTGCTGGAAAGAGCTTCTTCCTGACTTAGTGATGTCTGTTCAGGTCAGGCTCAATCCTCCTCTGCCTTCTCTTCTGCAACTTACAGCATTAGTCCCTCCCTGTCAGGCAAAAGTGATTCATTCTTCTTCATCACTCCTGATGCTCAGTCCACACGCCTCCAGTAATGACTTGCCCCTCCCTATTTTCCTGGGTTCTTGCTTCACTTTACTGGGCTCTGCAATTTTCACTTGATCAGCTCAGGGCGACAGGAATTGCTGCTGGTGTAAACGTTTGTGCAGGTGGACTGGTCTGATCTGCATCAGAAGCACAGACTGTAACCTTGTTAGCCTGCTGTAGCCAGCTAGTAACTATTTATAATCAAACCTATTTGAAAAATTACAGAAACTGGGAAAAATGGGTCTGCTCTGAAGCCTGTGACATTGCAGCTCTCTCTTACTCCTACTGGCAGACGGTATTGCCTAGTAGTAGTTTGCCTGTGTTGTAAGAGTGATCCCTGTATTTCAGATAAAAGGAGGAGCTGCTGTGCTGTGTGCAGCACCAGAGCAAAGGTGACTTGCAGAGGCTTTCAGTGGATTGCTGAACGGTGCTGGAGGAGTAACCTCTGCTTCATGCACCGTCCCCTTGCCCTGTAACCAGGGCCACCTCTGAGGCTTGGGGTGAGGGGTCCCAACCCTCAGCTGCTGCCATGCCCTGGCTGTCCCACCACTGCCATCCCTGGCCCACCGGCTGACATGCTCTCTCCCTTCCTTCCCGGGCAGCGTTTCCAGCAGATGACACAGCCCAAGCCAGAGATGCACGCTCAGAACAACGGCCTCCAGCCGAAGACATCCTTGAACGGGAGAGTCTCGGATGCTGCCGTCTAGGAGGAGAGCCCGGACCTCCTCACCCTGCCCTGTAGCTGCTCGCGCCACATTGTCCCTCAAGCTCCTCCGGCACAGCTTGGCGTTCCTAGCTCCGCAGTGGCTTTTGCTTGTCGAAGACAGGACCTGACGGAGGAACCCTCTCACATCTCTTCCTCGCAGCCCAACTTACTAAGGCCCTGCATGAGCTGCGAGCAGGATGTTGTGCAGTGACCATCTTCATCTTACAACATCCTGGTCCAGGCTCTCAGGGAGGAGCAGCCAGTGCCCAGGTCTTCCTCCTCCTGATGAGAGGTGATATTTCTAGAGAGCTTAGACTGATCGCTGACCACACCTCTGTTCTTCTTCTTGTCTTTCCATGTGAAAAAACCTCCACAGAGCATCCCATAGCACACAGCTGTTCTGCCACCCCAGAGAGCCAGCTGACAGGTTCGAATCCCAGACAGTTGTCAATTGATCTAGCATAAGCCAACACTAGCAAATGCATAACTGGAGGGGATGTGGCAGAACGAGGGATTCCAGTGAGTAGTCCAGCATGCTGGTAGCTGTAGAACATCGCTCCAAAACTGGAGAAGGGCATCAGGACAGTGTGTGCTGCTCACAGGTGCCGTGTTTCAGCCCTGCACTGTCTCTGGCCATTTTCACTGCATCCCTTGGGGCTGGCACTGTAAGCCAGAGCCTAGCAGAGTAAGCAGCCTTTTTCTTCTGGAGCATCCTGCCCTCTGCAGCTGTGTGAAATAGGCGCTCCCTGACCCTGAAATGCCATTAAAAGGATCTTTGCTAGAGGTTGTCCCAGTCTCCTACACTGACCACTCTCTGCTGCAACCAGCTTTGTGCAGAGGCAAGAGATCTGCCGTGTGATGGTGAGACTTTCCAGCATGGTGCAAGTCTCCTCCCCCACCTGGAACAGGGTAGTTCCTGCCAAACACCCTCTGTGGCTTCATCCCTGGGTGGGAAGCAGTAAAATGCAGCATGGTGCCCATGGGTGGTTTAGCTCATACTGTTTGGGAAGTGGCAACACCTAAATCCCAGCTGGTGGAAGGCAGGAGCTTCTGGGGGAGCTGGTAGGATGTAGCCACCATGCTTAAACCCACCCCTGTGAACCAATGCTGACTTCCCTTGGGAAGTGTCTGTACAGCCAGCCACTGGCACTGGCGCATCCTGACTCCAGCACACACATCACAGGGGGCCGTGAGCTGTTGTAGATGATGCTGGCGGAGTGTATAACAGGGATTTATACTTGGAGAAGGCTGGGAAGTGTTTCAGAGCAGTCATAAAGGAGCAGCATATTTCCTGGTTATAAAGTCTTGAGAAAGAAGGTGGCTCATCATAGACAATGTGCAGGTGTGACAGCGATGCTCCTATTTGCGACAGCATCCCAATAACCCCATGCAGAAACCCCTCTGTACTCAGAGCATTTGATGAAGTGCACACACGGTGTGATTTAGTGCAAATTAGTCTCTCCCCTCCCTTGGCACCCTGATAGCGTTGCCAGCTCTGCTCACACTCCCAGGTTCAGCTCAGAATCAACAAATTCATAAATGAGTGCTCAAGAAAAAGTGTGTCCCACCCAAGCTTCCTACCAAAGGGTCTGGTGACATGCTGAAGTCCCCCGGGGGTCCCGCTGCAGGCACCAGATGAGCGATGAGCCTTTGTGCAATTGCCCTGCACTCTGATAGGAGCTGCAAAACGATGCAGATTGACCCTGTGCTGCCCATCCCTGGGACCAGCTGGTACACGGGGCAAACCTGCTCTTCCACTGGTCTCCCAGTCTGAGGATCAGTAATGTAAAAAAGAAGGAAGTTGTCTGGTTAAAGCTGAAGTCAGTCACCTTTGGGACTGGGTCTCCTGCCAGCTTGCTGATGCATCTTGATTGAGGTTGCTTTAGCTGAGTTACCTATTTGTGTTTGTACACGTGGCACGTGCCGTGTCCTGGGTCTTAGTGGTCGTGGCCGCCAGGCCTCACATGCATGTTTTGCGGTCCCCAGCACCATGAGCTGAGATCACACCTTGTCCTGCATCTAATCATTAGGGTGTTTACGTCAAAAAAATTGCAGCTGTTAAATAGACATGAGGAAATGCCGAATTTACAGGCTTGATCTTGTAAAGCCAAAAGCTAGACACTGAAAGCTGCAATCATAGTTCATCACAATTATTCTCAGCCAGTAGCAGACATGTCATCTTTCCTTGGCCTGTAATTGCCAGTGGTAGAATAGCTGAAATTTTCTGTTCCACTTTCACCTATTTTTATAAACCAGGGGGTAAAGGAAACCACACTATATATATATGCATGTCCTTTGAGAGGGTCATCTGTGTTGAAAACAGATGTTAACCTCTGATCTTTGCAGTAATGACCTTTACTAGAAACCTGCTTTTACCTGTGCATGTAACCTTAAAATGCAGACTGAGACTTGCGCAGGCGGATGGTGGGCGAAGGAGTTAATTCTCGAGTGAGGCCTTAAAACCATGGAAAATTGGGGTGATTTTTCTGCCTTCATTGGAGCAGCTAGGTCTGAGGCAGAACAAATCTGTGTCAGTGATCATTTTTGAAACTCATGGCCAAGGAGCTCTGTTGCACCGTCTGGGTTGTTCCTCCAGGGGAGTGAAGAAGGAAGGGTCCAGAAAGCTAAGTCTCTTCCCTGGTGGCTGAGGAAATTCCTAAATCTCCAATTCCTTTTTGCTGGGATTTTAGTCACAGCATCTTGCTGACTAGTGGCCTTGCGTGTGGAAGGTGCAGAACGTCAGTCCAGGTATAGCAGCAGGGGCTACCCTGGACATGGGCTGCTCATAATAACAATATGTGACGAGATTTAACCATTTGCTCAGTTTCCTGCCTGTGACCTTCTCCTTTGATTTCCCTCCTGCCCTGCTTCTTCTCGTTCACTTCCCTCACTGCTTCCGCACTATCATCCATCCAGTGGAAAATATCTACCTCAGCTTGCTTCTTCCTGCTTTTTTTCTTCCACTGCTGTCAAATTACACCTCTCCCTCCCTTCTCTTCTCCTTTCTATTCTTTCCTCACTTCTATCTCTCTCTATTATTATCAGCCTCATTACCTTCTTTCATGAGCTCTCCTTCCAGCCTTATTACTTACTCCCGGGTGCCTGTGGCTCAGCCGCTTGCTGTGCTCATGCTCAACCCTTCTGCCTGCTGAAAGCTGGAGCTCAGGACCCCATGGAGGAGCTCAGCTTTTTGCACGATCTGATCCCTAAGAACCAATTTCCATCCCCATATCAAAATTGTAATGAAGTTCCAGCTATCTTCTCTTCCTCTTTGCACCAGAAAGCACTGTGCCAAGCAATACTGCCTCTTGGTATTACCAGAAGAGACATTTCAACCCATATTCCACCAGTCTCTGCAGAGCTGTGCCTGTTCTGAAAGATTTTGTGGCCTTTCCTGATTTCGCACCATTTTATTTCCACCATGAATGTTTGGATATGTGAAGTCTGGCATTTGTAGACTTGCAGGGAGGAATTTATCCTGAGTCAAGCTCTGTCTGATTGACTGATCTCCTTCCCCAGCATTTCAAACTCATCTCGTCCTTAGTGCTAGAAGAGCCTTCCCACCTCCATCGCACGCGGTTTTCCCATCTAGTGAGAAGGTGGGGATGGGCACGGCCCCTTCAGCTCGTCCCATGCCTCAGAAATGCCACTATGGGCAGGTCCAGCGAAGCAGCCATATCTGTGTGTTGACTTTTTGACGTCAGGCTTCAGATACCAGCTGAAAGGCATGTGCCATGCTTGGTGCCAGTGATTCCTCTGTAAGAACTGCTTTTGTGTTGTTCCCACGGCGCATCACTTCTGCTGAGGACCACTCTGCTCCTCATTCCTTTTGGCCCACCCAGCAGACAAGATATATGCATGACTGGAGGTGGGTGGGAGTGGGATGCTCCCCTCTCCCCCATGCTGCAGTTCAGAAGGGAATCCCACTGCTTGTGCTCACCTTCAGTGCTCCTGCCTTTTCTCTGCCCCCTTGCCCTCCCAGTGCCTGCTGGCCTCTCCCTTCCACCATGCACAGCCGCTCAAAATAATCCCCTGTGAAATCTCTTAATTCTAAGGAGCTATTTAGGGAGCTGTGCTCAAATCCCTCTGAAATCCTCTTTTTCCTGAGGGCTGCGAAAAATAAAATAAATGCCATTGCCCCCACCCTCTGCTGCAGCAGTGGGGGCTGAGGTGGGTGATGGGAAAGGCAAGATTGCTTCATTGCTGCTCCAGTCCTGCTTCCCCTGGAGATGCGGGTGCGATCCTCTCCCCCAGGAGAGGGGAGATCTTGCTGCTGCCATTCTCCCAGATGTGCTCCAACACCTGGCAGCTGGTTGTAAAACATGTGTGCGACGTCTGCAACACGATACGGATGCCGTGTGGCACTGGAAGGCTTTGGCTAGCCGACCGCCGCGTAGCTTGTAGTCTCTCCACAACTCTATTAAACGATGTGTTGGGCGCAGTTGTGCTGTGCGTCAGGGGGTGCCCTTAAAGCCGGCGTCATTCTGGATGAACAACTTGTCCTTATCCCTCCCTTGTCCCGAGGGGATTCTCTCTGAATTGGGGGACCCTGTTTGCATTTGGTGATGATGGCCACGTGAGGAGGGGATCTGTGCCACTAAGGCGCATGTCCACTATGGTTTTGCTTGTATTGAAGGTTACCAGCCCACCCATGGCGATGGAGCTTGCACTAAGCACGCTGCCTGCTTTCCTCAGGAGCCGAGCGCGTGAACCACAGTGCTCAGCATCAGGTGCCAATACTGGCACTGAGGGCCACGCGATGTGTCCATACAGCATGGTTTTCCTCTCCTGATGTCTGATCCTGTCTCTGTATCACTCCAGCTATTGGTCAGAGTCCACCTGAGCAGCTCAAGGGTAGAAGAAAAAGCCTGGAAACTCCGAAATCCTACTGATGATACCTGTGAGCTAGCTCTTAAAAATGAGCGCAAAGACAATTCTGATCATTGCATCCTGTCAAAGCGCTTGGAAAAGAGAAAGAAGGGATGTCAGGGGAGGGTTGAAAGATGTGGGCTCCTGTGGGGGCTGGCTACCCTCTCCCACTCCACCATCCTGGCCACTGCAGCAGCCCTTGGGTCAGATATCTGTCACTTCTTCCTCCCTTCTCTGCTTTGCATCCTCTTGCTCGCCTGTCTCACCTTCCCTCTTTGGGGAGAGGCTTGTCTGCCTGTGACAGCTTTTCCCTCTCCTCAACCCTGCTTGGTGCCAGTGACCTGTCAGCCCCAAATCACTGAGCAGGCGTACCTGTTGCTGAGCCAGGGGATGGCTGAGGCAGGCAGTCTGGCAGTTTGGAAGCGAGCGGTGGGACAGGCTCTGCACAGAGGCTGCAGTGATGACCCTTCCCTGCTCACCCAGTCACTCCTGTGCAGGGTCTGTGTCTCCTTCCTTCCCCAGAGCTTTCCACAGCCCCTGCTAGCAGCATTTCTGCCTGGTGTGGGAAGACAGTGCTGTTTTGTGTCAGATATTTCCCTCTCCCCTACTGACAGCCCTCCACAGCCCCGATGGAGAGGAACAAGGGTGCTGTGAAAGCAAAAGCCACAGCGCTGTACACCCCACGTGTTTTAACAGCTTTCTTCCACTTTCTGTATCTCTACTAGTATGTTAAAGTGGTGCTTGTGGTCAGAGGTCCACGCAGGCATCAGATCTGCTCAGAGCTGTGTGGTGGCAGCGACATTACCACCCTGGCCCTCAGTTTCTTCACCCCATCAGGAACAAACCCCATGGCTGGTGTCCGTCCCTCCAGTGTGTCGAGTGCCCTGTCCAGCACAGTGACGTGTACTGGGAGGGCACCTGTGGGGCTGTGTGGCATTTCCCCTGGCTTTAGTGCTTGCCCTGGCACATCCGAAGGGGCTGGGACCCATGTGCAGCTGTTAACTGCTGGATAAAGGGTTCTGAGCCTGAGGGCCGTGCCCATGGGGCAGCCCTAGGTGGTGGCCTCAGGGCAGACACCCAGAGGGTGGTAGGGGACAGGGGGTGGCATCCTGGTGTCCCCACTGCAGTGCTGGCTGAGGCAGTACTGCCAAGGGCAGTGCGGGGTTCCTGCCAAGCATGCGTCCATCATGCCCACGATGCTGTCAACTGGGAAGTGTCTGTGTCTGGAGACGCTCAGGAGAGGTTAGTGCTCCGCGCGCCGATACCTGACGGCTGTGACACTGATGGAGATGCCTCCCGACAGCCTGGCATGATGCCGCTGTGCTGCCAAGAAAATGGCACCAGCTTTCCTTGGGGCCCCGGGGACCAGCCACAGCCCCTTGTGGGATGGCACGTGTCCTCACCACAGCCCCTGGGGACCAGCAGCCCTCATGCCCACAGCCGCAGCCCCGTGCAGAGTGGCCATGGAGGGATTCAGCCTGACTGTATTCATGCACCACAGGAGCTTTCTCCAGGGGAGACCCCAGGGGGTCCAGGTGTTTCTGCTTCCAGATGAGAAAACCCAGTCCAGCAGGAAGGGACTTGCCTGAGCCACTGGTGTAATGACAGTGAGAGCAGGGGGCTGGCCTCAGTGGGCCCCATAGGCACAGCGCAGGGCAGGTAACCTGCCTGGAGGGCACTTCTGCCTGGACACCACATCTCCTGTGAGCCGCCGGCAGAGCAGAGCACAGCACGGCTGCCCAGCTGGATGTTTTTCTCCCTTTGAAGGCTGCACGGCTCTGAGAAGGCTCTTGGTTGGTTTGTGTTGCATCGTGCTGTTTGGAAAAACACAAATATCCCTGCAACAACCCTGGAAAGAAAAGCACCCGTGAGTTTTGTGCTGACACTGCTGACCTGGCTCCAGAAAAAACCTGCCCTGTATTTGCGCAGTTATGGGGTTCTTCAAATGTAAACCCAGCCCTTGCTGTCAGCCTGAAGCGTGCTGCCTCCTGTCTGCTCGATGGCTCCAAAGCTGCGTACACAGTCTTGGAGGTCCTCTGGCCCTGAGGGGATGAGGGGCAGGACACAGGGGCACCCATGCCTCCTGTCTCAGCAAGCAGGCAGCGCTGGGCCCCTGCCTCACTCCCTGCCCATTCCCAAAGAGCCCGTGTGCCTTTCAGCTGCAGCTCAGCCCAGCCTCCCCCTCTGTGCATCCCACTCATGTACACACCAGAGCTGACTGATGTGCCTTTAAAAATAAGTCCTCGGTGGGGACAAGGACAAGAGACAGAGACGGATGAGTGCTCTTGGTGGGAGGGAGACAACATCCCCCTCCGCCTCTCCTGACAACGCCACAACATCCCAGCCAAGCGGCCACTCCGGATTGCTGCCTGCCTGGCCCATGGCACAAAAGCTTCAGTGTGTTTCTGAAGTGTGTTTCGTCCTGCAGGAAGGAGATAAAAAGATCTGCCATCTTTGTCCCCTCTCTGCACTTACTGCAGATGAAGAGATTAGGAATTATAATCCAAGATTCCTATTTTAAAGCAGCTTTTCAGCTCTGTAAGGGGAACTTCAGTGTGATGCTCCCATGGGAGCTGGGTGACAGAGCAGCTGTCACAGACCCAGCCACCACAGGTGCTTGGGTAACTGAAGCTCAGGGGTGCTCTTTGGGCTCTGGCAGCATCTGCATGGGGGGACACTTCTGCAGTGAGGAGGGTGGGGGGTGGCAGGGTGCTCTGCAGGCCAGGGTACAGGGGGTGTCCCCTGGCGGAGCACCTGCCTTGGCACCACGGATCATGTCTGAGCGCTGGGCAGGTGCTGCCATCAGAGTGTGCAAACAGATTTTCAGGGGTCCCTGGCTGCTTTGAGCTTTGAAAGGAAAGGGTGAGTCTGTATTAGCCATCACTGCTTAAATGGGAGGGAGCTGGGTGAGCCGCACAGCCACGGTGAGGTGTGCAGTAGCATGGTCCCCCTAGCAGCACCCCAGCCACTGTCCAGTGGGGTCCCACATGACTCAGCTCCACTGGAGCTGCCCCCTTCCCCAGCAGCATCACAGACCCCAGGACGCTCCCCCAGCTGTGGGGACTCCTCTGCAGAGCAGAACCCTGGGATCTGAGAGAGATTGGCTGCTGCCAGTCCCCTGTGGCAGCATCTATCTGCTCCTGCCAAATTGCACCAGCCCAAAGCACCCTGCAGCCCCTGGGAGGCTTCTGCCCCATAGCACTGACAGCATTTGCCCTGGCGAGGCTCTGTGGTCTTTCCTCTTTTGCACTTTCCCCCCCTGCTGCTCGCTCCCACTGGTTTACGGGAGACCTGTGCAAAATGTTAGCAAACTGCTAGTTTTTTTCACTGGCATATCTGCTGCCTTTCCCTCTGCTAATTATTATAGCAGTGCCTCTTCTAGGGCAAGCCGACAGATGGCTGGGGTTTTATCTTTGAACAAGCTATTTAATAAGGGCTCCCATTTTTCCCTTGCACATTTATTTCCTGGCTGCATGTCCTGAGCTGCTGGATTGGTTGTCCTTTTCACTGAGGATGCCAGAAGATGTGAGTTGAGGCTGAAGGCCAAGGTCAGATCCCAGAGGATAGGTTTTTCTTTCTTTCCCTTTAGAAAGGGAAGATAATTCTGCCCAGGTTCATGTGGCCCTTACTGAGCAACAGTCTCCCTCCCTACCAAAAGACATGATAGAGAACTGGTACCCACAAGGAGATGAGAAGGGCTCTGTCAAATGCTGGGTCCTATGGGGCAGATCCTAAGGGCAAAGAAAGCTGATATAAGTGCTGAAACCAGCAAGCTGCCTGCTCATGCCAGCTGAGATCCCACTTGCAAGGACTGACCTGTGCGCTGGCTCACGCTGCCATCGGCTGTGCAGCTTTGCTGTGGCCCACTGGGTGCAAAGGAGGTAATTCCTTCTGTAGGCAGAGGGTCACAGGCTGTGACTGGGAAGACAGGGAGAGTTAATGGTGGCAGGGATCGGCTGGCCAGTAAGTGGGGCTGCCTTGGATGCGCCACAGAGCCACATGCAACATTTGCCAATGCTGACTGATGACTGCTGGTCTTCCTGGGCCATTGTACTTGAAAGCCACATGGCTTAAAGGCTGAGACAAAAATCTCAGCAGGCCACAGCAGCTCTTAAGCACTGGAGAGCGGAGCAGGGCAGGCAGCTCGTGCAGCCGGCATGCAGGCACAGGGAGGGCTCACTGCACCCTCCCGCCCTGCTGTGCCTGATGGACGCACCAGGTTTTCTTTCAGAAAGCTCAAGCTCGACTTTCCCCCTACTGTTGCTGTCTCCCACATTCCAAAGGGTATGCATAAGGACTCAAAGTCTTCTGGACCTTGAAGGAGCAAGAGGAAAGCTTCCCTTTGCATGAAAGCGAAGACCGGGGAAAGTGGAGAAAGCGCTAGGCATCAGCCGTTTTGTGGCAATGCCTCAATGGATACACCAGCACCATGCACCAGGCCTTGGTACAGCCAGGCTCACTTCAGTGACTATTTCCCCTGGTTTTAGCCGGCTTTCTCTGTACTTGGTTTTCTTAAAGAGCTTTCAAAGCCCAGTGTCCTGGGGACTTGGTACCATTAGCACCGATCTGTTTGGCAAAGCCTGCCCCAGTGAGAGGGTTAGCGTGGGTCTGGGCTCCCTGCATGGCAGGGCTGTGGCACCGCTCGCTGTTTTGTTTTCCCTCTCTTTATTTCCCCCTGCCCAGGAAGTTGAAGAGGGTTTTGGTGGCTTTTCTTGCCTTTCACTTGGATAGTTACAACAATTGTAGCATCATCTATCCCAGGTGACTCCTATTCCTGCCCAGGCTGCTTGTCCTAGCAGGGAAAAAGCCCTGCTCATAGCATCCCAGGAGGGCTAGTGTCCAGCTAGCTGCCATCAAAGCCTGGCTGGCAGCCCCCGTGCTGTACCCTGCCTGCCTGTGCCAGGCTTAGCTGTTTCGGGCCTAGTCAGAGCCAGCACAGATATGTCTGCTCAGAATACATGGATTCATGTTTTCCTACAGGGAACATCTTGTCCTCCTTCTCCTATGCTGCCCAAATACTTTTCTCCAAGTTTTTTATGTAATGAACAACTCATTTCAAAAAAGGCGGTGAGGGGAGGAAGGGGGAAGTGCTTCCTCTGTCGCAGGCAGCGGTGGGAGGCAGAAGGGTGCAGAGGTAGCTGTGGCGAGGGTGTACCAGCAGCAAGAGGGCGGCCATGAGAGGAGAGAGCATCCCTGTACCTTGGGGCTGCACTTCGTGCAAAGGAGCGTAACAGCCCTGCAAAGCCATCGCCCTTTCAGCACCCACTGCCCTGGACTGGCCCAGCTCTTCCCAGCCAGCCATGCAAATGGCACCGGGTGGCAAAATGGGGACGCGGGCGGCTTTAGCACCCTGTGGGTGGATGCCCATATGCAGCGGCGTGTGGAAGGAAGTTGCCCTGTCATCTCTGATTTAGCATTAGGAAATTCATGACAGCAGCGAGAAGGGGCCACCAGCTCAGGGAAATCCTGAGTGTGCAGCTGGAAGAGTGGAGCAGAGGGGCAATTGCTCCTGTTGTTGGCACTGTGTGAGTCTGGTTTGATCAGCAAGTCTAAGTAGTCAGCATGAGGCTTCTGCACATTTGAGACGACTGAAACATACTGAAAAAATCAAGCCTTCCATAATGGAAGGGAATAGGAAGGTGTATATGGAATATCAGGATGGGCACATTTCTCTGTCAGGCACTTAAAGTGGTTCTGCTGCTGCAGCCTTGGCCTTACAGTCCTGTGGAGGAAGAGCTTTCCCTCTTCCACTCCCCCCCCCCCTTTTTTTTTTTAAATGAAGTTGATATTGTTTGGGAGACTCTACCCTTCATGAGGAGGAAGGCTTAGGAAGACAAGACTCTTGTTTTCAAGAAGTCACTGATGATTATGCCATATTGTCAGACCCCAAGGCTACAGCATGGGTGTTACATAAAATAAGATCCTACCCTACATGCTTGAGAAGAATCACAGCTCATGGATTGTATGGATTAAGGCAGAAAACACAGCTCCTCAGCCAGCTTTTAACCTCATTTGCACTCATTAGCTGCAAGAAAGATGCTCCAAGTCAGCCAAGTGTGACAGAGCTCCTAAACTGGTTAAATCCCACCATCCTACTCACCCGTTGTCTTCATCCTTGAGACACCTGCTTGTTTTCAGCCACTTTTCTTAGGTCAGGCGGGAGTATGCACATGACTCCGGGTTGCTAGACTCAGGATCTGGGCAGTGACTGTACAGAGGGGCACCTCTCCCCCAGCACCTGGCGATGATGGGAAACCTGAACCTGTGGGGAACGGTGGAGCTCAACTCCATGACCAGCTTCCCCCAGGCACCGCTGAGGCACCAGCACAATCTTTCCAGGGTACCCCAGATGAGTTGGAAAGGGGCCCACGGCGCCCTGCACACAACAGTGACGTTGCAGGCACTGTCCCCTCACTGTCCCAGATAAGGGACTGTGACACAGCAGCTTTGGGTTTGAGGTAATCTTCCTGCCACTGCACTGCTCCCTCAGGGCTCCACTCTTTGCATTGGCTTGACCCCAGAGACAACACCTGCAAACCAGGAGACAGCAGGCTGTGTAGTGTTGGGCTCAGCAGCAAGTCTTCTGCATCTTGCTTGACAGGGGGTGGGTGGAACCCACTTACAGCAAAGCACTTGAGGGATGTGCTTAATTTAAAGTCCATCTTAAAAGTTTCAGAGAAAAACTGCATCTCAAAACGTGTTATTGCACATTATGTATACTGCATAGCCATAACAGTGCACAGGCGCAAGGTGACAGTTGCGATATATGCTTTTTGGATTGCAGTTTCCTTTACCAGCACTACCTGTATGTGTCTACATAGTATTTGTCCCAAAGAGACCTGCCATCTTCTAATTAACAGTAGTATCTGCACATTGGAGCAAGTTAGGAGTATTTCACATATAGACAATCTGGTTTTATTGCTTTCATCTTTACAGCCAGGTGTGTGATCTAAACATCAGGCAGAAACTTCTCCCATAATCTCCTGTTTCAAAACATCTTAGAAAATGACTGTTTGGGATGGGCTGGTTTATAATATATCCGTGGCACACAAAAACATAAATGGAAGCCTCCGAATCTCTGGGAAATTTCCTGTCTGTGTCTCAGAGGGGTTTCTGTCCTCCCAAGTGTTTCACCGTGGGCCTGGGGACCTGAAGTATTCTTCAAAGTGAGCAAAGAATTTGCTAAACCTATAGACAAGGGTTTCAGCAGGTGCAATCTGAACCCAGCATCTATTCAACTCATCTGCAAAGATGTAGGTTGCCTTCCCCCACCCATTACGGAGGGGAGATTGCTTTGTGTGCATGTGTTTGTCTCTGATCATCTCTCTCATCCCTGTGCAGAACTTCACAAAGGTCAGTTTCATTAACCTTGGGGTTATGCTTTGTGTAAATATGCACGCATATCTGATTTGCATGGGAAATGTCATTTTCCTTACGTGTCTCCCATCCAAATGTTAACCAAGCCTGAGCCTACGTAGCTTGTGAGATGTGCTGCGATGGCAACTGCAGCCAGCACAGCTGTCCTGCTCAGGCAGTGCATGCCTGCCTATGCCTGATATTTTTGTACAACATGTTCAGCTGTGTGGGTAGTAGAGGTGCCTACATGTTATCTGCCATATAGTCCTACATGTTGGCAGATGGTGTGTGCATTAACACACAGTATGTGCTGATGTCTCTGGGTGCATGGGCTTCTCTGTGGCCAGCTGGCGTCCAACACATGCATTGGCACATGCGGCTTGTGAAGCTGCTCTCCTCGCCGCAGCGTGCACATGCAGCATCATGCGCTCTGCATGGGAGTGCGGACCTCCTTCCCCAGAGGTGCAGAGCTACACAGACGTGAGCAGCGGGGTTGGGGTTGGCTCTACTGCATGCCAGCAAGGTGGAAAGGAAGGAGCTGCAGCACGGAAGGGCTTTGCCTTCCCCCCTCACCGTTTTCCTCTCTGCCTCACTGCAGGGGTGAAATTGACATTGAGTTGCTGTCTCTTGGACAAGATTATTTCTTCCCGGTTTCCTCTGGACCTGATCCTCAGAGAGCCTGAGCACTGAGCAAGCTCCCGCTGCATCTGATGAAAAATCAGCAGTAGCCGCAGCGGGGTGCCCCTGAGGCCAGCAGGAAGGCCCGATGCTCAGTGCTCCTTGGGAGCACACCCTTGGTGTGTCACCCGTGCGCCTGCGCACGCCGCTGGAGCTCAGGGACACAGGAGTGGGGGCTGAGGCAAAGAAGACATTAGTGCACAAGTGACATATCTCAATATAATTTCTAAAACTCTATTAATTGAACAGATAAAATACCTCTGATCTATTTTTGTTATTTTGTTACAAAATATTAGCCATTTGGACTCTTTGCTAGGTGTGACCACACCACTTTTCCCAAGGGAAGCTTTTCTTGGTGACAGTTACAGCAGGAAACAGGTACAGACAGACAGGTGCTTTCAAAAGCCTACACACAGGTAACAATTCTGTTGTTAGTTTTTTAAAAAGACACATTCAGATGGGGTTGTGACTAGTGTTGAAGAGCTGGGTGACTTCAAAGCTGCTGTCCTGGGCACGGCTGTGAAAGAGCAGGCAGGACAAGGACAGCTCTAGCTCACAAAACACTGCCGGCAGTCCCTGGAGCCTACACTAGCACAGTGAGGCAGCTGGTGGAGTGGGAGAAGGAGGAGCTTGCTCAGCATCTTGCATTTCAAAGCAGAGGCTCTGCCAAGCAGCAGCTTCCTTGATTTGTTTTGGAAACCTCACAAACACGTGCAGATAGTTGCAGGTTGAGCCTTCTGAAAAACATATAACAAAACTCAAACTCTTACAGCTCAGAGGCCCTCAAATGCTTCCAAATCTGGTGGTACTTTTTTGTGAAGAAGTTTGAGCATTGCTGAAATTCTGGGTGTGGACCATACCCACACCTTTCATCTACAGGGAGGAGAGAAAACGTGAACGGTGGGATGCTTTGAAGATCTTGCATAAAGCACTAAGTGATGCTACCACAGTGGTCCAGACTATGGCATTTAAAAGCACTACAGCAGCAGACAAACACTCCCTAAACCCAAATTGTTTGCACTAGGTTTGATTCTCCCGGTGCATTTTTCCATTTCTTTGCTACTGGTGTAAACAGATTTATTTCACTGGACCCGCACTAGCATGAGCAAGACAGAATCAGGACAGAGCCTGACAGTTTGTGTAATGCAGCTCTGCAGACGTCAGTAACACCTTGTTCTCTTCCATCATCCAGCAGAGCCACTTTCTTATTTGGCCACTGACTACCCGACACTCACTGCAGAATACTTTTTACTGGGCTTCTCTTTTCTCTCTCCCCCTTTCCTTCTTTAATATAGAAGGATATGACTTTGGCAGCAAAAAGCTACTGGTTCGTTTGGGTCAATCTAATCTCTGCTGCAGCTTCCTGCCTGATCCCTCCACCTGAAAGATTGTGCTAGGTTCATGATCAGAATCACTGCTGTCAAGAGCTGGTGATTTTTCTTTGGGCTGCTTCCTCCAGGCGAGCTGCGGTATATCCATTTTGTCCTTCAGTAGGTTGCCACTGACATGCTCCTTCTAGCCTGCACCCTGTTCGCTATCAGACTGTGTGCAAGGGTGTCTGTTCACAGTACTTCAGCTACACTGAGTCTGTGTGTCTGTCTTGTGTGCGGGAGGGCTGTGGGAGCAGACAATACAATAGATCAGATGAGGTGCAGACATGCTTTAAAGTGCTTGTCATCCTTCGAGACCAACCTTCAAAGGAAAAAAAAAATCCATATTTTGAAGTGAAGTCTGAAGGGTTCAGCTACACAGTAGAATTTAGACCAACCTGTTCCACAACAATCTGGAATACGGTAGTTTTGTATCTCTCCAGCTAAATCCAACAGAAGATGTTGTTTCCACCAGGCTAGAAGACAGCGAGGGCTAGCTACGTTTTCTTCTCTGTCCAAAGCTCAAGGCCAGCATTAGCCTTTGCAAGGTCAGGGAAATGGAGCCAACTTGCCCTGAGAGACTGTGCCTCAGGTACCTTGGCACTTCAGTTAACTCGCTTCCGCCCTTCATCCAGCGTGAAGAAGGGAGTCTCATGGAAGCTTCCTTATTTCTTCTTTACGTTCTTGTAGCTCTCCCAATCAATTATTAAAGCAGCAAACCTCTCTTGTAGGAACTTCATAGACACTGTTATAAATATTTTATCTATAAAAATTATTTCATCAAGTACCTTAAGTTTTTGTTGTTGTCGCTTCGTGTTAAATGTCAAGTAAAATCTAATTTATTTTAGCACACACAGAGACCTTCAGTGTCTCACTGCACTCTGGGAAAAAAACAAACAAACAAACAAGTGTTGCCGTTCCTCTCAGACAGCAAAGTAACCACTGAGAAGGGAGGGCAGCGCCAGTGCCTCCTGGATACCACCCCTTTCACTGCAGCAGTCAGTAAAAATAAAATGGCAGCCACACACTACATCGACCAGACAATGGCAGGTGCCACATGTATGCTTTCCCAGGAAGCTACAGGCAGGTCAGATGAGATCCTGGCTGCCGTGAGGTGGCGGGGTGTCACCCTGGAGTGAGCCAGCAGCAGATCAGGCCAGCTTCACAGCTGGCTGGAGGGTGAGGGGCTGAGCCCTGGCTGGGGTAAGCACCTCTCCCTGGGCCCAGCTTTGAGATGTGGAGCATCCTCACTGCCCTGAGGGGCTGTCTAGAAGAAAGATTCTCTGGTCTGGAGGGAGACTGGGCTTCTGTTCAGGGTTTTCTTACAATCTTTTCTGTCTTCTGCTTCTGTGGTCCTCCCTGGGCTGTGCCTGTTGGCTCCCGGTCCATACATTTGCTATTGCAGATATCATCATAGAATCATAGAATCACAGAATCACAGAATGGTTTGGGTGGGAAGAGACCTCAAATATTATCCAGTTCCAACCCCCCTGCCATGGGCAGGGACACCTCCCACCAGACCAGGTTGCTCAAGGTTCCATCCAACCTGGCCTTGAACACTGCCAGGGAGGGGGCAGCCACAGCTTCCTCAGGCAACCTGTGCCAGTGCCTCACCACCCTCAGGGTGAAGAACTTCTTCCTTGTCTCTAGTCTAAACCTGCCCTCTCCCAGCTTCCAACCATTATCCCTCATCCTATCACTGCAGGGCCTTGTAAAAGTCCCTCCCCAGCCTTCTTGTGGGCCCCCTCCAGGTACTGGAAGGCCACTATGAGGTGTCCCCGGAGCCTTCTCTTTTCCAGGCTGAACAACCCCAACTGTCTCAGCCTGTCTTGTAGGAAAGGTGTTTCAACCCTCTGACCACCTTGGTAGCCCTCCTATAGGCTCGCTCCATACATAAAAGCAGCAGCCTAGTGCCCTGCTCCAGACAGCTAAACAAACAACTTAGACAGACCTGTTGGCACAACTGGGTATGTGGGTCAGGCTCAGAAATGAAAGGACCTGGAAAAGAGCAGGCTGCTGCCCTGGAGAGCTGGCCAAGTACAGAAGACCCTTCACACCAGCCTCTGTCCGTGTCCCTAACCTCAGCTGGGCTTATGCCAAGGTCAAATATGTGAACTCTTTCATCTGAACATTTCAGCAGAGCCAGCTGACATCCAAAGAGAACTGAGGGGAGCCAGTCCCTGATGCACTGTGGGTTTTGTCACTGGCAATAGCCCCAGCGATGAGCATACTGGCAAAATCTCTAAGGAAATTGCTGTGTGGCTTTTACCCCACAAGATAAGAAAGAGTTTCCTGCATCTGTCTTCACTGTCCCCCTTTCCCTGACATTTTGCATATCCCCTACCAACAACTCCTGCCACTCTTTGCCCAATGGCTGTGTCATCAGTACCCAGTGCTCACGCCTCAGCCTTGCACGGGAAGGAAGAGCATTTCTTTCTTTCTTTCTTAAAATAAAATAAAAATAAAGGCCTTAAAAGGCATTCTGTCCTATTTTAAAATCCTAAAGTTGATCTTCTTAAACCTCGAAGGGAGATAGAGTGAGTGAGCGAGACCAAAGCCTTTAAGCTAATTAATACCTTCCCCTCCCCACTGCTCAAAGAGATTTTTTTTTCTAAAAATACATCCATAGCCCATTTTTAATGATGTCTTCCTTCACATCAATGTCCCCAATAAAGCAGAGGAGCTGAGCTGTCATCTCTATCTCAGGATCTTCCCCTCCCCTCACTTTGAAGCTGGGATAGGGAAGGAGAGAGGAGAAGAGGCCTTGGAGTCTGGTATCTGGGCAGCTTTCCTATAGGAAGGGCTGATGGAGGTAAGAGTATAGCCAGGCAAGAGATACAGATGGGACCTCACATAGGTGGTCTCCAAAAAGCCCCTTCCCTCTAACACAGGAGGAAGGGCCCAAGTGAAGGGGACATCCACCTGAGAAGGTGAAAGTAACACTTGGCTTTGCTTTCATCAGGTAAAAAAAGCAGGTGGGCAGGAAACACAAAACCAGCTAGAAGGAGGAAAGCAGAGGTGGGTCTGTTTTATGCTAGAGAAGACAATCTTAGGGGGGTGGGCGGTGTGTGTGTGTTGAGGCAGGAGGGCACTTCTTGGTGCCATCTCTTTGGAAAAGTACTCATCCATTCCAGGAAGATCCCTGGACTTAATCACTCCCTTCTGCTCCCTCAAAACTGCTTGGTGTTTCCTTTAGTAAGCATGCGCCATACATACGCTACCATACAGGTGTATTTACATGTGATGAGGTCTGCTAGGTATCAGCAGAGGTCTCTCGTACAATGCTCCAATGTAACAACAGAAAGAGTTTTGGTGTTCAGAGTGAGGCCATCTCTGTGTTGTACTGCAGCTCAGGACAGTCCCTCCTCCTCTTGAGCTCTCCTTCACTCATGCACTCCTTCACTTGGAACCGGCTGCTGCAAGGAGATAATATTTGAAGAGCGATGAGGAGAAAGCGTGGCAAGTGGTACAAGTTCTCAGCTCCAGCTTAGCAGGCAGCAGCAGTGGTGGCAGGGGGAACTCCACCCCCAGGAGTGCCCCAAGGTCGGTCCTTGGCACGGGTGAGTCCGTTTCTCTCCGAGGCTGGTGAAGTTTTAGGGTAGGAACAAACCTATGGTCAGGTAAATGCAAGGCAGGGAAGGAGGTTGAGGAGTAGCAAACGGAAGACACAGTGTCTACGAAGCAGCAGGTCATCGAGCCTCTCAGGAACAGGGCAGCAAAGTGCTACACGGGGACGGCACGAGCACGGGAGGCCAGCTGGGCTGGCAGGGTGTGCGGATGTGTGAGCATGTAGGTTGGCAGTTTCTAAAGATGGCTCCTCCCAATTAGCATCATCTTGAGAGGAGACAGGGTAAGATTTAGGTCAGTTGGCTTTTTTTTTTTTAATTTTCTTCTTCTTTTACTAAAAAATAAATCACAAACTAGATCTCTGTAGGCAGAAAGGGTCCGCAGGAGGCGGTGGGGCAGGGAAGCAGGGAAGTCTGTGCTGTTTTGGTGCTGGTGGTGTGGCTACACGAGGCTGCGTGAGCCACTGGAGTACCTGCGCCTCTGAAGCAGGGAGCTAGGGGGGCAATATTGGTGGGGATGGTTGTAGGGAGGTGGTGGAGGTGGGAGGGGAGGCTGATGGACCAGCTTCATGGGGGTCCCGGGGAGCCCACTGCCCATACCACGCCAGGGGGTGGAGGTGCAGGAATCAGAGGTGACATAGCGTGTCAGAGTCTGGTTGAGGGCCGGCTCCATTCGAGCGAGGCACGGCTTGTCCAAGACAATGACTTTGACAATCTGCTGGCACTGTACAAGTGTCCCCGCCGAGGCGGGGTGCGAGGGCACCAGTGCTGTCTCCAGCCGCTCCCGTGGCATGTTAAGACGCGTGCTGGGCTGCATTCCACTCTCGGGCCCCAGGGTGGAGTTGTGCTGGTACGTTTGAAGCCTGTTGTGAATTGACACCTAGTTTAGAAACAGCCAAAGAAGCATTAAATGTTACAAGACTTTTCCCATCTGCTGCTACTGGCTGCCCTGAACCCCCACCACCAGTTGGCCTCACATGCATTAAAACCTCCCTCCCCTCAAAAAACCCAGAATAGGCACAACCCCTGGCTGCACAGCCCCTCCCAACAGCCCCATCGTCTCCATCTAGGCCTAAGTGCCCCTGTCCTTTCCATCACATCAAAGGCGGCAGGGCCGGCGTTCCCAAATGTAGTGCAACTTTGATTATCCAAATGGCACAGGGAACGCAAATCAACTCTAGGAGTGGAGGCGTCCATGAATTCTCGTGGAAACGAACAGACCTCGGAGGTCATGCCCTTGTCCCCACCAGCAAAAAGGAGAGGGGAACCAGACAGCAAGGTTTCAGATAATCGAGGTTGTACATTTCAGCAAAATGACAGTAGCTGAATCTGAGATAGAGAGAGACAGAGAGACTCAAGCCTTTCCCAGCTTCCTGCCTTTCTGAGTAGGAAGGTACACCACATGACTGGCTAATCTGTTTACAAAGGAAAAAGCAGAAATCTGACATACTCTAGCAAAAGGCAGCTCCCTCTGATCCATTTGATGGTTTGTCAGTGAAAGGAAATGATTTTCAAAAAAGGAAAAAAGAAAGAAAAAATGCCCATCTAGCTCATACAATGATAAAAGAAATTCATGATGAAATGGCAGCAGATTAGATAATCTCAAAGAAATGGAAATGCTCCTCTGCTGGCAGAGTATTACTTGAGCAGTTGAAAGGGGGAAGGGAAGCAGGAGGTCATCAGGGTCCCCACAGAGAGATGCTGTTAATGGAGTCAAATAAGTGAGCTCACTGAGTCCAGTTTGAAAAGAGGGGCTGGCCTGGGCTGGAGGTCTCCAGTGCGGGAAGCTCAGCAGGAAAATGAGACTTCCCGAATAGTGCATGAAGCTACAGTTCCTCCTGGCAAGGACATGGACTGATGGAGACCCCAAACCACAGCAAAGTTGCTGCCTCAAAACAGGATGTCAGTCAAGTGACAAACTCTGGGTAGGAAAGAAGTGCTTGCAGGTTGGCACGGCACTTCCAGCTAGACAGGGGCACAGATGTGCAGCTGGGACAGTGGGGTTGCCTTGATGGTCTGGCACGTTTGGCAGCAGCGCCAGCAACTGGGAAGGAGAAGCTGTGGAGTGGCCAAGCTTCTCACCATGCTGGAACAAGGATGAGCTCTCTGTCCCTTTCTCAAGCATGGAGGTTGCTCAGACTCACTTCACAGCAGGACATAATACTGTGTCAATATTTATTCAGGCTGTGGAACATCCTATAGGAAAAACTAGTTGTTGGGCCATGAAGTGCCAATGATATTAGGCTACATGGAAGCCATTCTCCACATGGAAACACTCTTCCCAACAGGAATAGGAAACTGGCTGGGGAGAGGCACCTTCCCCAGAAAGGGGGTGTCTGCAGGGAAATAGGATGCTCTTCAGGGAAAAGAAGCAGCACCCATTCCCCACAGAGAAGCTGAACTCTTCAAGTAAGTACACTATGACAAGAGGGGATAGAACTACCCTGGAAAAAGGGCAAATTCAGGACAATGGAGATATTCCAGACAGGGAGAGAGTAGGAAGTAGTAGATAAGACTTTCAGTGTGAAGATTGCATTTTCCTGTTTCCTCACAGGCAGTGGGAGTATGGGTGTCTGTGAAGAAACAGGCAACCCACTGGATGCTAGACATCCCTGCAAAGATAGATGTACACAGGACAGCCAAGCTCCCTACCTAGGAAGGTGAAGCTCTAGGGAAAGTCTCTGGTATACAAAGGCCATGCTTAATCCCCGTCAAGGGGGGATGGAGAAACAGAGCTGCAGAGATTGTGCAGGAAAGCTGGGCTGCAGGGAATTTGCATGTGATGCTGCATGGAGTTAGCATGTCAGGGAAGTCTTTAGTGGGGTTCTCAGTCTCCCCATAAGCAGTGGGGTGGGTTAGTCTACAGCGTTTGGGAGCTTGGTCCATGAGGGATGTTACAGTTATAAAAATTGAAAATGCTTTGAAGTTTAGTTTGGATTTGAAAGTTGTATTACCCGTCCTAGCAGTAACTTTTAATTGTATCTCTGGAAATTGGTAAAATTGTCAGTCTGGCTGGGGAGGCATTGATTAAAACCTGAGAAAAGAAACAACAGAGAATGTGAGAAGAGCTGAAGTGAGAGAGAATTACTTACCTCAGCTGCTCTGCACTCTACTTACCTCCACTGTGCTGTCCGAGACCTTCTCCCCCAAATCCTTTTTGCCTTTGAAATAAAATAAAAGGTCTCACTCATGAGGTCTGTACCTTTAGTCAAGAGCGGGCCCTCATACTGTGGACTGGAAAGCTAAAGGGACAGGTGAAGAGCCAAGCAGGACTCTTGACTGCAAGAACAAATCCAGACCCTCTTGCAACCTGGTAGCCGCTTAGTGGGGTAGGAGAAGGCCCCTTTGGGGTCCTATTCTTGGGTCCTGATCTCAGTGCCATTCTAGTGAGTTGGTAGCCACTCACCTTTGCACTTGTTTTTTGCTGGCATACAAGCCAAGGCATGAATAGACACAAAGCCTTCGATACAAAGAGGCTGGTCCAAAGTGTTGGTGAAGAGGCTGGAGGAAGTTAATAGTGCAGTTACTGTATTGCACCAGTTCAGGGAAGAAAAAGTGGTCCAGGTTCTCCAGCAGTTACCTATGCTTCATCAGGAACACGTCTTTGCTACATGTTACAGCTACAGACTAGGTATTGAGACTTTAAGGGCTTTTCTAGGGCATTTGAAGAATGCATATCCTCTCACATTTCCACTATTTGCCCAAGGCTAAAGGATACAAACCTGAACACTTCTTTTTGCAGTTATTCTCACAGGAATCAATGAGAACACCTTTGCAAAGGCAGCACTGCTTGACCAAGAGAAGCTGGGTGTCCTCTTACCTGTTGGAGAGCCTTGCTTAGATTGAAGTTCCATCTGGGCTCCATTGGTCCTTAACGAGAGAGTCTTTGCCCCTTGCTGTTTCTCCAGCTCCCCTGCAAGACAGACACACAGAAGTGAATGAGGAGAGAGATGGAGTGAAGGACAGCAGCATATTGAAGGAGCAATATGGGAAGACAGCAAGGAGAATTAATGCAACAAAATGACAAGAGAGTTTCAAGAAGGGAGGGACAGAGGCACAGCCAAGAAAAAAAAAAACAGAAACTGGAGAGGACTTCACATGTGGAGCAACTTATATATCTCCACACAACCTTCTATGTATGACCTGCTTTTATACAGAATAGGTTACTGCTGCACGGGAGGGGACCACTGGTGCTGAGTTACTTTGCCTCATCAGTTTATACGTGGAAAAGCTATCAAATACTACATACATCTGGGGAAGAGGCCACAGAGGGACACAGTACAGAGTGCTTGTCCCCTAGACATTATTGGAGTGAAGGACAAGGCTACTAAGGCTACCAGACCTGTCTTGTTCTTCCCAGCTATCTACAGATCATATTTGCATAGTCAAAGAAGTATGGGATGGAGAAGATCCTTCTGGGTCTGATGGTCTAAACTTCACTATTCCAGGCCACTGGATCACACATCCTGTTTCATAAACATCATACATAGTTAAGTTCTTTAATTTCTCCTGCTAGTGGGTGGACACAGAGCCTGCTTTTTCACCCTGTCAGTGAACACAAGAACAATCCTGTGCAAACTTGGGCTACTCATCCGCCTTCCCCCTGCTACTGAAGAACCCATTTCCTTTACCCCTTCTCCCTTGCAGACACATGCAGTGTGATGGCATTGGAGTGTGAATTGTATTAGAGGCCCTTACATTCAATTCGTATCTGCTCCAGCTCTGTCACTTCTGCTATTGACTCTTTCAGATCTTCCACAAACTTCTGCATTTCCTCAGCACCCAGAGCACAGAAGTGTAGTACTTGTTTCTTCTCTGAGCCCGAAACTGGAGTGACCAGTGTGATGCCATGAGGGTAATCTGTAAAGAAGATGTGTTGACAAAATAAAAAGGCATCAGGCATTCTTGCTGGAGTAGTTGGCTGCTTTTGTACCTCTGCAGGACAGAGAGTTTCCAACATGAGTCCAAAGGAATCGTATACCTAGAGTTTGTCACACTGCAAACTGTGGCAACCTGCAGCATTGCAGCCCTCCAAGGGAACAGAATCACCAAGCTGCAGCAGCAAGGCAAGTGGCATGAGCACCACAGCGCTACCAAAACCAGAAAAATCTAGCTTTTAGGGCAACATGGGTTCTGTGAACCTGAGCACAGAGGTAGGACTGTAAAGCCCTTCTGAGTTTATGTAAGAGTAAACAGTATATATGAGGCCAAGAGCATGAGGCCTGTGGGAGATGCAGCAGGAGAGGTTGGTTTCTGGAGCCAAAGCCCAAACAGCCATTAATGTCCACAGTGGCAGGACTTCTCCACAGTCTCTACTTCCATCAGCAGAGAGCATGGCAGGGGTGTTAGCACAGCATGAATGGTAAGCTCATTGCGCTGTGCAGAGAGAAGGGTAAAGAGAAAGATGTGGGTTTGTAGGTCTCTGGTTAGCACTCCCCGACAGGGAAAACACACGAGAAAGTAAATGAAATGACATGCCCAGAGAGTGAAAGTATCACAATAAAAGGCCTTGTGTTTTAAAGATCAGGTTGGGTGCAGGGAGGTGGTGGCTGGAGATTCAGCCAACAGAAGCAGGAGAACAAGAGGGTGCAGAGAACTTGCTACACTTGTGACTGGACTTTCTCTGCCTTTTGCTCAATGGCCAGTGGTTTCAATCTCTTTTCTCCTTCCCTCTCACCTTTCTCTTCATTTAATTTCTCTCTTCCCCTGTCCTGCTTTCTCTCCTTCTCCACTTCTCCTGCAGCTGCTTGCCTTCCCCACCCTCCTCCTTTATCAGTCTTTACCAAACAAGTCAAAGGACCAACCTGCTATCTGCTGCCAGCTCTCAGCTCCCCCTGTTTTTGTCCCAGGCCCCTTTTCCCACCCTGTGTCTGTCTCATCTGTTCAGATCACAAGCTCTTTAGGACATCTGCTTTTCTGTCTCTGCAGGGGATACACAACAGGATGCCTTTACCAGAAGATCCTTGGGCACTCCCAGGATAGTCGTGATATCCCTGAAAACTGATAGCACCTCTGATGGTGCCTCCTGGGGATGTTCAGGTATGAATGACTCTTTTGTATATACAGGGATGTGAAAGCCTCTTCATGCTCCAGAGGGTAGGGTGTTGAGAGAGTGACTCATGCTGGCAACAGGGTAGAGGGAGGATGTAAAAAACTTAGTATAGCCACAGTGCTGCTCCAGTCTTCCTTCCTTGCAGCATGTTCTGCAGGTGCTCACAAAAACCCCAGTGGGCATCAGCCACACTTGCCTAGGACTGCTGTGCAGCCCCTCTGCCTGTGCCAGCAGGAAGCCCGCCTGTTTCTGGAATTCCTCCACAGCACAACCAGCCTCAATCGTGACACATCATGGCTCTATTCCCAGACCATCAAGGTCAAGATGACTAGGGCTGGCCTCTTGCCATGTTTGGTGGGTGCTGTTCCGAGGGCTCTGCTTCTGCCTTGGGAAGCTTTCAGCACAGCACAGCATGGCAGAGTGTGGGGAGGCAGCAGCAGCACCTGAGCCTTTGCTGATGTGGAAGGTAGAGGCGGGAGTCGTGACTTTGGGCTCGAGGAAAGAGGGGCTAAAGCTGGCAGCATCAGTTTTGTCAATGAGATTCTCCACCTACAATTGGCTCCCGAGAGATCAGTGAGATATATCTGAGGATTGAATTCTTCATTCTTCCCCACTAGTGCTCTCCCTGCCACCATGATAAGCCAGATCCTTCAGTGAGCTTAAGTTCAGCCCCTCTGCAGGTGCTCAGACCTAGCAAGAGGTACCAGGAGCCTTTTCTCATCACATTGTACTCACACAGCGATCTCCTCAGCACGAAGCCTACACTTTTAAGCCTGATGGAATCTCTCTTATGATGCAAACTCACACTGGGTGACGCAGCTCCCCTCCTTCCTTCTCCTTTTCCCTGCCAAACCCCTCCAGGCAACCGAGGAGCAACAGACTTACATTCATTCTCAAAGAGATGGAACTGCATCCCTAGCAGGCCAACCGACTTGCAAAATGTGTATGTTGAGGAGCTTTTCTTCTTGGGGCAAAGCTTGAGGATCTGTTGGAGGGAAAGATGCATCATTGGGCAGGGTGCTGGGGAACAGTGAGGCAAGACCAACGCAAACTGCTCAAAGCAAAAAAGCTTTTTGCAAGCCCTGTTAATTGTACATGGGAGTAATACTTGCTGACTGACAGGCTCTTTGCCCAGAAAGCTGCCTGGCATGCTGCACTTGTAACAACTTGTGAAATCCTGTACGAGTAGCCCTGGGCCCCACTCAGCTCTCTGTCTCCCAGGGGTGCTGGCTTTTTGATGCCCACATTTCTGAATTTGCAAGGGTAATTCTCTTCATCAAGGGCCAGATCAAAAGGCAAAGGGAAGCCTGTCAGAAATACCTTAGAGCTGGGAACGAGAGCATATGTGAATGCTGTGCTGCCCTCGCTCCCTCTGCACTAGTTCTTACGGTTCTGATTTATCCCATGGAGTAGAAGGGTGGCAAGGAGCAGACCCTCTCCCCAGGTTCACAACTGTACAAATTGGCGCAGAGAAACAGGTGGGGAAAGCTCTCTTGTCCTCTGCTCCTACAAAAGGGTTTGGTTTTAGCCTTACATTTGTAACACCCACTTTCTTTTTGCCATTAAATTCAGCAGAACTTCCATCTTGTTTGGCCTTGTCCCAGTCTCAGTGTACCTCTGCCCTCTCTTGTACCTGTCTGAACTCAGCTGCAAGGTTGCTGGGGCAGGACACTTTTAAAAGTACTATCATAGATTCATAGAATCACAGAACGCTTTGGGTTGGAAGGGACCTTAAAGACCATCTAGTTCCAACCCTCCTGCCATGGGCAGGGACACCTTCCACTAGACCAGGTTGCTCAAAGACCCATCCAACCTGGCCTATACACATTTGGGTGTCCAGTAAGTAGTATCTACTCTCCTACAGCCTTTGCAATGTTAGAAGGTAGTGGTTTTAAAGTGTCTGGCAGGAAAGATTTAAAGTGCGCGGGAGGGCTCTGTCTACTATAGTGCAAACAGACAAAGAAATGAACCTTCCTTTCATGAAATGAACCTCCCTGCTGGCAAAGGCATGGGAGAGAGCAATGACATTGCTTGGATGTCTGTGGGATGTGACTGTTTTTTCAAGGGTTAGAGTAGTTTTAGATTCAGTAGGTTTTTAACAGTGAAAGATCCACAGCTGTGTCTTACAATGTTGATGGACGAGGAGATGGTCTGTCCTTAGAACAGGGGGGAAATGGGTGTTGTGGACTGGTTTTAGATTTCTTTATAGAAATCAGGGTGAGTTTTATCATTGCAGTGCCTAATTGCCAGAGCACACTCACCACCAGCAGGTCATTGAAGAGAAAAACTTCCCTCTGGTGAGCTGCCTGCTTCTGCACCTTGTTCACATCAGTCACTTCATACAAGCGGCTGCAGCAGACCAGCCGCCGATGGGGCACGGACAGAACCTGTGGAAGAGCCACAAGAGCATGCAGAGGCTGAGGGAGGTGCCACTGTGGTTCTTCCCCACCCTCAGCCTGCACAACCCTGCCCAGTGACAGTTAGCACAAGCCAGTTCTGCCCACTCTGCTGACTCAAATTGTCTCCTCACCACCGCTCCTCACCATCACTTTTCCTGCTGGTGCAACAGCAGAGAGAGCTATGCCTTTGTGATGTGGATAAATCAGAGGAGTGGGACAGCCTATAGGCAACCCTCTTGCTCACACATCCTATCTTCACATACCTCTGGCTTTCAGTCACTGGGTGACTGCTCATCCCCTCTCACCCCACTGGACATCTGCAGATGCTAAAGAAGCTGTCTCTGCATTTGGGGGTCTCTTAACCTTGTCAATCCTTAGAGAGCTCATTAGAGACAGATGGGTGATATTGTTTTCTATCACTTTGACTTCAGCTTCCTGCACCCTCATAAGGCCTGAAAATTTGAAACACTGCAGAGTTATCACTAGAGCATTGGCAGGCAGGACCTGCATTGGCAGGCAGGATCTGCAATGAGGTTCTTGGGCAAACAATTACCACACCAGATACTGTAAATTCTGGCCAAGGACATCCCCCCAAATTAGGAAAGAATGAGATAGCAAGGAAGAAAGTGTTTGGAGAAAAAGGAATTAATTCATCAAGACAAGCAAGGGAAGTATTACAGAAGAGGAGTAGGGCCATAGGAGAAAGGCAGAAAAGAGGGCAGAGAGGGAGATGGGGGTAAGAGGCGTGAGTGGGTGCCAGCAGGGTTATGGATGCTCACCGTTTTCATTCCAACAATGGACTTCTCCACTTTGGTGACATAAGTCACATGGTCCTCATTGGATTTTAGCTCTTTCTGCTGGATCCTCTCGTAGATCCCCACTACCAGCTCCCGTGGGATGTCAGCACCATCATCGACCCCTGCCAAACACAGAAGATGTCGGGCAGGCTAGGCAGACGTAAAAGGAAAGGGAGGACCCAGTGGACCCTGACAGGCAACTAGTGCCTCTGCACTGTGCAGTGCTGGGAAGGCTGAAGGGAAAGAGCAATACTTCAGGCTGTCTTCTTTCTTGCTCTAACACACCTAATGCACCAGCAGGAAAGACTGACATCTCTAAGGCCAATGCAGAAGATTTCATTATTCCATTGCTCCGCATGGTGGCTCCTTTCCATGTGTTCCCTAAGGTTTTATAGCCACAATTTCACATTCATATATTTCGGGCCACTCAGCAGCACCCCCTGCATTGATTTCATATCATCAGAAGTGCTAGATGTGGAGGAGATCTATGATGGGATTCAGCTGCTCCTCCTGCCAATGCAAGTGTCAGCTCTCCTGTTTGCTTGGTGGCCTCCACCACTTTCCTTCTCTGCTGTCTCCTAGGAGTAATACTCTCCTGCTACTCTGTCTGGGATATCTCTGTCTTGGTTCTGTCCCTTTCCTCTTTTACATCTCCTTAGATAACTCTCCAAATTTTGCTGTCTGACCCTTGCAGAACTTGGCAGAAATGTTTTCTTTCACCCTTCCCTGAGCCTAACACCGTAAATTAAATTGTCAGTCTTTCCTCTGAACTGAATTCCTTCAGTCATTTTGTATTGATTTTCTCTGCTTTTTCTGAGGAGTGGAGAAGCATTATCACCTCCTGGCTTCCTCATCCACATCCTTGCAAATGTAGCCTGAATACTCTTTCTTTTTCCAAATACAGGCTGGTAAATATATTGACCTGGGCATTGGCCTGCAGGTGAGTCTGGGATGAACTGTCTCCCCTTGTCTGTAATGGGGTGACATTCACTCACTCTAGAGAATTGTGGTGTGTCACACACTGGAGGTAAGTGATCCTCATGTTGGCCGAATTTATGTTTATGTGAACTGGCGGATTTTCAAGACACTTTAAGTGTAAGTTAACATAAAAAAACCTTTTGCGTTAGTGCTATCAGCTGTAATACCAAAGGGTCTGATGTCAGGTATCAGCCCCATTCAGTATCTCAGGAAATAACTTGAAAGAGGGCCTCAGTGTCGCATTACACCAGTCTGAAGTGGATGACAAAGTGGCTGTCAAATCAGGGAAGGTGTGGGAGGCTGAGATGAAACTTTCTGAACAGCAGTCAGGACAAAGAAGTAAGTCAAAGGAACCCACAGAAGTTCAAAATCTAGACAGCAATTTACACTGGAAAAAGTTTGAGGGAGTTTCATCTGAATTGCAGATGTGCTGTAAGAGACACTTGGAAGATGGCTGACCTAGGATGACCTAGGAGTGAACATGGCTGGGAAATTAGACAAGAATTTGTCTAGACATGATGTCAAAAAGGCCAAACAATACTAAGCTGCATTAGCAGAGCTGAAAATAAGGAGGAGGCAGTGGCTTTATATATGATTATATTGTGACCACATCTGAAAAACTCATTTTAGCAACCTATTACCAAGATGGGAAGGACCGACCTTGAAAAACAGAAGAAAATTGATTTGGGGAACTGATGTATCAGAAATTCTGAAAAGGTAATGTATGCATGAACTCTGTCACGCCTACAGTTACTATAAGTAATTGCAAGCAATTAAGAAGGGGAAGATCTAGCCTGAATAGAAGGAAAATGTGTTCATAGATTCAAAGCAGCAAGGAGGGGAAGGGCTTGTTTAGCACAATACAGCAGGGTCTAAGAAGGATGGAGCTGAACAATAGGGAAATGTAATACAATGGACTGCTTCCAAGCAGTCGGATCTATAAAAAGATTAAACCATCTCTCAAGGAAAATGGTTGGTTCCTGAGAAGGCTAGACAGCTTTCTGCAGAAGACAAAGCTTAGATCTTCCCCAGTATCATAGAAGACACCTCAAAGGGCCCTCCATGTCTGGCTCACAGGGAGCAGCAGCAGCCCTGGAGAAAGGCAGCTCTACTAGGTTTTTGCTGCCTTCATCTAGGCAGAATTTAAAGCAAGAGGGCAAAAAAATCAAAGCAGGACTCTCACCTCTCAGATTGCGTATGAAGTCCTCCAGCATCATCTTCCTGTCAGGCTTGATGTTGGGGCTGTACATGTCTGTATTGAGGAGGATGATTGCAAAGGCCAAGATGAAGATGGTGTCCGGGTTGTGAAACTGCTGGACCACATCTGGGTTACACATGCAGTACCTCTGGCTGCAGCAGGAGGGATGCACACACTTAACATGGAACATGGGAGTCCTCTACTCCAGGGTGGCAATGGCTTCATCACAAGTGGATCAAATTCATCCTTTCACTCCACCTCTCACACAAATAAGAAGGAACTGACTGCTTTCTGAAGGCAAATTTACCTACCAACAGCTGAAGTAGGCCACTGAAACTTCAGCCTTCTTGTCCTCAGGAACCAAAAGAGCAAGTGAGACTAGAGAGGACTATTCAGGCTGGTGTCACTATGTAAAGGTAATATCAGAGGTGTCTACTCCAGCCTGCTGTGCTAAGGGAGAAACCCAGCACCCCTGCAAGCCCCAGTGCTGCTCTTCCTGTGAGTCACCAATGAACAGGGAGTCCCTTGCTGGCAGACATGTCAGGACTGGCCTCACTCTGGCCCTTTGGTAGATTTGCCACTGAACAACTGACAAGGACATAGCTCTGCCGCAGCTGTGGCACAGAGGACTCCATGCTTCAGAAGCCCCTCCATGATCACCTTCTTTGGAAGGGAGGTCCCTGGCCATTCACTCCATGGCTGCTGCATGTTTTCTGCCTTGGGTGTGCTCTTTGCTTCCACCTGGTTGCAGCAGTGGGGCTGCAGGGCTCATTCTCTTACCTGAAAGCCTCAATTAGTCGCTCAACCTTCTGTGCCTCCCCCTGCACGCGGATGTGGGCCTGGAATTTCCGCAGGGCTTCATCCAGCTCCATGCCTGAGAAGTCCATCTCATCCACCACGCAGCTGTGGGAGGGGGACACAGCCTTCATCAGCACCTCCTCCTGCGGAGGATGCCAGGCAGGCTCCTTCACTACAGTACCAAGGCTCAGTCCCCAAGGGAAATACCGTGGGAGAGGCCCTGAGACATCACTACCGCTGCCCAGATCATACTTAAAATGGACAGTAATTTCAGACAAGTGATTCCTGCATTCTACAGCAGGCGAGCAATTCTTGTGCCTAACCATATATGTATATATGAGCGTGTGTGTATATACATCATGATATATATATCATACCGTACTATATACAGCATATATATTTACATATACATATACAATGAAAGTATATATATATATATTTATCTGTATTTATATAGATACAGATATCTAGACATCTATATTGTCATAGGTATTTAGACACCTACATGAATACCAATATCAATATAGTTAATCCTGATAATCCTTCACCCATTGTCCATCCCTCACTCCCTCTCAGCACATGCACTTGTTAGCTACCTGCTTATCCATCCTTCCCTTATCTCTAGTCACTGGGCTGCTCCTGCACTTGTCCTCTCTTCACCTTCCATTCAGTCCAGTATACATCCCCATTTGCAACCCATACTGTCTTCACCACTCTTCACTCCCACTCAACCACTGCAGCAATAATGTTCATTATGTCTTTAAAGACCAGAGCCAGCTCAGAGAAAATAGGAAATGGAAGCTGTTGTACAGAAATAACATTGCAACACCAGCTGGCTTGTAACATCAAGGCTAGGTAAAACTCTGCCCATGTAGTCAAACACCAGGAGTTCTCAACAATTCATTCTGTCCAAAGCCCTATTCATTTTATACAATTCTACCCATTCCACATAATCTTTTCAATTTCCACCATACTTCAGTGCCATGCTTCCCTGTCATCTGCTGGAAATCCTTCATCTCACACATCCTTTAACAGTGATTCATTGCACACTGGTAATTAATAGACAATTTAGATACCCAAAGCAGAGGATGCCACCTCTCTTGTTTCCCATTACTACAGCATTCTCAGGCTGTAAAAGTCCTACTGTTGGTCACCAAAACTTACTACTACAGTTCTTGCTGTCTGTACCAGTCAAATAATCTAGTTGTTCTTATTCTTACTGCATGATATTTTGGTCATTTGTAATGACAACACCTTCCCCATGTGGCTTCAGCACATTTTGTTAGCACATTCCTACCTTTTGTGTCCAGGTCATTACTGCAAGCATTTATCAAAAGACTAGACTCAGAAAACTCTGCTCATAACCTCCCTTAGGCCCAGCTTCCCATTTCAGCAGAGTATGTAGGCACTAACGTCTGCATCAGCCAGTTCTCTCCCCCGTTTATGATTCCTCTGCTGATTTCTCTCTCTTCAACTCTCAACTAACAATTTCTCATGTCAAATGCTTTGGTGAAGTCTAGAATTACCTTCTGCATGTCCCTTGTCTAGAAAACCAGTTATTTTAGGGAAGAAAGACATTGAATTAATCTACTCTCTACTGGCTTTGGTATGTACCATTTACGTTCCTGTCTGCCATTATTCTTTCCCATAAATTCTAAAGCTGACATTCTATCTGACAGACCAAGAAATTCACAGGTGCCAAAATCCCATTTTCTTTAAGCCTTTCTTAAATACAAAGTTAGTAATTTGCTTATCTTCAGCCACATGGCACCACTTTGACATTACAAGTGTATTAAAAATTCAAGGACTTCATATTTTCTGCTTCTATATACCTTGGACGCTAATTCTATCTCCCACTCCCCCCCACTCCCCCACTCCCCCCCCCCCCCCCCCCCCCCCCCCCCCCCCTTTCTTTCATCCTCTGCATTATGTTTGGTTCGTTTTCTCATGTTGTGAAGGATACACTGATCCCAAATTTAAGGTTAGGAGGACATTCTCCTCAAGACCGGTTGTCTGGGACTGTATGAGGAGTGGTACAGGGAAAATAGAGGGGGAGCGGATTAACTCTCTTCTGGATCCTTCCATTTCCTAGGTTTATCTGGAAATTTGACCAAACAAACCTCTGCTAATAAAGGGATGTGCTGTCATCAGTTTCTTCTTCTTCCTTTCTGTGATAAACTGGAGATGTGTCTGTTGGTCTTTTTTGTAGTGCTGCACTTGGCTGTAGGCTGTTGGGAAGTGTTTTGTGAACTAGGCTGTTGAATGCCATGTACAGCCGTTCTAGAATAAAAATCTATTGCATGATGTCTCAAATGAGTGAGGAACAGGGTTCAAATGCTCAGAGATGTCCCTCTATTCTTCCATTCCCTCCTTGATTCAAAAGTTGAGATATCATTGTTTAACTGAAGTGACACCCACAGAATAACTTACGAAGAGCTCTGGCTGAACATAGTGATCAGTATCTTCTAAGGTTGGAGTCATTACAACCTCACCTAGGAAACCTGGGCTCTTTCCCTGCACAAACTCCACATAATCAAAATGTAGGAAGAACTGGTGAGGAGCAAGGACAGAGAATCAATGGAGCTGCTCTCACAGGAAATCTTACATGAAATATTTTTTTTCCTCTCCAAGAGGTGGACTGCAGAAACACACAAATGGTTTCTGTCAACAGCAGAAACTTCCTCCACTGCCTCTTTCCTTTGTTATTTTTATTTTTTTTATACTTATACTCACATGTCCCTTGGGTTAACATCAAGGCATTCTGCTTCTTGGAATTTATCTTTGATAGTAAAAAAAGTTTTTATCTGGTTAGTCATTATTGTGTTCACAGCTGCAACCACCTCTGAAGTTTGACTTTTGTTATTATTTTTTAATCCTCTCCAATGCGTGATGTTTCTCAGCATTGACCTCAATAATTTTTCTGTTATTGTCTGCTTCCAGACATGTGAAAGCAGAGTCCTTACACACACTGGTAAGACCTGCTGAGGTCACCCTAGTAACCCCAATCCACCAGCATTAATTCGTATATCTTTCACTCCCTCCCTCATTGATCATTCCTTCCACCTCCACACAGGCTGCTCTAACACGTTCTCACCCTTTGTATACGAATCCCAAATAACAAAGTCAATGCCCTTGATACAGAAAGCATCAAGTCTTTATTAGGACAAGTAGGACAAGGCAGCTTTTCATAGCTCTTTTCAAAATCAAACAGGCATTGCTACATGAGTTATGCTCAGCTTCTCCTTTGAGAGTTTCTGTAATGGACTGACAGATGCAGGTTTACTTTGTAAATTCTAAGATGAACTTCTGGGAGTCCCTTCCATTTGTCTCTCAGCCCCAAGAAGGGTGCCCTCCATCCTGCTTGCTGAGAAAAGCTGACCAGGCAGAAAGGACAGGCGAGGAAGAACGTTTGACTCAAGAAAAGTCAGCCTGAGCTTGCATTTGATTTATCTGACAAAGCTTGTGCCAAAGGCCTGAGGAATATTTCCTAGAGGAGCCATCAGGTATGCTACTACTTTCTGCGGCTAGACAGAAAGAGTGGTGGATCATAGTTGTCTGATAATTTTTGTGAGCAAATTTGGTGCAGCAAAGTCCATTCAAAGAGCCAAAGAGCCTTGTGCCATGGGGCTGCCACGTTCCTGCCCCTCTTTTAGGTGGCTACAAGTTTTGCTGCTTTGCCTGAGCTCAGATTCCTGTTAACTTTCTGAATGCACTCTGGTGCCTAAGCACTGAAATGCAATGCAACTTTCCTTGTGAAACCAGATCAAGGAGGTCTTTTCTTTCCAAGATAGAGACCCTAGAAGCTGACATAGCATATCTTGGCAAGTAGACTGCAAAAACTACATTGATCTCGTCCGCCTCCGGAGATGACAATGTCAAAGGCAGTGTAACCACATGCATGAGTGAGGTGTCTCTCCCCAAAACTGGATTTACCAATGTAAGAGACAAAGGTTGAGCTGAAAGCGGATGGCTCTCTGCATCCAAGGAATAAACTAGCAGCTTACGTGCATGTGCCAAAACCAGTGCTGAGTTAACTTTTTCACAAACAGCAGAACACCTGTGAGATGCCTATTCCAGGAACACCAGGAAGCCTGAAGGATAATGAAGCACGGGCAGAGTAATCACCTTATAAAATCTCCTCCTGTTTCAACTCTTTCCTCCCCACAGACTTGCAAGAAGCGACCTGAAATGAGTTCACCCACATCCAGAGATGTATTTAGTCCAGTACCCGCTGGTACAGGACTTTGGATATTCGGATCACGTTGCTGAAGTGAGCAGGAAAAATGCTGACACCCTGCTTCATAAAGAAGGTGATGAAGTTTCAGGGCTCTTGTGCCACCAGTATACATGGGAGCTTGATCTGTCCTGAGGCACTCAGCAGACAGGCACCTCACAACTGCAGAGAACTGCATGCCAGGTGGCAGGACCCAAAGGTGGGCTCCTAGTTAGATCATTTTTCTCAGCTATGACCTCTGTGGCAGCCATACTTCCTCCTAGGCTGGAGGGCATAGATCCCCCCAAAAGGGGATGGACATAGTGGCATCAGAGCTGCAAGGACTTAGCACAGGGCAAAGCATGGCAAGAGCCTTGTGGCAAAAGTCTTCAGTGAAGGCAGGAAGCAGCTGTATCGTGTGGGGCTGGGATCTGCTTGCCCAAGCGTAATGACCTATTTTCCAGCTTTTCCACTCAGGTGACAATGCAGCAGGAGCTGGGCTGCAACTAAAAGCATCTGTAATGAACCTGCAGCCCACGCTTAGGGAGGGAGCAAGGGGGGAGGCAGCCAGGTGGAAAGTTTAAACCACAAGGCACAAAGATATTAATAAAAAACATCCCTCTTAGTTTCCTTAACCCTATGAACTTTCTGAAGATGAACCAGGCTTAGGGTGGACTGCAGAGGAAGAGCTCAGCTCCCTGGGAGGAGGCTGCCCTGCACGTGTTAACTGAGGCTCACAGAAAGAAGAGTGAGCAGGACTCATAGATTCCATGCACCAGCACGCACTGGCGTATGTCCCAGTCCTGACCTCCATGCCCTCCTTGTCCAAGGGTAATCTCTACAATGGAGACCATGGCCACACCAGTCTTCCCTTTCTGGAGGATGCTGCACCACATGTACTGCCTGTTTGGTTTTTTTTTTGGGGGCTGAGTCATGCCTACTTGTCCTCCCAGGGTTATCGGTAGCTCACATAGCTACTCACTTGGGCATCCACTCTTTCCTAATCAAGAAATTGCCTCCTGTCTTGCACCAGAGCTGACTCGCAAGGTGGAGAGCTGTTCCCATTCCAGGCACACAGGCCATGCAGGGGAGGGTTCTGCTTGGCCTTCATCTTCCCCTCCAAGGGACACTGGGAATATGTGTCCCCCAAGGAACAAGGGAAACCAGTTTTCCCTGGGTATCTAGGCAGGTTCGAGCTGCACCTTCCATCTTTGCAAGCCTAGCGCAGGAAAGTTGCTCTTGTTCACAAGTTTGATCTGTGCCACAGCCCTGCTTGCAGCAGGAGGTCAGAACTGCCTGACATGTTCTTCCCCCTGTCCTGTTTCAACCACATCATTATCTATTGCTCCACAGCACAAGCTGCAGCACTGTGCTACTCAAACCCTTCTGTAATGCAAGTCCCCTATTGATCCTCTGTAACATCCTCAGCGAGAAGGGGAAACGAAGCTAGTTTGGGCTAACCCGTCAAGTTCACTCTGTCAGTCCAAGAGGAATCTAACACTTCTTTGAGAGACAGCCTCTTTTCTGGGCTCCCAGCTCTGCACTTACACTCCTAAGAGCAGCTTTTCTCTCCCTGACTTCCCATGAGAGAAAGAGAAGACAACACACATTTGGCAGACAGGAGAGCTGCTCACCCACAGGAAGAGTGTTTTTAACAGCAACTTACAGTCTAACACCAACCAGCCCCAAACTCAGCACAATGTCTCCTCTGCTCGAATCCCTGTCCCTTTCTCCTCTAACAGCAAATGCACCAGGACAGCCACTTCTGGACTTCCAAGTCCCATGACCTAAACACAAACCATCCAGTACCAGCAGCACAGCCGACGCCATTCATGGCATCACTCACATTATCTTGTTCACGAATGAACTATAAATTGCAGTAATTCCTGAGTCAGAAACAGGTAGAGGGGAAGAAGGGAAGGGAAGGGAAGGGAAGGGAAGGGAAGGGAAGGGAAGGGAAGGGAAGGGAAGGGAAGGGAAGGGAAGGGAAGGGAAGGGAAGGGAAGGGAAGGGAAGGGAAGGGAAGGGAAGGGAAGGGAAGGGAAGGGAAGGGAAGGGAAGGGAAGGGAAGGGAAGGGAAGGGAAGGGAAGGGAAGGGAAGGGAAGGGAAGGGAAGGGAAGGGAAGGGAAGGGAAGGGAAGGGAAGGGAAGGGAAGGGAAGGGAAGGGAAGGGAAGGGAAGGGAAGGGAAGGGAAGGGAAGGGAAGGGAAGGGAAGGGAAGGGAAGGGAAGGGAAGGGAAGGGAAGGGAAGGGAAGGGAAGGGAAGGGAAGGGAAGGGAAGGGAAGGGAAGGGAAGGGAAGGGAAGGGAAGGACGAATGAAGGAGATCAAAAGCAACGAATAAACACGTAATGAAGAGTGCACAAAAAGAAAAACAATACATCTGAACATGTAGTACAAAAGAAAGGAATGAAGAAAGGATGCAATAATGATGATGTGTCTCATTAAAAATATATGTTAATGCCTTGGGCATGACTTTTTCAAAGTAACAAAATGATTTTCCTGCAGTACTTGCCAAGTAGATTTGATAAAAACTGCTCAGTACCAGATCAGTGCTTTAATGGTCCAGGCTACCTCTCTACAGCTGTATTCCCTGGACTGGTAGACATTGAAACCCTAGGATAGGTTCCCAGTGACTCCTCCCAGCTGGCTGCAGGGCAGGTTGTGGAAGCAGATTCCCAGGAGAAAAGTCTAGATCTTATTGTGGGATGCTGGATCACAGTGAGCGGTTATTACTGTGGGATGCCCAAAATGGGTTACAGACGGGATTTATCCCCTGTAACATAAAATGCCTAAAAGCTAGATGTCCAGCCTAAACTAGCACATTGAGAAAAACAACACTCTTGAGGGACCTCTGTCTCTCCATTGACTAAAGGAATTCATAAATTGATAGAAGACACTAAACTTGGTGGTGGCTAACAATAGGTGAGATTAATCCTACTTTTAAAGATTTAAGCCTTTTCTGCAAGAGAAAATGACATACTCCATCTCCCTAAACAGACAGGCCTGAGCAGTTTAGTCTTACCAAAGGAAGTGTGCCAATTATAGTCAGATACTGCTCTCTCCCTTGTTCCTCTGGCTAGCGTGTATAATTACTTGTGAGTTATCCAGACACCTTTTCTGGGTTCCAAGAAAATCAGTTAAAGGTTGATAGATAAAGTAGGAAGATGGAAGGGAGAATATAATTTCAGAGCATTTAGGCACTGGACATGCAGGTGTGGGAAGGCAAAGCAGCATACCCAAGTGCTCAAGCCTCATACTAAGCTTACTCTCACTCACCCCCCTGCCCATGTACACAAACAGGCTTTGCAACCAGCATGGCACTTCTCTGGAGGTTTGCATTTACTGGGTGGGCAGTAAAGAGGGATCATCCTCACAGTGCCTAATGCCACTGTGCACTCCTGAGCTCTGTTGCCTGACTCCAGGTACAGGCAGTGGTTGGCTTGTTTGTCAGCCAGCACAGCCTCAATACCTATGGAAGCCAAGAGAAGTTTACAGAGTATAGACTTGTGGCTGGACTTACAGCTGAGTCTGGAGTTTGTAACCTGGGCAGCTCTGCCCCGCCTCCAAATGCACAAGGGAGGCTGACACTTTTGCAGATGTTTTAAAAGCTGTCCTATTATTTATTCATGCAGTTGGGTTAATTCAACCTGGCTGCAATAGAAACTCTGCTTACAATACACAATTCTAACACAAGTTTTCACATCAAGCGAAAGCTGAACTAACACAGCAAGTGGCATCAATAATTGAAATTGCTTTCGGGAGGGGGAGGACGGGCCAGGGCCAGGTCTGGGATGTGAAAGAGCAGAGACATCTCCCCCTGCATACAGGCTTGCTCACTGCAGGTGGTCAGAGCCTGTCCAACAACTATTGACCACTCACGGCCACCCTGCCTGGGCATTTGAGCTTGCCGGGACTAGGAATGCCTGATCTTCTTCTGCCCACTTGGGCCACAAAAAGGACTGTGGCATTGGGCAAATTGTGCAGAAGCTACTGTAGGAGCTATCCTGTCTGCCACATGCTCTCCAGGGAATACCATGTACCCTAACACTGTCTTGCTAAGTGTGGGTAGACGGGATTGCAAGACAGCCCTTGCAGAGTTCGTTCTCCCAACCTGTGCCAGTGTTCCTGAGCTAGTTTAATTGGAGTTGGATGGAAAATGAGAACCAGACTGGGTCTTAGATGGTTCTAAAATGCAGGTCTTTGAGCTGCCTTTTGTTCCCAAACAGCTCAGAAGTTGTGACTAGCCCTTGAGCTACAGTGCAGTGGAAATGCCAGCACATTACAGTACAGTGCCAGCCCTCTCCTGCCTGCAGCATGGACAGAAAAAATAACCAGGATGATAATCCTGGGCCAGAATTTCTCCTGGCAATGCCTTGTTTCCATGCATGTTACACTGCTGGGTGTGCAGCCATCGCCCAGCCAGCTCTGACAAGCATTCGATGAAAACTTGCTTCCAAAACCCACCAACCATTGCTATCCCCAAGCTCAGAACTGAAATAGGAAGAGAGTGAAAGCACCTGCAAAGAGCACAGCTACAACCAGCTGAATGTGTGTGCTTTTTCCTTCCTGGTTTAGAACATTTTGTGCATATTTTAGGTCTACTTTTATCTTTGTCTTTAAGGCAGATGAATCAGCAATTTATTGTGAAGAGGTGATAGCAGCACAGACTGTTAGTGTAAGAACATCATCTGTTGCCTGGGAAGATCAGACACAGGTCTGAACCCCAAATTCAAACTCAGTTGCTTGACATATGTCCATGTCCACACAGTCCATGTCCAAAATATGTCCATGTACACACAGCCTCAACAGCTCAGTTCCCATCTTTGAGCCTTGCTTTCTACATGTGTAAATAGGATGGTAGCTTTACTCTTTCATCGAACATTTGGAGTGGTACATTGAGAAGCGCAGTGGAAACCGAGGGTAATGAGCATGACGGAGTAGGGCCACCTGCTTTAATGGCCCTCCTGCAACATGCAGAGGCAAGACAGGCAACCACAACACAGCAGCTCCTGGGCACTGGGGCTGGGAGACAGACACCAAGCTTTGCAACAGGGACTGTTCCCAGGAGCTGCTGACACAGAGTTTGTAGTCACATGTGAGGCAGAAGAACGTGGTCATTTGCAGAGCTGATGCCAAATTTAGGACTACAAGGAAGTGCCAGCCTATTGCTGTTGCAGTACTTCCCTGTCTGTGCAGAGGCTAGGTGTGGACTTCAGCAGAATATCTGTCAGGGGAAGCAGCCCACACATTGCTTGCTGGAGAAAAAGAGGCAATTACTTTTAATTGTAGCTCTCAGCATGAAGAGACTGGAGAGAACATGTGTCTTGTTGCTGGCCAAATCAATACCCATGCAGTATATTAAAAAAACAGCTGGACCAAAGGTTAGGTACCTGCAGCAATAAGTACCAGCAATTGCAGCAGAAATTAATTTTGAAATTTGTGCCCAGATTTAGCCCCTGAACTGGCATCCTCCAGTCTTTCCCTGGAGTAGAAGTGGTGTTTGTATTGGATTTAGGGTTTCCGTTTGGCTTAGTTCAAGAGAAACCACTGCAAAATTTAAGGGACATAGGGAACATTTGGGAGAATAGGAGAATATAATAAAGGATCCAGTGCAAAGGAATTCCTGCTTAATGCAAAGGCGGCTCTCACCAAGAACTGTGCTTCTGCCTAATAAAAGAAAGACACAGCTGAGTGCTGGTCATCCCTTGAAACGCATCTCTGAATGAGATTGCTGTCCGTTGACTACACAGGTCATATCAGCCTGCATGGCAGCCCTCACAATCACATTCTGGTGCAAACTTGTCCTGCTTTCACTGTGGCGGTTCTCAGGATAGGAGAGGTGGTGTCCCCTGTTCCCGATGTCCCCCTTCTATCATACAGAGAGCTGTGCTTTCGCCTTTTCCCTCACCTGAAGTAGATCAGGACCAAGCAGGAAACAAAGGCTCCTCTCAGTTCCCTAAGCCTATCTTTGCAGAAAGCCTGTCATCTTGGACAATGCTCAAAACAACAGGTAAGATGTTTTTCTTTGCAACACTTCAGACCCTGCTCCTGTGATGCTGGGGGCTGACAAGTTAGCAATGGTTACAATGTGGAAAGCAGAGCAACAGGCAGGTGCTAAGGTAGTGTAGGTCTCAGGTATTCACAGGATTTTGCAGCCCAAATTGCAAGACTTGAAAGAGGAGAGAGGTGTAGGCTGAGAGATGCATGTCTTATGTGACCAGAAGAGGGTCACAGTGAGAGAATTGAAGGGAATGATCCAGCAAAGGCAGCCACTGAACAGATATAGGGAGGAAACTAGAGATCTTGTTCAGAAAAGGGACAGGTCAGCCCATTGGAGTTTTTGGAGTGGTGTTGTTCCTCAGCGCTCTGTGACTGCAGTGGTAATGATAAACCCTTAGTAGCATGCTTACTCATGCAGGCCTCTTCATTACCACAAACAGGACCAACTCCACTCTTACTATCCCCATAGTGCAGCTGGACAAACTGAAAAGCCCCCCCCTCTCAAAACTGGACAGAAAGAGAACCAGGTGTGGAGCCAGCATTCGCTGCTCTCTGCTGGTCTCACAGCAAGGAGCAGATATTTATCCTCCTCTGCCTTTCTTAGTACTTCCCAGAAAGCATCAGAGGTGCTTTATCAGGATGGGTTGAGACCCCAGTCACAGAGTTTCCCAGTCACAAAACCTCCCAGCTTCACTAGTTCTACCACCCGACGGTGCTGAGCTCCTGCCAGATGATAGCAGGCCCTCTGAGGAGAGACTGAAATAAAAGGGCTGCTGATATTAAAAGGAAAACACATTGCTGGGAAACGCATTGAGAGGTGCCAGCCAGAAGTGGGAATGGTGAAGCTCCTGCAGAGTGGGGATGGAGGGGCATGGAGGACAAGTTGCTTGCTTGTGCAGCCAGGGGCAGAGCGGGATGGCAACTCCTTTACAGTGCAGGGAGCGGGGGAAGAGATTTCCACACTTACTCCAGGACGTCCCTGTTGAACTGCTTCTTGCTGTTGCCCAGGAACTCCCCAATCATCTGGCGGCTGAGGCCCTTCCGCTGGAGCAGGAAGTGTGCCACCCCAATGGGGGTGTCCGGGATGAAGCCTCGAGAGATCAGGAACTGGATCCCTTTGTCTGGATTTCTGAAAGGGAAGGACACAGACATGGTGAGTTTGCATGATCTCTTTGAGGTGTTATTGCCTCTGTCTCACCTTACTGCAGCAATGCAGCCCTCAGTATGTGCATGGGCTTCTGTGAGTTCATGCATGTGGCAGGGCTGGGACTAGTGGGAGCAGGGAAAAGTGACTTGAGGAAGTGACCCCCAGTTGCTGTTGAGGACAAAAGGATGCCGTGGGAAATGTGGTGTCACCTGGCAATCACAAGTGCCATCCTACTGCCACAAAGGATCCTGCTGCATGATACCAGCCTCATCAATGACTCTCTTCTGCCAGGGCTACAAAGATGATGAGGGGACTGGAGCATCTCTCTCATGAGGAAAGGCTGAGAGACCTGGGGCTCTTTAGCCTGGAGAAGGCTGAGAGGGGATCTTATCAACACTTATAAATATCTAAAGGGCGGGAGTCAAAAGGATGGGGCCAGGCTCTTTCAGTGGTGCCCAGTGACAGGACAAGGGGCAATGGGCACAAACCGGAGCACAGGAAGTTCCACCCCAGCATAAGGAAAAACTTCTTCACATTGGGGGCGACAGAGTACTGGAACAGGCTGCCCAGAGAGGTTGTGGTGTTTCCTTCTCTGGAGACATTCAAAACCCACCTGGACGCGATCCTGTGCAACCTGCTCTAGGCGAACCTGCTTTAGCAGGGGGTTGGACTAGATGATCTCCAGAGGTCCCTTCCAACCCCTGCCGTGCTGTGACTCTGTTATTGCGCGATCCCTCTGCTGCAAAGTCAAATGCTCTTGTATTGTCCCTGCCCCAGCTTGGTTTGTTTACAGTCCCTGTGAGGACATGGTTAGAGTGTGTGTCCTACACAGACAGCACAGGAAATATCAGTACATTCAGCTGCTCCAAATGCAACCTACAGAGAGCTGTACCCAAGGACCAGGGGTGGGAGCTGGGCACGTGACCCTTTGCTTTAGGGGAGCTGGTGTTGCACTTTCTGTAGGGCAGACAAAGGCACAGGGGAAAACATGGCTGTGAAGAGAGACATTGCTACCAAAGTCTATGGGCAAATGAGGCTCCAGACGTGGAGGATAAACAAAGGTGGGCATTTTTTTCTGTAAAAATAAATAATTCTCTTTTTTAGTGCTCAGTGTTGAATGACACTTTCTACCTTCCTCACCTGATCCTGGTGAGCTGGCTGCCCGAACAGAAATCCCATGCTCAGATTTGCTTATCTCTTCCTCCACTCCCCCCACCCTTAGCTGTGTTGTTCTCACCTTCTCTATTGATTTACCCCCTGAGGCAGAAATCTCTGTGTGTGGGTGGATGAGAGCACGCACCTTGAGAATGCCTTGTCAGAGCTGGGAGAGAGCTGCGTGCAGCTCCCAGACAGAGGCTTTTTCTCCCTCTGTGGCTGTGACTGCTTCTCTGAGAACTGGCCTGGTGCTGAGTGAGCCTGCTTGCCTGGTTGTGGGAGTGATTTTCTGCTTCTTAATGTGCCAGTGTCTGTGCTGGCATACACAGCTCTTGGGGGGTGGTGGGTGTCTCAGCAAGCATGCGCTTGTGTGTGTCTATGTCCTGTACATGCAGATTTCTTTTGCACCATACATGTTCATCACAGCCCATGTGTCTGCGTATTTTGTCTTTCTCCTCATGTCTCCTATAAGCACACATGCTTCTAGGTATCCTAGGAGTGCCTGTGAGCCTATGTGGTGCCTGTCCCACAGTACAGACAGGAATGAGTGTGTTTGTCTGTATTGTGCAGGATGTTTTCTTCCTATATTTCAGTCTGCCCCACTGAAGGGTGTCTGTCATGATGCACTCTTGTTGAGGGGAACTGGTGCAATGCCAGGAAGATTTCCACATTCCTTTGGTTCTCTAAGCTGGTGAATGGGGAGAGGTAAGAGTAGCTTCTTCACAAAACGATGCCATACTTTCATCATTAACCCAAATTTAGGGATCTTTGTCAAAGCTGAAGGAGTTAGTTTGCTCAGGCAGTTTCCTGGGGTGAGGAAGGGATAAGATGAGATCTCAGAGCATGTGAATGCATGATATGCTCAGGCACAGACTGTGACACTGTCAGGTGGTGAACGATGTGGGTGAGCAACATATGTGTAGCTATAAGAGGATCAGCATCGAGGAGAATGGCCTGCTCCTTACAGGGGTCTCATGAGTATACAATAAGTAGATGGCCTTGAAATATTTCTGCTTACTCTGTAATGCCACAAAGAAAATATCCTGGGCAGTGTGGCATCCCTGGGGAGAGTGGCTGGGAGAACAAATCAGCCCATTAGATTTATGAACAGGAGAGCTGAAAGATCTGATATTGAAAAACCCAGGCATTCTTCAGGGAAAGGCAACAGTGCACATTCTGTATCATCACACAGATCTCCTGGTTCACCTTTGAAGAGCACAGGCAAAGTTGTCTGCTAAATGCAAAGGTTGTATGGTCAGGACCAAAGTCAAGCTAAGCAACAGAGATTCATAAAATGCACTTCCACCTGCATACTTTGGTATTTGGCAAGGGAGAATATGGTGGATGATCTTAACTACACTGGTGTGGCTCCAAAGCCACTGGGCTGATTTTGGATTCACTCCAGATGAGCTGGGAGCTGAATAAGTCCAGAATAATGCAGCTCACACACTGGCATGGATGTGCAGATTTCAGTAGAGATGGCACACACAATGCAAGAGGATGTAGGATAAAACAGTCTAGCTGTGACAGCCTTCCTGCACTGCCTAGACTATAACTCAAATATACTTGCACACACTATTTTTCCAGTAACAGCAGCCTTTCATCAGTTTTTCCCGGGAGGATTCAATTTGTTCTCCACAAAATCCTGATAGCAGTACAGCATCTCTGCCTCTGAACACCTGCAGATGTATCCCATGTACTGCAACATGAAGCTTTTACCCAAATGCGCAGCAGACAACACTTCCATCTCTCCTGAACCTGGTCCCTGCTGTTTTCTTTAGTGTTGCAGGGGTGTTAAACACGGCCAGCAAATGCTGCGGGATTCCTCACGTCCTGCTGGCTTTCCCTCTGCCCACTCAGCCAGCTGCCCACACACACACAGAGTAATTACAGCAGTGCTGCATAATGAAGCACTCTCCGTTCCAGGGATTCCACCCCCTCACTGTGAAGTGAGGATGGGGAAAGTGCCACAGCAGCTCAGCATCGATGTGTTCCCAGGGGCCTGCTCTCAGCCAGAGCACTGCTTTCTGAAAACACAGCGCAAGGCCGGATAGACTATGGCAGATGCTGCTAGCAACTGCAGGCTTTCAGCTCTTGGTCCAGGGGAGCGGTCAGCAAAAAGGATGTGTGCACATGCACACACGGCCTCAGCTCCATGCCCTACGGGTTGGTGCCCACCTTGCAAACCCTACAATGGTAAACTGGCTCCTTGCTAGAAACTGACAGAGAAAAAAACGACCAAATAACTGCAGAAAGCTGAATGGCCTTCCTAGCCCCTTGGATGGAGGTGCACTGCAGCATCACAAGGGGAGCCATGTGTCTCTTAGATCCTGCTAAGAGAATAAAAAAAAGGCTACACTCTCCACAGCTAACAGGTCAGTTCCCTCCCTCCCTGTCCTCCAAAGTTTTAGCAAGGAAACTGAGCCTTACAGGTTACTGCACATTATTTCAGCAGCTAGTTTGAAGGGAGCAGGGGAGACCTGGCTAGGAAGTTGTATTTCGGAGCTCCACAGTAAGTTTTCTATTCCACAGGGACCTGCAAGTTGCAGTGAACCACGGTCACTGAATGAAGGAGGACAGCAAAGCCGCTTTCCCAAACCAGACCTGGTGCTGCTAATTTGTCACATGAATGTGTGCCAGGAAGATTGGGGGAAGAGGAGAGGATGGGAAAAAGCATTTTCACTTCTGCTGTATCTTCACATCAGTGTTCAAGTCAACTGTGCAGGAACCAAAGGAAAATACATTGGATGGAGGGACTCCTGCTGAGCATGGCTGAGAATACTGAAACACTTGGAAGCAGAGATGTAAGCCCCACGTCCCCCCTCCAGAAGTACACTTACCCCAACACAAACACCCGAAATGTGTGTGGACCTGGAACTATCTCTATCATAACCAACCCCCACCTGTGTCTGGTGCCTACCTTTTCTCCTCCCAGCCTGCTTGTGTTCATCAGGCAAATCTGTGTGTGCCCAGAGCCTGACTTTTGATATATACACATGGACCCACTTGTTTACAACCTGATCTCAGAGCTAGTAAAATGTCCTCCTCGGTTCTGTAAAAGTCCCAGGTCTATCTGCTCTAACATCAGTTCTGGATGTGCTCTGAGCCCAGCCCTATAAACCTCTCTTCCAGGTTCCTGCTTCCTGCCGTCCACAGCTTCTATACTACACATTCTGTGCATTGCCCCCTTGTCTGTGCAAAACTTCTGCCTAGGACTATGTAATTTTATTCCTCGCTCTGACCAAAGGCCCATGCTAATGTGTGGCAAAACATTCTTCTAGTACGGGTGCATTACCATCCCCAGCATCTTCATCAGTGGACTCAAATGAAAACCAAGACAGCATAAGACGAGAGTGTGATGATGGAGCAAAAAGCAGTATTTCTCATGGCTTGCTGAGATGACAAAAGTCTCATCGAAAGGCAATGAGCAAATCTAAAGCTCCTTATAGGATCTCAGCTAATCCAAAACACACTATGTGTGACCCCTCGAGTTAACCTCTTCTGACAGTAATCTCTGGGCTACTCTGCTTTTGCTTTGAGACCTACAGCCTTTTCACAGGATATCAGACTCAGATGTGTGAGACTGAGATGACTAAACCTGGATTGTCAGGTGAAAATCTACCCAAATACCAGAAGGAAAATGACAGCCAGAGCACTCATACTGGGCTAGCTGAGCTCAGCTCTACCCCTGACTCTCTCTCTTTACTTGGAAATGCCCCGTGTTAAGTAATCAGGGCTGGGTTTACAGTCCCAGCTATACTTGTTCCTTTGCAACAGAGGAAGCAGGAGCCTAGATCCCAGGCCCAGCTGGTAGATTCCAAACGGACAGCAGCTGGGACTGAAGGTTCAGAATTCAGGAGAGCATGGGCACTACCCATGGGGCACTGGGCTTGTTCCTCTGTTGGGCAGCAGAATAGGACAGCACTTGGGGGCCTTTAGGGAAAAAGTTTCTGGGCAACCAACCTGTGGTCTGCATTGCACACCCAGATGGTCATGCCCTTGAGTACGAAAGAACTTGCCCAGAGATGGATCTAGACCAAAAGCTTGGCATCACCTCTTCCTGTGAGGCATGAAACAGGCTGGGAAACATGAAAGAAGAGTCACTTACATATTAAAGAGGTTCAGCCCAATGCGGTAGAGGCGCTTCCTCATGGTGTCTGTGGAAAGTGTAGGTGACTTGCAGCTAGCTGGGTTCTCGCAGTGGTACCTTGGGAGGCTGAGGATCATGGCCTGCAGTGCTTCTTTCGAGGACACCTCAGAGGCTGACTTAGCTGAAGTGGAGGTGCTGCTGCTGCTCAGCTGCTCTGAGTTGTCTGCGTTCTCAGACTCGGAGCCTTTGCTTTGCCCCGTCTCGTTGCCAGCATCAAACTGGAGCTTCTGCACTGCCATCTGCCCAGGCTCAGCACTGCTGTCTCCTGTGCCGTTAGTACTAACAGTCACCTCGGTGAAAGTGTGGCTGTTCTGGAGAGCACTGGACTCAGGTAAGCTCTCTGGGGCAGCCTGTGGTTCACTGGCTTCTTCCTCCCCTTCTCCTGGGCTTTCTTCAGCCTTGGCGGCTTGAGAGAGCCCAGCCTGGGCATTGCCGCCAAGGCAGTTTGCCATGGACACCGAGGTAGACGATGAGACAGAGATGTTCTTGTTGTCAATCTGGACTGTGACATCTCGAAAAGCCATCATGAGAGTGCTGCTGCTCTTGGGTAAGGTATCTGGCAGGAGCCCTTCCTCCTTCTCCTTGTCCTGCAACTCAGATTCTAAATCTTGGTTTGGCTGCATTGAGCTAGCACTGAAGGTCTCCCTTATCTGGTAGGAGCCCCCATCTTGCAGTGAGCACATGGTCTTCAGGCTCCAGGTGCTGAGGGCATCATCAATAGACTTGGCCAGGGACTGAACTTGTTCTGTGAAGGAGTCCTCCAGCTCGGTCAGTGCCCCACTGATGGTGGCTGGCAAAGATGGGGACCTCACCAATGGGATGCCCACAAAGTTGTACCCCTCCACCAAGGCTTTCTCAGTGGAGAAGCTCTCTGAGTTCTGGACCCGGACTTTCCTCAGAGAGATGCGGCGTGGCATGCGGCTCTCCAACAGTGAGTTGCGGATCTTCTCAAAGTTCTTGCTGAGCTGGTACTGCCGGAAAGCAGTCTGGATGGTGCAGGCTGCCCTGCGAGACACCAGGTGACCACCGTATTTGTGCTCTAGCATTTCGATCTGAAAGATATAGAAATAGGAGACGTTTTTGCTAATCGATTTCTGATGCCTTTCTGTTACCCCAGTTCCTACACTGATTAGCCTGAAAACAGAAAAGAAAGACTCAGTTTTGAAAGGTAAAAATTCTGACTTTAAATGTTGAGACAAGATGTTAAGAACAAGTAGAAGGAGGATTTACTCCTTCTTGAGCTCGTAACTACAAACACATGTGTACATACATATACACACAGCTAAGTGGCATCTCAACAGGCTTCAACAAAGCAAATATGTATGGTAATTTCCCTTCCATTGTTTAGTATTTGTACTTCCTGGTCATCCCCTTAGTCTTCCTCTGCAGCTGGGCCTTCACTAACGTGCTACAGGAGAATGTCAGATGATTTGTTTCCAGTCATTGACGGAGGATGAGGGAGACAGTGTGAAGATGATGGCAGATGATGGGATTGCAGAAAAAAAGAAGGATGAACCCAAGGTACCGTCACTGAGGTTTTGGCTGAACTATGAGCTAAACTCTACATGGTTGGCACTTCACAGGGCAGAATGCAGGTGCAGATTATAGTGGTTTTTATGTGTGTGTGCACATGTGAAAAAGCCAAAAAAAGGTGAAGTGCAGGACTGGGAGTGCTGGTAAAATCAGTCCTGAATTAATAGAGGATTCGCTACATTATTCATGTCATGAGTATGAGCTCATTAGCAGATCCAAAGGACTAACTGCATCCTTATCCCCAGACAGATACCACTTGCCCCTCACCATGCCTGCTGGCCCAGTACTCCCAAGATGAAGGACTGAGCTCACAGACAGTGAGCAAACTGTTTTTGTAGTCAAAACCAGACTGAGACATGAGCCTCAGCTTGCAGAGTTATGTCATCTGCTTCCTTCTTCTTTTCCTTTTTTTTTATAACATTGCGTAAGTTGCAGAAAAAACCATCAGTGAGTGTTCTAGGTATAAGTGAAGGCCCGGAATGAAAGCTCTGAGAAGTGTAAATCACCTCTGGCATCTTTCCAATACTAACTCCTTTGGAAGCAGGGGAAGACAATACGACCTTGGGAGATGACAGGAAGAGGAACAACACGACCCCAGCCAGCCATTCTGTCCCTGCACTGGTACCCTGGCTGCTGGAGTAAGTACTGCAGGCCTTGCCCACTGGCACTCCATCACCCCAGGCAGCAACAGGTCTAGGGATCCTGCTGCACTGGAGAGGAGGTTGCCATTTCTGGAAAGGAGCCAGGGGGGCACATCCTTTCATATCTACCTCTCTGGAAATGCACTCAAACACAAGGTAGGCTTCTGTTTTCTGTTTGCCTTGCCCTTGAATTCACATCTGTCCAAAGCCAGCATCAAAACCCAGCACTGGGAAATACTAGCAATTTGCTTAGCAGTGGGGTTGGACACTGCAGTTGTAGAGGCAGCTGGCTCAGAGTTCTTCTTACCCCTAATTTAAAAAATATTGGCCGAATACTTGCCCTGCTGCCCTCCCAGAAAGGGTCTGCAGGTTCATTTACCACAAGACCTGTCAGTAGGCTTTTTGGATAAACAAGATCTCTGCCTATCCCCAGGGTCTGATGTGGTAGGGAAGAGGAATACAGGAACAAAAAGAGACTCTGGGTAGCAAGCAGAAGGGTTTTGCTGGGGTTCTTTGTCCTTCTTTCCAAAATGACCATCTTAAATTCCACCATAACACCAGCACTCCTGCCGCATCTCTTCAAAGTTGGCCTCTCTAGAAAAAGACTGAGCTATCCCTTGGCCCTTCCCTTCAGGAGGAAGGCTCATGCAGATATGCAAATTAAACCAATAACGTGCACAGGCCCAACCCAGACAGTTATTACCGACAACTGACCGTGAGCACTTAATATAATGGTCTGGTTAATGAAAATGTAGAGCTAATTGTGTTGGGAGGGAAAGAGGAACAAAGGGGAGGGACAGACACAGCTATCTGAGGGACAGAATAATAGTAAAATGCAAAATAAGGCAGAAGCAAGAGACTTATAATTATCTGAGGTTTCCAAGGAGGTGACAGCCATTCTGAAAACATGAAATTCATATACTCTGATCTTATTAGAGGCCAAGACAAAATGTCATTGCTGATCTGAAGTAAAAAAGCCAGTTTATCTCATGCAAGGAGAGTTCCCGAAAAGGCAGACTTTAACAACTACTAAGAGGAGAGATCCTTCTAAAAGTCTAAAGGAATGGTGCAAGCTGTCAGTACCTTGATAAAACATCACCAGATTTTTGCAGTCCATTATCTCAGTCCTCCCAAAGGGCTAAGGCATTAAGGAGCAGAACAAGATGTAAAGTGAGAGGACTCCCAACCTAGTCTGTTCTCCAGCTTGCACCATGTGGTCCACTGCCATCCGGCCCTGTCCAAAGCAACGGGAGTCCTGAAATGTCTTGCAGCTATGATAACAAGGACTGGAGACTGGTCCAAAGGATGCTTGAGAAGACTGGCAAAGCCAGAAGTGGCACCCCCACAGAGAAGTGCCCTCCCCACCCTTGCTTGGTAGAAGTGGGTCTCTGTCTCTCTCCTTGATGCAGCCCAGTCATTTAGTGTTTACTGATGTCTGAGACATTCACATTTGCTATCAGGTCAAGTTAACTGACACTCCAGAGGAATTAAGGATTTCAAAAAGCTTTGGCCTGTTTTCTTCCTCTTGAGAGGAGGAAAGGGCTTCCATTAGCACCACAGCAATCACAGGTAATGGAGACGTGTGTCTGGCTTGCTGGAGGAACCTTCTCTTCCCATTTGAGAGGCAAGAAAGGCCAGACATGATTGGCCTTCTCTCGCTCCTAATAAACCCTATGAATCACAAGTAATTGCCTACTTAAAGCTACTCTTCTCTGGGGAATGATCCGACAGCCAGCGCCAAAGGAAGGGAAAAGCAGGAGGGGGATGAGGGGGATTTCAAAGAGTAATTAGCTTAATACATTTCTGGACCTCAATATGAACACTCAGTGTGAGCAATTCCGGCCTTGTGGCTGAATTAGAAATGGCTGGGAAATATCCATTGCCATGAGGAATTGCACATGAAGGGAGCTTTAACAAGGTCAGCCCAAGGCAAGCCAAAGTGCCAGGCCTGGATATGGCCAAACATTTGAGGTGCACACCCCATGGCTTTGCTGCCCATAGGCATAAATTAATAAATCTGCCTGGAGAGAATGTGCTTGCATTTTGAGCACTGGTTTTCCACCCAGGTTGTCACTGAGCAGGGCAACATGACACCGTGTTAGCAAGCAGAGAATCAGGCTCAGTGACAGAATCCGAGTCGCTCAAGTCAATGCATGCATTGTAAAAAATAATTTAAAAAAAGACATACAGAGCACTCATGTTCTCTGTCACCTATTCTTAACACCTATTCCTTCCACCAGCCTTTTACAATGGAAGGACATTGCTATAAGGGCCATCTGTTAATGGGACATTTTCCTTCACCCATGGGACATCTGCCGCCCTTCAGCACAGCGGAAGGGTATGTATGACTGCAAGCACATGCCTCTCTCCTGTGATCTCCTCCATTTTCCCCAACATTACGATAGTCTAAAAATAGGGGAACTTTAGCACTTGAGTTTCCTTTCCAACCTCCCAGCATACTGTACTTCTGCTCTGCGCACTGTCAGCTGCTCTGTTTCATGGGGTAGAGAGCAGGGAGAGGCATGACCCTACTCACCAGCCCTCTAGGGTGATGCTGAGGGGCAGCAACTGGTAGATGACCGGCACCTCCAAGTCCTGCAGAGGAGACTGTACACTACCCTTCTTCCTTACCTTGTTCCCAAAAATTAAGTGTGACTTCAACTGCACTGTGAGACTAAAAATGTCACCTTCCACCTGTTTTTCTTACTGTAAGTTCTATTAATTTCTGCTATGACTAGGGAACTACTGGGACAGGTGAGGGTCCTATCAGCCTTATTCCTATTCAAGAGAACTACCTGCCAAGAAAATTGATAGGAACACCTATGAAAACACACACTAGAGTACAAGACTGGAAGACTTAATACTCTTCACTCCTTGAAAATCTCCCTTTCCAGAGCTGGAGGTAATCCACTGAGGACATCCATCAGGCTGGAGGAGCACACATACTGTAAGCCCCTTTTGCTATGAGAAAAGTGGCTTCACCTACAAGATAGGCTAGGTCCCTACAAGGTCAGTACTGTCAGGCACCAGAATTTAATGAACAAGCAGCTAACATGTCTCCCTCTCTCACATGTATCCAGGGCAGGTCTGGCCTCTGCTGCAAAAACAGTGATAGGACAACATTACCTTAAAGCTAAAATAACACAGGACAGACACTCCCCAGGACAAATCAGAGCAGCTCTAGGACATCGAGGAGGCTAAGCCCATATATAGCAGCCAAGATCTGGCCCACCCTGAGGATATGTCACATTAGTTTGTGAAGCCAGTTAATTAGTCTCTGTGGTTTCTTTTCCTGGTGTGAAGCAAAAATTCTGTCCAAGCTGAATATGCAGTATTTTGAGAAAGACAAAGCTAAAGTGCCAAGGTCTCTTTTCTGCTCAGGAATTTATTGGGCCATGGATCCGACATGTATGTTTAGGGACAGCAGCAATGCCTTGAGGAAAGTGGCAGAGAGATGTCCCAGAAGCAGCAGCTTCTTCTGTGGGAGCCTCATTAGCTGAGACCCTTCATCTGCAATAGCACAGCTCCCACTGAATTCTCCCACTGAAAGTAATCTGCACGCTGTCACTAGCGTTTGCTTGTCCTCCTCATCTCACATACTGCAGGGTCTGCATATCAAACAGCCTCTGGTTGAGTTGCCATCCCAGGGAAAAGTCAGAAACAATCTCTTAGGTTTTGCTTTGCAAAACAGCTCTCCTGGGCTGTAATTTGCAGAGATGGGGCGGGGGGGCATGCTCCACTTCACTGCCTTTGAGTGAGAAGGCCAGCTGCTATTAGCCACTGTCCTGCTATTCCCTGCTGGGAGCCCATCAGGAGATGCATCTGGAGACAGGTACACTTGTGCTCTGGAGCTAGGCTGTAGTCCCGGGCACAGGAGGCAAGGCTCGCAACTTCAGCAACTGAATCATTTTCTCTCAGCCTAGTGAACCTGCCTGTCTCTTCATCATCCATCACTGGATTGAAGGCAGTGACAGTAGGAATATACAAACATCTGTGCAGTAGACACTGTGCAGGACACTCATTGAATGAACCCCACTTCCCCTGAAAGCTTATGCTTTGAAGAGGCTAATGTGGAAGTGCACTGAGGGGCAACCTAGCGTGATCCAAGAGGGCAAGATGGCTCTTGGAGACCATGACCCATGAGGGATGTCTTTCGGGACAATCACTTGCTGGGAGCCCTGCAGGCACTGTATGCTTGTAAGCAAGGCAGTATCTCTGGATGCCACAGCTCTTGGCTGCCTGCAACCTGACTCTAAGCCTACAGTCACAACTGAGTATCTGGGTCCATTTTGGACCACAGAACCCATGCAACAAAGAGCAGAGCCTGGCAAGTTTGGGTGAAAAGGTGCCACAGTCAGAGGTGGGGAAGTTACTTCCTCCATCAGCCCCACATAGCCAAAGGGCCAGGCCTGCTCAGGCAGGGAGAAAGTTCCAGGTGAACAAAATGCTAAAGTATTTGCTGAAAGACATCCCACCACAGTGCGAATGCAGTCCCACCCACCCCATCCCCTGCTCCCACAGCCTGAGGAGGAAGCCTCTGTACCTGTTTATTCTTTAGGTCAAGGGAGAGCTCATAATCGGAGGCAGCTGCATGGGAACACGAGGCCGTCCCTTTGCTGCGCTGCACTCTCACTGGGGAGCCCGTGTGGTGGAGGCTCGCCTTCTGCACCAGAGGGGAACACCCCGCTGCCTGCTCTTCTTGGAGCTCCGCATGCTGGGCTTTTAGCGTCAGGGTGTCGGACCTGCCTTCCTGGCCACTCTGTCTGCCGGCCTCCTTCGGATCCTCCGTTTCACACCCGGCTTTCTTGCTTGTGGAACCGCTGGGATCGTCACTGTGAACAAAACGCAATGTTTCGCTTTTTTTATTTGTTTTTATTATATTTTATTTATGATTAAGTTTATTGTTGTTTGCTATACTCATTCACTGAGCTGCATTTTAAATGTTTAGGGAGCCTGGGCTGTGAGGGCTCTCTCTCAGTGATGGATCAGGACTTTAGGTTTATGCATCCAAAGCTTTGATCCCTCCCTCCCTAAGAGCAGGCACCTGTGCTGCACATGCTGTATGAACCAGTCCTGTGACTCCTGGAGCTGCCTGACTGCCTCTGCTCAAGGTGCTGCAGCTGGAAGTGAGGGGCCAAGGAGGGTGTCATGACCTACTAGGCACCTGGGGTCTCCAAGGACATGGGGGAAACAGGGTAGGGGCAGCTGAATGTTGCAGAGTTTCCAGAGGAACTCTGGGAGAGCTGACAGTATTAAAGATGCAACAGAGCCAGCCAGGCCTGAGATCCTGACTCTTTAAAGCATGTCTGCAATACACCCATAGCAGAGTGAAGAGCTTCCATGAAAGAAGCTGTTTCTTTCTGACCCACAGATTGCTGAGCCACTGAGATCTTGTGGAGAGAGGAAAACACACTTTTCTCCTGTCAGCCACAACAGTAATTGTGCGAAACCAGAGCCTGACAACAGTGCACTCCAAGAGAGCTGACAAGTTGCTCCAGACAGGATGGGATTAGTGTATGTCTGATCCATTGAAGTGCTGAGGAAGTCTGTCGTTAATCTCTCTTGCCAAATATTTTCCAAAATCATCCAATTTCAAAAAAGATTTTGGTATTCTGGGGGACTGTTTGAACCATGAGAGTGTGAACCATTAGTCTCCTTCCAGTGGCAACAGAGGAATAATTTATGGTTTCCAAGAGCAGGCCAGTCCACATGGACTCTGGGTTCTACTGCTCTGTGTACATCAGATATAGCTCCACTGGTTTCCGGGGGATGAATATTTAGCTGAGAGCAACGTCTAGTTTGGAAATAATTACTATGGAACCAATGCATTCAATTCCATTGAAACAAGGATGTGTACTGCCTCTTATATTTAAACGCCATTAAATTATTTAATTCACTTCTGAATCACATTTCTTTCTCTTGGATTTGCTCCACATACAACCAGTTCTGCTGTCATCTAGATAACAAATCATTTTATGATTCGTGTTGATGTCAGAGCAAAATCAGGGAAATTAGATATGATTTTCTGTAGTGCTCAAATTACTTAGAAACATTTAAGTCTCATTTTCAAAAATGCTGTAAGCACCTAAGAGCCCAAATCTTCTAACTGTAAATAGACTTCGCCTCCTAAGCCTTGGAGCACTTTTACATACTTACTAATACTTTAAAAGGAAGTTTATTCTCTCCAGTGGCAGCTCTTCTGTTTAGTAGATTTAACAAACAGATTTAGAAATATGCCCACGGTTTCTAAAAGGGCTCCAAATCTGATGATCCATAGACAGTACCACAACTTCAGAACTAAGAAAGACGAAGGATTTAAAAGTATAAATTATCTTCTTTTATACACAGGCATGTAGTCACCAGTTGGACTTAAAAAACAAATTCACAGAAAAATCAGGCTCTTACATAAATGCTATATAACCAACTTTGTCAAAGCATATTAAAATGACATATCTGCATACTCATCAATCAGGAAATACCACCACCAAAATGAGGCATAAAACTATCCTTTGAGCTTGTACACCTTATAAAATCCTTCCCTGTTTTATTCCTGATACTATATAATTGAACACTCTTTTTTTTCTACACCTAAAGATGAACATGTATAGTGTGTACCCATTTTTAACTCCTTCTATGTCCATCCACATTGCAGGAAACATTAATAAAAGACTTCTCCCTTACAGCGCTCACTGTAACATTTTTATTGGCAGCTTCTCTTCTATGCATTCTCATTTTAACCAGCAGAGCAGTGATTTTTATCCTCAGCTCAAGGGATGACCAGGTGAACATAGATTTGATCACGTTTTCATTCAAGTGCATGCCGAAAGCCTCACAAGTATTTCAGTGGGAACCAGACTGTGCCCTACAAAGCAATTTCAGCTAGATGCATAAGCTCTGATTCAGCAAGACACACATCCCAAATTGCTCTGCTGAGTCAAGGCCACAGTGCACAGTGTGCTATGCAGACTTTCTTTAGGGCAGATCAGGGCCTGAGGCAGTAGACTGGAGAGTTAGTTGACTTCCCTTGGAGCATGAATAGACTCTAAATGCCAGCAAATATTCCGTGACAAGATGGTCCTCTAAACACTTGCACATATGCTTAACTGTTTTTCTGAGGACCTCCACTGACTGCTTATGGTAGAATGTGAAGTGTGTGCATAAGAGTTTGCAGCGTCTGGGCCTGTTGCTCTGTAAGGCTGTACATCACCTCTAGTGTATGCTACCTATTCGGTTTTCTCTCACGCACACTTTAGGGTCTGGGTGAGTCACATTCATAGTGACAGGATATCCTGCATGCACTGCTAATATAGAAGAAAATCCAGCAGGCTTTGTAGAATCACAGAGTAACTAGTCTGGGAAGAAAGGCTGGAGGTTTCTGTTCCAAGTCCCTGCTCAAAGTAGGGCCATTTTCAAAGACAGATAAGGCTTCTCCAGTCAACTCTTGAATATCTCCAGACCTGAGGACTCCCCAGACTCTCTGGAAAGCCTTGTCAGGGCCCTTAGCGCACTAATAGACCTTAATGGCCTGAGCAGCCTCACCCAGCCCCCCCCCACAAATACCCCCTGGACAGTTCCCCCTTTTCAGGGAAAAAGTAAAGTGCTGGTCTCCAGCTCTGCCACAGCCTTCCTGTTTCCATAGCCATGGACCCACTTGATGTGGACTCAGACATGCAGACTGACTCCCCAGCTTGACCTTGGACCTGCCTCATCACCATGGACATACACATTGATAAGTGGGCTGTGTCTGACCCTAGGTGCCCTCACTGGACCTGATTCTTACCCTGGCCAATAAGGCAGAGGGTGTTGGACCAACCCAAAATGCTCAGAAGCCCCCTGTAACCTCGTTAGGCATCTAGGTTATTCCTTAAGACACAGGAAGGCCCTAAGACTGCAAGCACTAAGTGCATACATTCAGTCACAGATGTGTGAGAAGCACCACCAAGCCCCGTGCTCCTGCTCACAGTGCCTGACTGAAGCCCCTAAAGACACTGTGCTAGGGTAAGGGAGTAAGCTAGCCACGCGAACATTGCTTGCCTTCCTCCTCCATGTGTGCTCTAAACCCAGTGAATACACCCATACAGAATGCATTGTGCTTATGCGTGGAATTTTCTGAGGGTCAAAACTCGGTCAAATCAAAATCAGATTCCACTGAAGCACTCAAAGGCATTTTTCAGCTAGATGTTTTTATGCTAAATATAAACTTTTTAACCCCCCTGCTGGTTTGGCTGTTGTGCTGCTCAGAAAGCAATAGCAAATACTCTTGCTGAAGTGGGAATAGTTTCTACATGTTCTTTCGTGGAAAAAAAAAAATGACTGAAACTTTTACATTGTGGGGAAAAAAAATCAAAAAAAAAAGAAAAGACAAACCTACTTCATGTTTGGGCAACAGAACAACCTTGTGAAATTCCACCTTCAGCTGGTAAACTTCAATGACTTATAAGAAATGGAAAAAAGGGGTAAAGAAAGAGTTTGCTTAGCAGCCTGAATGTTAACATTACGACCTTACAGTTCCAATTACCACCCTGTATTCTTCCCAGGTTTACTCCCATCTTGAACCTGTTTCTGAGGAAGCATTGTGAGGAGGCCTATTCTCTGTTGTCCGGTAGCAGTGACTGATGAAGCCCCGGTATGAGAGACAAAACACATTGCTAAAGGTCAAAACTGATGCTACAGTGAAACACATGCTAAAATCTTAACGATCCTGATTTTTTCCCTCTGTCCTGAGTGACACAGTTGATTTACATTGGTAGAGGACAGTTTTTGTTAATAAGTGAAGTCTCAAGAGCTATTATAATCATTGTAACAAAAAAACCCCACAACAGTAGGAAAAGTAGGGCAAGGATAGACACTACAGCATGGAAGATCTTGGGAAAAAAACCATGTTATTAAGTAAATTATGGGGATCCACTTGCTTTGCCTTGGCCAGTGAGCAATCAGTCTCCCTGGCTGTGGGATGAAGGAAGGGAATGGAAATACTGCACATTCTGTTTCTTGGACCGCTTGTAATAATTAAAAGTCCCACGCAGAGTCTAAGGTGTGAATCCCAATGCCCTGGCCAAACTCCAACTAGGTTAATTTAGTTCTGTATCCTAGCATCACCCCTGCAGTTTCAACTGTAATCAGTGTTCTTTACTTGCTGTCCTAACGTATCATATACCACCACCTTTCACAGTTTTTACTGCATGATAAATGAAGCAATTTTCTGCTAGTCATGCAATCAGGTAGGAAAGGTTTGTAATGTCTTTGAATTCTGTTTGATTGAAAGCTGTGATATTAATGTAAATCACTTGCAATCAGATAAAAAAGGAAGTCTACAAAGTCGGCTGTTCTGTTCTTCCTAGATGTTCCTGCATGACTTTTATGACCCATAGCAACTAGCTTAGTCATTACTACAAATAGATTTCATCTGCTGTAGAAAACATCTCTCATATTTCAGGTATCTCCTGCTACTTTTGCACTGCTGACATATATGCCTGCTGCAGGCAGAAACCAGTTTTGTTAACGAAGATGGTGACTACAGACAATCTGACTCAGGGTTTACATGAAATACTGTAGCTAATCCAGCATTTCAAAACAGGGATATCAGAGTTCTGGGATGAATCCTAGCATTTGTTTCAAGAAAGCATGATGGTGAAAAAGCTCTCACTGAGACAATTCATCAGGACATCAACAAATATTTTTGTCTAGCACGGGTGAGTGAGATTTCTGATATTTAGCTTCTAGGTGCAGATTTCTCAGGAAGATTTTCTATAAAGAGTACACTGAGGGAAGGATGTAGGGAGATGATAGAGGAAAATGGTATTATGTAGAGGTTTTTTATTACTTCCTTTTTCCTCCCTTCCTGGTATTTTGGAAATCTAAAGCCCAAATCACTGATACTAAAATTTCAAACCAGAGAAGCCCATCCACCCATGCCTAGTAGTATCAGCTCCCAATGTCTGTACAGAGCTGTTGTATCATACTCTGCCCTGGGAGAGATTTGACTGCTTTTCAGTTCCTACAGCATTAGGATGGTGCACTTCCTTGCATACTCCACACCACCTCCTTGCTGCTGGAAACACAAATTCCCATCTTGGCAAGGATCTGTGCTTCTAACTGGCAGCTGTGGAGTTGAACCATGGTTATCTGTTGGATCTTGACTGTCTGGCTTAAACATTCCTGTACGGATGACTTGAGAAAGAACATGCAGCCCCTTCCCCCTAAATATTTCAAGACAATTTCAAGCTAGACCTGTAGGCAGGAATACAGAAGTTGGATGCTCCAGATACTACATTCCATTGCCCATATTCTGTCAAATACCAGAATCAGTTCACGGTCTGAGTAATTTTCAGGACTCTCAGAAAGGTATTTACAGAGTAGCTGAGTGATTAAACAGGGATATAGGGCCAGGAGAGCTACTCTTCTCCAGGACATTAATGTTAGTCCTGTAAGAAATTAAAACTGGGCTTTCTCACTGATCACTGCAGAGTTACACAGCTCCCATATGATCAAGACACAGAATTAATCTCTTTACTCCTTCTCTCCTACAAGAAGAAAAATTGTTGCTATTAAATAAGAGCAATAAAAGAGTAACGCTCTTCTGGACTTGAACAGCAGTGCAACAAACCAGTCACTCAAGAAGATGTTCAGAAGCCCTGTTGGCAGGTATAGTGGTTATGCAAAAAGATCTAGCTAATTGGATAGGAGGAAGCTATGGGTGCGAGGTACTACAGAGGCTAATATCACCTCCTCTTTGTGTCCCTGTGTCATAGCAGGAGAAGACCACATTGCTGTTTCCCATGCATAACTTACCAATCGCCTTCTTCATGGTATTCAAGGTCAGTGTGCAGGATTGTGACCTGTAACTGAGGCAAAGACTACATGGACTGGTTGTGAAGGACCACAGAAATTTATGAATCCATTTCACAGACTCTTTATGAGGGTCGGTTGGTTATTGTATATACACTGCTCTAAAGTGCTGTAAGCGATTAGTGTTATCATGGCCTGAGAGTCACGAGACTTCAAAGCTTCAGAGATGTCAGAATAAAAATCCCTTGCGAAGTGTCATATGAAGAATTAGAAAAACAGGTCACTAGCTAATGCTAAGAGAACAAAGTCCAGACCTCAAGTCTGCAAGAACCTGTGCTCCCTCCATCTTAAGACATTTCAGCATTTCCCCTGTCCTCTCTCCTCTCCCTACTCAAAAAAAAAAAAAAAAAAAAAAAAACAATTGCTGAATTAGCAGGGTCTAAAGTGCCTTTTCAGTTTATTTCATTTCAGTGTTCCCTGAGGACACCCATAACATATGGTGAATGGGTTGATCAGAATTCAATGAAAAAAATGGCTGAGACAGGCTTGGTAATATATTATGGGGTCTTTTCAAGGTTCAGAGATTTCTGACATGCTGGGGGTCTGAGTGTAAAAGAATTGCTTCTGATTTGCTTTTAAGTTCAGATTTTAGGGTGACTTGGAGGCAATGCTCTGTGGGAGTACGCTGAAAATGATGGAAGGCAAGAGTCTCTCCTGCCAGAGAAGCAGGGAACTTGGAACTTGATCTTGGCAAACCATCCCCTGCCAGCCGAGCTGCAGCTTTCTCAGACAGTCTCCCCCAACACAGACAAATATAGGAACAAGATTCTGATTTTGTCTACATTCACGTAACACCTTGCAAAGCAGTGGCATCAAGCCATCTCCTCACACTAGTTTTACTCAAGAGGAATTAATGATAATTAGCCAAGCTCATTACCCATCTCAGAATATATTACTTGTTTCATAAAAAGGCTGGCACACATACCTGTAAAATAGATTTGACAGTACAGTATGGTAACTATATTGGAAATCAATTAAATTTAACATCTTTTAGCACAAACTGAACCAGACAACATCTTTTCAATATTGCCTAAAGTGGTTTTGGTCAGGTGTGCATTAAGCAGACAGAAAATGTAATAATACTAGCAAATGCATCATGTCCCACAGGGTCCAACATGCCAAAATCAGGGCCTCCATTTTGGATTTGGTATTTAAACATGATCTCCATGTGCTGTGTAATTCCCACGTTGTTGTGTCTTTTGCTACGGTACAGCACTACAGGAGCTAAACTTTTCTGATGCACCCTATGCCCTCATGGGGCAAAGATGATTGTCCAGGTATCAGTCTGGGCTGGCTGCCTGCCTGAGTGCCAGGCTCTCCATGACTAACTTCAACCACCTGAGGACTAGGTTCTCTACTTTTTCATGGAGACAGATGGGCTCCTCCGGAGAGTCACTTGGAAAACTAAGGCAGCTCCCACTGTATAAGAAGTGGTGTTTATGGTGCAAGGCTGGCTGTGCTGGGTGGTGTGGTTGTCACACAGTTTTTTTGTTATAGTTCTATGTGTGGCTGGGTGACACCTCAGAATGACACTTGGGATACCTCTCTGGCAATACCCTTCTTTCCTCCACCCTTCCTAGCCATGCCTCCTGTTTCATCACCTGCAGGAGCACAGGGCTCACCTTAGGAAGTAGAGCCCCTTTCTCAGCTGCCCATCACACCTCGGTGCTTGACAACCCAGGCTGATTGCTGCAGGTTAGACTAGGAGGAGGTCCCACAGCCTGTCACTGCAGAGGGGGTTACTTGTGGCTGTGTCAAACAGGGCACCTGTGCTTATCACTGAGGTGTGAAAAGCACCAAGCAGACAGTGAAGGCATAGGGGGCCCGGCTCTGCAGGGTTTAATTACTTTTACTTTAACCCCAGACCTCTCTTGCCTATGCAATGTTTGGTAAACACGACCTTTTAGAGAAGGAAAAAACAGATGGCATCCTGCATTAGTGTAACTGCCCGCTCAGCACCCCGGGAAAGAGAAACTTGGCTTCTCAGCAGCAGTCTTTCTGCCACTTCGACTCAGATCTCTTGGCTCCTCATCCCTGAGGCAGGTTTGAACATCACCAAATTCGCTGACAAAAGCCTGCCGGTGCAATCATGCAGAAGATAGAATTTCACTGCTAAAATGAGATGAATTCAGGGCTGTGAGGCAGCAGAGCCTCTACAAGGCAAGGAAACCTTGCATATCCCCTTCAGCCCTTTGCTCTCCTATTTCAGCTGCCTGTGAGCTGGGTGAGGGACACACCTCTTGGCAGTTATAGATGCCCTAGGCAAGGGCTTCTGTGGTCTTCTTTGTCCACCTGTTGTGACAGACCCTAGGCTGGAGTGCACCTCCAGGTTCCTCCCTAAGGGATCAGGGTAATTGATTTCTGAAGGTAGTGAGTTAGCTGCTTCACAGGAAGATCTTTGTGAAACCCAGATAAATTTTATTTGTATTATCAAGTATCTTGGCTATTTCATCTCTTGTGGTCACTGCAGGCCAGTAGAAGGCCACTGTTTGTGTCAAACCAAGGAGAAGGAAGCCCGGTCCTCCTCAACATAAAAGTAACATGGCCTCAAATCACCATCCTCAACACAGACAGTCCAAACACCATTTGCCATCTTTAGGAAATCAGATATGATCCAGATTTTAACTTTGCCAGTGTGTTCAGATCTAAGATTTTGGGTTGGTCTATGGTTGAAGACCAAGATTTAGAAACAGCATGGTTAGCATGCCTTCTTCCTTTCCCTAATCCAGTCACCACCTACACAGCCTTATGTAGCAGGCACAAAGCTCTATTTTTCCAGGTTCTAACCTATTGTGTCACTGCTGCTTCACTCACATTCTGATCCACTTCATGTTACTTCTTTTCACTGATGTCTTATTCCCTTTTCTTTCTTCATTCTCATTTGGAAAACAGGATGACTTAGCAGCTTACACATTTGGTCATACAAGTTCATATTTCCCTAGGGCCACTTCAACTTTTCCTCCCTATGAGGAATGAAAATGATTGCTATCTCTATATTTTGTACTCAGACATGGACCTTTTGGGGCAAGATCATTAAGAAAAATAGGAGTTTGCCTTGACACAAGCAATCCTACTGTGTTGTTGAGCAGGACTATGGATGGTGCTAAATGGCATTGTGCCAGCGGATTGCACCAAAGCCAGTGGAGGATCTAGCCCAATACGCTCTAATTTAAGACAATCTGTATCATGCTTATCAGATCCAGTTTTGCTGTAAGAGCACAGCAGTAATTTTCACAATGCCATTCTGCATCGTCCATTTTTGTGCATCTTGACCTACCACTCTCACATCAGGGTATTCTGGGAAATTACAGGCATCTGTTACATTTCGCCAGTCACCCTGGAAGACATGTGCAAAAGAGTACCAGCAATGTGTACATAGGGCAGCCTATTCCCAAAAATTCCTCTTTGCCCAAAAGACGGAATGAGAGAGATTGCAGTCAACCCAGATACACAGGCAATAATAACAGCATCATAACCTGTTTACAGGAAAGCAGCAACATGCCAGTGTGGGACATGACAAAGGTGACACATGGCTCTAGTCACTAGGCAAATACAGTTCTCAGTGGGATGATGGTACAATCTATGTGTGGAAAGTACCAAGCTGTCAACCAAAGATGGTTAAAAGTTACTAGAGCACACTTCCAAATGGTGTGGCCAGAGTTAAATTCCTCAGTCTCAAAAGAAAAATCTCACTGAACTCAGCTCCTGTTTATGTCTTGATGCTTTTCTTCAGGATGATGTTTCCTCACAAAAGATGGAGTGGTCTCCAGCTCTTCTGCAGTTTTTGAACAGGTCAGGTGACAGTTCCAAAAATTTTCCAACTTTTTTACACCTTCTCCCTCAGCTATCTAGCTATTCGCAGAACCCAAATAGAGTGGCCTGGAGCAGCTGTACAGTGTGCTCCTCTTCAGCATCTCAGACTATTCAGTTCTTCATGGAGCATATGAAAGCCTGCCAGGGCCATGTGCAGAAGGAACTCCGCAGCACAGTCATGTTTTTCCAAAAGGAGAGCTTATTCTATCTGAGCGTAGAGCCTGCCCCATGGGGGTGGTCAAAAGATGAACTTGCATAGGAGTGAGTTAGTGTTGCAGAGCACAGAAAAGACAAAAGGCCCTTGGATTGACATCACGCTACAAGAAAACATGTAATAAAAGTCCACAGCCTCGTTGCTGTCACTGCCAAAGAATGCTGGCATGAACAGGAACATTCCAGCCAAGGGACCTGCTCATTTATCTCCTGTTCAATATGTTCTTGTTCCCTTCAGTTTCTTATTTTGTTTACACTATTTTTTAACTTCCTGCTTTTCCTGCTCCTTCTCTCCTTCTCCGTATAGCATGTTTGCCAACTATTTTCCTTACAGTAGCACTGTTATCTTTGTTGGGGTGAGTCTGTCTCCCTTTCTTTCTCGTTGGCTCTTTTTTCCATCTCTTTGCCTTATCTGTCTTTGTCTTGCAAGTCATGAACAAGTCTGTGAACAGAGGGTCCACAGAACCTCTTGTCAAGTTCAACAGAACACACCTTAGTATACAAAATATCTGGAATGGCCCAGTTTTGGGGGTGGGTGCATCTTGACTGATGCAGATCAGGTCAGATGATATCAGTAGAGGATTAGAATGAATGGTGCAAGCTCCACCACAGTCCACCTGCTATTACTTTATCAACTGTCTGGGCCCATTTTCCAGTGCTAGATACAGGTCTATTTCCAAAGCTCTCATACTACTTCTTGTGCATCTCTGTGGCGTTATCACACACAAAACACAGGATACAGCAGGTGTTTATGTTGCATTCCATTAGCACCAAGAAGTTGCCATGTTACAGGCAGGGAATTCTTTGCAATACAGGAGAGAGAACACGAGAATCACCTGCAAGCCATGAGGGAAACATCTAGTATATAAAAGAAACTAACTGATCTCAATAGCTGTTGAAGGTAACTCCCACAACAGTGAGGTTGGCTGTGATATTGATTCTCTTTCACGTGTGGTAGAAGAGTACCTGATTCCAGGTCTGAATTCCTCTAGGACAGGACCCATGTAAGCGACAGAATCAACATGGGAAAAGGAGGGACTGGAAGAACATGTGGCCAGGCAATGGCTGGATACAGCTTCAGGCTCTCAGAAAACAGGTGTCTGATGGGTATCTTTGCAGTTTCAAAAGAGGATACTTCAGACAGGTTTTCTTCAGCCTCTCTCTCCTGCCACCTTCCTCCTTCCTGAAGAAAGGTGTTGATAGAGGCAAACAAAGCAACCAATGTGATGGGGAGACTCCAGTTTCTTCCAGAGATTTTTTTTTCCTATTGAAGAGCCCATGTATTCCTCACTTCCCTACCCTCATGTTCTCCAAACTTGCCTGAAAGTGACTGCACCAGCTGTTGGAGAGAAGGAGCAGAGAAATGCCTGTGTGGGAGATAATGCCAAAATGTCCTGGTGGATTTGCTTTACAGGACTGAGACACTGCAACTGAAACTCACCTCCTGTGTCTTTGGATGCTTCCAGAAAGAGCCATTCCTCCCAGGTCATAGTACCAGAAGAACTGCCAACTATACCTCCCTGCAAGAGATTCCCAAGGTTGTTTGTAACTATGATGTTAAGGATGTTCTCTAAAACAGTTTTTGCTTATAATTGTGTTTCCACATTTCCCCTAAATCTATACGCATTAAATACCTTTGTGATTCTGGACCTAGGCTCCTGCAAAGCAATTAAAGCTGCTAGTCCTGACTGTACAAAACACCCATAAAAAGTGAGGAATCTACTCACTCTCGAGTTCAGGAAGAGTTCAAATCTGGGTCTAGATATTACTCCTTGCCCATTCTGTGTCAGACTAAAATCAAAACTCTGACAACTGTGAGCCTGGGGAATATTTGTGTGAACTTTGCTGACCCATCCCTGCTTGTTTGCTGCATCCTCACAACTTCCAATCGTAATATCTTGAACAGGATTATTAAGTCTACAGGGAGGAAAGAATAAGAAGTAGATGAGCTGTTAAGAAGCAGAAAAAAATCCTCTCTTCATGCCTGTGACCTCAATAAGGAAAAGAAATTAGAAAAGAAGCACAAACAGGATGTGCTAACAAAGCAGAAATGGTGCTCAAACTTCTCCTGTGTGTTTTCCAAAGAAGTGCAGTGGAGGACTTTATAACAAGTTTGAAGAAGACTGAAAGAAGTCAGATTGAAGAGCTTTGTATATGAAGTCATTTGTCCTCAGACCACACAGGGCACAGACCATGGGAGTTGATGCTTGCTTTGCACTGGCATGTCCAGGTGCTGTAAGCCTGACCTGGAGTGTTCTCCATTAAGAATCAGGGGAGAATTCAGCCTCCATGGTCCACTAATTGTAGAAGCTTGCACTTGACACTGCCGGCTAGGGGCCAATTAGTTAGAGTTGTTATGCTGTTTTGTGTGGTAGGGTATAGATCAGATTTGATAGAGGCTAGAATCATTATCATGTTTCTTCACACCTGAGCCTGAGCCAGTGAGTACCTCTGAGCTGAGAGGAAGCGCTGACCTCCAGATTATATATCCACTATCCTGTCAGCAATCCTAAACCAGAATGGCTGGTTTCTCATTTCATGAACTGGATTTGCATTCTTTCTGTCAGTCAAGGTCAACCTTTTACAAATTCAGAAAAAATGTTGATAGCTCAGTTGTTTTTCTGTTAGGCTTAAAGAGTGATGGATACTGGTGGAAAATCATCATTCCCCACCTGTTTTTTATCAAGATGCTTCAGTGATATCTAAAAGGAGAATTGACTTGGAGAGCGGTTCTGTTCTCATCAACTTTACGGGCCTCTGTCTTAAGGGGTATTGCATTCACAATCCAAACAGTCTTGTGGATTTCTCAGGAGGATCTAGCTGTTAGAGGACATAGAGTGATCCAAGGGCAAAGTGAGAGCTGTACTGAGAGGAGAGAAGCTCCTGGGCTACAGCAGTGGGGAGCCAAAGAGGGACATGATGCTGTGACTGTGCAGTGGATAATATTCATGGCTCTTTTGTGCCAATGCCTTCCATCATGACTTCGTAAGACAAAGAACAAACACATGTTCAATGGAAATAGAAAGTTCAGGTAAACAGACATGAAGAGTCAGAGACAGCAGACCTCCAGAAGTAGATGAAATCAGGTTTTGGTTTTTAAACGTGTGCTGCTTAGGGTGTAGCATACTCTTACGCAGCTCAGAGAGCTGGAAAGAAAGATGTTTGAAGGTTTGATTTCAAAGAACTGTTCAAAATCTGTCCATCCACTTTTCACCCTCCTACATGCAAAGATGGAGCAACAAGAACAAAGGACCTCTTCCAGCAAAACCACATATTTCCATTTGGTAAAGCAGAAGGGGTGGCAAGGGGAAATTTCACCAGAACTGCAAGGAAGGCTGTCTTGGAGATGTAGCCAATGGCTTACATGTCTCCTTACCACTAATTGGTGCTGTGGTGCCAGGCAGTAACCAATCTGTGATGGTGACTAATCCAGCAGGCACTTTGGAAATGAGTACACAGCTGTTTGAAGTCTAAACTATATTGAGTTACAATTTAATTGGTCTGTAATCACGAAGTAAACACTTGCCAGTTGCACTAATCATGTTTCAACTCTGATCTAAGCAGCAATCTTCCTACTGGAAAGTGAGGAAATATTATGGGAAAATATGAGCAAAGCTTGCCCAGCTTTTCCGTAGATGTTTCTACAGATGTTGCAGACCCTAGCCCTTCTGCTCAGTACACATCCAAGTCCTTCCAGAAGATTCTGTTCAGATCCCCGCCCTCTACTCTTCCTGGGGGACCTTGGGAGGACTCTGTCTCCTTTGCCTTAAAAGCAGGTCAGGTCTTATCTGCAATTCTTCCAGATAGGAAGGACCTTTTCTCTCCCACAAATGCAAGTGGAACATCCTCCCTTCCCAAAGAGCTATCTGGCATCTGATCCTGACCTTCACACAAATGTGCCCAGATCCCATCCAGTCTCCTCTGTGACATGATCCTTCAGCCCTACAGCGCTATACCCATGTTCATTGCCAAAGTGGACCTGCCCCAGGCACTTAAAGTTTTATGTAGAACTTTTCCCATCACAGAGATGATTTTCTGCTGATTTCCTATTCAGCACTGCAGGCGAGCGAGAGGCAGGCTCCGAAAAGCCTATGAAAGGCAACCAAATGAATATACTGTTCCTCCAATTGTGACTCCATCATTTCCTCTCATTACTCTAATAGAAACAAATCTTTCTCATCTCAGCCCTATTACCTCACACAAAGGAAAATGGTGTGTAATCCTGTTAGAGCTGGGCTGCTGCTGGACACATTTTAAGGTCATTATTCTGGGATGCCAGTCTCCACTGTGTGAGACTGGGAGAAGTGGAAAATGCAATTACTAGGCTATTCAAATCCCTAGAATGAAACCCTGCCGTTAACAGGCAGAAGCCAGTGAGAAAAAGAGCAGTTGCTTTATGAAATTATAGGGTTCAGCTAAATCAGAGTCTAATCATCACCTCAGTAAAGGAGCAGGGTTAGCTCCTACTGCCATCCGTGGAGTCTTCTCATTCCCCTAAACCTGATCTTTGGCATCCCCAGTGGAAGCCCAACCTGCAAGATGAGGTATGGTCATGAAGCCAGTGGTGTACAAGTCCGATGGAGACAATGGTCGTCCACATCCAGGACTTATACAGTACTTGGAAATGAAGAAGTCTTAAGAGTTCAGCAAAAGGAATCTGCCCACTGTTGCCATTACTTCATACTGTACTCTGGCTCTGAGCTTCTTGGGGGCAGATTCTGAGATCAAATCTGCCTCCTAATATTCATGGCATACAGCACCAGTCTTGCTGATTGCTGGTGCAACCCAGTTAAGCAGCCAGGTCGGAAATTCGCATTGCTAATCTCATGGAGTTGTAACCCTCCTGCAAGTAATTCACATGCTGGAGGAGAGAAGGGGGCTAGCACTGCTTGTGGCAGTCAGTGAAGCAAAGCAGAACAATATGAGTGGGAATGATCACAACCGCCTCATCAGATTGGCTTCTGAGAAGCGATTAGACACCGGCATATTCCTAATCATTTCCACCCAGGCGAAGCCAAAGCATTTTTAGCTGGATGGGTAGCAAAGAAAGGGTCCTCTACCAGAGGATTTATGTCCCACAAGATGAGGCTGGGTTCCTGCTGAAAGCAGGACCATTCTTGAAGGTCCCAGAAGGAAGTGATGTGGTCTGAGGTAAGGTTCCTGGTAGAGGAGGAGAAAGCATCCGATCACGACTGGAGTCTCCAAGTCCCTTGAAGAGATGAGAGTCACTTCCCTGTTTATGCTCTTTATTAGTCCCTATTCTCTTTAATCGGCTTAGACTGATGAGCCGAGGCAGCGGTAGGGATCAGCCAGGCTGTTTAATTAAAGGATCGCAGCTCAGCCCTGCAGTTTGGGGGTTTGTGTAAATGAGCTGCAAGTACATTATTTAATCTGCTGCGCAGAGAGGAGTTGGGGCATTAATGAAGCAAACTCTAATTAAAACTAGACGGCTGATGGTTATTAGCGGCATCAGTTCTGACAGGATTTATCTCATTTAGGGAAATGCCTGATCATGGAGTGGGAAAAGAAAGAATAAACCCGAGCTGGTTTATCAAATTCAGCACAGCACCACTTGTGACTGGCTGTCCATTCAGCAGGGATCAGGAGAGCTGCACAGGGAGCCCCTGTGTCCCAGGCTCTCCCATCAGGAGCCCTGATGAGCTTATTTAGGAATATGCCTAGCTCACCCAGGAACTGATTGCCTATTCAGGCTGTCTGACCCACATATTTCAGTCTTGATTGACTTTTGTTCTGCCTTGATTCAATGGGGAGCCTGTTCATGATTTGAGCAGGGTGACAGGCTCTGTAAATGATCTGATGAGCTTCTCCCAGCAGCATATTGAGCCATTCTAGAGCAGCATAGCTATCAGCTGTGGACACCAGCTCCACGGTGACCCTGTGTTTTTCCCTCTCTGCCATTTTTTTGTCCTACTCACTGCATTGTATTTGTAAATTCAGGTACGAATGAAGCCCATGGCTGACTGCAGGACCAGGCAGAAGCTACGAGATGTTTTCTGGCCAGCATAAAGCTGACCCATCAGTTTAATAGTCCTGCATATGCCCTGATATTTCTTCTGACACAAGGTGGGAAGCAGGGATGCTCTTCTCACCTAAGACAGTCACGTAAAGAGATCATATATAAAAGCTGCTGTGTTTCAAAAGCAAAAATTCTGTCTTCCTGTTTCTCACTTCCAAATAGCCATGGTGGCTTCAACCACCTCCGGCTCTACATAGAATATTGTCTCACACATGGACAGATTCAGGACTGCTGTTGGGGTCTGGGTGCATTAGAAATGGAGAGGACAAGAGAAAGCCTTGAGAAAAAAAGTAAGGAAAGCAGAAGGCCTGTAGAGTGGGACAAGCTACAAGAGACATAAAACGGGCAGCCATAGATCAGTATGAAAGTCCCTTAACTGGAAGCCCAGATACAACATGCTGTAGCAGTCATTGTCATTCATCCCCACTTCTGACCTTCCTGGCTCAGACTCATCTTTGTATGTAACTTGCCAAAATTGTTAAATTACTGAAACAACCAATTGCTTCCTTTTCAATTTACATGCCAAACCCCAGGTGAGAATTTTGGTGGTTACCAGCACAAGGATGGCAGGCAAACTCAAGCTCAAGGGATGGGTAGGGCATTTGGGAGTCACAAAGGAAAGCTTGACAAACAAGGCCTGGCAAAAAGGATGACAAAAATGGTCATAGAGCTTAAGACACTGTAGGAGTGATAGCCTTGTAGGATAAGAAAATGCTAGAAACTAAGGGAACTGATCAGAAATAAGATGGAGGCTGGGACAAGAATGGGGCAGGGTCAAGGATCAGGGTATGAAGATAGAACACTATGGAAAAATAGAGCCTCAATTCAGATAAAATAGAGCACATAACCAAAACTCTCTCTCCAGAAATGCAAGGGAGAGGTGTGTGTCCCTATCACAGAAACCTCTGCTGCCTCTGCTGTCTCCACGTCTTTGTTGACAGCATCTCCCCATCTGCCACAGAGGTGCAGCTCCAGATGTCCCACAGGGCTGTCATGCAAACTTTACCAATGCTTGAAAGCCCTCAGCACAGACATCGTGGGGGTTAATGCTTCCGTCTTCATACACAAATGGACAGGAGGGGTCCTGCTTCTTTACCCTGTCTCCAAATGTGGCTGAACCCTACTTTTGAACACACACACCCACCCCACCACACACACCGCTGTTCTCTTCACAGTTGTCCAGCACTCACACTTTTCCTTGGAAGGAAATCAGAAACAACAGCCTGCTTCAGTGAGCAGAACAAACAAGAGAAATATCATTTTTTAAATAAGCTGTAGCCTCACTACTGCAATTCAGCTGCCCTACTCTGTCCAGAGCCCTCCCTGTAACTCAGGCTTCTTACACAGATGCCAAAGGTCAGATATAAAAGTCTAGCAGTATGATGAGGGAAATTTTTAAAGAGAAACTTCTTTGCTGTTGACAGAAGGGTAATGAAGCATGAGAAAAAGGCATAGGTCTGGACACGTAAGAAGTTGTGAGAAGAGAAGGAGATGGCAAGAACAGAGGGACAAGGACGAGTGTGGAAGCTATATGCAGTATGTGCATCTCAAGTATTTTTGAAGCTCCTTGGACCCCTTGGTCTTGGCACTGATGTCATTCACTGATGCAGGAGAGCTATGACAATTGCTGGTGTGCCCACATCTGGCTGTACTGGATACAAGTTGGTAATAGTTAATAGTACCTACCTATAACTGTCCTTCACTGGCAAGCTGAGACCATTTCAATACATGTAAAGCTGCACCTCCACCCTGTCTCATGGTGTGAGACAGAACCCTGAGTTTGTTTGGTGACTTTTGCCATGTCTTAAAGGTTATGGGTCTATACTGTTGTGTGTCCAGGCACCTTATGATGTGGGATAACTAATTTGAAGCAGGACAGTGAAGCACATGTATGTCAGTGTCAAAGTGATGCAGAAGGGCAAGAAAAGGTACAAGCGTGAACATGGGTCAATGGAAGTAAATGTTTGAAGAGAGGCTGAAAGCATGTTTTTGGAGGTGCATGGCTGTGTGTGAGTAGAGGCGAGAAAGGGCTTGTGAGCAATTATACAACAGTATGAACAGTAGTCTTTGGGAGGGAAAAGAGAGGGAAAGCAGTACTGGAGACATGGGACATCAGGGAGGATGGAGGAGGATGGGCGTGTATAATATGTGAGTTTTGTTTGGGGCAAAGATTAGCGATGGATGATAAGGAGAGGATGGAAATGAAAAGGTCTTGCTGGCAGCAATTTCCCACCTCGGTGAGGAGTCTGGAGATGAAGGCTTCTGCTCTGCATCAGCTGCTGGGCAACAGAACTGGTGTAAAACAGTTTCATTCCTGTAAGAAAAACAAACCATAGCAGGTCAGTGTACAGCTCACTCAGAAGAAAACTCAAAACAGAATGCCTTTACCAGGACTGTTCCAAGGGGACAGTGACTCCCAGTGATGCTAAAAGAGAAATCTAATTACTACACGAACATTTTGCACTCCGAGGTGGTGGGGAGCAGGAGAGAAGGGGGCTGACAATTCTATTCCCCTACCTTAACTGTCCTGCTGCTGATGTCAAGATGTAAAGAATGGGGCAAAAGCACACCAATAAAAAGTCTTCCTTCTATCAGTATCTGTCTCACGATCCATACATCTCATGAAAAGCAGTTTTCCCTGTCTCTAACTGTTATTTCTTTTGGGACAGAAACATTTCCTTAGATATGTTTCCTATATGTTGTAATGCAAATAAGTTGATTTTCTGTTGACAGTGGCTAAATTAATCCTGCAGACATTTCTCCTGAAACCTCTCTAGAGTACAGAAATGGCCTCAGCACATCAGCACTGGACATTACCAGAAATAGTAGCAGAAAACTAACAGGACAAACACAAGTACAGGGGCTGAGATCATGACAAAAGGAAGAGATCATAGCAAAGAAAAGAAAAAAAAAAAAGAAGTAACAAACCTGAGCCAAACAGAAAAACAAAAGTCTAAAAATGTGTTTATTAGATAAGAAAGGCAAAAGAATTCATCCAAAGGAAGAAATCCTAGACCAAACTTCAAAAATTGCTTACTAATCTTGACTGACTTGTTCTTGGGTCCCTTGCCTGGAAACATTTTGTAAGGAACCTGGCATTCAGGGGTGTAGGGCACTCATCACAGCACTGGAACCCAGTAAGAGCTGCTCAGCACCTCTGAAAATGAGATCCTTTTAAGATACCTCCAGGGACGCCCTTGAGGTGTCATAGACAGCACAAATCAACAGCCAATTTTGAACACACCAATCTTCATAAATGGAGTCAATAAAAGAGACGCAGTGTCATGGGGGGAAAGTACTAGGGAATGGAAAAGAAAATGAAAATACAAGAAGAAAAGCAGAGGAGATAAAGTAGGCTGAACCCTCAGATGGCATAAAATCACCCTGTCTCTAAGTCAGTGGAACAACAATTAGAGCTCTGTTCTCAGTGCTACTGCAGAGACCCGGGGCTCAAATGGGGTCATTTCCTTTTAAAAATGTTTTTGCAGCTTCTAACCCAGACATAAGTAATAAAGCTAAGTCTGCTGGCTTGTCATGGGGTCTCAGATTCTTCCAAATGCCCTGCCACACTTTCCATCACTCTGAAATGTGAAGCTTATCACCTTTGTCTTTCTCAAAATCTGACAGACATGGCCACAAAGACAGCTGAATTACAGACAATTAGGACACTCTTCCCAGACAACTACTTCCGGCCTCCCAGCTAGCTTAATATTACAAACTGCTTAGTTCTTCCCCTTGGCTTCCAAGGCATTCTCAAAAGGAATCTTGCCTTAGAAACAACAGGATTGGCAGGAACAACACAGCAGGGTGAAGATGAAAGCATTAGCTTTACCTCGCTGACCTCTGCCCATGCCCTTGGTCCCTGCCTGTGACATGCAACCTGCTGGAAAAGAGAGGACAAGTTTGTGTGACATATCAAATTCATCTCCTGATCTTCCATGTCTGTAACTACCCAGCTCACATCACTTCTCCTGCCAGCCTGGTTGTTGCAGGTTCTCACTCTGTTGTTTCTAATTTAAACTTCTCACAGCGGCAAGTACCTGACTGACTGGTGTGTCCATAAATTACGTTGTCTTTTTACTGAAGCAAGTGGTGGGATCACAGTTGAGTCTATGTTCAAGCAGGCTCACACAAATACTTCAGCTCCTACATCTTGTCAATCTACTTCCAGCTAGAATCTGTCAGGAATTTTCTGATAAAATTTTGTTTTTTCATTAAAACCATGCTTCATCAAATTTAAACTACCTAGTGAAAACATCTTGGGTTTGACAAAGATTCTTCAAATCACAGGGCTTCACCTGGATTTCGTGGCAGGCTGCTGGAGGGCCATGCCTCCATATCCCACATCTCTAGTGCAGCCATGCCATACGAGTAGCCCCTCAGAGAGAGGCCATCAGGTTTTCCACCCAGCTCTTTGTTCTGGCCAACTCCCAAAGCAGCAATGCTTGGAGCTGGCTAGGCCAAGGGGTGTGGAGCACCTGCGCCAAGGCAGCCAGCTCTGCAGAGCAGCCCTGGAGTCACAGACATAGTCAGCTGCAGTGTGGAAATGCAAAAGGCTCTCAGCTGATTCAGCAACAGCCGGCATTCATTCTGAGGAGCGTGCTTGATTTCAGAAGTGTTATATATTGGCATTTCCTACTGAATTTCATCTCTTCAGGAACCACTAGGAAAAAAAGGCCTACTTCCAGATAAAATTAACAACAGGTTTTGAAACCATAGAATCACTCAGGTTGGAAAAGATCTTTAAAATCATTGAGTCCAACCATGAACCTAACACTGCCAAGTCCACCACTAAGTGTGTCCCTAAGCACCACATCTACACATCTTTTAAATACCTCCAGGGATGGTGACTCAATCACTTCCCTGGACAGCCACGGTATACGGTAACACTTTTGGTGAAGAAATTTTTCCTAATGTCCAATCTAAACCTCCCCTGGTGCAACTTGAGGCCATTTTCTCTCATTCTATCACTTGTTACTTGGGAGAAGAGGTCAACACCTCCCTCGCTATGACCTCTTTGAGGTAGTTATAAAGAGTAATAAGGTCTTCCCTGAGCCTCCTTTTCTCCAGGCTAAACTACCCCAGTTCCCTCAGCCATTCCTCATAAGACCTGTTCTCCAGACCCTTCACCAGCTTCCAAATGGAATTTTACAAAAAATAGACACCCCATTGTCCCAAATTTCAGCCATTTCTAATCTCAATACTTCCCTAAATTAACTACACTGTTCTCTGCTCTTATTTGAACAGCAGATGCACCACTCTGATTCCTAATTATACAGGGAGAAAGCAAACAACAGGGAGGGAAAACAGGGAAAAAGAGGAATAACAAAGACAGACAGAAAAATGAGAAATAGAAGCCTGTATATAGATGAAATGCCTTGCTAGTTAATTATCAGGATAGCAACACAGAGAAAAGTAAAGGGGGGACAGGCAAAGGAAGAGTGGTATGAAGTTACAGGACCTTAGGCTCAGTCTCATGTGGACATTTTAAGAAATAACATCTCACAGATACTCTTCAGAGAATCAGTATGCTCTGAGAACTGCAGCTGCACAGTCAGATGTTGACTCTGTTTCTCATGATTTCTCATGTGTGTTTAACACTAACTTTGGGTATTTTCTGCCCAAACCAGAATCCTCTTGAACCTCTGAGATCCCAAGATCTCTGGAGTAGTTGTGCACCTTACATACTGCTACCAGATGTTGATCATGCCCTCAGGCAGAAATCTGCCTCCAGGCCATTTAGGACCCTTGAGTCCCCCTCAGGGGGCCATGGCTCCCATGGAGAAGCCACCAGGGAGGTGGTGAGGAGCAGAAGCTGCCTGATAGAGGTAAATATATGAGGTGTGAATGGGTATTCCAAGAGCGTGCAGAAAGCTCTCGCCCTGACTGGGGGCAAGAAGGATATCTTATTATTCATACTAAATCAGAGTTCCCCAAATGCCCAAGAGCAGTTTGACATGGGTCTATTTACATTCTTCGTTTACAGCTTGCTTCTCTTTTGTGCTACCCAAACATACACCACAGGGATTGGGTTCCAGCTTGGAGAGTATCCCTGTTCATTTTCCCTTTCTTTCCATCTCTCGATCCTGCACATCTTGATGGTTTGCAAATCTATGTCCTTGCCTTTGCAGCATAGCATGCATAGCCCAGATAGGATCTGGGAAAGGGTTAACTTGCTATGGAAGAAGTGGACCTATTCCGACCCTGAGAAGGCTATATTAGTTACTATCTCGACAAAGCAGGTCTCATCTGGGTGCAAAAGGCAAGTGTCCTAGGGCCTTACTATCACTTCTAAGCCTAAAGTAAGTGCTCTAGGAAGGCAGCTGTCTTCTTAACCATGTGAAGTCTTCAGGTAAAATGTTGTTTTTACTGCTGCGATTCAAGAGGGCTGGCAGGGTTGTAATGGCTGGTGGCTACCTGAATTTCATTCCCCTGTGGTGCTGTCAACCTTTACAGCTTTAAAGTGAGTCAAGATATTTACTATCTATCTGAAGTCAGTGTAAGACTTTTGATGGTGTTTTTTTTTTCTTTCTGTGCTTTCTTTTTATTTCATTTTAAAACAAATCTTACTTAAATCAGAAGGGCTACATAAAACCTAAACATGCAGCCTCTGAGGAGTTAAACACTAGAATGCATAAGGCCTGTTTCGCCTTTGAAAAACAGGGAGGAAGGCAACATGTCTTCAATCCAGACATTCAGAATTCAGACTCATTACTTTGGGGTGCTGATCTGTAATTTAAAACATTTTTTTTCTTTACTTCAGGTAGGTGGCAATGGTCTATCAATTAAAAGGGTAGGTCCAGGGCTTGTTTTTTTGCCTTTCTGTCTCTCCCTCTATATCCTCTACCTTGCCTTCCTCAGACTTGCAAGACATTGCAGAGAGTGCAGCTAAACAAACACTGTTGTGGGCAGATCAGGCAGGTGATCGTGAAGAGAGGTGATTTCTCCCATCTGTCAGGATACTGTTGAACTATTCTGCTTCAAAATTATTGTATTAAAACCAAACAAATTATTATCTCTCGAGCTGCACCCTGATGAAAGCTTGGAAGGGAAAAGCCAGCAAGAAGAAAAGATGTTCTGGGTAAGTGAAGAGGAGTTGGGTGGTACAGAAGAGGAAGAGGCTAACAAAGAGGAGGATGCACGCTGAAGGGCCTGTTGAGGTAAATGTTGCTAGCAGTATGTGAGTTGTGCATGGAGGAGCAGCAGAGGACAAGGGCAAGCACAGATGCAAAAGGAGGACTGGGAACAGCCTGAGCATGTCAGTGTCTTGCACCGCCTAGTTGGGACACATACTCCGGAGGCAAGGATTTGACAGTCCAGACCTATCTTAAATGCAGAGAAAGCTATGCTTGGCCCAGTAGTAGCTCATGCTGTCAATTGAAACATTAGCCCCCTCTCCTCTGAGAGAAAACAACTGACTGAATCTTATTCAGTTGTCTTTAACATTGCTCCTGACAAGAGGTATCCTCCAGCCAGCTGCCTGCAGCCTCAATGGGGGTATCTGTGGATGAACTGTCCGGCCACAGCAATTCCTGTTCTGTGATGAACTTTAGAGAGGCCTGTGTCAAACCTCCTGGCTAGCACAAGCTGTCTAGTCAGCTCAGGAGTTAGCTCTACCTTTCTGGCTTCTTAGTAAGTTGGTCTGTGCTGCAAAGGGGTTTGACTCATGCTGCCTTGGTCTTTACAGCTATGGACCCCCAAAAGCCAAGCCTCTTTTCTCTTAAAAACTGGTGTTGTAGAGGGTACAAGAGTTGAGCTCCAAAAACTGAAAATCTCTGTAGCTACCTAGATTGCATATCACAGGGCCAAAGGAGTGCAACCTTTCCTAAAACTGCCTTAATGTTGTATCTTCACTTTGGACAAGTGCCTGGGGCTTTATTCAGTGTTGTTGCCCATCCTAAGCATCAGTGACCAGTAGTTTAGCACTGATGATAGCTGTCCTGAAATGGAGATGCCTGTCTGCTGAGAGCTATATTATGTTTAACAAGTCTAACCCCTTTTTATTCTTCTGCTGCCCCAAAAGCACAAAAGCAAACCCCCAACCCAGACAGCATATGGAAAAGAGTGGTACTCCCTGGTCTGCAGCAGTCAGCTTTAATTAAACAAATATCCAGTGTGGCCTGTTCCCATAGATAAAGAGCAGCTCTGTGTTTTTCTGCATGAATGATTTTAGACTACAAGAAATGCCAAAAGAAGGCAGAATGAAAATTGTTCTCACTACGAGTACACAGAGCGTGCTTCTCTCTAACAAGCTGTGTCACCTCTGCGTCCCACCGTGACTGCTGTCCTGGTCAGCTGTGTAGGATAGCTGGCATGGCCCATGCTGCAAGAACAATGAAGATCACTGGGTTCTCCAACTGCCAGTACTTGCTTAACATCTGTAGCCTGGTACTTGGGCCCTGGTCTGCATTTTCAGTAGCCTTGTCCTTGGTGCAAGTGCACATCAGTTCTTAGAAATCTGACAATGCTGAAAGGCAAATGGTGATCCCTCAAACAATGTTCTACCAGTAAACAACCAGTCCAGCTCACATAGCCTTTCTGGTTTCTCTTTAAAACTCCACCTTTTGAAGAAATGCTAGACACTTTGACCAAAAGTCATTGTAGTGCTGGATATCTCAGCTTTTCCGGAGTCTTTTGCTACTTGTCTCTATCTTGCTTTTTCTTGGATAGCTGCCAAGAGAACAGATGGAGTCACAGAAAATCATGGCCTAGAAGGTGAACTGAATTAATCTTGGATGTAGTTTTACTGGCTGTTATCTTTCCTAAGATGAGGACTGGAGAACCACAAACAGGAACTATTTAGCAACACTAAGTTTATGAAAGGCCAGTTGCACGGTCTTCTGACTCCCCTAAAATGTATAGCTCAATGCTACCTCTACCTACTAATGAAGCTGTGACACAACCTAGCTAAAGTTAGCTGCAGGCCTTACTCCTTCTATCATCTCCCTCCTGTGCTAGATCTATTTCTGACTCCAGTCAACCTGGAACTGAGTGTTGAAGTGAGATCTGAAAGAGGCAGTGTTTCCAAAAAAGTACCTTCCAGCAACTAGCTATTTCTCCCCCTGTTCTTTACTCTTCACCTCAAAATACCCTCACTAAAACTTTCTAGCTGTCTTAATTACTCATCTCGATTATAGGTCATTAGACTGGCTTTTTAGAGGGAGCTGAGTATGGGCAGAGTTTATGATATAGCAAAACCATATATAATTAAAAATAAATTCAGGGTAATTTCTGGAATTTAAATAAGTTCTTTAACTCCTTGTAAGTCTGACGGCCTCCTCATTGCTATGGGATACTGTTGATGGCAAGAATTTTACAAGATTCAGAGAGGAATCAGACATTCTAAAGAATATCCTGTGAGAATACTTAATGCAGATCCTTCCCAAAGTCAACGTGTAGGACTTAAACATTTCGGCATTAGAAGAAGGCTTTTATGGGTGTCCCATGGCTATCTACTGCGACACTTCTTGCTCTTCCCTCTTGAATATCTAATGTTGGCTATCTCTGAAAAACAGCTACACAAACCAGATTCACAAATCTGTCTGAGAAATCCTGTGTTAAAGGGCAAGAGGCTTAGTAGGCAAGATACTGAAGTGTAGGAGTGCAACAAGACTGAAACTGTCATTTTTCCCAGTAACTACAACAATCCCAACCTGAGTGTCCCTGAGATGCATATTAGGAATGGTCTGATTTGGTAACCTTCTCTGAATTGTCAAAGGTTTTGGTATTCAGTCAAACAATGTCCCAGTATTAATCCCCAAAGAGGAGAATGAGACTGAAGCAGTCTGGAGTCAGATTTGCACGGTAGATTGCTGAGGAAGAAACTACAGCAAATGAAGCAGGGGGAAAGATTGAGCAAAAGATGATAGGAAGATGATTTGGAATTTGTGTGTGTTGACCCAGCAATCTCTTACCAACACTGTTAGGATAATTTGGTTTTATTTCCCCTTGCCTAACTTCTCAGTCTCTGCCTTTTCCTATACTCCACATCTGTCGGTTTTATGGCTATAGATTTACTTTGCTCTCCAAGTCATCACTGCCTGGACTCCCTCATCAGAAACATCCTCTCAAGAGGAAGTGACTATCCTTAGTCCTTTAACTATCTGGAAGGTCAGTGCCATATTTGTAAAGGGCTTGCATATGCCACTATGGCCTATGCAGAACCACTTTATATCTGTTCCACATACTTGTCATTGACTCCCTGGTCTGTTGCCTACAGGGGTGGAGATTCACAATGTATCTATGTGCAGAGTGCCTGTTACAACGTCCAGATCTATGATTTTCTTATTTCAGACCAGGGACTGTCTATCTCCACCCGTAACCCTTCACAGGCTTAGATACCTAATTAATTGTAAGCAAAAAATGAAGATGTCTGTAGATGATGTCTAGATGCCAGCACATAACTACCGCCTAAAAAAACAAATTGCTGAAGAAACCCCCTGGCAGTGTCAGCACGATGGATGAATGTATAACATACACATGCATGCCCAGCCCTGCCAAGATGCATGGTAGCTCTTCTTTCAGTTCTTGAGTGCCTATCATGCCACAGCTCTTTCTTTAGAATTCTCAAAGCTGTTCTTTCTTCTTCCCTCCTCCACCCCTCAAAGTCATGCTGGGAGGGGTGATGAAGGGAGAATTTACCAGGAGCTCTCTGTCTGCCCACCAAAAATCAAATATACTTTGTAGTCTGGAACTTGGCCTGCCTTGAACACCTCACGAGTGTTGGAGAGAATGTTTTCTTCCATGATGTTTCTCCATAAATTTGATGATCAAAAGACCAGAGCTCATCCTCTAAAACCTTCTAAGCACCTGCTTAATCATCACATTGTTTCTTGGTACAAACTCATTTTAAGTCATACATCCTTTGTATAGCATTACTATAAATTTGTTTTTCTAGTGCTAGAGGATGGGATGAAGACGAGATTCCCATTGACAGAGTATTTCTAGTTTCTCACTAAAATATGTTGATTTTAGAGGCCTTATAAAACAAATTCACCTCGGTAGTATAAAATACCATATGCATACACCACTGTTTGGAAAGTGAAAATTCAATGTGACACGCTGACGCAAATGTGTGTCTTTGAGCTATTGTGGGCTCTTCAGAACAGCACAGCTTGGAAGGATAAGCACAAGGCACCGTGCTGAGGAAATGGAATTTCCTGTGTTGGAGGAAGAAGATCTGAGCCAATGCTGCTGTGATCTGATCTTTTTTTGGTTAACTAGTTGGGTGGCTATAACAGATATGTCAAATATGCCATTCATTTATCACCATCTGCTTATAGGGATGAAGATATTAATGCCATATCTTCCTGAACAGTTGGTTTCTCAGCTTACTTTAGTCTGCATATGTGGCAGGCATTTCTCCTGTGCATCCTCACTCTTACCTTGAAGAAATTATTGGGGAAAAGTAGGGGGATGACCGTCGGATGAGTGCATGGATTTCGGAAAGAATTTGAGGTGTTTTGCACCAACTCAGTGCAAAGAACATGACCAGTGGACAAATGTGTGCAGTTGTGTACTAATGAGGGTCTGAGCATGAAGAGATAGTGTGAGCTGGCATTCATGGGCTTAGGGTCAGAGTCAGCAATGTGTCTGGGAGATGGTGAAAATGAGCTGTGGTCTCACATGATCTGGCTCGGTGGGGTCTGCTCCTCTGCCATAGACCTAGGCACTCTCTTTTCTCTTGCTGGTGACAGGCTACTTGACAGAAATTTCCTTACCTGAGGATCTAGGCTCCACACATCACAGGGAAGAGTGGGGAAGATTGGAAAGATGTCACCTGTGGATTCACCATACTCAGTGAAAATTGCTGCTCACAAGTCCATTTTGTTACCCAGAAACACTAGAAGTAAATATAATCCATTTTTTAAGCCTACAGGGAGTGGCTGCCCTAACTGCCAGATTTCCCCTATGTGCTAGAAATGGGCAAGAGCAGAAAAAGGAATGGAACATGCCTCAGGAATCAACTGGAGGGGGCGAGTCCATATTGGCTTCTGAGTCCAGTCTGACAGATAATGTCCTTATGACAGCCAGAAGCAAAGTCTAGGGCCACCTGTTGGACCCACTTCCAGCACTTCTCACGCTAGGTGGTGCGTTACTTCTTGTGCATTTTTGTGGCTCTTTGTGCTTCAGCTACTGAGGGATGAAACAACTTAGTTAAGATGAACTAAGGATGATACACTCACTCTCAGTTTTCTGTGGACTAACTTCCTTACAACCAGAGTCAGTCTAGGTGACAGCAATTGTCCACAGAAGGAAACTTAAGATCAAGCATCTACTGTACAAAGAAAGTCTGATCCTTAAAGCAGTAAACATAATGTATTGCATACACATGCAGTGCCTTAATAAAAGACAGTAGCTTGAACAGATTTAGAAATAGTATTCAACATGGATGGAACAAAACATTCAGATTTGGGACACATGGATAGCTTGGGAGAAGCTAGAATTGCTGAAAACCCTCTGTAGAGGGGTACTTGTATCTCTGATGTAGCTATGTTGGCATCTCCTATAGAACTACTAGTTGAGGAAATACTCTTTGGGTTTATGTGGGATGCTTCGCATGCACTCATATTTGCCCAGTGGAAGTGATTCACTCAGAAGCTTCTCTTATTGCTATTAATTTCTTTCCTAAGGCACAGTAGGAACAGGGACGACGGAAACAATTGTACTTGCTAAGCAATTTCCAGGAAGAAACTTCCTGGGTGAAGAGAGTTTGTCATCAGCTGCTAGAGGGGTTGGGGGGTCTGCTTCTCTTGAAATATTTTTGAATCGCATGTCAATGGGGAGTCAATTTACTCTATTTAAATTTGATTTCGCTCTTCCAGAGGAACATCAGCCATGTAGAGCATGGCTGTCTGCTAATTGGATTGGTGCTTTGTAAGCACTAAGAGGAAGAAGGCAAAGTGGCCATGATGGGAGGAAATACTGTATGTTGGACCAATGTGCACCACCAGGCTTCTTTAGATCCTCTGTCAATGGTGGAAACAGTTGATGACCTATTGTGATAGACAACTCACAACGTCATTTGCTCTGACTTGCTAGCAGGGTGAATAGTGGTACTCAGGAAGAACAGCTACTGTATAAAAGAGCAATCTGATATTCTAAATGTATGTGCAGAGCTAATCATGTGGAAGGGATCCTCTAGTGACACATGCAACACTCACTGGGAGTGAGCAGAGGTTTAATAAGTTGTAGCCAAAACTATACATCAGGTACCACAAGTAGGAAACTGCTATGTAAATCTGAAGCATGTGTGAGGGGGAGTTTGTATAAGTTCCTGAAATCATTTCAATTGAATAATTACCATAAACAGAAGTTGTATTGATTAATTTCTTAATGGAAAGATGGTATATTAATATAAATAAAAATACTTTTCCAAGACAACATGTGACCTTTTCCAAAACAGCATCCCTCACTTCAAACTATCTTCAATATCATAATTTCTTTTAAAGGTTACATACGTAATGGAATAATTACATGTCTGCAAATACATGCTGATAGCGATCTTCTGTAGCTTTGAAACATCTTTTCATACCTCTCATGTTTTGTACTATACAAAGGCCCTTTTTTCTTTTTTCAAATAATAGATTTATAACTACATTAAATGGAAATAGCTGGCAAAAGCTTACTTTTAATTACACTGATGAGCATTCTCCAAATCTCCCCAGTTCTTCGTATAATAATTACAGTTTGTCAGCCTAATACCAATGAGTACGTGGTCCTCCTAAAGAGATTCAGAACTATCACTCTGCCTGAATGCTCTGCTAGCCGAGTAAACACCTTTTTTCTTCTCTCCTATTTTGGGCTAATATGTATGAACACTATAAAAAGGCTAAGGCTTGCGTTAGTGGAATTGGCAACCCTTTTCATAATTACTGGGACTGAGATATAAATGGAATTTAGGTCTCTTCCTCAGTAAGAATAAATTATTTTTACTTTTTGAATAAGTCTCACAATTGGACTCAGTAAAAGGTTTTTTGTTATGACTGAGTGTTAGATCTGTTTTTAATCAGATTTCTTAGTGGCTTCTCAATATTGTGGCTCATGTTTAACCCCTTAGTACAGAAAAAAAGCCTTGGAATTTTCCAGAGGCTAAAATCAAACTGTCCCTCAGCACTGGAGAATGACACAAAGCTATATGAAGGAGTGCTGTTCAATAATTCAGTATCCCATAAACATGCAAATTAGCTGCATACACAGAACCACTGAGTTTTTCATGCACCTTAGCAACACTGCCTTCTGTAGACTTGCCCCTGCATGGAAATACATGGCCAGATACTCTCTACAACTACCTCAAAGGAGCTTATAGACAGGTGGGTTTTGGCCTCTTCTCCCAAGTAACAAGCGATAGGACAAGAGGAAATGGCTCCAGGTTGCACCAGGGGAGGTTTAGATTGGACATTAGGAAAAATTTCTTCACCAAAAGGGTTGTGAAGCACTGGAACAGGCTGCCCAGGGAAGTGGTGGAGTCACCATCCCTGGAGGTATTTAAAAGTGACACGGTTTAGTGATAGACTTGGCAGTGCTAGGTTGAAGGTTGTACTCAATGATCTTGAAGGTCTTTTCCAACCTAAAAGATTCTATGATTTGCTGCTTGTATCACTGCAGTTCTGTGCCCTTGTAGGCAGCTCTGTATTCAGTGCTGGATACCAGAGCAGCATGACAGTCAATTGCACCAGCTACTAAAGACAAGCTTAAAAGCTTGTTACTACCACATTGGGCTGATGCACTAAATTTAAGTAGCGGTTTTATTCTGTGTACTCACCAAAGACTACCAAGATTGTTCTGTGGGGTAAGTCCTGCTGCCTAGTACTGAGATGCTCAGACTCTACTGTGTGTTGAGGCTTGACACAAAGCAGTATAACAAGAGGAGTTTAGTTGAATGCAGTGACCTGCAGTGCTTGGCTTGGCTTGCAGAAGGCTGATTCAGGCCCTTGGTTTGGGGCCTTGGTTATGGAAACCCAGTTACTACCAGACCTGCAGGTATCTGGGGCTGTCGCATCAATGACACTTTCAATTGAAAGTGGAGTGATCTCCTAACTGGGAAGGACAATAAGGAGAATTAGGAATGAAGAACTGGACATAGGCTGCTTGGTGGCATACACAAGACTGAATTTTTCTGTTCTCTGATGCTTCAGGGCTGAGCTGCTTCTGCTGTGGGAAGGGGAAGGGCAGAGGAAAAGGGCAGGACCAGTTGCAAAGCTGACTAATGCCTTAGGTGACAGATAGGAATAGTCACCAATGTTTCAGGGGAAATTTAATTTTCCCATTTCCCTTCCACACACACCCATGTGCTTCCACCAGTGCCTTGACATTTGGAAAGTAGGCCATGTTCAAGACTATATAATTGCCCTGGAAGAAAAGTATCGTTTGGCACTAATGCAAGTGGGAAGAGGGTGCAACTTGTATGCTCAGTGCTTGACCATCATGGACACTTGGTTTTGGGTTAAGAGGAGATTTCACAATTTCTTGAGGCTTCATAAACTCCTGACCTTGCTAAGGTAGCAGAACAGCAGGTGGAATTAATGAGGTATCCTAAGATTTGGGAAAGCTATGAAAGTTGTTCCCTTTCGCCATCTTAACTGCTGGTTATTATAATTCCTGGTATTTAAAATCAGTAGGACATAGAATGTACTGTCAAGTCACTTTATCAAGACAATAACAATTCAGGTTAGTCGTATCACAGGAGTTGGATTATTTTATACTTCCTGTCTGGTGCAGCAGCACTGGGAAAAAATCACCACAAAAAATGGACGAGGCATCACGTTTTAACCTGATGCCTTGCATACACTAATTGTTCATCCATGCCCTATCTCAGAACTGAGATACAAATGTCAGTTTACACTCATATATCTGGCCAAAAGAGCGGTGCTTCTGTCACTGATGACTATAGGAACCTATATAGCGTGCATCTGCAACCAAATATACAGCTCACCTTGAATTAAATGAGTTGCTTATGTCTGTCTATACTATTGGATCTCTCTGTAGTATCTTATCACAGCTAGCTTGTACTTTGTGGAGAGTCTTAACCTGCTAAAGTATCTGACTTACAAACCCATTACTGTTCTCTACTTAGTAAAGCTTTGAGTTTCCCACCATGTGCTGGAGTCCTTTGTTTCCTTTCCTTTATTTGGAAAAAAAAAAAAAAAATATATATAATGTGTGGTTCTGGAAATATAAACATAAGAGATTTTCCTGTACCACAGAAGCCTGATTTCTGCAGAGATATTCCAGGAAAGCTGCAAAAAACAATCACTAGAAATCAGAGTGAGGAGCTGTGGGACTGATTAAGTTTCTGCTCCTGAAACAAGGTGTCTGATGCAGACCTTCTGAACCTTGTGATACTTGCAGCTGGGCAATCTCCTCTAACAACTCAGATTTAACAAGTTTGCTTCAGTACCCTGGTGCCAACAGGGCTGTAGCATAAGCTGACACCATGTGGTTCAGCATAAGCTGGCAATGCTATTCGTGCTTTCGCACTTCAGCTGTGAAGCTGTATCAGTGATGGTTCCAGACCCTAGATGCTGGGATGTGACAATACTTCCCATCTTGGGAAGAGGCAACAGCAGTGGCAGTATCTGCATCTGTGGTTACTTTAGCACTAGGAGCTGTTGAAATCATGATGTTTGTGATGAACGGTTCTGCCTAGACTAGTTTAGCCTTGGAAGCTGTGTGGTGGGGGAAATTCCACTTCTGGCAAATGCTGTTCTGTATAAAAAGTGTATAAAAATATGAAGAGAACCCAGAGCTGTAAAAAAGGTGTTGGGAAGAAACAATTAAGCCTCTCACAGGAAAAGCAACCTGGTAAAAATAAGATTTTAATCCAGCAAGTGTCAAACAGTAAGAAGCACAGAGGTAAAATTCTGGATTAGAAAGGACAGCCATCTTCCTATTCTCTAAGCAGAGGTATGAATAGGCAAGAGCAGCTATCACACTGCTAGGCTAGGAAGGTCAGCCTTACTTGTAGCTGAAACATAGCCCCCTGGATCCAGAGAGTAGCTACACATAATAGTTCTCGAGGTGACTCCAGAACAAACAAATTGTGACAGATTCATTAGTCACTGGATTTCTTTTATGGATGCTATTTCCTCTTCTAAAGGATTAGTACCTGATTCCCTGCACAGTTAGCAGAGATCAGCATGCTCACACACCAGAAATACTCTTGAAATGTACAAAGAAACAGGAATGCTGTCCTGGGCTCCTGCCTATGTGCCCTTGAAAAAGGCAGAGTTGCAGCTGCAGACCACTATTCAGTCTCTACTGGCTGAGGTCTCCAAGGTCATTTTGGACAGTGATCTGGGGACCATCTGTAAAGTGAAATTCTTGCTAGACAGTCAGCAGCCACCTGATTAAAAAAAAAAACAAATCAGAAGTGATTCAAGTGATTCATAGTGGACAGCAAGTATTACTGAATAATGTCCATCCTTGCAGCAAACTGACACATTTAATGGGATGAGAAAGGGGTATCCTCTTTATTTTTGAGTTAAAAGTTGTTCTGCCTCGCTTGCAAAACCAACAAGCAAATAACACTTGAGAGGCAAATATACCTCTTACACACTTACCTTCTATTTTAACTCAAAAGGTATCTCCTCAGGACTTTCCTTATTCCTGCCTCCTCCCTGGTCATGATTACTTCAATACAATGGCCAACATCATATCCAGACTAGATGAGAATAGTTGTATTGATAGCTGCATGTTTCTCAGCTGACTTCTCCATCAAACAGCAGATCTCCCAGCTCAGTCTAAACTTAACTCTCATTGCATTTTATTCCCCTTCTCATTGTACCTTTCCTAACAGTTGTTTCTCAGTTGAATGTTGATTGCTTTCATCACCACACTAGTCAGCGCATACTCAAGACATAAAAACTCATACATCTTGTGTGGCAGCAGTTATGTCCATAATACAACTGGGGCTCAGCACAGTGGTTCTTGATGGGATCTGAATCATCATAAGCAAGAGATAATTTGGCAAGAGGATGATAACAGTGGTCACTACAGATCATGTGATGGGGTACTCTGATAGGCAGTTTCTATCAGGAGGAGCTTTGCTTTTGCAAGAAAGGATGCATCATGTGATATTTACAGAATGACCAAAGAGATGTCATTAAAAGTACTGGTGTGTGTCTGTATGTGGTAGAAAGAAGCAGTATGTTACAGTCCTGAGATACAGGCATTTTGTATAAAGCTAAATACTGAAAAAAAAAAAAGTTGATTCTTGCAAGTTGGAAGTTTCTCTCATTGACAGCAATTTTTAATTGTAATGATGTGGAATTCCCTTCGCCTGTGCCAGCCTCCCTCCTTTAAGGAAGGACAGTGGAGTGTGGAGGCTGGGGGCAGCAAGTACATGGAAAGCTTTAGGTTTGTCTCTTTAAGGAAAGGGCAGATCCTAAAGCCTTTTCTCTTACCCTTGTAAAATTATCCTCTGGTTAACTGTGGTATGGACTGCTTTGCTACTTCACTCCATGACTGTCTGTAAAGGGCAATGTCATACTTGTCTGTGTTTTATTTATTCTTTCAGCTTTACTCCATAATTTGAAGCATATCTTCCAAATTCCCAAGCTCAGGGTAACTGATGCCACTGTGAATTTGAGGGCATTTGCTTGGGTTTTGCACCTTTGTGTAGAACAATTGAATTCTTCCACCCATTTAGGCTTATTGAAGACCATCATCTCTTTTTTCCAAAGTAAATTAACAGAATAATTGGAATACATAGGTCATTTCAGACCCTGTTTCTATGTCCTCAGTTACTAGGCACTTTAATTCCTGTATAGGAACAACCACCGCCTTAATTTTCTTCTTCAGTACCACTTGTCTCTGCACTATACACTACAAAAACAGTGAAGATCATATTGCCAGAGTTTTGACCCAGCACAGACAAGGCTCGCTGGAAAAGAATGTTGGGGATATTCCAGAGGGATGTTATTTTGGAACCTGCAAAGTCTTAGAATGGCAGTAATTTTTCTTGTCTTGCCAAAGTAATGCTCTTCAAATAACTTCAGTGGAAGACACTGTCTTTCTCTTCAGGTCTTATGATAGCAGGACTTGGATTCTCCTCCCACATTCACTTCCAGTGACCCATTCTTAGTTCAACAGAGACAGAATTTCTCATCTTGAAAAACAAGTTGCATTACAGATTGGAGTCTCGTGGTTAGGCTGCACTTGGAATGGACCATGCTTTTCTAGCATTTATTGAGATTCCATAGTGATTACTGTCATAGGACAGCTCAAGCCTCTTTGCAAAACAGTGCTGAATTGTGTAAAAGACATCAATAGAGAAAAAAAATAAGGGGTTTTTGGTGCTTCAGCCATGGGGTACAACTCTATGCTATGATTCAATTGCATGCTTTGGGTACCATTAAGACATCTGGAGTAGACAGCTTTCACTGCTTACATAGCTGAAAATACCTAGCTGGTTTGTGTCTTTTCAAGATACAAGGCTATTTAAAAAAACAAACACCAATAGTCAAACTCAGGGTGAACTTGTGTTACAGTGACATTAAAATACCAATGGGAGACTGGCTTTTGTGGAGAAGGATCATCTAAAAGGACACTGAAGGCAACATACAACCCTACTGTAAATTTATTGGCATCAATGGCATTTATATAGACTATGCACAGATGGATCTGGTTTGGAGACTTGTAGCTTCTATCTAATCAACAAGTTTAATGGGTACGTCAGACCATGTTATCAGGAGAAGCAGGATTCTGTTCTTACAGAGTAGCTAGGCAAATTACATTAATTGAGCCATTTTATAATTTGTTTTTACTCACTCTGTAGCTGTGTGAATAAAGTGAAAACCAATTAATAATATATTCAGTGAACTTTGTGATAATTCTTACTCTAAAATCAGTTTTTCCAGCTCCACTGGACAACTTCACAGGTGCTATGGTAATGTTTCCATGCAATCCACTTATCACCAGTTCTGAGACTGGATTGGAGATTCTAGCAAAGGTTAAACATTTTAGAAGATATCTCATAACTAAAACATAAGAAAAACATAAAGGTACCAGGAGATTCCCCATAAGCAAAAAGACTGGAAGGATTCCAGAATACTGAAAGGTTTCCAATGATGCACAGGGAGACCTCTGTATAGAGTCCAAGGAACAGACCATGAGGAAGGAGTTTGGAGGCCTCGATACAATTCTTACTCTTTTCAGAGGAAACATGTAATAACTGCTATCAATATGCTAGCCAGAAAAGGCTAAATAAAGCTTGTAATGTCTTTGACCACCTACTTGCTTGTGTAGGCACCAATTCTACATCTAATCATCCCTTGCCCTTGAAGTTTTCTTAAGGCAAAATAGGTTTGATTGAAACAGAATGTACCCTGTCTGGCTATATGCAATCTTTTAACATCACACTCTTAAACCCCAAAGCCTGGTCTTACTAAAATGTTAGCACTTCTGGTACAGTGAGAGAGACAGAGAATACCCCAGAACTGCAATAAGGCACCACATAAATACTGTTTCCAAACTTTTAATCTTTCCCAGCACATACAACAGCAGCAGCTGGCCAAGAGTAAGGGTTGAAATGGAATCTGATTGTCATTCATCTGGGATCTCCTCCAACTCCCACTAAAACAGTCTTTCCACTGAGTTTGTATATAATCTCATTTCAAGTCCCATGCAGTGAATCCTAGCCAATTCAGCTCTTAAGGGTTGTCCTGACTCAAATGCTAACTATCTGCATTCAAATGAAGACTCCTTCTATTTAAGAACAGATCCTATTCTTGTGTCTGTTGCATGAGAAATGTCATTTATTGCCATTTCAAGCAGGAGAATCAGCAAACAATGGCTTCTCACACACCAGGCTCTCCTAGCAATGCCTATGTTGTCATCTCTGCATTCAATCCTTTTACGTTTGTAACTAAACACTTTCAAATGGGAGTATTTTTCTGTGGGTAACAGAATCAACAGCCTGATCTTAAGAACCCCTAATGATTCCATGCTGAATACTTCTTGAACATGGGTTTAGAGAGAGATTATGTGTGCAGGCATGCAGTTCTGAAAAATCTGTGGCTCGCATATAATCCACAGCATATGATCCAGCATAAGCCACAAAAAAGACTGAAGCAACAGCAAGAGAGGTGTGAACTGTCCCACTTATCTGTACAGAGTCTGTGTGCCAGTATTACAAAGTTCTACATGATTTACTGTGTCCCACTAACTTGAAGCCGAGAGCAGGCATAGCTTGCAGTAGAAGGTGGTGCGTGCTTCACTTTTAGGAAAAAAACAGCAGTAGTTCTTAGCTGCCCCATCTTCTCACTGAGATCAGTGAACCTCTTGCAGGTGCTAGGCACACCATGTAGAAACATCTGGAAAGACCTTTGATCCTTGGGCTGAAGACACTTTGAAAGAGCAAAGTGGTGGTGGCTGCAAGGATACTACCCCCGTGCTCCTGCAGCATCTCCCTTTGGGTGAGCGGTGATGATGATTTGTTGAGGCACTTTGTGGAAGCCTGAGCTACCACAGCCTGTGCCATGCTTGTTTTCTGAGGTAAACAGGAAATCTCAGACCTTAGTAATGTCAATTCTGAACTTCTCACCAGGGCTAAATTCCATTTGAAGGGAAAAGAGCAGCAGGAATGATCTCTATATTTAGTTATCTCATATTTTGTCTTACATCGTCCTCTCATGAGTGTGCCAGAAGGCCAAAAGGAGACCTCTGATTGTCATGTACGACCTGCATAACAGGCTTTTCCAGCTGTTGATATGGCATGTGGAAGACTGAGCAAGCTGTATTCCTCTTCTACCTAATTCAGAATGACTGGAGAGGAAAACCTTTCCTCTGAATCTGCAGGAACTTGAACCTACGCCTCTCTCCCTTCCCAAACGAGCTCCGAATCCAAAAAACTTACCTGCAAAAATGCTAAGCTGGATTTGGATTTCAGCCTCCATATCTTTTTCGTAGTATCCTGACTGGCAAATTGTACCATTGCATTTGGAATGCCATACCCATCGACAGACTTAATCTTCAAAACATATTAAAATATAAAAAATGTTATTAATCTTTGTCAGAGACTAGCAGAACACTCTCACTGTTGTTTTTTTTTCCTTGAGCTTTTCCAGGCTACTCTTGCCTCTTTTCAGGGTCCACCTTCCAACTGTTGGGATAGGAAGCTGTGTTTCACATGCATGTTTTAATCACTGTGCTTGCTTTGAGGTGCTGGAAAAATGGGGAAGTGGGTAAGCAATTTAAAACTGCCATCCTGAGACATCTCTCACCAAACAGTGTTTATACCTCAAACTGCTCCACCTGACCTGACTCAAAGAGAAAATGGAGTTGTTAAGCATAGTATGTGACTCTGTCCATCCGAGGCTCTTAAGATCCAAAGCTCAGTGCTGGCTCTGAGACAGCATTAGGAATGTTCCAGTATGGCTGCCTGATTCAGCCTCTACTCTAATTTTTTAAGTTGTGGCGCCTTGCATTGTGTCTAAATTAAAATAGATTCTTGCATTAAAACGATATATAGAATTCAGCTTCAAAAGCTGTCTCAGAAACTGTCTCCCCTTTGTGACAATAGTGCACAGTCCCACTCATTTCTTCGCTCCACAAAGTGCTGTCAAACATGTCCAGTCATCCAGTGCTCACTGCAGCAAAACTGTTCATCTTTCAAAGGCAGCACTCTCAAAGCTCTTTACAAACCCCACTGGCAGACACCTCGTGCTACCCCCTGCAAGGGAAATGAGTAACACTCATCTAGTCATACAGGGGGATGCTAAAGTAAAGCGAGGCAATACAATTTTCCTACTGTCGCACAGCAAGCTTGTCTGTAGCATGACGCTCCTACCTTTCAAATACCTCAGTCCTGGTTTCTAAGCAATAGCCCAAGCTTCCTTTCTATTCAGCAGCTAAAACTACTGCAAAGGATTAAGTAGGTACTTAACACCATATTGAACAGGAGCCAAAAGAATTAATTTCACAGAAGAGGAAGAAACCAGCATAAAGAATTCAACAAGTTGGGGGGTGAAGAACGTGTGTATTGATTAAGAGACAGAAACAACCTACACTTAACTGCTAAAGCTTGTAGTTGTCAGATCTAGCCCTCCCATAATGCTTCCCCTTGCCCTGATTCCTGATAATTTACAGAGCAAAAAGCCTCTTTAAATGAGAGAGAAACTTTCTAGATAACAGAGTGCAAGTCACTTCTGCCCAGTAGCTCACCTGGCCATGTGGTCTCCTAAAGGTCACTGTAAGTTCCTTTACTGGATAGCAGCCCCAAGGGACAGAACTGGGCACCTCTCCTTGGAAAGAATGGCACTACAATCCTAGTGCTCTTTTACATAGCCTAAACTGTGGTCTCAGAAGAGTATGTCTGTTTCAAAAGCACTATGCTGTGCCTATCTGAATCACGTAAAATCCTTGCTCTGACAGGGCTGCAGCTGCTATGTAACCTGTCACTGGAATAGCTAATGAGGTCACATAACCAGAAAAAGGCCTTGAACCTAAGCAGTGTAAACCTGGTCCTTCCAGGCTGAGGAAACCAATCCATTCATTGCAAGTAGCAAAGGCAACCCAAAATGAACAGAAATGAAAAGGTTCACATCACTAACAAACCACAGGAGCAGGAATGAAGCTGACCTGTACTGCTCAGTTGTTGCTAGTAGACTAGCTTTACAGGTATTTTAACCAGTCTTCTCCTCTCCAGAAGAGAACATATAGCCTCAATAACACAGTGAGAACCTCTAAGTATTTGTCAGCACACCAAATAAGCAACACCTTTCTGTTGAAATCACCACTAAAGCTCATAAAAGTCTTGAAGCAGTGTATAAATGGGCACAGCACCACCTGCCTGAACATCTGCTTCTATGTTGAGAGTAGAGAAATGGAGCCCCTGATGTCTTCTTACGGCGAAAGAACCCTCTCCTGCTTGAGCTAAAAGAGCATCTCTGTGAGAATGCGTAGGTGTCATTGGGATTATTTCCTCCAGTCTCCAGGCTTACTTAAACCAAACATTCTCCATCTCTCCTACTACACCGCAAAAAGCAGATGGCTCATACACACAAAGAAAACTAGAGATGAAGGATCTGTCTAGAACTTGGGTCTGTTTCATGGGATCGTTAAAAATGTTAACTTTCCCCAAGGCACACATTAACTATCTACTTGAGTCCTCACACCTTGCTTGGTTCCATTCAGGCAGAAGGTATATCAGGAGATGGGAAGTGCAGCATAAGCGAGATACTTAATTTGGGTTGATATACTAAAATAAACAGACTGAAAAGTTGCAACATGCCCTAACAGACAACAATAAATCTCTTTTACTGACTGATTGTTGCTAGTAGTAGTTGGAAGCAAAGGGAAAAATAAAATGGAGAGCCAGCAAAATGGAAGCCTCATCCAGCCAACAGGAACTAATACCAACAAACTTTCACATAAGCATTTGAGACACTCTCTCCTTATCAAACAACACAGACAAACAGTCATGTGCAGCCCCCACATAATGAGGTTTGTTCCCTTCTGTGATTGATCCCAGCACATATTCCTTTATGAGGAATTTCCAGTATGAGGAAAGAACATGAAAGCAACAGGCCACACAATGCACACAGAATGGAAAGCAGCCTTTTCCCCCCTTCCATGTTGTTCCAGCATTGTGCCTTGTCTTTGGTTTTAGGTTCAAGAAGGTTGTTAGCCTTTGCAGATTCCCACAGGCATGAGTTCTGCCAAGCCTGCCAGTAGGAAGGCCATCTTGCTATAACCATGCTTACTCATATGGAATAGCCAGGAGTTTTCATCACTTTGTAACTTATGTCATCAATCCTGCACACCACATCGCTGCTAAGCAAGACTAATCTTGCTGCTTGGCGTCAATGGAAGAGCTTTCAGAGTTGAGGAGTACTGGCACACTTGAAATTTCAGCTAATCCTCTTTCAAAAGGCATTGTTGCTATTCTTGGAATAATGAGTAGGAAGTTTCCTTGCTCTGTTAATGGGTACAATTAGAGGCAAAAATTGTTCAGTTGTTTTCTGTCAGGAAACCAGTCTCTTGGTGGCTTTAGAAGATTTGGCTTTTTTAAGTCACTCAGAGCAGACGGGAACACTGTCATTCAGATTTCAAATTTGAGATTACCTGCTCCACTGTGAGCTCCTGACAAGCCAGTTTCCTTGCCTTTGAACTGAACCCCTTTTGAAAATAACTCCTCAGATCACTAAGCCATTTTGGAGAGGAATTAAGAGTTGTCCTGCTTGACTACAGATTACAAGTAAGCTTGCTCCAAAGATGCCATGACCTATATCACTTCTGGTTAACCAAAAGAAGTTAAAGCATTCAATTTTTTGTCTGAATGACAATTCATTAAACAACAACTAGTCAAAAATTGCTAGAGTCAAAACATTCTCCTGACAAGAAGTCCTTTTTTGGCCCAGAAGGAACATGAAAAGATTTTTAAATGTTGGTTAACTTTCACCTTCCAATGGAAAACCTAGGAACAAAAAACAATTTGCTGATTCTTAAGTGTCATATTTTACTGAAAGATACAGGTTCTCATGAGACCTTATCATACTTTGAAAATGTGTAGGTGGTTTCTTAGCCAGTTTTAGTATTCATAAATATTCTCAAATGGTGCTAGAGAGATATTAGAAGAACTCCTTATGCTTGTGTTCAATGGAAAGGGCTTCTGAATTCTAACTAATCTGTGTTACTTCTTAACATGGAGAACCTATCCTCTTGGAGACTAGATACTAGATGCTGTTATTCTGGTAGCACAATTCCATCATCATGGACTAAGTGCAGTGTTTTCTCCCTCATTTGGTAGCATGATCGATCTAGATTTAAGGCGGCTGAACTTAACCTGAGAAGTGAAGTTTATCTCCCTGTAAAACGGCATTCAAAACTACCTGTGAAGACATACCCACCTCCTCTCCCCCACTGACCTCATCTACTGGCATTATGATGTCTGCCTTCACGCTGTAGCTGTGAGAAAGACATGCAATGCCATTCATTGATCTGGGACACATCATGTGCTGTTTCTCATGCAGTAGTGGTGACCATGGATACACATGTGATTGCATTCATATTGGGGAAGGGAAAATGTTAGAAATCTGATTGCTGGAGAAGATGCGAAAGAGATAAAAATTAATGTCTTGATGCTAAACTTAAGTGTCTTGAATCTCCAACCTGTGTAAGGGGCATAACTGGGCAAAGAAGACAGTGAACGTACCTTGCCCTCTGTGGCGCTACTAATATCTTTTGTAGAATTAAGGTAGAGCAGCTGTTTGGAATAAGAACAATAAGCAACATTTTAAATACTTCCATTAATCCCTTAACTGCTTTATAAGGGGGTCGTGTGGAGAGAGAAACAGAGAGAATGCCATTGATGTCTAGCCATCTCTTAGGTGGGATTTGGCAGTCAGTATGCTGCAGAGCCGTCTAAGGAGGAGCTTTGAGCCAAGAGTATCTAAACAAACCTTTTCTCCTGCAAAATAGACTGGAAGAGCATTTAGGGATTCAAGTCTGCCTAGAAGGATCTAACTGCTCCTTTTCCATGAGTGTTAATGGAAACTAAGCACCTGAAATCTCTTGGTGGCTTTGGAAGGCTTGGCCTTTTTAAGTCACTCAGAGCAGATGGGAACACTGCCATTCAAATTTCAAATCTGAGATTACCTGCTCCGCTGTGAGCTCCTGACAAGCCAGTTTCCTTGCCTTTGAACTGAACTCCTTTTGAAAATAACTCCTCAGATCACTAAGCCATTTTGGATAGGAACTAAGAGCTGTCCTGCTTGACTGCAGATTGCAGGTAAGATGAAGATCCCACATATGACTGCAGAATGTCCTCAGAAAACAATGTTCCTTGAAAGATGACTAGTTTCCTTAAGCTTATTCTGTTGTCCTAGAGCAAGGGCACAGGCTGGGTTATGTGAGTTCCCACAAGAGTATGTGATTCTACTGCTTTTAGACCATCTGTAAGCTTCTATGTGACTCTATCACTTTGCACGAGTCTTTCTGCACTTCTGACTAAATTGTTGCAGTTGATTCAATTGTGCTTGATAGCTTTGTTTCCTATCACCAGTAGAAACTGTAGCATGAGGAGCCTTTATATAAGGAAAAAGGTGAAAATACTGAGAACGGGCACAAATTGAGGCTCATCTAGGTCAAGACGGGCCGTTAGAAATGTTTTAGGAATAAGACTGGGCATTGCTTGTGTTGCATTCTTGCCACCTGCAAGAGTATGTTTCTCTCCTTTAAAAAGAATTGAGGTAAGATCCTTGTGTTTAGGATGACAAAATTCATAGCAAAGTCAGATTAAGGGTGACTCCAAAGCAGACAAACTGTTGACAAGTTTTTGCTGCAGCTGCTAGACCTTCTTCACCGAGTTGGAAAGTCTGGTTAGCAATACTCAGTGGCCTACAGCTATGCTTCCTCAGAACTGCACTCATGTCAGCTACTGTAAGCTAAGTGAGTCAGTCTAGGCATGCAGTTGAAGACTTCCAATAAAAACTGAAGGGGATGCTTCAGTAAGTGGTAGACCTCCTTCCGAGTCATCATTACACCAGTGCCATGGCATCGTGCAATAGGGTTCAGTGTCCCTACCAAGATGTAATGCTGAAGTCACTTGAACTCCTAGTAAGACTAAATGGATTTGTTGTTGTTCCATGCTTGCATGTCTAAACTTGGAGTTAGTTAGCCTAACACCTGCACAATAGATTTTGTGGAAGTGGTGGCAATTCTGATCACAGGGGACTGCCGCCTTCTGTCCCAGAGGCAGCTGTGTCTCAGTGGTAGGTAATGGTCAGTTTGAGTGCTCAGAAAGAAGTGTTCTGTAAATGGAAATTAATATTCTTCTGGCTTGGAAACAAAGTACAATGTCCCTCAGGGCAAGAAGGGAATTCCAGTCTACAGCCATTATTTGATGGAACTGTTTCCAATTACATATCCTCTGAACTCCTTAATTCACAAGCTCTTTTTCTCTAAGGGGAATAATGCTTCTGAAAAGCCTCGTTAAGGCTGTGTATGCAGGGAGAGAATTTCTTAACTGCTTCAGCTAATGCTTCAGTGCAGGGTAAGAATGCCAAGAACCCCTCTGATAAAGTTCATGCAACTATTGGAAACTAATGAAAATTTAATTGCACTGCTGTGTAAGAGCCCCTGTGAAGTGCACACCAAAGCCTCTGGCAGACAATAGAATTGGGATTGTAGGGCAGCAGAAGTGGAATCCATTGGAATGGTCATGGGTACCTTGAAAACATGCTTGGAATAGAAGGTATAGCATGGTTGTGTCAAAGCGATGCTCTGTTGACAACCTGTGGGGCTGGGCACTGCTGAGGGCCATGCACAGAAGAGAGGTGCATGCCAAATTTTCCTTAGGATAATTAAATGGCAAAGAGACTAAGGGGTGAGCTGAACTTTCACACGTTTACAGTTCCACATTACACTAATTATAGAAATCTGACTGGAAATTTCACAGTGGCTAGCTGGAATGGGTAAGATATCAGAGATTGGTGTGATATTCCTCAATATTCTTTACTCAACAGTTCAGTGTCATAGCCTTACATTTTCCTTCATGTTCCTTAAAATGGGAATTGCAATTATTTGTGTCCTTCCCTATCACTCTCTTCTCCGTAACCCAGAGCTGAACTCTGAAAGTATGTCTGTAACTAGACTGACTCCTCAACTTTCAGAAGCTAAAACACAGCTGAGGCCAAGAGGTGCTAATGAGATGTTAGCAAGCAGAGAAGGAGGGATGGTGTTTTCAGTCTCTGCAGGGATGGGTTTTTTCTCTTTTACATAGTACCCAAAGTTTCATAGTCTCTATGTGGACATGAAAGATGCAGGCCATCTCAGTCCAACTCAATAGGGTGGTCTTTTCATGTACTAAGTGCTCCGTATAAAATTCTGTGAGTGCCTAGAAATGGACTTAGGTTCCTTAATTGTGGGCTGCTGAGGTGTTATGGTTGGAGAGGAAGAAGTTTGATTATGTGTACGTAAGTCTGTGCTACTTCTTCATTTTTTCTGGGAGATTCTAAATCGAGCGTTTGTCATATTCTTTCACGCTGTTACTCAGCCCATTACCATTTTCTAATCATCCCTCTCTCCAGCAGACAGCATGGCTTGCTTTGTAGGATCATTGAGTTTGACTTGCCACACCTTACTTCTACAGTAATTAAGACTTAAGTAATATTCTTTATTTCTTTTGCTCTCTTTCTATGACATTTTTTAGTTCTGGCTTTTGCTCTTTTGCTAGAGGCTGCAAGTTTGCTGGAAAGCGTTTTGCTGACTGCAGTTCACATAGAATGAAAGTGCTGTGGATTTTTGTTACTATATATCTACTGCATGGCTGCTTTTGTCTGCAGGGAACTAGAATCAGTGACTTTGTAACAGCTGGTACTGAGATCTCAAAGTGTCAGGATGAAATCAGGAAATGCCTGCAATTCATTCCCCTTCCTCAGCCTTTGTCTTGCTTCTGGTGGCTCAGAAAGACTGTGGCAGCCTCAGCATCTCAAAAAGATCAAAGGGATGGCACTTAGATTTATTGTTTGACCTCAGACGAAATAAACATCCTCTGTCTTTCTGGTTATGTGATGTTTTTGACCAATGTGATGTTTTTGACCAATGGGAGATTCATAGGAATTAAAACTTACAGGGAGCAAGGCAAAAAAAAGGAAAGTAACAGAGTGTGATGGAAGTACAAGAGGTGGATGTGGAGTGTTATCATGGGGTTTGGGCATCCTAATTGCCTTGGTGACTAATTAAGTTAGGGCTTTTACATCAATCCAAGGAGTGCTCCAACAAAAGAGGAATTGTTAATAATGGAAAGAGATAGAAGATACAGTCAGGAAGAAAGAAAAAGAAAAAAAGGGAATTGTACAACCTTATAGAATTGAAATTCAAATGCATCTGGAGGTTGGTCCTCAAAGACTCTGCAGGCTCCTACACTGATGGGCTCCATATGAAATACAATAAGCTGTGAGGTAACTGTGAACCTCCAGGATCAAGCAATACTAGCACGTTTGAGAATGGGAAACTTGCCACACCACCCTTAGCTCTCCACAAAACAACAATGCTGGCATACGAGAAGAGACTGCTCAACATGCAACAGCAATAAGGCCATCTGGCCCAGGAGCAGAAACTTTTGATGACTAAACGCCATCTTGCAGAATGTGCTGAGGCTTTGTGACTCTGGGATGGCATGAGCCTCTGAAACGTAGCAGGTCTTCTCAGTTCATAGCATTAGCTACTACTTCATCTTCTCCTCCCAGCTGTTTGTTGTTTTGCTTTGTTTTGTTTAATGAACCCAGCCTTCTGAAGGAGAGGGCTATGTAGCAGTCACTCCTGTATTTAACTTCCTTCCTAAAAACAACTGCTGTCAGGCAGTGTTGGGGTTGGAGTGATTACAAGATTCTTTACATAAATCACCCTCCTGAAACTCATTTGTCTTAACAAGTTCTTGTATCAACGTTCTTTTTATTATCTCTCCTTGGGAAAGCTTGAAGTTTGTTTCAAGACCCTCAGTCTATTAAAGGAGGAGGCAAAATGAAGGCAACTGAGTAAGTATACTAAAAATTACACATGTATTACAACAGACTGACTGTTGCACTCGTATGCCCCTGTAAATGCTTTCTGGGGAAATGCAAGGCAAAATAAAGTGTTTTGCTTTTTGCTTCTTCAGCATTTATAAAGGCTGCCTTCATAAGACATTGTGTTTTTAATTTCATACCTCCTTTCTTCTCACAGTTTTTATTCAACCTTACCTCCTTTTTCTCTTGTGTCAGATCCTCACTGAAAGGAACCTGGGGCTTTTGGTTTTGACAGTGCATGTCAGGGAAGAAGTAGAGGATGAGCGATAAACATAGGGGAACACTTATTCCATTTTGGGAGGGTTTTGATGATGATGATGATTTTCTTTAAGTTTTTTTTTAAATTTAAGTTCTGGAGTGTGGAAAGAAAGAAGTACTGTCAGTGTTGGCCTCATGTGACATTCCTGTTGGTGATTCTCCAATATCCTTGACTGAATTCAACAAAAAAAAAAGAGAAAACCGGGGAACAAAGACTTCATACTTTGAGTTTTTGGAAAATAAAAATCTATTGGTGCTAAAAAAGGGCAAGTTAAAATTAAAAAAAAAAATATTTCTCAATACATCTTTGTCGCACCTGTGATAGAACCAGGGTGGGCATGAACTTTGAGATATGCAGCAGTGCACAAAACAACTGCTGTGGCTTTGGGACCCATGCCATGTCCATTACTACAGCCAATTGTTCTCTTACAGACAACAGCCACTGTTGACTGCAGCACTACCCTTCTTCTTGTTTGCTTATTCAAGATATTTTTTTAGTTAGCAATGCAGCCTGTATTTCTACCAAGGCTGAAATAGCCTTCCCTATTAACTGTTCAATCCAGCTACTAAAATTTTAATTAAATCTGCATCTGTTGCCTGTGGGCCCATTAGAACGCCAAGAACCTCTGCTCTCTGCTCACTTACGGCTCTGGGCTTCCACAGGATTGGTTTCATTGCCTTCAATGGTTACTCTCCATTTGTGCCAAGGTAAACAAAACAGGAATTATACACTAAGACATTGGGAACAGACAAAATATGTGAGTAATTTTCTTGTTTAGATCTATAGCTTATTCTGTAGAAAATCTGTTTTGGAGGCTGGTTTGAATGCTGTTTGGGAGATGGCTTGATCTATCTTTTCTTCAAAACCTATTCTTATGTAATTAATAATTAAAACAACAACATCAAAAGCCTGATTGAGAAAATTGGTTTGGATTCTTCATAGTCAAATCCCCAAACAGCCAATGAACACATACGCAGAAATCCCATGCCATGGAAATTCAGTAAGTGTTTCTACCCTGGAGATTTTCAGCTATCTATGGAATTGTTATGCTCTCTTCATTATCGTAATTATAGTTTGATGAGTGACGTGGGGTATCACAAGTTCTCAGGGGTGCATAGAATGTGTGCGACATGCAGCTACGCAAATGGGTGCAAGCATTCCCACTCATGTGCCAGCACTGTGCCGTTAAAATAGCATTCCTGTCTTGCACAGCAGGCCAGAAATATCCTCAGTGGATGGATTTGCTCTTATTAACTAGAATACCTATTAGCAAATGAGATGATTTCTGGCTTGGTGCTAGTGGACATCACAAGGCTGTAAGGACAAAGAACAGCCTGAACTATTCAGTGAAAAGGAGTTCCCTGAGAAACAGAACTTTACAAAGGACGAGGGAAAAGATGGGGTCAGTAGCAAGTAATCAACCCATGCTGGCACTCATCATCATGATGGGCAGGATAAAATTGAGGTGTCACTTTTCCAGATTCATATCAAGTTCTCTTTTATCTAAGTTCATAAATATGAAGCTAAAGAGCCTTTTCTGCTGCATTTGAGGAACTTTTTTTTCTTCATAATTTATATGAATATCAGTGCTTGGGGAAGTGAAAGATTAATGGTAACTGCTTGGTGCCAAGCAGAGCGCAGGCAGGCTTCCTTTGTGCAGCTCTGCAGTTCTCCTCACCTGCAGCACCTCCATTAACTTAGTCCTGAGCACCCGTGCAGCTGCCAGTACACCCAAACCCTGCTACTCTAGACCTATTCATCCACATAGCTCTGCTGCTGATGCAGAAAGCTGCCTATGATATTGCTTGTTATTCCAGCGTGGATTGTCCGTGTAGCTCTGCTGATGCCTTAGAATCTTGTCTGCTCTTTCCCATGCTGTTCCAGTCTTGCTTCTTCACCTGTCTCACCACATGTAGCATCTGCTAGTCCTTTGCACAACACTCAGTCTTCGTCTGACTCCTGCAGCATCATTTCCTACACTTCTCCATGTCTCTTCCTCAAAATGCAGACCTCTCACATTCATGTCAATTCTGCCCAGCAACTCCTACCTCACACAAATGCAGTTCTGGACTTGCACAGCGGCTCTATTGAACAAACATAGTTTTGCCACCTGGGGAAATACCCACATAAAGGGCAGACAAAGGTCACTAAGCTCACTCTAGTTTATCTTAAGGCAGGCCGATAGCAGCCTACTGGCGTGATAGCCACTGTGTGGACTGCTTGCCATCACAGATCTCCCCACCTAGCAGAGGGTAGTGGTAGTAGACTGTTTCAGTTTAAATAGGAGCATCGCCTGTTATGGTGTTAGTTTGAAGAAATACATCTCTAAAGTTTATGTCAAAACAAGCTGTGGCTGCTGATGATCTTACAGCACCTGCCACACTGTCTGCTACAATAGCACAGAAACAGAGTGGCAAGAAAGGTCGCTACATCTTTTAGCTCTATGGTCTGATGGTTCATACTGACGAAGGCTACGCTTGGTTTTAGTAGTATATGTAACTACGGCTCCTTGTTTCAGTGTATAGCTGGAACTGGGTAACAAGTAGGCAGTATTTTGCTTGCTTCAGTCAGCATTTTGCTTGCCTCCTGAGTACTCCCACCTCTGCTGTGGTTTTTTTTGCACACTGTCAGAAGATTCCCAAGCTCGAGTTCCTCTTGCTTAGAAGCCTTTACTTATGTAGCATGACTTCTTTTTTGCTTACTCAGAGCTTCTTCTGGGCTATTTCTGGAGCCTTCTTAGTCCCAGGTTCAGAATGTGGTCACTTACTCTTTGAAGCACAAAACATAGGTCAAAACAGCTGATTTTTTTCTGTAGTCATCACCACACCACTAAACAAAACAATTAAATATTAAGTCGTTTTTTTTTTTTAAAAAAAGGCAAATCTTCCCTTCAATCTTTCCTTATTGATGATTTTGTTAATTCAGTGGGTTCCTGAAATCCATGTAAGTCACCAGTTATGAAAACTGAATATATGTGACATAAAACACACCTCGCTTAGACTGTTCACCCAGACAGTTGTGAATTAATATATATGTTTATATACTTTCATACCCCTCATTCCTTCAGACTTCACTTCTCCACACAGAGGTGTATACCTAGAGGGAAAGGCAGACATATTCTCATGGGGATACTGGCGTAGCATTCACATGCCACTTCACCTTACCGATTCACTGTTCAGCACATGCACACATACCATGATCCTTGTCCTCCCAACAGCTGCCTGGGAATCCACCAACAGAAACCTTCATCACAGCCTTGTTCTCAGCAGCACTGTATTCACACGCTGCCATTGTGGTGCAGCTGCCACTTACACTACTCTCACAGCAGAGCGGTAGAATGGAGGTTTTGGGGGAAAGAGAGGGTGTAACTGCAAGTGAGACAGAGAAACAAGGGCGAGCTAAGTAAGGATAAACAGGAGTTGCTGTCTGGAAGGAGCCAGTGAAGTTTGGAGAGGGGCTTCAAGCTCTTTTCTTGAAGGCCAGTTTCATTCCTGCTGATATCTTTGCAAATGCCACTGTGATATCAGGAGCGACTCAGGTCCTAAATTTTCTTCATGACTTTAATAAAAGGAATAGTAATAGAGAAATGTCATTAAATCAGTCATATTTTAGCTATTTTTTGTGACATATCTCCAACTAGCGCCATGCTGAATCCCAAGGGAACAGTTACTAATTGTGCCTCGGGTTAGTGTTCGCCTCAGGGTATTCAAAACAGCAGCAAATAAAACCAGAATGGAGAAATAAAAATTAGAGCTGAAAGATAAAGGAGAGAGAGTCAGGTCCTGATTCTCTGAGGTGCTGAGTCCTTTCAAACACAGGAAATCAGTATACTCCTACAGTACAAGCTGAGAGGGAAAAGTAGCCAACATAAATAGCTCCTTGCTGGCAAAAGAAAGGAATTCCAGAAACATCCAAGGCATATTCACATCCTGAAGGCATTCTTGTCCTTGTTCAAGATCTCCCTTGCCATCTCTGCGATCACCAAATGTGGCCTAGGTCTATACTGAATGCAACCCTTGACTGTGGGACATGTATTCAAGTTGTATAAGAATTCCCAGAGTGTGCTCCCCGTCTCATACATGCACAAGAGTGTGCCAAAGAGCACCCTTTGGGTTTATAAAACACTGGGGCCTGCCCCAATACTGAATGAAAAACCAGGCAGGATGGAGGATCCCTATCAAAGTGATGTCCCCAGGTAACAGGTCATTAGACTGAGCTAATGAAACATGGTTACCATCAAGTCCTGTACCACAAACAGGAGGGATGGGGGAACACAAATGCTCTTATTACTGGAAATTAAAACCTCAGCCCAGAATCCATTAAGCCACACATATCAGTCATGCAAGCGTTCTCCTTGGGTGAGGCACAAAAAATCTGACAGAGCAAGGCTTTGAAACTGTCTGCATGACTTGGTGATTGCATGTACCGCTGTGATTGTGTCAGGGGAGGAGGGGATGCAGGCAGCAGACCCCAGTACGGCTCTGCATTTAAAAGGAGAGCAGGGGGAGGAGGGAAAATACAGCTGTGGGAAGAAGATACTGCGTCTTGCTAGGCAGTGGGTTTCGGAGAAGGTACTCTATCAACTTATTCACATGCACAGATGTGATAATTACTTTCCACTTCCCTAGCTCACATGCAGTGCGTACCTCTGTGGGAGGCTTTTCCTTTTGCTCCTACGAGAGAGGAATATTTTTGGTGTCTTCCATGTGCTTGCTGAGCTTTATCCCATAAAACCAGACTGAAGCAGCAGAGACTATAGACTCCTAACCTACCTTCTCTCGCTACCCCTCATCATTCTGTGCAACTCATAGCTGGTTCCTTGCTGCAAGAAACAAAAGATGCTCCAGCATGTGTGTGTAGTTTCTTGCACTTTTTTACTGCCAACACATTTTCTTGCTGGACTAGCTGCTTTTGTTAATCTTGCTGGACTTGCATGCAATACACATTCACAGCCCTGCCAACCTGAAACCACATGTCTCAATTCCTCCTCAAATTCAATATTCAATTTTACCTCCAGCCTCCACTGCTCATTCTTCTTAGTCTACACAACTGACACCAATCATGAACGGCTGTTAAGGATTCTTAGCCAAGTGATAGATCTTTAATTGGCCAAAACTCTTCCTAATATCAAGCTGTCCAGGGAGTGAATCAGATTTCAGGATTTAGAGCAATGTTATTTATGCCATAGAAGCGACCTCATAACATTTAACACTTCTTGTCCTGTTTGTCTCCTTCTTTCAAGGCACTGCAGCCTACTGAACCTGACAGATCAGAGCCCTGGGACACAGGTTTTACTCTCAGCTTTGACTAGCTGGGTGAACTCAAGCAAAACATTTTCCATGTCTTTATCCTCTTCTGTAACATGAGGACTATCTTTGTAAGCACTGAAGGGTCTACTGATAAAGAGTAATGCAGAAGAGACAGTATTAGTATTAGTATTAATATTGGTATTGGCATTACTACCTACTTTTGCATGGTATTTCTATCATTCATCCTGCAGTAAGATCTTGCCATGCAAGAGGAAAAGCTTAAATACGCGCTACTTGCTGCACTTTGAGATATATGTAGGGAGATACACTAGCAATATTTCACCTGTGAATAAGTGCATTACTTCCCAAAGCACTTCAGAAAATGTAACATTACTGTGTATATGTGCTCATCTCTGAAATGCAGGTGTTTCTGGTGTTAGATCTGAGAGTTGGCCTAGGCAGCCTGCAATGAAGCCTTGTAAAACACTGCAGCAGAAGAATGGCCCCAATTCCTTATGCTTTATAAGTCATATTACCATTTATGCTTGAGGTAGTGGAATGTAAATTGCTCGGTGAGGATTTGCTAGTATCTCAAACCCACATCACACAAAAGAAAACAACTTCACAAGAGAAAGACAATGAAGATCGGGGTCTATTGTCAATTAAGCAAAACAATGAGAGGAACATGATGACAAATTTACACCAGCATGTGAACAGGAATAACACCTTTGCTCTCTGTGTATGTGTATATCCTATGAAGGGACACGGATGAATGAGGTCCCCAACACCTAATCTCAAAAAAGAGGTGCTCATGCCAGGCAGAGATATCCTGAAAATGATGCTATCTGCAGACCTTCTCCACTGTCCTCTTCTAGCACTCTGTGTATTGCTGGAGATGTCCCAGACACTGCCCGACTAGGTTAAACTGCACTGCTTTATGAGATCTGATAAACCTCCCATCCCACAGTGATGAAAATTAGTTGCATAGACTCTGGGCATACAGTAGTGGGTTCCTTCCTTAAGCCCAGGAATTGCCTACTGGGGAGGTGGCTTCAATTAGTCAGTATCTGTTAAGAGTAATGTTCAGTGTGTGCTGTTTATTATTAATTTCTCCTGAGTACGAGGCTTCATAAAAATTGAATATAAACTCCTGTCATTCCTTCCTTCCACCCAGCTACATTGAGGCATCATTACAGCAGCACATGCAAATAAGCCAGGCATTCAAAAACTTCACAGCCTCTGCAGGATAAGGGTATGGGGCTCCAGGCCCTCCTGCATTCTATAGTTTCCACTGGGTCCTTGCCCCTTCCCCTTGTAAAGCTCCTCCCTACTGCTGTCCGTGCTTCCCCCAGCTTGTATCTCCCTGCACAGACAACCTCTGCAGAATCCAGAAGTATGGTATACCCTATCTTATGACTGCTGCAGAGGCTTTGGAGAGCGTGCAGATGTGCACACCACTGGGATGTAGTCCTGAGGCAATGTTTCAGCCATGCTTTCAGGCTTGGCATTTGAAGAGTAAGTTAATATAGACTTAAAACCATCCTGAAGGCTGCCCTTAGCAGAGACACACTGTAGATGCCTCTCATCCTCTTCTTCCCCTCTTCCAGTCACCAGTATTTCCTCTCTTCGGCCTACCTGTAAAATAACTTGCTGAAAGAAAATGGAGTTTGGCAGAAGTCTCATCCCTCCCTTAATAACAAGTAGATTATTTCTTCCACCTTTAGGAGGCTAAATACATTTAAATGTCTGAGACTGAAACTCTTTATCAACTCTTTTTATCCATCAAGGATACAATCTGATATTCCCTATCTGCTTGGCTGTATAAGAGCCACGGTAAATAATGTGATAAAGATGGTATACTAGTTCCAGTCAGAGCATGTCTAGTGAAGTCCATATTTATGTATTCAGCTTGACAAAGATGAGCAACTCACTCCTTTCTTGGCAGAAACAAGGGACCAGCAGTGGATGTTGCTGCAGCTAACATGGAGATCAGTGTTCTCCCAGATGAGCAATAAAGAATTCTTGGGGGAAACATTACAGCAGTTGGCTGTGCCATCCCAAATGATTGACATGGCAAGTACGCACAAAATCTAACAGCTAATAGCTAACTCAAACTAACTAGCTCCAGTGAAGGGACAGATGACAGTTCAAGAAGATCCGTAACATCAGAAGTTACGTGTGTTACCTCACATCTCTTCAAAGTTTAAGTCACTTAGTTAGGTTCAGCCACTCAGTTTTACAGTTAAGTATAACAGAATCTGGCTCTTAGACTTACCTAGACTGTAAAATAGTGCAAATTACTGATCAGAGCTGTGCAGTCTATCTACATCAGCAGTCTGAAGTTCAATAAGGCCAAGTGCAAGGTCCTGCACCTGGGTCGGGGCAATCCCAAGCACAAATACAGGCCGGGTAATGAGTGCCTCAAGAGCAGCCCTGCAGAGAAGGACTTGGGGGTGCTGGTGGATGAAAGACTGAATATGAGCCAGCAACGTGCGCTCACAGCCCAGAAAGCCAATCGCATCCTGGGCTGCATCAAGACAAGCGCGGCCAGCAGGTCGAGGGAGGGGATTCTGCCCCTCTGCTCCACTCTGGTGAGACCCCACCTGCAGTGCTGTGTCCAGCTCTGGGGCCCCCAGCGTAAGAAAGACATGGACCTGCTTGAGCGGGTCCAGAGGAGGGCCACGAAGATGATCAGGGGGCTGGAGCACCTCCACTGTAAGGACAGGCTGAGAGAGTTGGGCTTGTTCAGCCTGGAGAAGAGAAGGCTCCAGGGACACCTTATAGCGGCCTTCCAGTGCTTAAAGGGGGCCTGCAGGGAAGGTGGGGAGGGATTCTTGATCAGGGAGTGTGGTGATGGGATGAGGGGTAAGGGTTGCAAACTGAAAGAGGGGAGATTTAGGTTAGATATTAGGAAGAAATTCTTTACTGTGAGGGTGGTGAGACACCGGCACAGGTTGCCCAGAGAGGCTGTGGCTGCCCCCTCCCTGGAAGTGTTCAAGGCCAGGTTGGATGGGGCTTTGAGCAACCTGGTCTGGTGGAAGGTGTCCCTGCCCAGGGCAGGATGGGTAGACTAGATGATCTTTAAGGTCCATTCCAACCCAAATCATTCTATGATTCTGTGACTTGACTGCATACAGATTTATTGGCAGAAAACATTATAGAAGAAAACTGCTTGAAGAGAGGTCTTTGGCATGAGAACCAGGGAATGCTCAGAGAAAAGGGAGGAGATTCCTCAGATTCTTTGCTAGTTCAGATGAAGGTTAGTGGTCCAGTGTGCATGGATACCAGCATGGGCCCTCAGGACAAATCCAGATACACAGTTACTCTGGTGAAGCGGGCCATGTGAGTACCTAGGCAGACATACACAATTTACTGGTGTCCTACTGGGAATGGATTTTCAAATTAAAAACCAGCAAATGAAAGACAAGGACATTTGTGAGAATTCTGAGCTGAGTGCAAAGCTGAAACTTTTCCTGGAACAGTCCAACAGAGGCAGAAAGAATATTGACCATTCAAACAGAGGGGCAAAAGCAGGGCAAAACAGGTCTGAGCTTGGTTCCATAACTGAAGTAGTAAGAAAGGTAATGATCTCTATAAATCTGGAGAGGTACCTTCTCTTTTGGAAAATACTATCACGTATAAAGTCTGTCAAGAACTTCAGAGCCAAAACCACACCACTCCAGAAGGCAGATCCAAGGATGCTCCATAGAGTCAGTGCCCACCCAGGCACAGCAACACCAAGATGCTGGACACTGAGGCTGAAGGAGGTGCTGTCAGAGCAACTGTCCCACTGGAGCAGGATAGTGTGAACCGTTTTGGAGGACGGCCTGAAAACTGATGTCACAGATTGACAGCAACGTCCTGAATTTTAATAGAAAGGTCAGAATTTGAACAAACATCCAAAGTACAGCAAAACCTGAAGAAAATCCCAAGCCTCCTTAAGATCTATAATAATTTCAGTGGCAATTTTCTACTACTCTTGAGAATGACATAGACGCTTTAGTGTGTTTCAGCAAATATAAATTAACCTCTCTAGTAGTAACTGCCTCAGCAGCGGCCCATGCCCATGTAAATGTTGGCAGGTGGATTAAGATGATCCGCCAACTTCATAGGCAAAGACAGGAGGAGCAACAGACTCCATTTGCCAATGGTAAACCTCCACCTATGTGCCCACCAAATTCCTACGCTAATTTCCCGATTCTTTATAACTTTAATATTCCAAGACTTTTAAGAGGCTATTACACATACAACACCAGCTCCAAGAAAGGAGAGTGGAGTGGACTGTTCAGTCATTTTGATGTACTGGTGAGTTAATTCAAAAAATTATCTAGGACTTGGTCTTCATTGCCTGGGTTCCTAAGCAAAATACATTTTCTGTGACCATATAATTTTTCCCTTTTCCTTCTATGCACGTCTGTGTGTATCTCTTTCTCTGTGTGGGCGTGTGTGTCTGTGTTGGTTCCTACTTTGTAACTGCAGATCCCACTGTGAGTTTCAACCAAGTTTGAGTGAGTAACAGTGATCTCAGGGATACTAAGCTCTTACGAGTTCCATGAAAACAGTTGGCGGGGTGTAACAGAGGGAACTTTGTAGGTTCTCCACTGAGGGAAAGGCTGCTGAGTGAACAGAAGCCGTTACTCCACACAGAAGTCTCCATGTTGGAGAGAGATGTTATAAAAGCCTCAACAACAAGAGAAGCTTAGATCAGAACTCACATCTTGTAAGACATCAGAAAATGTAACCATGACACAAATCTTCTGGAAGCCAAGCTTCATTAACTCTGCAGCTCACAGACCCTCTTGTTTTCAGCTAGAAGAGGGCAGGAAGGATAAGGTTTGCCATTTTTAATTTCGTATTCAAAATCACTTCCATTTTACCAAAATGTCCCCTCTTAGATGTGACTAATCATGGAAAATATTGATCCCTTTCTATCCCTCTCAGAAAGTGCAACTTCAGAGCACATGAAAATAACAGCTGATCAATGAGCATAATTTTAGCAAAAGCAATAAAAATAATACCTGTGTGAGAAGCAGACTGAGGGTGCATGCACAGGGTAGAGAAAAGAAAAAACATTATCAAATAGAGCAAATATATCTTTATAACCCTGCAGCAACGAAACTCCTACCACCTTATTTTAAAATATCATAAGAAAATATTATAAAACTATTATACGAAGAATCAGAATGTTGCTTAATGGTTTTCTCATTGCTCACTGTTATTTCTGTGGAGTTGCTATCTATTGCTATTGTCAACACTCATTTGCACTAGTGGACGTATGTGTATTTGTATGTGAGGACAGATACACCAAATCTGGTTCAGATCCTCAGGTGATGTAAATTGTCATGGCTGTACTGACGTCAGTAAAGATACACTGGTTTCCTCCAGCAAATTATTTGCTTTTCTGTACGTAAAAAGCACAGAAACTAGGTACTGCTTCAACTTTGATTTAGACACGTACTGTAGACAAACGGTCGTGCAAATACATTCTCTCTTCTATGTGCAAAGGTAGACATTGCCTTGCAGTACACATTGCAAGTAACGACAGGAGTTTTATGCTGCTCCCTATGCTGAAATTTATAAAAAGGATCATTCCTGATCTATCTGCCCACTCTTATCTGTAACAATAGATGTCCAACTGCTTTGCTACAGATCTTAAAATACACAGAGATGAAAGGGACAGTCCAGTATCACAAGCCTGTTAAAAATACACTTAGGAGGAATTAAACTTTGATCTTAAGACTGTTAGTCCAATGCTCTAAGAGATCTTAAACAGAGCCATTGGGCAGAACAAATCCAATAGTCAAGACTCACATTTTCCTACCTAGGGCTTAGCTAAATGAAATTACTAACTCCAGAATAGATGAATACAAGAATATTACCAGTTTGTTTCAAGATACACCTCTTTGAGGGGAAAAAAAAAAAAAAATATATATAATTTTTAAAATTGAATAAAAAAGAAAGGGAAAACAATCATATTTCAGACTCTGTCTTCATAAATGAGTCTTTTCTTTTTTCCTTATTTGCTCTTACATGGTTCCATGGAATGTGGACCAAGTAACGATCACAGGCTACAGGTAATTTTATAACAAATGAAATATTTTCCATCTGTTAAACAGAGGAATATTTCTGGCTTTCTATAATGTTTTCCTAAGGGAGGAACAACAAGAGGTTTCATAACCGAGAGTGGAAAACAAGAAATAAACCACTGCTGAACTAGGAAAGAAAGGAGAAAACAAGCAATCTAACAAGGCATTTATAGGGAAAGTAACAGGAAAGCAGAAGATGAATAACCCTACGTACAGAAAGATTAAGAAAAGAGGCAGTAGCTCTTTTTTACTGTTTCCACTTGGATTCTGAGGCAGACGGAAAAAAAATAATACTGGGAAATTTCTACAATCTAATACATGTGTTTGTCTAGAGGTATTTTTGCTTGCAGAAGTTTACTTCATTTTATCATGTGAACATTATTTTTGAATGAGTAGGTAGAAGCCGTAATTAATAGACCAGACTTCTAGCTGACAGGCTCTGGTCTGGCACCATCTAGGCACTAGAAGAGCATCCCAAGGCTAGATTTCTCTGGCCTACTCTGACTAAAAGTGCAAATAATTTCAGGTATGGTGTAGGTGGGAATGTGTACCATCTGTGCCTCATTTAAGTAGATACTTGCTCCATGTGTAAACTGTATGAACCATGCCTAAATTGTATATTCCTGTGTGCGCATCATTTTATGAAGGACATGGAAGTATCAGTCGTTTGTTGCAACCTCAGAATAATGGGTGTCCTTCCACACTGTACACACTGCAAAGAATGGGAAAGCCAGCCCAAGACTGGCACTGAGTCCCTGGCAGGAATTCTCAAGGGCTGTTGTTAAAACCTACTCATTTGGGACATTTTTCCATTTACACCCCTTCCACACAGCCATGTGTGAACTCTTTTGAATGCTTAACAGCGTTGCCATGTGAGCCCTTTGCTCCTAAAGTCCTCTCGTAGAGCCTTACCTTGGATCTGCCTGGGAAGTGACACCAAATGGGCCAATACAAAGCGTATGGAAGAAAGGTACCCTTGCTGCCAGGGAAGAGCAGCCTGGCTGCAAGAGAACATATAGGCGAGTGACATAAAAATGTCACCATCTTATCAGAAAAAAAAAAGTATTTGTATGCCTCCTCATTCAAGCATTAAAAAATCCACCTTTTTTGCTGTTGCTTTCAGCCCTTGGCTTCTCTTGTTAAAAGATTGGTATGAGTCTTTGTTACTCCAGGTACTGCTTTAACTGGGCTCAGGACACAGATACACAGGTAGTATCTGTCCAAAGCACCACCAGGCAGTATTTCACACAAATTCCTTCCTTGTTATTACTTCCTGAGGCTCCCATCCCACCGGGGAGATTTCCCCCAATAGTATTTTCAGCTTTGACACTGTTGCTCTTGCCAGGACTTTATACGGCATCATATTGAAGTGCTGTCCCTGTGGGAGGAATTCCTCATGCCGTCTTCACTCAGCAATTTTATACCTAGAACTTCATCCTAAACCCTTCCTAAGCTGAGACCTTTTCCTTCCCTCATATATCTGTTATTTCTTAAATATTGATGTGGATCATTAATTCCATATTCCTCTGCCTGGGATTTTACAGGCCCTGATGTAGATATGATGCAGGTGTGTTCAAGTCATAAAGTACATCTTAAGCTGATTACAATGTGAACGGAACGAGTATGGATATATCTTTAAATGGGACACAGTTACAGAGAGTCTACTTTCTTTTTTCCTCTCATTGTGCTTTTTATTTCAAAATCATCTAAGCAGGGCTTTAGCATCTGTGTAGCTATGCCAATGCAGACCGCTGTCATTTGAAACCAGCTTACAGCACTCCAAATAACTTTTGATGCTGAAAGAGTACGTTGCTATCAGGGATCTGCAAAACCCAGGGCAGCACCAATGCAACTATTTCTGGTGTATGAAAGCTCAAGGGAGTTAAACTCTGAAGTAGGCTGGGGGAAATCGGAAAGAAGGAAAGCAGAGGGCAAACGTAGCATTCCTTGTGTGCCCAAAGTGAAAGGAATGGGTATCTGGGGTACACAAGCCATTCAGAGTTGTCCTGGTCTTCTTTCTTTTTTTCTTTTTTTTTTTTTTTGTGCTGGTGCAATGCGCAAATATAGCAAAATATGTTAATAGTAAGCCATAATATTTACAGTTATTGTTAGTATCCACTGAAATCAGTGGGATTTTGTCTAATGCCTTTACCCTGGAGATAATCCATAGAATAGAACATTAATGCATAGTTAAAAAGAAAAATTATGGAAAACAGCACCTCTGCATATGCAATATCTTCATTTTAAAGTTACATAATTGAGCTTTTGAAATTAAACAAAAATATAGCAAACAGCCTCAGACCACAACAGCAGCTAAGTGACTCTAACATTGTCTTTTAAAACTTGCCTCTTTTCTCAGACAAAAAAAAAGTACTACCCTAAACCAATAAAAACAAAATAAAATTGTTTTCAGCCCAACGCAAATCCAAATGAGCTTTAAGACCTCTGGGAAAATGTGATTTTAGAAAATTTCTTCCAAGAGTTCTAAAAGTTTGTTTTGCATGAGGAAGATACCTTGTAGAGCAAACACAGGCTGATAATTCAAAGAAAGTACTTAGATTCTTTATGCCACGCTAGACAAATACTGTTTCTACGCCTTGTTTTCACTGTTGGTGACATGGTTGAAAGAAGACTTTAATAGCACTTTAATGCACAATGTTTGTAAACTGCAGTCGTGTCTTTTGATGGAAGGAACTATAATGGATTATTAGCTATTATTCTAATTGTATTTATTGAAGTGAGTTTTCCAGATAATGCATGGGCTTAAAATCTGAAGCCATTCCATAGGAAGAGCTCCTACTGAGAGTTTCACTCATAAAAACCATCAGGATTTGGGCCATTTAGACTTAATCTGCTAAATTCAACCCTGTGGCATTTCCCTGATATGCAAAGAAGGGTACTGGGGATTGGCAAAGGAGGTAGTATTCTGATAAAGAAGGGAAGGAAAATTTATACTCACAGGATTTGATGATACTTTGGTATGGTCTCTTAAGACAAGAGGCTGCTTAGTAAGGGTGATCTAAGCTATGCTAATTCGGCAACCTGTATTTTTGAAGCAAAACATTCTATGACGAATGACCTTATTTTTTTGTTTTTAAAGCTGTGAGGCGCTTATGCAATAGAGTCCTAAGGTAGAAAGAGACAGATGCCGCGGAATAATAATCAGCCTAATTCTTGTTGAGAATCTCTGCAAAAATCTTTCTCCTTGCCTCTCTTTTCATAGGTGAGCTCAATGCTACCTTTCTCACACAATGACATGCAGCAACAATTAGTGGGTCCCTGAATAACTTAGGAATTCTTCCCTTTCTAGAGAAGGGCTTGGGTTTTATTCTAAAATGCAGGCTTTTTTTTTACAAAAAAAAAAAAAAAAAGAGCTTTAAATAAAGAAAACTTAACAGTTTTCTGATAAAAGTGAACAACGAAAGTAAGACCAAACTTTTCTTTAAAATAATAGAGATGCTTCAGCTGTTTTTTCTTCCGAGCCCCTGACAGAAGACTGCCCCAGCATGTCCAAAAGCTCAGGTCTTCACTTCTATCCAGGGCTCGAGGTGAGCCGGGCTGCAAAAAAATCCTCAATCCTGACTCAAAATGAGCAAAATCCCTGGCTGTGTCTGAGGTGAGAAGGGCCAGCACAAGTACACTTGAGCATGCTGCCAGAACCTCCTGTTTTGCCGGAGGTGGAGGAAATTCCATTACCGGGCAGTGACAGCCGGGGCACTGCCTGGGTGCTGCTTTAACCCTTGCTTTCAGCCACCGCATCCTGACATGTTAAAATATCATGTCTGTTCTCTTTAGAGTGGCCATTTTCTGTAGAGAACAATCAGTTCCTATGCTTTTGACTAAGAGAAAAAAAAATTTAGATAACATTGAATTTCAGGGTTTATAATAGAGGAAAAAACATGTTCAGATGTTGGGAGGAAGGAAGAGAGTACAGATACCTAGTCCGTATAGGTATTAAAGTATGTGTTGCCTGCTGTCACACAAAAGCAAAAACACAACTCTCAGGTTGGCCAGCTGAATCATAAGGGGTATTGGGCATGTTGCAAAGAGACGGTAAAAAATTCCCTACCCTCCATCCAAGTTGCCTTTAAGTTAGCTTTTGCAGTCTCTTTGATTTCCTTCTAACAGTCAGAGATGAGAGAGGATGAAACTCAGTATACAGAATGGGGAAAAAAAAAACCTGCAGGAGTGAGAAATGTAGACTGTTTTGCATCTCTCATATTTCCTTTTCTATACAAAGGTTTTGGTTTGCCTAAGCTACAGAAGGAAACAGAAGCAGTCTATTTTAATCTTCCTGAGTGAAGAACGCTGCAGGGATTGCTCTGTTATCCCCAGCAGCAGCCCTGGCTTCCCACAAAAAGGCTCCATCCATCCATCCATCTCTCTGTCTATCTGAAATATAAAGATTATCATATGCTATACCAGCGATCAGCTGTGTTTTAAGGCACTTCTCTTTGTGCATTTGGTTATGAAGAAAAAATCTACAATTCTTCCCCCAATCAAACCCCACTGCAAAAAAAGCTCAGACAAGAAGGAGGTATTTAGACTTATGCATAGAAATTGATTCTTCAATCTGTGTAATGACGTATGTTAGAAACTCTGTTCAGAAGAAAGGAAAGCCCTTGCCGATACGATGTTTCTAACAGAGCTTTCACTGCAGGGATTCACTACTGAAAAAACAATGAGATTGAGCATGCATTTTTATAGGGGTTTCTTACTGTTTTGACTTCAGCAACTTAAACTGTGCTGTTCTGGATTTGCACCAGTTGGCATGAGTTCAGGATCTGGCCCTACGTCTTTTTAAAACTCCATATATTGCACGACGAATAAGGGCCAGATCCTGCAAATGCTTACTGCCTGCACGAATACTCCAAGAAGCCCACACACTTCCTTTAAGTTGTGATTGCAAAATTACAGTGCGGTATTTTAGAAGTAAGGATCTGTCTTTTGGGACTCAAACGTGTCTTGACTATACATATTCTTTTAACAGTATTTCTTTCAATAGTCATTTCTCCGCTCATTTTCATAGAATCATGCGATAGGTGCTGAGCTGTTATCAACTGGTGTAACTTTACTTACACCAGCTGAAAATCCAGCTCCATGTTGCAGCTACGCTTGTGTATTCAAAACAAACATGAGAGAGAAGGGGCCCTTTTATTTAGTGTTGAAAGAGACAAGGAAGAGGTTTTGGGCTATACAGTGTGCTGCATACTTCATTTGTTTTGACATTATTATAACCAAAACAATGGAGTTTGTTCTAGGAAACAAATTCTGATCTAGTTTTACTACTTAAATTAGCTTGCTTCTTACATAAAAGAAGCCACATCAGAAACCACGCTCCTTCTCTTCCTAACTTCACTAACTCTCTGGCTTTCAACCAGAAAACATTCCCCTGCTTTCAAAGTGCCTAAACAAAGGACAATATGATACTGAGTGCAATTGTAATTACCAGCTGGTGAACTGATGGCATATACTGGATCTGTAATCCAAGAAAATGTGACTCTTCAATAGTCGCCTCTTCCACCACCTATAGTGCTGGAATGCTCATCCTTGTTTACTACACATGCACGCACATAGATCATTATCAGTATTCAGTACTAGTAGTCATGCTTTTTTCACTGAAGAGGAAAGACCAGCAAAAAATACTCTTTCCTTTTGGAGAGCTGGATCAGTGTCAGGTGCCATTCACCAAAAAAAAAAAAAAAAAAAAAAAAAAAAGACAACCCACACGCAAGTGCGATAAGCATCCTGAATGTCAAACGTATGTACAGCATCTGTATCTCTATGAACATATACACGTCATGTGCAATATAATGCATACCCTAGACCCCTTACATCAGCGAGGGCAGGAAAATCCCAGCTCATTCCAGGGATGATGGGGGTTTTTTTGACAGATACCAGCGACTTAAGGCAAACAGCAGCTGCCACTATGCTGCTGTCCTTTGCAAATCTTCTCCCTGCCTGGGCTAAACCGTGCTCATCTTTGATCAGAGACTTATTTGTTTGTGACAGGCGACGAGGGCACGATGCCGTGTGTGATCACCGCGGGCGAGCAGCCCGAGTGGGTTCAAACGGGCCACGGACACTTGTACATAAAAATAAAAGCGGTGAACTAGGAGGCAAATGCCTCTTGGCAGCAGCATCCTGGCTCCTCTTTGCACTCTGCCTGCTCTCCCCGCGAATGCATCGAGGGAGGGATTCCCCACCCACCCACACACTGCCTCTCTCCGTGCAAGGCTGCAGGGGGGTATAACCCAGTTCCCTCTTGGATCTGGGCCCGGAAAGAGCCCAGTACGCTTCTGGTCCCCCACCGCCGCCCCTGCCCGCCCCCCTTTCCCCCCGCTCACTTACTCCGGTCTCCTGCTCAGGACGCCTTTGCCGATGGCCTGGGGGGTCTTGTGCTGGAGCAGGGCGGCGCAGCAGACCTTCTCCCTGCCGTCCTTCTCCGCGGGGTGCTGGTGGGGCTGGAGCGGGGGGTGCTGGTGGCCGGGAGCCCGGCCGCTGCCGCCGGGGCCCGCCGGTGCCTGCTTGCCCGCCGGCGGCGGCGGCGGCGGCGGCTGCTGCGCCGGGAGCTGTTGGTGGTGCTGGAGCGAGTCGGACTGGCCCGGCGGCGGCGGGGGCTGCTCGGGCGAGGGGCCCTGGCCTTGGGGCGGCGCGGGGGCCGCCGGCGGCTCGGCGGGGGCCGGCTGCTGCCCGCGGAGGTTGCGGTTCTCGGTGCTCAGCTCGTCCAGCCGCCGCTCCAGCTCGTCGATGCGCTGGCGCTGGGTGTGGATGAGGCTCTGCTGGTTCTGCACGATGGCGGTGAGCTCCTTCAGGTAGAGGACGGCGCGCACCGGGTTCTCCAGCAGGCTCTCCATGCCCCGGCTGCCGGCCCGGGCCCCCCTGCCCGGCCGCCGGCGCTCCGGCGAGAGCGGCGCGGGCTGCGGGGAGGCGCCTCGCCGCCCCACGCGCGCGCGCGCGCGCACACACACACGCACGCACGCACCCCGGCGGGGACCAGCGGCCGCTCGCTCACGCGCCGCGCGCCCCCGCGCGGGGGAGGGGAGGGGAGGCGGCTCGCGCGCCTGCCTCTGCCCCCCACGCGCCACGCACGGCGAAGCCGGGGGAAGGGGAGCGGGGCGGGGTCCGCCGCAGAGACCACGCCCCCTCCCACCCGGCCGGGTCCGCGCAGGCGCGGGAGGGGGACGGGGGTGCGGGAGGTCCCGTCCCGGTGCTTGGGGCCGGGCCGGTGTTTGGGAGAGGGACGCCGGTGTGGCGGGGCCCCGCCGCCGCCGCCCTCCGTCCCGCCTCAGCGAGGCGGCGGGCGCCGCTCCGGCCACGTCTGGGTGGTGCCGCCCCGCTCCGCTGCCGAGCGGCCGGTGCCGAGGGGAGCCCTCGGCCTGAGGCGGGAGCGAGCAGCGGCCGCGGGGCCCAGCCGTCCGCCCGCGGAGCCCTCCGCAGCCTCCCCAGCACCCGCTGTTCTCTCCTCCCCGAGCGGAACGTCGAGGCGTTGCCATTCTTTTCCCTTTCCAGGGTGACTTAGTGATTTTTTTTTATTTTTTTTTTTTTTGGCCAAAGTGACTCCCATAGTTGCGGCTGGTTTCGGCTGCCCTGTTGATAACGGTCCCGTTTTTCGCTCTACGCGGTCAGCGTGCGGGGGGCAGGGCTAAATCTGAACCCGAGGGAAGGAGTCACTGAGGAAAATGGGTGTTCGAAGAATCTGCCGCTTCCTTGCAAGTTTGTCGCTCCTTGGAGTCTTTAGTGTCCTTTAGGTTCTTAGGAAGAAAACTAGGACTTACTGGGGAGTTTTGCTGGGGAGTGTGGCGGCTGTGGGTGTGATACCAGACAAGTGACTGGCAGGGCCCTTGCTGTTAAGACTCCGTGTAGGTTTCCTTCGTTTCTCAAGAAATACCTTCTCTTGCCTTTCCACATCCACAGCCTTACCAGTTTTCAAACTTACAACCTTGGGTCTGAGAAACTATCTGTGTGCTTTGTGTTATATTAATCAGTAAGTAAGCTGGCTAAGGGCAAACTCACTTTCAGGAACCCTGTGTAGATCCATGAACAATTTTGACTGTTTCCAAAAAGCGGCATCCTTCCCAATCACGGTGGGCGCTGAAGATCCAGGAGGTGTAATGGGCAGTCAGACCTGGTTTTAAGCAAGCGTGTCAGTAGATTCAATTCTGCCTACAAAAGGTGCAAGGCCACAGAACAAAAAGCAACTGTTTTTAAGTAGGTGATTTTGAGTGTAGAACTACTCTTGTTTTGCCTTTTCAAATGATCATAACCTGCACCATAGCAAGGATTTCCTGAAGTGAGGAACCGAGCAATGTAAAGGAGAATCTCTGTTTCAGATGAGCTGAAAGGTGTATTTCCAGTCTCTTCTGTTCACAGATAGCCCTGGGAATGTAAACTGATGCAAACAGGATCACCAGGATTAGAAGCTGTTCACAGACTCCTCTTAAAAAAGAACTGCTATTCACAGTTCTCTCACCAGCACTTAGAGACGGCTTTGGGGGATCGTGAAACATTGCCATATGTCCCCTGTGTGTTGAGGGAAGACCCTGGAGTGAACTTAAGGAGTAAGAGCATTCAAATCCCCCACACTTAGGATTTTATTGGAAAGTTTTAGGGGAGACCTTCCTCCATCTCATTGCTTAGTGTGTGATCAATGTTTGGTGACAGGGGACAGACTGAGCAGGAACTGGCATTATTTAGCAAGCAGAGCGATGATTATAGGGGAATGTGAAAAAAGGCATACACAGAAAGAGAGGGGAGGTGAAAACACCTAAGCTACGTTTGGGGAAGAGTGGAAGTGATTGTTTAGGAAATTGTGCTGGTATGCTGCCTCCTCTCAGAGACACTGCTGAGCAGCACCATTTCAGTCTTGCCTCACAGGAACAGAGTCCAGGGACACCAATGGAAATAATGTGGTTTTGGCATTAATACATTCTGGGAAACAACCAGGGATGGCTATGGGTATGCTCACGTAACGTACGTGCACACACACGCAGAGCTACCTTGTCCTTGTTAGGAGAGACTTCAGGCAGAGATTGTTTATCTTGCAGAACAGAGGAGACCGTTTTAATTCTTAAGCCCTCTGCAGAACTCTGTCTCTGCCGCGGACATCATGTTCCTTTGCAGCTCAGTTGGATAAAAGCGATGAAGAAATAAGGGTCAGAGACATTGTACTGGCCTATCCAGCTATAGTCAGCCAGGTCGTGGCATGTATTCTTAAGGGAATACTAACTAAAAAGAAAAAAATCATCCTGGTTTGGAAAATCGGGCGAAACAGCTTGGAAGTCTCGTGTCATGGTGCTTGAATGCCTGTCAGAAAATGTGGCTTGTACTGCCCAGAGTGGACCCGATGTATTCATTCACTGCTTCTGCACCTTTAATTTGCTTGGCCAGCCTCAGTAACCTAGTTTCTACTAATAAATGTTTGCATTAAATTAAACTGAGACCTACAGCCATGGGTTGGTGAAGTAAAAGCAAACGGGCCGGCAGAATAAGAAAGAAACCTGTTTTCTGTGCGGGTGTGGCAACCGGTGGACAAAAACGGTCAGACCAGCCCTGACCTTCCAGGTTTCCACAGAGAGCATGTGCCAAAGGAAAATGCAGCAGAATGCTTTTGTGCCTAACATGAAAGACTATGCAGGGATCTCCTCACAGAACTTCAAGAGGTAATAGAGTTGCATAATCCTCCGTAATAAGAAAATTCAATGAAGACGGGGTATTCATTCAGGAGGAACCTGCAAGGATATCAGAAGAAAGTGAATGTCTTGCTCAGCAAGCAAGGATCTCGCATCGCTAGGGAACGCCTCCTCTCTTATCTAGCCATCATTGTGTCCCTTTGATTATGCTGCCACAATACCTGGCATACATCATTTGCAAAGCTCTGCACATTAGTGAAGTAAGATTTACTGTTCCGTAGAAGGTGAATGTTAGGATTTTAGCCATCAGAAACAGGGCAATAAGGATATGGAGTGGTTAAACGACTTGTCCAAGGCCATGCAGGAAGCCCAGGGGGCGGGGGGGGGGGGGGATGACACACACGACACAGATGTCTGATTTCAAACATCTTTGGCGTTTAGCCCAATCTTCAGGTCATTAAATGCTGCTGCTTCTCTCTTCAGGAGAGATGATATCTGGAGGGAAACAATGGTGAAGATAAGGGAAGTGTGAATTCTGTTAAAATTATTTTTGCCATAGATAATTTGGTGGTATTGTATTTTTCAAAGTCCTGATTCTTTTCAGTTCATTCCAGGAAAAGAAAAAAAAAAAAAAAAGACTAATAATGGATTAATTATATTCTTATGGAATAAAGTGCTTCCCTTATCCACTTAGCAAGGTGCTTCGGCATTGCACAGACAATTACAAATAAAGTGCAGCAGTAGTAATTAAAATAAGCATGCACTATAAAAACAAAACAAAATGCAAATCAGTCAAGCCCCAGGATTTAATGGAAAGGTCTAATACTACATGATTTAATTTTATATTTATTTAGGTATTTAATTCAGTCAGAGAAAAGCGAATGCATAAATAAGGCTATACTAGTAAGCATACATGATAGGGAAGGTAGTAACATCTTCAGGTGTTTCATATGCAGAAAAATTTTCACTGCAGAGTGTTCTTGTAACATTTTCTGAGAGGTCCTAATCCCACTTTAATTTGCAACGTCTCACTGAAACTTGTGTGCGAACAAATCACTCCAGCCTTTTGACAGGTACAGACTTCCTGTATTTTTCCATTTGATATTCTGTTCCAGGCATCTCCCTCGTCTCACACTCCATCTCCTTCTCCTGGACAGGGGCTCCTCGCAGCAAATCCAGGCAGTCTTCTCCCCATTTCTTGCATTTGACCCCATTCTCTTCCACCTTCCCTGCCCAGGCCTTGCAAGGTAACAACTTGCTCCCAGTAATTCAGTATCCAAAGTGTTACCAGTTTGAGATGCAGGGCATATAGCTTAGCTTCCCAGCTATGATTTTATTGTCTTATTATCATAAGCTAATGAGCTTTTGGTAAGGTTTTTTACACTTTGGTAAGACATGTATTTCTATTGTCTTTCTTTTAGGTGAAAGGAGAATCATGTAGAAGCGCACCTGAATACAACGAAGGTTATTGGTGCTCAAGGTCAAGTCCTTAGTACTCAAGGAAAGGCAGATTTCATGTTGGCCAACCCACCTTAATTAACATTTTCTTCCCTTCTTCCTGTCTCTCTCAAAACCATGGCAGAATCTCAAATGAAATCCTCACAGCCAGTGTTTCCCACCGGATCCACTCTCCTTCGGTTCTTAAGGAGTGCGCACAAAGAAGCGTAACACAAATCACATAAAAAACCCCAGAGTTAGAGCAGAAGGTGGGAGGTAAGAGACACAAGAATCATCGTCTTGTATTGCCACCTTCCATTCTGATTTCTGGGGGAAGATGGGGTGTTTTCAGCCCCACCTGGAAGTTAGCAGCTGCTTGAGTACAGAGTCTTAGAACTTGCAAACAGCCTGCAGACCAAAAAAATTCTGCAGGAATTAGATGAATAATTTCAAAATAGAGGATAGAATCAAGACAATCACAATGTACTTATGCATAATTCATGGCTAGGGAAAAAAAAATCTGCATCTCCTGAATGCTTCTTTCACTCAGGCTTCTTTCACTTGAGGCCTCATCCAAAACTATTCAGATCAATGAGAGACGTTTCAGCATCTTGAGTCTAAGCCAAGTCACTATCTGCTTACACCTGTTAAACAGATGGATAAAATGAAGCTAAGACCAAATAAAGTGTGTTGCCCACAGTCACACAGGACGCCACTGAGGGTCTGTAATTAGAAAGTGTTGGAATCAACAGCAGTGCTTCCTCTGCTTCGGATGAGCATTGAGTAAAGGCGGGAGGCGTCCACTGGCATCTTCTGCCTCAGTCCAGCACCTAAAAGCCAGGTGGCATGGTCTGCAGCCCTACCTACAGTCTTTAAACTGAAATCTGCAACAAGGTGAACTCTCTCTCTCTCCTGTTGGTGCTGCCGAAATGTTAATTCCTACTGATATCCCAAAATCAGAAGCAAAGGGAAAACCATCTTGTTGTATAAATCAAACATAAAGAGCTGAGATGTGGTAAAGGACAAATACCTCAGATTCTTTCAATGTTGGGTTGTTTTTTCTTCTCTTCAGTGGAGTACAGCTAAGCTGACATATAAATATTTTAAAACAGCTGCTCATCAGGAAAAAGGTACAAATTCTGCATTGTAGCCTTAGCTGAGATGTGTGATTGTGACACATTTTAAAATCTTGCCTATATTTGAACTGAGCTATTGCAGGCTTGCATTATATACTGCAAATTAAAATGAATCAAGGTCCCTCTTTAGAATGCACTTTCCCCTTTTAATGTTGCTAAATGTTACATTATCTTCTGTCTTTTTCATGAAATTAAGCTTTGACCACTTAATTGATTAATTCTGGAGAGCAAAAGCTACAGAGAGACATTTTCTTCAGTCAGGTTTTTGTTTGAACTGACAGTTGTTCAGTCTTTTGTAAATACTGCAGTAAAATGAAAAAATGGAATATGAGCTTGATTCTCCAAATTTTATCCAACTAGTCCCACAGAATTACATGGAGATTTTCAGATGTGACAAGTTCGTGTGATCTGACCTTGCACAAGATACACAGAAAAATAAGGAAAGAAAAAAAAAAAAAGAAATGGGGTAATGTTAAGTCTAAACTCTTATGTCAACTAGAAGCTTTTTCTGCAATGGCAGAGATCAAATACTGCCAAGAAAACAAACAAAAACATGCATGAAGAGTATACATTTCAGCTAAGGCTACAATATACCATTTTGCTGATGAAGAGCTGTTTAAGATACTTATATGTCAGCTTAGCTGTGTTCCATTGAAGAGAAAATAAAAAACAACATTGAAAGAATCTGAAGTATTGGTCCTTAAAACATCTCATCTCTTTATGTTTCATTTATAGAACAAGATTATTTTCCCTTTGCTTCTGATTTTGTAGTACCAGTATGAAGTAACAATTCAACAGCCCCAACAGGAGAGAGGAGAGTTCACCTTGTTGCAGATTTCGGTTTAAAGAAGGTAGGGCTGCAGACCATGCCACCTGGCTTTTAGGTGCTGGACTGAGGCAGAAGATGCCAGAGGACTCCTCCTGCCTTCACTCAACGCAGAGGAAGCACTGCTGTTGAGTCCAACGCTTTCTGATTACAGACCCTCCGCGGAGTTCTGTTTCACCTTGAAAGCGTGGCTTGTTTGGTGTGTGCTCCCATTATGTAACAGGGGTAAGCAGATGCTGACTTCTCAGGGAAATTAAGGCCAGGACAAATCAATAACGCATCTGGCCTGACGTGCTACACACCATATAATCTCATGCAGCTACTGAGCCTGGAATATGAGTTTAAGAATAATGTATCTCCAGAAATGCCTCTGGTACCACTGTGAAGATAGTAAAAGGTAGAGCATTTGTCTCATTCCTTGATATTTTGTCACTATAGTTAATCTCTGTCATTGTTGACAAGTCAGAATATTTTTCGCATTCGAATTCAACCTTTTTACTTTCCAGCCACGAGTATTTATGCTGTTCTTCACTAGGGTAAAGAGCTCTTTAGTCCTAAAGCTTTTCTCTCCTTGAAGGTGACTGATCAGATCACCTGAAGATATTATTTTTAGCATGCTAAACGGACTGAACTCTTTAAACGATGCAGGTTTTTTAAAACTTGTCTTTTTTTTTTGCTTTTGAGGTAATCCTCCAGACTTGCTGATGCACAGTGTGGTCCAACTAGAGGCAGGCCAAATATTTGCTGAAGAGGTCACTGCTCAGATGTGTTCCTATCTCTTGTTGCTCATTATTTATGGGGTCAGGCTTCCGCTCAGGCTAACCTTTGTCTTCAAATCTGCTTACAGACAGGATCCCTTGTGCTCAGACCTGCTGACTTATGATAAATATTTCTGTGTTCTAGTTTGGTGTTTGAAAGCATTTCAAGGAGCAAATGAAGACAAAAAGGATCCTGTGACTCACAACCAAGAGAACTTGCTCCAGACTCTTTCTTTGAGGAACACATCGGAATCACTTCAGCCAGCTACCACCGTCCACACTGCTGCAACCGACCCCATGCAGTAGAACCTCTGATCTACACAGCCTCTTGCAAAGGACACAAAACATCGCTGTTTTGGGAGGCCCAGATGTAAAGAGCAGGAGACAGGTCAAATGGCGGCAGATCACAGGTTTGGTTTTGTGTTGCATGCATCAGCTTAACGTAAGGTTGAGCTCTCTGTGCAAGCCATTCTGTCTTGTGAATTCCTTCACAACTGATGGGATTTTGGCAATGGTTCAAGACAATCTAGTGACAAGGCAGACAGCTGAAACCTCACAATATTTAACTTGGCCAGACAAAATTTCCCCACTAATTTGCTGGCTACCTTATTTGCCCATCTCCCAAGTAAAAGCAGCCTAGCAGACCTTCTCAGATAGCGAGCAGAAGTATCTTCTCCAACAACACTACAGTCATTTTTAAAAGAGGGAAAAAAGAAAAAAAAAATCCCAAGAGCTCACAGCAGCACTGCTCTTTCTTTCCATCCCATGCAGAGATGACAGTTCAGTTACTCCTTCTCTCTGCAGCACTCTGTAGCACTCACCTTGGGAAGGTGGAGAGAGAAATGGCAAAGGGAAGGGGATCTTGTCCCTGGAGGGAGGGAGGGCTTAGGAGCCAGAAGCAGTAACAGTGTCTGGATGGTGAGGAGAGAAAAACGATGTGAATTGGGAAGCGGGATACATAGAGAGACTGGTGAGAATTGACAGGGGGCAGGGGACGGAGGGTGGACAGGCTGTTAGTTGCTGGTGTGGGTGGAACTGAGGCAGGGGGAAGGCTGACGGCTGGCCTGCAGGAAAGACTGATGTGGAAGTTATGGAAGTGAATGTGCAGAAGGAGGCAGAAAGGTGTGAGGGCCGGAGGTATCTGAAGTGCTTCTCAATAAACTGAAGAGAATGGCTGAATATTTGTTATAAAGACATGGCAAGTATGGTCAAAAGGAAGGCCCGAACTTGAAAGTTAGGTTGAAGTCCACTGTGTAAGACTTTAAGACCATATAAATAACAAAAATCAGATGCCTAGAAAAGAGAATTACAGTGGGAGCAGCACAAAGTGATACTTTCCCAAAATACGCTTCCAACCAGACCTCCTGAGCCAGAGGTGATACCCTTGCATTAAAAAAACCCTCAGTAGTTTTCTCTTCTATCAGTTTGTCTGGTCTCACCTTGAACCAGTCTGAATTTTTAGCATTCACATCCTGTAGCAGGGAGCATCAGATCTTTACTCCAGCTGTACTTACCTCTCCTTCCGTGCGCTACTGAGGAGCAAGGACAGCATCACATACCTGAACTAGGGATCAAGGCCGCGTGAGCAAACAGAGCCCTCTCTCCAAAGGTGCCACTGCGCAGGAGCGTGTAGGTACCTGGGGCTTGGTCAAAAGACAACGCCAGTCTTCCCATTGACTCTGTCTTAGTTTCAGGTCTGGATCCTAAAAGCAGCCAGAGTTATTTGCTGATGTCTTTAAGTTATGATTTGTTTAAAAGCTCCCCATCTGTTCAGGTTTGTACTCTGTTTAAATTACTGCTGGATGGATGTGGTAGAGTGATGATTTTGGAAACATTCTCATTGTTTTTTAATTTCTTATGTGCCATGTTTTTTACAGAGATCAGCACAAAAAGGCAAAACACAACCAACTGTGACAGAATATATAAAACAGCATGAGCTGCCTACAGATAAATGAAAACAGTCCAAAATAATAGCGACCAATATGAATCACGACCAATAAGCATATTTGTAATAATAAACATGTCATCTGTGTCAGATAAACAAATCACAAATATTTATTAAGATAACAAACAGATTATTAATAGAGAGACATCCCAAATTCAGATCATGTCTCTCAGTCCTAGTAGATATGAATTAGCAGCCAAATCTGCCAAAATAAATCTGGCACTCTCACAGAGGTCATCATACCTAACAAATTTAACAAATGAAAAAAAAAAAAAAGATTAAAAAAAAAAGGAGAATACAAAGAAGGAGAGAGCAGACAAGCATTTTTTTTTTTCCTTCTACTAGTATGTCATACTTTAGAGAGATCAGGCTGCATTAGTGCTACTAAAGACGATATAAGCATGACGATGAATAAGAAAAAACTGGAGGCAGGGTTGAGGCAGAGGCTTCCCCTGGTAGCTGCTGTTCTGACCCCAATCCTATAAGCTGCTCCAGGCAAGCAGGTGCATGACGCCTCATTTTGAAATCAGTGGGTTCAAGCCAAGCACAAAAGTCTGTCTAGCCAGAGCATCAGCCTGCAGTTACCATTTACCTCCTTTTCCTAGTCTTTCAGATGCAGGTAGCACTTTGTTGGTATGGCATGAGTTTTGAGGTCATGAAAAAATATGACAGAGTATTTATTCTTCGACTCTGGTGGTTGCAGAATGAAGCCAGTCAGTTTAAAAAGTAAACCAAAGTTAATTTTCAGGAGGAGCTAAATAAAAACAGCGGTTTCTTACTGCAAACCTGGCACTCGTGCATCATGCAGGTGATGGATTTACAGTCCTGAGCTTCTGGAAATGGAGAGGCTGAGGTTGTAGCAGCAGTGGGAATTTTCCATAACGTACATTCTGTATGTTTCACAGCATAGATTTCAGGACATAAACATTGTTATACCAAACTGAACAAAACAGGCCTATAAAATACTGAATGTGACTGAAACAATATTGGTTTTGGCATTAATTTTCTGTATTCCCCTCTATGAAGGTAATGGTGCGTACTTGAGGCCAAGCTCCTGCTGCCGATATTCAAAGAGGGAGAGGAGGAACCCGTAATGTGACAGTCTGCCTGTCCCGGCTGGGTCTCCAAAGAGGAGTAGGAGCAAATACTACCTCATCACTCCTAGTGCTGGTTCAGATAAACCCAGGGAGTCACTGTGATGGGAGCACAAGTGGAAATGTTCTGGCAACTGCTGGCATTTTTATCACCCAATATGCTAATTAACCCTCTTAATGCTCGCTGGCACTGCCAGTGGTGTCACCGCTGCTTCAGCTGAACTGGTAGGTAGCCCTGACCGGAACTTGTCCCGCTTAAACAGCTATGCTACAGCCAACAAACTGTTTGTTCAGTGGCCTCCTGAAGAATGAAAACCCTCTCTTATGGCTGAGTTCAGTTATGCAGAGCTAAAGGCAGGGGTTCACTACGTGCTTTCAAAGTCAGAAAGTAAAACTCTCATTGACTTTAGTGGCAGCCAAGATTTCACCCTGCATAACATCTGCATCGCTTTTCTGGTGGTTCTGGGGTAGTGGTGAACACAAAGTACTTCGCAGTGATAGAGACAGGGTGGAGTATTGTGCCACAGTTTGCGTGACTAGAGGGAATAAAGCCCCCAAAAAATCAGGAGCTCTCAACTGTAAACCAGTTAGCACAATAAGAGGTAGGTGCTGCCTTTACTCCCCACTGGAGCTAGTGCCATCACTGCCAGGCCAGTCTGAATTTTAAGGAATATTCTTGGAGCTGGTTTATATTTTCATTTGCCTTGTGATAAGTCCTACTTACTTATTTTGAGGTACCCCCAAAAAATCCTCCTCTTTCTTTATGTTTATGTATTTGAATACTTTCAGACATTCTTTCCCACGCATGGCAGTTATCTTGTGAAGGCCCTGAGTCCTTTCACTCTTTTCCCTACAAGCCAGCTTCTTGCTCCTAATGCAACTTCAACTCACCTTTCCTGGCCATCTCTGCACTTAGCCTACTTCCCTGCATGCTGGAAAGGTCAAGTCCGTACGTCCCTCGTGCCGTGCACGGATGAGTTCACAACCACTCGCTTTAAAGGCAGGAGTACCCCAAGGCTTTGCGGGCAGAGGACGCGTGTGCCGTCTCACCATTCACAGCAGGATGCAGCTTGTCTTTAGCAATCCCGCTCAGCACCTCTGCCTGGCAGCAAAATGCTTGGACAAAAATAGATAGAGAGGCCCCCTGGAACAAACTTAGGGGATTTCTGGGCTCAACCCCGCTTCTCTGCATTCAGCGAGAAATTGAAGGACATATTCATGATCCCTATAGATTTGAGAACACTTCTTTCAGTGTTGATTGAAGCTCAGCCTGAGAGGTTAGGAGCTTGGCTGTGGTCCTGTCTTCTTTTCTGATGAAAATTCTTTGTTCCTGGCTCATGTCAGTGGACGTGCTCACCTACTGCCGAAGGCGGCGCTGAAATGGATGTAGTGAATTGTGAATGTTGTCAGAAATTGTTTATTTGCCAAAATAAACGTTTTGTCAATGCAAAATTGTTTGTGAATTTGTGAGGTGTACTCGTGGAACATTTTGGACATTTAAAACAATGAGGACAACATTATAGGAATGATGAAATGCTTCTTTTCAATGTATTTTTAAACATAGGTGAAGCCATAAAGTGGTGGGGGCAGAGGGGAATCCTACACCATCACCCAGCTACTGTCCTTCTGTTCAGCAGCTCCTGGTCAGGATGCTCACACGGACCATGACAGAATGATGTCACATGCCACAGGGGTGCACACATGTAACCCATTTTTCAGGGAAGAGGCTTTAACACTGGAGCATAAGGCACGCCCCCTTCCTGCTCTCCAGTTTGTACGAAAGTCTCCAGACTTGTGAGTTTTGAGGGTGGTTTTTTTTCTAAGCCCTTTGTATTCTCCCAAGAACAGGGAAAAAATGAAAACCTAGAGTAGTTATTTATTGATGCTTTACTTCACTATTTTTTTAAAGAATAAGCTATGCAGTTTAGCTAGCACAGAGAAGTACTTTAGAAATATAAATGCACTGGTTTTATTATGAAACAATGACAAATATACTGTTAAAACGGATGTTGTGTGGCACAAAATATTATTTTTGCCAGTTCACATCTCTCTAAAATGGAGAGGGGAATTAAAGGCTGAAGGGGAGATATATATCCCACTGCTTTGTAAATGAAAAGAAAGATTATATCTGTAGCTCCTAGAAATAGAATTAAGTAGGGACCTAATGCTATAATATAGATGCAAAATAAATTCATGTTTCTAGAGAAAAATCTTGTGAAATTAACATGGCACCACCATGCCATGGACCACCAGGAAATTTGGCCTGCAGCACAGAGGAATTATAATAGCCTGATATGGTAAGCTTTGAAATGAAATAACTTCATGTGAATACTTAATAGCAATAGAAAGCATTTGAAAGATCAAAATGCAAGAGTAATAACATCACTGGAAATGTTTAATGTGTATTTCACTGCTCATTCAGAAAGAAAGTATTTCAGGTAAGAATTTCAAGTTTTCACTAGATTTCCAGTTGAGTAGAAATTGGAAAAAAACATCTCTGAAGGTGATGCTTAGGCTTTCCTATAAATCTAGTCCTTTGCTTTTGTTGCATATACCTGGAAAAAAATGGCAAAACTAAAGTTGGTCCCAAACAAACAAATAGCAAATAATTTACCCTAAAACTATGGAGTTTTTATTATTTACCAAATATACTGCAAACAGTGTTTTGGGGTTGACTTCAGAAAAAAAGCAGAGTTTAATTTTGTGGTTCAACAACTGAATCAAATAATCAATTATTCACACAACCCAGCCATTTGAACACCCACTTAAATCCTAGAATAGGAGCTTGCCATTGACAGCAAAGAGTTTGGATCAACTTCTCACAGGGGTAAGTCTCACTCCCAGGGAATATTGATTTCTGCTATTTAGTTTTTATATTTGAAAATATGAAAAATTGTTTCCAGCTTGAAGCTAACTCTGCAGGAACAAGCTTTCGTTAAAGGAATTTTTTCAGTGCAAATTTTTCTTTACCACGTATTACTTCATTTTCTGAAATATGTTTCTAGGAGGCAATGTCAAAAGTACAATTAAATGGTGGAGGACTGAGTCCTAATTGAAGATGACAATAATTAAAATGAATTATTTCATAAAAGCTTCTTTTTTTTTTTTTTTTTTTCCACTTTCACCCCTCATTATTCTGTTTGGAAACAGACTGTCCTAAAATGTATTAAGTGTCCTGCTGTCACTATTTAGACAAGCATTTGTCAGTGGGTTCTTAATATACACTAATATTTTCAGTAGGCTTTTAATAGAACATTTTTCTTCAGTTATATTTAACTCTAATCTTTAATGTAGGTCTTGCATCTCTTTTCATGCTTGTCTTTTTATTAACTTTCCAGATATATTCAGAAATCCTCTAATTTGTATCCAGCAATGACTTATGTCTTCAAGCATTAAAATGTACATTTGAAAACACTGAAGCTAATGTAGGAAACTGATAAAATACTATTAAAAGTTCCTGGTTTAAATGTACGTGATTTGAAAAATATGAATTTTTAAAAGAGCTATTTTTAAAAAAAAGGAAGAAATGTTCTTGAAAACTCCATCTCTCTTATTTTTTTCTTCTTTTAGGAATTAAAAGTCCTGAAGATTTAAAAAAAAAAAAAAAAAAAAAAAAAGACATGTCCAAAGCTGGGTGGGGAGTGCAGTGAATTTTCATCGGAATGCTGACATTTATTTGAGACTTTCAGAATGGCAAGAAAAAAAGGAACCTCATGTTTTCTGGAAACAAGGTCTAATATTTAGCACCCATGTTGTTCTAAAGGAACTTAGTGGAGGAAGAATGATGTTCACGATGACTTACTAACACGGTAGCCGGTAGTTGTAGCTGGCTCCTTCATCCTTGGGTTAGTGTCCTCTCCAAGGGGCAGAAGAGGACTAGTCAGTTCACAACAGCTCCTAACTTCATTATAGCAATAGAAGAATGGCCAGAAATGGGGCTCATGTCTGAAACAAAGTAAAGAAGGTTTGGGTAGCTGGGTTTTGGTTTGAATAGGCAACGGTAACTGGGACTGCAGGGCAAATAGCTGGGTGTCTGAGAGCGCTGCAGATTCTGTGAGTCTTGTATGTGTTGACTTTAAAATTAAACAAGTAATTTGTGCCTGTCAGGATCACGGTTAAGTGGACAAGAATACTTGTTGCTGTTCTCTTACGGCCATGGCTGTTTGGCTGTTCTTAATATTTCTCCCTTTCCTTTAATTTTTTTGAAGGCCTGGTATGGGATGTTTGATCTCTTGCCAGGTAGCCTAGCGGGAATAGTCTGTTCAGTTATGCAAGAAGCGTGGATTTTGATCCCTAACTCCTGTTACCATGCTCTTAGGGATACACGGTTACAAAAATAAAAGCATTAGCCTGCAGCCATACTGCTGTGTGCTGTGCTCTCATCAGATCTCACGTGTTCAGCGAGGTCAGCCCTCCTCAGGACTCACGGAGTCGGGGGTGCTGTGGGGACGTGGAAAGGAATAAAAGAATGGGCATGAAACACTGTCCTCATCTGGGCTCCACTCCAGGGAGTTTCTACTCTCTTGATGTCTATTTTTTGTTACCTTTTTTCCCTCATATGTACCATTATTTCATAAACACACTTTTTTTCCTTTTTTTTCCTTTTTTTTTTTTTTTTTTTTAAGTCAACAAAGGCAATTACCATGAGTGTGGAAAACTGTGCGGACTTAATGCTAAGAATGGCATTTTGGAATTCACAACTAAGAGTCTTCCCAGTGGCACTTAGGGCAGGGACCTTTGCAATCCAGCCTTCCCTTACAGACCAGTTCAAGGTGCGTGAATACGAGACCCTAGTTCGGGGCAGCTGTACAAAAAGGTACCATTTTAACCATCAGGGTCATCTGACACTCATGTGTGCATCGAAGAAATTGCATTACTGTTGTTCATCACACCTTTTTTTTTTTTTTCTGCCAGCACTGCCTGTGAACCAGCCACAGCCTGAGCTCTACGCAAAACACTGCAGCACGTTATGCCCTGGAGAACTTACCGTCTGCTGGGCAGTGCAGGCACAGGATGTCAGAAGAGCTCTGGCACTCATGAAGAATATGTAATGCGATGCTGGTGAGTGATGTTTAAAGCTGTGAGTCCAGGGCTGAGGAGGAGGCTTGAATGACAGAGAAGGAAGTGTAGAGCCAGACGAGGCTGAGGAGGGGACTTTGAGAAGAGTGGCAGAGAAGGCAAAGTGGGACAGATACTGTGTCCCTGCCAACTTCAGGTTCTAGTTTGTTCCACTCTGCTGCATCTTACCCCAAAGCTCCATTACTAGGGCAAGAGGTAGGCCAAATGTTTGGGGGAGAAGTGTGTGGGAAAAGTGTCTCCACAAATCTGAGTCAGCAGAAAGCTTGTGCAGAAGGACAGGTGGCTGTAGCTGGCCCTTATCTTCTCCCCCCTGCAATACGAACACCTCAGAGGTAATATGGATACTAATGTTATACTTGGAGTGTCTATACCTCTAGAGGGGGAAAAAAAAGTACTTATCACATTACTTTTGAGTCCCAAATGACAGAACGTTGTTATGTCTAGTTTCAACATCCTGTGAGCACATGCTGATCATTAGCCTGCACTCAGAGGAGGTGCTAATTGTCACCAGACACACAACAAGGGACAGATGTTCAAGGAGGATCCTGCCTGTTCTTCTAAGGCAATGCTACAAGCAAAACATTAGTCAGACCTGAAGCAAAACCGGAGGTCCAAACACTTCTACATGTTAAGAGAGCTCATCCCTATGTCCAACTGCAATAGCAAAACATTCCTCAGAGCTGAAAGACTGCAAAACAAGGGGGATGTCTGAAGCAAGATCCGAGCTGTTCCTGGCCCTCTCCTGACCTTGTGCAAAAGTGACTCAGCCAGCTCTGCCTCAATGTTTGACAAATGCTATTCAACGGAACACAAGAAATTTCTAACAACTTCAAAACACACCACCACAGCAGCACTCCATATTCTTCTCACCTTCTCTTTTTACATTTTCCCTTCAGGTTCTGAGTGTTACATTATTAAATTTTGGTGTAAAACATTATAATGAATAATAAGTAGCAACATTTTCCATCCAAAAGACATCGAAGATGGAAAAATATTATCGTTTCCATTTTTCTAGTGAGGAAAGTGAGGCACTAATTACTTGCCCAAGGTGACTTTGTTCAGCAAAAGATAATGCAGCAAGAGAAAGAGCAAATTAATTTAATGTTTTGAAGGTTGGGTTTGTTGGTTTGCTTTTTTTTTACTTGAGAAAAAGCACTCTGGTGGAAAAATGCAGTTTCAGAAAAGTGAAAATGAGTTCAAATATAATGTGAATCTAAAAGGGCTGGCTCTCGCACATGAATTTGCGGCTGTGACACAACAGATGAATGATCAGTTTGTGCATAGATAATTGCAATGAGTCTAGCCTACAGGGAAAAAACTGTCTTTAGGCAAGAGTTCTGGACAGGGTGGAAACGCTTGAATATTGTGGTGATGGAAAAGCTAACAGACAGAATAAGCACTCTAGACAGTTAGCCAGAGAGTGGCATGCAAAAGCACAGAAAACCTGACATGCCCTGAGCTGCTCTGGATCAGCCGCTTGCTCACAGCGAGGACTGTGCCGGCAACTGACAGCAAAGCAGAGCGTGCAAAGCCTCCGCGCAGCCCCCAAGAAGACCAGTGGAAACATCTGGCTCCATTTATTCAAGGGGCCAAGGGAAAAATCAGGTTCTGACGGGGGTGTGGGGGGGGTGTGGGTCGCCCAGGTCACTATCTTGCCGCTGCAAAACCAAGTGACTGAAAGTGGCAGTGCCACCATGCATAAGCAGGATCCCTCCGCAGCGCTCCCCAACTAGTGTTTCCCGTTGATATCGACTTGGGCAATGGCTCTGGGAAAGCCAGAAGGCATTTTCCACACCAGCAGTTAGCGCGTTTCCTAACTGCAGGGCCTCTGCCACGCTGTCACCCATGACTTGGCACACCACAAGGCGCTGCTTTTTGCACCCTGTGAAAAATCATGTCTTACTGACGGCGTGGGAAGAAGGACCTCCATCTAAATCTTCCTGTACCTGGGCAACAGTGGGTAGTTGTGCTCCTTTTTACTGGGGCAGAAAAAAACTTTGTGTGATTTCACTTTTGTTGGCTGGAACTTGGCAATGCAAAGCAGCAACAGGGCGAGCTTGGTGGCCACGAGTGCCAGTCGGCTCCCTGAGAGCAGCCCTTGCTTGAGCAAGAGGATCCTGTCCTCAGGACCACTGAAAATGAGGCAGTGAAAGGTTATGAAATGTGGCCAGTAAATATTGTTCTGGAGAGAGAAGAAATTGTGTCTGTTATTTACACCATCTGGGAACGGTGTCGCTTGGTCTCCACCAGCCAGCTGGGTGGGCTGAGACATGCAGCCAGCCAGAGACTTGTGTCTGTGCGGTTGGATTAAACGCTGCGTTAAGCAGTTGCTCTCCTGATTTGCCTCCAGACACTTTCTGTGCTGTTGCTCACGCCTACTTGTGCCCAGTTAGATAGGTCTTGTCTGCACAGGTTGATGTAGGACAAGGTTACACAGGAGTTCACTACGATTTACAGCCTCCCACCCGCTACCAGGATCTTCCTGGTGCTTTGTCCAGTCCACCGCTACCCGGCCATCGCTTCCCACGTGAGGCTCGCTGTATCCCTGCTGCCCTATTACCTTTCTGCCTGTCCGGCCTAAGATTTGCTGACTTGCCTTTCCATGTTAGCTCTCTTTTCGCCTTGTACTGACGGATTTTGCAATCCTGCTGGCTCCTCTTCCTCAGGGTGGCTGGGAGGGGGACATGGGAAGGGGCTGCATCAGTCTGCCATCACCTCTTGCTTTCTCTTGAATTTTATAAATGCATTGAATTGGATTTTTATCTCAGCAGCAGCAAGCTTTCCGTCAGCAATGTATAAATAAAAATGGATCAGAATAGATTGGATTGTTGCTTCTTACATCCGCTTCCCTATTTTGTTTTTGACAGGTCCCGACACCCACACACATGCTCCTTGCTCAGACTCGGCTAGCTCTGCTTTTTTGTCTGCTTTGAGTTTTTGGCAGGATTTTCCGTTCCTTATAACCTTCTTGCCTTACAGAGAGTTTCTGTAGCTTTTACCCTGGTCCTTAGCTCTTAGGACTTGTGCCCTTACGCTCTCCATACTGATGGGTCTTACTAGGCCCATCATCGAAACATCACAGGGGCAAGCACTGCACCCTCCTGCAGGCTCCAAAATGGGGAAGCCACTGCTGCTGGCTCCTGATCTCCTTTGCAACTCCACCGGGTCTAACGTCGCTCCCCTGCTTCAGTCTGCACTTCCCACTGCAAAGGAACGGAACCGAGCAAAGAATCTGCAACAGGTAATTTATGTAATGGATTTACCCTTCCCCCGCCCCCAGCTGAATATGCATGAGCTGGTCCTGATGTCTTCAAGTGCATTCACCGTTTGAAGACGCTTGCCTCATTTATTTCCCTGTGCACTGTTTTTAATGCTACGTATCAATCACAAACGTTCCCTGCGTGCATTCAAGAACTGGTATTTGCTATTCAAATAGCATTATGTTGTAACTGTTTATGTAAGTCTTGAGAAATTGTTTCTGATCCTGAAGTGGATGAGCATGCAAATACCTCTGTCGTGTGGCACATATCCCTTTAAAATGTGGTGTTAATATAGATGCATTCTTGAAATTCACTTTTCATGAGCATTTGTGCTGGAACAACTTGGTTGCTTGAATGTGTGCATAAAGGGGAGTATAAAAGCAACACAAGAACAAACTAGTAGAATGTACTTTAAAAAAACAAAGTCACTATTATAAAGTCAAATTTTAAATTGCCTAACTCTTAAACATGAGCACTGGAGACAAAATAAGCAAGTGTATGAGTCAAATTCCCCCTTTGTCTCGCCACGCTCTGTACCAGATTGGTGGAAGCAGAAAAGCAGCCAGCCGCAGAAGCAGAGCTGAACGTGTCAACAGAAAACCCAACATCTGTGGGATTTTCTCTCAAACCGTGCACCTGCCACACGTGGGCAGGGCCGAGGCCGAGCTGTGCCAACACCCCCTTCTCTTCCCGGTGGGTACTGCTCTCAGAACCGCAGCGCTCCTGCGGGCTGTAAGCTGTGAAGGCGTGCTGGAGGCCCATCGCCTCCCCCCACCCAGCAACGCTCCGCGGGGCCTCAGCGAGGTCCCCGGGCCGCCTGTGCCCTGCCACGGGGCAGGGAGACCGCCAGCTCCTGCTGCCCACCACCGGCAGCTGGCAGAGCCACCCCGGGCCCAGGCCAGCACCGAGGCTGGGGAACAAGGGAGGGCGGCCGTGCCGGGAGGGGCTCGGGAGGGGCTCAGGCGGGGCAGACGACGCGCCGCCTGGCCCAGCAGTGCCGGGGTCACGGGAAGGGGCAGCCGGCTGCAGGCCCACAACATGGCCGCCGCCAGACAACATCACACGCCCTGCGGCCCGCCCTCTCCAGCGCATGCGCAGCTCCACCCCCCCGCCCTCGGCTCGGCCTAGGGACTCGCCGGGAGATACAGGCGCCCCCTCCGGGCGGAAGTGACGAACGACTAGGGGCGGAAGCGGCTCAAGGTGCCGCTTCCTGCTCGGCGCCGGGGCGTGGCTGGCTTCGCGGCAGGTGAGGGGCGCGCGGCACGGCCGCGGGGGGCGGGCTCTGTGCCCGGCGGCCGGGGCGGGCTCGGTGCGGCCTGGCCGGGCCCCGCGGCGGACAGCGGGGCCCGGTGGGGCTGGTGGAGGGCGCCGAGCGTGGAGGAGGGTCGGGCGCATCGCGGAGAGGAACAGCGTTGGCTGGGCTCGGCGGCGGGGAGCGGGGACTTGGGGGGGGTCCGACCTGCCGGGCCTGAGCGGGGCGGCAGGCGCTGGCAGGGCCCTGTGAGGGGCTGCCGCGGGGTCCGCGGCCTGTCGCCCGCCGGTGAAACGCGTCTGGTGGCCGAAGGCTCTGTCCGGCGAGAGCCCCGTCAGGCCTTGGGAAGAAGAGCTTGGCGATGTGAAATGAGAGCCGTACGGTACCTGTTTGGGTGGGATAACGGGTTCAGAAAATAGTTTGTTACAGTTCTTACGTGGTGGTTCGGTGCTGAGCCATGCAGTAGAGTGGAAAACCTGCCAGGCAGGCATGGAGCGTGGAAATCTCAGGTTGGCAATTACACATGGGACACTTGGACTCAACGTAGCCCTTCGGGGACTGGGGAAGTGGCGCCTTCTCTCCGTGTAGGTTAGGTACCCTGTAGGGATAGACAGCTGGATGCTCCAGCCTGAAGGGAGTCACGAAAAAGAGAAAAAGGTGTCCAAGGCAGAGGGTCAGAGGACTCTGGGATATGGAGTTTTTCCTCAGAAAATCACCTAATAGCTTGTTATAGAGTTGTGGGGGGTCTTGTACTATTCCAAGTACCAATGCGTTACTATTAACTATCAGCTAATTCAAAGAACACCACAGGTTGTAAGAAAAAGTAACTTCTAGGGCATCAACACAGTTTGCTACCTGGAACGCTGGCAGATCAGTTTTAACATGGGTTGCCTTTAAGTTGTGCAATGGTGTGTTCCTCACTCCCAAGCTGGTAGCTGTGGCGGTGTAATGATTTGTCAAATAAAAACACATTGTCAGTGTTTGCAAGTGAACCCAAATGTTGTTGTGATTTATTGTATTCATTTTTTTCTATGTTCAAAATAACGGCTGAGTCAGTAAACAGTAAAAAGACCACAGGGCTACTAGACCTAGCTGTACATGTGAGGAAGGGCTGCTGGTGGACATAGTGAATGTTGTGGATCCACGTCCAGCAGTGATGATCGCTGTTAGTATTTATTTTAGTAACTGGCAGAAGTCCTGTTGAGGTGAGGTTCCCCCTGCCCCGCCACTCCTTTTTCTTTTTTTTTTTTTTTTTTTTAAGATGGTGTGGTTCAAATGTTGAGTGGTTGGACAGCACCTGGATGTTCCCAAAGGCCTCTTTCAAAAGAGGAGGCTTTTAATCCTTGGGAAGGGTAGGTTAATTCTTGACTCTGCTCGCTTCTACAGTGCAGCTTCCAACAAGGAGTGTGGGTTAGTGCCGGCTATAGTTGTGGCATTTCACGTGATTCAAGCAAATGTCAGCTAGGAGTTTGCTTGAGATGACCTATTTATTTAATTTAGGTTGTGTGGCGTGTGTTGCTGGCAGTGATTTGCAGACCGGGTTGACCTATCCTGAAGTAGATGAGGTAGAAGCTAAAAGTGTCCCTATTTCTTGCCAATTCTCTGGATACGGAACCCTCCTTGAGCAGTGAAAGGAAGCAGAGCGGATAGTGCTGCTATTGCCAGAGGCAAGGGGTAGAAGCAAAGTGACTTTGGCATGTCCTTGTAGAGGCTTTCTGTGTTCCAGTTGTCCAGGGAATCAGAGGGGCACCGGTCAACTGTCCCTTGCTTAGACCTTTTTTTTTTTTTAGGAAGGTTAGCTAGAGGCTGATAAGTTCTCCTGTTGCTTGGTTATGTTTGTCTTGTCCGAGTAGTAAAGCTGGGATGTAAAGGCTGCCTAATATACCAGATATTCCTGGGGTGCTTTGGCTGGGGGGAAACAGCTACATCTCCAAAGAGCCCTCAGGCAGAAAAATGCCAAGGCAATCCCAGAGCAGCACAGGCTGCTAGTCTCAGCATCTGCCCTTCTCCTGTCACTCTGGATATTTAAACTGAGTTTTCAATCTTCATTCCTTCAGATAAAAAAGTGCTGTTCTCTTCGCTCAACTCAGGAGTTCCTTGGCAAGAAAACTGAAAGCAGATAATCCCTGGGAACTACTTTGCAGTCTGGCTTCTGGGTTCTGCTAATACCAGGTAACTGTAGTCACTGCGTGCTCAGCCTGAGCAGTAAAGAGAAGAGTAGAAATTGGGGGCTGGGGAAAGATAGTACTGAGATAAGCCTGAAAGCAAGGCAGATTTTTTTTTAGATTTTTTTTTTTTTTTTAAATTAAAGGTAGTGTGCAGAAGAGGATTATCTCTGAAATTGTGATGTTTCCCATGTCTGTTGTGGATGAGCTTGAAGGGAATAATTTTTATCACTCAAAAAGCAATTTCTATAGCTAATCAGCTCTGCTTAGACCCTTTCACAAGATAACCGTTGCCAGAAAATAGTCCATCCAGCAGTTTTAGTGGATTATTGATTCCCCAGGTATCATTCTTTTGAGCCAGCTTGTTGTCAGCTCCTGTCATCTAGGCCACCCTGTAGGGTTGTCCCTTCTACAAAATGGGACCAGGCTTGAAGACATTTCTTTATAGTGAGCAAGTTCCTCTCCTGTCATCTTGCACAAATGCAAGCATTCCTTTTGCTTTTGAATGTACAAAATGGTCAGGAACTGCTTTGGTTGCCAGTTTCATAGAATCATAGAATGGTTTTGGTTGGAAGAGACCTTAAAGATCATCTAGTTCCAACTGGAATGGGCAGGGACATCTTCCACTAGACCAGGTTGCTCAGAGCCCCGTCCAACCTGGCCTTGAATGTTTCTAGGGATGGGGCTTCTACCGCCTCTCTGGGCAGCCTGTTCGTGTTTCACCACCTTCATGGTAAAAATTTCTTCCTTATGTCCAATCTAAATTTATCTTCTTTTAGTTTCAAACCATTACCCCTTGTTCTATCACAACAAAGCCCTACTAAGAAGTTTTTCCACGTCTTTCTTATAAGCCCCCTTTAAGCACTGGAAGGCCGCTATAAGGTCTCCCCGGAGCCTTCTCCAGGCTGAACAACCCCAACTGTCTCAGCCTGTCCTCACAGGGGAGGTGCTCCAGGCCCTTGATCATCAGTTTGATTTGGTTGTTGCCTTCATTAAATATATCAGCATCTGTTGTAACACAGTGTGTGTTTGGTATGGGTGCTGTAAAACTCCAGAACTTTGGAGCAGAGGGTACTGAATGTGGAGGTGAAAAATAGGACATTGCTAGTTAGGGTCTGTGGCAGTGAGATGTGGCGATGATTAGCTCTGCCGATAAGGTCGCTCTGCGGGAGACTGAAGCTGATTTTGCATCAGAAAAATAGAGGGAAAAATTAACTGGATTTTTTTTTTTTTTTAGGGAGCTGCTGTGTTTTTGGAATTATGTATTTGTTACTGTGGTCTGATAGTAAGAATGAGCAGCTCCTCATTTTTCTGAACTGAATGTTCTGCAGGAAGCTCTACACCAGTGTTTCAGCAAGCCTGCTTTTGAAACTCCAGTATTTAAGAGAACTTACTGCAGAGAAATGACCTTCTAAGGAACTTTTGGCATAGCCAGTGGCTTCTGTGTATTTGGCATACAAAACCAAAGTGCTCCCATTTAGGAAATGGAATGAAGAGCTGTGTCGGGATATTTGAGCTGGGATTCTCAGTGTTACTTTTGATGTCTGTATTGTAGGTGTAGCTAAGTGTTTGCTCAGGCTTATTTTATAATAAATAGTGAGAGGCAGGGAAGGCAGGCAGTTGGCACGGTGCTTTTGGTCAGTTGTAGATGGCTGCCTTAAAATCAGATCAATTGTTCATTAGAGCGCCTGATTATCTCCATTAATGATGAGAGCCAAAGGTGACAGTTGCAGAGTGGATTATCAGATTTAAGTTTAGATATCAACATCTGTCCGTCAAAATGAGCTTTATGTATCCAGCTGAAGGAAACCAGTTTCAGCCTGTGCTTAGAGGACAGGGCTTTCTCAGCAAGGTGACGTAGCCTGCAGCTCAGTGCCTCATGGCAGTGAGGGCTGCTGTCTGTGCTTTGCAAAGCAGGGCTCTGCTTTGAGAGGAGAGGGTGTCTTCAAGATAGTAGTGGCTTAGAGGCCATCTTAGCTTGTGGAGCTGAGAGGATTGAAGTGTACCTGTAAATTCTTTTAAGTCTCTACCTTTCAGAGTCTCTTTAAAGAAAAAGTTTAATAGGATTCTGTCTTCTGGAGAGTCGGTATTGTTTGATTTTATGTGATCCATCTTTAAATGTCAGGTATTTTGCAATTTGCCAGGGAGTTGCCATATGCTATTTTAACGCTGGGCTCTGAGATCTCAAATTTTGATTCTTTCTCTTCAGCCTAAGTGGAATAGGGCAGTGTAGTATGTGACAAACCAACAAATCTGAGTGGCTCTGAGCAGTTTTTAGGGAAAGGGAGGGTCTCCATTTGAGAATGATCACGAAGTCTGTTGATGTACTGGTTCAGGCCCATGCTTATTTGATCTGAGAGACAACGCTGCTGCTGGGAAAACAAATCCTCCATGTGCATTTAGTTAGCTGTCAATAGTGTCTTTGCCGTAATGTCATATTGCTCATAGATTTCAACTGTCTTTAGTAGCTGCAGTAGCTACTGTTTCTGTCAAAGCAATGTGTCTGAGATAAAGGTGTTACCAGGCCCTGGCTTCTTGAGAAGGGGCTGCCTTAAATACTGGGCTCATGCTTTCAGAAGTAGATATTTGACAGGCCAGTGCTTTTCCTTTGGTAGCTCTGAGTACTCGGGAAGGATCACATACAGATAGCTTTTTATTCCAGAAACAGCAGGATAGCACAAACACATAAGTAGTGAGGGGTGTTTGTTGGTGTCTGATACAGCCCATGGTCCAGGGAGACATGTTCGTATCAGGCACCCAGTTTACAGAAACTGCATCAGTAAGCTGCTCTTTTGTTGCAAAGCAGGCTATTTAGTGTGTTCCCTCTGCAACTTAGGAAATTAACTCAAAAATGAAAAATTTTTGGGGTTTTGGATGCAAGCTTCATACCAGAGTCTCTCTTGCTGTTTCCAAAAGTGGATATCTTCATAGCATTACCTTAATACCTTTTTCTAGTACAGTGTTGGTAGTCAATAGGTTGAGTGAAATGTGTATTTCAAATTGAATGGATCTGGGGTACCTTTCATGCAGATCCCAAGGTATGTTGGGTTGAACCAAACAGCTGTCAGTAGTATGCAGATTCAGCTAACAAAAAGGCACCTGGCACTGTAGCTGACATCATGGTGCAACACAATGTTCTTGGATGTGCGAGGTACCACATTATGTGGTAACTGCCAGTAATTCCACACCATTTGGATATGGAGAACTGAGTGGCGTTATATCACTGGGTAGTTAGTGGCTGCCTACCAGTGCAGCAGAAAAGACTTTTCCTTTTCCCGCAGCTGCTGCTAGGGCAGATGAGGTGACACTGCTTCAGTGGTGGAATCCACTCCTGCCATTTCCCTGCAGAAAATTGGCCCACAAGGCCAGGATGCGCAGTGCGTGAAATGCAGCGTGAGCCCCCGAGTCCTGCTGAGTGTCAGGTCAGGCTCCTCAGTGCTCTGCTGTTTCTGCAGGGCAGTGGTGTGATGTGGGAGGCTGACTCCTTTTGAACATACCTTGGCTGTTCAGGCAGTCACGTATCAATGGGCAGCTTTTGGAAGTATCAGTGTGTAGCAGGAGGTTCCCTGTAGGATTCATTTTCTGTGTGGACTTTGTTGTTGTTGTTCTTCTGAGGTAATGCTGTTAAAGACAGGCTGAAAGTATGAAGTTGATGAGATTGAGTGAGTATCTGTCTTTCTACAGCTGGAGCAGAGGAGCAGAAATGGCTTTTACAGCTGTGGCTAGGTTAACTTTGTGATGTAGATGTGGCCATGATGTGCTCTAGCTGCTCAAAGTGGGAGGGAGAGTGACAGCTTCTAAAGCTTCTCACTTTCCTGCACCCCTTGCCAGTCTCTGTGCCCGGGGAGCTCCAGCTGCCCGGTTTAATTCACCCATTGAGAATGGGCAGGGTGGGACAGATGGAATGGAGAGCTCTCTTGCTGCAGGAATGGTACTGGGAAGTAAAATCCTAGCTGATGCCAGGCCCTCCAAAGGTGGAGAAACCCAACTCTTCATAGCTTTGTCTAAAACAACTACTAGAGATGTTGAGACCCAAAGCAGTAATGTCTACAACAGTTTGAGGCTGCTACTATAAGAGACATCTAGTAACATGAGCACCCTGGTGGAGTACAGCCTGCTACGGGGCCTAATTACGGTCTTATTAATGCTTTCTTTCATCACTGCCTTCCAGCCTTCAGAGGTGATTAGACCTATTTATAGGGGCAGACTTCTTTAGTATTCAGCACAGTGCACCTCTTGCCAATCAAATCAGTACCATCTGCATCTTTGATTGCTGCTTAATAACACTGTAGAACATGGTTAATTAAAAAATATAAATAGACTTTTCATCCTCTTAACTTATCAAAGTGCTTTTCTCCTCCTCTCTTCTCCTCCCTGTGCCCCCTCCTCCCCCCCAAAAAAAGGTGAAGTTGGCTTAGCACAGGGACTGTGATGAACCTCTCATCTTCACTGCTGGAAATACATCCTGCTCTCCTACCCAGGATAGTTACCTCTTGTGTGCTGAACAGCAAGGTGTGGACTAAATTTCAACCCCTCCAGTGAATGTCAACACAGGGCAGAACACTCATTTGCTGCACAATGGAATAGGACTTACATCTAGGCTCCTGTGCTGCATTTACCACCAGAGTATAAGCGACTTCTAGCTTTTGTTTCAGTTTTGTGTCTCCATCTGTGTGAGTCCATGTGTGTATGCTGCCTTACCCTGTCCCTTAACAGGAGGAGCATATGCAATGATGTGTTTTGCTTTTCTAGCATTTTAAGTCTCTCTTTTAAATACAGTTCCTTGGTTTTGCAGCTGGTAAACTCACAGGAGTGTGCTTTATCTGTGGAGGGCAAGGTGATAAAATTGTCTTTTTGTTTTGTTTTGTTTTTTTCTTGGAGGAATTCATGCTGATATTTTGTTGGAATGGTCTCTGAGCAAGCTTCTAGTACAACCAAGGTATGACTTAAATATGCCAGCAGATTTGATCATGATTTGAAATTCTGCGGGAAGCCTGTGTGGCAAGTAGAGAACGAGGATGATGTAGTAGTGTGTTAAGCACAGCACTACAGATTAGTTAAGTGTACAGTGGTAGAAGTTTGTGATGAGACACACAGCAGACATTGCAGTGGCTGGGAGCTTCGCAAACTCTGAAAGGCACATTTAGGTATTGTGAGCAATGTGCTGGTGTAGTATGCTGGATTGGAGCAGAGGAAAGTGAGAATAAGGGGTCTGTTATTGTCAGCCAGAATGGGACAGTATTTGTCCATAGACATAGGAGAAAGTATTATGTGTAAGGAATTACTGTCAGTGAGGAATTTGATCTGACTTCTCACTGTGAACCAAGTTATCCGTGTGACTTTCCTCTGTCAGAGGAGGCAGCATCTCGTGATAAGCTATGCCCAAAGCCTGTCTCTCTACTCCATCTTTTGAGTGTGTTTAATCTCAACCTGTAGTTCACTTGTGACTTGGTCTGTTCCCACTGTGGAGCCATCCTAGTGGTAGCGTTGTGTGTGGTGAGGGATATGCAGGCTTGTGTTTATTGCATATTGCTGGTCTCTGCATCCTTGCAGGTGGCTACAAGGCATTCATCTTTTATTAGGATCCTACAAAGGAGAGACGTAGGGCTAGAGATAGGCTGTCATTGCTTCTTGGAGATGTTACTGCATGTGGGAATTAAAGGCCTTTAGTTCATGCTGCCTTTCCAGTGCAGTGACAGCAGCAGCAGCACAATAATTGCTAAAGCAGCCCCTGTATCTTTGAAGAATACACACTGATATTTTTCAAAGTATTTAAGCCCTCTTCTCCCTCAACCCACTGTTTTTAGTTCCTTGATGCATGTTCAGGAAGCAAGTATTGTTGGTGGCTTGCTTTATTCTCCCATTATTTTCATAGCATGGTATGCATCTGCTTGTATATATACAAGCTTTACAGTCTCTGCCTGTGTTGAGGGCAGCCAAATTGTTTTCTTAATGTTTGCTTTGTTTATGTTTCCTTGAAAAATTAAGGTGTTTTAAGGTTGTGGAGCTTTTTCTTTGTAGAGAATCATCTCAGTGATTGATCCTCCATAGAGCAATATTTTCAAAAGAACTCAGAGGAGTGTTGCTTCTTTTACAGACTCTGCTTGCTCTGTAGCAGGTTCTCCTGGGCTTAGCCTTGACACCAGGAGTTTTATTCTTGGGTCCAGGGGGAAGTAACCCAAGAGGTGAGCAAAGTAGGTGGAGTGTTTCTGTACCTATCCAGAGCAGCGAATTGTCTACTTCCTCCTCTGGGTTCGGAGCTGCAAATCTCTATGTAGCCATCAGAGTATTAGACTTGCCTGTGATGATTGAACAGTATGACCCGTTGCTGGTCCAGATACCTGAAAGCTGGAGTGCAAAGCCTGTGTCTATCCTGGTGTAAGTCATTTGGGAAGGTGAGACAGTCTGGCGGAGGCTGATGTTGCGTTTCCCACTGCTCTTGTTTCCCTCAGCTTTTGCTGTTGTGAATGTTGGAACTGGGAGGGAAAGAGCAGCTTTGGGTGCAGAGGGATTGACACCAGCCCTGGCCAGCTTTGTACCAGCTTGCTTGAGGTTAAAGGCATAGGCGGCTTAAGACAAAAGTGCAAATCTGAGCAGTTGCTAGCTCTAGTCAGAACTTCCAAATCAGGATATAGCACTCAGAAACTGGGGGTGCAGTGAGAAAACAACCTTTTTTGTTTGCAATTTAACAAGGTGAATGAGGTTATTATGTAACACCGGAGCACATTTGTCTTAATCACGAAAGTTGATATTAAAAAATAATTGAATGAAGAGTGGCTGGAGCCCCTAGATGCTGCAACTCTTATCCAGAGCCTCTTTGATCACAAAAAAAGAGCCGTCTTGCTGTTTCTTCTGCCTTGTGTGACCCGCAGGTGGTCACACCACTAACAATTAAATTTCTTGGGTGATCTGGCGTCTGCTCTTCTGAATCATACCTGCTTCGGGGTTTTATATGCCTGTTTCTCACTGTACCTTGTGAGTATTTCCTGTCAGCTGTCATAATTCCAGGATGCTGTGCTTTCTGCTGAAACACACCAGCGCCCTCTTTAAGATTCTGGAGTGATACTGGAACCAGTTTGTTGCTTTGCGGAAGTCACTTCCATGTGTAGTATATGAACAGTTTATTTGCACCTTTGGCCTGTGTGTTACATGAAGGTTTGGCATCCATTGGGCAGGGTGTGAGAGCTGAGTTTTTTCTCATCTGCAGCACTTTGTTTTCATGTAATGCCTAATTCTGATCATGGAGCATGGCAAGGAAATGTGCTGCTTCTTTCTCAGTGCACTGGAGGTTGAGATAAAGGAAGATTCAGTCTTGCTGAGTGACATTTGGTCTTTGATTTCTTTCCTGACTTTTGTTGGGAATATTTTGACATTTCCCTATTAAGATCTTCCTTGTTCCTGCAGTCTGTCTGTTATGGGAAGCAATTCCGCTTTTGTTCGAAGCGTATGGTCAGGCTTTTACTCAAAGCATTTGTAAAACTGCCTGTTTTCTGCGGTTAGTTTGGTCACAAGAGGTAATAAATAGCAGCTGTAGCATGGGATTTTGCCCGAGTCTAGTCATTTAGAAGGCTGTTGCTGGTTTTCCTCTTGCTATAAATCTCTTAATTTGTTACCTTGCACAGAAAGAATTGTCCCTTGTACCTATCTCTGATAGCAGTTCCCACAGAGTGTACAGTGTTTCTCTGATGTGTTTGTCTAGGAAGGGTGAGAATCTGGAGCTCATGCAAGAGGCTGTGTTGAGAACCTGTGAAACTGAAGTTCACTGACAGCTGAACTGTGACAGTGTGAGCAGGAGCAACCGGGGCTTTTCCTGCTTTGCCCCACTACTCTGTGCTTCTTTCTTTGCAAGGGAGCAGTGTGTCCTGAAGAACAGTCTGTAGTTCTGAGGGCAAGGAAAGAAACAGTTTGGTAGTAGCTAGGGGAGTGCTGCTTCTGAGTACAAGCATCTATCAGGCAGCAGCTGAGCTGAGCTTGGCTTTAGAAAGTTCACGAAGAGAATTAGGATTGGTGAGAGTCTGGGAAATCGTACTGGGGCTGTAAAATCTCATCTGGCCTCAAGAGGTGAAAAGCTTGGCCTTCTCATCCTGCAGGGCAGGATTACCGTTACACAGTAATGGTCTGGATAGTGAAGGAAGTTTAAGTCATCCCCTTCTTGCCCCTGCTTCCCAGTCTGTTTCACGACTGGGCAATTACAGCTGTATCTGGCTGTGGTAAATTGGGTCATTGAAGTGAACTGAGTTAAAAATAGGCATCTCAAACATCAGCAGCATTAATGCAGCAGAAGAGTTGTGACCAGTGGCGAGGAAGATCATAAACTTGTTTTGCTGCCAGAGCCAAAGTATCTCATCACTGCACACTTGCTGTGTTACCTCGTTGCTTTGTTCTGTGTTGTCAGACAAATAGTAGATTTGAAAGCAAAAGGGTTCAAGCTTGGTTATGGTCAGCAGGTCAAAAAATGCCATCTCAAAATGAGCCGTACTCCTCTCAGATTAACTTGTATGCTTTACAGCTCTAAATAATAATTTCTTGCCTGCTGGATAGACCCAGTCAAGAAGACTAATCGGTGTGCAAACATTGCCCCTAAAGAGTGTGGATACAGAGTTTGGCTGCCAGTGATGCATGAAGTGAAACAGAATAGGTTTAAGCTTCCTGCAGCAGAGCCAGGTCTTCTGATGGCTGGGCTTGATTTTGCAAATTTGTTATCTGTGGGAAGGATCCTAGGTTTCCTCCTTCTTTTACCTCTTCTACAATTCATTATTAAACAACCCTCCCCTCCACAAAATACCAGCAACCCCAACCAATGCCACCCCCCAAAAAAACCAAACCAAAAAACCCCCAAACAAACCAAGCCAAAAACCCGCAGAACAGCCGCCACATCACATTTACAGAAAGTCTTTCCTAGCCTGCTGTGGTAAGATCAGAAAGGACAAATTTGGAGAGGGTGGATGGTGTTTCTTAAATGTACAGGAATGGCTACAGGCACATCTAATCTGATGTCTTTTCGTTTTGTGAAGCAAGATAGGGAATTTAAAGAATATGTGAAGACCCCTCTAATTTTCACCTATTAACAGTTGTTTTATGCTCTAACTATCTCTTCAGGTTCTTGTTTTGTGAATTTCTCCAGTATAGGCTGTGTTTCTATGCCATTCTCAGCCTGCTCCGCTGTATAGGCTGGAATACAGTTTGCACACAGCAGTGCTCCCTGGACTAGCGCCTGCAGACCTCCAAGTACCATGGAGGGAATGTGTTGTGTCCTGAGGCATCTCTGTCTGTTTCTGGTACCTTACTTTTTGATCCTCCTTTGTTTTGCTTCTCTTCAGCTTAATGAATATTTTCTTATACGGATGTATAGCACTCTGCGTGATGAAACCGTGTAATGAGCAGCTGTAGACTTTGGGTTTTTTAGAGTCTGAATGAGGAAAACACACAGAGAAAACAAGTTTGAAGGAAATTGTGTCGGCCTAGCAGCAGAGTTCGGGTTAGAAAACTGTACAGTCTACTCTGTTCATTAATCAGACTGTCCTAACAGTAATGTATTTGTGAGTTTACAATTTCTAATGTGCTCAGGGAAATGGTTTTCTTCTTTATACCCTCCTCCACATCCTGGAAACTTTTTGTTCTTTTTGTGAGTAAAAACATGGGAGGCAGAATCTTTGGGAATTGCTGAGGGAGAAGTGAGGAAGGTTGGCAGATAGAAACATGGGTGATGCATAGCCTTCTCCTGGCTGAACTATAGAGCAGCGGTATGGGTTCAGCTGCATCCGGGTGCATGCATACTGCTCTGGTGGATGTGTTGAACACAACTGAAAGATTTCAGTGACCGTTTAGGTTTTGTGTGTGAAAGGATCCTAACAATAAGGAAGCTTCCTTCAAGATAGTTTCTGAGGAAAAATCCAGTCACCAAAAGCAGTGAGCAGCTCCTGGGAGTCTCAGAATGGAACAACTCTCATTAACCTACTTGGAGCAAGGGCATGTGTGCACATGCTTGCCCTGTAATTCCGTAGCTGCTGTTCTTGGAAGGGAACAGTGGTTGTGTTTCTTGGATCAGAAGTGTAAGGTGAAATACTGGATTGAATGACCCGAAATATATCCATCTGGAATATGAGGATGGGAAGAGGGGACAGAGTGATTTCTGACGAGTCTTATCGCCACCCTGAACCGACTTTGCTCCAAAGTGTGGTCTTTGTTTTCAACACAGTGCTGAGCAGACATTTGTTAAGTATCATGCTAAAAATAAAGTTATGGTTCCCAAGAGAATTCAGATAAGCAAGAAACTGCCACCTCACTGTAGCTGCCTTGGGTTTATTAAAAATCCGATGTGTCAGCCTTACTACTTGTGCCTTTCTCCTCAGGTTACTGGTGCCTTTCTCCTCAGGTTACTGGTGCCTTTCTCCTCAGGTTACTGATTCTGTTGCAAACTCTTTCCTAAAATAATTACGGGAACAGAGAGTGGAAGTCCCTGAATAACAGCTGTGATAAAATGGAAGTGTGTTTATTGTAATGACCTATTTGCTCTTTCCTTTAGGTACAATGGCTACAGTAGCCCAGAAGCACTTTTTGGAAGGGCAGACGTACTCGGTCCCACTGATCCAGCCGGACTTACGCAGGGAGGAGGCTGTTCAGCAGGTGGCAGATGCTCTGCAGTATCTGCAAAAGGTGTCGGGCGATATCTTCAACAGGTATGGTGCTGTCACATGGGGGTTGGGGGCTTAGCATTCAGCAGTAGGAAACAGAGTGCTGCGATGATGTTGCAGCAGTGAAAGGGCATTTCATTGGCAAGCAATGGAAGTTCAGAAAAGGGATAAAGAAGGACCAGATGCACTTCAATAAAAGTTTATTGGATTCATGTCTGTCAAAGTTAAGCATAATGAAATGAGTGCAGTTAGCCAGAAGTTGGTGGTTATTAATTTTTTGTTCAGTGGAAGACTCCCACAAATTACATTACTGCTTCTGCTGCAGTTATCCTTTATTCCTTCTTGCCTGTGTTTTAAAGGGGAGACTTTCTCATTTAGGGTATCCTGAAGATACGTCTTTGAGTCGTCATACTTAGAGCAGCGGAGGAGGAAATGTCTTTTTATTCTGATCTCTGGAACTTACAAACTGTTCCCTTTGGGCCTCTGATGTTTTGCACTTCTCTTTTTGTGTGTTGGGAGGGCTGAACATGTGAGAGTGTCTGTTCTTCTTGCAACAGTCTCATAATCCATCTCAACTGATCTCTTCAGGGATTCAGCCCAGACTTGCCACCTCTTGTATGTGGCCGTCTTTAGGACCGGATCTATAAGGCTGCCTATACAGCAGATCAGAGAGATTCTTGTGTTTGCCTGAAAGTGATGGTAGAAAGTGTGGTGCCTTTTTTCATCTGATGCAGTCTTTGATATCTCAGTGCCCTGGAGTGGCATGTCGTATCATTGATATAGAAACAGATCAGCATTTATCTTCTAGCCTGATTAGCGAAAGCACCTGCTTTGGCTTCAGTGGGGATCGTGTCTATCTAGTTTGATTTATTATGGTTGAGCAAGACCATGGCATTCTTTCTTCTTTTGAGTTTTTAGTTTTCTTAAGGGCAGAATGAAGTTCTTCAGTTTTTGGTAGTGACATTTTGAAGGGCAGTCTCTGGGCAAAGGATAGTCACTAAGGCTGAGCTCAGGTCATTGAGGAAAATAAAGGTTTTTCATTGGAATAGTCTCTGTTTGGGCAAGGGCTCCTGGGCAAGGGCTGTGTGGAGGATGGATTAGGTTGAACACAAGCTCTTGCTCGCTTCTGCACTTCTCTGTATGGGAACCCTTCATGATAAAAGGCTGGGAGAAGGCTTTCTAGAGCTTCCAGAAACATGTGGAAGGCACCTCTCAACCTGGGACTGCTGACAGTGCTGTCCCTCTCTGTGGGGCAAATAAAGCTACTGCTAAAAGAGGAGTGTTTCTTTCTCTATCTCTTTTTTTTTTTTTTTTTTCTTTTTCCCCTCCTACTCAGTGCTTTGTAACACAGTACCCTGTAATTTCCCCGGGGAGACAAGCCTGCTGTTTTGTATGCAAGTCACTCCTGAGTCCTGAACAGTGACTGTGATGCTGTTCTCTCGTTCATTGGTGCACTCATGACTTTTAATTACCAATTTTTTCCAACAACAAAGGAGGCTTCATTGGGCTATTTGTTTGCTTTGCCTTTCCTCTGAGGTCTCAGCTCTCTGATATAATTAGTAACGATTTAGTAATTATGCAGGCGTCTGATTAAAAGTTCCGTGACCTTGGTTGTTCCATGCCAATCAAGGGGCAAAGCTTTCAAGGTGAGAACTTTGCCACTTAGTGAAGAGTGACCTTTTATCTTCCCTTTCCTGAGATAAGGCAGCTCTGGCTTCCATTTCCAGGAAGGAGCTGCCTTATCGGGGGAAGCTGACTGTTCTGATCTGTGAAACAGCAGCTTGCAGTGCTGGTGGAGAGGAAACTTGTTCGGTTTGGCAGACTCAGCTGAGTGTGTCAAACTCATTACTTCAGTACTACAAAGATGCAGGTGTTCTGGGGTTGTTTTGTGGGAACAATTGGATTGGTACAGTGCTTTCGAGAGTGGCAAGCTGATTTGTAATTTGTTGAAGGTGGAGTGAAAGTCTCTCTTACTCTTTATGGAAGGAGGAATCTTTCCACAACCAAATCTTTTTTTACATATTAGCTGACGAAAGCTTCTGCTTTGAGTCGTTGCTGACCTGACAACTGACATTCTTAAAATGAACACGTCCATCCATTGTGCAAGGAAGGTGAGCTTTTTCCCTCTTTATTTTGAAATGGGCTGAAAGCAACTGTGGTACTGTCGTGGTTGTAGAAGAAATATTCCCTGGGACAGTTAGTGGTTGTGCAGAAGCAGCAGTGGTGAAAAGTGCCTGTGGATTCAGTCGTCTCAAGGGGACGCAAGAAAGACACCTTTTGCATTTGGAGAATTGGGAGAAAGAAGATAAGCAGCTTTCCTCCCCTTCTGCCTGGTTTGGGGAATCTGGGAAATAACCCAGGAGACAGGTGTCTGCCAAGCTGTCTTCTTTCCAAATGCTCTCAAACAAGCTGACTGGTTATTAAATTTAACTGTGATGTGGTACATGGGGAATGAGGCACTTCAGAGTTCCTTAGTTTGTAGAGAATCAAGGGATGTACAGGTGCAAAAAAACAGGTAAATTACGTCTGAGACCCAGAGCAGACCAACTGGGAACAGCCTTGGAGAATAGGTCTAGCAACCCATAGCAGCCAAACCTCCTCTGTACCTTGCTAACAGTGCACCTGGACTGTGATCTGGAATCGCTGAGAAAGTGCAGGATGTAGTTCAGCATCCCTCTCTGTCATATTCCTGACTCTTGGGAGCAGAGACCCATCCGACTTCTTCCACGTGGAGAACAGCAAAGTACCACATCCTGCAGAGGGAGAGCACTGACCTGGACAGGCTCTCGGCCGCTGGGCAGTGCAGGTCAACAGTCCTGACCTCTTAGGAAGTCCCATCCTCTTGGTGATGATAGCAGTATTGTGAGGAGATCAAGAGGCTGCACGTACTTTCTAGGGTTATGCTTTGGAGTAATGGAAGTTTTAACCTTGTGTGTGTTAACTGAATTCATGTAATTAATCTGCTGTGGAAGCTGCAATAAAGATCAGATTCATTGCCTGCAGCTACTGAGATTTTAATACATATCATTACTGCTTAAAACATAAATATTCTAACATAGCTGATCTGACATAATATCTGTGTGAGTTTAACTCCTGGACTTTTAAGGAGGGCTTTTGATATAGGTCACAGGAGGCAGAATGACCAATTGAAACACTCAATTAACCAGTAGTCTTTCATCTGTTTATTTCATCATTACCAGCATTTTCTGTGTAAGAGCTTGTATTGGAATTGTATGCTGTGGAATTTTTTACAGGAACGTTATTGTGATAAGTACTTCAGATAGGTGATGTGTTTAGCTTTCCTGAGATGCCCCCCTGGTTAGCTAGGCTTGCCCTTCGGGATTTCTCAGTTTCTGAGGAGAGTTTTTGTTGCCAGGAGATGTTAATAAGCTCTAATATATCAGTTCATTATTCAGAGTGTACGCTTTTGTATAACAGATTTGTGGAAAATTGCCTATGCCAGTTATCTCATAGAGTTTTACAGCAGTAGAAAGAAAACAAATACTTGAGGTTGGAATGTTATTATCAAGGTCTCCTTTGCCTGTGATCCAACCGTAAGTTGCCCAGTATACAAAAATTCTCATCTTTTTTCTTCTTATTTTTTCAGTTTATGGAAGAATTTCTGGGTTTGTCTTTTTAAAGATCTTTATTCAATGTCTTTTGCTTGTCTGGAATTGTATTTTGCTAAACAGGCCTATCCTTCTTGTTCCTCCCCAGTTGGATTCAAATTAATTTCCTACTGAAGACTTGAAAAGAGCTTTAGTATTAAAAGAAGTTTAACTGAAAGCCACACTTCTGAAAATGGTAGCTGGAAAACAAAAGCACTGTGGGAATGCTGTTAAGTGTGGGGAGGAAGTCTGGTCAGCGTGTGATTAAGGAGGTGGGTGGGCAGCAGAGCCCTAAGGGATGTTTAGGACAGGAGCAGGGTTGAGGTGCAAGTAGACCTGAAATTGAAGATATAGACAAAACCTTAAATTTGTGGTGCATTTGTGTGTTCCCCCCTTACTTTAAACTTATTAATGTGATTAGTCATGATGATCAATAATGGATATGAGTGACTGAGCGTGTCCATAAGAATGTACTTGATTTAGGAGGTTTGTGGAATGCATTATTAAATGTTCGTGGAAACTTGCAAAGAAGGGTCTTGCTGCAATCTGTACCGTGTTTGTTGTGCACCGTGGCTCTGGGATGCAGCTTGTAGCTTGGACACTGCATTGTAGTTGTTCCTCTGCTGGCTGTAAGGCTTTGCACTTACTCTGAGGAGAGCTGTCAAGAGGGCTTCATTGTGATGGGTCACCAGTCAGGTGGGTTTACACCAGGAGGCTGGCTGTAGCACAGGGAATCAATTTTTCTCCAGTTAATTTGAGAGTGTTATGGCTCTTGTTAAGGACCAAGTCACCTCATGGTACTTTGAAGTTGTCCCAGAAGCCATCTGAGAGAGGATACTAGGTCTAGTTTACTTTCAGACACCTCTTTTGAGGGGCTGTAGGAGCAGTCATTCACTGCCAGGAATGTTAAGCAGAAACAGGGAGGTAAGAGTGAGTGGATGGTCCTACAGCCATGAGGACATGGAGCATGCGGAAAACAGGGAGGAATTTTGCCCCCAGATACTGGTTATTCTTGTAGAGGCATGTCCAAGTAATGAGGATTGTCTGTCTGTCTGTCTGTCGCACACACTTTGTAAGAAATTGCTTACTTGTTTTAACTCTTCTGGTCCTCTGGAAGCTAAATTGGAAAGCTTGTAAAGATGTAGCTTGAGAGATGTTCCCAAACTGCTGGGAAGACTTTAGGAGGCAACATATAAAGGATCAGATCGGTGTGCCTGGAAGGTTGGTGGCAGCTGGCAGTAGCAAGTATCCTACACTCCAAAAAAGAGGTGAAAGGATAGTGACTGTTCTGCAGGAGTCCAGATTACAACTCTTTCTGGATGCTACTAAAATCCGTAAGCTTAAAATCTTGTCGGATCTGAAGCCCAGACTTAATTCAGGTGTCTTGACAGCCCATGAAGTGGGGCAGTGGGTGGGAAGGGGCACAGACAGAGCTGTCACATCTTGAAAAGAAATAGGAATAGTAGGAAAGAGGAGATTGAATGGTATTAAGTCATTAAGAAATTATTCCTTCAAAAATAAAGCAAACATGGCAGAGAATTAGCAAGACAGGATTCTTGCTCATCTCAGGAAGTGCTGAAAATCTGTTTCTTTTGGACTTTGAGAGATTAAGTTTGTCTTTTGAAAAAGAAGAACAGAATGATAAATTTGATTCCGCAAGGAAGATGCTTTTTTATGGCATTGCCATTGAAATGTAACGGTGGTTACTTAAGCCTTTGCTCTAAGTCTACTAACAACAGCTCTTCCACATAATTTCTTTCACTAGCAGTCTGTTTATCTTTGAATCCCGTTCCCCCAAAAGGAGGATGATCAATCTGTTCTGCCTTAAGTGATTGAAAAGCAGGCTTGAACTTGTTAAGAGTGCTGTAGCTTTCTGTACACGAACAAGGCCTTCAGCATTGTTTAAAATGAGCAATTTAAAGAAGTGATTGAAGTGCTTCACCTTCAGTATCCTCCTCCAAGCAGACTTAAACTTTTCTTACCTAATAGCAGGTCTGGAAATAGTGGTACATTTTAATGAATAGCTAAAAGACTCAGTGCCGGCATTAATGCAAAATATTTCTCAAAGCATGAGATGAGTTTACGTTAGCTACAGAAAACATTCTGTGGGGAGGAAGGCCTCTAAATGCTTGATTCTACATCTGAAAAGAAAATGATGGAATATTGTGTCTAGGATGCTGAAATGGCCGTCCAGGAGCACAAAGGAAACAATACCCCTATCCTCGTTCACTAAAAATAAAATAAGTGGTTTAGGTGCAGTCATGCTAAACTGCTGATGTATCAATTTGATGTAAGTAGTAAAAAAGTGAAGGAAAATGCAAAAGTTGCAGGAGAGGTGTTCTTCCACTTCTGGAATTGGTCTCAAAGCCACTTAGCAAAAGGAGGCCAGCAACAATATCAGACTTAATGGAGCTCTTGAGAGGATTCTCTCTACTCTTACAGGCACTTTCATGGTAGTGGAATATCTGTCTAGTGGAAACGTGAGGCAGTTTGATCAAAACAGATGTCATGTGCAATAGGAAAGGCAAACAGTAGGGAGTAACTTAGGTAACTTTGGTACATAAGATTTATTGTTTTATTTTAGTTTGCCTTTTTTTTTTTTAATCCTGACAGGATAGTCTCTTGTTCGTACTGTCTGCTTTGTTGAAGAAAATTCAATATTGAGTGACAGTTTTCAAGTTCTTGTGAGCTAATTCTCTCCTGGTCCTTAAAGACAGGACAAGACAGACTCCCTGAGAAAGCATGTGAGAGGTTCAAAAGTAGGGGGAAGTGTAAGATGCACCTACCTACATGAGTGCAATTCGGTAGCTGGAAAAATACCCAGTAGAATACGCACTGTGGCTTGACCGTCCTCAGGCCTGAATCTGTTTCTTCTTCTCTGGACAACTTTCACTCTGCTTTTGCAGAATCAGATCAGATTCATTTGCAGAAGGGAGGACCTGCTGTTCCTCAAAGGGTGAAGGAGTGATACCGAAAGAGTACAGAGGGAGGCAACGTTGCTGTTTTAATAAAGGAAGACTTTGCATGGAAGGTGTTTGATTTATTTTCTTTGTTTGGTCACAGGCAGGGGGAAATCTCACCTTATCTTCTAGAGGATTGATTGTGGCAATGCCCATCATTTGTAATAGGGATGTTGCTGTCTACAACTATATGAGTCTGTTTTCCTGAAGAGAGGTGTCCCAGAAAAGTCTGTGATAAATCTTAAAACGCTTAAGAAAAATAAGTTCTTAATAGCATAGGAACTTCATGCTTTGCAGACTCTGTTCATGCAGCAGAACTTTGCATCTTGAAGAAAATCTTTAATCAAAAAACCCCATTTGGTCCAATCACATGCAGTTCATAGTGTCTTTGTGACATTGTATTGGATTTTTTTTGATCATGTTTTTATGTCTCTGTAGGCTAAAATCAATTTACTACCATGTATAGACACCCTATGGCTTATCAAAACTTTTCTAAACTGTTTGAAGAGTTATGAATTTAACACAAGAGATGCCATATGTAGTAGCTACTGTTTATTATTCAAAGGGCATGTTCCAAAACAGATAAAGCCAGTTTCAAAACCATCTGTGGAAATAAAGCCTGTAGCAGCAAGAGGCGAAAGAAACAAATGTTACACGCGTTTGTGGAGGTGAGAAGTAATTATCTTGATAAATATTGCCTTGCTTTCACTGACAGTTATTTTAAAGCACAGTTTGAGGACAGAGTTGTGACCAAGTTGAAGGATGGGTACACCCCCAACTTCTATAAACTGGTTTAAACTTTTATGAGCTATCTTGTAACAAAAAGTACAGAGCTATAATTACCCCTGCTTTTACTGCTTTAAGAAGTGGAAGCCCAGGAAGACCTCTCTGCTATTGACAAGATGTAACTTTTTGCTCACTGAGCTGTTTCTGGATTGGAAAGGTAGTGTGTGAATAGCCTGGAGGCTAAGCACTATGCAATCACAGTGAAATAACCTTCTTTGAAGCTGAGTGCAGCAGGATCTGAACCAGCTGATGCTTGTGGAGGCTTGTGGACTTCAGAAATGCTGTCTGACACATTAATGCGGTGAGGTTTTAAATGGCTGAAAGTTGTAACATCCTAGAGCGTGAGAGTAACGTATCCAGAAATAATAATGGTGGTGATGTCTCCATAACGGCCTAAATGTATGCGAGAAGAGAATTCCACACTGAACCCTAAAGCAGACTTTTCTGCATAGCAAGAGCACTGAGCCCTTTGTGGAAGAAGTAAAAAAAAATTGGCAGGGCGTGGAAGTGGTGTTGATCTGTCCTCCTTACCACATGCCAAAAAGACTTGTTCCCGTGAGCAATGCAAGTCTTTACAACGGGACGAAGTGTCCACCTTTGCATGTTTGTTTTCAGTTAATTCTGAAGCCAGAGCTGTGTGAGCATGTTGACACCTTTTCTAGTCTCATCTCTTGAATGTTGTTTCAGAGTCTCTACCGGATTCAGACAGATGTGAACATGTGAATTCACTTGTATATTGTGTTCAGAAATGTTCCGGGGTGCCTTAAAGGTAGCATTTGGGTGGGAGATAGGCAGCAGCTCAGCATGAGCGAGATGTGAAGGCGTGGTAGGGAAATGAGTTTTAGAGGGTAGGGGGTGGACGAGTTGGACTACAGCGTGTCTCTGGCTGTGTTTTGCTAACAGCTCATCCCTCAGCAGGTTAGTGGGATGTCAGTGTCAATTCAGGGTCCAGACAGTGACCTGAGCCCTGAGGGCTGCCCAGAGAGCAGAGGTGGGACTGACTTCCCAGCTACATCTGTGAGTGACTAATGCAAAGAGGTGTCATGGCTGCCTCCTTTAGCATGGGAGGGTTGCGTATGCTTCCCTAATGTCTGCTCGCAGTTGTGGTACCCTAAGAAGGTTCTCCAGGAGAACTCTGAAACTCTGCTCGTGTGCAGCTGAGTAAACTTCCTTTCCTTGAAGTACTCTGGATAGCTGTGGGTTGGAAGGATCCAGATCCACTTGAAGGGAGATGCGGTGGCTAAGGTCCTTGTCCAGCAATAAATCACGTCTATAAACTTCTAGGGCAGGAGGTGGCTGTTAATTAACAGAGATTTGGGAAAGGTCTTGCAAACTTCCCCATCCAGAGAGGCATACCCTTACCCCAAGTGTCTGTAGCTATTAGTCTCTGGAAATATCCAAGAAAAAGCAGGTCATAACAACAAGTCGATGTGTGCCTCGTAGCAAAAGAAATGTTCCTTTTTTTCTAGTTTCTTAACCTGCAGGTTTGGCAATGTCGTCAGATTCTCCCACTCCCACAATTGCCGTGTCATTCTTTTCTTACACAAAGTGATAGCTCTACCTTCTCAACCAGCTTCAGACGCTGGGCTCTCACACGTGTGTTGGAGTCATTTTCTGTTCCTGTGGATGAGGTTTTTTTCTACTCAGTCAGCCCTGGAGGAAGAGCTGCAAATAAGTCACTTTGGTTTATAGGCATGACTTCCATCAGGGATCTAGGGTGGAGAAAACTGTCTGGAAAATAACACTGTGTGGCTTGAAATGTGTATTGCAGGCTCCCTCCTATATAAGTGGGAATGTGCGCACTGAAGGGGAGAGTTGCAGGAGGAGACGCCGGTGCCAAAGGTCTGTTCTTCACACTTGACTGGTGGATTAAATTCTCTTTCCATGGCCCTTCTTTCTGACTAGTTGTGGTGCTGTCACTGGGCTTTTCCAAATGGGGTAGGTTCAAGTTTGGGTAGAAATGCAACTGACCGTTAAGACAGAGCAGCGCTCTTCAAGACAGCGGATCCATTTGTAGACACTAATGAAAGAGTTCTTGTTTTTCTTCCATCCAAACCCTCTAGACAATCATTTTATTGAGGGAATCCACCATGCTGTGCCATTAGGGAGAGGAGGGGCTAAAAATTATTTTTGGAGCCAGGGATGAAGGATTTGGATGGTAAAGTGTGTTAAAGAGAAACCCCAGGTGGGTAATTTAGCATCTTCTGAGCTGGATTCCATTCTTAATTTATTCAAGAATATGATCCTTATTCTGGATTAATATACATTTTAAAATGCAAATACCTGGTTTTATTTTACTTCTAGGACTTTCATTTTAGATCTACTGTAAAAGCTGAACAAGACGACATGCTTGATGGGCTTAAGAGGCGTAACAGTACATTCCTTTTAGAACAGGAGGTAAAGCTCTTGCACTTCTGCTCTGTGGTAGTGCAGCAGGCGTAGCCTTTCTGATTATCTATGAACTATATATAACGTGCTAATTGTTCTAGTAGCTCAGCACCAAGCAACTAGAAAGTTTCATGGTCTCTGTGGTTCAGTTTTCTCTGTCACTTTGACCCGATGATTGGCTTGCTTTGTTTTTGCTTCAACAACAATATTTTGAAAGAGGCACCCTGAATTTTGTTGATTCCAGAACAAAGTCAGACTTTGTGTGGCTTGAGGGAGGAAGGGAGGATGAGAAGCTCACAATTCCTCTTGTGTTGCTGAGCACCAGGCAGAGTTTTCTTTGTTCTTTCTAGCATATGAGCGATTTAGGGGGGAAAGAACAACCAACCAACCCACCCCACGGCCAAAATCACGCCCTTCATTATGCTTCATGCTTACTTTTAGCTGGGATGAGGGGTTTAGCTGCTGCTAAAGGCATCGGTCCATGAGAACATTGATTGTGTATGTCACAGGGTGAGCAGTTAAGCTATTAAAATTTATGGATTTACAGTCCTGGCAGTTTTTGGGTAGGGAAGGAGGTTTGACAAGTGTATTGTACAAATTTGTTCTGGTATTACTGTCAAGCTAGTGTTTCCATTCTTAATGACTATTTGTGAGTCACTACATGGGGGAGATGAATTTTAAAAGGACAGTGAGGAAAATGAAATCATGTATCTAGAACTGCTCTAAAGGTGATGTCTGATCATTGTTGTGCCACAGACTGTTTAACTGAAATGACCGAGCAGCTGTCAGTCCAAGCAGAGAGGCAGCTGCTCTTTGATTTTGGAAAAATCTCTGCCTTGGGCCCAAGTTTGTTTGCGAAAAATAACTAGAAATCCCTCAAGAAGTAAGGAAGTGCTGTAAATCACTCAAGAAAGGTGTTAGACGGATAACGTGTGATAAAGAGTTGCTCTCATTTGTTGAAGAAGCACTTATGCACAAATTAGCTTGTTGATGGGGATATCATAGAAGGTGCCTTTTGAGATTTGAGTGTGACTGTGATTGATTGTAGGAAAATGAAGAAGTAACACTAAACAACCTCTGTTTCTGAAGAGCAAATAATTGTGAAATAAAAAGCTCAATTTACAAAAAATACAGAAAAAAAATCTTTCATTTAAGAGAGAGACCTGTTTTGAAAGAGAAAGATCTGTTGTGAGAAGTTCAAATTGGAAGCATGGGTGAGAAAGGGAAAAGCTTTTGTTAGTAATAAGGTTTTGTAATTAGCAAAGGGCTGATAACTGTTTCTGAGAGTGTGATTATTTTTTTTTGTTTGTTTTTTAATGTGATTTGGCTTGTTTTCATTGTAGCAAAATTTTGGGGGAATCTTGGGAATCGGCAGTAGTCCTTCCGGGATGCTGAGGAGGATCGTTGGCTGCTGAACAGAAGCAGTGAGTGGCAATGCTTGCATGGGCAGAAGTATCTAATTGAAGGAAGAGTGAGAATAGAAGAAATTTGATTGAGTTGTGAGCTGTTGAAAGTACAGTGATCACTGCAGCAAATATGATGAGCAGAAACACGATATTGAGAGCAAAACAAAATGACCTGGTTACTCCATCCTTCAAAAGCTAGTTAGGTCATTTATCAAGTATCTGATGACAACCTCAGTAGGTCAGGACAAAGCAAAGACAGACCACAGAAGCAGACCCTTGTTACGTGGTTGAAGTCAGAAACGAACTGAGAATTACAAGAAGAACAGATGAAGTACAGTTGTCTTTGAGGGTTTCGCAGTTGATGAAACAGACTGCTTTGTGGTAGCAAGTCCTTTTTCTTGGTTAGCCTTGCTTTCTCCTGAAAATGCAAGTCCGGTTGTGCAGGACAATGGCTTTTATAGAGGCTGCTCTTAGTTAGTGATTGTTGTGTAAGCAGTAGCTTGTAAATGATAGCTCTTAAGTATCTGTTACCGACAAGGGGACTGAAGGGTTCAACTTGTGGCATACAAGTCAAATTCCCTGTGATTGCCATGAGCTATTGGGAAGTGGAGAAAATTTAAAGTTAATGCAAAAACCTTTACCTTCAAAGTTGTGTCTTACATATGGGAGAGGATATGTTTTGGATCCGGAGAAAGAAGTGGTGTTGGAGAGAATGGTCAGTGTTTTACATCAATGTTTGCTGGCTGCAGCTTATTCTGGAGAGCAGCAGTGGGATAGATCTGGCAATGGGGAGGCACTGAAGAGTGTAGAAGTACTTGCATAGGTGGTCTTAAAATTTTCAGTAAAACTGAAAATTAAACAACTGCTAAAATGTACGTGTTAACTCCTGTGAATTGAAGCAAAATTTATTCAAATTAGCAAATGATGGACTGAAAATCTGGTTTGTTGAGACTGTACTGTGAGTTTCCCCAGATTTCCTCTGTCACAGGGGACAAACGATTCCACTCTTGGTTTCACAAGCAACCAAGACTTAATTAACTCTTGGAAATTGCTTTGAGATCTTTGGGTGAAAAGCTATGAAGTTCTAATGAAATTTGATTAAATGCAAAGAAAAGCAATGGTTTTCTCGGAGTATGATTAGTTTGAACTTCTATCACAAGGAATCATTTTCTGCTCCAGAGGAGGGTGTGTTTTGATCAGCGTTCTTAGTCTTGGTGACAATGGCTTGTTTTGATAGCAGAGATAAACAGACTAGGAGCAGTATTTGTGCTATGTGCTCTGTTGGCAAGTCCCACAGCAGAGCCTTTAGGGGTGTTCACTTATCAGTTCTTATCACACGTGGGGTGATACTTACCTTTGTCAAGAAAACTGATTTAAACCCACTTGGAAGGTATGGGGGAAAGCTAGGAATAAAGAAGAGCTTCCTGGTCTTCTGCTATAACCCAGGCTATCCTTTTGTTCTGCAGTGTTGAGTCCACGTGGACTGCCGGTGGGGAGGAAGGCTCTGCAAATGTCACTCTTCCTTCCCACATTATCATGACTATGTAGTGAGGCGTCTTTGGCTCAAGCGAGGCAGAGGCTAAAAGGGCTGGGGAGGCTGCTGTGGGCTTGTCAGTGCTAATCTGATGTTGCTGCCTTCAGGTGAAGCTCAGAAGAGACATCAGTTTAGGCTGGCAGCTTATGCATTTCTCTTGCAATCCCACCTGGGAGAAGGCACAGATCAAACATTTAAATCCAGGTTGATCTGTCTCCTGTGACTACTGCTGATAGGAAATGTGGAGCATAATGTTGATTTAAGAGTGAGTTGTAGAACAGAAGCACTGTTTGTGTAGAATCAGGCACGGTGCCCAAATGAAGGGTGGGAAGGCGTTTCTTCTGTGCTCTGTGATCCAGAGGAATCTGACACCTTTTTCAAGGCGTTAGCTCTCCCTTCCCCCAGATACAGTTCACCACAGGGTCACCTGGGCATTTCTATGCTGCTTATTTTGTGTTCAGTAGGGACAGGGAGGAAGATCTTTGGCTAATCTAAGAAAAGAGCTTTGATGGGAGAAAGAGAAACCTAATGTTTGTGTACGCAGTTGATTAATTTAAGGTTACAGGGTGCCAAAACACCTTCTTAAGCTATCTGCCAAATAAGATCCTTAACTTTAAGCAACATGGAAACAAAATTTACTTCTGACAGTCTCATAAAATTCTGTCCAAACAGGATTAGCCTTCCATTCAAAAGTGATTTAAAAAAAAAGAAAAAGGAAAAAAACAACCACTTAAGGCTTTTACTACAAAAGATTGAGCTTCAGTGAGTAGATACTTATGAGAATTTTACAAGGATGAGTGGAGACTATATAGATAACAAACCAGTTACTAGTACTTTACTAGTAACTTTTAGTAGTTACAGTATTAGTACCAGTTAGTACAACACCTTCCCTATGAGGACAGGCTGAGAGAGTTGGGCTTGTTCAGCCTGGAGAAGAGAAGGCTCCGGGGAGACCTTATAGTGCCCTTCCAGTGCTTAAAGGGGGCTTATAAGAAAGATGTGGACAAAGTTCTTAGTAGGACTTGCTGTGATAGAACAAGGGGTAATGGTTTTAAACTAAAAGAGGGTAGATTTAGATTGGACATAAGGAAGAAATTTTTTACCGTGAGGGTGGTGAAACACTGGAACAGGCTGCCCAGAGAGGTGGTAGAAGCCCCATCCCTGGAAACGTTCAAGGCCAGGTCAGACGGGGCTCTGAGCAACCAGATCTGGCTAAAGGTGTCCCTGCTCATTGCAGGAGGGTTGGACTAGATAACCTTTAAAGGTCCCTTCCAATCCAAACTGTTCTGTGATTCTGTACTTGCAGCATCTGCTGCCTGATCTCAAGACTATTCCTGTGGCTGCTGCTCTGGGAAGCAGTTCCACGGTGGAGTTCAGTATCTGCCTCCACACTGCCGGTGGAGGAACCCAAAAGGTCACCTGTGAAACTCCAGCAGTACTGGTAGAAGAACCAGTTTTTCCCCATTACTTCTTTCAGAGCATCCTTCCCAAAAGTTGTCACAGTGATGGTAGAACTTATTGTGTTTATCTGTCTTAACACTATTACTAAAAAGTAGCCTATGTAGTTTAAATAGAAGATCTAATTATGTAATATATTTGCAAAGACGGAATTTCTACTTAGTATATATTCTAAAAAAAGAAAAGCATGTCTGCTTTCAGATCAGTCAGTGGTGGGAGTCAAGTAAAAAGGCTGGAAGGTTAAAGAACAACTTGTTTGTGACCTTTTTTTTAAAAAAAAAAAAAAAAAGAAAATGAGAAGAAAAGCTCCTTTTCTGGGGAGGAGAGCAAGCTGCAGGGGAAGAGGAAGGAAGGTGCTATGATGATAGGTCAAAATTCTGAATTTCCAGTTTTACATAAACTTAATTCGTAGTAGCGGCAGCACCTTGTTAAATGAGAGATTAAAAATCAAAACGAAATGATTTTTGTGTGAGAACATGACCTATGGAGAGTGATGTATGCCAGATCCTGCTGAGGATAACCTGGCAACCTTGATCACCCTCCAATCTGCAAAGCCGTTCAGCATCACAGGAGCAGGGCAATATATGAATGCTGAAACACCTGCAAATCAGGCTCAAGGAGCAATCAGTGTGATAAACATTAATTAGTATTATACCCAAACCTTTAATGGAGGAAAGAGCATTGATTACACTATTTCACTTGGGATTTCTTTCTTTCAGAGATGGCGGATGATGACAGCTTCTGATTACACTTACTCAGACATGAAGTAAGACTTTAAAAACTGTTTAAATATGGGGAGAGAAGAGCAGAAAGCAAACAAGTTGGTCTTTCTTTGAGTGGTGGAATGATTTGGCTTTTTATAAAAAAGGATGCATTTTTGCTTTTTGCCTTTCAAACTTTTGAGGCGAATTGTGAACCGGCTTTGAATACTTCCCTGGCTCACTGTAAATGTCTTAGCAGCCTTTTCTTTGCTCTCTCCAACTCAATCCTGCGATATTGCCAGCTGCTGGGGCAGAGGCACTGCGTGGGAGTGGGGAGAGAGGGGCTCGGGCTTCTCACAGTCTGTTTCTGACTGTGCCGGCCGTTGCTGTGTGAGCTCTGAGCTGTCCCACTGCAGGGGGTAGGAAGGTCCATGTGCGGTAAGGCTGTCTGTAAAGCACACTCTGGTGCCTCATAAAACATTACCCTTTGTTGCCTGGCCAGAACACGCGTAGATATTCCAGCCAGCTGTCTAGGCCTGCTTCAGTCTAGTGGATTGTGCATCAAAGCCCGGAGTTATGGGTGCCAGCGGCGATAGATTGATGTTTCCCCGTCACTCCAGCAGCCTGAGGAACCATAAAAGTCCGTGGCCTTTTTTCCAAGAAGGTTCTTGGACAAATTAAAACTGGAAAAAGCTTGAGATTTTCTTCTCCGTAGCATACAAGTAGAAGAGAGCAGTGATATGCCTCTAGGTCCCAGGAAAGAAGTGGGTGAGGAAGGGGCTTGGTAGCCTGAGAAAAAAGGTGGACATTTAGCTCCCTCAGCACCCCTCCTGCTCCTGCTTTCATCACGGGATGATGTCTCCCTCCGCTGGGAGGTAGTCTTTCCTCACCTCACCAATGGTTCTCTCACTTTTGGAAACCCACTGAAACTTGTCCTAGAGGTTTAGTGGTATCTCATTCATCAGTAGTGGTATCGTGCCAGTTTTGGCACTGGCACTGTGGACGGATGAATGGCAGCCAGCACTGTTATCTTCCCTCATTACCCTGCTCCAGTGCCAGCTACTTGGAAATTCTGGGAATGTGATAAAGTACAAGAATCATAAACCCCGTCCCTTCTAATTCATGCCTCCTGCAGTAAAGGAGGAATTTAATAGAAGAACGCTTTGCTGCAAAAAAAGCAGCTTGACTTTTAGGCAAAAAGCCAGGGTTTTATAGAACAAATTTACCGTATGTACCCTGAAGTTCAGAACAGCAGTGATGAGCATCGCTCTGCTATCTCTCAGGGCTGGAACTTGGGGTGGGAGGAGACCAGAAGACTGACTTGCTGTGATGTGTACAGTCCTCATTTAAGGAAAAAGTCATTTAATACTTCGGCTGCCTTATCCTCCTGTGCAACTTCATTTCTCATTCTGCTCCGTAATGTTCTTTCTCCTTGGTTGATCACTTACTTTTGTACTTCAGACATGAAATTGAAGTTCTTTGGTATTCTAGAGAGGTTTGCTCCCAGGCTCTGCTGCCTTGCCTTTCTTGTTCACCTTGGTGTGGCGCTTGCTTCTTCTGTCTCCCAAGTTTTGTTGTCCCTGTCACTTATGGGTGATATGTGTGCTCAACGTAGGCCGCAAAGGATCTCCTGCTGCTGTGGTGCTTCCTTCCAGCTGAATTCTGTCTTGCTCGGCCACCTTTCTGGGAATCTGTCAGCTTGTCTTTAAACCTGCTCTGTTTTTAAACTGTTTTCTGATGCTGTCTGATCCCTAGCAAATATGGGCGACAAAAATCACAATGCGTTTTTGGCATTGTGGAGTGCTTCGAGACGCTCATAAAAATCAATGCTGACAACTGACAGGCAGTGTCCAGTGTCCTGGGTGCCAGATTCCTAATGCCTCAAATCTCTTTCCCATGGGACTAAGAGAACAGTGATTTTTGTTTTTTTTTTTTCTTTTTTCTCCCCCCCCCTCCATGAGCAGACACAGATGCAGCAAAGGACGTCTTTCAGCAGCTGCCTGAATGTGAGATTTATCAGAGGGGTCATAAGGAAATAACGGGAAGTGATCTGCTCCATGGCTGCAGATAGGACAGAGGATACGGGGCCAGCGAGGGAGGCAGTGAGGCAGGAGGAAGTATTCCTGGGACCTGCTGTGGGTGTTGGAGAGAGTTGCCTCTAAAACAGAGAAGAGTTCAAGGCAGCAGGGTGAGGGCTTTAGGAGAAATGAGATCCAAGTTGGGGGTGAGGCGCAGAGGGCTTGACTACAAAAAGATTTCAGAGGGACAAGAGAATGTGAAAGCTTGAATCAAAGCAGCTGAAAGATTGGCTTTAATATCTGCTTAGATCAAAAATAAAAGTCTGTATGGATTAAGAGATAATCCACTAGATAGATTTAATCTGCCACATGTATTACTTCCCCAAAGAAAAGCATTGGGAGGGGAAGTTCGGTTTGACTCAATGCCCAGGATTTGACGGCAGGTGATGTATATTCTCCTCCTTTCTCCTGCAGACCTCTGTTTCCCTTTATCCCAAAGCATGCATCCTGCCCAAAGGGAGGGGCTGTTGCTGTACGCTTCCTGCTTCTTTGCAACTCCAAAGTCACATTGAATCTAACTAGAGGGGTTTCTCAAGCAGAAAAGAGAACCAAGAGCAAAATAACACAGCAGTGACTAATAGGGTAGGCGCAGGGTAGGTTCAGGTGCTGGTGGTGGTTTTGGCTGTCTGAGCACAGGGTTCTGAGGGACAGTAATGGGCCATTTTATTAACACTTACTCCTCCTATCCTGATTGCAACTGCCTCTCAAACAAATGCAACTCAGTAACATACTCCTTAAATGGAGGTTGAGGTCTGAATGCCACCTTCTTCAAACACTTTGCCCCTGAAATCCTTAGCAATAGCCCTCTCCATCCCTTCCTGTTTCCTTTCTTTACAAACACCGGTTGACTCCATAGAGTAAGTTCATTTTCCACAGCAGTAGAAATACTGAAGTTGCTGGAGAACGCTTGAACATGAGTTTGTTTTTTCCATGTGTTTTTTCAGTATCAGTATAGTATGTTGTCTCCTTTAACTAACACGTGCAACGGTATCTTGAACTGTATGTGCGTAACAGTCATGCACTTTTAGGAGCCTGTACATGTGATAGAACTTGGATTAGTTGGATTGAGGGGGTTTAGTAATTTTTTTCATAGTTATCTTGCTTGGCCACAAATAAATTCATTCTGTAGACTGGTGTGTATTCCTTCTGTGTTGTGGGCCAGCCTCTGTACCACGTCAGGTGAAGGTTTTTGGCATATCTCCGAAGGTCAGTGGGTTTGGCCTGTCAAATGCTAGAGTAGGAGATCACAGGAGAAAGTACAGGGTGCCTCAGAGAGGAGCCATCGTGGTTTGAAACACCTGAGCCGGCGCTGGACGACTTCCCCAGCTTGTGCTGGAAGCGGGCCGTCTGCCTGATACTGTCCTTTTATGGGTGAATGTAGTCACTCTGGTTGTGTTTGGTGGGCAGTAGGGATGGCTGAAGCTATAGGTGTCTTCCCTCTTTCCCTTCTGGATGCACCATTACTGTTGCAGCTAGGGCACAGCAATTGCCAGTCCTGTTCAGTTTTTAGGGATGCTTCCTTTTTAAGAGAGCTTCCAGCAAACCTTAAATGAGAAGGATGAATGCAGCGCTGTGGGCTCAGAGGTGCTTTGCTTTCTGTTCTCCCCCTGACGCTGTCCCTGCGCTACGGGAGGCGTTAGTACTCTAGCACCGAACAGCACTTTGTAATAGCCAACGCACTACCTGTGTTTGGGGGCGTAAAGGGGGTTGTGGCACCGTTCCTCTCCTAAACTGGATATCTTAGAGGATGAATGTTAAATGTGGAAGTGGTTATGGGTGAAAGGTAAGGATGTTTCCTCAAAAATTCCTTTGCTGCTTCACAGCTAGTGAAAGAGTGAGTGTGGGAAGGGAGAGGAAGAGTCTGATACCTGGTGAAGCACTGGGGATAACGTGGGGCAGGAAAGGGAGGCGATCAAACACTTCCCTCACTCCCTTGACCCACTCACGTTCATGGAGTGGAAGGGAGAACGGTTACTGGTTTCCAAGCCTGAGCTTGCATAACTATTTGCTTAACACTTCCTTCTGGGAGTGAAACATGTGCCTCATCAGCCCCTGAGAGTTGTGTCTGGGAGTCAGCAGGGTACTGCCTAAAAGGCAATTGATACCTTTGCTTTCATTTGGAGCTTCAGGAAGGCTTTGTTGAGCTCTTCTGGGAGAGGGGTCTACTCACAGGTGAGAGGGAAAATTGCATCATTGATTTGAGGGAGAGCAGCAAAGCAGAAATAAATGACCAATTTTTTCAGCTTTGAAGGAAGTAAAAATAGTCAGATGCCCCCAGGAGCAGCAGTGGAAATAGTGTCAATCAATACAATTATGAAACATCTAGGAAAGAGGTGAACTGTGAGGTGGGAAAATTTGCTGGGGAGAGCAGTTAGGGAAGACTTGGGTCCTTCAGAGGCATCTCACACTTGAACAAAACAAGGCGATGGGACAGCCCTGTGACACATGAAATTTGCTGCAGACAGGTACTAGGAAATGCACGCTGAAAGGAACAACAGAAACTTCTCTGAGAACCTATCAAGTGTGTAAGTGATGCGGACTTACTCCACTGAGACAGAGGGGGAGGGTGTGGGAAGGAAATCATGAACAGATTTGTACTTAGTGTTGGTACAAAATACAAGCTGTTAAGCTGTGGTTAAAATAAAAGGATGCGGAAATGGAGAATAATTCCAAGAGGGAGAATCTTGTGAGGTTCAGTTTTGCTCATAGCCCACTCCAAAAAGAACAAAGCAGAAACAGGCTGTGTGCTCTTCTGCCACATGCATAAAGGAGGTTTTTCATCCCTCCAGGAAGAAGGGAGCATGGCTGTAAACAAACAGAAACACTTAAAGCTTTTTGGAGACAGAAATGGGGTTTTTTTTCAGAATGATACAAGGTGCTTGTACTTACTGTTTTTTCACTACCTACAATGGGGAGGCTTTAGTGGAGTCCATTTCTGTACCGTAATAGGGAATGTGCTGCAGAGTGAAAAGACTTGAAAAGATGGGTTTGGTGCAGTTTGAAAATGGGAATCATGGGTCACTGCTGATGTCACACTTGTTACTAAAAGAAATTATACAGACAGAGTGGGGGAAAAAAGCATAGGAGCGCTCTACTCAAAAGCAAAGAGGGACTTTTGGTGAAATTTGAAGGCAGTACCCGAGACTGATTTTTTTTTTTTTTGCAGGCACAAAAATGATGCAGTGGAACTCATTACTACAAAACATTGCTGGAATGCTGTCTCTCCTAATGGGTTGTATAGCCAGAAAAATACTCTTTGCTGGCTTCATTAGAGGGGTGAAGATTCAGAACACTTTTCAGCTTTTGAGCTTGAAGCTACGAGAACATGCTAGTTATGGGAAGGGAGGTCTCTTCTGAGGAGGTGACTCCATAGTTACATGTAGCTGATGCCTGGTCCCAATGTTCCTCGTAGCCTTTGGTTGAATGTGTGTGACATTCCTGCAGCACAGCAGCGACTGTGCACCACATGCTGGCGGCTTCAGTTGGCTGCAAGGCGTCTGCTGTAAGCTTTGTGGGAAAGGAATATGGCGTGTGGTGAACAGACAGGTACTTAACTAGTGACTGCTATCCCCTGCTGCCACAGAGTGCTTTTCACCTCAGTCCCAAAGCATTTTGATGCTGACCTAGTGTGGTGGTTTAACCCCAGCTGGCAACTGAGCGCCACACAGCTCCTCGCTCATTCCTCTCACAGCGGGATGGGGGGGGGAAGAGAATGGGAAGGGTAAAAGTGAGAAAACTCGTGGGTTGAGATAAGAACAGTTTAATAATGGAAATATAACAATAATAATAGTAATGAAAAGGAAAATAACAAAAAAAAAAAAAAAAGAGAAGTAAAACCCAAGAAAGACAAGTGATGCAAATGAAAAACAGTTGCTCCCTGCCAACCTATGGATGCCCAGCCAGTCCCCCAGCAGCAGCCCCTGGCCAACCTTCCCCCTAGTTTATGTGCTGACCACAACATCATATGGTATGGAACATCCCTTTGGTCAGCTGGGGTCAGCTGTCCCAGCTGTGTCCCCTCCCAACTTCTTGTGCACCCCCAGCCTCCTCGCTGGTGGGGTGAGGTGAGAGGCAGAAAATGCCTTGACTCTCTGTGAGCACTGCTCAGCAGTGGCTAAAGCATCCCCGTGTTATCGACGTTGTTTTGAGCACAAATCCAAAACACAGCCCCATACTAGCTACTGCGAAGAAAATTAACTCTGTCCCAGTCAAAACCAGCACATCTAGTTATGCAAAAATTATGCAAGTTAGCGTGCCTTATTGCTCCGAATGAGGACCTAATGTTGTTTAACTGGTGTGAAAACCCCATCACAAAGCTGCGAAGCAACACAGAAGAAGTCACGCGACGTGCTGCTGGTATAGTAGAGGACAGGATAAGCCTTGCAAGTCCTGAACTCTGCTCGTTAGCATGGGTTGCCTTTAATTTTTAACAAGTCATTTTTATTAAAAGTATGTTGGCAGTTGATAACTGGCTGGGCCTTTCTTCTCAGCAGTACCTGCAGAGAGGCATAGGGCTTGTGGCACTCTGGTGTTGTGAAAAAGCTGCAGTTCTCCATCTTTCTGTGCTGTGCCTCAAACAGCCGCGGGAACATTGTGCTGTGAATCACAGACTAGTCCTACCTTCATGTCAGAGTGCATAAAGCTCTCAGTGGGACCGAGACAAGCGTATCTCAACCAGCACTATTTTGCCCGATGAAACAATCCACTCTGACGAGAGTCACATTCTTCCCTGAGGGCCTGGGCACTGGCTGTGGCCAAAAAATCTTTGGCTCTGGCTTAAGGAAGGTGCTTGCCTCCTAGGATCTCTCAGCGGGTGGAGGCCAGCCGGGCACAGCTTCAGGCAATCGGGGAAAGAGTCACACTCGCCCAAGCGAAGATTGAGAAGATAAAGGGAAGCAAGAAGGCTATTAAGGTAGGGACTTCAGTGAAGGCTGCATGGCCTCCCTTCTTTCTTCCACCTTCTCTCTTTACTCCTGATGTAAGCTCTGGAGAAGAACAGCAGCTGCCCGCTCACCTCTCCATGCCTTGCTGCTGAGCAGGGTTGTGATGAGAAGCCCTTTCCTGACTTGGCCAGTTGATGATTTTTAGACCCATGAGCCACACAGCTTCTGGCTTTATGAAGCCTTATACGTAAGTTGCTGCCCCATCTTCTCCCCAAGAAAGAGAAAAGGCATGTGCCCAACGCCCTCCCACTTGAGGCTCATAGATGCTATGGCTATTTGAATGAAAGCTGCTGTTAGAGAGCCTCCCCTTAGTGCACCTTAATCTCGTTGAGCCACGTAAAACTGGTGAAAACCCTTCTTTCCTAGTTCTTCCTCCATTTAATTACAGTGTTTCAAATTTGCTTCCTATGAATCTGGAAGCCTATGATCTGCTAGTACTTACATACAGAGAGAAGTTCTGGGCACTTTTACTTTCTGAAGTGTAGCCTGCGCACTATTGGGACCGTGCAGGTAGCTCTTAGGAGCCTGTTGACTCCAAGGCTGTCCATTCCCACCAGCAGCATAGACCGTGTGCTTACTCCACTCCGTGTGTTTCTGTAGTGTAGGACTGCTTAGTTGTTGCGATTTTTCAGTCTCTCCTTGTCTCTCCACAGGTATTTTCCAGTGCCAAGTATCCAGCCCCGGAACGGCTGCAGGAGTACAGTTCAATTTTTGCTGGTGCAGAAGACCCAGCTAAACAGAAGTGGCCAAGACACAAGATTCAGAGCAAACACCGAGTGCTGGATGAGAAAGCTCTGCAGGTAAGGAGGCGGAGAACAGACCTCGAGGTGAACAAGCGAAGAGAAGCTGGGAGGTTGTTAGTCTCCTTGGTGAAGTAGACCCGGGCTGTAGGATACAGGCTGGGAACAGAACATCTTTTCAGCTTGGCCTGTTGGTGGGGGTGTGTGAGGTCAGGCTGGGAAGCTTGCAGAGCTGCCAATTTGAGAGGGCCATGTCAGTACAAGACCTTGGCTGGGTGGCTGAGTGCTCTGGGTGGCTGTCATCTGCCAGCTCTGCGGAGCAGTTCCGTTGCCCGAAATGCCGCCGTTTCCTGCAGCAGCGCTGGTGGGTGCAGCTGGCTGGGCTTAAGGCTTCGGCTGTGCGTAGCAAGGCAGCTGGGATCAGGGTCGTAATTGTTTGAAAAATAGTTTCTGAAGGCTCTAATATAAGCAATGGTGAGAAGGGAAAAGGTAAAAGTGCTTGTGTGTTGGGAGAAAAAGTACTCAGAGCATTTTTCTGTCCCAGGAAAGCATTGCACTTGGCTATTGTCCCTCTCTGCTTCCCAGCTAAGTTTTACATCTTGAGGGAGGAAGATAGTTTTGCTTCTTTACATCTTCTGTTTGTGCTTTGCTTCTCCTTTGCCTTGTGTTGAGCTATTGTAGGTTGCAAGCCCTTCGGAGGGGCTGAATCTCTCAGTACCCAGCACAGCTGGGGCTTCCAGGTATGCCCATAGCGCAGATGTCTGTGGCTGGTGGAGTTGAATGAGGTCTGAAGTATTAAGTTCCCTTTTAGTCTGTGGATTGAGTGGCAGAGAGGGGCTTCTTGGGGAGATCTGAGAAGCAGTGGATTTGGCAGGAAATGTTACCAAGGGATTCTCCAGCAATTTAGGCCAACATCCCTGGGCTGAAAGCATAGCATGAAGAGTTGCTGTCCTTAAAGTTTAAAAGTTACTGTGTATGTGCTGTGCCAGGAGTGGCAGATGTGCTCTTCCTGGCAGGTTAAGGATCAACCTGACAACTTCCCTGCTCTCCACCCCTAAAGAGACTTCCTTCCTCATCCTTGCCTGCCTTGGCCCAAAAATAAAGCTGCCACTGAATAATTTATCATGCTAAACTTTCCTGAGTTTTAATGGAGTTGAGACTTCACACAGTGAAGTAGTTATGAATATTTCAGCCAGGCCAGGGAAGGAGGGCTGCTGGCCGAATGGGCAGCTGGCAAACTCAAGCAGGGTTCATGCTTCCTTTGAGCCCTGGCAGTAGCGCAGGGCAGAGCTGCGTGCGACCTGCTGCTGGCCGGCCAGGGGAGGCCGATGACGGTTGTGCTGTCTGGCTGGTGGCCCCATCCCGTCAGAGCGTGTGGGGGGAGCAGAGGTCGGTGGTGAGTGGACAGGGGAGATGCACTCCCACCCCGAAGAGCTGGTGCCAATGTACAGCCCCTCTGAGAAGAACCTCAGCTGTTAAAAAGCAGTGTCCTGCAAAGATTAAATGGTGTGCCCATCCGGCTGGCCCACTGGCTCCAGTAGGCGCTGCGTGCCCTTCCCCGCCGCCCTCCCATCTGGCTGCAATGCCACCTCTTCCCTGTCCCGGGTGGTCTCTGTACCATTGCCATGTTCTGCCCTTTGTGACCAAGGCTGCCATCACCACAAGGACTTTGTTGCAGGCCCCGGGGAACGTTTGTGTTTGTTCCTTCCCTCCTGTGACCCATCTTTCAATCCTCCTTTGGGGTTGTTCACCTTTCTCTGGCTTTGCTGACCCTATCTCATGCAGCAGTCCTGTTACTCTTGCCAAGCTCACACACACTAGCTCCTGCAGCTCTTCTGTGGGGCGGGGGGATGCTGCTGTGCTGGTGAGTGGCTGTCAGCTGACGAACGATGGAGGGGCCTGTGCCAGGAGCAGCTGGTGGGGCTCAGTGCGGCCGAGCTCTGACCACATTCCAGGGGGACAGGCCCTTCTTGGCCATAGCTGACTTCGGAGCCTGATGCGCCTTGCAGTAATGAAATGTGACAGAGGGAAGTCTAATGTTTGCATTTATGCCCTCCTCAATTATTCAGGGCTTTCAGCAGAGGCTCGCTGTCTGTTTTCACTTCTAATGAGGGCCTCTTTGCTGGGAGCAGTCACAGTGGCCTTTGCTAACTTTGCTCGCACACGCACACACACGCCCCACCAGGAAAGCAAGCTCTGCTTGTGTCAGTTTGAGGGTAAGTGGTGGCAGCCTGTGCTCAGCGTTTAGGGTTTGTGCTCTGCGGGGGAAAGCAGCCGAGTTGGAAATGCGTGTGGTTCTGCAGTTTACTTAAAAATGCTTCCCTCCTGGGAAATTCTCCTTTCCCCCTCCACACCTCGCGCAAGTGAAAAGTCAACTGTTGAGAGGACACCGTTAGGTTGGTAAGGTAAGGACTGGTGCCTAAGAGTGTCAGAAACGAGGCCCTTGTGGTGAGCCTGGAAAGCCACTTGCTTTGCATGTTGCTGTGGTAGCAGCTAGGCACAGTTCAACAGTGAGGTGGATGCAGCCCTGTGGGGCTTCTCAGGCGCTGGGCACTGCCTTTGTGGTGGGAGCTGGGTCTGGGTGCTGCAAGTGCCCCTCAGGAGGCTGGAAAACGGCGTGGGAGACATGGTCTGCCTGGGCTTGGGAAGAGGTCCAGGCAAAAGTTATAGTCCACTGCTGGAGTAACCTTGCAGGGCTTCAGAAGTGTCAGTAACTTGGCATGTTCTTGTGAATTCTGCCTCTCTCAGAGTCCAGCGTGGGCGTGGGAAGCTAAACCAGGTTTTTGGCACTTGCTCATCTTCAAGGACTTTTCGAGCTAGCGTCAGCACTCCGTTGGCCTGGGGAGGATGGGGTTTCTGGTGTATCATACCAATTCCCTTTGTAATAGTGTGTGCTTAATTAAACTTAATAACCAGGGTGACTTTATGTATGTTTAACTGTAGGCTGTTAGGGAGAAAAACGCCTGCAAACGCAGTGTCCATAGGGGTGTGATCCTGCCACGGGCCAAACCCCAGGTCGGGGTGTTTGAGCATTCAAGCACCCCCCATGACTTCCGTATGTTGAGGTTGCTGAACCCTCAGCTTAAGGCCTTAATGTCCCTATAAGAAAACTCATTTTTAAGTGGCATGTTAACTTGTGGAATTCTCAGTTGCAGGATATTATTGACAGTAGGTAGCTGTTCGAAGTTTCAAAACGGATCTAGGTACTTGAATAGGACTAGCACGTTGGTGGCATTTAAATTAAAAGGATTATGTAGAGCCTCGTGTTTCAGAAGAATACTCATGCGTAGTGCTTTTATAACTGCCTTAGATGAGACTTAAAAGTAAATGTAGGTGATGGTTCATTTCTCACTCCGCCCTTAAAGTGACGCACAGTCTTCCGGTGCTAATTGAAATCTACGAAGAGAGAATTAAAAAGAAAAAAAAAAATTACTTGAGGGCTAAGTGTGTGTGAACAGTTCTAGCAAAAATGTCAGTACTCCCTCATGCTTAAAAAATTAAACATTGGGAAATGAATATTAATGATCAAAAGAACCTTTATTTCTGAATCTCTGCTTCTGTGGTCTCTAAATAACAATTTATATATTTTTGCAGCTGTAAAAATTCAAGATGTTTATTTCAATGTATTTTTCACAAGTTGGAATGTGTTATTTTGCGGGGGGGAGGAATTTAAATCAAAACCTCCCAGGTCTTTTCTTACAGCCTTTTATAGAGTCAGAGCATCATACAAACTCTTAGTGGATTAACTGAGCTGTGACTAAGCCATTTCCTAGGATTTCTGGCTACCAAGTTCAAGCCTGAAATTTCAATCAGCAGAAACTGCTTATGTTGCTGAGATGGGGTTTTAAAACTGAACCAACGTTGGTCTCCATTTCCTCCATACAAGTACAAGGAGGGAGGAAGGACTCGGAGAATGGGATCAAGCAGGGATGCTGGAAGTAGTGAGGCAGTCGGAAGCTGCGGGCAGCGTTTGAAGCGGTCATCTTCTGGTGACGGAAGAAAACCACAAGACTGTGGCCAGTTATTTAACCTGACGAACTGTCCTGCTTAGTGCTCGGGTTTCTTCTGGTGCGAACGCTTACCACCTCACAGCTGCTGGGCTGCTGCTTGCCCTAGTTTGTGAAGGAAGGAGTTGTGAAGGGGCTGAGGAAAGGTGTGGGGAGGGGTCTGGGGTGCAGGTTTGTCCATCCGAGGCTGTCTCCGAGTTCAGGAACTGATGCCCTTCCTCCCTCTACGGCAGTGTGCTGTGGGCACTGAGCTTCGTCCCCCCGAGCATCTGGCAGCGAGCGCTGTCACGCTAGCTGAAACACTGGTCTGATCTGGGATGGCAATTCCTGTTCTCTACAGAAGTCAAGCAGTTCAGATGTTATAAGTCCTTTTCTAAAGGGAGCTCTATATATTATGCATGAAGTTTTAGAACCGAGAGAGAGGAGATTTCAGTTCATTAGAGTTGAAAACTACTGCAAATCCCTCAGGCTTTGCAAGACCATCTGGCACACGTTCCACCCTGCGCACTCCCTTCTGCCTGATCTCATGCCTAGTGCAGGCACTCTGTTTTCTCCTAACCTCTTTTTCCTTTGCCTTCCCTGCATACCCCACCGGTGGGATCGCATCTCTTAAAACATCAACTGAAGGCGGCAGAGGGGAGGTAATAGAGATGTTTGGGGGACTCTGCCTGCATGAAAATGGCTCGTAGTTGGAGACACCGTAACGAACGCCTTTTAGACTGCGGTGCTTGATCCCTGCTGCTGGCTCTAGAGCCCAAGTGGTTGTTTTATTTTGGTGGGTCCTTGTCACAGCAGCACCCGTTCAACATGACCCATCCAGGGCACCGAAAGCACATGCCGTGAGTCTGAACTGCTGAGATTTGTCATGAGCGTGGGGTTGCAATGTTGTCCACATGCTTCCTTACTCAAAGGGAGGTGGAGAGGGAGCAGTAGGATTCCCAGACCATGCAGCGGATCCAGCAGTGTGGGTTGTGGTGGCTGGGGAGAGCTGTCTCAGCAGCTGTGGTTTTAGTGTCTTACCATGTTATCTGTCATCTTGCAGGAGAAGCTCAGGTACTTCCCTGTGTGCCTGAGCACCAAAATTCACCAGGAGGATGACGCAGAAGAAGGCCTTGGCAGCCTCCCCAGGAACATCAGCTCCCTCAGCTCCCTGCTGCTCTTCAACACCACCGAGAACCTGTGAGAGCTGGAAGCAGTGCTGTGCTGCTCACCTGCCCCTGCTTGCCCTCAGAGGAGCTTCCCCTTCCCCAGGGACAGCAGTAACTGCTTGCTTTCCTGGGGGTCTTGCATACCAGGCTCCTGATAGGACAGGGTTTGGTACCTCTCCCCTGGCTTCCAGCTAGCCACCCTTTCTTCTCTGCTCTTCCCCTTGGGTGGGAGGAGTTATGTTGTCTGCACCTGATCCTCCCTTCACCTGCTTTCAAGCCAACTTTGCACTTCCCTTCCCTGACTTAGTTTTTCCTGTCATACCCCTGTAATAATTTCTCTCCGGCCTTGGGACGTGCTGTCACTCCTACCTTTCTCTTGCCCCACGTGCCTGCCTAGATTCTGCTCCTTCTCCCGATGGTTCCTCACAGCAACACTTCACCCCTGTTGCTGCTTTAATGCCTCCACTGCCTCTCACTGCAGTTCCCTTTCCTGTTGGGCTTTGCCTCATGCTTTCTCCTTCTGCCCGTACTGAAGAGCATCTTTAAGCCCTTCTTGAGCTTTCATCTGCTGGATCTCCTCTTTCTTTCCCTGACTCACAGATTATTTCCCCTCTTTATCTTTCCTCCTGCCCCTTGAGTGACAAGTGACCAGGAAAGACTTGTGTCCTGCTGCAGGTTGTAGAACGGTCTTAGGCCAGGTGGTGGGAGTGGGCAAGCTTGGTAATGATGGCGTCGCAGTGGGGCTTTGCTTTAGGATGAATGTGGAGGCTGCACCGGCAGGGTGGGGAGCTGTTTGCTTCCTGGTTGTGGAGGGGAAAGGTGGGAAAATGGGGCTAGAAGGAAACTGGAAGGCCCAACATGTTCCACCTGTGTGAGTGAGTGAGGAGGTCTCCACCTCCAAGGCTTCTTGGGTACGCTGTTTCTTCTGGCCTTGGCTCTCAAGGTGGCATCATTGAAATACTTGTCCTCTACCGTTAGGTACAAGAAGTATGTTTTCCTGGATCCTCTGGCTGGAGCAGTGACCAAGACCCATGTGGCTCTGGAAACAGAGACAGAAGAGAAGCTCTTTGATGCTCCTCTCTCCATCACCAAAAGGGGACAGCTGGACCGACAGGTGAGATGCAGCTGTGGGGGTGCTGCCGCTTCCCCTTCAGGGGATTGTGCTCAGCACTCTGAGAGGAGAGGGCTTCTGTAGGGCGGAGAGCAGGTAGGAGAATGGCCCCTCATGGGTCTCACGTATGGACCTTGCCCATTTTTGAAGTCCTGGTGTGGGCTTGATGGATGGCACAAAACCCTCAGACTTGGCAGGTGTTTCTCCCTGCTGAAGTCGTTGTTGGGTGCTGTGAGAAGAGTAATGCAATATCGATTCACCTTGCTACTAGACCTTGGGGCTCTAGAGGATTTTGGAGGCTTCATCACTTGATAATCCCCTCCTGAGCCTTGTGAGGTGTGAAGGTGAGATGCCATGGCTGGGAGGAGACCTGTGGCCCATTATTCCTGCTGGGAAGGGAAACCTGCTGGTGCAAACAGAAGGACCAGCCAGGATGAGTGAAGGGTTTGTGCTTGGTGTGGGTGTGGGGCACACAGTGCACCAACCCAGCTGCCCCAGCATGTGACTGACCTTGTCCCCAACTCCTCATAGTGGCCACACCTGGAGCTTTGCTGGTACATGATTGAATGTGTGGTTGGGGGCTGGGGAAGGAAGCCTGGGAGCCATTTGCTCATCATGCTGTACCAGAGGAGATAGCAGTCTGTATAGAAACAAAGCCCTTTATGCACAGTGCACCTCTGGTACTGTTTTGCCTGTGTGTTAAACACAAAACCCAAACCTCTTAACTACTTGGTTGTGCTTCTCCTGCATCTTAATCTCAGAAATGGGCCAGGAACCATTCTCTTCTGGAGGAGAAGGGACTGCCTTATGTAGGCTGCAAAAGTTGGTGCCTGAGACCTTCAGAGGAGGATAGGGTCTGCTTGCCAAGAGTCCTGCACCTTTTCTTCCTCCTGGAGCCTGCCTTTTCCAAGCCTGGTCTGCAGAGGGTAGCCTCCAAGCGCAGGCAGCTGTTGCAGGACAAGAGCACAGAGTTGTAGGGGTAACGGATGAGTGGCCACCGTACCAAGGCACACAAGCCCGGCTCTGGCTGCTGCCCAGGCTGTTCCCTGCAGTGCCCATGCTTGCTGCAAGGGAAAGCAAGTGCATAGTCGCCGTCTTATCTTTTTGTTTTGGGTTTCCTTTAGGTAGCTGAAAATTACTTCTACGTGCCAGACCTGGGCCAGGTCCCCGAGATTGATGTGCCGTCCTACCTGCCAGACCTGCCTGGCATTGCTGCAGATCTCATGTACAGCGCTGATCTGGGCCCCGGCATCGCGCCATCTGCCCCGAGCGGTGCTATTCCCGAGCTGCCCACTTTCAACACTGAGTCGGTGGAGCCTTTGCAACCAGGTATTTCCAATCCCTGTGAAGGAGGAAGGCAGGGAGTGCTAGAAGGTGCAGAAAGTCCCTTGGTGGAGATTTCGAGATGGATGTTGGAGATACCTCTGGCTTGTGCTTGGGCCCAAGTCAAAGCTGCAACCTGCCTAAGTGCTGGCCAGACTCCAGGCCCTTCACCTCCCTCTCCGCCTGCATGGCTAGGGAGGAGGGACTGCGGTGTGCAGGGACTGGCAGCCTGGTGGGCTGCCCTTGGGCGAGCTGGGCAGACCCACTGGCGTGCAGCTGGGGAGGGCAGAGTAGGGCAAACTCAAACTCTACCTTGGCTCTGCCTGCTGTTAAGAGGGTGGGAGCGCTCTGCTGCACGGTGCCTGCTGAGAATTGTGATCTGTTGCTGCTGAGGCATGCAAAGCTCTGAGCTGAAGCTCTCAGTGTGTTGTCCTCTGGGACACTTCAGATGCAACTTCTTTCATCTTTCAGACATTCAAGATGCTGAGCTATTGCCGCCTCCTCCCCCACCGCCTCCCCCACCACCTCCTGTTATGCCAACGACCGTGCCTCCTCCACCGCCCCTGCCCCAGCCCACAGCCCCCTCTGAGCCAGCCCGGACAGTGCGTGAGGAGGGCAGCAGTGCAGTGCCTGCAGGTAAGTAAGGGCTGGGCTTCTCCACAGCTTCACCACCAGAATCTAACTCTTGACTCCTCGGTTTCAGCCTGTGTCCTTGGTTGGTTCCTGGTGGCATTCCAGCCTTCTGGCAGAGGAGGGAAGCTGCGGTGGGAGGGGAAGCTGCTCCCACCTGCTGCCCCTCAATGGGGTTGCTGCTCTCTGGGCCTGGCTCACAGCCCTGAGCAGAAGCTGGGTGTCGGAGCAGCCCATTTGGGGATTTGCCTGGGCCTGTAGCTGCTGCACTGACCCGTGGCTGCTGCCTGTCCTTCCTGTCCCTGCAGCTTCAGTCCACGGAGCCCCAAAGGAGGTGGTGAACCCTTCTACTGGACGTGCCAGTCTCCTGGAGTCCATCCGCCAGGCCGGTGGCATTGGGAAGGCCAACCTCCGTAGCGTCAAGGAGAGGAAGCTGGAGAAGAAGAAGCAGAAGGAACAAGAACAAGGTGCTGAGGCTCTCTGGCAGAACTGTTCTTCTTTGCTGTGCCCCAGCTGGGGGGAGACGGGCAAGCCAGGAGCACAGTGAACACACAGAGCGGAAAGGAGTTGCATCTCCTCGCAGGCTGGCATAGGTCTCGGGTGTTTCCCATTCAGCCAAATCTGTGCGAACTCGCTAAACCCCATCTGCCAGAAGGGCATTCCTGTTCTTGATGGAGACCCCCTCGGTCTCAGGGCAGGTCTAGAAGTTTCACGTGTGCTGCATGAGGGCAGACGCACAAAGGAAAGCGTGGGGCCAAGAGGGGCAGGGCCAAGCACGTTGGTTTAGGCAGCTGGGGAGGGTGTTGATGGAGCTGGTTTGGCAGGGTGAGATGGCAGATGCCAGCCCCTCTTGCCCCTCAAGGAATTCCACTCTTGGATTTCCCCAGAAGATACCCTGCAGTGCCTGGTGTTTTCCTGACCTGAAACTGGACTATAGTGGGAGAGATTAGGGGTGTGATACAAGATTAGAGGTTGTTTTGGGTTTGGTTTTTTTTTTTCTTTGCTCTGAAGGCAGTATCGCAGAACTCTGCCATAGCGCTAGGTTCAGACTGACGCTGCTGCTTGTCTGACTTGTTTTGCTCTGTTTCAGTGAGAGCTACGGGACAAGGTGGCGATTTGATGTCAGACCTCTTCAACAAGCTGGTGCTGAGGCGCAAAGGTACTGTCCTGCAGGGTGGGCGGCTCCTTCCCCCTAGGAAAGAGGGAGAGCCCTTTCTGGCACCTCAGTTGTCAGCCACATCCCTAGGAACAGGAACAGTGACACTTTCCCCAGCGAGCGTGCCACAGCGCAGCCGCGTGTCTTCACAGAGGGCGAGCAGGGCAGCCTCCCCCCCAGGTCCCACTGGAGGAGGTTGTGTGTCCGAGGCAGAGGATGGACTCTAAAAGCTACCTGTGAGGAAGGGACAGTGGTGTCTTTTTTGATTCAGTGCTGGGGCAGCTGGGCCACTTCCCCCTGGGGGCACCTGAGTCACCCCTGAGGCATTTAGGGCCAGTGTCACCCCTCAGTGCCTGGCACAGGGCTATGATGGTGTTTAAGCTTGTTGGCCGTTCTGCTTGCACCGTTCTGCTTGCCTGGGTGCTGGGAGCAGTGGCATGCGGCGTGGTTTTCCCCCCGCCTCTGTGTCCTCTGGTCCCCAGGTGTCACTCACTGGTGCTTTTCCTTCCCCCACAGGTATTTCAGGGAAAGGGCCAGGAGCCTCCGGAAACCCTGACGCTCCAGGCAGTCCTGCTGGTGCCTTTGCTCGTATGTCGGACTCAATACCACCCCTCCCACCCCCGCAGCAGCCCGTGGGTGAGGAGGATGAGGATGACTGGGAGTCATAGATGGGGTCAGTGTGAATCCCAGGACTCTTGAACTAAGCACCTCTGAGAGACAGGAGCCTGTGGAAGAAGTACCTCCTGAAGGGTGGGCCCTGTCATTTCTTTTTCAAGAGCGGCAGCAAGAGGAGGGACGTGCTGCTGCAGTTATAGTTATCAGTGAGGATTTTCTTCTGCTGTTCTCCACCCCAAATACCACATTCCATCTTGAATGCTGCTGTGGCTCAATAAATCCTGCCTTAGCTGGTGGGTAGTGGGGCAGCCTGTGCTCAGAGGATCAGAACTAGTATTGCTCCTGATTTAAAGGGCCCTCAGTCTTTCCTAATGTGACTGGTGATGACTGTAAAAGCATCTCTTGCAGGCAAACAGCCCTTGCCTCATTTGTCTCCTTGCTTGCTGAAGCTCCTGTTTGCTTGGTTGTTGTTGGAAGAGAGAATGAGTGTGTGTGTGTGTCCCTTCCTGGGAGCCTAATTCCTGGTGCCTCTATATTTGATGGTTTCCTTCTTTACCTGGCTTATGGTAATTCTTTGCCTGTTGCTGTCTGAAAAATTTCAATAAAGTTGAAAGAAGCAGGTCCTTGCAGCCTTCACTAGCTAAAAGCAGGAAACATGCTCCATTAAGAGTGTCTCAAGGGCAAGCCCAGCTGTCTGCTCTCATCTCAGGCAGGGGCTGGCCTTACAGCCTAGCCCCACCAGCCACGGGGCTGGAGGGCAGCAGCTGTTACAAAGTGTGCCCCCACTCCTGCTGCTGCCTTCGCTAGGGTGAAGGCAGAGCCTGTGCCAGGCAGAGGGCTTTGCTCCCACCGAAGGGGCAAGAGACTCAAAGAGACACTTCTCAGAAGCAGCTGCTTCTTTCCCTGGGGGAATAATTAACATATAGGGAGTGGGTACTGGCTCTGTGTCTAATTAGATGTGGTTTTTTTCCACTGTGAAGAGCTTGGAGAGGTAGGATCCAGCTGATGAAACTGGCAAGGAGGCAAAACAGCTCCTGAAAAGACTTGCTCAGGATGACAGAAAGAGCTGGGAACTGCAGTGGGATTACACAGCTGCTGTTAGTGCTACCTTCCAGCACTGACCCATGACCCAGGAAAGTTACACTAAAAAAAAAAAGAATCTTAAAAATTAAAAAAAGGTTTTACCATTTTCCACAGAAAGTTACTTTGAATTCAAAAACCTGGGCAGTAAAAAGAGCAGAGCACTCCTGTGCTCAAGCATGATCAAAGGAGAAGTGCTGTATTACAGCCCTATCTTTCTTCCCCTTGAAAGAATGAACCACTCCTTGAATCTATTGACTGCTTGAAGGAAGGTAAAAAGAAGGGGATAAGAGACATTACCCATAGCTGCCCTGTGTCTTACCCGTCTGACTGTGTAATTCCAACATAATTATAGTCCCCATAGAAAGTGTTTGGGTTGGAAATATTTAATCAATTTAAATAAAACCTTAATAACTGTAAATAAATAGGAACCTGCCACTACTCCCTTCGCCTGCCTCAGACCCACAACCAGTTTCACTCCTGGTTATGGTGCCGAAGGCTGTCTCGCCATCACAGCGCTCAGATACTGAACAGTAAATACCCACAAAGGAGGCAAAAGGCAGAGATTCACCAACTCCTTGGTACAGAAAAGCAGAAGCTTGCATTGCTTCAGGTGTTCTTCAGAGGCGTAGCTCACAGAGTTGACCTGCAGCCTGTTCTCTGGTGTGCATCACAAAGCATCCGACTTCCCTCGATGGAACTAGGAGCACACAAAACCAGACAGTTTGTCCCTGGCTTTACTCTACAGTGAAAGTATGAGAAAAGTACAGTACAGTGGGAAGCAGTTTTGGTGGCAGTAACATAAGGTACAACTTCTGACCTTTCTTAACTCCGCAAACGCTGATCCAAAGGCAGGTTTCACCTGGGTTCTCTCCCTGATCCACTGCGGCAGTTTGTTAAAGATGGCAGGGCGTGCATACCTGTGGTCCAGGAGCAGGATGCTTGCAAAGTCCCTCTGATGGCGAATGGCTCTGCCTGTACAGAGTGTACAGCCACATTAAAAGGGCCGGCTCAGGTGTTTGTTCTCGGGCAAGGAAGCTCATGTTCCCGTCATCTGTACTTTGACTGATTGCTCCCACCCTCCTCCTCCAGTGCAGTCACCTTTTGTATCCCCCAGCCTGCCCAAGGAAGGATGAATTACCTATTGACTGGTTTACTGCCTTCATGCACAGGTTTTCAATCAGCGCTCTGCTAGGTGCCTGGCCAGCAGCTCTGGGCTGGAAAGGAGAAATAAGTAAGACTGAACAAGAGGTGGATGTAAGTCAAACTAGGAAGCCTTAAGTGACAAAGTGAGGCAAATGCTTTTACCCCTGCAGAGCCAGCGAGTGGCCAAGCAGACCCCAAGCTGAGAGCAAGGAGGGACAGAAGAAAGGTTGCAGTCAGAAAACTATGTTGAGCATTCACAAAGAGCCAGCCTAAGGCCCCCTCGAAGGCAGAAAACTTGTCCCCACCAGCCCAGGAACAGCATCTCCCGTGGGCAGCGAGAAAGAACAAGTGAGCCAAGAGAAGTGATCCTGGCAAGCAGCTTCTATCACACTGCCACCTCCTCTGGGGTGAAGGGACCTTGCTCCCCGTGGAACTCAGAGCTCCCAGCGAGCCCCAGTGGTGTTTCCCTCCACTGAGCTTCTTCCCTGTGTTCAGGGCCACCCGTACACGTGCAGTGCGGAGAAGGCTCTGCTCTCGGTACCACACAGTCTGGGAAGGGAGGGCAAGCTCAAAAGGAAAAAAAAGTCTGCAAAGGCAGCCCTGGGATTCTTGTGCTGGGAGGAAAGTTAATACTAAAAAGCAGGAGTGAAACAGGCAGAGGTGTAAGTGTCTCTGTTACCATTGTCTTGTCAAGCCAAGTCATTTTTTCCTGGAGCTCTGGAGATTTAATGTTGGGGTAAGGCATTCCCACCATAATCACACACCTGCAAGGGAGGACTGCATTAGTCTTAATGTCTCATCCTAAAGCACTTTGCCAATAGACTGATAAATTAGAGGTCACTGCACCCCTGAAAGACAGCCAGCCCTGAAAACCAAAGGCAGCAATAAAGCACAGCAGTGTGACAAGCACGTTCTGAACGGAAAGCTGCAGAGGGATTCAGGGTGCCAGAGCAAGGGATTATCTAGCACAGCAAGCCTAACTGCATTACTCACATGAAAAGCAGTCTGGATCAGCAGGTTTTACACCACCCAGCAGACTTGGTCCCACTGGTTTAAGCATCAGCCCAAGCCCTGTGCTCCCCAGGATTCTCTATCTATGCAAGTACTGATGTGTCCAGCCTGCTTGGAGTTACCATGGCACAGGCCCAGTGCTTCCCTTCCAAGGAGCAGCCCCCCTTACCTTCCCAGGTCATCAGAGAAGTTGATCCCTTCACTCATTTTGCCTCCAACTACAGAAAGCAGCAGGGCCCCCGTCATCTGTCCTCCTGCCTGGCTGCAGCGCTGCAGGAGAGGGACCAGCAACTTTTAAACCAGAGCAGGGAAGATGTCTGTACTTCAGAAACACTCCCACACCCGGGCTAGAGCCCTCTTTTCTTGCTAAAAGCTGCAATGCCCTCTTTAGCAGCACTCCCAGGCGCAGTTGGGATGCCAAACTCCCACGAGCCTGCCAGCTCAGCTTACCTTTATGCACTTGGCATATTCCACCAGCACCTGCTCCACCTGGTTGGCTTTCTTAGGCTCCTGAAAGATCTGTCACAGGCACAGTGCGTCAGTTGCAGCAACAGGAAGCAAACAGTTTAAAGAAAGCAAATCATTTTACTCCCGTGCCATTAAACAGCACGTGGAACTAGGATCAGGGAAGGGCAAATTGCCTGGAAAAAACCAAATTCACCAGGACCTTTCCCCTTCACCCTGGAAACACACTGCACGCTCACTGCAGCGCTTCTCAGCTGAGCTCTGAAGGGAGCAGCAGCTGCTCCTGCCCCTCCAACATTCCCTTTCAGCTTTGGCAGACTTGTCTCATTCTGCGAGAAGTTACAGGCCGTCTGAGAGCTGGAAGGCAGGAGGGCAACGTGCACCTCTTCCACCTACATATAAAAATCCAGCGAGATGAGGAGACCCTCCAGCTGTAAGACCTTGGAGGACAGTGACACAGGACCAATCAATTCGACTCACCAAGTAATTCCAAGTAATAGCTCCCCTTGCCCAGTGCATAGATTAGTTTTCTATGCAAAGCATACATAAGGTAATATTTCTTTATGTTATTCTAGCATGCCTAATTAGTTACTGAAAGCCCCTGCAGTTAATTAAGCTGCATTTTGATAGATGCTGCACCTTGGCCTAAATCACAAGTTGTTTTTCTAGTAAACAAGAGGGGCAACATCTGTCTTTTCTGTGACAGTAAAGAACCGAAAGGATATGTTTCGTCTTGGTTAGCAAGGCGCACTATCAAATTTTACCAGCCAGAATTAGCCTTTCAGTAGAAAAATAACTGGCAATTACAAATAAAAGCCAGAACAATTTAATTCCTTAAACAGTAGCTATTTTATCCTCTGATTTAAATTAATTTTCCCTGTGTAATTTGTATGTAATATCAGTGTGATCTCACCACCTCAGGAAAGATTTTAACCTTCCTCTGCTGTGACATGATCTTGTGTGTGGGCAGCTGAAAGTCACACTTGCTGCATTTTTACCAAATTGCTTTGCTAACACATATCCAATTTGCTGGAGACTGCAAAGGCCAAACAAGAACAAATCAGAGTTGAAAGGCAGAGCAAGCTGCGTGACTGTAGCACAGAGCCTCAGAGGCACCAGGCAGAGCACTGGGACCCTGACAGAGCACACCTGAAAGGCACTGCGAGTGACAGCTGTACAAACACATGGAGAAGACAAAGCATAATGCTTCCACCCCAAAAACCTACAGGCAGATCCACGTGCCAGAATGCCTGCACCAAGGCTGTGAAATATCTGGGACTGTGCTCTCTTAATCCACGTAGCAAGTTATTTAGCTTTTGGTCAGCAGAAGTCACAGCCAGAGTGGATCTAAATCTTTTTTTTTTCCCCCTGGCACATGATCCAAGATCCCTGCCCCATGCCCCGAGTCAGACTGCCTGAGTTTCAATACCCAGCCTTCAAATACTTGTAAAGTATTTGCAAAGATTTTACATTTGCAGTGATCTCCCTATTTAATGTTTCTCATCACTTCAAGTGGAAACACCACCACTAGTCTTTCAATTCTCATCTCTGCACTTCTACCAGGAAGAAACCACCATTTGTCCCATGAACTGCAGCCTGGTCCCACTCTGCCCAGCCCTTAATTGTGCTGGTCTGCGTTCAAAGGGCACACAGCTGAGCCTGGGACAAACGAATTCCCTTGAAGAGCTCAACCTGAACAGCCCCCCCTGCAGCCGCACGGGAACAAGCTTGCTGGTTATGGACAGCAAGGATTGTCTCCCCCCATAGCTGCTACACAGACTGTGCACTTAAAGAATCTATAGCTGCATTTAATCTAATTTAGATCCCACCTCAGTGATCAGCCGCCCGGGAAGTATCATTTATTCATTACTGGAGGGACTGGCTAGATAAACATCCGCTCTGCTCTGCCGAGTGTGAGAACATCTCAGCGAGAGAGGCCTGTAACGCATAGATAATTGTTTGATTTTTGAAACCTCCATTTAAAGTACCAACTGCCCCTGGCTGCACAAATACCTTCTTCCTAGTTGCCAGGCGGGTGAGCAGCCCCGTCTTCTCCCAGTGTGCGTACACCTGCTTCTCGTACTCGTAGGAGGGGAAGAAGCACACCACGCCCCCCGGGACCACGTTGCAGAGGTTGCAAAGGATCCGACCGGTCTCATCCATCTGCAAGAGAGACACGAGCATATTGCAGCTGACAGGAGCCCCAGCTAATGCCACTCCAGTTCTGTGCTCAATCCCAGGATCACACCTCCCCTGTGACATGCCTTTGGGGAGGAAAAACGTGGGAAATTTGCCAGCTCTGAGAGAGCTCTCTAGGGGAGCTGGGCATCACCAAAAAGCTCTTCACTGCTTTGCCTCTCCTCCTAATCCAGGGTTTCTGTTACCACTGTGGAGCAGCGGTCATTCAGGAAAGCAGGGTTTATGTCTGTTGTCGCAGTGGATTGGACCTGTCACACTAGAACAGATGTGGAGAGCTAGCTGGCACATCTGGTGCAGATTCAGCAGGGGCAGAGCAGATCTCGCATCTGACATTGGGTGCTTACCGGCCCACCAAAGGAAGAAGAGAAAAAAGTGCAGAAACATCTGCTGCTGCCCCTATGGTTTGTGCTGCACTCTCCAGCGCTGTCACGCTCCACCAACACTGGGCACTTCAAACTGCAAAGCACAACTAGAGATCTCCTTCTGATGCCCAGCACATGAATGCAGATCTCCACACAGCCAAACAGGAGCTGCTAGTATTCCTTGGCTCCAATAGCTTTGCTGCTACTCTCTCCCAACTACCTGGCAACACGCCTGCCCCAAATCCTATGGATTTCCCTTGCCATAGCTTTTGCTCAGCCCACCTTTCATATAGAGAGCACACTGTCCTATGAAACACAGACAGGCAAAGCAAAAGAGGGATATGAAGGAAGGGACCAAAGGAAAGACTGACCATCTGGGGCAGGTCTCTCGTCTGGTAGGTGAACTCCAGCTGCTGGTTGGAAGGACCACTGCAGAGGATTATGGGTAAAATGTTTTCTGGAGGAATCACATGTCCTGGAAACAAAAACGAGAAGTGAGTCGACATCAGTGCTGTTGGCGCAAACCCCACCTGTGTGCAGTGACAGAGGCACACGTTTGCCTGGCTAAGCCAAAGTGCCCCAAGTCACTCTGTGGCCCTGACTTCCATCCCCTCAGGCCCTGGGAAGGGGGCACGGCACAGCACGCTGCCTGTTGATATGGGCCAAGACCGCTGATGAAAATCAGAGTGAACTAGCACCCCTTTGCTGCCATGATTTCTAGGAAAGCTGCCGTGCCGCCTAGAGCGCTGACAAAACAGCGTCGAAGGCCAACGGCAACAGTTGGGTCTCGCACAGACAGGTTACAGCCTATAGATCCCCGGCACACTCACCGCAGGAGAACTCCACGATGCGTGCGGGGTCCACACCAGCACAGGACAGCAGCTGCTCTCGGAAATCGGCCACCTATGAACCACCACAGGAGAGGTGAAGTACGTTGTCCCAAAAGACACTGCATCGGCAACACTGGTACCGCTCCTGGAGCACCAGCGTCGAGGGAGAGCGGGTCAGCTCTGTCCAGTGGGCTGCTGGCCCGGGGGAGGTGGGCTCCCCCCGGGATGAGACAATCAAGGCGGTGGGAACCGGGGCACACAAACCCAGGGCCGCGAGGTGTGCGGGAGTCCAGGGCACGCAGGAGGAGAAAGGTCCTGCGTAAATCCCGCAAGGTCAGCCGCGGCCTGAAGCCGCTGCCGAGCGGACACCTCATCTACCTCGGCGGCCCCGCCGCCGCCCGGCCACCCAGCCCCGGGCCCCGCGCCCCGCCGCCGCCGCCGCCGCCGCCGCCGCCGCCCAGCCCCAGGCCCCACGGCCCGGCCGCCTCTGGTACCGGTGCGGCAGCGGCCCCTGCCGGCGGCCCGGCCCGGCCCGCCCGAGGCGCCGCTCCGCCGTCGGGTCCCGCCGTCCCCCCGCCGCCCAGGCCAGGCCGAGCGCGGACCTTGCAGCCGGCCCAAGCGCAGCGGGCAGCGTGAAGGGGCTGGGGGGCTCGGAGGGGGCTCCCCTTTCAGTGCGCCCGTGGTCTAAGCCTTGCCCGCTCCCATGCGCTGCCCAGACCACAGCGTGGAGTGCAACTACGTCCTCTCTCCCGAGCTGCAGTCTGAAGGGTTCGAACTTGGAATGGCGGCCTTCCAAAAAGGAGGTTCCTGCACTTCACACCCCCTCCCCTCCCTTGTCACCGAAAGGGCCAAGAGGAAATTTCAGCACATCCCTGTCCAGGAACAGGGTAAGCGTAACGAACTGGGATACCCGACGCACCTCACCGCTTCTCTACAACACAAACACCCTGTCTCTCAGGCAGTAACACAGCAGGAGGATGGTAAGCTGCCCGCTGCCATACCAATACTGAAGTCTTGATTTTTCTGAAAGATTCCCCTATGGGACAGTCCCTGAGAGATCCCTGTCCCTTTAGAAGGTCAGATGGTTTTACACCATCCTCTGACTGCTATCTGTGCTAGTTCCAACCTACCATGAGCTCAGCCTCAGCCTGCAGCTTCTTGAGAACAAGAAAGGCTGCAAGGGCGATCCTGCCCTTGCACGTACAACTTCTGGCATAAACAGTCAGTGTGACACCTCACACAGGGAAACCATACTAGGGAGATAAAAGGGTGGGTGGGAGAGGCCTTTTCCCCACACACACCACGGGAAGCGAGAAGAGCAGCACATCCAAGTGGGGCCAAGCTGCTGTCTTTCCATGCCGGCTTGCAGAGAGCACCGGAGACCTCCCGAGAGCTCAGCATAGCACCCTTATTGCCTCACCGGCTGCATGGTGCCCCCAGCGATGATTACAGCACGGCATTCTTCCACCACCTTGGCAAAGTGGACAGCTGGATTCAGCAAGAGGAATTTGAGGCTGCTCTGACCAACTGTGCCTGGGAAAAGGAGAGAAACAGCATCAGGAACTAGCTGTGGCACACACTCAGGGATATGAGAGAGTGTCTCCCTTCTGCCCTGGGCACTCTGGCAGGTCCCCACCTCTCAAAGCAAGAACCTGAGGCAGCAACAGGTAACACCAACCTGGAAGTTACCTTCTGCTCCCGAATCTTCCCGGAGCCGTAGAAGAGCCGCGGTAAATTGCGAGACAAAACCCAATATCCAAAGCAGGAGCAGAGCGCTGCAAACCCTGGCCCCAAGGCCCTCAGTTAAAAATTCCCTTTGGGTTCACGAGCACCCTCAGACAGACCAAGCCTGCCAGCCTGCCTCACCGACAGCACAGGCACGTTGCTGCAGGCTCCCCCCAGGCTCAGGATCTCCTCCCTCACTGCCAGCGAAGCGCCCGGCTTGCGAGTCGCGCCACCTCTCCCCAGCTCGCCCTTCCCAGTACCTTGCCTGTTGAGAATGACTCTGCCATCCTGGTTTGCGTTCGTGAGGGCTGAGAGGAATCCTTCAATCTGCATCAGTGGAGAGGCAGCTCGGAGCTGGTCGTTCTCAGCCTCCACGGGAAGGCTCTGGGGAGTCCCTGCCGGCCCAAAGAGAAAACGAGAGGCAGGAAACTTAGGCCACACGTCTGAAGACAGGGACTAAGCACGAAATATAGACGGGTCCCTTCTACAGGAACATGATACCTGGTCTACCTATGCAGGCAGAGAACAAAGACTCAATAAAAGAGATCCCAAATTCTGTCTCAATACTGGGGGAGGGGGAGAAGAAGATCTGGTTTTTGTATCTGGCACCACTGAACAGAGCTACCCACGGTAGCTCAGGTTGCAGAGCCAGCAGGTCACAGCAGCGCAAAGCTTGAGTGTGTGCAGTGTAAACACGGAACTGCATCATCATTCAGCTTGGAAAGGACCTCAGGAGATCTTCTAACCATACCTACCAGTGCCTAGGGCATCTAGTCAGATCCACTAAAAAACACCCGTGCAGGACAGCTCCTGCAGTCTCTCGTTCTTCAGATCTGCCCCCCACTTCTCCTCATGCAGACAGATGCAGGTTCCACATCCTCACTTTCTCCACAGATGCACAAGAGGAGGATGTCTGAACTCACTCTCTTTATCAGATCCCTGCTGGAGGGTCAGAAGAAAGTTCTGCAAACCAGCCAACTTCTGGTTCTCCTTGTTGGTCTTCACAGCCATGGCAGGGCCTCCGTAGCGCTCCACAAACCCAAAAAGCTGCCAAGCAAACGCCAGAAAGACTATCAACAGCAGGAATCGGACAAGACAAACCCAGGTTTGCTGGCCTGCCACAGATGAAGCTCTGCGGGAGGTGTTCGCAAACCAGCCCAGTCAGAATCTACCAGCGCAGCCCAGAGCTCCCCTTGCTTTCCTCCACCCACTGAATCAAAACCAAAACAAGTCTCTGATGTTCGTTCCTCCAGTGCAGCGCAGCCCACCAGGCTGGCAGGTTTGAGGCCAAGCAGCACAGAATTAGCACCTGCTGGAACACCGTGGCACACCTTGTTGTATGTTTCTTTGCTCTATAAGCAAAAGGTAACCTGCCCATATAGTGCTTTTTGCAGGAACCATGTTTGCAGACCAGGGTGGAGAAGACAGGCTCCCACCCCAGCTGCTGCCTCTTCCACTTCAAACTCAACGCGTGAAACAGCACCTGAACACTGCTGACCACAAAGCCTCGGGGACAGTACCTTCCTACTGATGAGGCTCTTCTCGCAGTAACGCTGAACCTGTTGGGGAAGACAGAAAAATGAACCAGCATTCACCATCCCTTCTGCCCCACCGCTGCCCGTGATCCCTGTCCAGCAGGGATCTCACTCGCTGCTCTTGGGGAGGGGTGCACAGCTCTTCGTGAGCGCTGGCTCCCAGACAACAGCTTATCACAAAGGCACTGCTTCCAGAGCAGAAACACACGGTGTTAAGGTGCTGTGTTTGGAGACCTGAGGGATGGGTTAGGTTACTGGAGCAGGACAGCTTCTTCACCCCCAGCCCTACCAGTTCAGCTTTGCCCACAGACAGCCGCTGCACTCTTAATTGCTCGCTTCCCTCTACCCCAAGACCACCCATCCAGCTTTAACACACTGTTACCCAGACAGCAGCAGCAGCAAAGATCTATACACAGATCTATGCACTGGGGAGGTGGGCGCTGCCACACAGGCCTTGGCTCTGCTTCCAGCTCTCACACACACTTCCCGATAACCCTGAACAAGCCACCACCTGTGCCCTAGCAGACGACAACATTTACCTTGAAGAGGTTGATATTGTCAGTCTGGCTCTGAAATAGAAAGTCATTGATGGATTTTAGCACTGTCCCTGAAAGAAAAGAGGGGGGGGGGGGGGGGGGGGGCAGGGAAGGAGAAAACAACTATTAGCTGCTGGGCCTGCAGCCCCTTATTGCCCACACCCATGTCCCTGACTGATGGCTGCATACCCAGCTGTTCACTCCAGCCTTACCTGTTTGGGAAACTGCCTGACAGCTAGGATTTTGGTTCACATTGCCTGTAAAACATGAAACCAATTCAAGGTAGGCTTACAATGGCTCTGTCTTAAAATTTATGCAAGACTTAACAACTGAGCTGAAAGGGACATCACACCAGGACAAAACCCAAGAAATAATCATACATCTGCAAAACCTTGCTGAACAGACACAACATCAGCTCCTGCTTAGTTTCCATTTCCCCTGTAGGGCAGCCCACCATTATAGCACAAACGTGCTGCTACTGCATCCTAAGAAACATCACGTACCTTCCTTCTGTAGCAGGATGCAGCAGGTAGGGCAGGTGCATGCAAATGCTCACACACTATGCAGTCATCACGCTGCAAAGATGAAGGGACAGGAACTGCAATGCATCCCTCAGCCCTCCTCAATGCAGCAGCAAGGAGCTGGGAGGTGCACAGGCTGGCAGGCAACTGGGAAGAGGGGGAAACCTGAGGACACCTCCATGCCCAGACCTCGACAGCCAGAACAGGATTAATTGCTGCCGCTCGCTGCATTTTACGTCCTGGTCTTTAACACCCACCTCACATCTCGCTTTTGCAGCCTCAGTCATGAAGCTGTACACAGGCTGCATGTTCTAACAAAAGCACTTCACCGAGTGCAGGGAAGAGAAGAGTGGCAGGAGCAGAGGGGGAAGAAGTACACTTTTGAGAGAAAGGCAGAAAGCACCGCCAGGCCCCTGCCCCAAAATGCTGCCCTTCCCCTGGGCAAGAAGGAATTTATTTATGAACTTAGGACAGGCTCTCCTCAAGACACACCTAGGTCTGGCAAACAGATTATTAGGGAAAAGAAGCCCTGCAAATTCCAGTGGATTTAAAATCGCAGCAAAACAGTATTTTCTCACAAAGGCAAAGATCGATTCTGCAGAGGCATGCCTGACGTAGGTAGAGGCCTTGCTATCAGATGACCCAGGAGATTTATTCTGTGCAGCTCTTGGGCTGTCCTGATCACCGTCACACATGTGCTGTATCCCTCACTTAGCATCCTACCTCATCCCCACTCAAACCAGGTCTGAAAACCACAGAGAAAGAGAAGGAAGCTGCCTCTACCAACTTAGGATGTCATCTACGGCTCCTCAGCTAATCAAAGAGAGGGGCTCAGGCAGACACCAGCCAACACCTACGTGTTACCCAACAGCCTGAGAAATAAAATTATTGGCATCTGAACCCATACATGAGCCCCCACGGTCTCTGCAGAGGGGGAAGCAGGACAGTGCACCAACTAGCTCAGTCTATCAGGACCTCTGGAGACAGGTTTGCTTACCTCCCAGCATGGCCACAAACCGCTCCAGCAAATACAGGATCTGCTTAATGTACATCAAGTTCTTTGCCTTCAAACGTTTCCTACGAAAAATGAACATATGTATCAGGCCCCAAAACATCTTCAGGGACTAACTGAAGCAGCTGAGCTGCAGAAACAACTCCTCTTCATTTAGGGGAGACAGGAACCAAGAATGATTTCTCCCAGGCTCCCTCTCCCTATTTGTGACAGGGCACAGACCCCTGGATATCCTACATAAGGTCACCCCGGGCGGTCACTCGCCCATGCACGCCACGCTGTTCCTACCATTGCCTTTCTCCTCACACATTAATTACAGTTTATTACAATGGCAGTGATGCCTCAAGTCCCCGTTTCAATAATGCTCCACAAATTCAAATTAGCAAATTATTACCATTGAGCACAATAATCAACCACTGCAGGGATGACAAGATGCAGAGCCAAAAACCACATATGGCTTCCTCCTCTTCAGAGCTTACTGCCTCTGCCATAATGCCAGTCAGCACATGAAAGACTAAGGTCCAGGAGAGACATGAAAGACTGAATCTTTTGAAACTCTGCATCCCACACAAAGCAGGAGCGATTAGAGGGAGATACTGGGAAAGGAACTCAGAGTATAATGGAAAGCCAGAATCCTCAGGGTATCCCCCTTCTCACTGCTTAATACCAGCCCCAGGAGCCTGACTTAGATGGATCCTAGACAGAGATAACGAAGCAAGCGGCTTTTCATCTGCAGAAGTATTAATGCAAATAACTTTTCACCAGGGAAAAGCAAGAGAGACCCTGCAGACATGAGACAAGCCACAGCATCCGCATTGCCTGCCACTGGTGCGCTGTTGTCCTCCGAGATCCTCACCTGTATCGCTCCATGTACTGCAACAGCTGGGAGTGGGCACAGCACAGCTACACGAACGAAAAAAAAAGAGGAGCTGTTATTACGAAAGAGTCAAGAAAGGGCACTCTGCTGGAGGCAGAGCTCGCTCAGGATTAACAGGCCAGGCTGTGACTCACCTGAGAGCCACTGACCTCCGCACTATGGATACAGGTGATGGTGTCTATGAGGTTGTGGGCCTCGTCAATGATTACGACTTGGTCCTTCAGCTTGATCCCAGCAGCGGTCCTGGTAGGCTCGTGCAAGAGCGTCTGATAGGGCAGTACCACCAGCTACAGGAGAAGCACACACTGCCCTGATTCTAGCCCTCGTCCTTACAAACTTAGGGCAGTTCCCAAGCGCTCGTTAAAGGCCCATATCAGACGGTCTCGCAGAGTTCAGTCAGGTTACTTAGACTCATCATGGGAAGGGCAGGAACAGAGACAGGAGCACGTGCTTGAGAGGGGCACTGGGGTGTAAGCTGAAGAGAAAGGATTATGCTACAACAGCATATCGGCTCAGGTTACCTTCCGAATCTCCTTTGGAGGACCAAAAGCATGTTTTCTGATACAGAACTAAGCAAGGAATGAGAGCAGTCCCAAGAGCTAAGATTACACCCATGCCTCAGAGTTATGGAGCCTTTCAAGTGCTTCAGAATGCTGAGACACATTTACAGCCTCCCTATTAACTTCAAATGGGTATTCTTATTTTCCTTTGCTTCCTCAGCAAAACTACAGCTGAGAGAAACACATCCTGCTTACAAACTCCCATAATATTGAGTAACAGGACTGGAGGGAGCAGGCAACAGGTTTATTTTTAGAGGCCCTGACATCAATTCCGCTAAAAGCGCGTACACCTTACCTGAGCAGCAGGAATGGCGTATCGACTCCCATAGTACGGGCAGGCTTTGGTCTCCCTGCCCAAAGCCACCAACTGCTCAATATCCTTCACTTCCACTAGAACTTCATCGCGGAGAAACTGCATTTGCTCATAGGAATAAAATGGGCATACGGTGCGACTCGCACGTCTCTTCTTCCCTTCCATCTCTTCACCACTCTTCTTTTCTAAACACCAAAAATCAAAAGAAAGCTATGAGCAACACACAGCCCAGAACAGCCTAGGTTTCAAAGCAGGCCTTGTCATGTGTATTTTTTGACCAACATTCAGCCGTAACACTTCCACCTCCACAGTGGACACTATCTTTGCCAGTTAGATTTAGCCACGCGACATTTTCCAACATTTCTAGTACTGAGTTACAAAGCCAAGTATCGTTCCATTGCAGAAGTCCTGACCAACTTAAGACACCCAGAAAATATATAGAGATCTCGGCATCTTAGCCTGGAGGACGAGAAAAGTGCAAGCACTGAAGATGCCTAGCTCTGCTCCTCCAACCTGCCATTTTCAAGCTCCTACCGCTTTCTCGCTAGAACCGACCGGCAGCGCGCATACCAGCTTTACTGGCGATTGCCTCCCCAGGCCGGAAGCGTTCCTACCATGTTTGTTCTTTTGCATCTCCATGCAGCGGTCATTGATGAGCTGGAGAGCCCCCAAGCGTTGCACCTCCTCATTCACACACAGGTTCTTGGACATGCAAAGAGAGGAAGAGGTAGCGCATCAATTAAGAAGCGAGTGCCCCGTGTGCACCCTTTGCTGTGAAAGAAGAGATTTCTTTAAAGCAATCTCGGGTCGGATTCCAAAACTGAAAAGTCTATCAGTCAGATATCGTGCATACTAACTGCTACAAATATGTTCAAAACCCATAAAAACTTAGCAAGGATAAAAAATACGAGAAAAGGTGCACTGAGATGGCTCGCTGGCACACAACAGCTTCTAAAAAACGCTGCCAGATGTAATACTAAGAGGACAGCCTTCCCAGTGACTCAGACATCTGTAATATTCCACATGAGAAAAGGCAAAACAGATTTTTGCATTTACATCAAAGGGTAAATGGCCAAAACATAGCTCACATTAAAATGTACATCATGCAGGTCTGTGTTATGACCCTTTAGTTTTTCAACGGGAGATTCAGTCACTCCCCAAGATGCCCCTGTGGCACCAGACCCACACATCTCCTCGCAAAGTCTCTCACGTTACGTTAACACGCACTCTGGGTCCCTTGCGAACACCACCACATACCTGCCGGGATCCCAAGGAGACCAGACGTGTGTCTTTACCAAAAGGACTCTTTTGCACCTCGTGCACAAACTGGGACAGCTGGGAGTGAGTGCGGCTGCAGTAGTAAATCTACAACGAGTAAGCACACAAGAACAACAGGGAAGTCAATCCCCTGCCTACAACCAATCCTGGAAGGAAGCAGCCAAGCTCTTCAACAACCTTGCTCAAGCCTTCAAAAACACAAGGGAAGGCACACATTGGAGTGTGGAGGCCAACAGCCTTGCCTTTGTTTTCTCCCATGCATTTGCTTTCGTTGTCCCTATAAAAACAGGGACTCGCCACTGGAGAGTAATAAAGAAAACCCCATTTCTTGCAGTGTGCTTTTACAGCAAGCCGCAGCAAAGATTCAGCAGGGTTAGCAGAGCAAGCTGCTTAGGCAGCCAGTGTAGCCCGGGGGATGAGCACAGCAGAAGTGGTTGCTATTACCAACAAACTTGGCAGTTCCTGGGCGCTAGTTCCTAAATCCTTCTGTACCGCCTGACTCTGGGAAGGCTGCAAGGAAGCCATAACTCTGCTCGCTCCTACACTGTTCTATGAGGCGGCACTATTTACTCTCCTCATCTCACCTTAGTCACATGTTCCTCTTCCAAATCCTCGTCATCTTCTTCCAGCCTAAGAAAAGAGAAAGTTCAAACAGTTTCTTTTCAGCAGGTCACTGACAGTTTTGATCAAATGATGCTCTACTATAAGAGAGAGGTGTTAAGAGAGACAGTCATGTCATCTCCAGAAGAGCCTCAAATCTTAACTCAGGAGGTAAAAGGAAAATTGACTTTTTAAGAATGTTGTTAAGTGTGCACGATCAAGTCAAGCCTTGCTCTTTAAAAGAAAAATGTCTGCAGGGCTGTGTCTTTAGCAACTTCAATATTATTTTTTTTTTTTCTTTTAAATCTGGGGCTTCTAAGCCCCAGGCACAAGCTAATCATCAGTGCTATACTATTCTTTGGTGAGCTTATTTATTTATTCTTGTAAAACTTTCCCTTTAGAGACACCCTCAAGCTATTGCATAAAGAAAAGCTTCAGGAAGCTATTTAGCTGCCATAGAGTTCCTCAAATGCAACAGCAGTTTGATGTTTGATAAATGACATATAAACAAAGTAGTTAAGTGTTTTAGCAATTTTTAAGGCAGGAGGATCTGCCTAGATACTAATGAGTAAATTTGTATTTTAAATGTATTTTCTGAAGGTGAAGTATGGCTTCTGGCTTTCCGCATAAAGCAAGTGTATGAGAGAGCAAAGCGTGCACGGGGCTTTCATGCCAAAGCTGGGTCTTTAGAAACGTGAACACTCCTCCCATTAGAGTATCAAAAGATGCCAGTGCCAATCTGCAGGACCAACAGCTTCCTCTGATGCCCTGACTTCCACTTTGCTTTTCTAATGCAAAGAACTTGATCTCCAGTCAGGACATTGCCGCACATTTTAAGAAAGAGATGCGCTTTTTCAGAAAACACTTCAGTTACTCTGATCAGTCTAACAAAACTTTAAAAAAAAAACTCAATAAAATAAAATAAAACTAAAAAAAACCCCACCAAGCCAACCAATTAAACCAACCCCCAGAACAACCACTACCTTACACAGCTTGAATGGGGGAGAAACTCCAGATCTGCACAATCACAGGTGAAATCTCTTTAATCAAAGCAAGCCACAAATGATACAGAAAAGGTTTCCTTGCCATGGAACCCCCTCAGTCCCTGTCCTTACCCAGAGACCACTTTCTTTTCTTCATCACTCTCATATTCAGCAAGAATCAGCTCCTCCTCATTGTGATCCAGCTGCTCTAGAACATCTGCTCCAGCTGCCTCTGAAAGAACCTCCTTGCTGAGCTGAAGGAGGCGCTTTGTCTCATCCTCCTCAGATCTCTGAAAGGAACACACGGGTCACATTATGGCTCATGCAGAAAGAGAGGTCGCACGCACACCGCTTCATGCCGCGGACAGGTCAGAAGACAGAGAAGACAGCACAGTCCCTCGCGTGTAACACAGGGAACAGCTTGCTGGGTGAACCCCCAGCAGGACAACCAAATGCACCAAGGGTGTCTGAAGCTGTTCAGCCCCGCAGAATGCAGCTGCTGCCAACCACTAAAGACTTGCCCACGCAGACATATATGAAGGGGAAACATAAAGAACCTTCTGCCCAAAAGGCCCACTGAACTAACAGATCCTGAAATGACAATATCTGTGTAATCCAGTACGAGTTGCTTAAAGTGGCCCATAAAAAGATGTCTGCCTGAGAAAAAATAGTGTGTAAATAAACCCAACTAACCAACCATACAAGGGCCTAATCACTCTGTCCATGCTTAACTCAACACTAGGATAAACTCAGCACCTGTTTTAGAACACAGAGCCCAAGACTTCTCTTACTGTTTCTTCTCCAGTTACGCGGTTCTTATTCTAACACAGGTCTACCCCTCTACAAAAATGCCATCAAACTGTTGAAGAATAGTTTTCTGATTAACTTTGTGTTCTGATAAAAAAAAGAGTTTGTTTTTTCAATCTGAAAACAGCATCTTCCAACGTCAATGAGCTTTTTTTTTACTGTGGCATTATGAAGAAATGCAGTTAGTGAGCACTACAGAGGAGATTAATCAGTTGCTTTTCCAAATCTCTATAGTATTTCTCTCATTTGCTTTCTTGCTTTTCATCATGCTTCTCATTTCACATGCTCTTCATCCTCTTTTAAGAGACTAAAGTTCTTTATTCCACTTGGTTTTTATTTGCCATTCACCTTTGAACCTTTGCTATTTCTGCCCTATCCTTTCGAGAGGAGTTGACCAAAACATAACACAGCACTTGAGATGGAGCACACCAGAAATTAATAGCCTGGCAGCCTTGTTTGGGCACCTGAAGTGGGTATTTCGGGGAAGGTTGACTCAGACCATCAAAAAGCTCTCAGAGTCAAGAGTACTGAGGCCAGTTCACCCATCTAAACAACAGGAAAATATATTAGTGAACTTTTTATATGTAGGAAAGAGACGTTTCTGAACAATATAATCACATTTGCTATGAAAGTAAACAAACACAGTCATTCCCTAGTGGTGAGCTAAGTACAACCAAAGCCTGACCTGGCTTTTTTTGGGGGAGGTCTTCAGTTCCCACAATCTTAAATTTAACCACAGTTCTACAAGTTTTATTCCAGAAGTACAGAGTGTTCACCATGCTCACAAAACAGAGAGCTTTCAAAAAAAAATAAAAAAACAAGTATTAAAGCTTTTAAAGTAAAAGCAGAGGGCCAGAAGGCCATCAGAACACACGTCCTTTCTATCCACACACAACATAGTCACAGGAAATTCTCTAGGCACAAATTGTTTTTCACATCTGTACTGCAAAAAGAAAATCTAACCAAAAATTCTCGATAGCCAATTTCAGTGACTTAATACAAAGGGCTCTCCACACAGATGGGTTGGAAAATTCAGTGTGAAGCCGCAGATATAAGCGGGTATGAACAACACTCAAGGTAACCAAAACAGAAAGCTCTAACCTCTGCAGGGTAACTCACCTTCCTCTTTGCTGCATATTTTAACTGCACATTATGGCGAATTTTCTCAAGACGATCTTCTCGCTTTTTCCTCCTCATCTGCTCTTCCTAAAACAAAGGGAGAGTGAAGGAAGTTATCGCTCTCTACAACTACCTAAAAGGAAGTTGTAGCAAGCCTGGTGTTGGTCTCTTCTCCCAAGTAACTAACGACAGGAGGTCATGGCCTCGAGCGGTGCCAGGGGAGATTTAGATTCAACGTTAGGAAAAATTTTTTTACTGAAAGAGTGGTTAGACGTTGGAACAGGCTGCCCAGGGAGGTGGTGGAGTCACCATCCCTGGAGGTGTTTGACAGACATGTAGATGTGGTGCTTAGGGACATGGTTTAGTGGTGGGCTTGGTAGTGCTAGGATAATGGTCGGACCCGATGATCTTAAAGGTCTTTTCCAACAAAAATGATCCTATGATTCTAAGTTTATTTAGTCCTAAACCCTGGGTATAATTACTTTCCTATGCCCTGGCTATAGAAAAAAATTAACTCTGAAACAAAACCGGCAGTACACAGTCCGATTCTCCTGGAGTGCACACCTATTATATGCTACTACGTTCAGAGCAATACAGTTTCCTATCTTCTGCAGCCTGCACGGCAATGCCTTGTCCCTCGTAACTGACACACAGTGAAAGACAAAGCCCATCACCAAAATCTGCCTCATGTGTTTTCCCTCCCAGTCACCACCCAGGAGATCAGCCTTTCTGATCCTCACACCTCGCTGTTTTACCCGTCCTCTACGTTACGAACATGTCTCAACCTTTAGCCTGTGCACCACGTCCCGCTCTTCCTTCCTCCGCACAAACGCCGTGACCCAGTCCGGCTGTCCCGCGGTGTCCCCGCTGGCCGGCTGTCCCGGCCCGGCTGCGGGCAGCCCCTCCTGCCCGCCGTCCTCAGGCGCCAGAAGTCGCGCCTCTTCCTCCCGCTTCTTCTCCTCAAAGTCTCGGAGCCAGGAGAGGGCCCCGCAGATCAGACTCAGCGATTTTCCCTGCCGCAGAGGACGAACACGATGAGGCTCCCGCCGCCGCCGCCGCCCCTCACACCGCAGCGCCCCTCCGCACGGACGGCCACGCTCGGCGACCGCCCCCTCTGACCGCCGCCAGGCCCAGGCCTGGCCCCTTTCCCCACCGGCCCTCCCCACCCAGAGGGCCCCATCCTCCTCCTCCTCCTCCTCCTCCCCCCTGCCGCCGCCGCCGCCGCCAGGGCCCCGGCTGCCGCCTTCCCGCCGCGCTGTCTCACCGTGCCCGTGGGGCTCTCGAAGATGCCGACCCCGCCAGCCTCCAGCGCGCCGTACAGCGCCGCCATGAACCGCTCCTGGATCGGGTAAGGCGTGTAGGGGAACGGGAACCGCCCGCCCCCGGAGCCCGCCGCCGCCGCCGCCGTCCCGCTCTCCATCCCGCCCGCTCGCCGCCCCGCTTCGAACCGAGCGCCGCCGACGCGCCGCCCCTTTCCCGTGACGCTCCGGTGACGGCCGGCGCGCGGCGGAAGCGCCGCCTCTCCTCCCTCCGGGGGCGGTTAGTGCGGCGCTGTGCGCATGCGCACCGCAGCTGCTTCCGCCCCGCCGTTCCCTCCCCGCCGCTGCCGTGCGCCACGCTTGCCCGCGCCCCCCGGCCTTTCGCGGGCCAAGACCGCTCCAACGTGACACCGGGAAAAACCCGGGGTTATTCTGGCTTTTACCAGCCCGGGATCCTTCGGCCGCTGTTCGTGACGGGTATCGCTGTGCTGCCCCTCTGGCAGCGCCTCGCGCCTTTCCCGCGAAAGGGCTTGCCTGGCCCCTCCTTACAGCGTCACTGCCGTCACACGCAACGACAGAAAACTGGATTAGACGGAGGAAAAAAGGTTTTATTTAGGATGGAAACACATCGCTAGTAAAAAAAAACATAGCAATATGGAGGAGGTTTGCGTAATATACAGTAATTAGCGCAGTAATAAACACAAATATAGTAATACCTGACCGTTGATGATGAACTTTATGTGTCAATACTTTGCCAGCAATAGCGAGCTAAAGAAGAGTATCATAAAAAGGACTACAAAATTGCAGTCTCTGGACTAACAGTAGGAACTCATCATGAACCTGTTCAGACTAGGACATTGGAGGGGGGAGAGGGGTAATATTTTTTTTGGTTAAATAAGGCCACATTTTTGCACATCTTGTTGACGCCCCAAGTTGGAAGGTGTTTCAAAGCAGCAAGGACACATTTGGGAGAAGCTGCCACAGACTAGCAGCAGGCAGCGTTCCAACCGGAAATGGGCGCGCATCCATGTTTCCCGGGAACAGCCACAACAGTTTTGTGTTACTCAAGCTATCGTGTCACGCCGGCTTTTGCGTGCAGAGGTAGGAATTCATTGTCCCACGTCAGATTTGGAAAGCAGGAAGAAAAGACAAATAGATTGAAAGTTCAGCTCCAAAGCCTTAGACTCAAGAAGCGCCTTGTCAAACACTGGGTAAACTTACTACATTCATGAAAAATCAGGGAAGGCAATAAAAATAGAGTTCCTAAGACTACTACAGTGTCTAACAAGCCAAAGTTTTGAGTCAGAACCAGCCTGGAACTTTTGATTTTGATCTTCGCTTTGAAGTTATTTTACAAGCCTGATTCTCCCAGTTGTTGCTCTACCACATATTCACAGTTCCCAGTTTACCCAGAAGCTGGTGCCCGTTCCTCAGGCTCTCAGCACTCTTCCTAAACCACCAGCGCTCAGCTCGTAGGACTAACTCCCTGCCTCCAGACCTGCTAATGGTTTTTGTGCTGCTGGCGTTAAGGACCCAGCCCTGATATCCGAGTTACCGCACCTCCAGTCAGACCCTTCCCACCGCGGTTCTCACCACCCACCTTTTCCAGGTACCCCCCCCCCAACACTGCTTCCGTTCCCTGCTCCCAACATCCGCTCCAGCCCTATGGCAGAAGTGAGCGGGAAGTGAGCATTCTCCTACCCACTGTACATTTATAAGGTTTCTTGGCCACGTGGATTTTCAAATGCACTTTAAGCGTCGAGCTTTTCCGGAAGCTTTTCCCACACTCGCTGCACTCGTAGGGCTTGGCTCCTGCGTGGATCCTCAGGTGGGCACCGAGGGCCGAGCTGTGCCTGAACGTTTTCCCGCACTCCTCGCACTTGTAGGGTCTCTCCCCGCGGTGGATCCTCAGGTGCACGTTGAGAGCCGAGCTCCGCCGGAAGCTGTCCCCGCACTCCACGCAGATGTAGGGCCGTTCCTCGGCGTGCGTGGTCTGGTGCTTGGCCAGAGTGGAGCGGTCGCTGCACCGCCGGCCGCACTCAGCGCACTGGTAGGGGTTGGGCAGGAGGCCGCCGTGGTACACGGGCGAGGCCTTCCCCCCGTGGATCCGGCGATGAGTGGTGAGCGCCGAGCTCTGGCTAAAGCCCTTCCCGCACACGGGGCACTTGTAGGGCTTCTCGCCCGTGTGCGTTCGCATGTGGGTCACCAGCGAGGAGCTCTGCCGGAAGGTTTTCCCACATTCAGTACACTCATATGGTTTCTCTCCCGTGTGGATTCTCTGATGCCGAATGATGGCCGAGCTGTCCCGGAAACGCTTCCCGCACTCTTGGCACTTGTGGGGCTTCTCTCCGGTGTGGACTCTCCGGTGTATGATCAGGGAGGAGCGGTCACTGAAGCTCTTCTCACACCGGAGGCAATTAAAGGGTTTCTCACCCTTGTGGCTTCGCTGGTGGACGATGAGATGTGAGTTCTGGCTGAAGCTCTTCCCACATTCATTGCACTGGTAGTGTCTCTCCCCCGTGTGGGTCCGCTGATGCCTGATCACATTGGACCTCTGGCTGAAGGTCTTCTCGCACTCGTTGCACTGGTAGGGCTTCTCACCTGTGTGGATCCGCTGGTGTTTGATCAGGTCCGAGTTGCGGGTGAAACTCTTCCCACATTCGGAGCAGCTGAAGGGTTTCTCTGCCAGGTGGATCCTCTGGTGCTGGCTCAGGTACGAGCTCCGGCTGAAGCTCTTCCCACACTCAGGACACTCGTAGGTTTTCTCTCCCACCTGCTGAATCCAAATGGCACCGTTCTCACACATGGGTGGGCCTGGCTTGTCCCCAGCAAGGATAACCTCGCTGATGTGGGCTCTACCACTGTCCTCGCACTCCCAGACTTCCATCCCACAGGGAGTTACCATTCCCCGTCTCTTTCTAAAACATGTCTCCACCTCACTTTCTGTCTCCAGCTTCTGTTCGCGGTCCTGTCTTTGATCAGCATCCTGGAGGGTATCTCCTGTGAGCCTTCTGGAAGGGAACAGATGCAGCTCAGCTCTCACAGGACCTTCCTGATGAAGCTTGCCCTTCTGTGTGTCACCCATGGTCCTGTTACCTGCTGGAGTGAACAGAGGAACTATCCATGAATAAGCCCCCCGGCTTCTCTGAGAAAGAGAAGTCCAGACAGCTCAACCGCAGAGACCCGCTGCACCTCAGCCACCATCAGCTAACAGAGCAGGAGCCAGCCCCTCGGTATCTTCTCTGGGCAGAGTGAGGGCACGGAGACCAAGGACTGTGGGTCGGGAGTGTGACCCAAGGATAGGCAGCCATGGTGGCACAGATTGCAAAGAGGGTCCTCTGTCATAAAGTTACAGCCCTCAAGGACAAAACCTGTCACTTGCTTGTCCTCGAAGTTCCCATGTCTAGCGAGGTTAGAGGAACGTCATCACTGCTCTCCTCAACAGCCCCCACTGTAGCTGCTTCTCCTGTTGCCTATGAATCACTGCTCCTCTGCCAGCATTCCCATGCTTAATCAAGGAAAGAAGCAGCCGACACCACAGGAACATCCACCCCTGCCAAGTATTTTCTTTCCTCTTTCCAGTCATAGCCCTTTTCCTTAAAAAGAAAGCCCTACATATTCTGCAGCAAATCATATCTCGATTTTGTCTACAGAACAGATAGGCGAGTGGGTAGAAAGATAAACTGTTTTATTAATCAAGCATGGAAATGAACATTTAGACTGAAACATTTAGAGGCTCCTGATTTGTTATTAGTTATATGGAAAATACACTTTGGCAATTGATGCTGGAGCAAGAGATAAGCTGATTAGCTGGATGGCACTGCTTACAGAGTTGCCATCATCGTCTTACTTGTGGGAGGTCAGAATATGAGGTGAATGCAGCAGGATAAACCCCTCGGGTTGTGTTTCAGGTGAACTGCAGATTTTGAAGGACGCCTCTGCACTGGTTATACCGACTCCCAAAGTTTTGTTTACAACACTCAGGGCTGAAAAACATTTGTAGTACAAATAAAGTTACCACACTTGCCCAAGGCATGCCCCTCAAGGCAGGGAACTGACCACAAAAACATTAAAAATATTGTCAGCGTGAACGGAAGAAAAAGCTACACTTTGGTTAGTTATGCCTTCTAACATACTGAGTATAGTCTTTGGTAAAAATACATGGGATTTGATTTCATTTTGGATAGGGTCTTTTTGAAAGGGTATTAGATACCCCAGGAGCATTTAATCTCTGTCGTACTCTGTCTATGAATCTTCCAGAAAGCAGAATCTATATAGTACGCGAGCAGAAGAGGCAGGATGAGTGCGGAGCATGCAGCACAGTACATGCCAAATTTTCAGCATTCAGCTCTTCTCTTCCCTTTTCTGACATGCTCTATTCACTTTCTCACCTTGTAAGCAATCTCTCTGCTGTCTCAGTGTTTAGCTGCTCCTGGTAACAAAGCTGTTTCTCGTCATCCAGGAGGTTAAAGTCAAGTCAGGGACTGCAGATCCTGATCAGAGGAAAGAAAACAGATGTAACACATACCTGTCATAGTAGCGGTGCTGCAGAGTGAGATTATGGGAGAATAAGTATTTAGGGGACAAAAGCAACCTAGACAAGAGGAAAAACTATGCCCAGAAACATTGAGTCAGGGTCACTGTCTGTTCTCCCACACACACTGTGAGACCACTGTTTGTGTTCAATAACCAGGGCCAGCTCACGTACCAAAGATGAGGCAAACTACACATGCTGCACAGAGCTGCCTGCCAGCTTCCTCCCTTCTCTCTAACAAGAGTCTGGATGTCCCTCCTGTTGCATTGGAGGGACATGCAAAAATGTCTCCTACTGAGTTTTCTATAAGATAAATACCAATTTCTCAAACCATTTTAACTGTATCAGCGTTCTTCCTAGTGAAATAAATGAGAATATAATATAGTTAATGCAGATCTCTTCTGCAGATGGAAGAAAAATGATGCCTTCACAACTGGGCTGCTTTCTGTGTCTGGCTGGCATCCTGTTTACTGCCTTTACCGAGGGAGTATTTTGCTCGGTTGCTCTCAGTGGCTCAGCCAGGCACGCACAGGTCTGGGCGAGAGCAGAGGTTTGGGTCTGCTCGCACCTTATGCACAGGAGCAGTCCAAAGGCAGAATTGCCTGTCCTGTGCTCCAGAAAAACGGCCATTTGGCTGACTCGTTCCAGATGGAGTTGACAGGGCTGGCAGCGAGCAGAAAAAACAAGCCACGCACACCTGTTTAGGCAGGAACACCGAGATGATTTAGTCAGTGTAACGGGTCTGTGTGGCAAGGTTTTGGCAGCGGGGAGGGTTACAGGGGTGGCTTCTGTATGAAGTTGCTAGAAGTTTCCCCTATGTCGGATATAGCCAATGCCAGCCGGCTTTAAGATGGACCCGCCGCTGGCCAAGGCCGAGCCCATCAGCAACAGCGTTTTTCGCCTCTGTGATAACGTATTTAAGAGAGTGAAAAAGATGTTGCGCAGCAGTAATTGCAGCAAGTGAGAGGAGTGAGAATATGTGAGAGAAACATCCTGCAGACACCAAGGTCATTGAAGAAGGAGGGGGAGGAGATGCTCCAGGTGCCGGAGCAGTGATTCCCCTGCGGCCTGTGGTGAAGACCATGGTGAGGCAGGCTGTCCCCCTGCAGCCCATGGGTGGTGGAGCAGATGACTGCCTACACCCCGTGGAGGGCCCCCACACCGGAGTAGGTGGATACCTGAAGGAAGCTGTGACCCCGTGGGAAGCCTGCAGTGGAGCAGGCTCCTGACAGGACCTGTGGCCCGTGAACAGAGAGAAGCCCACGCTGGAGCAGGTTTGCTGCTGGTGACCCCTGAGGGGGGCCACGCTGGAGCAATCGGTTCCTGAAGGACTGCACACCACGGAGGAGACCCATGTTGCAGCAGTTCATGAAGAACTGAACCCATGGGAAGACTCATGCTAGAGAAGTCATGGAGGACTTTCTCCCGTGAGGGGGACCCCACATTGGAGCAGGGGAAACGTGTGAGGAGTCCTCCCCCTGAGGAAGAAGGAGCGGCAGAAACAACAGAGTGATGAACTGACCACAAACCCCATTCCATTTTTCCCCCTGTACCGCTGGCAGGGAGGAGGGAGAAGGGAGAGAAATTGAGATCAAAGTTAAGCCCAGGAAAGAAGGGAGGGGTGGGGGGAAGGTGTTTTAAGATTTGTTTTTATTTCTCATTACTACTCTCTGAGTTAATTGGTAATAAATTGCATTTTCCTTTAATCGAGTCTGTTTTGCCCGTGACAGTAAATGTTGAGTGATCTCCCTGTCCCTATCTCAACCCCACAAGCCTGCTGTTATTTTTTTTTCCTCTCAACTGTCCATCTAAGGAGGGGGAGTAATAGACTGGCTTTGGTGAGCACCTGGCATTTTGGCCAGGGTCAACCTAACACACTCAGGCAACATGCAATCCCACTTCTCAGGGGTCTCTGTTCAGAGCAGAAGTACGCTGCGCGGGAGTGGGGTTTGTGGGATAGAAAATCAGGTCACTCATTTAGCTTTAGCGCTACATTTGTGCACTGGTATTTGCACAGAGGCATTTTAAGATGCTGAGGGCTCGGTGATGTCCTAGAAAGGTACAGGTTACAGAAATAAAATGCTGAAAAACTGCACATGCGAATGCTAGCTCGGCAGTGGCCTTGCGCCGTTTTGGTCACATTGATCCCCAGCGTGCCGCTAGGAGCAAGTATGACATTTCTCCCGACTGGGTATTCGTAAGAAAAAGAAAGGGAAAGCGGCATCTTTCCCTTCCAAAATGAGATACAAACTGAACTGGCTGCTCAGGGGTGTATCAGAAGAGGGCATCAGAGGCCGAGGGAAGGTTTCCCCACCTGCATAACGCCACCACGATAAAAGGCCCCTGATAAAATGGAAAGCTGGCGTTTTGTAGGCTCTGCCTCAGCCTGGCATCACGTCCTTCCTGCTTCCCGCCGCCTGCTCCACAGTGAATGCGGCGGGCATCAGCCCTTGGGGAGAGGGTGTTTCCACTCCTCCCAGCAGCAGGCAGCGGCTGCAGGCTCTCATCCCAGGTAGGAGGCAGGGAAGCCGAAGTCTCCCTCCGCATACGACCCCCATCCACCTGCAAGGCAGTGCCGCCCTGTGGGTAAGCCTGACACTGTTGAGCCATCCTTCTGATTTTAGGAGGAGAAAGATGCCCTTCTGGTTCAGTCCCGTCCCGCTGTCGTTCGAGAGCTGCCACAAGCACATGGCCAACACGCACCCTAAAACGGTGGCTGAGCACCTACAGCAGGCAGAAAGCGGATGCAGGGAAACAGCCGACGCTGTTAGAATATTGCTGCCTGATTGCCTGGTGAAGATGCGTCCCTAAATAAGATGGGAAACCTGAAATGCCAGAAACCCGGCGCCGGGCAGCACGCAGGCCCAGCGGCGGGGCAGGAGAGGAGGCGGCGGGAGGCGTGAGTGGGAGGAAGGGGGGGCAGCGGAGGGAGGAACAGCGCAACGGGGGCCTCTATGACGCCATAAGCCATGCCTCCGCCCCCAGCACTGCGGGGCCAGCCGGCGTCGGGGCAGGAGGAGGACGCGGGCAGCTGGGCAAAGCAGCCGAGGGGAGACCTCCGGCAGCACAGCGGGCCCAGGCTCTTACAGGCGCCACTCACGGCATGATGTCGGCCATGTGGGCTTGTCTGGTTTTGTGTGGTGAGTAGGAAACATCTCTCCTTCAAGCCAGGTTGTGAGAAAGGGCAGCTGACCCGGCTGCTTTTTACCCCTCCCCATTAGCCCCTCGGCTTTGGCAATTTGGAGGCGAGAGGCAGAGAGGGGAGCGCCCTCGAATGCCTCGGGTGCCAAGATCTCGGCTGCTTCAAATGTTGCCCGTCTTCACCCATTGGAGCTGATGTTTTATTCGTCAAGAAGGGACAGAGAGAAGAGGCCTAGGAGCCAGGGAGGAGGACTCGGAGCTGGATGCAGTGGGCAGAGGCTGGAGCAGAGGGGCAGACTGGAAAGGCGAGGATAGGGACAGCTGGGCACGTAAAGCAGACACGAGCACGCAGGCAGAGACCTGGACTTGACCTGCAAGGCCAGAAGGGAAGAGCTGGCCAGCTGACGTGACAGGGGAGGCAGGAGAAAGAGGGCTGAGAGGGGACCTTGCTTAAAGACAAGCAGAAAGGGATAGAGCAGGAAGGAATGGATAGAGAGGCCAGGCTGCTGCAGTCACATCCCAGCAGGAGAACGGGGAGGCGTCCTGTAACCCCCCCCTCCACTCTCCTTGTTCCCCTGCTTTCTGCAAACCCCCACACAGTCACCTGGCCAAGTGCTGTTCTCTCCTCTCCTACTGCCTCACCGAGTGCTTGATAACCCCCACTGTCCTCTCGGGGAGAACGTTCCAGGTTTTTGTTTGGTCCTGCTGCATCTACGGACACACAGGTGCCAACAACATGGCACGAGTGTTAGTGAGATATAGGCCATGAGGAAGTTTCTCAGTTTCAGCCATGTACTGTCCCCAAAATACTACAACCCCTTTCAACATGGGCAGAGCACGTTTTCCCCATATCTACACCTCCCATCTGGAGCCTGTTCCTGCATTTCCCACGTGCTGGATCCTGCACCCAGAGAAGGCCACAGAGATCTGCGTTCAGCCCTCCAGCTCCTCGGAGGGTGCCGCGCATGGCACTTCCTTCTCCTTCTGACCCCCTGCGTTCTCTCTTTCACCAGTGCTCTTGGCTTGGGGCTGCACAGCCCACCCTTTTGGCGAGAAGGCACAGCAGCCAGGAACGCCACTCTCCAAGCAGGAGTACCGCCAGTTCTTCAGGTCCCTCCGGACTGCCCGCCGTGCCAAAACTGCCTGCCTCCTCCGTGAGCTGTACGGCTGCCAGAATCCCCTGGTCCAGAGACTGGACGAGTACGAAAACCACGGAGTCATCCCTAAGGGTAAAGCTGATGACCATGACTCCCCAGGGCAGGCAGATGGATGGGGGGTCCTGCACAGCTAGCCCCGGACCTGATCGCTGGGAGGGGACAGAGACTCATGAGCTGCCGGGGGAGAGGCGTGGGTAGCGATCCTGCAGTGAGGAGAAGACATCTGCTCCGGAGTATCCTCTCCCCCCCCTTGACTGCATCCAAATGTGTCCCTGGGATGAGCCTCCTCTCGCACATTGGGTCATGCAGATGACCAAGAAGCACTGGAGTTTCTCACGGAGGTTCAGGGAGGCACCCAAATGGCCTGGGGGTTTTTGTGGAGGGACATCATTCGACAGCGTGCTTATTGCTGAGGGCTGGTGGGACCCCAGCACTGGAGTTTATCACTGAGTCTGTGTCTTTGCTTGCCTCTTTCTAGGGCCCGTATGCTCCGAACAGCGAGGAAATTCTTTCTTCCCCGACTTCTGCACCTTTGCTTTTTATCGCTGTACTCGGAGAAGGTATTACGTTAAGGTGAGTTGTTTAGCTGTTTCCTGAAGACCGTGGTGTGCTCTGGCCAAGCAACAGGCAAAAGGGAGAGCCCTGAAAATGGGGAAGTGGGAAAACAGGAGGCTGAAAGACAGGGAAGATAGAGGAGAGCCACGGGCAGCCCCCCTTCCAGCAAGGTGAGTAACTTACACAGGTGGCGCCCGCAGCCACCTCCCTGCCAAATGGAGGACTTTGCGGAAGGTATTCTTCAAGACAACAAACCTTTGAGGACCACCTCAGCCCTTATCTCCAGCTCTCACTGCCAACTAAGTTGAGACAATCTAGGTTACTGCAGGAGAAAGGGTGATCCACGCAGGTCAGAGGAGAAGGAATGTAAAGAGAAAGATGACTGCGAGTCACAAGAAGAGACTTACGGGCAGACTTGACAGGGAGAGGAGAAGAAGGTTTCTTTCCTTTCTTGGGCTCATGTTTGTAGGGAGTGGGAAAGCCGGGATTGTGCCGGGAGCGCTAAGCCCACAGAACAGGGGAGGGGCCAGGGGCCTGCTCCTGAAGCCCACCGTCTCTACAGATGTGTGTTTTCTCCTCCACAGAGGACTGCATGCCCAGGAGAGACCTCAGCCGAGCTCGGCAGCACACAACCCTTCAACGTCATGACCATGAGCAGCGATGCCCTGCTGTCTGGCATCTTCAGACCCCAGAGCCTTTTCCCCTCATCTCCCACAACTGCCCAGCCAGGCCGCCCCGGCCCTGACACAGAAGGAGCTGGGATCCCCACCTCTTCAGCTAAGGGCACACCACAGCTGAGGAGCGGGCAACTGAATCCTTCTGACCCACATGCCACACAGGTGGCAGACAGTGGCCAGCAGCAAGGACAGTTGCCCACCACTGACATCCAGGATCTCCTCCTAAGGCTGCAAGATACCCATGTGCAGAGTTCAGCGCAGACGCTTCAGCAGCTATTGAACATGGGGAAGGCGGTGGAGGAGGAAGAATTGCAGGCTGCCGCCCAAGAGCTTCTGGTGGCCCTGAACAGCGCAAGTGCCTCTTAGCCAACAACCGGCACTGATACAGGGCCCGGAACAGAGAACTGAGCAGCAAAGGAGGATCAGCCATTGTGGCTTTTCTGCGTGGTGTCAAGTCAGAGACGCTGTCTCAGAGACGATGTATGGGAAGATGGAAAACAAGAGAAGGCCTCTTCCTTCCCTAGCCTGAGGCATTGTAAGGTTGACAGTGCTTCCCCAGGTCAGCGGTGTGGGAAACAAGGGGGAAAACCATCTTTTCCAAGTGCAGGGGAAAACCCAGGCATGTGAAATGGTGTTTCTCGGGGGATTCACAGAGAAAGATGTTATCCTCTTGGAAACAACCGTACTGAAGAGTACCGTCACCCCCTGCAAAAACTGGCTATTCCTGAACAATAAAGATGGAAAAAGAACTCCGTTTTCCTGCTTGGGGTTTTGCAACCACAACTAGCTCTCTGTCCTGGGCAAAGAGATGAGGTTTGTTGTGTCATTCGATGACCTGACCTGAAGGCAGGTCACACGCAGGAAACGTGCAAGCCCGTAACAAGATTGCTTGCTTGTTTTCATGGAGGACTGCCCAGTGCGTGGTCCTTACTGGGTGGGATTCCTAACACAACGCAGGCTGCCCTCGCCTCAGCCTGGCACACCAGCTCCTTCTCTTCTCCCTAGAAAGAGCCCAAAGCTGCCAGATCCCCGCCTGAGGCACCAGCGCTTCCTCTCCTCTCCAGCTGCCTTGGCAGTGACACCTCCCCCAGCCCCAGCAGGGAGCTCTGCCGGGGCATTTCTCACAGCAGCCACCGGCCGCTCGCCGGGAGACCAGCTGCAGGGGCAGGTAAGCCCTCACGGGGGAGGGGATTCGCGGCAGAAAGGCCGGCAAAAAGGTGCTTTGGGGCCCTTTTTCAGGCTGGCAAAAGCGGCGGCTTGAGGGCGGGCTGCTGAGGCGGCGTGGGCGGAGCCAGCACCACCGGCGGCAGCTCTGAACGAGGCGTAACGGCGCCAACGGCCGCTCGCCCAGACCACCCCCCCCACCCCCCCTTTACAACAGAAGCCCCTCGGGAGCGAAGCCACCGAGTAAACAGGCAGCGACTGGGCGTCACCACGGTAAGGGCTCGGCAAACAGAGCGCGGCATTTCGCTTGGGAGGGCTCCGAAAGTCTGCCGTCTCGGCCAGGAGGCGGTGGTAAGCCCTCGGCAGAAGACCATGGCTTCCCTGAGCCCTGCACCCACCAGCTCTGATGCAGCTTCCCAGGCGGAGCTCTCGTGGGAACGCGCTGCCACCCAGGCGTCGGGCTGCAGGGTGTGCAGAGAGCAGCTCCTCCGCTTCGTGATGGAGCTCAGGGAGGAGGCAAGCAGGTCGAGGGCCATCAGGGAAAGCGAGAGGGAGATAGATGCTTGGAGTCGTACCCTGACCCCCATGACAGAAACCCAGCAGGCAGACAGAACCCCTGCTACAGAGACCTCCCTGTCCTCTTTCTGTCCGACTGAATGTGGTGATTTGGAGGATGGGGGGGCAATGGCAAAAAGTTCCTGCCTGCCTCAACAGGTGTAGCAGGTGCGTCTGCCCACTGCCCACCCCACCTTCCCAGGTGCCCTTGCATAACAGGTATGATCTTCTGCACGGGGAACCAAGTAAGAGCACAGAGGACAGCTCACCTAGCTTGGAGATGTCACCGAGGCTGAGACACCTCTGATCAAAACATCCGAGACAAAGACAGACGGACGGGTCCTTGTTGCAGGGGACTCGATTCTGAAGGGAGTGGAAGGCCCAAGATGCAGGTCAGACCCGCTACATAAGGAAGTCTGCTGCCTACCTGGGGCCCAGGTTAGGGTTGGAAAGATGAAGCTTCCTTCCATAGTACGGCCCTCAGATTACTATCCCCTTTTGATTTTTCGTGTGAACAAGGTCCTAGGGCAACAAAGAAAGATTTCGGGGCCCTGGGACAACTGATCAAGGGATCAGGAGCGCAAGTTGTGTTCTCCTCTACGCCTCCAGTTGAGGGGAACGACGAGGTAGCAAAGAGGAAGAGCCAGCAGATGAATGCCTGGCTCCAAGGCTGGTGCCACCGGCAGGACTTTGGATTCTTTGATCATGGACTGATCAATGACACCAGGCCTGCTGTCAACAGATGGGAAAAGCGTATCTTATAGGGGGAAGGGGGTCCTAGGACAAGAGTTAGCAGGGCTCAGTGAGAGAGCTTTAAACTAGATTCGAAGGGGGGGCGGGGCTGTATCTGGGCCTGCCAGAGAGGTGCCTGAGGCTTAGTACTCATGGGGCAGCATACTAGTATTTCTGAGAAGCAAAAGGCCTACCACCCCTGGAGGGTAAATCTATATGTCCAACCCCTACCATCCTGTAACTCTGTGTTATTCTGTGTCCAAATGCAGGCTCACGCAGGCAGCCGCCACTGTCTTCCCTGAAATGCCAGAAACCCGGCGCCGGGCAGCACGCAGGCCCAGCAGCGGGGCAGGAGGGGAGGCAGCGGGAGGCGTGAGTGGGAGGAAGGGGGGGCAGCGGAGGGAGGAACAGCGCAACGAAGGCCTCTGACACCATAAGCCATGCCTCCGCCCCCAGCACTGCGGGGCCAGCCGGCGTAGGGGCAGGAGGAGGACGCGGGCAGCTGGGCAAAGCAGCCGAGGGGAGACCTCCGGCAGCACAGCGGGCCCAGGCTCTTACAGGCGCCACTCACGGCGTGATGTCGGCCATGTGGGCTTGTCTGTTTTGTCTGGTGAGTAGGAAACATCTCTCCTTCAAGCCAGGTTGTGAGAAAGGGCAGCTGACCCGGCTGCTTTTTACCCCTCCCTATTAGCCCCTCGGCTTTGGCAATTTGGAGGCGAGAGGCAGAGAGGGGAGCGCCCTCGAAAGCCTCGGGTGCCAAGATCTCGGCTGCTTCAAATGTTGCCCGTCTTCACCCATTGGAGCTGATGTTTTATTCGTCAAGAAGGGACAGAGAGAAGAGGCCTAGGAGCCAGGGAGGTTGACTCGGGGCTGGATGCAGCGGGCAGAGGCTGGAGCAGAGGGGCAGACTGGAAAGGCAAGGATAGGGACAGCTGGGCACGTAAAGCAGACACGAGCACGCAGGCAGAGACCTGGACTTGATCTGCAAGGCCAGAAGGGAAGAGCTGGCCAGCTGACGTGACAGGGGAGGCAGGAGAAAGAGGGCTGAGAGGGGACCTTGCTTAAAGACAAGCAGAAAGGGATAGAGCAGGAAGGAATGGATAGAGAGGCCAGGCTGCTGCAGTCACATCCCAGCAGGAGAACGGGGAGGCGTCCTGTAACCCCCCCCTCCACTCTCCTTGTTCCCCTGCTTTCTGCAAACCCCCACACAGTCACCTGGCCAAGTGCTGTGCTCTCCTCTCCTACTGCCTCACCGAGTGCTTGATAACCCCCACTGTCCTCTCGGGGAGAACGTTCCCAGTTTTTGTTTGGTCCTGCTGCATCTACGGACACACAGGTGCCAACAACATGGCACGGGTGTTAGTGAGATATAGGCCATGAGGAAGTTTCTCAGTTTCAGCCATGTACTGTCCCCAAAATACTACAACCCCTTTCAACATGGGCAGAGCACGTTTTCCCCATATCTACACCTCCCATCTGGAGCCTGTTCCTGCATTTCCCACGTGCTGGATCCTGCACCCAGAGAAGGCCACAGAGATCTGCGTTCAGCCCTCCAGCTCCTCGGAGGGTGCCATGCTTAGCACTTTTCCTTCTCCTTCTGACCCCCTGCGTTCTCTCTTTCACCAGTGCTCTTGGCTTGGGGCTGCACAGCCCGCCCTTTGGGCGAGAAGGCGCAGCAGCCAGGAACGCCACTCTCCAAGCAGGAGTACCGCCAGTTCTTCAGGTCCCTCCGGACTGCCCGCCGCGCCAGCGCTGCCTGCCTCCTCCGTGAGCTGTACGGCTGCCAGAATCCCCTGGTCCAGAGACTGGACGAGTACGAAAACCACGGAGTCGTCCCTAAGGGTAAAGCTGATGACCATGACTCCCCAGGGCAGGCAGATGGATGGGGGGTCCTGCACAGCTAGCCCCGGACCTGATCGCTGGGAGGGGACAGAGACTCATGAGCTGCCGGGGGAGAGGCGTGGGTAGCGATCCTGCAGTGAGGAGAAGACATCTGCTCCGGAGTATCCTCTCCCCCGCCTTGATTGCATCCAAATGTGTCCCTGGGATGAGCCTCCTCTCGCACATTGGGTCATGCAGATGACCAAGAAGCGCTGGAGTTTCTCATGGAGGTTCAGGGAGGCACCCAAATGGCCTGGGGGTTTTTGTGGAGGGACGTCATTCGACAGCGCGCTTATTGCTGAGGGCTGGTGGGACCCCAGCACTGGAGTTTATCACTGAGTCTGTGTCTTTGCTTGCCTCTTTCTAGGGCCCGTATGCTCCGAACAGCGAGGAAATTCTTTCTTCCCCGACTTCTGCACCTTTGCTTTTTATCGCTGTACTCGGAGAAGGTATTACGTTAAGGTGAGTTGTTTAGCTGTTTCCTGAAGACCGTGGTGTGCTCTGGCCAAGTAACAGGCAAAAGGGAGAGCCCTGAAAATGGGGAAGTGGGAAAACAGGAGGCTGAAAGACAGGGAAGATAGAGGAGAGCCGTGGGCAGCCCCCCTTCCAGGGGCACTCACAGCAAGGTGAGTAACTTACACAGGTGGCGCCCGCAGCCACCTCCCTGCCAGGTGCAGGACCTTGCGGAAGGTATTCTTCAAGACAACAAACCTTTGAGGACCACCTCAGCCCTTATCTCCAGCTCTCACTGCCAACTGAGACAATCTAGGTTACTGCAGGAGAAAGGGTGATCCACGCAGGTGAGAGGATAAGGAATGTAAAGAGAAAGATGACTGGGAGTCACAAGAAGAGACTTACGGGCAGACTTGACAAGGAGAGGAGAAGAAGGTTTCTTTCCTTTCTTGGGCTCATGTTTGTAGGGAGTGGGAAAGCCGGGATTGTGCCGGGAGCGCTAAGCCCACAGAACAGGGGAGGGGCCAGGGGCCTGCTCCTGAAGCCCACCGCCTCTACAGATGTGTGTTTTCTCCTCCACAGAGGACTGCATGCCCAGGACAGACCCCAGCCAAGCTCAGCAGCACACGACCCTTCAACGCCACGGCCATGAGCAGCGATGCCCTGCTGTCTGGCATCTTCAGACCCCAGAGCCTTTTCCCCTCATCTCCCACAACTGCCCAGCCAGGCCGCCCCGGCCCTGACACAGAAGGAGCTGGGATCCCCACCTCCTCAGCTGAGGGCACGCCACAGTTGAGGAGCGGGCAACTGAATCCTTCTGACCCACATGCCACACAGGTGGCAGACAGTGGCCAGCAGCAAGGACAGTTGCCCACCGCTGACATCCAGGATCTCCTCCTAAGGCTGCAAGATACCCACGTGCAGAGTTTACTGAAGGCACTTCAGCGGTTGTTGACCACGGGGAAGGCGGTGGGGGAGGAAGAACTGCGTGCTGCCGTCCAGAAGGTGCTGGTGGCCCTGAACAGCGCAAGTGCCTCTTAGCCAACAACTGGCAATGATACAGGGCCCAGAAGAGAGAACTGAGACACGGGTACTGAAGGGCTACTGTCCTCTCCCACAGAAACTGTTCACCCGGTGTCGTTTCATCTGGGAGACGGCTCTTCTTGAACAATGCAGGATGGAAAAAGAACTGCTGTTTCCTGCTCGGGGCTGGGCCACCACGACTACCTCTCTGTCCTGGGCAGAGAGACAGGGTTTCTTGTCTCATCCCATGAACGTCTTGGGAGAATGCTGTCCTTTCTTCTTATAAATATAGGTGCTTCTGCTCAGAACCATTAAGGCAAGACTCTTCTTTGGAAGTGTGTGTGCGAATATACATACATATATAGGCAAGGGGTGCGCTCTCAATGCCAGAAGACCTCACCCTGCGAGGGAACTGCTGATCTAGCGTTCTGCCTGTATTGGTGTTTACACGTGGGTGTCATCTACTTCTGAAGTGACGCTATGAAACACTCAGGATAAATATTCCTGTTGAGAACCTCCTCTTGTCTCCCTCGGAAAACCAGAGTCTGATTTACGGGAACACTGGCTGAAGCCATCTGGAGCCAGCACTTCCTGCTCAGAGCAGAGCGGGAACTCTTTGGGAACCAACTCTGGTTTTCTGAATCTCCACTCAGAACGAGTTTAGAGCTACCTCAAACCTACTCTAAACTCCTGTGGTTGGTTTCGGCGTTCAAGAGACCACCACCCTTAAAGTGACAATCCCCTAGTCACCTTTCCTCCCGCAGGCCGCCTTGTCATCTAGTCCACCGAGGGCCATGAGGAGAAAGGGGCTGAAGGCAGCTCTCCTCAAGGATGCACCACACCAAGCACTCATGGGGAGGGGCGGGGATGTCTCTTCCCTTTACGCTGCCTAAGTGACACAAACGCAGCTGAGTGAAGTATAGGCTCTGTCTCTATCCGCTGAAGGAAGTCCTTAGAAGAAGGACTCCATTGAGAAGCCCATTTGAAGAAGAAGATCTCCAAATTACAGGTCCTCCATTGGTCCTGGGAAGCGTAATCTTTCCCAAGGCTGAAGGCAACTGGGCTGCTTTCTGTGTCTGGCTGGCGTCCTGTTTACTGCCTTTACCGAGGGAGTATTTTGCTCGGTTGCTCTCAGTGGCTCAGCCAGGCACGCACAGGTCTGGGCGAGAGCAGAGGTTTGGGTCTGCTCGCACCTTATGCACAGGAGCAGTCCAAAGGCAGAATTGCCTGTCCTGTGCTCCAGAAAAACGGCCATTTGGCTGACTCGTTCCAGATGGAGCTGACAGGGCTGGCAGCGAGCAGAAAAAACAAGCCACGCACACCTGTTTAGGCATGAACACCGAGATGATTTAGTCAGCCAACATGCAATCCCACTTCTCAGGGGTCTCTGTTCAGAGCAGAAGTACGCTGCGCGGGAGTGGGGTTTGTGGGATAGAAAATCAGGTCACTCATTTAGCTTTAGCGCTACATTTGTGCACTGGTATTTGCACAGAGGCATTTTAAGATGCTGAGGGCTCGGTGATGTCCTAGAAAGGTACAGGTTACAGAAATAAAATGCTGAAAAACTGCACATGCGAATGCTAGCTCGGCAGTGGCCTTGCGCCGTTTTGGTCACATTGATCCCCAGCGTGCCGCTAGGAGCAAGTATGACATTTCTCCCGACTGGGTATTCGTAAGAAAAAGAAAGGGAAAGCGGCATCTTTCCCTTCCAAAATGAGATACAAACTGAACTGGCTGCTCAGGGGTGTATCAGAAGAGGGCATCAGAGGCCGAGGGAAGGTTTCCCCACCTGCATAACGCCACCACGATAAAAGGCCCCTGATAAAATGGAAAGCTGGCGTTTTGTAGGCTCTGCCTCAGCCTGGCATCACGTCCTTCCTGCTTCCCGCCGCCTGCTCCACAGTGAATGCGGCGGGCATCAGCCCTTGGGGAGAGGGTGTTTCCACTCCTCCCAGCAGCAGGCAGCGGCTGCAGGCTCTCATCCCAGGTAGGAGGCAGGGAAGCCGAAGTCTCCCTCCGCATACGACCCCCATCCACCTGCAAGGCAGTGCCGCCCTGTGGGTAAGCCTGACACTGTTGAGCCATCCTTCTGATTTTAGGAGGAGAAACATGCCCTTCTGGTTCAGTCCCGTCCCGCTGTCGTTCGAGAGCTGCCACAAGCACATGGCCAACACGCACCCTAAAACGGTGGCTGAGCACCTACAGCAGGCAGAAAGCGGATGCAGGGAAACAGCCGACGCTGTTAGAATATTGCTGCCGGAGGGCAGAAAAGCAATCTGCCTGATTGCCTGGTGAAGATGCGTCCCTAAATAAGATGGGAAACCTGAAATGCCAGAAACCCGGCGCCGGGCAGCACGCAGGCCCAGCGGCGGGGCAGGAGGGGAGGCGGCGGGAGGCGTGAGTGGGAGGAAGGGGGGGCAGCGGAGGGAGGAACAGCGCAACGGGGGCCTCTATGACGCCATAAGCCATGCCTCCGCCCCCAGCACTGCGGGGCCAGCCGGCGTCGGGGCAGGAGGAGGACGCGGGCAGCTGGGCAAAGCAGCCGAGGGGAGACCTCCGGCAGCACAGCGGGCCCAGGCTCTTACAGGCGCCACTCACGGCGTGATGTCGGCCATGTGGGCTTGTCTGGTTTTGTGTGGTGAGTAGGAAACATCTCTCCTTCAAGCCAGGTTGTGAGAAAGGGCAGCTGACCCGGCTGCTTTTTACCCCTCCCCATTAGCCCCTCGGCTTTGGCAATTTGGAGGCGAGAGGCAGAGAGGGGAGCGCCCTCGAATGCCTCGGGTGCCAAGATCTCGGCTGCTTCAAATGTTGCCCGTCTTCACCCATTGGAGCTGATGTTTTATTCGTCAAGAAGGGACAGAGAGAAGAGGCCTAGGAGCCAGGGAGGAGGACTCGGAGCTGGATGCAGCGGGCAGAGGCTGGAGCAGAGGGGCAGACTGGAAAGGCGATGATAGGGACAGCTGGGCACGTAAAGCAGACACGAGCACGCAGGCAGAGACCTGGACTTGATCTGCAAGGCCAGAAGGGAAGAGCTGGCCAGCTGACGTGACAGGGGAGGCAGGAGAAAGAGGGCTGAGAGGGGACCTTGCTTAAAGACAAGCAGAAAGGGATAGAGCAGGAAGGAATGGATAGAGAGGCCAGGCTGCTGCAGTCACATCCCAGCAGGAGAACGGGGAGGCGTCCTGTAACCCCCCCTCCACTCTCCTTGTTCCCCTGCTTTCTGCAAACCCCCACACAGTCACCTGGCCAAGTGCTGTGCTCTCCTCTCCTACTGCCTCACCGAGTGCTTGATAACCCCCACTGTCCTCTCGGGGAGAACGTTCCCAGTTTTTGTTTGGTCCTGCTGCATCTACGGACACACAGGTGCCAACAACATGGCACGGGTGTTAGTGAGATATAGGCCATGAGGAAGTTTCTCAGTTTCAGCCATGTACTGTCCCCAAAATACTACAACCCCTTTCAACATGGGCAGAGCACGTTTTCCCCACTCCTACACCTCCCATCTGGAGCCTGTTCCTGCATTTCCCACGTGCTGGATCCTGCACCCAGAGAAGGCCACAGAGATCTGCGTTCAGCCCTCCAGCTCCTTGGAGGGTGCCGCGCATGGCACTTCCTTCTCCTTCTGACCCCCTGCGTTCTCTCTTTCACCAGTGCTCTTGGCTTGGGGCTGCACAGCCCACCCTTTTGGCGAGAAGGCGCAGCAGCCAGGAACGCCACTCTCCAAGCAGGAGTACCGCCAGTTCTTCAGGTCCCTCCGGACTGCCCGCCGTGCCAAAACTGCCTGCCTCCTCCGTGAGCTGTACGGCTGCCAGAATCCCCTGGTCCAGAGACTGGACGAGTACGAAAACCACGGAGTCATCCCTAAGGGTAAAGCTGATGACCGTGACTCCCCAGGGCAGGCAGATGGATGGGGGGTCCTGCACAGCTAGCCCCGGACCTGATCGCTGGGAGGGGACAGAGACTCATGAGCTGCCGGGGGAGAGGCGTGGGTAGCGATCCTGCAGTGAGGAGAAGACATCTGCTCCGGAGTATCCTCTCCCCCCCCTTGACTGCATCCAAATGTGTCCCTGGGATGAGCCTCCTCTCGCACATTGGGTCATGCAGATGACCAAGAAGCGCTGGAGTTTCTCACGGAGGTTCAGGGAGGCACCCAAATGGCCTGGGGGTTTTTGTGGAGGGACGTCATTCGACAGCGCGCTTATTGCTGAGGGCTGGTGGGACCCCAGCACTGGAGTTTATCACTGAGTCTGTGTCTTTGCTTGCCTCTTTCTAGGGCCCGTATGCTCCGAACAGCGAGGAAATTCTTTCTTCCCCGACTTCTGCACCTTTGCTTTTTATCGCTGTACTCGGAGAAGGTATTACGTTAAGGTGAGTTGTTTAGCTGTTTCCTGAAGACCGTGGTGTGCTCTGGCCAAGCAACAGGCAAAAGGGAGAGCCCTGAAAATGGGGAAGTGGGAAAACAGGAGGCTGAAAGACAGGGAAGATAGAGGAGAGCCACGGGCAGCCCCCCTTCCAGCAAGGTGAGTAACTTACACAGGTGGCGCCCGCAGCCACCTCCCTGCCAAATGGAGGACTTTGCGGAAGGTATTCTTCAAGACAAGAAACCTTTGAGGACCACCTCAGACCTTATCTCCAGCTCTCACTGCCAACTAAGTTGAGACAATCTAGGTTACTGCAGGAGAAAGGGTGATCCACGCAGGTCAGAGGAGAAGGAATGTAAAGAGAAAGATGACTGCGAGTCACAAGAAGAGACTTACGGGCAGACTTGACAGGGAGAGGAGAAGAAGGTTTCTTTCCTTTCTTGGGCTCATGTTTGTAGGGAGTGGGAAAGCCGGGATTGTGCCGGGAGCGCTAAGCCCACAGAACAGGGGAGGGGCCAGGGGTCTGCTCCTGAAGCCCACCGCCTCTGCAGATGTGTGTTTTCTCCTCCACAGAGGACTGCATGCCCAGGAGAGACCTCAGCCGAGCTCGGCAGCACACAACCCTTCAACGTCATGACCATGAGCAGCGATGCCCTGCTGTCTGGCATCTTCAGACCCCAGAGCCTTTTCCCCTCATCTCCCACAACTGCCCAGCCAGGCCGCCCCGGCCCTGACACAGAAGGAGCTGGGATCCCCACCTCTTCAGCTAAGGGCACACCACAGCTGAGGAGCGGGCAACTGAATCCTTCTGACCCACATGCCACACAGGTGGCAGACAGTGGCCAGCAGCAAGGACAGTTGCCCACCACTGACATCCAGGATCTCCTCCTAAGGCTGCAAGATACCCACGTGCAGAGTTCAGCGCAGACGCTTCAGCGGTTATTGAACATGGGGAAGGCGGTGGAGGAGGAAGAATTGCAGGCTGCCGCCCAAGAGCTTCTGGTGGCCCTGAACAGCGCAAGTGCCTCTTAGCCAACAACCGGCACTGATACAGGGCCCGGAACAGAGAACTGAGCAGCAAAGGAGGATCAGCCATTGTGGCTTTTCTGCGTGGTGTCAAGTCAGAGACGCTGTCTCAGAGACGATGTATGGGAAGATGGAAAACAAGAGAAGGCCTCTTCCTTCCCTGGCCTGAGGCATTGTAAGGTTGACAGTGCTTCCCCCAGGTCAGCGGTGTGGGAAACAAGGGGGAAAACCATCTTTTCCAAGTGCAGGGGAAAACCCAGGCATGTGAAATGGTGTTTCTCGGGGGATTCACAGAGAAAGATGTTATCCTCTTGGAAACAACTGTACTGAAGAGTACCGTCACCCCCTGCAAAAACTGGCTATTCCTGAACAATAAAGATGGAAAAAGAACTCCGTTTTCCTGCTTGGGGTTTTGCGACCACAACTAGCTCTCTGTCCTGGGCAAAGAGATGAGGTTTGTTGTGTCATTCGATGACCTGACCTGAAGGCAGGTCACACGCAGGAAACGTGCAAGCCCGTAACAAGATTGCTTGCTTGTTTTCATGGAGGACTGCCCAGTGCGTGGTCCTTACTGGGTGGGATTCCTAACACAACGCAGGCTGCCCTCGCCTCAGCCTGGCACACCAGCTCCTTCTCTTCTCCCTAGAAAGAGCCCAAAGCTGCCAGATCCCCGCCTGAGGCACCAGCGCTTCCTCTCCTCTCCAGCTGCCTTGGCAGTGACACCTCCCCCAGCCCCAGCAGGGAGCTCTGCCGGGGCATTTCTCACAGCAGCCACCGGCCGCTCGCCGGGAGACCAGCTGCAGGGGCAGGTAAGCCCTCACGGGGGAGGGGATTCGCGGCAGAAAGGCCGGCAAAAAGGTGCTTTGGGGCCCTTTTTCAGGCTGGCAAAAGCGGCGGCTTGAGGGCGGGCTGCTGAGGCGGCGTGGGCGGAGCCAGCACCACCGGCGGCAGCTCTGAACGAGGCGTAACGGCGCCAACGGCCGCTCGCCCAGACCACCCCCCCCACCCCCCCTTTACAACAGAAGCCCCTCGGGAGCGAAGCCACCGAGTAAACAGGCAGCGACTGGGCGTCACCACGGTAAGGGCTCGGCAAACAGAGCGCGGCATTTCGCTTGGGAGGGCTCCGAAAGTCTGCCGTCTCGGCCAGGAGGCGGTGGTAAGCCCTCGGCAGAAGACCATGGCTTCCCTGAGCCCTGCACCCACCAGCTCTGATGCAGCTTCCCAGGCGGAGCTCTCGTGGGAACGCGCTGCCACCCAGGCGTCGGGCTGCAGGGTGTGCAGAGAGCAGCTCCTCCGCTTCGTGATGGAGCTCAGGGAGGAGGCAAGCAGGTCGAGGGCCATCAGGGAAAGCGAGAGGGAGATAGATGCTTGGAGTCGTACCCTGACCCCCATGACAGAAACCCAGCAGGCAGACAGAACCCCTGCTACAGAGACCTCCCTGTCCTCTTTCTGTCCGACTGAATGTGGTGATTTGGAGGATGGGGGGGCAATGGCAAAAAGTTCCTGCCTGCCTCAACAGGTGTAGCAGGTGCGTCTGCCCACTGCCCACCCCACCTTCCCAGGTGCCCTTGCATAACAGGTATGATCTTCTGCACGGGGAACCAAGTAAGAGCTCACCTAGCTTGGAGATGTCACCGAGGCTGAGACACCTCTGATCAAAACATCCGAGACAAAGACAGACGGACGGGTCCTTGTTGCAGGGGACTCGATTCTGAAGGGAGTGGAAGGCCCAAGATGCAGGTCAGACCCGCTACATAAGGAAGTCTGCTGCCTACCTGGGGCCCAGGTTAGGGTTGGAAAGATGAAGCTTCCTTCCATAGTACGGCCCTCAGATTACTATCCCCTTTTGATTTTTCGTGTGAACAAGGTCCTAGGGCAACAAAGAAAGATTTCGGGGCCCTGGGACAACTGATCAAGGGATCAGGAGCGCAAGTTGTGTTCTCCTCTACGCCTCCAGTTGAGGGGAACGACGAGGTAGCAAAGAGGAAGAGCCAGCAGATGAATGCCTGGCTCCAAGGCTGGTGCCACCGGCAGGACTTTGGATTCTTTGATCATGGACTGATCAATGACACCAGGCCTGCTGTCAACAGATGGGAAAAGCGTATCTTATAGGGGGAAGGGGGTCCTAGGACAAGAGTTAGCAGGGCTCAGTGAGAGAGCTTTAAACTAGATTCGAAGGGGGGGCGGGGCTGTATCTGGGCCTGCCAGAGAGGTGCCTGAGGCTTAGTACTCATGGGGCAGCATACTAGTATTTCTGAGAAGCAAAAGGCCTACCACCCCTGGAGGGTAAATCTATATGTCCAACCCCTACCATCCTGTAACTCTGTGTTATTCTGTGTCCAAATGCAGGCTCACGCAGGCAGCCGCCACTGTCTTCCCTGAAATGCCAGAAACTCGGCGCCGGGCAGCACGCAGGCCCAGCAGCGGGGCAGGAGGGGAGGCAGCGGGAGGCGTGAGTGGGAGGAAGGGGGGGCAGCAGAGGGAGGAACAGCGCAACGAAGGCCTCTGACGCCATAAGCCATGCCTCCGCCCCCAGCACTGCGGGGCCAGCCGGCGTCGGGGCAGGAGGAGGACGCGGGCAGCTGGGCAAAGCAGCCGAGGGGAGACCTCCGGCAGCACAGCGGGCCCAGGCTCTTACAGGCGCCACTCACGGCGTGATGTCGGCCATGTGGGATTGTCTGTTTTGTCTGGTGAGTAGGAAACATCTCTCCTTCAAGCCAGGTTGTGAGAAAGGGCAGCTGACCCGGCTGCTTTTTACCCCTCCCCATTAGCCCCTCGGCTTTGGCAATTTGGAGGCGAGAGGCAGAGAGGGGAGCGCCCTCGAATGCCTCGGGTGCCAAGATCTCGGCTGCTTCAAATGTTGCCCGTCTTCACCCATTGGAGCTGATGTTTTATTCGTCAAGAAGGGACAGAGAGAAGAGGCCTAGGAGCCAGGGAGGAGGACTCGGAGCTGGATGCAGCGGGCAGAGGCTGGAGCAGAGGGGGAGACTGGAAAGGCGAGGATAGGGACAGCTGGGCACGTAAAGCAGACACGAGCACGCAGGCAGAGACCTGGACTTGACCTGCAAGGCCAGAAGGGAAGAGCTGGCCAGCTGACGTGACAGGGGAGGCAGGAGAAAGAGGGCTGAGAGGGGACCTTGCTTAAAGACAAGCAGAAAGGGATAGAGCAGGAAGGAATGGATAGAGAGGCCAGGCTGCTCTGGTCACATCCCAGCAGGAGAACGGGGAGGCGTCCTGTAACCCCCCCCTCCACTCTCCTTGTTCCCCTGCTTTCTGCAAACCCCCACACAGTCACCTGGCCAAGTGCTGTGCTCTCCTCTCCTACTGCCTCACCGAGTGCTTGATAACCCCCACTGTCCTCTCGGGGAGAACGTTCCAGGTTTTTGTTTGGTCCTGCTGCATCTACGGACACACAGGTGCCAACAACATGGCACGGGTGTTAGTGAGATATAGGCCATGAGGAAGTTTCTGAGTTTCAGCCATGTACTGTCCCCAAAATACTACAACCCCTTTCAACATGGGCAGAGCACGTTTTCCCCATATCTACACCTCCCATCTGGAGCCTGTTCCTGCATTTCCCACGTGCTGGATCCTGCACCCAGAGAAGGCCACAGAGATCTGCGTTCAGCCCTCCAGCTCCTCGGAGGGTGCCATGCTTAGCACTTTTCCTTCTCCTTCTGACCCCCTGCGTTCTCTCTTTCACCAGTGCTCTTGGCTTGGGGCTGCACAGCCCGCCCTTTGGGCGAGAAGGCGCAGCAGCCAGGAACGCCACTCTCCAAGCAGGAGTACCGCCAGTTCTTCAGGTCCCTCCGGACTGCCCGCCGCGCCAGCGCTGCCTGCCTCCTCCGTGAGCTGTACGGCTGCCAGAATCCCCTGGTCCGGAGACTGGACGAGTACGAAAACCACGGAGTCATCCCTGAGGGTAAAGCTGATGACCGTGACTCCCCAGGGCAGGCAGATGGATGGGGGGTCCTGCACAGCTAGCCCCGGACCTGATCGCTGGGAGGGGACAGAGACTCATGAGCTGCCGGGGGAGAGGCGTGGGTAGCGATCCTGCAGTGAGGAGAAGACATCTGCTCCGGAGTATCCTCTCCCCCGCCTTGATTGCATCCAAATGTGTCCCTGGGATGAGCCTCCTCTCGCACATTGGGTCATGCAGATGACCAAGAAGCACTGGAGTTTCTCATGGAGGTTCAGGGAGGCACCCAAATGGCCTGGGGGTTTTTGTGGAGGGACGTCATTCGACAGCGCGCTTATTGCTGAGGGCTGGTGGGACCCCAGCACTGGAGTTTATCACTGAGTCTGTGTCTTTGCTTGCCTCTTTCTAGGGCCCGTATGCTCCGAACAGCGAGGAAATTCTTTCTTCCCCGACTTCTGCACCTTTGCTTTTTATCGCTGTACTCGGAGAAGGTATTACGTTAAGGTGAGTTGTTTAGCTGTTTCCTGAAGACCGTGGTGTGCTCTGGCCAAGCAACAGGCAAAAGGGAGAGCCCTGAAAATGGGGAAGTGGGAAAACAGGAGGCTGAAAGACAGGGAAGATAGAGGAGAGCCACGGGCAGCCCCCCTTCCAGCAAGGTGAGTAACTTACACAGGTGGCGCCCGCAGCCACCTCCCTGCCAAATGGAGGACTTTGCGGAAGGTATTCTTCAAGACAACAAACCTTTGAGGACCACCTCAGCCCTTATCTCCAGCTCTCACTGCCAACTAAGTTGAGACAATCTAGGTTACTGCAGGAGAAAGGGTGATCCACGCAGGTCAGAGGAGAAGGAATGTAAAGAGAAAGATGACTGCGAGTCACAAGAAGAGACTTACGGGCAGACTTGACAGGGAGAGGAGAAGAAGGTTTCTTTCCTTTCTTGGGCTCATGTTTGTAGGGAGTGGGAAAGCCGGGATTGTGCCGGGAGCGCTAAGCCCACAGAACAGGAGAGGGGCCAGGGGCCTGCTCCTGAAGCCCACCGCCTCTACAGATGTGTGTTTTCTCCTCCACAGAGGACTGCATGCCCAGGAGAGACCTCAGCCGAGCTCGGCAGCACACAACCCTTCAACGTCATGACCATGAGCAGCGATGCCCTGCTGTCTGGCATCTTCAGACCCCAGAGCCTTTTCCCCTCATCTCCCACAACTGCCCAGCCAGGCCGCCCCGGCCCTGACACAGAAGGAGCTGGGATCCCCACCTCTTCAGCTAAGGGCACACCACAGCTGAGGAGCGGGCAACTGAATCCTTCTGACCCACATGCCACACAGGTGGCAGACAGTGGCCAGCAGCAAGGACAGTTGCCCACCACTGACATCCAGGATCTCCTCCTAAGGCTGCAAGATACCCATGTGCAGAGTTCAGCGCAGACACTTCAGCAGCTATTGAACATGGGGAAGGCGGTGGAGGAGGAAGAATTGCAGGCTGCCGCCCAAGAGCTTCTGGTGGCCCTGAACAGCGCAAGTGCCTCTTAGCCAACAACCGGCACTGATACAGGGCCCGGAACAGAGAACTGAGCAGCAAAGGAGGATCAGCCATTGTGGCTTTTCTGCGTGGTGTCAAGTCAGAGACGCTGTCTCAGAGACGATGTATGGGAAGATGGAAAACAAGAGAAGGCCTCTTCCTTCCCTGGCCTGAGGCATTGTAAGGTTGACAGTGCTTCCCCCAGGTCAGCGGTGTGGGAAACAAGGGGGAAAACCATCTTTTCCAAGTGCAGGGGAAAACCCAGGCATGTGAAATGGTGTTTCTCGGGGGATTCACAGAGAAAGATGTTATCCTCTTGGAAACAACTGTACTGAAGAGTACCGTCACCCCCTGCAAAAACTGGCTATTCCTGAACAATAAAGATGGAAAAAGAACTCCGTTTTCCTGCTTGGGGTTTTGCGACCACAACTAGCTCTCTGTCCTGGGCAAAGAGATGAGGTTTGTTGTGTCATTCGATGACCTGACCTGAAGGCAGGTCACACGCAGGAAACGTGCAAGCCCGTAACAAGATTGCTTGCTTGTTTTCATGGAGGACTGCCCAGTGCGTGGTCCTTACTGGGTGGGATTCCTAACACAACGCAGGCTGCCCTCGCCTCAGCCTGGCACACCAGCTCCTTCTCTTCTCCCTAGAAAGAGCCCAAAGCTGCCAGATCCCCGCCTGAGGCACCAGCGCTTCCTCTCCCCTCCAGCTGCCTTGGCAGTGACACCTCCCCCAGCCCCAGCAGGGAGCTCTGCCGGGGCATTTCTCACAGCAGCCACCGGCCGCTCGCCGGGAGACCAGCTGCAGGGGCAGGTAAGCCCTCACGGGGGAGGGGATTCGCGGCAGAAAGGCCGGCAAAAAGGTGCTTTGGGGCCCTTTTTCAGGCTGGCAAAAGCGGCGGCTTGAGGGCGGGCTGCTGAGGCGGCGTGGGCGGAGCCAGCACCACCGGCGGCAGCTCTGAACGAGGCGTAACGGCGCCAACGGCCGCTCGCCCAGACCACCCCCCCCACCCCCCCTTTACAACAGAAGCCCCTCGGGAGCGAAGCCACCGAGTAAACAGGCAGCGACTGGGCGTCACCACGGTAAGGGCTCGGCAAACAGAGCGCGGCATTTCGCTTGGGAGGGCTCCGAAAGTCTGCCGTCTCGGCCAGGAGGCGGTGGTAAGCCCTCGGCAGAAGACCATGGCTTCCCTGAGCCCTGCACCCACCAGCTCTGATGCAGCTTCCCAGGCGGAGCTCTCGTGGGAACGCGCTGCCACCCAGGCGTCGGGCTGCAGGGTGTGCAGAGAGCAGCTCCTCCGCTTCGTGATGGAGCTCAGGGAGGAGGCAAGCAGGTCGAGGGCCATCAGGGAAAGCGAGAGGGAGATAGATGCTTGGAGTCGTACCCTGACCCCCATGACAGAAACCCAGCAGGCAGACAGAACCCCTGCTACAGAGACCTCCCTGTCCTCTTTCTGTCCGACTGAATGTGGTGATTTGGAGGATGGGGGGGCAATGGCAAAAAGTTCCTGCCTGCCTCAACAGGTGTAGCAGGTGCGTCTGCCCACTGCCCACCCCACCTTCCCAGGTGCCCTTGCATAACAGGTATGATCTTCTGCACGGGGAACCAAGTAAGAGCTCACCTAGCTTGGAGATGTCACCGAGGCTGAGACACCTCTGATCAAAACATCCGAGACAAAGACAGACGGACGGGTCCTTGTTGCAGGGGACTCGATTCTGAAGGGAGTGGAAGGCCCAAGATGCAGGTCAGACCCGCTACATAAGGAAGTCTGCTGCCTACCTGGGGCCCAGGTTAGGGTTGGAAAGATGAAGCTTCCTTCCATAGTACGGCCCTCAGATTACTATCCCCTTTTGATTTTTCGTGTGAACAAGGTCCTAGGGCAACAAAGAAAGATTTCGGGGCCCTGGGACAACTGATCAAGGGATCAGGAGCGCAAGTTGTGTTCTCCTCTACGCCTCCAGTTGAGGGGAACGACGAGGTAGCAAAGAGGAAGAGCCAGCAGATGAATGCCTGGCTCCAAGGCTGGTGCCACCGGCAGGACTTTGGATTCTTTGATCATGGACTGATCAATGACACCAGGCCTGCTGTCAACAGATGGGAAAAGCGTATCTTATAGGGGGAAGGGGGTCCTAGGACAAGAGTTAGCAGGGCTCAGTGAGAGAGCTTTAAACTAGATTCGAAGGGGGGGCGGGGCTGTATCTGGGCCTGCCAGAGAGGTGCCTGAGGCTTAGTACTCATGGGGCAGCATACTAGTATTTCTGAGAAGCAAAAGGCCTACCACCCCTGGAGGGTAAATCTATATGTCCAACCCCTACCATCCTGTAACTCTGTGTTATTCTGTGTCCAAATGCAGGCTCACGCAGGCAGCCGCCACTGTCTTCCCTGAAATGCCAGAAACCCGGCGCCGGGCAGCACGCAGGCCCAGCAGCGGGGCAGGAGGGGAGGCAGCGGGAGGCGTGAGTGGGAGGAAGGGGGGGCAGCGGAGGGAGGAACAGCGCAACGAAGGCCTCTGACACCATAAGCCATGCCTCCGCCCCCAGCACTGCGGGGCCAGCCGGCGTAGGGGCAGGAGGAGGACGCGGGCAGCTGGGCAAAGCAGCCGAGGGGAGACCTCCGGCAGCACAGCGGGCCCAGGCTCTTACAGGCGCCACTCACGGCGTGATGTCGGCCATGTGGGCTTGTCTGTTTTGTCTGGTGAGTAGGAAACATCTCTCCTTCAAGCCATGTTGTGAGAAAGGGCAGCTGACCCGGCTGCTTTTTACCCCTCCCTATTAGCCCCTCGGCTTTGGCAATTTGGAGGCGAGAGGCAGAGAGGGGAGCGCCCTCGAAAGCCTCGGGTGCCAAGATCTCGGCTGCTTCAAATGTTGCCCGTCTTCACCCATTGGAGCTGATGTTTTATTCGTCAAGAAGGGACAGAGAGAAGAGGCCTAGGAGCCAGGGAGGTTGACTCGGGGCTGGATGCAGCGGCAGAGGCTGGAGCAGAGGGGCAGACTGGAAAGGCGAAGATAGGGACAGCTGGGCACGTAAAGCAGACACGAGCACGCAGGCAGAGACCTGGACTTGACCTGCAAGGCCAGAAGGGAAGAGCTGGCCAGCTGACGTGACAGGGGAGGCAGGAGAAAGAGGGCTGAGAGGGGACCTTGCTTAAAGACAAGCAGAAAGGAATAGAGCAGGAAGGAATGGATAGAGAGGCCAGGCTGCTCCGGTCACATCCCAGCAGGAGAACGGGGAGGCGTCCTGTAACCCCCCCCTCCACTCTCCTTGTTCCCCTGCTTTCTGCAAACCCCCACACAGTCACCTGGCCAAGTGCTGTGCTCTCCTCTCCTACTGCCTCACCGAGTGCTTGATAACCCCCACTGTCCTCTCGGGGAGAACGTTCCAGGTTTTTGTTTGGTCCTGCTGCATCTACGGACACACAGGTGCCAACAACATGGCACGGGTGTTAGTGAGATATAGGCCATGAGGAAGTTTCTCAGTTTCAGCCATGTACTGTCCCCAAAATACTACAACCCCTTTCAACATGGGCAGAGCACGTTTTCCCCACTCCTACACCTCCCATCTGGAGCCTGTTCCTGCATTTCCCACGTGCTGGATCCTGCACCCAGAGAAGGCCACAGAGATCTGCGTTCAGCCCTCCAGCTCCGTGGAGGGTGCCGCGCATGGCACTTCCTTCTCCTTCTGACCCCCTGCGTTCTCTCTTTCACCAGTGCTCTTGGCTTGGGGCTGCACAGCCCGCCCTTTGGGCGAGAAGGCGCAGCAGCCAGGAACGCCACTCTCCAAGCAGGAGTACCGCCAGTTCTTCAGGTCCCTCCAGACTGCCCGCCGTGCCAAAACTGCCTGCCTCCTCCGTGAGCTGTACGGCTGCCAGAATCCCCTGGTCCAGAGACTGGACGAGTACGAAAACCACGGAGTCATCCCTAAGGGTAAAGCTGATGACCGTGACTCCCCAGGGCAGGCAGATGGATGGGGGGTCCTGCACAGCTAGCCCCGGACCTGATCGCTGGGAGGGGACAGAGACTCATGAGCTGCCGGGGGAGAGGCATGGGTAGCGATCCTGCAGTGAGGAGAAGACATCTGCTCCGGAGTATCCTCTCCCCCCCCTTGACTGCATCCAAATGTGTCCCTGGGATGAGCCTCCTCTCGCACCTTGGGTCATGCAGATGACCAAGAAGCGCTGGAGTTTCTCACAGAGGTTCAGGGAAGCACCCAAATGGCCTGGGGGTTTTTGTGGAGGGATGTCATTCGACAGCGCGCTTATTGCTGAGGGCTGGTGGGACCCCAGCACTGGAGTTTATCACTGAGTCTGTGTCTTTGCTTGCCTCTTTCTAGGGCCCGTATGCTCCGAACAGCGAGGAAATTCTTTCTTCCCCGACTTCTGCACCTTTGCTTTTTATCGCTGTACTCGGAGAAGGTATTACGTTAAGGTGAGTTGTTTAGCTGTTTCCTGAAGACCGTGGTGTGCTCTGGCCAAGCAACAGGCAAAAGGGAGAGCCCTGAAAATGGGGAAGTGGGAAAACAGGAGGCTGAAAGACAGGGAAGATAGAGGAGAGCCACGGGCAGCCCCCCTTCCAGCAAGGTGAGTAACTTACACAGGTGGCGCCCGCAGCCACCTCCCTGCCAAATGGAGGACTTTGCGGAAGGTATTCTTCAAGACAACAAACCTTTGAGGACCACCTCAGCCCTTATCTCCAGCTCTCACTGCCAACTAAGTTGAGACAATCTAGGTTACTGCAGGAGAAAGGGTGATCCACGCAGGTCAGAGGAGAAGGAATGTAAAGAGAAAGATGACTGCGAGTCACAAGAAGAGACTTACGGGCAGACTTGACAGGGAGAGGAGAAGAAGGTTTCTTTCCTTTCTTGGGCTCATGTTTGTAGGGAGTGGGAAAGCCGGGATTGTGCCGGGAGCGCTAAGCCCACAGAACAGGGGAGGGGCCAGGGGCCTGCTCCTGAAGCCCACCGTCTCTACAGATGTGTGTTTTCTCCTCCACAGAGGACTGCATGCCCAGGAGAGACCTCAGCCGAGCTCGGCAGCACACAACCCTTCAACGTCATGACCATGAGCAGCGATGCCCTGCTGTCTGGCATCTTCAGACCCCAGAGCCTTTTCCCCTCATCTCCCACAACTGCCCAGCCAGGCCGCCCCGGCCCTGACACAGAAGGAGCTGGGATCCCCACCTCCTCAGCTGAGGGCACGCCACAGTTGAGGAGCGGGCAACTGAATCCTTCTGACCCACATGCCACACAGGTGGCAGACAGTGGCCAGCAGCAAGGACAGTTGCCCACCGCTGACATCCAGGATCTCCTCCTAAGGCTGCAAGATACCCACGTGCAGAGTTTACTGAAGGCACTTCAGCGGTTGTTGACCACGGGGAAGGCGGTGGGGGAGGAAGAACTGCGTGCTGCCGTCCAGAAGGTGCTGGTGGCCCTGAACAGCGCAAGTGCCTCTTAGCCAACAACTGGCAATGATACAGGGCCCAGAAGAGAGAACTGAGACACGGGTACTGAAGGGCTACTGTCCTCTCCCACAGAAACTGTTCACCCGGTGTCGTTTCATCTGGGAGACGGCTCTTCTTGAACAATGCAGGATGGAAAAAGAACTGCTGTTTCCTGCTCGGGGCTGGGCCACCACGACTACCTCTCTGTCCTGGGCAGAGAGACGGGGTTTCTTGTCTCATCCCATGAACGTCTTGGGAGAATGCTGTCCTTTCTTCTTATAAATATAGGTGCTTCTGCTCAGAACCATTAAGGCAAGACTCTTCTTTGGAAGTGTGTGTGCGAATATACATACATATATAGGCAAGGGGTGCGCTCTCAATGCCAGAAGACCTCACCCTGCGAGGGAACTGCTGATCTAGCGTTCTGCCTGTATTGGTGTTTACACGTGGGTGTCATCTACTTCTGAAGTGACGCTATGAAACACTCAGGATAAATATTCCTGTTGAGAACCTCCTCTTGTCTCCCTCGGAAAACCAGAGTCTGATTTACGGGAACACTGGCTGAAGCCATCTGGAGCCAGCACTTCCTGCTCAGAGCAGAGCGGGAACTCTTTGGGAACCAACTCTGGTTTTCTGAATCTCCACTCAGAACGAGTTTAGAGCTACCTCAAACCTACTCTAAACTCCTGTGGTTGGTTTCGGCGTTCAAGAGACCACCACCCTTAAAGTGACAATCCCCTAGTCACCTTTCCTCCCGCAGGCCGCCTTGTCATCTAGTCCACCGAGGGCCATGAGGAGAAAGGGGCTGAAGGCAGCTCTCCTCAAGGATGCACCACACCAAGCACTCATGGGGAGGGGCGGGGATGTCTCTTCCCTTTACGCTGCCTAAGTGACACAAACGCAGCTGAGTGAAGTATAGGCTCTGTCTCTATCCGCTGAAGGAAGTCCTTAGAAGAAGGACTCCATTGAGAAGCCCATTTGAAGAAGAAGATCTCCAAATTACAGGTCCTCCATTGGTCCTGGGAAGCGTAATCTTTCCCAAGGCTGAAGGCAACTGGGCTGCTTTCTGTGTCTGGCTGGCGTCCTGTTTACTGCCTTTACCGAGGGAGTATTTTGCTCGGTTGCTCTCAGTGGCTCAGCCAGGCACGCACAGGTCTGGGCGAGAGCAGAGGTTTGGGTCTGCTCGCACCTTATGCACAGGAGCAGTCCAAAGGCAGAATTGCCTGTCCTGTGCTCCAGAAAAACGGCCATTTGGCTGACTCGTTCCAGATGGAGCTGACAGGGCTGGCAGCGAGCAGAAAAAACAAGCCACGCACACCTGTTGAGGCATGAACACCGAGATGATTTAGTCAGCCAACATGCAATCCCACTTCTCAGGGGTCTCTGTTCAGAGCAGAAGTACGCTGCGCGGGAGTGGGGTTTGTGGGATAGAAAATCAGGTCACCCATTTAGCTTTAGCACTACATTTGTGCACTGGTATTTGCACAGAGGCATTTTAAGATGCTGAGGGCTCGGTGATGTCCTAGAAAGGTACAGGTTACAGAAATAAAATGCTGAAAAACTGCACATGCGAATGCTAGCTCGGCAGTGGCCTTGCGCCGTTTTGGTCACATTGATCCCCAGCGTGCCGCTAGGAGCAAGTATGACATTTCTCCCGACTGGGTATTCGTAAGAAAAAGAAAGGGAAAGCGGCATCTTTCCCTTCCAAAATGAGATACAAACTGAACTGGCTGCTCAGGGGTGTATCAGAAGAGGGCATCAGAGGCCGAGGGAAGGTTTCCCCACCTGCATAACGCCACCACGATAAAAGGCCCCTGATAAAATGGAAAGCTGGCGTTTTGTAGGCTCTGCCTCAGCCTGGCATCACGTCCTTCCTGCTTCCCGCCGCCTGCTCCACAGTGAATGCGGCGGGCATCAGCCCTTGGGGAGAGGGTGTTTCCACTCCTCCCAGCAGCAGGCAGCGGCTGCAGGCTCTCATCCCAGGTAGGAGGCAGGGAAGCCGAAGTCTCCCTCCGCATACGACCCCCATCCACCTGCAAGGCAGTGCCGCCCTGTGGGTAAGCCTGACACTGTTGAGCCATCCTTCTGATTTTAGGAGGAGAAAGATGCCCTTCTGGTTCAGTCCCGTCCCGCTGTCGTTCGAGAGCTGCCACAAGCACATGGCCAACACGCACCCTAAAACGGTGGCTGAGCACCTACAGCAGGCAGAAAGCGGATGCAGGGAAACAGCCGACGCTGTTAGAATATTGCTGCCGGAGGGCAGAAAAGCAATCTGCCTGATTGCCTGGTGAAGATGCGTCCCTAAATAAGATGGGAAACCTGAAATGCCAGAAACCCGGCGCCGGGCAGCACGCAGGCCCAGCGGCGGGGCAGGAGGGGAGGCGGCGGGAGGCGTGAGTGGGAGGAAGGGGGGGCAGCGGAGGGAGGAACAGCGCAACGGGGGCCTCTATGACACCATAAGCCATGCCTCCGCCCCCAGCACTGCGGGGCCAGCCGGCGTCGGGGCAGGAGGAGGACGCGGGCAGCTGGGCAAAGCAGCCGAGGGGAGACCTCCGGCAGCACAGCGGGCCCAGGCTCTTACAGGCGCCACTCACGGCGTGATGTCGGCCATGTGGGCTTGTCTGGTTTTGTGTGGTGAGTAGGAAACATCTCTCCTTCAAGCCAGGTTGTGAGAAAGGGCAGCTGACCCGGCTGCTTTTTACCCCTCCCCATTAGCCCCTCGGCTTTGGCAATTTGGAGGCGAGAGGCAGAGAGGGGAGCGCCCTCGAATGCCTCGGGTGCCAAGATCTCGGCTGCTTCAAATGTTGCCCGTCTTCACCCATTGGAGCTGATGTTTTATTCGTCAAGAAGGGACAGAGAGAAGAGGCCTAGGAGCCAGGGAGGAGGACTCGGAGCTGGATGCAGCGGGCAGAGGCTGGAGCAGAGGGGGAGACTGGAAAGGCGAGGATAGGGACAGCTGGGCACGTAAAGCAGACACGAGCACGCAGGCAGAGACCTGGACTTGACCTGCAAGGCCAGAAGGGAAGAGCTGGCCAGCTGACGTGACAGGGGAGGCAGGAGAAAGAGGGCTGAGAGGGGACCTTGCTTAAAGACAAGCAGAAAGGGATAGAGCAGGAAGGAATGGATAGAGAGGCCAGGCTGCTGCAGTCACATCCCAGCAGGAGAACGGGGAGGCGTCCTGTAACCCCCCCCTCCACTCTCCTTGTTCCCCTGCTTTCTGCAAACCCCCACACAGTCACCTGGCCAAGTGCTGTGCTCTCCTCTCCTACTGCCTCACCGAGTGCTTGATAACCCCCACTGTCCTCTCGGGGAGAACGTTCCCAGTTTTTGTTTGGTCCTGCTGCATCTACGGACACACAGGTGCCAACAACATGGCACGGGTGTTAGTGAGATATAGGCCATGAGGAAGTTTCTCAGTTTCAGCCATGTACTGTCCCCAAAATACTACAACCCCTTTCAACATGGGCAGAGCACGTTTTCCCCATATCTACACCTCCCATCTGGAGCCTGTTCCTGCATTTCCCACGTGCTGGATCCTGCACCCAGAGAAGGCCACAGAGATCTGCGTCCAGCCCTCCAGCTCCTCGGAGGGTGCCACGCTTAGCACTTTTCCTTCTCCTTCTGACCCCCTGCGTTCTCTCTTTCACCAGTGCTCTTGGCTTGGGGCTGCACAGCCCGCCCTTTGGGCGAGAAGGCGCAGCAGCCAGGAACGCCACTCTCCAAGGAGGAGTACCGCCAGTTCTTCAGGTCCCTCCGGACTGCCCGCCGCGCCAGCGCTGCCTGCCTCCTCCGTGAGCTGTACGGCTGCCAGAATCCCCTGGTCCGGAGACTGGACGAGTACGAAAACCACGGAGTCATCCCTGAGGGTAAAGCTGATGACCGTGACTCCCCCGGGCAGGCAGATGGATGGGGGGTCCTGCACAGCTCGCCCCGGACCTGATCGCTGGGAGGGGACAGAGACTCAGGAGCTGCCAGGGGAGAGGCGTGGGTAGCGATCCTGCAGTGAGGAGAAGACATCTGCTCCGGAGTATCCTCTCCCCCGCCTTGATTGCATCCAAATGTGTCCCTGGGATGAGCCTCCTCTCGCACCTTGGGTCATGCAGATGACCAAGAAGCGCTGGAGTTTCTCATGGAGGTTCAGGGAGGCACCCAAATGGCCTGGGGGTTTTTGTGGAGGGACGTCATTCGACAGCGTGCTTATTGCTGAGGGCTGGTGGGACCCCAGCACTGGAGTTTATCACTGAGTCTGTGTCTTTGCTTGCCTCTTTCTAGGGCCCGTATGCTCCGAACAGCGAGGAAATTCTTTCTTCCCCGACTTCTGCACCTTTGCTTTTTATCGCTGTACTCGGAGAAGGTATTACGTTAAGGTGAGTTGTTTAGCTGTTTCCTGAAGACCGTGGTGTGCTCTGGCCAAGTAACAGGCAAAAGGGAGAGCCCTGAAAATGGGGAAGTGGGAAAACAGGAGGCTGAAAGACAGGGAAGATAGAGGAGAGCCGCGGGCAGCCCCCCTTCCAGGGGCACTCACAGCAAGGTGAGTAACTTACACAGGTGGCGCCCGCAGCCACCTCCCTGCCAGGTGCAGGACCTTGCGGAAGGTATTCTTCAAGACAACAAACCTTTGAGGACCACCTCAGCCCTTATCTCCAGCTCTCACTGCCAACTGAGACAATCTAGGTTACTGCAGGAGAAAGGGTGATCCACGCAGGTGAGAGGAGAAGGAATGTAAAGAGAAAGATGACTGGGAGTCACAAGAAGAGACTTACGGGCAGACTTGACAAGGAGAGGAGAAGAAGGTTTCTTTCCTTTCTTGGGCTCATGTTTGTAGGGAGTGGGAAAGCCGGGATTGTGCCGGGAGCGCTAAGCCCACAGAACAGGGGAGGGGCCAGGGGCCTGCTCCTGAAGCCCACCGCCTCTACAGATGTGTGTTTTCTCCTCCACAGAGGACTGCATGCCCAGGACAGACCCCAGCCAAGCTCAGCAGCACACGACCCTTCAACGCCACGGCCATGAGCAGCGATGCCCTGCTGTCTGGCATCTTCAGACCCCAGAGCCTTTTCCCCTCATCTCCCACAACTGCCCAGCCAGGCCGCCCCGGCCCTGACACAGAAGGAGCTGGGATCCCCACCTCCTCAGCTGAGGGCACGCCACAGTTGAGGAGCGGGCAACTGAATCCTTCTGACCCACATGCCACACAGGTGGCAGACAGTGGCCAGCAGCAAGGACAGTTGCCCACCGCTGACATCCAGGATCTCCTCCTAAGGCTGCAAGATACCCACGTGCAGAGTTTACTGAAGGCACTTCAGCGGTTGTTGACCACGGGGAAGGCGGTGGGGGAGGAAGAACTGCGTGCTGCCGTCCAGAAGGTGCTGGTGGCCCTGAACAGCGCAAGTGCCTCTTAGCCAACAACTGGCAATGATACAGGGCCCAGAAGAGAGAACTGAGACACAGGTACTGAAGGGCTACTGTCCTCTCCCACAGAAACTGTTCACCCGGTGTCGTTTCATCTGGGAGACGGCTCTTCTTGAACAATGCAGGATGGAAAAAGAACTGCTGTTTCCTGCTCGGGGCTGGGCCACCACGACTACCTCTCTGTCCTGGGCAGAGAGACGGGGTTTCTTGTCTCATCCCATGAACGTCTTGGGAGAATGCTGTCCTTTCTTCTTATAAATATAGGTGCTTCTGCTCAGAACCATTAAGGCAAGACTCTTCTTTGGAAGTGTGTGTGCGAATATACATACATATATAGGCAAGGGGTGCGCTCTCAATGCCAGAAGACCTCACCCTGCGAGGGAACTGCTGATCTAGCGTTCTGCCTGTATTGGTGTTTACACGTGGGTGTCATCTACTTCTGAAGTGACGCTATGAAACACTCAGGATAAATATTCCTGTTGAGAACCTCCTCTTGTCTCCCTCGGAAAACCAGAGTCTGATTTACGGGAACACTGGCTGAAGCCATCTGGAGCCAGCACTTCCTGCTCAGAGCAGAGCGGGAACTCTTTGGGAACCAACTCTGGTTTTCTGAATCTCCACTCAGAACGAGTTTAGAGCTACCTCAAACCTACTCTAAACTCCTGTGGTTGGTTTCGGCGTTCAAGAGACCACCACCCTTAAAGTGACAATCCCCTAGTCACCTTTCCTCCCGCAGGCCGCCTTGTCATCTAGTCCACCGAGGGCCATGAGGAGAAAGGGGCTGAAGGCAGCTCTCCTCAAGGATGCACCACACCAAGCACTCATGGGGAGGGGCGGGGATGTCTCTTCCCTTTACGCTGCCTAAGTGACACAAACGCAGCTGAGTGAAGTATAGGCTCTGTCTCTATCCGCTGAAGGAAGTCCTTAGAAGAAGGACTCCATTGAGAAGCCCATTTGAAGAAGAAGATCTCCAAATTACAGGTCCTCCATTGGTCCTGGGAAGCGTAATCTTGCCCAAGGCTGAAGGCAACTGGGCTGCTTTCTGTGTCTGGCTGGCGTCCTGTTTACTGCCTTTACCGAGGGAGTATTTTGCTCGGTTGCTCTCAGTGGCTCAGCCAGGCACGCACAGGTCTGGGCGAGAGCAGAGGTTTGGGTCTGCTCGCACCTTATGCACAGGAGCAGTCCAAAGGCAGAATTGCCTGTCCTGTGCTCCAGAAAAACGGCCATTTGGCTGACTCGTTCCAGATGGAGCTGACAGGGCTGGCAGCGAGCAGAAAAAACAAGCCACGCACACCTGTTGAGGCATGAACACCGAGATGATTTAGTCAGCCAACATGCAATCCCACTTCTCAGGGGTCTCTGTTCAGAGCAGAAGTACGCTGCGCGGGAGTGGGGTTTGTGGGATAGAAAATCAGGTCACCCATTTAGCTTTAGCGCTACATTTGTGCACTGGTATTTGCACAGAGGCATTTTAAGATGCTGAGGGCTCGGTGATGTCCTAGAAAGGTACAGGTTACAGAAATAAAATGCTGAAAAACTGCACATGCGAATGCTAGCTCGGCAGTGGCCTTGCGCCGTTTTGGTCACATTGATCCCCAGCGTGCCGCTAGGAGCAAGTATGACATTTCTCCCGACTGGGTATTCGTAAGAAAAAGAAAGGGAAAGCGGCATCTTTCCCTTCCAAAATGAGATACAAACTGAACTGGCTGCTCAGGGGTGTATCAGAAGAGGGCATCAGAGGCCGAGGGAAGGTTTCCCCACCTGCATAACGCCACCACGATAAAAGGCCCCTGATAAAATGGAAAGCTGGCGTTTTGTAGGCTCTGCCTCAGCCTGGCATCACGTCCTTCCTGCTTCCCGCCGCCTGCTCCACAGTGAATGCGGCGGGCATCAGCCCTTGGGGAGAGGGTGTTTCCACTCCTCCCAGCAGCAGGCAGCGGCTGCAGGCTCTCATCCCAGGTAGGAGGCAGGGAAGCCGAAGTCTCCCTCCGCATACGACCCCCATCCACCTGCAAGGCAGTGCCGCCCTGTGGGTAAGCCTGACACTGTTGAGCCATCCTTCTGATTTTAGGAGGAGAAACATGCCCTTCTGGTTCAGTCCCGTCCCGCTGTCGTTCGAGAGCTGCCACAAGCACATGGCCAACACGCACCCTAAAACGGTGGCTGAGCACCTACAGCAGGCAGAAAGCGGATGCAGGGAAACAGCCGACGCTGTTAGAATATTGCTGCCGGAGGGCAGAAAAGCAATCTGCCTGATTGCCTGGTGAAGATGCGTCCCTAAATAAGATGGGAAACCTGAAATGCCAGAAACCCGGCGCCGGGCAGCACGCAGGCCCAGCGGCGGGGCAGGAGGGGAGGCGGCGGGAGGCGTGAGTGGGAGGAAGGGGGGGCAGCGGAGGGAGGAACAGCGCAACGGGGGCCTCTATGACGCCATAAGCCATGCCTCCGCCCCCAGCACTGCGGGGCCAGCCGGCGTCGGGGCAGGAGGAGGACGCGGGCAGCTGGGCAAAGCAGCCGAGGGGAGACCTCCGGCAGCACAGCGGGCCCAGGCTCTTACAGGCGCCACTCACGGCGTGATGTCGGCCATGTGGGATTGTCTGTTTTGTCTGGTGAGTAGGAAACATCTCTCCTTCAAGCCAGGTTGTGAGAAAGGGCAGCTGACCCGGCTGCTTTTTACCCCTCCCCATTAGCCCCTCGGCTTTGGCAATTTGGAGGCGAGAGGCAGAGAGGGGAGCGCCCTCGAATGCCTCGGGTGCCAAGATCTCGGCTGCTTCAAATGTTGCCCGTCTTCACCCATTGGAGCTGATGTTTTATTCGTCAAGAAGGGACAGAGAGAAGAGGCCTAGGAGCCAGGGAGGAGGACTCGGAGCTGGATGCAGCGGGCAGAGGCTGGAGCAGAGGGGGAGACTGGAAAGGCGAGGATAGGGACAGCTGGGCACGTAAAGCAGACACGAGCACGCAGGCAGAGACCTGGACTTGACCTGCAAGGCCAGAAGGGAAGAGCTGGCCAGCTGACGTGACAGGGGAGGCAGGAGAAAGAGGGCTGAGAGGGGACCTTGCTTAAAGACAAGCAGAAAGGGATAGAGCAGGAAGGAATGGATAGAGAGGCCAGGCTGCTCTGGTCACATCCCAGCAGGAGAACGGGGAGGCGTCCTGTAACCCCCCCCTCCACTCTCCTTGTTCCCCTGCTTTCTGCAAACCCCCACACAGTCACCTGGCCAAGTGCTGTGCTCTCCTCTCCTACTGCCTCACCGAGTGCTTGATAACCCCCACTGTCCTCTCGGGGAGAACGTTCCAGGTTTTTGTTTGGTCCTGCTGCATCTACGGACACACAGGTGCCAACAACATGGCACGGGTGTTAGTGAGATATAGGCCATGAGGAAGTTTCTGAGTTTCAGCCATGTACTGTCCCCAAAATACTACAACCCCTTTCAACATGGGCAGAGCACGTTTTCCCCATATCTACACCTCCCATCTGGAGCCTGTTCCTGCATTTCCCACGTGCTGGATCCTGCACCCAGAGAAGGCCACAGAGATCTGCGTTCAGCCCTCCAGCTCCTCGGAGGGTGCCATGCTTAGCACTTTTCCTTCTCCTTCTGACCCCCTGCGTTCTCTCTTTCACCAGTGCTCTTGGCTTGGGGCTGCACAGCCCGCCCTTTGGGCGAGAAGGCGCAGCAGCCAGGAACGCCACTCTCCAAGCAGGAGTACCGCCAGTTCTTCAGGTCCCTCCGGACTGCCCGCCGCGCCAGCGCTGCCTGCCTCCTCCGTGAGCTGTACGGCTGCCAGAATCCCCTGGTCCGGAGACTGGACGAGTACGAAAACCACGGAGTCATCCCTGAGGGTAAAGCTGATGACCGTGACTCCCCAGGGCAGGCAGATGGATGGGGGGTCCTGCACAGCTAGCCCCGGACCTGATCGCTGGGAGGGGACAGAGACTCATGAGCTGCCGGGGGAGAGGCGTGGGTAGCGATCCTGCAGTGAGGAGAAGACATCTGCTCCGGAGTATCCTCTCCCCCGCCTTGATTGCATCCAAATGTGTCCCTGGGATGAGCCTCCTCTCGCACATTGGGTCATGCAGATGACCAAGAAGCACTGGAGTTTCTCATGGAGGTTCAGGGAGGCACCCAAATGGCCTGGGGGTTTTTGTGGAGGGACGTCATTCGACAGCGCGCTTATTGCTGAGGGCTGGTGGGACCCCAGCACTGGAGTTTATCACTGAGTCTGTGTCTTTGCTTGCCTCTTTCTAGGGCCCGTATGCTCCGAACAGCGAGGAAATTCTTTCTTCCCCGACTTCTGCACCTTTGCTTTTTATCGCTGTACTCGGAGAAGGTATTACGTTAAGGTGAGTTGTTTAGCTGTTTCCTGAAGACCGTGGTGTGCTCTGGCCAAGCAACAGGCAAAAGGGAGAGCCCTGAAAATGGGGAAGTGGGAAAACAGGAGGCTGAAAGACAGGGAAGATAGAGGAGAGCCACGGGCAGCCCCCCTTCCAGCAAGGTGAGTAACTTACACAGGTGGCGCCCGCAGCCACCTCCCTGCCAAATGGAGGACTTTGCGGAAGGTATTCTTCAAGACAACAAACCTTTGAGGACCACCTCAGCCCTTATCTCCAGCTCTCACTGCCAACTAAGTTGAGACAATCTAGGTTACTGCAGGAGAAAGGGTGATCCACGCAGGTCAGAGGAGAAGGAATGTAAAGAGAAAGATGACTGCGAGTCACAAGAAGAGACTTACGGGCAGACTTGACAGGGAGAGGAGAAGAAGGTTTCTTTCCTTTCTTGGGCTCATGTTTGTAGGGAGTGGGAAAGCCGGGATTGTGCCGGGAGCGCTAAGCCCACAGAACAGGAGAGGGGCCAGGGGCCTGCTCCTGAAGCCCACCGCCTCTACAGATGTGTGTTTTCTCCTCCACAGAGGACTGCATGCCCAGGAGAGACCTCAGCCGAGCTCGGCAGCACACAACCCTTCAACGTCATGACCATGAGCAGCGATGCCCTGCTGTCTGGCATCTTCAGACCCCAGAGCCTTTTCCCCTCATCTCCCACAACTGCCCAGCCAGGCCGCCCCGGCCCTGACACAGAAGGAGCTGGGATCCCCACCTCTTCAGCTAAGGGCACACCACAGCTGAGGAGCGGGCAACTGAATCCTTCTGACCCACATGCCACACAGGTGGCAGACAGTGGCCAGCAGCAAGGACAGTTGCCCACCACTGACATCCAGGATCTCCTCCTAAGGCTGCAAGATACCCATGTGCAGAGTTCAGCGCAGACACTTCAGCAGCTATTGAACATGGGGAAGGCGGTGGAGGAGGAAGAATTGCAGGCTGCCGCCCAAGAGCTTCTGGTGGCCCTGAACAGCGCAAGTGCCTCTTAGCCAACAACCGGCACTGATACAGGGCCCGGAACAGAGAACTGAGCAGCAAAGGAGGATCAGCCATTGTGGCTTTTCTGCGTGGTGTCAAGTCAGAGACGCTGTCTCAGAGACGATGTATGGGAAGATGGAAAACAAGAGAAGGCCTCTTCCTTCCCTGGCCTGAGGCATTGTAAGGTTGACAGTGCTTCCCCCAGGTCAGCGGTGTGGGAAACAAGGGGGAAAACCATCTTTTCCAAGTGCAGGGGAAAACCCAGGCATGTGAAATGGTGTTTCTCGGGGGATTCACAGAGAAAGATGTTATCCTCTTGGAAACAACTGTACTGAAGAGTACCGTCACCCCCTGCAAAAACTGGCTATTCCTGAACAATAAAGATGGAAAAAGAACTCCGTTTTCCTGCTTGGGGTTTTGCGACCACAACTAGCTCTCTGTCCTGGGCAAAGAGATGAGGTTTGTTGTGTCATTCGATGACCTGACCTGAAGGCAGGTCACACGCAGGAAACGTGCAAGCCCGTAACAAGATTGCTTGCTTGTTTTCATGGAGGACTGCCCAGTGCGTGGTCCTTACTGGGTGGGATTCCTAACACAACGCAGGCTGCCCTCGCCTCAGCCTGGCACACCAGCTCCTTCTCTTCTCCCTAGAAAGAGCCCAAAGCTGCCAGATCCCCGCCTGAGGCACCAGCGCTTCCTCTCCCCTCCAGCTGCCTTGGCAGTGACACCTCCCCCAGCCCCAGCAGGGAGCTCTGCCGGGGCATTTCTCACAGCAGCCACCGGCCGCTCGCCGGGAGACCAGCTGCAGGGGCAGGTAAGCCCTCACGGGGGAGGGGATTCGCGGCAGAAAGGCCGGCAAAAAGGTGCTTTGGGGCCCTTTTTCAGGCTGGCAAAAGCGGCGGCTTGAGGGCGGGCTGCTGAGGCGGCGTGGGCGGAGCCAGCACCACCGGCGGCAGCTCTGAACGAGGCGTAACGGCGCCAACGGCCGCTCGCCCAGACCACCCCCCCCACCCCCCCTTTACAACAGAAGCCCCTCGGGAGCGAAGCCACCGAGTAAACAGGCAGCGACTGGGCGTCACCACGGTAAGGGCTCGGCAAACAGAGCGCGGCATTTCGCTTGGGAGGGCTCCGAAAGTCTGCCGTCTCGGCCAGGAGGCGGTGGTAAGCCCTCGGCAGAAGACCATGGCTTCCCTGAGCCCTGCACCCACCAGCTCTGATGCAGCTTCCCAGGCGGAGCTCTCGTGGGAACGCGCTGCCACCCAGGCGTCGGGCTGCAGGGTGTGCAGAGAGCAGCTCCTCCGCTTCGTGATGGAGCTCAGGGAGGAGGCAAGCAGGTCGAGGGCCATCAGGGAAAGCGAGAGGGAGATAGATGCTTGGAGTCGTACCCTGACCCCCATGACAGAAACCCAGCAGGCAGACAGAACCCCTGCTACAGAGACCTCCCTGTCCTCTTTCTGTCCGACTGAATGTGGTGATTTGGAGGATGGGGGGGCAATGGCAAAAAGTTCCTGCCTGCCTCAACAGGTGTAGCAGGTGCGTCTGCCCACTGCCCACCCCACCTTCCCAGGTGCCCTTGCATAACAGGTATGATCTTCTGCACGGGGAACCAAGTAAGAGCTCACCTAGCTTGGAGATGTCACCGAGGCTGAGACACCTCTGATCAAAACATCCGAGACAAAGACAGACGGACGGGTCCTTGTTGCAGGGGACTCGATTCTGAAGGGAGTGGAAGGCCCAAGATGCAGGTCAGACCCGCTACATAAGGAAGTCTGCTGCCTACCTGGGGCCCAGGTTAGGGTTGGAAAGATGAAGCTTCCTTCCATAGTACGGCCCTCAGATTACTATCCCCTTTTGATTTTTCGTGTGAACAAGGTCCTAGGGCAACAAAGAAAGATTTCGGGGCCCTGGGACAACTGATCAAGGGATCAGGAGCGCAAGTTGTGTTCTCCTCTACGCCTCCAGTTGAGGGGAACGACGAGGTAGCAAAGAGGAAGAGCCAGCAGATGAATGCCTGGCTCCAAGGCTGGTGCCACCGGCAGGACTTTGGATTCTTTGATCATGGACTGATCAATGACACCAGGCCTGCTGTCAACAGATGGGAAAAGCGTATCTTATAGGGGGAAGGGGGTCCTAGGACAAGAGTTAGCAGGGCTCAGTGAGAGAGCTTTAAACTAGATTCGAAGGGGGGGCGGGGCTGTATCTGGGCCTGCCAGAGAGGTGCCTGAGGCTTAGTACTCATGGGGCAGCATACTAGTATTTCTGAGAAGCAAAAGGCCTACCACCCCTGGAGGGTAAATCTATATGTCCAACCCCTACCATCCTGTAACTCTGTGTTATTCTGTGTCCAAATGCAGGCTCACGCAGGCAGCCGCCACTGTCTTCCCTGAAATGCCAGAAACTCGGCGCCGGGCAGCACGCAGGCCCAGCAGCGGGGCAGGAGGGGAGGCAGCGGGAGGCGTGAGTGGGAGGAAGGGGGGGCAGCGGAGGGAGGAACAGCGCAACGAAGGCCTCTGACGCCATAAGCCATGCCTCCGCCCCCAGCACTGCGGGGCCAGCCGGCGTCGGGGCAGGAGGAGGACGCGGGCAGCTGGGCAAAGCAGCCGAGGGGAGACCTCCGGCAGCACAGCGGGCCCAGGCTCTTACAGGCGCCACTCACGGCGTGATGTCGGCCATGTGGGCTTGTCTGGTTTTGTGTGGTGAGTAGGAAACATCTCTCCTTCAAGCCAGGTTGTGAGAAAGGGCAGCTGACCCGGCTGCTTTTTACCCCTCCCCATTAGCCCCTCAGCTTTGGCAATTTGGAGGCGAGAGGCAGAGAGGGGAGCGCCCTCGAAAGCCTCGGGTGCCAAGATCTCGGCTGCTTCAAATGTTGCCCGTCTTCACCCATTGGAGCTGATGTTTTATTCGTCAAGAAGGGACAGAGAGAAGAGGCCTAGGAGCCAGGGAGGTTGACTCGGGGCTGGATGCAGCGGCAGAGGCTGGAGCAGAGGGGCAGACTGGAAAGGCGAAGATAGGGACAGCTGGGCACGTAAAGCAGACACGAGCACGCAGGCAGAGACCTGGACTTGACCTGCAAGGCCAGAAGGGAAGAGCTGGCCAGCTGACGTGACAGGGGAGGCAGGAGAAAGAGGGCTGAGAGGGGACCTTGCTTAAAGACAAGCAGAAAGGAATAGAGCAGGAAGGAATGGATAGAGAGGCCAGGCTGCTCCGGTCACATCCCAGCAGGAGAACGGGGAGGCGTCCTGTAACCCCCCCCTCCACTCTCCTTGTTCCCCTGCTTTCTGCAAACCCCCACACAGTCACCTGGCCAAGTGCTGTGCTCTCCTCTCCTACTGCCTCACCGAGTGCTTGATAACCCCCACTGTCCTCTCGGGGAGAACGTTCCAGGTTTTTGTTTGGTCCTGCTGCATCTACGGACACACAGGTGCCAACAACATGGCACGGGTGTTAGTGAGATATAGGCCATGAGGAAGTTTCTCAGTTTCAGCCATGTACTGTCCCCAAAATACTACAACCCCTTTCAACATGGGCAGAGCACGTTTTCCCCACTCCTACACCTCCCATCTGGAGCCTGTTCCTGCATTTCCCACGTGCTGGATCCTGCACCCAGAGAAGGCCACAGAGATCTGCGTTCAGCCCTCCAGCTCCGTGGAGGGTGCCGCGCATGGCACTTCCTTCTCCTTCTGACCCCCTGCGTTCTCTCTTTCACCAGTGCTCTTGGCTTGGGGCTGCACAGCCCGCCCTTTGGGCGAGAAGGCGCAGCAGCCAGGAACGCCACTCTCCAAGCAGGAGTACCGCCAGTTCTTCAGGTCCCTCCAGACTGCCCGCCGTGCCAAAACTGCCTGCCTCCTCCGTGAGCTGTACGGCTGCCAGAATCCCCTGGTCCAGAGACTGGACGAGTACGAAAACCACGGAGTCATCCCTAAGGGTAAAGCTGATGACCGTGACTCCCCAGGGCAGGCAGATGGATGGGGGGTCCTGCACAGCTAGCCCCGGACCTGATCGCTGGGAGGGGACAGAGACTCATGAGCTGCCGGGGGAGAGGCGTGGGTAGCGATCCTGCAGTGAGGAGAAGACATCTGCTCCGGAGTATCCTCTCCCCCCCCTTGACTGCATCCAAATGTGTCCCTGGGATGAGCCTCCTCTCGCACCTTGGGTCATGCAGATGACCAAGAAGCGCTGGAGTTTCTCACAGAGGTTCAGGGAAGCACCCAAATGGCCTGGGGGTTTTTGTGGAGGGATGTCATTCGACAGCGCGCTTATTGCTGAGGGCTGGTGGGACCCCAGCACTGGAGTTTATCACTGAGTCTGTGTCTTTGCTTGCCTCTTTCTAGGGCCCGTATGCTCCGAACAGCGAGGAAATTCTTTCTTCCCCGACTTCTGCACCTTTGCTTTTTATCGCTGTACTCGGAGAAGGTATTACGTTAAGGTGAGTTGTTTAGCTGTTTCCTGAAGACCGTGGTGTGCTCTGGCCAAGCAACAGGCAAAAGGGAGAGCCCTGAAAATGGGGAAGTGGGAAAACAGGAGGCTGAAAGACAGGGAAGATAGAGGAGAGCCACGGGCAGCCCCCCTTCCAGCAAGGTGAGTAACTTACACAGGTGGCGCCCGCAGCCACCTCCCTGCCAAATGGAGGACTTTGCGGAAGGTATTCTTCAAGACAACAAACCTTTGAGGACCACCTCAGCCCTTATCTCCAGCTCTCACTGCCAACTAAGTTGAGACAATCTAGGTTACTGCAGGAGAAAGGGTGATCCACGCAGGTCAGAGGAGAAGGAATGTAAAGAGAAAGATGACTGCGAGTCACAAGAAGAGACTTACGGGCAGACTTGACAGGGAGAGGAGAAGAAGGTTTCTTTCCTTTCTTGGGCTCATGTTTGTAGGGAGTGGGAAAGCCGGGATTGTGCCGGGAGCGCTAAGCCCACAGAACAGGGGAGGGGCCAGGGGCCTGCTCCTGAAGCCCACCGTCTCTACAGATGTGTGTTTTCTCCTCCACAGAGGACTGCATGCCCAGGAGAGACCTCAGCCGAGCTCGGCAGCACACAACCCTTCAACGTCATGACCATGAGCAGCGATGCCCTGCTGTCTGGCATCTTCAGACCCCAGAGCCTTTTCCCCTCATCTCCCACAACTGCCCAGCCAGGCCGCCCCGGCCCTGACACAGAAGGAGCTGGGATCCCCACCTCCTCAGCTGAGGGCACGCCACAGTTGAGGAGCGGGCAACTGAATCCTTCTGACCCACATGCCACACAGGTGGCAGACAGTGGCCAGCAGCAAGGACAGTTGCCCACCGCTGACATCCAGGATCTCCTCCTAAGGCTGCAAGATACCCACGTGCAGAGTTTACTGAAGGCACTTCAGCGGTTGTTGACCACGGGGAAGGCGGTGGGGGAGGAAGAACTGCGTGCTGCCGTCCAGAAGGTGCTGGTGGCCCTGAACAGCGCAAGTGCCTCTTAGCCAACAACTGGCAATGATACAGGGCCCAGAAGAGAGAACTGAGACACGGGTACTGAAGGGCTACTGTCCTCTCCCACAGAAACTGTTCACCCGGTGTCGTTTCATCTGGGAGACGGCTCTTCTTGAACAATGCAGGATGGAAAAAGAACTGCTGTTTCCTGCTCGGGGCTGGGCCACCACGACTACCTCTCTGTCCTGGGCAGAGAGACGGGGTTTCTTGTCTCATCCCATGAACGTCTTGGGAGAATGCTGTCCTTTCTTCTTATAAATATAGGTGCTTCTGCTCAGAACCATTAAGGCAAGACTCTTCTTTGGAAGTGTGTGTGCGAATATACATACATATATAGGCAAGGGGTGCGCTCTCAATGCCAGAAGACCTCACCCTGCGAGGGAACTGCTGATCTAGCGTTCTGCCTGTATTGGTGTTTACACGTGGGTGTCATCTACTTCTGAAGTGACGCTATGAAACACTCAGGATAAATATTCCTGTTGAGAACCTCCTCTTGTCTCCCTCGGAAAACCAGAGTCTGATTTACGGGAACACTGGCTGAAGCCATCTGGAGCCAGCACTTCCTGCTCAGAGCAGAGCGGGAACTCTTTGGGAACCAACTCTGGTTTTCTGAATCTCCACTCAGAACGAGTTTAGAGCTACCTCAAACCTACTCTAAACTCCTGTGGTTGGTTTCGGCGTTCAAGAGACCACCACCCTTAAAGTGACAATCCCCTAGTCACCTTTCCTCCCGCAGGCCGCCTTGTCATCTAGTCCACCGAGGGCCATGAGGAGAAAGGGGCTGAAGGCAGCTCTCCTCAAGGATGCACCACACCAAGCACTCATGGGGAGGGGCGGGGATGTCTCTTCCCTTTACGCTGCCTAAGTGACACAAACGCAGCTGAGTGAAGTATAGGCTCTGTCTCTATCCGCTGAAGGAAGTCCTTAGAAGAAGGACTCCATTGAGAAGCCCATTTGAAGAAGAAGATCTCCAAATTACAGGTCCTCCATTGGTCCTGGGAAGCGTAATCTTTCCCAAGGCTGAAGGCAACTGGGCTGCTTTCTGTGTCTGGCTGGCGTCCTGTTTACTGCCTTTACCGAGGGAGTATTTTGCTCGGTTGCTCTCAGTGGCTCAGCCAGGCACGCACAGGTCTGGGCGAGAGCAGAGGTTTGGGTCTGCTCGCACCTTATGCACAGGAGCAGTCCAAAGGCAGAATTGCCTGTCCTGTGCTCCAGAAAAACGGCCATTTGGCTGACTCGTTCCAGATGGAGCTGACAGGGCTGGCAGCGAGCAGAAAAAACAAGCCACGCACACCTGTTGAGGCATGAACACCGAGATGATTTAGTCAGCCAACATGCAATCCCACTTCTCAGGGGTCTCTGTTCAGAGCAGAAGTACGCTGCGCGGGAGTGGGGTTTGTGGGATAGAAAATCAGGTCACCCATTTAGCTTTAGCACTACATTTGTGCACTGGTATTTGCACAGAGGCATTTTAAGATGCTGAGGGCTCGGTGATGTCCTAGAAAGGTACAGGTTACAGAAATAAAATGCTGAAAAACTGCACATGCGAATGCTAGCTCGGCAGTGGCCTTGCGCCGTTTTGGTCACATTGATCCCCAGCGTGCCGCTAGGAGCAAGTATGACATTTCTCCCGACTGGGTATTCGTAAGAAAAAGAAAGGGAAAGCGGCATCTTTCCCTTCCAAAATGAGATACAAACTGAACTGGCTGCTCAGGGGTGTATCAGAAGAGGGCATCAGAGGCCGAGGGAAGGTTTCCCCACCTGCATAACGCCACCACGATAAAAGGCCCCTGATAAAATGGAAAGCTGGCGTTTTGTAGGCTCTGCCTCAGCCTGGCATCACGTCCTTCCTGCTTCCCGCCGCCTGCTCCACAGTGAATGCGGCGGGCATCAGCCCTTGGGGAGAGGGTGTTTCCACTCCTCCCAGCAGCAGGCAGCGGCTGCAGGCTCTCATCCCAGGTAGGAGGCAGGGAAGCCGAAGTCTCCCTCCGCATACGACCCCCATCCACCTGCAAGGCAGTGCCGCCCTGTGGGTAAGCCTGACACTGTTGAGCCATCCTTCTGATTTTAGGAGGAGAAAGATGCCCTTCTGGTTCAGTCCCGTCCCGCTGTCGTTCGAGAGCTGCCACAAGCACATGGCCAACACGCACCCTAAAACGGTGGCTGAGCACCTACAGCAGGCAGAAAGCGGATGCAGGGAAACAGCCGACGCTGTTAGAATATTGCTGCCGGAGGGCAGAAAAGCAATCTGCCTGATTGCCTGGTGAAGATGCGTCCCTAAATAAGATGGGAAACCTGAAATGCCAGAAACCCGGCGCCGGGCAGCACGCAGGCCCAGCGGCGGGGCAGGAGGGGAGGCGGCGGGAGGCGTGAGTGGGAGGAAGGGGGGGCAGCGGAGGGAGGAACAGCGCAACGGGGGCCTCTATGACACCATAAGCCATGCCTCCGCCCCCAGCACTGCGGGGCCAGCCGGCGTCGGGGCAGGAGGAGGACGCGGGCAGCTGGGCAAAGCAGCCGAGGGGAGACCTCCGGCAGCACAGCGGGCCCAGGCTCTTACAGGCGCCACTCACGGCGTGATGTCGGCCATGTGGGCTTGTCTGGTTTTGTGTGGTGAGTAGGAAACATCTCTCCTTCAAGCCAGGTTGTGAGAAAGGGCAGCTGACCCGGCTGCTTTTTACCCCTCCCCATTAGCCCCTCGGCTTTGGCAATTTGGAGGCGAGAGGCAGAGAGGGGAGCGCCCTCGAATGCCTCGGGTGCCAAGATCTCGGCTGCTTCAAATGTTGCCCGTCTTCACCCATTGGAGCTGATGTTTTATTCGTCAAGAAGGGACAGAGAGAAGAGGCCTAGGAGCCAGGGAGGAGGACTCGGAGCTGGATGCAGCGGGCAGAGGCTGGAGCAGAGGGGGAGACTGGAAAGGCGAGGATAGGGACAGCTGGGCACGTAAAGCAGACACGAGCACGCAGGCAGAGACCTGGACTTGACCTGCAAGGCCAGAAGGGAAGAGCTGGCCAGCTGACGTGACAGGGGAGGCAGGAGAAAGAGGGCTGAGAGGGGACCTTGCTTAAAGACAAGCAGAAAGGGATAGAGCAGGAAGGAATGGATAGAGAGGCCAGGCTGCTGCAGTCACATCCCAGCAGGAGAACGGGGAGGCGTCCTGTAACCCCCCCCTCCACTCTCCTTGTTCCCCTGCTTTCTGCAAACCCCCACACAGTCACCTGGCCAAGTGCTGTGCTCTCCTCTCCTACTGCCTCACCGAGTGCTTGATAACCCCCACTGTCCTCTCGGGGAGAACGTTCCCAGTTTTTGTTTGGTCCTGCTGCATCTACGGACACACAGGTGCCAACAACATGGCACGGGTGTTAGTGAGATATAGGCCATGAGGAAGTTTCTCAGTTTCAGCCATGTACTGTCCCCAAAATACTACAACCCCTTTCAACATGGGCAGAGCACGTTTTCCCCATATCTACACCTCCCATCTGGAGCCTGTTCCTGCATTTCCCACGTGCTGGATCCTGCACCCAGAGAAGGCCACAGAGATCTGCGTCCAGCCCTCCAGCTCCTCGGAGGGTGCCACGCTTAGCACTTTTCCTTCTCCTTCTGACCCCCTGCGTTCTCTCTTTCACCAGTGCTCTTGGCTTGGGGCTGCACAGCCCGCCCTTTGGGCGAGAAGGCGCAGCAGCCAGGAACGCCACTCTCCAAGGAGGAGTACCGCCAGTTCTTCAGGTCCCTCCGGACTGCCCGCCGCGCCAGCGCTGCCTGCCTCCTCCGTGAGCTGTACGGCTGCCAGAATCCCCTGGTCCGGAGACTGGACGAGTACGAAAACCACGGAGTCATCCCTGAGGGTAAAGCTGATGACCGTGACTCCCCCGGGCAGGCAGATGGATGGGGGGTCCTGCACAGCTCGCCCCGGACCTGATCGCTGGGAGGGGACAGAGACTCAGGAGCTGCCAGGGGAGAGGCGTGGGTAGCGATCCTGCAGTGAGGAGAAGACATCTGCTCCGGAGTATCCTCTCCCCCGCCTTGATTGCATCCAAATGTGTCCCTGGGATGAGCCTCCTCTCGCACCTTGGGTCATGCAGATGACCAAGAAGCGCTGGAGTTTCTCATGGAGGTTCAGGGAGGCACCCAAATGGCCTGGGGGTTTTTGTGGAGGGACGTCATTCGACAGCGTGCTTATTGCTGAGGGCTGGTGGGACCCCAGCACTGGAGTTTATCACTGAGTCTGTGTCTTTGCTTGCCTCTTTCTAGGGCCCGTATGCTCCGAACAGCGAGGAAATTCTTTCTTCCCCGACTTCTGCACCTTTGCTTTTTATCGCTGTACTCGGAGAAGGTATTACGTTAAGGTGAGTTGTTTAGCTGTTTCCTGAAGACCGTGGTGTGCTCTGGCCAAGTAACAGGCAAAAGGGAGAGCCCTGAAAATGGGGAAGTGGGAAAACAGGAGGCTGAAAGACAGGGAAGATAGAGGAGAGCCGCGGGCAGCCCCCCTTCCAGGGGCACTCACAGCAAGGTGAGTAACTTACACAGGTGGCGCCCGCAGCCACCTCCCTGCCAGGTGCAGGACCTTGCGGAAGGTATTCTTCAAGACAACAAACCTTTGAGGACCACCTCAGCCCTTATCTCCAGCTCTCACTGCCAACTGAGACAATCTAGGTTACTGCAGGAGAAAGGGTGATCCACGCAGGTGAGAGGAGAAGGAATGTAAAGAGAAAGATGACTGGGAGTCACAAGAAGAGACTTACGGGCAGACTTGACAGGGAGAGGAGAAGAAGGTTTCTTTCCTTTCTTGGGCTCATGTTTGTAGGGAGTGGGAAAGCCGGGATTGTGCCGGGAGCGCTAAGCCCACAGAACAGGGGAGGGGCCAGGGGCCTGCTCCTGAAGCCCACCGCCTCTACAGATGTGTGTTTTCTCCTCCACAGAGGACTGCATGCCCAGGACAGACCCCAGCCAAGCTCAGCAGCACACGACCCTTCAACGCCACGGCCATGAGCAGCGATGCCCTGCTGTCTGGCATCTTCAGACCCCAGAGCCTTTTCCCCTCATCTCCCACAACTGCCCAGCCAGGCCGCCCCGGCCCTGACACAGAAGGAGCTGGGATCCCCACCTCCTCAGCTGAGGGCACGCCACAGTTGAGGAGCGGGCAACTGAATCCTTCTGACCCACATGCCACACAGGTGGCAGACAGTGGCCAGCAGCAAGGACAGTTGCCCACCGCTGACATCCAGGATCTCCTCCTAAGGCTGCAAGATACCCACGTGCAGAGTTTACTGAAGGCACTTCAGCGGTTGTTGACCACGGGGAAGGCGGTGGGGGAGGAAGAACTGCGTGCTGCCGTCCAGAAGGTGCTGGTGGCCCTGAACAGCGCAAGTGCCTCTTAGCCAACAACTGGCAATGATACAGGGCCCAGAAGAGAGAACTGAGACACGGGTACTGAAGGGCTACTGTCCTCTCCCACAGAAACTGTTCACCCGGTGTCGTTTCATCTGGGAGACGGCTCTTCTTGAACAATGCAGGATGGAAAAAGAACTGCTGTTTCCTGCTCGGGGCTGGGCCACCACGACTACCTCTCTGTCCTGGGCAGAGAGACGGGGTTTCTTGTCTCATCCCATGAACGTCTTGGGAGAATGCTGTCCTTTCTTCTTATAAATATAGGTGCTTCTGCTCAGAACCATTAAGGCAAGACTCTTCTTTGGAAGTGTGTGTGCGAATATACATACATATATAGGCAAGGGGTGCGCTCTCAATGCCAGAAGACCTCACCCTGCGAGGGAACTGCTGATCTAGCGTTCTGCCTGTATTGGTGTTTACACGTGGGTGTCATCTACTTCTGAAGTGACGCTATGAAACACTCAGGATAAATATTCCTGTTGAGAACCTCCTCTTGTCTCCCTCGGAAAACCAGAGTCTGATTTACGGGAACACTGGCTGAAGCCATCTGGAGCCAGCACTTCCTGCTCAGAGCAGAGCGGGAACTCTTTGGGAACCAACTCTGGTTTTCTGAATCTCCACTCAGAACGAGTTTAGAGCTACCTCAAACCTACTCTAAACTCCTGTGGTTGGTTTCGGCGTTCAAGAGACCACCACCCTTAAAGTGACAATCCCCTAGTCACCTTTCCTCCCGCAGGCCGCCTTGTCATCTAGTCCACCGAGGGCCATGAGGAGAAAGGGGCTGAAGGCAGCTCTCCTCAAGGATGCACCACACCAAGCACTCATGGGGAGGGGCGGGGATGTCTCTTCCCTTTACGCTGCCTAAGTGACACAAACGCAGCTGAGTGAAGTATAGGCTCTGTCTCTATCCGCTGAAGGAAGTCCTTAGAAGAAGGACTCCATTGAGAAGCCCATTTGAAGAAGAAGATCTCCAAATTACAGGTCCTCCATTGGTCCTGGGAAGCGTAATCTTGCCCAAGGCTGAAGGCAACTGGGCTGCTTTCTGTGTCTGGCTGGCGTCCTGTTTACTGCCTTTACCGAGGGAGTATTTTGCTCGGTTGCTCTCAGTGGCTCAGCCAGGCACGCACAGGTCTGGGCGAGAGCAGAGGTTTGGGTCTGCTCGCACCTTATGCACAGGAGCAGTCCAAAGGCAGAATTGCCTGTCCTGTGCTCCAGAAAAACGGCCATTTGGCTGACTCGTTCCAGATGGAGCTGACAGGGCTGGCAGCGAGCAGAAAAAACAAGCCACGCACACCTGTTGAGGCATGAACACCGAGATGATTTAGTCAGCCAACATGCAATCCCACTTCTCAGGGGTCTCTGTTCAGAGCAGAAGTACGCTGCGCGGGAGTGGGGTTTGTGGGATAGAAAATCAGGTCACCCATTTAGCTTTAGCGCTACATTTGTGCACTGGTATTTGCACAGAGGCATTTTAAGATGCTGAGGGCTCGGTGATGTCCTAGAAAGGTACAGGTTACAGAAATAAAATGCTGAAAAACTGCACATGCGAATGCTAGCTCGGCAGTGGCCTTGCGCCGTTTTGGTCACATTGATCCCCAGCGTGCCGCTAGGAGCAAGTATGACATTTCTCCCGACTGGGTATTCGTAAGAAAAAGAAAGGGAAAGCGGCATCTTTCCCTTCCAAAATGAGATACAAACTGAACTGGCTGCTCAGGGGTGTATCAGAAGAGGGCATCAGAGGCCGAGGGAAGGTTTCCCCACCTGCATAACGCCACCACGATAAAAGGCCCCTGATAAAATGGAAAGCTGGCGTTTTGTAGGCTCTGCCTCAGCCTGGCATCACGTCCTTCCTGCTTCCCGCCGCCTGCTCCACAGTGAATGCGGCGGGCATCAGCCCTTGGGGAGAGGGTGTTTCCACTCCTCCCAGCAGCAGGCAGCGGCTGCAGGCTCTCATCCCAGGTAGGAGGCAGGGAAGCCGAAGTCTCCCTCCGCATACGACCCCCATCCACCTGCAAGGCAGTGCCGCCCTGTGGGTAAGCCTGACACTGTTGAGCCATCCTTCTGATTTTAGGAGGAGAAACATGCCCTTCTGGTTCAGTCCCGTCCCGCTGTCGTTCGAGAGCTGCCACAAGCACATGGCCAACACGCACCCTAAAACGGTGGCTGAGCACCTACAGCAGGCAGAAAGCGGATGCAGGGAAACAGCCGACGCTGTTAGAATATTGCTGCCGGAGGGCAGAAAAGCAATCTGCCTGATTGCCTGGTGAAGATGCGTCCCTAAATAAGATGGGAAACCTGAAATGCCAGAAACCCGGCGCCGGGCAGCACGCAGGCCCAGCGGCGGGGCAGGAGGGGAGGCGGCGGGAGGCGTGAGTGGGAGGAAGGGGGGGCAGCGGAGGGAGGAACAGCGCAACGGGGGCCTCTATGACGCCATAAGCCATGCCTCCGCCCCCAGCACTGCGGGGCCAGCCGGCGTCGGGGCAGGAGGAGGACGCGGGCAGCTGGGCAAAGCAGCCGAGGGGAGACCTCCGGCAGCACAGCGGGCCCAGGCTCTTACAGGCGCCACTCACGGCGTGATGTCGGCCATGTGGGCTTGTCTGGTTTTGTGTGGTGAGTAGGAAACATCTCTCCTTCAAGCCAGGTTGTGAGAAAGGGCAGCTGACCCGGCTGCTTTTTACCCCTCCCCATTAGCCCCTCGGCTTTGGCAATTTGGAGGCGAGAGGCAGAGAGGGGAGCGCCCTCGAATGCCTCGGGTGCCAAGATCTCGGCTGCTTCAAATGTTGCCCGTCTTCACCCATTGGAGCTGATGTTTTATTCGTCAAGAAGGGACAGAGAGAAGAGGCCTAGGAGCCAGGGAGGAGGACTCGGAGCTGGATGCAGCGGGCAGAGGCTGGAGCAGAGGGGGAGACTGGAAAGGCGAGGATAGGGACAGCTGGGCACGTAAAGCAGACACGAGCACGCAGGCAGAGACCTGGACTTGACCTGCAAGGCCAGAAGGGAAGAGCTGGCCAGCTGACGTGACAGGGGAGGCAGGAGAAAGAGGGCTGAGAGGGGACCTTGCTTAAAGACAAGCAGAAAGGGATAGAGCAGGAAGGAATGGATAGAGAGGCCAGGCTGCTCTGGTCACATCCCAGCAGGAGAACGGGGAGGCGTCCTGTAACCCCCCCCTCCACTCTCCTTGTTCCCCTGCTTTCTGCAAACCCCCACACAGTCACCTGGCCAAGTGCTGTGCTCTCCTCTCCTACTGCCTCACCGAGTGCTTGATAACCCCCACTGTCCTCTCGGGGAGAACGTTCCCAGTTTTTGTTTGGTCCTGCTGCATCTACGGACACACAGGTGCCAACAACATGGCACGGGTGTTAGTGAGATATAGGCCATGAGGAAGTTTCTCAGTTTCAGCCATGTACTGTCCCCAAAATACTACAACCCCTTTCAACATGGGCAGAGCACGTTTTCCCCATATCTACACCTCCCATCTGGAGCCTGTTCCTGCATTTCCCACGTGCTGGATCCTGCACCCAGAGAAGGCCACAGAGATCTGCGTTCAGCCCTCCAGCTCCTCGGAGGGTGCCACGCTTAGCACTTTTCCTTCTCCTTCTGACCCCCTGCGTTCTCTCTTTCACCAGTGCTCTTGGCTTGGGGCTGCACAGCCCGCCCTTTGGGCGAGAAGGCGCAGCAGCCAGGAACGCCACTCTCCAAGCAGGAGTACCGCCAGTTCTTCAGGTCCCTCCGGACTGCCCGCCGCGCCAGCGCTGCCTGCCTCCTCCGTGAGCTGTACGGCTGCCAGAATCCCCTGGTCCGGAGACTGGACGAGTACGAAAACCACGGAGTCATCCCTGAGGGTAAAGCTGATGACCGTGACTCCCCCGGGCAGGCAGATGGATGGGGGGTCCTGCACAGCTAGCCCCGGACCTGATCGCTGGGAGGGGACAGAGACTCAGGAGCTGCCAGGGGAGAGGCGTGGGTAGCGATCCTGCAGTGAGGAGAAGACATCTGCTCCGGAGTATCCTCTCCCCCGCCTTGATTGCATCCAAATGTGTCCCTGGGATGAGCCTCCTCTCGCACCTTGGGTCATGCAGATGACCAAGAAGCGCTGGAGTTTCTCATGGAGGTTCAGGGAGGCACCCAAATGGCCTGGGGGTTTTTGTGGAGGGACGTCATTCGACAGCGTGCTTATTGCTGAGGGCTGGTGGGACCCCAGCACTGGAGTTTATCACTGAGTCTGTGTCTTTGCTTGCCTCTTTCTAGGGCCCGTATGCTCCGAACAGCGAGGAAATTCTTTCTTCCCCGACTTCTGCACCTTTGCTTTTTATCGCTGTACTCGGAGAAGGTATTACGTTAAGGTGAGTTGTTTAGCTGTTTCCTGAAGACCGTGGTGTGCTCTGGCCAAGTAACAGGCAAAAGGGAGAGCCCTGAAAATGGGGAAGTGGGAAAACAGGAGGCTGAAAGACAGGGAAGATAGAGGAGAGCCGCGGGCAGCCCCCCTTCCAGGGGCACTCACAGCAAGGTGAGTAACTTACACAGGTGGCGCCCGCAGCCACCTCCCTGCCAGGTGCAGGACCTTGCGGAAGGTATTCTTCAAGACAACAAACCTTTGAGGACCACCTCAGCCCTTATCTCCAGCTCTCACTGCCAACTGAGACAATCTAGGTTACTGCAGGAGAAAGGGTGATCCACGCAGGTGAGAGGAGAAGGAATGTAAAGAGAAAGATGACTGGGAGTCACAAGAAGAGACTTACGGGCAGACTTGACAAGGAGAGGAGAAGAAGGTTTCTTTCCTTTCTTGGGCTCATGTTTGTAGGGAGTGGGAAAGCCGGGATTGTGCCGGGAGCGCTAAGCCCACAGAACAGGGGAGGGGCCAGGGGCCTGCTCCTGAAGCCCACCGCCTCTACAGATGTGTGTTTTCTCCTCCACAGAGGACTGCATGCCCAGGACAGACCCCAGCCAAGCTCAGCAGCACACGACCCTTCAACGCCACGGCCATGAGCAGCGATGCCCTGCTGTCTGGCATCTTCAGACCCCAGAGCCTTTTCCCCTCATCTCCCACAACTGCCCAGCCAGGCCGCCCCGGCCCTGACACAGAAGGAGCTGGGATCCCCACCTCCTCAGCTGAGGGCACGCCACAGTTGAGGAGCGGGCAACTGAATCCTTCTGACCCACATGCCACACAGGTGGCAGACAGTGGCCAGCAGCAAGGACAGTTGCCCACCGCTGACATCCAGGATCTCCTCCTAAGGCTGCAAGATACCCACGTGCAGAGTTTACTGAAGGCACTTCAGCGGTTGTTGACCACGGGGAAGGCGGTGGGGGAGGAAGAACTGCGTGCTGCCGTCCAGAAGGTGCTGGTGGCCCTGAACAGCGCAAGTGCCTCTTAGCCAACAACTGGCAATGATACAGGGCCCAGAAGAGAGAACTGAGACACGGGTACTGAAGGGCTACTGTCCTCTCCCACAGAAACTGTTCACCCGGTGTCGTTTCATCTGGGAGACGGCTCTTCTTGAACAATGCAGGATGGAAAAAGAACTGCTGTTTCCTGCTCGGGGCTGGGCCACCACGACTACCTCTCTGTCCTGGGCAGAGAGACGGGGTTTCTTGTCTCATCCCATGAACGTCTTGGGAGAATGCTGTCCTTTCTTCTTATAAATATAGGTGCTTCTGCTCAGAACCATTAAGGCAAGACTCTTCTTTGGAAGTGTGTGTGCGAATATACATACATATATAGGCAAGGGGTGCGCTCTCAATGCCAGAAGACCTCACCCTGCGAGGGAACTGCTGATCTAGCGTTCTGCCTGTATTGGTGTTTACACGTGGGTGTCATCTACTTCTGAAGTGACGCTATGAAACACTCAGGATAAATATTCCTGTTGAGAACCTCCTCTTGTCTCCCTCGGAAAACCAGAGTCTGATTTACGGGAACACTGGCTGAAGCCATCTGGAGCCAGCACTTCCTGCTCAGAGCAGAGCGGGAACTCTTTGGGAACCAACTCTGGTTTTCTGAATCTCCACTCAGAACGAGTTTAGAGCTACCTCAAACCTACTCTAAACTCCTGTGGTTGGTTTCGGCGTTCAAGAGACCACCACCCTTAAAGTGACAATCCCCTAGTCACCTTTCCTCCCGCAGGCCGCCTTGTCATCTAGTCCACCGAGGGCCATGAGGAGAAAGGGGCTGAAGGCAGCTCTCCTCAAGGATGCACCACACCAAGCACTCATGGGGAGGGGCGGGGATGTCTCTTCCCTTTACGCTGCCTAAGTGACACAAACGCAGCTGAGTGAAGTATAGGCTCTGTCTCTATCCGCTGAAGGAAGTCCTTAGAAGAAGGACTCCATTGAGAAGCCCATTTGAAGAAGAAGATCTCCAAATTACAGGTCCTCCATTGGTCCTGGGAAGCGTAATCTTGCCCAAGGCTGAAGGCAACTGGGCTGCTTTCTGTGTCTGGCTGGCGTCCTGTTTACTGCCTTTACCGAGGGAGTATTTTGCTCGGTTGCTCTCAGTGGCTCAGCCAGGCACGCACAGGTCTGGGCGAGAGCAGAGGTTTGGGTCTGCTCGCACCTTATGCACAGGAGCAGTCCAAAGGCAGAATTGCCTGTCCTGTGCTCCAGAAAAACGGCCATTTGGCTGACTCGTTCCAGATGGAGCTGACAGGGCTGGCAGCGAGCAGAAAAAACAAGCCACGCACACCTGTTGAGGCATGAACACCGAGATGATTTAGTCAGCCAACATGCAATCCCACTTCTCAGGGGTCTCTGTTCAGAGCAGAAGTACGCTGCGCGGGAGTGGGGTTTGTGGGATAGAAAATCAGGTCACTCATTTAGCTTTAGCGCTACATTTGTGCACTGGTATTTGCACAGAGGCATTTTAAGATGCTGAGGGCTCGGTGATGTCCTAGAAAGGTACAGGTTACAGAAATAAAATGCTGAAAAACTGCACATGCGAATGCTAGCTCGGCAGTGGCCTTGCGCCGTTTTGGTCACATTGATCCCCAGCGTGCCGCTAGGAGCAAGTATGACATTTCTCCCGACTGGGTATTCGTAAGAAAAAGAAAGGGAAAGCGGCATCTTTCCCTTCCAAAATGAGATACAAACTGAACTGGCTGCTCAGGGGTGTATCAGAAGAGGGCATCAGAGGCCGAGGGAAGGTTTCCCCACCTGCATAACGCCACCACGATAAAAGGCCCCTGATAAAATGGAAAGCTGGCGTTTTGTAGGCTCTGCCTCAGCCTGGCATCACGTCCTTCCTGCTTCCCGCCGCCTGCTCCACAGTGAATGCGGCGGGCATCAGCCCTTGGGGAGAGGGTGTTTCCACTCCTCCCAGCAGCAGGCAGCGGCTGCAGGCTCTCATCCCAGGTAGGAGGCAGGGAAGCCGAAGTCTCCCTCCGCATACGACCCCCATCCACCTGCAAGGCAGTGCCGCCCTGTGGGTAAGCCTGACACTGTTGAGCCATCCTTCTGATTTTAGGAGGAGAAACATGCCCTTCTGGTTCAGTCCCGTCCCGCTGTCGTTCGAGAGCTGCCACAAGCACATGGCCAACACGCACCCTAAAACGGTGGCTGAGCACCTACAGCAGGCAGAAAGCGGATGCAGGGAAACAGCCGACGCTGTTAGAATATTGCTGCCGGAGGGCAGAAAAGCAATCTGCCTGATTGCCTGGTGAAGATGCGTCCCTAAATAAGATGGGAAACCTGAAATGCCAGAAACCCGGCGCCGGGCAGCACGCAGGCCCAGCGGCGGGGCAGGAGGGGAGGCGGCGGGAGGCGTGAGTGGGAGGAAGGGGGGGCAGCGGAGGGAGGAACAGCGCAACGGGGGCCTCTATGACGCCATAAGCCATGCCTCCGCCCCCAGCACTGCGGGGCCAGCCGGCGTCGGGGCAGGAGGAGGACGCGGGCAGCTGGGCAAAGCAGCCGAGGGGAGACCTCCGGCAGCACAGCGGGCCCAGGCTCTTACAGGCACCACTCACGGCGTGATGTCGGCCATGTGGGCTTGTCTGGTTTTGTGTGGTGAGTAGGAAACATCTCTCCTTCAAGCCAGGTTGTGAGAAAGGGCAGCTGACCCGGCTGCTTTTTACCCCTCCCCATTAGCCCCTCGGCTTTGGCAATTTGGAGGCGAGAGGCAGAGAGGGGAGCGCCCTCGAATGCCTCGGGTGCCAAGATCTCGGCTGCTTCAAATGTTGCCCGTCTTCACCCATTGGAGCTGATGTTTTATTCGTCAAGAAGGGACAGAGAGAAGAGGCCTAGGAGCCAGGGAGGAGGACTCGGAGCTGGATGCAGCGGGCAGAGGCTGGAGCAGAGGGGGAGACTGGAAAGGCGAGGATAGGGACAGCTGGGCACGTAAAGCAGACACGAGCACGCAGGCAGAGACCTGGACTTGACCTGCAAGGCCAGAAGGGAAGAGCTGGCCAGCTGACGTGACAGGGGAGGCAGGAGAAAGAGGGCTGAGAGGGGACCTTGCTTAAAGACAAGCAGAAAGGGATAGAGCAGGAAGGAATGGATAGAGAGGCCAGGCTGCTCTGGTCACATCCCAGCAGGAGAACGGGGAGGCGTCCTGTAACCCCCCCCTCCACTCTCCTTGTTCCCCTGCTTTCTGCAAACCCCCACACAGTCACCTGGCCAAGTGCTGTGCTCTCCTCTCCTACTGCCTCACCGAGTGCTTGATAACCCCCACTGTCCTCTCGGGGAGAACGTTCCCAGTTTTTGTTTGGTCCTGCTGCATCTACGGACACACAGGTGCCAACAACATGGCACGGGTGTTAGTGAGATATAGGCCATGAGGAAGTTTCTCAGTTTCAGCCATGTACTGTCCCCAAAATACTACAACCCCTTTCAACATGGGCAGAGCACGTTTTCCCCATATCTACACCTCCCATCTGGAGCCTGTTCCTGCATTTCCCACGTGCTGGATCCTGCACCCAGAGAAGGCCACAGAGATCTGCGTTCAGCCCTCCAGCTCCTCGGAGGGTGCCACGCTTAGCACTTTTCCTTCTCCTTCTGACCCCCTGCGTTCTCTCTTTCACCAGTGCTCTTGGCTTGGGGCTGCACAGCCCGCCCTTTGGGCGAGAAGGCGCAGCAGCCAGGAACGCCACTCTCCAAGGAGGAGTACCGCCAGTTCTTCAGGTCCCTCCGGACTGCCCGCCGCGCCAGCGCTGCCTGCCTCCTCCGTGAGCTGTACGGCTGCCAGAATCCCCTGGTCCGGAGACTGGACGAGTACGAAAACCACGGAGTCATCCCTGAGGGTAAAGCTGATGACCGTGACTCCCCCGGGCAGGCAGATGGATGGGGGGTCCTGCACAGCTAGCCCCGGACCTGATCGCTGGGAGGGGACAGAGACTCAGGAGCTGCCAGGGGAGAGGCGTGGGTAGCGATCCTGCAGTGAGGAGAAGACATCTGCTCCGGAGTATCCTCTCCCCCGCCTTGATTGCATCCAAATGTGTCCCTGGGATGAGCCTCCTCTCGCACCTTGGGTCATGCAGATGACCAAGAAGCGCTGGAGTTTCTCATGGAGGTTCAGGGAGGCACCCAAATGGCCTGGGGGTTTTTGTGGAGGGACGTCATTCGACAGCGTGCTTATTGCTGAGGGCTGGTGGGACCCCAGCACTGGAGTTTATCACTGAGTCTGTGTCTTTGCTTGCCTCTTTCTAGGGCCCGTATGCTCCGAACAGCGAGGAAATTCTTTCTTCCCCGACTTCTGCACCTTTGCTTTTTATCGCTGTACTCGGAGAAGGTATTACGTTAAGGTGAGTTGTTTAGCTGTTTCCTGAAGACCGTGGTGTGCTCTGGCCAAGTAACAGGCAAAAGGGAGAGCCCTGAAAATGGGGAAGTGGGAAAACAGGAGGCTGAAAGACAGGGAAGATAGAGGAGAGCCGCGGGCAGCCCCCCTTCCAGGGGCACTCACAGCAAGGTGAGTAACTTACACAGGTGGCGCCCGCAGCCACCTCCCTGCCAGGTGCAGGACCTTGCGGAAGGTATTCTTCAAGACAACAAACCTTTGAGGACCACCTCAGCCCTTATCTCCAGCTCTCACTGCCAACTGAGACAATCTAGGTTACTGCAGGAGAAAGGGTGATCCACGCAGGTGAGAGGAGAAGGAATGTAAAGAGAAAGATGACTGGGAGTCACAAGAAGAGACTTACGGGCAGACTTGACAAGGAGAGGAGAAGAAGGTTTCTTTCCTTTCTTGGGCTCATGTTTGTAGGGAGTGGGAAAGCCGGGATTGTGCCGGGAGCGCTAAGCCCACAGAACAGGGGAGGGGCCAGGGGCCTGCTCCTGAAGCCCACCGCCTCTACAGATGTGTGTTTTCTCCTCCACAGAGGACTGCATGCCCAGGACAGACCCCAGCCAAGCTCAGCAGCACACGACCCTTCAACGCCACGGCCATGAGCAGCGATGCCCTGCTGTCTGGCATCTTCAGACCCCAGAGCCTTTTCCCCTCATCTCCCACAACTGCCCAGCCAGGCCGCCCCGGCCCTGACACAGAAGGAGCTGGGATCCCCACCTCCTCAGCTGAGGGCACGCCACAGTTGAGGAGCGGGCAACTGAATCCTTCTGACCCACATGCCACACAGGTGGCAGACAGTGGCCAGCAGCAAGGACAGTTGCCCACCGCTGACATCCAGGATCTCCTCCTAAGGCTGCAAGATACCCACGTGCAGAGTTTACTGAAGGCACTTCAGCGGTTGTTGACCACGGGGAAGGCGGTGGGGGAGGAAGAACTGCGTGCTGCCGTCCAGAAGGTGCTGGTGGCCCTGAACAGCGCAAGTGCCTCTTAGCCAACAACTGGCAATGATACAGGGCCCAGAAGAGAGAACTGAGACACGGGTACTGAAGGGCTACTGTCCTCTCCCACAGAAACTGTTCACCCGGTGTCGTTTCATCTGGGAGACGGCTCTTCTTGAACAATGCAGGATGGAAAAAGAACTGCTGTTTCCTGCTCGGGGCTGGGCCACCACGACTACCTCTCTGTCCTGGGCAGAGAGACGGGGTTTCTTGTCTCATCCCATGAACGTCTTGGGAGAATGCTGTCCTTTCTTCTTATAAATATAGGTGCTTCTGCTCAGAACCATTAAGGCAAGACTCTTCTTTGGAAGTGTGTGTGCGAATATACATACATATATAGGCAAGGGGTGCGCTCTCAATGCCAGAAGACCTCACCCTGCGAGGGAACTGCTGATCTAGCGTTCTGCCTGTATTGGTGTTTACACGTGGGTGTCATCTACTTCTGAAGTGACGCTATGAAACACTCAGGATAAATATTCCTGTTGAGAACCTCCTCTTGTCTCCCTCGGAAAACCAGAGTCTGATTTACGGGAACACTGGCTGAAGCCATCTGGAGCCAGCACTTCCTGCTCAGAGCAGAGCGGGAACTCTTTGGGAACCAACTCTGGTTTTCTGAATCTCCACTCAGAACGAGTTTAGAGCTACCTCAAACCTACTCTAAACTCCTGTGGTTGGTTTCGGCGTTCAAGAGACCACCACCCTTAAAGTGACAATCCCCTAGTCACCTTTCCTCCCGCAGGCCGCCTTGTCATCTAGTCCACCGAGGGCCATGAGGAGAAAGGGGCTGAAGGCAGCTCTCCTCAAGGATGCACCACACCAAGCACTCATGGGGAGGGGCGGGGATGTCTCTTCCCTTTACGCTGCCTAAGTGACACAAACGCAGCTGAGTGAAGTATAGGCTCTGTCTCTATCCGCTGAAGGAAGTCCTTAGAAGAAGGACTCCATTGAGAAGCCCATTTGAAGAAGAAGATCTCCAAATTACAGGTCCTCCATTGGTCCTGGGAAGCGTAATCTTGCCCAAGGCTGAAGGCAACTGGGCTGCTTTCTGTGTCTGGCTGGCGTCCTGTTTACTGCCTTTACCGAGGGAGTATTTTGCTCGGTTGCTCTCAGTGGCTCAGCCAGGCACGCACAGGTCTGGGCGAGAGCAGAGGTTTGGGTCTGCTCGCACCTTATGCACAGGAGCAGTCCAAAGGCAGAATTGCCTGTCCTGTGCTCCAGAAAAACGGCCATTTGGCTGACTCGTTCCAGATGGAGCTGACAGGGCTGGCAGCGAGCAGAAAAAACAAGCCACGCACACCTGTTTAGGCATGAACACCGAGATGATTTAGTCAGCCAACATGCAATCCCACTTCTCAGGGGTCTCTGTTCAGAGCAGAAGTACGCTGCGCGGGAGTGGGGTTTGTGGGATAGAAAATCAGGTCACTCATTTAGCTTTAGCGCTACATTTGTGCACTGGTATTTGCACAGAGGCATTTTAAGATGCTGAGGGCTCGGTGATGTCCTAGAAAGGTACAGGTTACAGAAATAAAATGCTGAAAAACTGCACATGCGAATGCTAGCTCGGCAGTGGCCTTGCGCCGTTTTGGTCACATTGATCCCCAGCGTGCCGCTAGGAGCAAGTATGACATTTCTCCCGACTGGGTATTCGTAAGAAAAAGAAAGGGAAAGCGGCATCTTTCCCTTCCAAAATGAGATACAAACTGAACTGGCTGCTCAGGGGTGTATCAGAAGAGGGCATCAGAGGCCGAGGGAAGGTTTCCCCACCTGCATAACGCCACCACGATAAAAGGCCCCTGATAAAATGGAAAGCTGGCGTTTTGTAGGCTCTGCCTCAGCCTGGCATCACGTCCTTCCTGCTTCCCGCCGCCTGCTCCACAGTGAATGCGGCGGGCATCAGCCCTTGGGGAGAGGGTGTTTCCACTCCTCCCAGCAGCAGGCAGCGGCTGCAGGCTCTCATCCCAGGTAGGAGGCAGGGAAGCCGAAGTCTCCCTCCGCATACGACCCCCATCCACCTGCAAGGCAGTGCCGCCCTGTGGGTAAGCCTGACACTGTTGAGCCATCCTTCTGATTTTAGGAGGAGAAACATGCCCTTCTGGTTCAGTCCCGTCCCGCTGTCGTTCGAGAGCTGCCACAAGCACATGGCCAACACGCACCCTAAAACGGTGGCTGAGCACCTACAGCAGGCAGAAAGCGGATGCAGGGAAACAGCCGACGCTGTTAGAATATTGCTGCCGGAGGGCAGAAAAGCAATCTGCCTGATTGCCTGGTGAAGATGCGTCCCTAAATAAGATGGGAAACCTGAAATGCCAGAAACCCGGCGCCGGGCAGCACGCAGGCCCAGCGGCGGGGCAGGAGGGGAGGCGGCGGGAGGCGTGAGTGGGAGGAAGGGGGGGCAGCGGAGGGAGGAACAGCGCAACGGGGGCCTCTATGACGCCATAAGCCATGCCTCCGCCCCCAGCACTGCGGGGCCAGCCGGCGTCGGGGCAGGAGGAGGACGCGGGCAGCTGGGCAAAGCAGCCGAGGGGAGACCTCCGGCAGCACAGCGGGCCCAGGCTCTTACAGGCACCACTCACGGCGTGATGTCGGCCATGTGGGCTTGTCTGGTTTTGTGTGGTGAGTAGGAAACATCTCTCCTTCAAGCCAGGTTGTGAGAAAGGGCAGCTGACCCGGCTGCTTTTTACCCCTCCCCATTAGCCCCTCGGCTTTGGCAATTTGGAGGCGAGAGGCAGAGAGGGGAGCGCCCTCGAATGCCTCGGGTGCCAAGATCTCGGCTGCTTCAAATGTTGCCCGTCTTCACCCATTGGAGCTGATGTTTTATTCGTCAAGAAGGGACAGAGAGAAGAGGCCTAGGAGCCAGGGAGGAGGACTCGGAGCTGGATGCAGCGGGCAGAGGCTGGAGCAGAGGGGGAGACTGGAAAGGCGAGGATAGGGACAGCTGGGCACGTAAAGCAGACACGAGCACGCAGGCAGAGACCTGGACTTGACCTGCAAGGCCAGAAGGGAAGAGCTGGCCAGCTGACGTGACAGGGGAGGCAGGAGAAAGAGGGCTGAGAGGGGACCTTGCTTAAAGACAAGCAGAAAGGGATAGAGCAGGAAGGAATGGATAGAGAGGCCAGGCTGCTCTGGTCACATCCCAGCAGGAGAACGGGGAGGCGTCCTGTAACCCCCCCCTCCACTCTCCTTGTTCCCCTGCTTTCTGCAAACCCCCACACAGTCACCTGGCCAAGTGCTGTGCTCTCCTCTCCTACTGCCTCACCGAGTGCTTGATAACCCCCACTGTCCTCTCGGGGAGAACGTTCCCAGTTTTTGTTTGGTCCTGCTGCATCTACGGACACACAGGTGCCAACAACATGGCACGGGTGTTAGTGAGATATAGGCCATGAGGAAGTTTCTCAGTTTCAGCCATGTACTGTCCCCAAAATACTACAACCCCTTTCAACATGGGCAGAGCACGTTTTCCCCATATCTACACCTCCCATCTGGAGCCTGTTCCTGCATTTCCCACGTGCTGGATCCTGCACCCAGAGAAGGCCACAGAGATCTGCGTCCAGCCCTCCAGCTCCTCGGAGGGTGCCACGCTTAGCACTTTTCCTTCTCCTTCTGACCCCCTGCGTTCTCTCTTTCACCAGTGCTCTTGGCTTGGGGCTGCACAGCCCGCCCTTTGGGCGAGAAGGCGCAGCAGCCAGGAACGCCACTCTCCAAGGAGGAGTACCGCCAGTTCTTCAGGTCCCTCCGGACTGCCCGCCGCGCCAGCGCTGCCTGCCTCCTCCGTGAGCTGTACGGCTGCCAGAATCCCCTGGTCCGGAGACTGGACGAGTACGAAAACCACGGAGTCATCCCTGAGGGTAAAGCTGATGACCGTGACTCCCCCGGGCAGGCAGATGGATGGGGGGTCCTGCACAGCTAGCCCCGGACCTGATCGCTGGGAGGGGACAGAGACTCAGGAGCTGCCAGGGGAGAGGCGTGGGTAGCGATCCTGCAGTGAGGAGAAGACATCTGCTCCGGAGTATCCTCTCCCCCGCCTTGATTGCATCCAAATGTGTCCCTGGGATGAGCCTCCTCTCGCACCTTGGGTCATGCAGATGACCAAGAAGCGCTGGAGTTTCTCATGGAGGTTCAGGGAGGCACCCAAATGGCCTGGGGGTTTTTGTGGAGGGACGTCATTCGACAGCGTGCTTATTGCTGAGGGCTGGTGGGACCCCAGCACTGGAGTTTATCACTGAGTCTGTGTCTTTGCTTGCCTCTTTCTAGGGCCCGTATGCTCCGAACAGCGAGGAAATTCTTTCTTCCCCGACTTCTGCACCTTTGCTTTTTATCGCTGTACTCGGAGAAGGTATTACGTTAAGGTGAGTTGTTTAGCTGTTTCCTGAAGACCGTGGTGTGCTCTGGCCAAGTAACAGGCAAAAGGGAGAGCCCTGAAAATGGGGAAGTGGGAAAACAGGAGGCTGAAAGACAGGGAAGATAGAGGAGAGCCGCGGGCAGCCCCCCTTCCAGGGGCACTCACAGCAAGGTGAGTAACTTACACAGGTGGCGCCCGCAGCCACCTCCCTGCCAGGTGCAGGACCTTGCGGAAGGTATTCTTCAAGACAACAAACCTTTGAGGACCACCTCAGCCCTTATCTCCAGCTCTCACTGCCAACTGAGACAATCTAGGTTACTGCAGGAGAAAGGGTGATCCACGCAGGTGAGAGGAGAAGGAATGTAAAGAGAAAGATGACTGGGAGTCACAAGAAGAGACTTACGGGCAGACTTGACAAGGAGAGGAGAAGAAGGTTTCTTTCCTTTCTTGGGCTCATGTTTGTAGGGAGTGGGAAAGCCGGGATTGTGCCGGGAGCGCTAAGCCCACAGAACAGGGGAGGGGCCAGGGGCCTGCTCCTGAAGCCCACCGCCTCTACAGATGTGTGTTTTCTCCTCCACAGAGGACTGCATGCCCAGGACAGACCCCAGCCAAGCTCAGCAGCACACGACCCTTCAACGCCACGGCCATGAGCAGCGATGCCCTGCTGTCTGGCATCTTCAGACCCCAGAGCCTTTTCCCCTCATCTCCCACAACTGCCCAGCCAGGCCGCCCCGGCCCTGACACAGAAGGAGCTGGGATCCCCACCTCCTCAGCTGAGGGCACGCCACAGTTGAGGAGCGGGCAACTGAATCCTTCTGACCCACATGCCACACAGGTGGCAGACAGTGGCCAGCAGCAAGGACAGTTGCCCACCGCTGACATCCAGGATCTCCTCCTAAGGCTGCAAGATACCCACGTGCAGAGTTTACTGAAGGCACTTCAGCGGTTGTTGACCACGGGGAAGGCGGTGGGGGAGGAAGAACTGCGTGCTGCCGTCCAGAAGGTGCTGGTGGCCCTGAACAGCGCAAGTGCCTCTTAGCCAACAACTGGCAATGATACAGGGCCCAGAAGAGAGAACTGAGACACGGGTACTGAAGGGCTACTGTCCTCTCCCACAGAAACTGTTCACCCGGTGTCGTTTCATCTGGGAGACGGCTCTTCTTGAACAATGCAGGATGGAAAAAGAACTGCTGTTTCCTGCTCGGGGCTGGGCCACCACGACTACCTCTCTGTCCTGGGCAGAGAGACGGGGTTTCTTGTCTCATCCCATGAACGTCTTGGGAGAATGCTGTCCTTTCTTCTTATAAATATAGGTGCTTCTGCTCAGAACCATTAAGGCAAGACTCTTCTTTGGAAGTGTGTGTGCGAATATACATACATATATAGGCAAGGGGTGCGCTCTCAATGCCAGAAGACCTCACCCTGCGAGGGAACTGCTGATCTAGCGTTCTGCCTGTATTGGTGTTTACACGTGGGTGTCATCTACTTCTGAAGTGACGCTATGAAACACTCAGGATAAATATTCCTGTTGAGAACCTCCTCTTGTCTCCCTCGGAAAACCAGAGTCTGATTTACGGGAACACTGGCTGAAGCCATCTGGAGCCAGCACTTCCTGCTCAGAGCAGAGCGGGAACTCTTTGGGAACCAACTCTGGTTTTCTGAATCTCCACTCAGAACGAGTTTAGAGCTACCTCAAACCTACTCTAAACTCCTGTGGTTGGTTTCGGCGTTCAAGAGACCACCACCCTTAAAGTGACAATCCCCTAGTCACCTTTCCTCCCGCAGGCCGCCTTGTCATCTAGTCCACCGAGGGCCATGAGGAGAAAGGGGCTGAAGGCAGCTCTCCTCAAGGATGCACCACACCAAGCACTCATGGGGAGGGGCGGGGATGTCTCTTCCCTTTACGCTGCCTAAGTGACACAAACGCAGCTGAGTGAAGTATAGGCTCTGTCTCTATCCGCTGAAGGAAGTCCTTAGAAGAAGGACTCCATTGAGAAGCCCATTTGAAGAAGAAGATCTCCAAATTACAGGTCCTCCATTGGTCCTGGGAAGCGTAATCTTGCCCAAGGCTGAAGGCAACTGGGCTGCTTTCTGTGTCTGGCTGGCGTCCTGTTTACTGCCTTTACCGAGGGAGTATTTTGCTCGGTTGCTCTCAGTGGCTCAGCCAGGCACGCACAGGTCTGGGCGAGAGCAGAGGTTTGGGTCTGCTCGCACCTTATGCACAGGAGCAGTCCAAAGGCAGAATTGCCTGTCCTGTGCTCCAGAAAAACGGCCATTTGGCTGACTCGTTCCAGATGGAGCTGACAGGGCTGGCAGCGAGCAGAAAAAACAAGCCACGCACACCTGTTTAGGCATGAACACCGAGATGATTTAGTCAGCCAACATGCAATCCCACTTCTCAGGGGTCTCTGTTCAGAGCAGAAGTACGCTGCGCGGGAGTGGGGTTTGTGGGATAGAAAATCAGGTCACTCATTTAGCTTTAGCGCTACATTTGTGCACTGGTATTTGCACAGAGGCATTTTAAGATGCTGAGGGCTCGGTGATGTCCTAGAAAGGTACAGGTTACAGAAATAAAATGCTGAAAAACTGCACATGCGAATGCTAGCTCGGCAGTGGCCTTGCGCCGTTTTGGTCACATTGATCCCCAGCGTGCCGCTAGGAGCAAGTATGACATTTCTCCCGACTGGGTATTCGTAAGAAAAAGAAAGGGAAAGCGGCATCTTTCCCTTCCAAAATGAGATACAAACTGAACTGGCTGCTCAGGGGTGTATCAGAAGAGGGCATCAGAGGCCGAGGGAAGGTTTCCCCACCTGCATAACGCCACCACGATAAAAGGCCCCTGATAAAATGGAAAGCTGGCGTTTTGTAGGCTCTGCCTCAGCCTGGCATCACGTCCTTCCTGCTTCCCGCCGCCTGCTCCACAGTGAATGCGGCGGGCATCAGCCCTTGGGGAGAGGGTGTTTCCACTCCTCCCAGCAGCAGGCAGCGGCTGCAGGCTCTCATCCCAGGTAGGAGGCAGGGAAGCCGAAGTCTCCCTCCGCATACGACCCCCATCCACCTGCAAGGCAGTGCCGCCCTGTGGGTAAGCCTGACACTGTTGAGCCATCCTTCTGATTTTAGGAGGAGAAACATGCCCTTCTGGTTCAGTCCCGTCCCGCTGTCGTTCGAGAGCTGCCACAAGCACATGGCCAACACGCACCCTAAAACGGTGGCTGAGCACCTACAGCAGGCAGAAAGCGGATGCAGGGAAACAGCCGACGCTGTTAGAATATTGCTGCCGGAGGGCAGAAAAGCAATCTGCCTGATTGCCTGGTGAAGATGCGTCCCTAAATAAGATGGGAAACCTGAAATGCCAGAAACCCGGCGCCGGGCAGCACGCAGGCCCAGCGGCGGGGCAGGAGGGGAGGCGGCGGGAGGCGTGAGTGGGAGGAAGGGGGGGCAGCGGAGGGAGGAACAGCGCAACGGGGGCCTCTATGACGCCATAAGCCATGCCTCCGCCCCCAGCACTGCGGGGCCAGCCGGCGTCGGGGCAGGAGGAGGACGCGGGCAGCTGGGCAAAGCAGCCGAGGGGAGACCTCCGGCAGCACAGCGGGCCCAGGCTCTTACAGGCACCACTCACGGCGTGATGTCGGCCATGTGGGCTTGTCTGGTTTTGTGTGGTGAGTAGGAAACATCTCTCCTTCAAGCCAGGTTGTGAGAAAGGGCAGCTGACCCGGCTGCTTTTTACCCCTCCCCATTAGCCCCTCGGCTTTGGCAATTTGGAGGCGAGAGGCAGAGAGGGGAGCGCCCTCGAATGCCTCGGGTGCCAAGATCTCGGCTGCTTCAAATGTTGCCCGTCTTCACCCATTGGAGCTGATGTTTTATTCGTCAAGAAGGGACAGAGAGAAGAGGCCTAGGAGCCAGGGAGGAGGACTCGGAGCTGGATGCAGCGGGCAGAGGCTGGAGCAGAGGGGGAGACTGGAAAGGCGAGGATAGGGACAGCTGGGCACGTAAAGCAGACACGAGCACGCAGGCAGAGACCTGGACTTGACCTGCAAGGCCAGAAGGGAAGAGCTGGCCAGCTGACGTGACAGGGGAGGCAGGAGAAAGAGGGCTGAGAGGGGACCTTGCTTAAAGACAAGCAGAAAGGGATAGAGCAGGAAGGAATGGATAGAGAGGCCAGGCTGCTCTGGTCACATCCCAGCAGGAGAACGGGGAGGCGTCCTGTAACCCCCCCCTCCACTCTCCTTGTTCCCCTGCTTTCTGCAAACCCCCACACAGTCACCTGGCCAAGTGCTGTGCTCTCCTCTCCTACTGCCTCACCGAGTGCTTGATAACCCCCACTGTCCTCTCGGGGAGAACGTTCCCAGTTTTTGTTTGGTCCTGCTGCATCTACGGACACACAGGTGCCAACAACATGGCACGGGTGTTAGTGAGATATAGGCCATGAGGAAGTTTCTCAGTTTCAGCCATGTACTGTCCCCAAAATACTACAACCCCTTTCAACATGGGCAGAGCACGTTTTCCCCATATCTACACCTCCCATCTGGAGCCTGTTCCTGCATTTCCCACGTGCTGGATCCTGCACCCAGAGAAGGCCACAGAGATCTGCGTCCAGCCCTCCAGCTCCTCGGAGGGTGCCACGCTTAGCACTTTTCCTTCTCCTTCTGACCCCCTGCGTTCTCTCTTTCACCAGTGCTCTTGGCTTGGGGCTGCACAGCCCGCCCTTTGGGCGAGAAGGCGCAGCAGCCAGGAACGCCACTCTCCAAGGAGGAGTACCGCCAGTTCTTCAGGTCCCTCCGGACTGCCCGCCGCGCCAGCGCTGCCTGCCTCCTCCGTGAGCTGTACGGCTGCCAGAATCCCCTGGTCCGGAGACTGGACGAGTACGAAAACCACGGAGTCATCCCTGAGGGTAAAGCTGATGACCGTGACTCCCCCGGGCAGGCAGATGGATGGGGGGTCCTGCACAGCTAGCCCCGGACCTGATCGCTGGGAGGGGACAGAGACTCAGGAGCTGCCAGGGGAGAGGCGTGGGTAGCGATCCTGCAGTGAGGAGAAGACATCTGCTCCGGAGTATCCTCTCCCCCGCCTTGATTGCATCCAAATGTGTCCCTGGGATGAGCCTCCTCTCGCACCTTGGGTCATGCAGATGACCAAGAAGCGCTGGAGTTTCTCATGGAGGTTCAGGGAGGCACCCAAATGGCCTGGGGGTTTTTGTGGAGGGACGTCATTCGACAGCGTGCTTATTGCTGAGGGCTGGTGGGACCCCAGCACTGGAGTTTATCACTGAGTCTGTGTCTTTGCTTGCCTCTTTCTAGGGCCCGTATGCTCCGAACAGCGAGGAAATTCTTTCTTCCCCGACTTCTGCACCTTTGCTTTTTATCGCTGTACTCGGAGAAGGTATTACGTTAAGGTGAGTTGTTTAGCTGTTTCCTGAAGACCGTGGTGTGCTCTGGCCAAGTAACAGGCAAAAGGGAGAGCCCTGAAAATGGGGAAGTGGGAAAACAGGAGGCTGAAAGACAGGGAAGATAGAGGAGAGCCGCGGGCAGCCCCCCTTCCAGGGGCACTCACAGCAAGGTGAGTAACTTACACAGGTGGCGCCCGCAGCCACCTCCCTGCCAGGTGCAGGACCTTGCGGAAGGTATTCTTCAAGACAACAAACCTTTGAGGACCACCTCAGCCCTTATCTCCAGCTCTCACTGCCAACTGAGACAATCTAGGTTACTGCAGGAGAAAGGGTGATCCACGCAGGTGAGAGGAGAAGGAATGTAAAGAGAAAGATGACTGGGAGTCACAAGAAGAGACTTACGGGCAGACTTGACAAGGAGAGGAGAAGAAGGTTTCTTTCCTTTCTTGGGCTCATGTTTGTAGGGAGTGGGAAAGCCGGGATTGTGCCGGGAGCGCTAAGCCCACAGAACAGGGGAGGGGCCAGGGGCCTGCTCCTGAAGCCCACCGCCTCTACAGATGTGTGTTTTCTCCTCCACAGAGGACTGCATGCCCAGGACAGACCCCAGCCAAGCTCAGCAGCACACGACCCTTCAACGCCACGGCCATGAGCAGCGATGCCCTGCTGTCTGGCATCTTCAGACCCCAGAGCCTTTTCCCCTCATCTCCCACAACTGCCCAGCCAGGCCGCCCCGGCCCTGACACAGAAGGAGCTGGGATCCCCACCTCCTCAGCTGAGGGCACGCCACAGTTGAGGAGCGGGCAACTGAATCCTTCTGACCCACATGCCACACAGGTGGCAGACAGTGGCCAGCAGCAAGGACAGTTGCCCACCGCTGACATCCAGGATCTCCTCCTAAGGCTGCAAGATACCCACGTGCAGAGTTTACTGAAGGCACTTCAGCGGTTGTTGACCACGGGGAAGGCGGTGGGGGAGGAAGAACTGCGTGCTGCCGTCCAGAAGGTGCTGGTGGCCCTGAACAGCGCAAGTGCCTCTTAGCCAACAACTGGCAATGATACAGGGCCCAGAAGAGAGAACTGAGACACGGGTACTGAAGGGCTACTGTCCTCTCCCACAGAAACTGTTCACCCGGTGTCGTTTCATCTGGGAGACGGCTCTTCTTGAACAATGCAGGATGGAAAAAGAACTGCTGTTTCCTGCTCGGGGCTGGGCCACCACGACTACCTCTCTGTCCTGGGCAGAGAGACGGGGTTTCTTGTCTCATCCCATGAACGTCTTGGGAGAATGCTGTCCTTTCTTCTTATAAATATAGGTGCTTCTGCTCAGAACCATTAAGGCAAGACTCTTCTTTGGAAGTGTGTGTGCGAATATACATACATATATAGGCAAGGGGTGCGCTCTCAATGCCAGAAGACCTCACCCTGCGAGGGAACTGCTGATCTAGCGTTCTGCCTGTATTGGTGTTTACACGTGGGTGTCATCTACTTCTGAAGTGACGCTATGAAACACTCAGGATAAATATTCCTGTTGAGAACCTCCTCTTGTCTCCCTCGGAAAACCAGAGTCTGATTTACGGGAACACTGGCTGAAGCCATCTGGAGCCAGCACTTCCTGCTCAGAGCAGAGCGGGAACTCTTTGGGAACCAACTCTGGTTTTCTGAATCTCCACTCAGAACGAGTTTAGAGCTACCTCAAACCTACTCTAAACTCCTGTGGTTGGTTTCGGCGTTCAAGAGACCACCACCCTTAAAGTGACAATCCCCTAGTCACCTTTCCTCCCGCAGGCCGCCTTGTCATCTAGTCCACCGAGGGCCATGAGGAGAAAGGGGCTGAAGGCAGCTCTCCTCAAGGATGCACCACACCAAGCACTCATGGGGAGGGGCGGGGATGTCTCTTCCCTTTACGCTGCCTAAGTGACACAAACGCAGCTGAGTGAAGTATAGGCTCTGTCTCTATCCGCTGAAGGAAGTCCTTAGAAGAAGGACTCCATTGAGAAGCCCATTTGAAGAAGAAGATCTCCAAATTACAGGTCCTCCATTGGTCCTGGGAAGCGTAATCTTGCCCAAGGCTGAAGGCAACTGGGCTGCTTTCTGTGTCTGGCTGGCGTCCTGTTTACTGCCTTTACCGAGGGAGTATTTTGCTCGGTTGCTCTCAGTGGCTCAGCCAGGCACGCACAGGTCTGGGCGAGAGCAGAGGTTTGGGTCTGCTCGCACCTTATGCACAGGAGCAGTCCAAAGGCAGAATTGCCTGTCCTGTGCTCCAGAAAAACGGCCATTTGGCTGACTCGTTCCAGATGGAGCTGACAGGGCTGGCAGCGAGCAGAAAAAACAAGCCACGCACACCTGTTTAGGCATGAACACCGAGATGATTTAGTCAGCCAACATGCAATCCCACTTCTCAGGGGTCTCTGTTCAGAGCAGAAGTACGCTGCGCGGGAGTGGGGTTTGTGGGATAGAAAATCAGGTCACTCATTTAGCTTTAGCGCTACATTTGTGCACTGGTATTTGCACAGAGGCATTTTAAGATGCTGAGGGCTCGGTGATGTCCTAGAAAGGTACAGGTTACAGAAATAAAATGCTGAAAAACTGCACATGCGAATGCTAGCTCGGCAGTGGCCTTGCGCCGTTTTGGTCACATTGATCCCCAGCGTGCCGCTAGGAGCAAGTATGACATTTCTCCCGACTGGGTATTCGTAAGAAAAAGAAAGGGAAAGCGGCATCTTTCCCTTCCAAAATGAGATACAAACTGAACTGGCTGCTCAGGGGTGTATCAGAAGAGGGCATCAGAGGCCGAGGGAAGGTTTCCCCACCTGCATAACGCCACCACGATAAAAGGCCCCTGATAAAATGGAAAGCTGGCGTTTTGTAGGCTCTGCCTCAGCCTGGCATCACGTCCTTCCTGCTTCCCGCCGCCTGCTCCACAGTGAATGCGGCGGGCATCAGCCCTTGGGGAGAGGGTGTTTCCACTCCTCCCAGCAGCAGGCAGCGGCTGCAGGCTCTCATCCCAGGTAGGAGGCAGGGAAGCCGAAGTCTCCCTCCGCATACGACCCCCATCCACCTGCAAGGCAGTGCCGCCCTGTGGGTAAGCCTGACACTGTTGAGCCATCCTTCTGATTTTAGGAGGAGAAACATGCCCTTCTGGTTCAGTCCCGTCCCGCTGTCGTTCGAGAGCTGCCACAAGCACATGGCCAACACGCACCCTAAAACGGTGGCTGAGCACCTACAGCAGGCAGAAAGCGGATGCAGGGAAACAGCCGACGCTGTTAGAATATTGCTGCCGGAGGGCAGAAAAGCAATCTGCCTGATTGCCTGGTGAAGATGCGTCCCTAAATAAGATGGGAAACCTGAAATGCCAGAAACCCGGCGCCGGGCAGCACGCAGGCCCAGCGGCGGGGCAGGAGGGGAGGCGGCGGGAGGCGTGAGTGGGAGGAAGGGGGGGCAGCGGAGGGAGGAACAGCGCAACGGGGGCCTCTATGACGCCATAAGCCATGCCTCCGCCCCCAGCACTGCGGGGCCAGCCGGCGTCGGGGCAGGAGGAGGACGCGGGCAGCTGGGCAAAGCAGCCGAGGGGAGACCTCCGGCAGCACAGCGGGCCCAGGCTCTTACAGGCACCACTCACGGCGTGATGTCGGCCATGTGGGCTTGTCTGGTTTTGTGTGGTGAGTAGGAAACATCTCTCCTTCAAGCCAGGTTGTGAGAAAGGGCAGCTGACCCGGCTGCTTTTTACCCCTCCCCATTAGCCCCTCGGCTTTGGCAATTTGGAGGCGAGAGGCAGAGAGGGGAGCGCCCTCGAATGCCTCGGGTGCCAAGATCTCGGCTGCTTCAAATGTTGCCCGTCTTCACCCATTGGAGCTGATGTTTTATTCGTCAAGAAGGGACAGAGAGAAGAGGCCTAGGAGCCAGGGAGGAGGACTCGGAGCTGGATGCAGCGGGCAGAGGCTGGAGCAGAGGGGGAGACTGGAAAGGCGAGGATAGGGACAGCTGGGCACGTAAAGCAGACACGAGCACGCAGGCAGAGACCTGGACTTGACCTGCAAGGCCAGAAGGGAAGAGCTGGCCAGCTGACGTGACAGGGGAGGCAGGAGAAAGAGGGCTGAGAGGGGACCTTGCTTAAAGACAAGCAGAAAGGGATAGAGCAGGAAGGAATGGATAGAGAGGCCAGGCTGCTCTGGTCACATCCCAGCAGGAGAACGGGGAGGCGTCCTGTAACCCCCCCCTCCACTCTCCTTGTTCCCCTGCTTTCTGCAAACCCCCACACAGTCACCTGGCCAAGTGCTGTGCTCTCCTCTCCTACTGCCTCACCGAGTGCTTGATAACCCCCACTGTCCTCTCGGGGAGAACGTTCCCAGTTTTTGTTTGGTCCTGCTGCATCTACGGACACACAGGTGCCAACAACATGGCACGGGTGTTAGTGAGATATAGGCCATGAGGAAGTTTCTCAGTTTCAGCCATGTACTGTCCCCAAAATACTACAACCCCTTTCAACATGGGCAGAGCACGTTTTCCCCATATCTACACCTCCCATCTGGAGCCTGTTCCTGCATTTCCCACGTGCTGGATCCTGCACCCAGAGAAGGCCACAGAGATCTGCGTCCAGCCCTCCAGCTCCTCGGAGGGTGCCACGCTTAGCACTTTTCCTTCTCCTTCTGACCCCCTGCGTTCTCTCTTTCACCAGTGCTCTTGGCTTGGGGCTGCACAGCCCGCCCTTTGGGCGAGAAGGCGCAGCAGCCAGGAACGCCACTCTCCAAGGAGGAGTACCGCCAGTTCTTCAGGTCCCTCCGGACTGCCCGCCGCGCCAGCGCTGCCTGCCTCCTCCGTGAGCTGTACGGCTGCCAGAATCCCCTGGTCCGGAGACTGGACGAGTACGAAAACCACGGAGTCATCCCTGAGGGTAAAGCTGATGACCGTGACTCCCCCGGGCAGGCAGATGGATGGGGGGTCCTGCACAGCTAGCCCCGGACCTGATCGCTGGGAGGGGACAGAGACTCAGGAGCTGCCAGGGGAGAGGCGTGGGTAGCGATCCTGCAGTGAGGAGAAGACATCTGCTCCGGAGTATCCTCTCCCCCGCCTTGATTGCATCCAAATGTGTCCCTGGGATGAGCCTCCTCTCGCACCTTGGGTCATGCAGATGACCAAGAAGCGCTGGAGTTTCTCATGGAGGTTCAGGGAGGCACCCAAATGGCCTGGGGGTTTTTGTGGAGGGACGTCATTCGACAGCGTGCTTATTGCTGAGGGCTGGTGGGACCCCAGCACTGGAGTTTATCACTGAGTCTGTGTCTTTGCTTGCCTCTTTCTAGGGCCCGTATGCTCCGAACAGCGAGGAAATTCTTTCTTCCCCGACTTCTGCACCTTTGCTTTTTATCGCTGTACTCGGAGAAGGTATTACGTTAAGGTGAGTTGTTTAGCTGTTTCCTGAAGACCGTGGTGTGCTCTGGCCAAGTAACAGGCAAAAGGGAGAGCCCTGAAAATGGGGAAGTGGGAAAACAGGAGGCTGAAAGACAGGGAAGATAGAGGAGAGCCGCGGGCAGCCCCCCTTCCAGGGGCACTCACAGCAAGGTGAGTAACTTACACAGGTGGCGCCCGCAGCCACCTCCCTGCCAGGTGCAGGACCTTGCGGAAGGTATTCTTCAAGACAACAAACCTTTGAGGACCACCTCAGCCCTTATCTCCAGCTCTCACTGCCAACTGAGACAATCTAGGTTACTGCAGGAGAAAGGGTGATCCACGCAGGTGAGAGGAGAAGGAATGTAAAGAGAAAGATGACTGGGAGTCACAAGAAGAGACTTACGGGCAGACTTGACAGGGAGAGGAGAAGAAGGTTTCTTTCCTTTCTTGGGCTCATGTTTGTAGGGAGTGGGAAAGCCGGGATTGTGCCGGGAGCGCTAAGCCCACAGAACAGGGGAGGGGCCAGGGGCCTGCTCCTGAAGCCCACCGCCTCTACAGATGTGTGTTTTCTCCTCCACAGAGGACTGCATGCCCAGGACAGACCCCAGCCAAGCTCAGCAGCACACGACCCTTCAACGCCACGGCCATGAGCAGCGATGCCCTGCTGTCTGGCATCTTCAGACCCCAGAGCCTTTTCCCCTCATCTCCCACAACTGCCCAGCCAGGCCGCCCCGGCCCTGACACAGAAGGAGCTGGGATCCCCACCTCCTCAGCTGAGGGCACGCCACAGTTGAGGAGCGGGCAACTGAATCCTTCTGACCCACATGCCACACAGGTGGCAGACAGTGGCCAGCAGCAAGGACAGTTGCCCACCGCTGACATCCAGGATCTCCTCCTAAGGCTGCAAGATACCCACGTGCAGAGTTTACTGAAGGCACTTCAGCGGTTGTTGACCACGGGGAAGGCGGTGGGGGAGGAAGAACTGCGTGCTGCCGTCCAGAAGGTGCTGGTGGCCCTGAACAGCGCAAGTGCCTCTTAGCCAACAACTGGCAATGATACAGGGCCCAGAAGAGAGAACTGAGACACGGGTACTGAAGGGCTACTGTCCTCTCCCACAGAAACTGTTCACCCGGTGTCGTTTCATCTGGGAGACGGCTCTTCTTGAACAATGCAGGATGGAAAAAGAACTGCTGTTTCCTGCTCGGGGCTGGGCCACCACGACTACCTCTCTGTCCTGGGCAGAGAGACGGGGTTTCTTGTCTCATCCCATGAACGTCTTGGGAGAATGCTGTCCTTTCTTCTTATAAATATAGGTGCTTCTGCTCAGAACCATTAAGGCAAGACTCTTCTTTGGAAGTGTGTGTGCGAATATACATACATATATAGGCAAGGGGTGCGCTCTCAATGCCAGAAGACCTCACCCTGCGAGGGAACTGCTGATCTAGCGTTCTGCCTGTATTGGTGTTTACACGTGGGTGTCATCTACTTCTGAAGTGACGCTATGAAACACTCAGGATAAATATTCCTGTTGAGAACCTCCTCTTGTCTCCCTCGGAAAACCAGAGTCTGATTTACGGGAACACTGGCTGAAGCCATCTGGAGCCAGCACTTCCTGCTCAGAGCAGAGCGGGAACTCTTTGGGAACCAACTCTGGTTTTCTGAATCTCCACTCAGAACGAGTTTAGAGCTACCTCAAACCTACTCTAAACTCCTGTGGTTGGTTTCGGCGTTCAAGAGACCACCACCCTTAAAGTGACAATCCCCTAGTCACCTTTCCTCCCGCAGGCCGCCTTGTCATCTAGTCCACCGAGGGCCATGAGGAGAAAGGGGCTGAAGGCAGCTCTCCTCAAGGATGCACCACACCAAGCACTCATGGGGAGGGGCGGGATGTCTCTTCCCTTTACGCTGCCTAAGTGACACAAACGCAGCTGAGTGAAGTATAGGCTCTGTCTCTATCCGCTGAAGGAAGTCCTTAGAAGAAGGACTCCATTGAGAAGCCCATTTGAAGAAGAAGATCTCCAAATTACAGGTCCTCCATTGGTCCTGGGAAGCGTAATCTTGCCCAAGGCTGAAGGCAACTGGGCTGCTTTCTGTGTCTGGCTGGCGTCCTGTTTACTGCCTTTACCGAGGGAGTATTTTGCTCGGTTGCTCTCAGTGGCTCAGCCAGGCACGCACAGGTCTGGGCGAGAGCAGAGGTTTGGGTCTGCTCGCACCTTATGCACAGGAGCAGTCCAAAGGCAGAATTGCCTGTCCTGTGCTCCAGAAAAACGGCCATTTGGCTGACTCGTTCCAGATGGAGCTGACAGGGCTGGCAGCGAGCAGAAAAAACAAGCCACGCACACCTGTTTAGGCATGAACACCGAGATGATTTAGTCAGCCAACATGCAATCCCACTTCTCAGGGGTCTCTGTTCAGAGCAGAAGTACGCTGCGCGGGAGTGGGGTTTGTGGGATAGAAAATCAGGTCACTCATTTAGCTTTAGCGCTACATTTGTGCACTGGTATTTGCACAGAGGCATTTTAAGATGCTGAGGGCTCGGTGATGTCCTAGAAAGGTACAGGTTACAGAAATAAAATGCTGAAAAACTGCACATGCGAATGCTAGCTCGGCAGTGGCCTTGCGCCGTTTTGGTCACATTGATCCCCAGCGTGCCGCTAGGAGCAAGTATGACATTTCTCCCGACTGGGTATTCGTAAGAAAAAGAAAGGGAAAGCGGCATCTTTCCCTTCCAAAATGAGATACAAACTGAACTGGCTGCTCAGGGGTGTATCAGAAGAGGGCATCAGAGGCCGAGGAAGGTTTCCCCACCTGCATAACGCCACCACGATAAAAGGCCCCTGATAAAATGGAAAGCTGGCGTTTTGTAGGCTCTGCCTCAGCCTGGCATCACGTCCTTCCTGCTTCCCGCCGCCTGCTCCACAGTGAATGCGGCGGGCATCAGCCCTTGGGGAGAGGGTGTTTCCACTCCTCCCAGCAGCAGGCAGCGGCTGCAGGCTCTCATCCCAGGTAGGAGGCAGGGAAGCCGAAGTCTCCTCCGCATACGACCCCCATCCACCTGCAAGGCAGTGCCGCCCTGTGGGTAAGCCTGACACTGTTGAGCCATCCTTCTGATTTTAGGAGGAGAAACATGCCCTTCTGGTTCAGTCCCGTCCCGCTGTCGTTCGAGAGCTGCCACAAGCACATGGCCAACACGCACCCTAAAACGGTGGCTGAGCACCTACAGCAGGCAGAAAGCGGATGCAGGGAAACAGCCGACGCTGTTAGAA